>NW_024105186.1:2400000-3805000 GCF_003945595.2 Pipra filicauda
AGGACACAACCTCCCCAGGGCTGGGGGTCCCAATTCCCAGCTCCCCACCTTCCAGCCCTAGGACTGGAGGGGAAACGGGATTCCCGAGGATGGTGATGGGGAGGGGGTGGGGGCAGAAGTGTCCTCACGATGGCCTTGCTGTCCCGGTCAAAGGTGGCTTTGACGAAAAGGGAGCCCAGAGCAAAGCCCAGTGTGTCATCCGTGTTGGAGATGCAGGTTTGCCAGCGGGGTGTGCAGGACTGTGGGAGCGAGATGAGGGTCTGTGAGATGCCCAGCTCACTCCCCTGCTCCTCTCCCTTCACCCAGCCTGGCTCAGCCTCCTCACCAGAGAGGAGATGCTCAGCAGTTAAACCCCATCCCAAAAGATGATCCCTGGCTTCCCTCTGCAGCATCCAGGGCTTAGCATCCTAAGGACATCCCGAGGGCATCCCAAGGGCAGAGGAGGTCCTGGCTGCTTCCAGGCCAGGAGCAGAGGGGGCTTGTCCCAGGACATACTGTTACCTTCCTGGTGCCATAGAGTGTCTCCAGCAGCCTCTCCTGGGCTGTCTCAAAGCGCTGATCCAGGCTGGAGACCGTTTTCTGCACCAAGTTCCAGATCAGGTAGTTGTTCAGGATGCTGCAAGAGCAGAGATATGCCACAGCTCACCACAATCTGTGGGCATGTTCCAGACTCCAAGCCACTGACAAGCCCAAAATGTGCCCCTGCCATGGGGGGGCATGGCTGAGGGCACGCAGGAGCCTCACCTCCTGTCAGTGTCATTGATGAGGTCAGAGACCTGCTGGAGGTAGGTGTCCCCATACACCACCACGGGCTCCGTGTCTGCCAGCTCCAGTGGGGCCAGGGAATAAGACAAATAATCCAGCCAGTCAATGGCAGGGGCCAGCACCTGGAGGGGACATGAGGATGTGGCACCAGGTGGAGGACCCCCTGGGGCAGGGGGCTGTGCTCTCTGGGAAGGTCCCAAGGTCCCTCACCACATCAGATCCCTCACTGCCACCAAGCACCCTTCCTGTTGCTCTTAATGCTGCAGGACAAGGAGGGGACCCCTGGATCCCGCTGTGCAAGGTGGCAGCTCCTCCCAAATCCTAAAAACTGGGTAGGTAAGCACCTCACTCCAGCACCCAGCACGTGTCCCAAAATTGATGGGGCTGCCCAGGGTGTCCTGGAGTGGGGGAGCAGTGGGCATGGACCCCTTGATGTCCCAGTGGACAACTTCCCATATGTCCCTGGAGGGTTTCCCCAGACTGCGCTGGGCTGTGCCCACCTGCAGCTCGGCAATGTTCATCTTGTGGTAGATCTTCTCATCGTCCCTCCGCTCAGCCTGGGGCACGGTGATGTTGGCCAGCTGGGTTTCGAAGTCCAGCACCTGCTGCATCTGGAGGCGGGTGGGCCCTGGGGTGCCCCCCAGCAGCGTGCCCAGCTCCACCATGTAGTCCAGGTAAGCTGCCAGAACCTGCCGGATCCCAAGCCCTCACTCAGCGCTGGCTGCAGCTCGTTCCACCTCCCCAGGGTGAGCACCCAAGGGGCAGGATGCAGGTGCCAAGTGCATCCCAGAGCTGCTCACACCCCATTGCCATGGCTTTCCCTGATTGCTGCCAGCAGCATCCCCAACACCCAGCCTCACCCTCTCGTTTGCGGTCTTGTTCAGATAGTAATCTCGGGATGGGAGGAAAAGGCCTGACTGGTCCACCTGGGGGGAGAGAGGAGTAGCACAGACAGCCCAGTCCCACCTGGTGCCTGCCACCCCTTAGTGCCAAGGTGCCAACCTGGATGATGTTGCTGTTGGAGCTCTTGGAGTCTGCACCCACATACACTGTGAAGAAGGGAGTTGCACGGTACGTGCCTGACACGCTCTTGAGTACCTCCATGAAGCTGGTTTGGTTCCAGGAGCCAGTGATGTTCCATCCCCCAATCTGCTGACAGACAGACCTGGCACCTCAAGGAGGGATGAGGTCCGTCCCCAAAGGCTGCTCCCTCCCCAGTTACATGAAGAGCTGAGCGGAAGACATGCTGGGCTGAGCCCTGACAGCTCGGCTCACATGTGGATGTCTGCCCACCTTGTCAATGAGCTCCATGAGGGGCTGGGAACCCAGCTCCTCTATTCTCTGTTCTTTGAGACAGGACAGGTAGTACCGCTGTGTCTTCCGCTCTGCCTCGCTGCTGGAGTTGAAGGTGGCATTCTCTGTGGAAGGCTGTGGGTCAGCCCCAGGGACACAGTGGCCACCCCCTCAATGCCTGTGACCCCTTGCCTGTGACTCCCACCTAGGAGATGCTTCATGATGGCCTGGTTCTGGTCCCAGATGCTGTTGAAGGTGCTCCATTTGGAGCGCCCATTGGGCAGTGGGTTCCTCTTGATCCAGCCCCCACATGAGTACTGGTAGAAGTCCTGGCATGGGTCCATCTCTGTATCCAGGGCCTCCAGGATCTTGCTGGCCACCCGGACGCAGGCAGCCGTCAGGCACGTGCTGTGAGAGGGATCTGGCAGGGAAGGCATGCCTGTGGCTGGGCAAATGGACTGGGGGAAACTGAGGCACGGAGCGGGGCCAAGCCCTGCCTGCACCCCAGGATAGGCAGAGCACCCAGAGCAGGTACCTCAGGCTTGACCCATCACTCCTCATCCTCCCATGTCCTCCCGGATGTGGGGACACGACTGCCAACTCCCCCTACCTCTCTGGTACTGAATGGCCAGGGTGATGACAGCGACGCCCAGCAGCAGGGCCAGGGAGACGGCGATGGCGCAGAGCACCAGCTCCAGCTGGCTGCGCGAGGCCAGGCGGCTCAGCAGCGTCCCCGGCCCCTTCCGAAACCCCACCTGGGCAGGAGCAGGACCTGCCATCGCACCACGGGAGGACCAGACATCACCACTCCCCCTTCCCTCCCCTACCACTCTCCGGTGCCTGGTGTGGCTATATGAGAAGGTGGGGACCAGGGCATCCCTCCCCACCACCCCTGGCAAGCCGGTGGTGGGTTTTGGCGGCCCCCCCAAGCCACAAGGAAGGACAATTGTCCAAGCACACTCTGTGCCGCATTTTGGCTGCCTCCCAGCACATCCCTGGGGACAGCCAGGTCTGGCTTGGCTCCCAGCCCTTCTCCCACTGCCCACCTGGCTGCAAGCAGGCTCTGGCTGAGGGTGAGGGGGGAGGGCAGGGAGGATGGAGAGGGGAAGGATGGAGGAGCTGGGGCAGACCTCACCTCCACGCTGTCTGGAGAGGCGCTGCCATCCCCTGCTGGCTCCGGCCCCTCCTCATCCTGCAGCGTGGCACGCTTGTAGTTGGGCATCTGCTAAGGGACAGAGCGGGCTGGGACAGGGGCATGGAGGGCTGTCACCCACCCTGCCACACCCTTGGGCTCTTATGGGGAGGTGGGCAGTGTCTGCTCAGTGGGTACAAAGAGGGGCGAGGCAGCCCCTGACCCCCCTTGGTGCTCCTGAGTCTCCCTCAGAGGTTGTCCCCAGCCCCGGGTGGCTCTGGTGAGCACAGGGAGAACTGCTGGCGGGGAGCTTGGGGGCTGCCACTGGAGCATCCCTCTGCGTAGCCATAGCAGCTGTGTGGCATCAGCCCTGCCGACAGGTGCCACATCGCCACGGAGACGTGGTCCCCGTCACCAAGCAACTGTTGCCTAGTGCTGCTGTCTCACCCCTCCTCCCCTGCCTGGAACTTTCCATGCAGATGTGCATCGATCTGAAACATCTGGAGGTACCTCCTGCCCCATCCCAGCCCTGGGGGTGACCAGGGCGCAGGACAGAGTGTGCGAGGGGAGAAGGGGCACTACAAGGGTACCAGCTATCAGGGCAGGATCCCCCTTATCCCTGGCCTTGCAGGGCAGTTTGCATGGACCCAACCGTGAGGGCTGCTGAGGACTCAGCCAAGAGGGAGCTGGTGGAATTGAGTCAGCAGCATTGGAGGGGGGGATGAGCTAGAAGAAAATGCTGGGGATTTTGGTGGAATAGACTCAGCAATGCTGCTGGTCATAAGCTATCCTTAGGCTTCAGAGTTAATGCCTGAGTGGCTTGTGGATCACCCTCCAGCCTGTGCTACAGAATAAAGTGAATGCCCGGGGCTGCCCGCAAGGCTGGTGTCGGGGGCCAGGAACGAGCTAGGGTGGGACAGATAATGTGCAGGGGGTGAAGCAGAGTGAGTGCCTCATGCCTAACTCTGCCCACTGCCACACTGCTGGGATGGGGAGGGGGCATCGCCAAGGGCTGCCATGGGACCGTGGGATTGACGGTTGGCAGGAACCCCCCACTAGGGTGTATTCCTGGGAGATACTGGCATTAGGAGGGATCGTTCGGCATCCTGCGGGAGCTTGGCCAGTCAGACCCCCTCCACTGCCCCACCTCCCCCCAGTATGCTCCTCTCCTCTCCTGGGTGGTCCTCATACTGGACAACAGCCAGCAACCCCTCTCCAGCATTCCTAAGACAGGAGCAGGATCTAGTCCTGGGGCTCCTCCTACCCCCTCTATGGGGCTGAGATGCGCAGGGACAGGGCTTCCTGCCCCCTCCAGGGGTGCTCTCTTGTGGGTCACCCTACGAGCAGCATCACTGCACCCCAGGTGGGCTTCATGCCTTGATGGAGCAGGGTCCGTGGGGCCGTGTCCAAACCACCCTGGCTCCCTCTGTTCAACCCCAGCCAGGGGGTTGGGGGGGCCTTCCTCCCCCAGCCAGGGAGGACAGGGGACCCTCTAGCCACTCGGTTCCCTTAGCCTCATCCCCATGCAGCCCCTGCATCCCTCAGGCTCTCACTGCCCTGTAGTCCCCCATCCTTCCCTCCCACAGGTTCCCGAAGCTCCCCCAGCGCTTCCAGGTCCTTGAGCCCTCCAGCCTCCGGGCTCTCCTGTGCCCCTCGCCGCGCCCCTCGCTGGTCCTCCCATTCCTCTCTCCTCTTGCCCCCCTCCCTGCCCGTTGCCCCCGCCCTGCCCCTCCGCTGCCCCGGGCACTCACGGCGTGTCCGAGCTCCTGGAGGGCCACGTTCATCCTGGCCATCCCGGGCCGCCTCCTGCCTAGCTCCGCTCGCCGCCCGGGCCGCGCCGGGCCCCCGCCGCCGCCGCAGCGCCGCCTGCCTCCGCCGCCGCCATGGCCCGCACCGGGCGCCGCGCTGCCGCCAGGACGGGCACCGCCACCACCGGGATGGGTCGGGGCCGGGACCGGGCAGGGATGGAGTCGCGCCGGAGGGATGGAGCCGCGGGGTGTGGGACCGGCGGCGCGCGGACCACAGGCTCCGGGCGGGGGCGACGAGCGCCGGCGGCCCGGGAGGGGCTGGAGCGGGGGCACCGGTGCCCAGCCCCGTCGCACCGCTCCGGTTCGCCCGGCCCGGCCCCACCGCCAAGGTCACTGCCGTGCGCACGAGATGAGCTCCTCACCGGCACCCGCACCGGTATCTGCACCGGCACCGCACCTGTACCCCCAGAGAGCCGCAGCGGCACCTACAGCCTCCCCCAGCGACACCGGCACTCGGACCGGCACCCGCACCGGCACGGGCAGCACAACCCAGGCTCATACCGCAACGGGCACCGGCACACGGACACATGGACCGGCGCTGGGCTTCAGCACCCGGGGAGGCACATCAGCGCCGCACAGCACCGGTTACTGGCTCCGGCAGCGGCAGCGGGTGGTAACGGTGCAGAGCCGCGGCAGCACCCCCTGCTCCGGTACCCGGGCACATGCCCCAGTGCACCAGCACCCGCACAGGTGGATTCACACATGCACACTGACACCTCATCTTGGGTACCTAAAGGATGGCACCCCGATGTCACCCTCAGGCCTGTGCCACAGCACACGCACCCAGGGGTTCACAGCTGTGGTACTGTGGGAAGGCCGTGGCTGTGCACTACCTCACATCCTGCCTTGACACCTCCTAGCCCTGTGTGACCACCTGCCTGGGACAGGGCATCGCTGCAGGTCACCTGCTCAGTGCCTGGGGTGCTGCCAGGCAGTTCCCCAAGGAGCACAGCCTGAGGTGCTGCTCGGGAGGTTAAGATGTCCCCCAGAATGCCTGGTGGGGCTGGGTGAGGCAAGGCCACCTGCACAAACTGTGGAGCCAGGGCACATGAGCAGGAGCTGTGTGTGTGCACAGGGGTGCCCATGGGTGTCTGTGGCATGAGGGGCCCCACCGAGCCTGCCAGCCCCGGGCAATGCCACTTCACTTGTCTGGCTCAGGTGGTGGCATGCCCCATGCCAGGGTGTCAGAGTCCCAGGTCCCCAGCTGCCAGTGGTCCCTGGCAGTGCCAGTGCTGCCAGTGTCAGTGCTGGTGTTGGTGTCGGTGTTGGTGCTGATGGCAGTATCAGTGCCGCTGTCAGTGCCACTGTTGGCGCTGGTGTCAGTGTCAGTACCGGTGTTTCAGTGTTGGTGTTGGTGCCAGTGTCAATGTCAGTGTCGCTGTTGGAACCAGTGCCAGTGTTGGTGTCAGTGCCAGTGTCGGTGTCAGTGCTGGTGTTGGTACCAATGTCGGTGCCAGTGTTGGTGCTGATGGCACTGTTGGTACCAGTGCTGGTGTCAGCGTCAGTGTCAGTGCTGGTGTCAGTGTTGGTGCTGGTGCCAGTGCCGGTGTTGGTACCGATGTTGGTGTCAGTGTTGGTGCTGATGGCACTGTTGGTACCGGTGCTGGTGTCACTGTCGGTGCTGGTGCCAGTGCCAGTGTCAATGCCGGTGCAGGTGTCACTGTGGGTACCGGTGTCGGTGTCACTATTGGTGTCACTGTCACTATCGGCGCCACCATCGGTGTCACTGTCACTACAGGTGTCACTATCGGTGCCGGTGTCCCTGTCGGTGTCACTGTCACTATCGGTGTCACTATCGCTCCCGGTGTCCCTACCGGTGCTGGTGCTCCCGCACGTGGAGCCGCCCCGCCCCGCGCCCGGCCCCGCCCCAGGCGCGCGGCAGTGCCGTCACGGCGCTGCGCAGGCGCGGTGGAGCGGAGGCGCGGCGGGGCGAACATGGACGCGGGCGGCGGCGGCGGCCAGAGCCGGGTGCAGGGTGGCCCTGGGGCAGGAGGCGACGAGAAGCCCACGCCGCCCTGGGGCCGGGACCGCCGGGACCCGCCGGCCGGGCCCGAGAAGGAGCAGGAGCTGGTGAGCGCCGCCGTGTCGCGAGCCGCAGCTGAGTCACGGCTCGGTCGGGCCCGCGTCACCGACGGGGGCGGGACGTCATCCCGCGTCACGGGGGCGGCCGGCATCCCTCCGGGAACGGGGCGTCATCCACGTCACGGGGGCGGCCGGCATCCCTCCGGGGACTCCCTCCGGCAGGGCGCCGTGACGTCGTGGGGTGCCCGCGTGACGCAACTGAGGGCTCCCGGTGCTGGGAGGGGTGCTCAGGGGTCTCGGTGGAGCGGGATGAGTGGGGCTGTGATGTAACCAGGGTGTGCATGCGACAGTGGGCACTACGGAGGTGTCCCCACTTTGCCCAACACGGGGGCGACCTTGGCTTTGGGGGTGCCCATGGGCTGGGGGGCGCAGCCTCTGGATGAAGGTGTCCCCCCGAGGGGCTGTGCCTTGACGTGCCCCTCTGGGTGTGTTTTCATAGAGCACAGTGTAATGAGGGAGGCACATCTCACTCCCTGGGAATGGGTGGTTTGTCTGGGAGGGTATCCCCAGTAACACGAGCATTGCTCCACCAGGGATAGTGCCCTGAGCAGGGAATGTGTCACTATGTCCTGGTCCCCCTGCAGCTTGGGGCGACACTGCGCTGTCACACTGAGTGATTGTGCCGGACACCCTTAACTCTGCTTTCTCCTGCGCATTTTGGCAGTCTGAGGAAGACAAGCAGCTGCAGGATGAGCTGGAGATGCTGGTGGAGCGTCTGGGGGTAAGTCTGTGCTGTGCCCCTCAGGAAGGGGTCCTGGCCAGGACTTGAGTCCGTCTGTCCCTCCATTATGGTTGTTCCTTGTGCAGTGGAGATGGGGAGTTTGATCTTGAGTGTGGCCCCTCCTTGTCTGCTGCAGCCTGTCCCCCAGCCTTGCTGCCTGTTTGACCTGTACCCAAGGGACCTCTGTGTCCCTGGTGTGTGGGTGGCTTTCTGCCCTGCTGTGCCCTCCCTCCCCAGCTCTTGGGCTTCGGAGGCAGCTCAGGGCAGGGGGTTGTTCTTCTCAGAGCCGTAGCTGTGTTTGGGGAGAACTGGTACAGTGGTGGCTCAGGAACCACTCACAGGGCCCTGACAGGCAGCTTCCTTTTGCAGGAAAAAGACACGTCACTCTACCGGCCAGCCCTGGAGGAGCTGCGGAGGCAGATCCGCTCCTCCACCACCTCCATGACCTCCGTTCCCAAACCCCTCAAGTTCCTACGGCCCCATTATGGCAAGCTGAAGGAGATCTATGAGAACATGGCTCCAGGAGAAAACAAGGTAAAGGCTTTTGGCCCCACCATCCCATGTGACTGGAGCGACAGTACTGGGGCAGGCAATTGCAGAGCTCTCTGGACCCTGTGGTCTAAAGGCAGCCTCTGTGACTTGCTTCAGAGGATTGTTACTTGCCAGGACAGTAGCTTTGCCACTTGTGATGGCTTGTGGAACAGGGAGGGTGTTGTGTCCCTGGCTGCCCCTGATTCCCTGAGCCTAGCCTGTGTCTGGAGCTCTGCACTCTTCCCGCAGCGCTTTGCGGCCGACATCATTTCTGTCCTGGCCATGACCATGAGTGGGGAGCGTGAGTGCCTAAAGTACCGCCTGGTGGGCTCCCAAGAGGAGCTGGCGTCTTGGGGGCATGAATACGTCAGGTAAGCCTGAGTGGGACCAGGGCTTGGGGAAGGACAAGGGCTTGGGGGAATTTCCTGGAGCGCTTTGGCTCTGGCCTGTCTGGGATGCATCCTGACTTGCTGGACGTGTGTTTAGCTGCCCCTGTCACACCTGCACATGTGTCACTTCATGCTCTATCCACAGTGATTTGCTAGCTGCAGAGATCTTGCTGCCATGGCCTCCAAAATCTCTGCTCTTAAACCTGCTCCTGCTCTGGGCTTGTCCTCCATAAGCTCTGCAGAATGTGGAGTCCCTATAAATAGCACATGCCCTGGCTAACTGGCAGCAGCTGCTCCCCATTCTCATGGTTCAGTGAAACTGTTTTCTGTGGTGGTGATGTCCCTTTGTGCCTGCAGACACTTGGCAGGAGAGGTGGCCAAGGAGTGGCAGGAGATCGATGAAGCTGACAAGGCTCAGAGGGACACACTCCTCACCCTGGTCAAGGAGATCGTCCCCTACAACATGGCCCACAATGCAGAGCACGAGGCCTGTGACCTGCTCATGGAGATTGAACAGATGGACATGCTGGAGAAATACATTGATGACAACGCCTACTCCAAAGTGTGCCTCTACCTGACCAGGTGAGGGGGCTCAGCAGGCTGGGGTGCTGGAGGGGGCCTGGTCCCTGCTGGGCTGAGGTTGCCCAACGTGGTCCTCACCCTCACGCCTGTCTCCTCCTCAAAGCTGTGTAAGCTATGTTCCGGAGCCCGAGAACTCAGCTCTCCTGCGCTGTGCTCTGGGCATCTTCCGCAAGTTCAATCGCTACCCTGAAGCCCTGCGCCTGGCTCTGATGCTCAATGATGTGGAGCTGGTGGAGGACATCTTCACCTCCTGCAAAGATGTGTAAGCAGAGATGTTCCCTGTCCTCCGTTCTGCCCCCTGGGGCCTTCACCCATTGTGGTGGGGCACAGCTTCCCATCTGGGCAGAACTGGGTTGGATCCTGCCACTGCTGGAGGTGTCTGGGGGTTCGGACGGAGACTCTTGTCCCTGAAGTCAGGATGAGCAGGAGTGGGTTGTCTCTGTGTGCCTCTAGGCAGGGCAGGTTGGCTCACCCTTTGGTGAACCTGTGTTTGTGCTGGGGTTTGTTGGGGTCTGGGCACTCGGGAAACCTCTCCCATCTGCACAGAGTTGTCCAGAAGCAGATGGCCTTTATGCTGGGCCGCCACGGTGTCTTTCTGGAGCTGAATGAGGATGTGGAGGAGTACGAGGACCTGACAGAGATCATGTCCAATGTCCAGCTCAACAGCAACTTCCTGGCCTTAGCCAGAGAGGTGAGTGTCCCAGCTGGGAAAAGCACCCTGGGCTGCCTCCAGCTGTGGCTGCCCTGGCTGCTGGGCTCCGTGGCAATATCTGAGAAGAAATCCTTCATCCCTATGAGCTTGGCCAGACATCCGGAGAGGTTGCCACTGTAGGGTGTGCTGGCCAGGAGATAACCCCCTTCTCCCTTGTCTCTGCAGCTGGACATCATGGAGCCCAAAGTGCCGGACGATATTTACAAAACCCACCTGGAAAATAACCGTAAGGGCTTGTGTTTTGGCCTTTCTCATCCCTGCCTATGGGGAGTTCCTGGGGCTGCAAGGCACCTCTGTGCCAGTGCAGTCAGCTGTGTATCCTGAGGTGGGCAGATGGCCTGCCTGTGGTCTCTGACCTGTGGATTTGGGCTTCTCCTTCCTGCTGGTGGTGGGACAGTTCTCATCCCCCTGTGGTGCAGGATGGCTGTACGGCAGAGGGCTTCTCTTGCTGCCTGGCTCACCCTGATGTCCTTCCCCAGGGTTTGGGGGGAGTGGTTCCCAAGTAGACTCAGCCCGGATGAATTTGGCCTCCTCCTTTGTGAACGGCTTTGTGAATGCTGCCTTTGGACAGGACAAGCTGCTGACAGATGATGGCAATAAATGGTTGTACAAGAACAAGGACCACGGTGAGGGATCTGTCTGGGCAGGGGCTTGAAGATGCCCCTATGCTTGGGGTCACTTCTGGGAGCCTGCTGAAAGGGGGCTTGTCATGCTGGCCCATGTCCCTGGCCACCAGAAGCCCCAGGCAGGGCACATCAATTCAGGGCTGATGTGGGCCCTTCTCTGGAACTGCAGGGATGCTGAGTGCTGCAGCCTCACTGGGCACAATCCTGCTGTGGGATGTGGATGGGGGGCTCACGCAAATCGACAAGTACCTGTACTCCTCGGAGGATTACATCAAGGTCAGTGACTCTGATCCTTGCTCTATGTCTGTGTGGGGCGGTCCTGCTGTGAGCTGGGTGTGTGGCTGGCTGGGATATTGGTCATTGCCTTGGTCCACTGTGCAGCTGAGCTCCTACATGGAGAAGGGTTGGATACCCTGTGTCCCAGGCTTTTGAGCAGCTCACAGCAAGGTGAGGAGCTCTTGGGGACTGCCTGAGGCACCTTGGGGTCCCCTTGTCACAGGGATATGAGTTTTAGACTGATCAGCTGGATCCAGAGTAGTGTTGCCCACTTAGTATCAACTTGCCCATCCTGGGGAGTGGGTGTGATGTGTGGGGTGACATCAGTCACTGGCTGGGAGGGTGCTTTGTGTGTTGGTGGCTGGTGCATGATGGTGCTTCTGCCTTGCAGTCCGGAGCCCTCCTGGCCTGTGGCATCGTCAACTCAGGGGTGAAGAACGAGTGTGACCCTGCCCTGGCCCTCCTGTCTGACTATGTCCTCCACAACAGCAACACCATGAGGATTGGAGCCATTTTTGGGTAGGGGCCCGGCCCCAGCCTCCCTGTGCTGTGCAGGGTGGTGCAGTTCCCCACTCACCCCCCTCTGGATTCTCCACAGGCTGGGGCTGGCGTACGCAGGCTCCAACCGCGAGGACGTCCTGACTTTGCTGCTACCTGTGATGGGAGACTCCAAGTCCAGCATGGAGGTAGGGGATGAGGCAGGGTTTGCCTGCAGTTGGTGCTTCCATATCCAGTCCCCAGCAGCTCCTGGGAATGTAGAGTCTGTCCTGCAGCTGGTTTTTGCTCCCAGAGCAAGGCTACATGTCTCTGCTCGATGCTGTGCTGTACCAGAGCATGACCCTATTTTCCCCACCTGAGCTGCTACCATGATGGGATTGCAGCAGATGTGGGAGGGTAGGAAACTATCAGGTCTCCCAATAGCCCAAATTTTTGCAGGAAGTGGGGACCAAGGGTACTCAGTACCCAGCTCACTCTGCGCTGTCCCCGTCTACGACATGTCTCCTCTCCTTTACCAGGTGGCTGGTGTGACCGCCCTGGCCTGTGGGATGATATCAGTGGGCTCCTGCAACGGGGATGTCACCTCAACCATCCTCCAGACCATCATGGAGAAAACAGAGCCGGAGCTGAAGGACACGTACGCCAGGTGGCTGCCACTTGGCCTGGGCTTGAACCACTTGGGTAAGGCTGGGCAGTGCCAGTGGCTCATGGGTTGGGGGACAGAGTGGGAGCATCCCTCCCCCATGGTCCTCTAACCACCACACCTTCCTTGGCAGGGAAGGGAGAGGCAATCGAGGCCATCTTGGCAGCGCTGGAGGTGGTGTCAGAGCCATTCCGCAGCTTTGCCAACACACTGGTGGACATCTGTGCCTATGCTGGTGAGTTGGGCTGGTCGAGGTGGGGAGAGGCAAGAGCAGGTCCAGGGCCCTCTGCCTGTTGATCCTGGTCCTCCTCTCTCTTCCCAGGCTCAGGGAATGTTCTGAAGGTGCAACAGCTCCTGCACATCTGCAGTGAGCACTTTGACTCCAAGGAGAAAGAGGAGGACAAGGACAAAAAGGACAAGAAAGAGAAGGAGAAGAAAGAGAGCTCAGCTGACATGGGGGCTCACCAGGTGGGGAAATATGGGATTGGACCTGTGTCTCTGGAGCAGGAGTGGCTTTGGAAGGGTCCCGAAGGCCCTTGTGGGGTCAGAGCTGAAGGAAAAGAGCCCCCAGCAGCATCCTCTGCTCCTTGTTCCCCTGGGCTTGAATGGGCACAGGAGCTGTGAGAACTTGGGTGTTGGGCTGGGTGCTCTCTGTCTGGTGGTCAGTGCCCGTGTTCCCGCAGGGTGTAGCGGTGTTGGGGATCGCGCTCATTGCCATGGGCGAGGAAATCGGTGCGGAGATGGCCCTACGCACATTCGGCCACCTGGTGAGTGACACCAAGGGGACAGCACAGAGCTGGGAAGGGACCTGAGTGTAGAAAGTGGGTATTGCCTCACATCTCAGTAGACCTTACTGCACTTGGTGATCTGGGTCTAACATGCACCGCCTTTCCCTGCAGCTGCGGTATGGGGAGCCCACCCTCCGCCGTGCTGTGCCCTTGGCCCTGGCACTTATATCAGTCTCCAACCCCCGGCTCAACATCCTTGACACCCTCAGCAAGTTCTCCCACGACGCTGACCCTGAGGTCTCCTACAACTCCATCTTTGCCATGGGCATGGTGGGCAGTGGTAAGCCTGGGGACAGCCTGGTTTGGGGCTTGTCTGAGGGCAAAGTGGGAGACCTGAGCATTGTACTCTACTCTGCCTCACCTCCTTGTCCCCAGGTACTAACAATGCCCGTCTGGCAGCGATGCTGCGGCAGCTGGCCCAGTACCACGCCAAGGACCCCAACAACCTCTTCATGGTGCGGTTGGCCCAGGTGATGATCCTGCACTCACTGCTCGTGTGGGGAAGGTTGGAATCCCTGCCCTTGGTGGGAGAGGGGAGTGGTGTTCTGGGGATGTCACCCTTCTGGGGCAGGGCTTGGTGTCTCAGGCATTATGCTGCCACTCTCATGTACTTTCGCTGCCACACCAGGGCCTGACCCACCTGGGCAAGGGGACGCTCACCCTGTGCCCATACCACAGTGATCGCCAGCTCATGAGCCAGGTGGCTGTGGCTGGGCTGCTGACTGTCCTCATGTCCTTCCTGGATGTGCGCAACAGTGAGTACCGTGGGCTCCATCCCCCAAGCCCCCTCTGCCCCACAGGGTGGGCATCGCTCAGCCACTTTACTTCTGTCTCTCCTCCAGTTATCCTGGGCAAGTCCCACTATGTTCTCTATGGCCTTGTTGCTGCCATGCAGCCCCGCATGCTGGTCACCTTTGACGAGGAGCTGCGACCTCTGCCTGTGTCGGTTCGGGTAGGACAGGTAAGGGGCAGCCAGAGCTGGGGATGGGGTGCTCTGATGTTCCTGGGTGACCACAGCATTGACCTTGCTCTTCTCTCACAGGCTGTGGATGTGGTGGGCCAGGCAGGCAAACCCAAAACCATCACTGGCTTCCAGACTCACACAACACCAGTACTGTTGGCACATGGAGAGCGGGCAGAGCTGGCCACAGAGGAGCACGTGCCCGTGACGCCCATCCTGGAGGGATTTGTTATCCTACGCAAGAACCCCAACTACGACGTTTGAGCCAAAGGGGGGTTGGGGGGTGGGTAGGTGGTTTGGGAGGGGAGGGAAAAAAAATTGTTTTTTTTTTTGTTACTGAGAGTCAAGGAAATAAACTAGGCGGAGACTCTAGTGCTGCTATCCTCTCCTTGTGGTGGAAGTGCAGGCTGGGCTCTCATCCCTTTGGGAGTGCCTGCTGCCCATGGGGGCCAGGCACAGTGCAGACCCCGAGAAGCAAGAAGTGAACACAGAGTTGTGGAGTGCCATGGGTGCTCCTGATCTTCAGCACCTGCCTGTCCCTGTGTGTGTGCCTGGCACAGCCATGTGTGCTGGCAGTGTGCAGCTCCCCTGAGCCCAGCGCTGCCTGTCCCCAGCCAGGACTGCCTTCCTGGGGTGTCTTGGATGGCAACTCCCAGCTTTCAGCTTTCCTCCCAGATGCACTGGGCTCTGCCATCATTTGGTGCTCCTCTAGAGCTGGCATTGGAGTTAAAATCGGTCTTGGGGTGGGATGAAGGCCACAAGGGAAGTATTTTTAGGAAAGAGGAAAAACCCTGTCCTGTTTCCAAAATTGACATTGTCCCCACCCTGCCCTGACCCAGGCTGGTGGCTGTGGGAGGCTGTGTCCGGGTGGCTGTGAGGTGCTGGATGGAGGTTGGGACGGGTGTGTGGTGTTGAGTCTAAAGGCGAGTGGGATGGGTGCAGGGTATGGGTAAGGTGCCGTGTCCTAGAGGGGGGAGGGTGGGGGCCATGTCCCCCGTGGGTGTGAGGTGCTGGGTGGGTCCTGGATAGGTGCAGCTCCTGGGTGTGGGAGTGGATCAGGCACTGGATGGGTGCAAGTCCTGCATAAGAGCAGATGCCAATGGATGCAGGTCCTGGGTGGGGAAGGTACCAATGAAGACCACGGATGTGGTCAGGGCAGGGTTCAGGTTAGGGCTATGGAGCGCAGGTGAGTGCAAGCCGGGGCAATGGTAAATTCTGGCTGGGGGAAGGTCTGGGGTGAGGCCGGATCCCGATGCTGTCGGTTCCCGGGTGGGTGCGGATCCCGGTGGTGCGGGTTTCTGGGTGGGTGTGGGTCCCGGCGATGCCGGTTCCTGGGTGGCTGTAGGTCGCGGGTGGGTGCGGAGTCCTGGCGATGCCGGTATCACCCGGTCCCCATGTGACCCCGCACGGGGCGGACGGGGGAGGGCCGGGGCGGTGGGCGTGGCCTGCAAGGAAGGGGCGCGGCCTAACGGGACCCTTCCCTCCTGTGGGGCGCGCGGGACTGGCCCCGCCCCTCCACGTGACCCGGCGGCGCGCGGGGCGGGGGCGGTGCCGGGCGCGCCTCCGGGCGTGGCGGCCCCGCCCCCGCGCGCCCCTCCCCCGCGGCGGCGGCGGGCGCGCGGCCCCCCGGCCCCGCCCCCTGCGCGCGGCGCGGTTCCGGAAATGGTCGTGCTGCGCTGCGCTGCGGCTGCGTCGGGCCGCGCGCGCTGAAGGAGACTGAAGGTAACGGGCGGGGGCGGGGCGGGCGCGCGCCCCCCGGGGGGGGGGGGCGCGCGCGAGGGGGGTGGGCGCCGGTACCGGGGCCGCGCGCGCAGCCCCCCCCCCCCCCCTCCTCCCCTCCCGGGCCTCGCGCCACCGGGCCCCGCCGCGCCGCCGCCACCACGTGGGTGCCGCCCCGCCGCCACCCCCCTCCTCTCCCACGCCCTGCCCCGTGCTCCGCTCCGTTGTTCCGCCCGGCGCTACTCGTCCCGGTGGTCCCGCCGTCCCGGTCATCCGGCGGCGGCGGCGCCTCTCCGCGCCCACGTGCCGGCCGGTGCGCCCCGCCGTCGCCGCCGCCACACACGTGTTCCCGGCGCCGCGCCCGCCTAGGCCCAGCGCTGCTGCCGCCGCCGCATGTGGTGCGAGCCCCGCTGCCCCCGCCGCGCCCGCCCGTGCCGCCGCCGGTGCCCGCGGGGCCGCGGCTGCGGCCGGCAGTGACACGTGTCCTTGGCAGAGGCCGCCGCCGCCGCGGGGGGGAGCGGGACCGCCAGATGCCGCACCGGGCCCCGCGCCGCGCCCTCCCGCCGCCGCGACGGTGGTGCCGCCGCCCCGGGACGGAGCCGGCGGTTCGGCCGCCGCCTCGGCCTGGGGGCGAGGCCGGGCTCGGGCCTGGCGGGGCTGGCCGCTCCCGGGCCGCCACCGCGGCCTGTCCCGGCCCCGCCGCCGACGATCCCCGCCTTGTGTTCCCCCGTGCGCCCCTGCCTCCCCTCAGCGCCGCTCCTGGCCCCCCGCTCGAGCCGGGCCGTGCCGCCCCGGGCCCCTCCCGGGCAGGGACCCCCCGCCCCGCCGGCAGGCCCAGCGCAGGCCGCGGCCTGGCCGCTCCCGGCGCGGGGGAGGTGGCGGCGGCTCCTCCTGTTACAAACCCCCGCGGCGCTTCCCTGTTGTACCCCCGGGACTGGATTCTTCTCTCCCGGCACCGCCGGGCTGGTTGGGGCCAGGGCAGTGCGGGGCCGGGGCCGGGCTCCCCCCACGGGGCCCGGGCTGATCTCTGTCTCTGTCTCTCTCTCTCTCTCTCTCTCTCTCTCCCCCCTCTTTCCTCTCTCCCAGTCAGTCGGATGAACGGTCTCTGCAGGCCCGCTCAGCCGGCCCAGGTTTTTCCCGCGGGGGGGTGAGTATCCTGCTCGCTCCGAGTTGTCAGGGGCTGGGGAGACCAGGTCTGGCTGTCCCTGGGTGTCCTTGTCTGCTGTGGGACATTCTGCCCCCTCTCTTCTGGAATGAGTGGTCTCAAGGCCAAGCTAAGCTGTCTCAGGGATGGGCTGTCTGTGCCAGGCCCCTTCGGGTTCTCTGTGAGAAAAGGCCTGAGGGGAACACCAGGAGGTGAAACGAAGCCTCTGCCACCTCCTGAAACCCTGGCAGGACCCATCTCCACTGTGGGTTCCGCTCGTGGAACCCCTGTGGTGGGGTGGCACCCCCGTAAGAACAGCCCGGGGGGGATCGGGGTGCCCAGTGTCCCGGTGTCGGTGGGACGTGCCTGGCAGTGCCCGCAGCGGGGCTGGGGGCCGGCAGTGCTGACGCGTCCAGGCGTCAGGTTACAGGAGGCACCACGGCTGTCCCCTCGGGTGCCCGGCCGGCAGCAGGCTTGTCGAGTGCCATGGGGTGCACGAGACCCCTGGCAGGGTGCAGGATGGAGGGTACTGCCTCTCTTTCCTGCCCCGGCGGCCTTTGCACTGGGGCGGGGAGAGCAGCACTGGCTGCCAAGTCCTTCCTGGGACAGTCAGGAGAGTGTCCGGGCTGCCCGTGTGCCGGCAGTGGCGGGGGGCTGCAGGCTCCCCCGGGCAAAGCAGTGGCCTGGAGTGTCAGGGGTGGGGGGGGATGAGGGAGCTGCTCCCTGCCCTCCCTGGTAGGCGTTTGTGGTGTGTGCTGGGGACCTGGCGCCACCAGCAGGAACAGGTTTGGCCGGCCAGGGGAAGCATTTAGTAGGTCAGCCGGGGTGGAGCTGGGCACGGCTGACGCCGGGGTGCCGCCGGCCCACCCAGCCCCCTGGAGTTGGTGGTGGCCTGGGTGCTGGTGCCAGATCTACCTGGGCACTGGTGCCCACTTGTGTGGGGGGCCCAGCCGGGCTTTGTGGTGTCACCTTGGGTGGGTCAGTCCTGCTGGTGGGCATGGCTGGGTTTGGGGCATGATGGCGGGCTCTGCTCTGCAGGCTGTGAGGACCTGCCTGGGCTCAGTGACCTGGCAGTGCCACCCCCTTCCTCCCTGTGGCCCAGTGGGGCAGGAAGGGATGGCTGGGGGTCTGTGCCTTGGTGGGATGCTATCTGTGGGACATGGCTGGTGCCTGGCTTTATGCTGGTAGGGCTGGAGATGTGCAGTTCTCAGGGCTTACCTGGACAGGGAACAGATACCAGGGTGCTGCCACCTCCAGCTTATGCCCACTGTCCCTGTCCCTGCAGATAGCGAGGGGATCCTTATGCACAACCCCATGAAATGAACAAAGCTCCACAGCCCACAGGAGGAGCCCCAACAGCCCCACACCCTGCCCCTTCTCCCGGACTGCCGCAGGTAACTGTCCCTTTTGGGGATGAGGGACCCAGCTTTGCCTCACCAGTTGGTGCCAGGGGCAACGGTGCCATCTCCTTTCCTCCCTTCCTCCTTCCAGCCGACGTTCCCACCTAGTCAGACGGCACCTGTGGTTTTTAACCCGGCACCGACCTCACAAATGAATACGCCTTCTCAGCCGCGCCAGGTAAGGGTTTTGTGCCCCATCGGAGGGGGTGATAAGGGGTATCCAGCATCTTTCTGCCTCCTGGCCGAGTAGCACTCACTACTACAGAGCCCAGGAGCTCTGTGGTGCCCCTCGGGGCTGGCGTGTACCTGCGAAGGGGGAGTGCGCCCGCGATCCGGATCACAACCGCTGCCTGAGGACTTCCTGGCCCTGGGGTGGGTGGGCAGTCGCCTCCAACGGGGGTACCCACCGAGTGACTGCTCTTCTCTCCTTCCTCCCCTGCCCCAAACCTCCCTCTCCTCCTCTCTCAGTTTCCAGCAGGGCCTCGGGCTATTCACCAGCAGGTACTAACCCGCTTCCCTTGCCCTGCATGCTGAACACCCTGCCCTGACACTGCACAGAAACACCCATCCTGGGCCTGAAGGGACTGGGGAGCATGTGAGGACCCCAGAGCTGGGCAACAGGCTCGTCTGGGGAAAGTGGGGGACACCTCTTTAATTTTGGGTTGGTTTTTCTGCAGTGTCTCTCCAGTTCCCTCCTTGCATGAAGCCTGCAGCATGTGGCTGTGCCTGTGCTAACTCCAGCCCAGGCTGTGCCCTTCATCCTCCTTCTTCTGTCTGTGCCCTTCATCCTCCTCTTCCTCCCTACTTTGCTTGGTCTCCCAGAGCCTTGCAGTGCTGTGCAAGGCTCTGGACCTCCATCAGCCCTCTTGTGTGGAGGAGCTGCTGAGGACAGATGTGGTGACATCCTTGGCTATGCTGTCTGGGAGCCCCTCAGACCCTTCCCTGCCCCTTGGGAGGTCCCTACAGGGGACCTCAGTGGGTTTGGGATGTGGGCAAAGGGCTCCTTGGCTGCCTGTCCTCTCCTTTGCTAGCCTGGTCCCAGTGCCGGTAACTCCTGTCTCTCTCTTTCCCCTTTTCTCACTGTATGCGTGCGCTTGCTAACAGGGAGGATTCAGGTCTCTTCAGGTAATGCTTTCTCCTTGCCCCGGGGGGTGTGTGTGCGGACCCTTACTCATTCGTCGCTGGGCTGGAGCTGCTGCTCCCGGGGATGCTCCTGCCTGGCAAACAGGCCGGGTCGGGATGAACGGCATTGGCCGGGGTGGGAATAGCCAGCTCCACATGCTGTCTGGCTCCGGCACGGTGGGACTACAGGTCCCAGCATCCTCCGCGAGCGCCAGGAACCGGTGCGGAGCACGCCGGGACCCGCCGCCGCCGAGCTGCGTGCGGCCGTGGCCGGCCCCGGGCGCTGGAGCTGCCGGCCCCCGGCGGGCCGGGCCGGGGCTGCACCGGGCATGAGCTGGGTCGGGTGGGCCCAGGCAGCCCCGCAGGTGCGTGGGGACAGGATGGTGCTGGGGTGGGGGGGCGACTTTGGGGCATGCAGAGGGGGGGGCTGCATCCCGACGGGGTGGGGGGGTGGTGTCTCCCCTCCGTGTGTGGCGGTGCCAGATGGAGGTGCCGGTGCTCCCGCTGACACTGCACCCCATCTCTCCCCAAGCATTTCTACCAGAACAGGGCGCAGCCTCCCGCCAGTGCGTCCCGCGTGCAGAGTAACACAACGGCTCGGCCCGGCCCTCCTGCCCATGTGTATCCGGCTGCTTCCCAGGTGATGATGATACCCTCCCAGATATCCTACACACCTTCCCAAGGAGCCTATTACATTCCCGGACAGGTGAGGGCCATGTTCTGGGCTCTGTGGGAGGGGGCTGGGGTGGGCACCGGTGGGAAGTGTTGCCTGGGATTGGAGCCCAGGTCTGTTTTCAGAGGGTGCAAGTGGTCCCCCAGGCTCTCTGAGCACCCACGAATTTGAGAAGGGTGATGCTGGCTCTGTAGAGAGGCCGCAGGCAGCACTGGTCCCCTCCCCAGCAGCTCCCCTGAGGCACTTGGTGTGCACTTTGCTTGTGTCCTGCTCCCTGCCCTGGTGCCCATCTAGTTCACAGGCAGGTGTGGGGTTACGTCATTGGTTTGGGGGTATGTCTGTGCCCTGCAGGGGACGTAACTGACCTTTCTTTTTCTTCCCCATTGCAGGGTCGCTCCACATACGTTGTCCCGACCCAACAGTACCCGGTCCAACCTGGCGCCCCTAGTTTTTACCCTGGAGCCAGCCCCACAGAGTTCGGGACTTACGGTACAGACAGAGGGGTTGCTCTGCTCCCTGGTGCTCTTCCAGTCCCAGCACTTTCCCCTTTTTTTACTCCCCTGCCTCTGGTCTCTTTTCATCCACCTGAGCTTGGGAGCTGAACACAGACCCCTGTACTTTTGCCAGCTCACTGTGGCCAACTTAGTGACTCCATTGCAGGCTGTTTTGGGGGGTAGGGAGTATTGCTTGTCTCCCAACAGCACATCGTGTCCCACCGGTCCATTCACCCCCGCCCTTTTCCAAATCCGGGCTGATTAATGTTTAACTCTCCTGGTGGAGGGCTGGGGCAGACTTTATCCCCTGCTCCCCCTTGCTTGCTGTCAAGGTGGTGAGCAGTTCAGTGCTTGCTGACCACCCTTGGCTCCCGCTCCCCAGGATCTGAGCCGGGGTGCTCCATGCCTGCCCTCTCCTGGTGCTGGGGAGTGCAGTGTGAGCAGCCCCTCCTTCTTCCCCCCGCTCACATGTGGCCACCCGGGCCGTGACTATATTTAGGCTTGGTCGGTCCTAGGAGGCCTGGCAGAGAAAGAAATGTGAGCTGAGGCCTCTGGCCTGGCCCCGGCACAGCAGGAAAGCATAATCGGGGCAGAGATGGGCTTCTCCTGAGCCAGGTACGTGCCCAGCCTCCCTCCCTCTTGCCCTGGGGCTCAGCCAGCACCTCTGAGGAGGGAGGTGGCCCCTGGCAGTGCTTGGCTCCCATGCTTGGGCCAGGGCACAGCTGCACCTTTGTGCACAACCCTAGGTGTCTGTATGAGGTTTCAGGATGGATTTACCTCCCCGTCTCTGCTTTGGGGCTGCTGTGCCTCTTCCCAGGGGAGCTGGTAGCAGCTTGCCCCTTGCCCACAGGACTGCGTGGGTGACTTGGCATGGTTTGCCCCTTGATGGATGAGTCAGGTTGTCCCTCCTTTCTCTTGTCTGGTCCCCAGGGCTGGGCAGCTCAAGGTCTCCCTTCTTCTCCCTGTGCCTGGCCCATCCCAGCGTGTGAGGCCCATCCAATGCCCCTGTGTCCTCCCTGAGCAGAGGGAGGGTCCCCGAGTCAGGGATAAGGCAGTCACCAGGGCACCATGAGTGACTTTCACGGTTAGTGCAGTGGGGAAGGCACCTTAGCTGAAGGGAACCAGGACCCAGCTGTGCCTATCCCGCCACACCTGTATCCTCGTGGCACTGCTCTTGGGTGATGCTCATGGATGCCCTGGCAGGAGCGGAGTGCTTCTCCAGGGCTGTGCCAGCCCTGGATGGGGTCCAGCTCTGCCTCTGGTCCCCAGCATGGCTCCCTTGTCTGGGCTGGGCTCACCAGGGGCTCCAGCTGCACTGGGAACCCGAGCCCCTCTGCCTGGGTGTGAATGGAGGGTGTGGATGGGGCTGCCTGGTGCCGCCCTCGGGCTGGTGCTGGCCCTGGGGAGATAAGGGTGCCGGCAGCAAGGAGGCTGCCCGTGGAGCCAGGACACCCGCACCTGTCATGGCCGAGTGTCCAGGCAGGGCTCTTGGTGACGAGGAGCCGGTGGGCACGGCGGGCGCCCGCGGGGCCTGGCTGGGCGTGGGGGCGGCGCAGGGACGCTCTCTGCTTCACAGGGAAGGAATTCGGTCAGGCCTGTCAGGCGGGTTGGGATGATCCAGGCCGGATGCGATGGGGGTTCGCTGCAGAGCGGCAAGAGCTCCCCAGGCTCCTGACAGACCCCTGTGTTTGGGAGATCAGAGAGGCCCCAGGACGGGCTTGGAGGGTCTGGGTTGGCTGGTCTGACACTCTCTCCTCTCCTCCAGCGGGTGCGTATTACCCGGCGCAGGGGGTGCAGCAGTTCTCGGCGGGGGTCCCCACTGCCCAGGTCATTGTGAGCCAGCAGCCACCGATCCCCCCAAAACGAGAGCGCAAGACGGTAAGGAGCCATCTGCCTCCAGGCATGGGGGGGCTTGTGTGCAGGAGGGGGTACTGTGCCAGCCCCATGTGCTGGCAGTGTGTAGTACGGGATGCAGTGCAGCACGCCAGGGAAGGGGGGCGGCACAGGACTGTGCCCGCAAAGGCTGGGGGGCTTAGTGAGGGAACTGGGGTGCACAGTGGGTGCTGGCGACCTTGGCCGTCCCGGCGGGCAGCGTTGTGCTGAGTCATGGCTCCCGGGAGGGCGGGGGTGCCGCGGCTGCCAACTGCTGTCTGCTCCCGGAGATGCCGGCACTTGGAGGCCTCGCACGGGGCCTATTTATAGCGGGGAACCGGGTGGCTGCCGGCATGGCCCCACGCTGGGGGGGGGGGGGGGGNNNNGGGAAGGGGAGTGCTGGCATTTCCTCATCAGAAAGGGGTTGAGATCTGCACTTGGTGTACTGGGAGCAGGTCATGTTTACAAGGTGGGGAGAACAGGGTGCCTGCCTGCACTGTGCCACCCACCATAGTCCTAGCCAGACTCACGTGTCACCCCCACTCACACTGCAACAGGGTGCCCTGTAGCTCGGGCTGCACCCATGGCAGGCACTGGGCCAGTGAGACTGCGTGCTTATGGTCTGTGCCTGGGCTGGCATGGAACTTGCTGTGATTTCTGTGTGCTGAGGCTGGTCTCCTGTGTTGTCCCTGAAGTGGAAGGAGGTCCCTGCAGCACAGTGATGCCTTGGGATCCCCTGACATCTGGAGATGGACAGTGGCTTGGGGACGTGGTGCTGGCTCCAACTGCCTGGCGTGATGGCTTGCAAGGCACTGGGACAGGCCAGTGTCTGTGGGACACTGTGCCCTGTGGTGAGGGGATGTGGCACCCACTCGTCCCCAAGCTGTGCGTGGCTGGGGCAGGCACTGCACTGAATGAATCTCTCCTCTCCCTTTGGATAAGGGAGTGTTGGGCTCAGGGAAAGGGGGTGGCTCGAGTGCTGTGTCCCCACCCTGCCAACAGCTTCCCCTCTCTACCCTGACCCTTGGACAGATCCGGATACGAGACCCCAACCAAGGTGGCAAAGACATTACTGAAGAAATTATGTCTGGAGCAAGGACCTCATCCACCCCCACCCCTCCACAGGTAAGGGTACCCTCCAACTCCCTAACTGGGGCAGCAGGAAGTGCATGCAGCCTATTCAACTCCCTCTTTGCCCCCACCAGGCTGGAAGCGGTTTAGAGCCCCAGGCCAACGGAGAGACCCCCCATGTAGCAGTTATTGTCCGGCCCGGTAAGTGCCTGTGCCAGGGCTGGGTGTGCCAGCTGGCATGGCTGCTGCCAGACTCCCTAGAGTTGGCACTGTGGGGTGTGACATGCCAGCCCTGCTCTTCCTTGGTTCTTCTGGGACTTGTGGGGTCAAATGCTTTCCCTGCATACCTGAGAGCTCTGTCCCCATGTTGGGTCCAGGAGAGTTTATGGGGGATGTGTGCTCATCTCAGCAGCCCCCTGGGCACTGGAGGACACCTGTTGTTCCCATCACCCATTTGTGATATGGCTTGGCACATCTGTCCCTACTCCTGTAGATAGAGTGATCTGGGGAGGAGTGCAGGGTGAGCAGAGGATCAGAGCCCCCCATTAATGCCACCCACCTTGCAGATGACCGCCCGAAGCCCGCGCTGGTGGTGAGCAAGCCCGTCTCCCTGGAGCCCAGCAAGTCGGCCTCCCCGTCGCCTCCCCCTCCCCTCATTCCCGAGGTGGAGCCCGTGGTGCTCTCGGCTGTGACGCTGGTGCCAATGGAGCCTCCCGTGGACACGGACACAAAAGCGGAGCAGGGCGAGGCGCCACCTGACCCGCAAAAGACGTTTAGCGCCATCACTACAGTGCCAGGGCCTGCGGAGCTGCCCCTTGTGCCCGCGCCCAACATGGACACGGTGGCTGTGGAGGAGGAGGAGGAGGAGGAAGAGGAGGTTGTTATTCCCCTCCCGGAGCCCACCCCGCAGGAGCCTGTGCCCCCCGAGGTGCCGACGGTGCCCGTTGTTCCCCCCATGCCAGCCGTGCCCATGGTGCCGGCCGCGCCGTCGCCGCCGCCCATTGTACCACAGGCCCCCGAAGCACCCGCCAAACCCGTGTCCCCCAGCCCCCCGCCACCCCGGGAAGAGCCCTGCCCTGAACCCACTGCTGAGGCCAACGGGGTCTTGGAGGAGGTGCCTGAGCCGGTCCCTGAGGCACCTGTGTGCCAGCCGGTGCCAGTCCCTGAGCCAGTGCCCACGCCCACCCTGGACTCCCCCATCGCCCAGCCCGAAGAGCTGCCCCTGCCCAATGGGGTGGAGGGCACTGGCAAAGTGGAGCCGAGTGAGGAGCAGCCTGAGTCGGATGTCAGCCCCATCTCAGAACCTGAGGAGCCGGCCCAGCCCAGCACCCCTGCCTCCCCCCAGGCAGAGGAAGAGGAGGAAGAGAGTGAAGGCCCTGGTGAGGCCCAGGAGCGAAGCTTGAGTCCGGCTCCTGCCCCTTCGCAGACCTCGGAGGCGACTGCTCGAGGTTGGCAATGCTGGGCTGGGGTGTGTGGGGCTGTGGGGTGCCCCAGTGAGGTGTTGGGTGATGGGGGCCATCACATGGGTGTGGTGCTAGGCATGGGGTATGTGGAGAGCGTTGGAAAACGGGATGGGGTTGGGGACACAAGACATGCAGGTATGGGGTGCTGATGGGGACAGAGTGCCTGTGGATGGTGACATGGGGAGTACATCCACGTGGAGGAGTATGGAGTGGGTATAGAGGGTGTGTGGGGTGCCATGGGGAATGGAAGTGTGTTTTATGGGATGACTTATGCAGAACTGTTAGGGTAGGTGTATCAAGGTTGTATCTGAGGACTATCCCCAGCCATTTGAGGACACAGGGAGGTGGAGGATTGGCAGGGAAGATGTGGGGCACCCTGTGTAGGGTTATGTAAGTACACAGGAGTGCCTGGGGAAAGTGGGGTGCTCTGGAGGTGTGTTGGGGTGAAGATATTTCTTTAAGCACCCTGCACAGGAATGTTGGGGTTTCAGCGGGGTGATGGGAAAGATGGGTGCAGGGATACAGCAAGGGCTATAAGAGGGCAACCTGAGAGCAAGTGTGCTTCTGGGGAACACATCTATATGGGCTGGTGTACTGGGGTGCCAGGGAGAGGAGTGTATATGGGGGCAGACGTGGTGTGTATGGGAGTGTCCACATAAGAGCTGCTCTGTGGTGGGGTGTGGGTATCTGTAGGGATCCCTGAGGAGGACGGAGAGCACTGCACTAGGGAAGTGGTGTGGATGGGAGGCTTTGAAGAAGGACAGGGTGAATTGGGATGCAGCATCTGGATGGGGAGAGGTGTGAGATGTGTCTGTACAGGTATATTCTGGGATGCCTGCTTGGGGAGTGGGCTGCCTTGGTGGGATGTGTGTAGGATTTGCAAGGCTGCAGATACCGAGGTGGGTGCACTGTGTTTGGGGGTGGAGGCTGTGCTGGGGTGGCAGGGCCACATCCCTGTGGCCCCATCATGAAGCTCACCTGGTGTTACTGGGGCTTTGATGGTGACCCAGTAACTGGTGTCAGGGTACCTGGGGGATTGGGAGGGTTCCTGTCTTTCACTTCCCCATTTTTCCTCCCAGTCGCCATGTCGGTGCCAAAGAAGAAGCGAAGGATGAAGGAGCTGAACAAGAAGGAGGCAGTAGGTGATCTGCTGGATGCCTTTAAAGAGGTGAGTATCCCAGGGGTGTCCAGGGATCACCCTGTGTCCCATGTCCTCCTGTGATGAACTCTACTTTGTGCCATCGTGTCTGGGCCACTGATGCTCTGTGATGGTAATGAGGATCTGAGGCGGGGCCGACACCAAGGAGTGGGGTGGAGAGGGCAGGACCAGACTCCTGAGGTGACAGCTGTCCCTGTCCCTCTCCCTCCCAATGCAGTCTCAGACTGGTGACAGTGCCTCGGAGGCGGAGAACAAGCCCCCCACGTCCACCCCTGCCAGTGAAGCAGAGGATGCGGCTCCTGCCCGTCCACAGGAAGAGTCAGAGGAGACGTGGGAGGAGAAGGAGGACAAGCTGGCCCCGGAGAAGGGCAAGGCTGCCGGCCAGAAGTACGGCTACAAGGAAGGTGAGTTGTGCCTTGGCACAGGCCTCTGCTGGCAGCCACCACCTCTGGACCCAGTGGTGGGGAGGGTGGGGGTGGCATGTCCTAAACCTACCATTTTCCTCCCGTCTTGTCCTCAAGCTTGACATGGAGTGGGGGCCAGAGGCCCCAGCATGAGGGTCCTGGCAGGAGGCAGGGAGCTGGTAGCATCAGGCTTTCTAAGCAAGCAGTGTCATTTTCATGGTGTACCAGGCTGGAGCAGCTCTGTGGTTGTCTACATCCCACCTCGCTGGTCCCTGTGTGGGCCTGGAGTTGCCACAGCTCAGGGTGGAGGAGGATATGGGACAGACCACATCAGGGTGTCCCTCTTGTTCCCCCACTGCAGAGCAATGGAAGCCACTGAACCCTGAGGAGAAGAAGCGATATGACCGAGAGTTCCTGCTGGGCTTCCAGTTCATCTTTGCCAGCATGCAGAAACCTGAGGGGCTGCCCCAGATCACAGATGTGGTGCTGGACAAGGTCGGTGCGGCCCTGGAAATTGGGGAAGCATGGGTGGTGGAGAGGTAGGGGTCTGGCTCCTCTTTGAGCCTTGTCAAGGCAGAGCAGGGACTTACCTGCTGTGCTCAGGGTCCTGTTGTAGCACATGCAATCACCCTTGAGCCTGGGTTTTGTGGGTGGAGGCACCTCTGGGGCCTTCTTTCCAGTTCCTTGTCCCGGCACTGAGGCTGGGGGATGGATCCGTCCCGCTCCTCTGCCCCCGGGCATCCTCAGCCGTGTGTACCTTCGCAGGCCAACAAGACCCCACTACGGGCACTCGACCCCATCCGCCTCAGTGGCATGAACTGCAGCCCTGACTTCACCCCCTCCTTCGCCAACCTTGGCCGGCCTGTCATGGGCAACCGGGGCCTGGTGAGTATCTCATCACTTCACTCATACTGTCCTGCTCCACCTCTCTGTGATGATCAAGCTTTCGAGCCGCTGTGTCTGGGCCACTGATGTCCGTGATGGAGCTGAGGATCTGAGCGGGCGGATTGGGGACTCGCTAAGACCCGGCCCAGCTGGTCCCAGAGCAAAGAGCTGAGTTTCTTCTCCCTGTGTCAGCCCTCAGGGTTGGGTCCTCGCCGCTCCCAGCAGAGCCAGAGGAAGGAACCCCGCAAAATCATTGCTACTGTGTCTCTCAATGAGGATGTCAAGCTGAACAAGGCTGAAAAGGCCTGGAAACCCAGCAGCAAACGTGCTTCCGAGGAGGAGGATCCTGAGAACATCAAGACGCAGGTGGGAGCTGGGGCGGGTGGGCAGTGAGAGGGCAGGGAAGGAACGTGCCTGGCTCTTGCTGATCCTGTTGTCCTTGCAGGAACTGCTCCGTCGTGTCCGCAGCATCCTCAACAAGCTGACACCCCAGATGTTCCAGCAGCTGATGAAGCAGGTGATGGAGTTGTCCATCGACACGGAGGAGCGGCTCAAGGGTGTCATCGACCTCGTCTTCGAGAAAGCCATCTCGGAGCCAAACTTCTCTGTTGCCTATGCTAATATGTGCCGTTGCCTTATGGGGGTGAGTAGAAGCTGGGGGGTCTCCTGCTGAACAGGCAGAAGTTTGTTCATGTTTCTAAGCCTCAACTGAGCTCAGCAGTTTGCAGGTCCTTCTGTGTGGGATGGGGAAATGGATGTGTGGATGGAGGACCAAGTTCAGAGTCTTAGCAGAGCATCACAAAGTTGTAGGGTGGCTTTTCCCTTGTTTGAGCAGTACCAACTTAGCTTGTCAACTTTTGGGGGAGACAGAAGTCATGCTCCTTTTCTGGGTCGTACTTCTCCCTGCAGCTTAAAGTGCCCACAACAGACAAGCCCACAGTGACTGTGAACTTCCGCAAGCTGCTGCTCAACCGCTGCCAGAAGGAGTTTGAGAAGGACAAGGACGACGACGAGATCTTTGAGAAGCGGCAGAAAGAGATGGACGATGCCAGTGCTGTGAGTTGGGGTGGGAGGCTGCAGCTGAGGGCTGATGTGGGTGTCCTTGGGGTGGCTCTGGGCACTGAACTGTCCTGCTGTGCTTTTCCTGCAGCCCGAGGAGAAGGCCCGCATGAAGGATGAGCTGGAGGAGGCGCGGGACAAGGCCCGACGACGATCCCTGGGCAACATCAAGTTCATTGGAGAGCTCTTCAAACTGAAGATGTTGACGGAGGCCATCATGCATGACTGCGTAGTGAAGCTGCTCAAAAACCATGATGAGGAGTCTCTAGAGTGCCTTTGCCGCCTGCTTACGACCATTGGCAAGGACTTGGACTTTGAGAAAGCCAAGGTAGTCCCTGTCCTGCCCTGCCCTCCCTTGCCTTGCCCTGCCCTTGCCTTTGGGAAGGATATGACCCTGGCTCTGTCCCTCTATAGCCCAGGATGGACCAGTACTTCAATCAGATGGAGAAGATCATCAAAGAGAAAAAGACATCATCCCGAATCCGTTTCATGCTGCAGGATGTCATTGACCTCAGACGGGTAAGGTGCATGAAATGCTGTTGCCTGGGGACTGTCCTCTGTCCCCTGCTTGGTCCCATCGAGCTGCTGGTCTGTGTCCTCTGGGTGCCAGCAATCCTTGTGTCCCTGGGAGGGGGAGAGGGGTATGTAAGTTGTGGCCAGCCCCAGAGACACCATGCTAGCCCCAGCCCTTGGTTATCATGGTAGTGGTAGTGGGCACACAGTAATCGGCGGCTGTTTAATGCAGGGGGGCTCCAGAAACTGAGCCCTTTTGTGCCAAAAGCTGCCACAACACATGGAGAATGGTGATGGCTGAGGCAGGAACCAACCTGAGACTTTGAGGGTGGGAAGGGGGGATGTCACTGCCTCCCTTCACCAGCCACCTCAGTGCCCTCTTCCCTTCTTCCCTGCCATCTGCAGAATAGCTGGGTGCCTCGGCGAGGAGACCAGGGCCCCAAAACCATCGATCAGATCCACAAAGAAGCAGAGATGGAGGAGCATCGGGAACACATCAAAGTGCAGCAGCTCATGTCGAAGGACAAGAGGAGAGGACCCCCTGGGCCATCCTCTGGTGGTGAGTGCCTGGGCTCAGGGACACCTGAGGCTACCAGGGGTGAGTTTCATTCACTGGGCACTGCTGGATACAGGGCTGCACCTTACAACTGTTCCTCTTGTGCCCAGGGCGCAGTAGCTTGGTCGCAGACGATGGCTGGAACACGGTGCCCATCAGCAAGGGCAACCGGCCCATCGACACCAGCCGACTAACAAAGATCACCAAGGTGAGGCGGGAGGTGTGGTGTGGCAGCCGAGGCGACTGCCTGGCCTGGATGCTGCCTTGGTGTGGGGTTCAGGGCTGACTCTCTCTCTCCACCTGCAGCCTGGATCCATTGACTCCAACAACCAGCTCTTTGCGCCGGGTGGGCGGCTGAGCTGGGGCAAAGGCAGCAGCGGAGGGTCTGGCGCAAAGCCCGCAGATTCAGGTAGACAGCGTGGGACTGGCTGGGTGCTGTGGGATGAGGTGGGAGAGGGCATCCTTCCCCTGGCGGTTCCTGTACCGGGGAGGTGCTAAACTCTGAGACTTCCCTCTTTTCACACCCAGCATCTGATTCAGGGCGACCAGCCACGAGCACCTTGAACCGCTTCTCAGCGCTCCAGCAGTCGATGCCTGCCGAGAGCTCGGAGTCCCGCCGTGTGGTGCAGAGGTGAGGGGCCAGCCCTGCCTTGGTGGGTGGGCATGTGGGGAAGAACCCTGAAATTGAGCTGTTGTCAGTCAGTATGTAGGCAAGTTGTGGTGTCTTGACTGGCATAATCCCCTGTGGCAAGATGGGGCCTTGAGGGGGCTTGGAGTCAGTGGTGAGTCCTTGTGGCAAGGAAGGTTGACCCCACCTTGGGTTTCCTCCCTATGGTTTGGCACTTGGGAGACCACATCTGGGTGCTGGGTCTGCCTGGGAGTCCTGAGACCAGATGAACATTGATGGACTGGAGGGAATCCTGTGGAGGCTGGTGTATGAGGTCCCCAAGGAGAGCTGGAGTTTGGATTTGTTCAGGAGAAGAGGAAAATGGGGTTTTCTCTGCAGTTTGCAGCAGGAGGAAGGTGTGGGCAGGACGAGGCCAGGCAGTGCTCAGCCATGGCAGTGGACAGAGTGAAAGGCAAAGGGCGTGAGTTGGAACGGGAGAAAGGGAAAAGTATTTTCCCCCAAGAAATGATCAAGTGCTAAAAGAGGTGGGGACTGGAGTGGGACAGCCTTACTTGCAGAGCTCTGCAGTATTGGGTCAGGGAGGGTGGTGACAGGCTCTTCACATTGTGTGCATCTTTCTCCCACTCAGGAGCAGCTCCAGCCGAGACAGGTCAGAGAAGGCTGGGGAGAGAGGGGACCGGGAGTCACGTTCGGAGAAGGGCAGCGACCGTCTGGAGCGTCCCGACCGGGGAGAGCGGGCAGACAGGAACAGGTCTACCATCACCAAGAGGAGCTTCAGCAAAGAGACGGAGGACAGAAGCCGAGAACGGGAGAAGCAGGGCGGCCCTGAGGCTGTGCGCAAGGCTGCCAGCATGATGGAGGAACGGGACCGAAGCCGAGAGACCAGTGAGCTGGGGAGCAGCAATATCCCAGGGTCTGGCTGTGGCCTGTGGCTCTGCCTGTCCCAGGAGGTGCCTGATCCTTGATCTCTCCTTGCAGTTAAGCAAGAGCCAGCACCTCCTGCAACATCCACCAAGCCTGTGCTGTCGGAAGAGGAGCTGGAGAAGAAATCCAAGGCGATCATAGAGGAATACCTGCACATTAATGACATGAAGGTGAGAGGATGGGGTGGCCAAACACAACACCATCTGGTCCCCCTGACATGCAATACGCTTCCCTGCATGGCATGGGCAGGGTGCTGGTGGTGGCTGGATGCAGAAGAGGGGAGTCAGAGCTGGCTGTGGGGCAGTACTGACCCACCTTTTCCCTGCAGGAGGCTCTGCAGTGTGTGCAGGAGCTGGGCAGCCCCTCCTCGCTCTACATCTTTGTGCAGAATGGCATTGAGTCGACACTGGAGAGGAGCACCATCTCCCGTGAGCACATGGGGGCCTTGCTGTGCCAGCTGGTGAAGGCAGGCACGCTCTCCAAGGAGCAGTACTACAAAGGGTGAGGGGCCATGGCAGCCTGGTCCTAGGCTAGTATTTGCCTGGCTTTGAAATTGGCCCTGACTTGAGCAGGGCTCAGCACTGAGAACTCCCGAGGTCCCGCCTAGCCGAGGGCACAGGGACTGCTGGATCCAACCAGCTCCCTCTGCTCTGCAGGCTGCGGGAGATCTTGGAGATTGCAGAGGACATGGAGATTGACATCCCGCACATCTGGCTGTACCTGGCTGAGCTCATCACCCCCATCCTGCAAGAGGAAGGCATCCCTATGGAGGAGTTGTTCAGGTGAGGGCTGTGTTCCTCAACAGGGCTGGCATGGCAGGGCTCCTCGTGACAGGTAGCTCAGCCAGGTTTCTTGTGCCCCACAGGGAAATCACAAAGCCCCTGGTGCCCATTGGGAAGGCCACCACGCTGCTTGTTGAGGTGCTGGGCTTGTTGTGCAAGGGCATGGTAAGTTCACGGGGCTCACGTGACTGCTGGTTGCTGCCTTGGGGACTGGCAACCTACCTGGGGGCCAGGTGACCATATAGGGATTGAGCCCCCCTGCCACCAGAGGGGATGATGCGTGGCATCCCTTGCAATGTCTGGGTCATGGGGGTGGTGTGGCCAAGCTGCAGTATCTTTCTTCCTGGAGTTGGGAAGGCATGGTGTGCTGATGCTGACTGTCTGTCCCACAGAGCCAGAAGACAGCAGGCAAGCTGTGGCGGGATGGGGGCCTGAGCTGGAAGGAATTCCTGCCTGAGGACCAGGATGTCAACAAATTTGTCACAGAGCAGGTGGGAGCTTGGTGGTGGTGAGGGACGGAGGTGGGCTGTCAGGGGACCCTGAAGGACCCTTCTGGGATGGTGCTCTCCTGTGCTGCCTTTAACAGCTCTCTCTGCCTGCTTCCCTAGAAATTGGAGTACACGATGGGGGACAGCTCGGACACACCGAGCCGCAAGGAGCTGACCTCAGAGGAGCTGTGCAAGCAAATGGACAAACTGCTGAAGGAGAACCCGAACAACCAAAGAATACACGACTGGATTGAGGTGCGGATGTGGGTGCAGTGCTGTGTGTCTGGGGGCTCCCTCCTGGCTCCCTCTCCAGCTCACGGTCCTCTACCCTCCCCCCTCCAGGCCAACCTGAGTGAGCAGCAGGTCTCGTCCAACACATTTATCAGGGCCCTGATGACGTCTGTGTGCCACTCGGCCATTGTCTGTGAGTACCAGGGTGCGGCAGGAGTGGGGGGGGCTTCCCCTGTTCCCACTGCCTCCCTCTCACGCCCCATCTCCCATAGTCGAGAACCCATACCGCGTAGACACCATGGTCATCCGCAACCAAGCCAAGCTGCTGCAGAAGTACCTACGGGATGAACAGAAGGAGCTCCAGGCGCTCTACGCCCTGCAAGCCTTGGTGGTGAAGTTGGACCAGCCTCCCAGTGAGTGTGGGGTGCGGGTGGGCTGAGAAGGGGGGTGGCCCCGGGCTCCTGTCCCCACCCCAGCAAGCTGGCTGGTGGCTGGAGAATGGCAGAGGTCCCCCTTTGTCCCCCCCAGACCTGCTGCGGATGTTCTTTGATGCCCTCTACGATGAGGACGTCATCAAGGAGGAGGCTTTCTACAAGTGGGAGTCCAGCAAGGACCCAGCAGAGCAGCAGGGCAAAGGGGTAGCTCTCAAATCGGTGACAGCCTTTTTCACCTGGCTCCGTGAAGCCGAGGATGAGTCGGACAACAACTGAGCAGCTGTAAGGAGGAGGAGGAGAAAGCGGGGAGAGAGCGGGGCACCCTGGGGAGTGACTCCATCCCCTCCCACCCATGGACTTGCTGATGCCAGGGCTGAGGGACCTGCTGTGCCCCCTGCAGCCCCCTTCTCTCTTTCAGTTCTCTCCTTCCTTCCTCTGTCCTGGTTCTGTTTGTGAGGCCTGTATTAGTTTGTCATGATGATAATAAACGGATGCTGACAGAGGCGGTAGCTGCCATGGGTCCCCTTGGGGACCCTCCTTACCCCCCTCCCAGCACAGGCACACTGGGTCTCTGGGAGTGGGGCAGAGCACCCCTGGACTCATGTCATAGAGAGGGGGGATAGGATGGGGACATAGCTCTCCCCTCCTCTTCCTCCTCCTCTTTCTCCTCCCCCCTTCTTGCTGAAATATAGAGATTATATATATATGAACATATTAAATTTGGTTTGGGGACAGGAGCGTGATTTCTCCCCCTCCCCTGTCCTCTTTCTATTCCTCCATCACTGCCTGGACCTCCCCCTCTATGGTTTTTAAATTTTAAATATAAATCATTCCCCCCCAGCTCCTGCTCTGACACCTGGGGAGGGTGTCGGGAACTGGGCGGGGGGGGGGGGGCGGCCCCTTCTCTCTGGGCCAGGCTGAGTCCCCTCCAACACCCCAAAAGCCCCCATCCTCCTCCCAAACGTTTAAGGCCACAATTGGGCAAGTGACAGGGCGGCCCCCCCATCCGCGTCCCCTGTATTTATAGAGCGCCGGATGTGATGAGCCGCATGTGTAATTATTAAAACAAGGATTCAATTACTGGTCACGTGAATTTGTAAATAATTTTTTTTTTGCCTTTTTTTTTTTTTCTTTATGGAGTATTTAATTGAAGATTTAAAGGCATCTTTTCACCTTAAAACTGGAAATAAAAGAACATTGCTAAATAATGCCCCGTGTGCCGCTGTTGCCACCCCTCCACCCCGTCCCATGTTGCTTGTGCCTGGGCTGGTGTGGGGTGCCAGCCTCAAGCATGGGCAGGGACCAGTCTCCCCTGTCACCCCAGGGCAGATGGTAGGTACCCCCCATTCCAGGCCTGGGAGGGTGGCAAGGGGGTTGGATATGCCTGCAGCCAGGCCCCCTGGACTCCCCTCACTGGCTCTGCCTGGCACAGGGTGTCCCGTGGTGGAGCAGGCAGCCTTGCCAGCAGCTTGGCTGTGGAGCAGAGTCCTGATTGTCCTGAAGTCTCCCTTTTCCCACAGGCACAAGTGGCAGAACCTGTGTGGTCTCCTCGGGGTAGGAGATGGGAGATGTGTGCCAGATTCCCCCTACACTTTCCCATGTGGGAGGACATTTTTCTCTCAGCCCCCTCCTACCTTGTCTTGCAGTTGGAGTGGAGATGGGGCAAAGCTGGGCCCTGCTGGAGGTACCCTGTGGGGTGTCCCTGTTGGGGACAGAGGCTGGTCTTTGCTGCCTTGGGCTGCCTCTTGCTGAGTCACCCTGGCCGTGGCCCAGAGGGTACAGAATAATTAACCAGAGGCTGTTCCCCAGATTAGAGGCTGATCTGTCTGAGCTGCAGCCCTGGCAGCACTGATGCTGGGAAGCAGTTGGCAGGGAAAGGCCTGGGGCCGGGGACTGGCCAGGAGCCCCCCCTGACTGGGAGTGAGTGAGTAACCAGGGAGCCCTTTGAGCGATTTTGGGTAACCTACTTGCCAAAGGGAGGGCAGCACCCTGGCAATGTCCTCCTGTGCCAGGCAAAAGGTACCGCAGCATTAATTGCCATCAGTAGGTTTCAGAATGAACACATCTTTGGCTGTAGGTTAACCCCTCAGCCTGACCCTCAGCACTGGCCTGGATCTCCTGCAGGGGACGTTTCTGTGATGCTATCGGATGTGATGTCCCTAAGCCTGTACCCACCTGTTCCTGACCCAGGACCCCCTGCCATCGGCTGTGCTCTCTCCAGCATCAACTGCCCTTCGGGGGAGGGTAGGGGCAGGCAGGGCCACATCACCCATTCCGTGGGCAGGCCTGGGGCTGAGGGGTGCCCTGTTGCTGCAGGGTCCCAGCCCCTTGTGCCCCCCGGGGGGTGCACGGGGGCCCGGGGCCAGGCGGGGCAGCGCTGTCCGCGGTGCTGGCACGGTGCTCTCCTCGGTGCCTGGCCTTCCTCTCCTCCTCTTCCTTAGTCCATCCTCCTCCTCCTCCCCGCGCCCCCCTCCTCTTCCTCCATCCCCCTCTTCCTCTTCCTTCAGCCCCCCTCTTCCTTCATCCTCCCCGGCTGCCTTCATCCCCCCTTCTCCTCTCTCTCTCCTCATCTCCCCTTCCTCCTCTTCCTCCCGGTCTCCCTCTCCCCCGTTCTCCCCTTCCTTCCTCTCCCTCATCCTTCAGCCCCCTCCGCCTCCTCTTTCTCAGCCTTCCTCCCGCGCATCCTCCTCTTCTCCCATCCTCCTCCTCTTCCTCCTCCTCTTCCTCCCGCCTCCCCCAGCAGTGACGTCTCTGGACGTGCTGCTTCCCGGCCCGGTGCAGACATCGCCCGGGGCTCCGGCATCGCTCGGGGCTCCGGTACCGCGACCCGGCGCGGCCCGGCAGCGGCTCCGGCGGGGCGCGGGCGCTGCCCGGGGCCGCCCATGCGGCCGGGGGGCGATGCGGACGGCGCGGAGCCGGCGGTAGTGCCCGCACCGGGGCCCCCCCGGGAGCATGGGCTGCATCGGCTCCAAAACCACCATCGGTGGGTGAGCGGCACCGGGATGGGACCGGGGGCTTGAGAGGTTTGAGGGTCCTAGAGTATGGACGGTGTTTTGGGGATGGAAAGGGGGGGGTGTGCGGGGGCTGCTGGGGACGGTGGAGGGGCTGCAATGAGGGTGTCAGAGGCTACCAGGGCTGGGGGATATGGGAAGGTGGAGAGCACGGGGCTTCTGTATGGGAGCTGAGGGGGGTCTAAGGGATGGAGTGGTGGTGTATGGGGGTTGGGGGCTGTGGGATATGGAGAGTTATGGAGGTGGGGGGAATACACAGAGAATTGGGGTATCTAAGTATGGTGAGGGTGCAGAGAACTTGAGGGCTCTGGGGGACTTGGGTACATATAGGGTGATGGGGACTATAGATGGGTGGGGGTTTGAGAGCTCGGGGTGCTGCTCTGGGGCAGCTGGGTGGTCCAGGGAGTGCGGGAAAGTACAGGGACATGAGGATGTGTAGGGGTTTGGGGGATTAGAGGGGCTGGGCTGCTGCTCTGGAGGTGCTGGTGGGGGTGCAAGGGGCTTGGGGGATTAGGGTGCTGGTCAGAGTCCTGGGAGGTTACAGGGGTGCTATGAGAGAGATAGAGGTGTTTGGGGGGCTATTGGATGGGCTATGGGGGCTGGCAGGGGTGTGCTGCAGTGTGTGGGGTGCAAAGGGGGTGCTGCAGATGTCTTGGGGGTGTTGCAGGAGGGATGGAGGTGATGGAGGTTGTGGGTGTGATCTGAGGGTGTTCTGGGAGCTGGGTTGATGGGGGCTAGGACAGTGTCGAGGGTGTTGCAGACGTGCCAGCGGGGCTCTGGGGGTGTTGTTGCTAAGGGGGTAGAGGTGTTGATGCTGGAACGTCACCACAGGGTGCCCCTGCCCACAGCTGGGAGTGGGAGCGATCCTATCAGCAGTTTCTTTAGGAGCCAGGGTCTACCCTCAGATGTGGGTGGGAGGGAACACTGCTTGCCCCCCCTATATCCCGCTTCATGGCTGGTTTACGTCAGCCAGGCCCACCTCGGTGCAGTGGAAATTAGGCTCTTCAGGGACACCCCATCCCCTTTGGGACTGGCCTGTCCAGGGTGCTGCAGTGACAGGAGACCCTCTCCCTGGGCCAAGTGCTTGGGAGTCAGTGCCCGAGGGTGTGGGCAGTCATCCAGCTGGGGTGCCACTGCCAGGAGGTCATGCTGCTGGAGTGAAGGCTGGGTATGTCTATTGCCCCTATTCCTTCTTGCTTCTTTCCTTCCTGCCCCAGAGATGGGGAACTGGAGAGGGGGGTTTTGGAGACAGTGGAGGTGCACCAACCCCCTGCAGGCATGGCCCGGTGCTGCCCCTGGCCATGCCCCACCCAGCCCCTGGTCCGGTCCATACCCCCCAAGCCTGGTCCAGCTGCCCCATCCCTGCTGAAGCAGCTGCCAAGCTCGGACAGACGCCTGGTCCCCAGTGCCAGGCTGGGGCCCTGCGTTACCGCTGACACAGGTGGAAGAGTTGCCCGGGCATGAGTCACTGGTGCTGCAGCAACGAGTTGTGTCTGGTCTCAGACTAGGCAAGAAGCTGCTACTGCAGGGTGGGGGGTTGAGGGGGCTTCTGGGGGGACAGAGGTGCTGAGGTTGGCCCTGGCTCTTCCTGCAGTGGCCGTGGACACGACGCTGTGTGTGGAGTGGAAGGAGGTGAAGGCACTGTCACCACTGAGTGCTGCCCGCCCACTGCCCCGGCTGGTGCACCAGGCCTCCTTCGACAGCCAGGACTTCCTCCAGGTACCACTGAGCCCAGACATGCCCGGCTGGGGTATCTGTGTGCTGGTACCCCGTGGCGGGGCACCCGTCCTGGCCATGGCCCTGCCATCTCGCAGCAGCTCGAGGCTGCTCTGACGTCAGCCATGAGCCGGGCTGTATCCTGGGAGAAATCAGTCCACGGTGCCTCGTTGCCATGGCAATGCAATTTGTTGCGCGCCTCCAAATCCCACATCGCTTCCCCCGTGGCCATGGGCTCAGGGCCTAGCATGGCCGAGATAGCAATGGGGACATGCAGCGGGATGTCCTGGCGTAGTGTGTGTGCTGCCAGGGAGTGGGTGCTGGGGAATCGGCCTGTGCCGGCCTTGCACGTGCATGTGCACAAGCTGGGGAGTCAGTGGCACCAAGTAGCACAGGGCACACACACGTCTGGGCACACAAGTGTGCAGGTGCACTTGCATGTACAGCAAGTTCACATGTGTGCACAGCGAGGGTGTGCCCCCGTCTCACTCACATTTGTTTGTCTGTGTGTACATGTGTTTACCTGAGTGGACACGAGCCAGTGTGTGTGCACTGAGCACATCTGTGTGTGCACAGGTAAGAGTGCAGGTGTGAGTGTGCACAGTGCGTGTGCACACAGTGTCAGATCATGGCTGTACAGTGTGGGAGAGTGCACCCAGGCACAGGTGAGTATATCCACTGCCCTGCATGTAGGGACTGTGGCCACCCCTCTGCACACATGTATGTCTATAACGTGTGCATATGTTACACCCCAGGCGCCTCGGGGTGGACACCAAGTGGGGTTGAGCCCAATTCCTGGAGCATGGGGCTCACAGAAGGGGAGTGGTGCCAGGGTCTGTGACACTGCTGCTCACTCTGGCAGGTCAATGTTGAGGACACTGTCGAGATGCTGCCCAAGTCGCGGCGCGCGCTGACCATCCAGGAGATCGCTGCCCTGGCCCGCTCCTCACTGCACGGTAACTGTTCACAGGGGGGTGTGTGTGGGCAAGGGGCTCTCCTGAGATGAGTGGTCTGGGCCTCCTGGGGAGGGCGTGGAGGTCAACCCTGTGGAGTTTGGGCGGCTCAAGGGGTCCCTGGTGCCCAAGAGGAGGGCATGGGATTGCCAGGTCTCAGGGGCTGGAGGCGGGGGGTTCTGGGTCCCAGGGCAATGAGCTCTGTGAGGGACACTTGGGGTGCTGACATGGGGACGCATCCCGTAGGCATCTCGCAAGTGGTGAAGGAGCACGTGACGAAGCCGACAGCCATGGCGCAGGGCCGCGTGGCCCACCTCATCGAGTGGAAGGGCTGGTGTAAGCCAGTGGAGTCACCTGCTGCCCTGGAGAGCGCCTTCAGCTCCTACTGCCACCTGAGCGAGGGCGAGCAGGAGGCGCGATTTGCTGCCGGTGGGCACCGTGAGGCATGGCCGGTGGGCATGGTCCTCACTGTGGCTGAGGGCACGGGTGGTGGAACAGGTTGTCCCCATCCGTCCATCCGTCCGTGTCCATCCATCCATCCATCCATCCATCCTGGGGGCATAGAGGTGCTGGGGCAGGGGGATTTGGGGGCACCTCCCTGCATGCATTTGACCTTTACCTGTCCTGTGCCAGGGGTGGCAGAGCAGTTTGCCATCGCTGAGGCCAAGCTGCGAGCCTGGTCCTCGGTGGATGGGGACGACTCCAATGACGAGTCCTATGATGAGGACTTCTTGCCCTCCACAGAGAGCTCCCAGGCCACCGGTAAGTGCCATGGGGAGCAGGCAAGTGGCCCTGCTGCCACTGTGGGTGTCCCACCACTGAGGGTTGAAGGAGCTGCCTGGCACATTCCCCAGCCTGGCCATCTCTACACAGGGCGGTGCTCCTGCCTGGCATCATGGCAAACAGTGCCCATGCCAGGGATGGGGAAGCCCTTCAACGTGACACCCTCCCTGGTGCCAGAGCATGTTTTGCTTTTCCTTTGGTGGTTAACAGTGCATGCAGCAATTTGTGGGCAAAGGGGTCATGGGAGTGCTCCCAACCTGCTGGGCACAGTGGAGGGGGCAGCTGACATCCGTGGTGCCCTCAGCCCTGGACTGACCCAGTGTCCTGGTTCTCCACAGAGCTGTCTGGCACGATGCCCGCCAGTGCGCTGCTGCGAGACCTGCTGCAGGGCCACCTGTGCCAGCTGGGCGTGCGGCACAGCTCCTGCGAGCCCGAGAGCGACTCCTCGCACACCCTCTCCCCTGAGACTCTCTGCTCCAGCCTCTGCAGCCTGGAGATGGTGTCCCCCTCCGAACTCACTGCCAAACTGCTGGGCTCCCTGGGGGGCGAGGACCTGTTGCTGCCCAAGCTGCCACCCCCAGCCAGCCAAAGTGCCTTGCGGGGCCTGGCACGGCTCCGGTGCCAGGACTCCCTCTACTCCGTGTCCTACGCCGAAGCCTGCCTCTCGCCCGTGGAGGATGAGGTGGTGCTGAGCAAGGACTTCCCTCTGCGCCGGAAAGTCTCCGATGTCGCCTCCTCTGGGGTGGCATCGCTGGAGGAGGAGGAGGACGCTGAAGAGCCCTGATGCCCCCCAGGGTGCCCTGCCTCTCCTGGTGGGGGTCCAGTCCCCCTACCGAAGCCCTCTGGCCAGACCCCATACTGGGCAAGGGACGGGCCCTGCTGCTGCTCCCCCTTGCTATCCGGGCGCAGGAGGGGCTCGGGGGACCACTGCAGCCCCCCCAGCCAGTGTGCCCCCACTGTGCCCTGGCCCTGCTTGGCCACATCGTTGCCCTCCTGGATTTTTGCATGAGAGCAGGGAAGAGGCGCAGGGAAGGGCTCGGGGGGTCCGTCCCCCACCCTGATGCCCAGATGTGACCCCCAAAACTAACAAGACTAAATAAGTGGGGCTGACTGTTCGCATGTTCTCCCCCAAACCACCCTGGGCTCCCCTTTTGGGCACAGGCCCCCACCCCCCCGCCATTGGCATGGCTGAAACTCTCTGAGCATCCCGTGGTGCCCCCACCACCCTGAGCCAGGATGGTGGTGGCCATTTGGGGTGGGAGGGGCTTTTCTCCTCTCTCCCTGGCCAACTTTTATCAGACCGAGTTTTAAACTGTGAACTGCTGCCTCGGTACATGGGGCTGCCAGAGAGATGCTGTGGGGGTGCTGGGTGTTCTGGGGGGCTGCGGATGTGCCGTGGTGCTGGGACTTTCTATACTTTTGTACATGCATGGGGCTGGCGCAGGAAGACTGCAGGGCCAGGTGGGCATGGACACTCAGAATGGTGGCTTTGGATCACCAGGACAGCAGCCCCAAGCCAGCCCTTCAGCAAGGGGCTCAGCCCAGCCAGGGCTCCCCAAATCTGCTGTGAGGCAATGCTGGGTGGAGAGAGGGGGTAGGCAGTGGGACTTACGTCCCTGTCCCCAGGTCACTCACCACTAGCAGGGAACCAAGTGCCTACATGAAGGGCGACCAGCCCCCCCCGTCCTGGCTGGGGGTGGCACCCCCACCTCGGGGGCCCCTCAAGCCCATGCCAGGGGTTCCAGGCACGTGGTTTGGGGGAGGAATGCCAGTTTTTGCCAACGCTTGCACGCCCCTTCCCGCATGGCACGTGTTCTTGTAGGGCCACTCTCCCCCTGCATGCTGCTCCTCACCCAGCCTGGCCGTGGTCCCCTGGCCTCTCATCCCAGGGTGCCCCAAGCACCTGCTGCACCCTTGCTCCTGTGCACCCCCAGCACCCCCACAAGCCTTTGCTGGGCACAGCCCCTGTTCTCCCTCCCTGCCTTGGGGTGCCCACTGTGGGGCTGCCCCCCAACCCCACCCCTCCATCGCCAAACTATGAGGGGCTGCAGGGGCTGGCAGGCCTGATGCCGTGCCAATGGGCGGGCTCCTTGCCACCTGCTGCCATTCCCTCCCGAGGGCAGCAGATGCTCCCCAGGGTACAGGGATAGGATGGGATGGTGAGTCTGGGGTGCCTGCAGGTGGGTGGGGGGCTTTGCTCTGTGTGTGTGTGCATGTGCACACCTGGGAGCGCATGGGCATGTGCACGCATGTGCATATCTGTGGGGCTGCCTGAGCCCCCCACCCCGCTGCGGCAGTACCTGTGGGGTGTCCACACCGTGGCACCCCCTCCTCTATCCTGCCAGGTCTTGAATAAAGTCAATTGTGCGAGCGCTGCGCCGGGAGCCTCTTCTTGCAGGTGGGGGCACCTCCTCCCCGAGGGGCCAGAGGAGTGGCAGGCCAGTGGTGGCAGTGATGTATCCCCCTCCGCGGCCCCACAGGGTGACGGAGGCATCAGGCATCGTCCCTTATCTCGCATTCCTAGGGACAGGGTGCCTAATTATGGGCATCTGGCAGTGGTGTCTGGCGGGCGGCTGGACCCTCCCCACGGCAGGGCTCTGGGGGGTGCGGGCAGCAGGCGCCATGGCATCGCTCAGCTCAGCCGCCGCGTACCGTGCCGAGCTCATCAGTGCCTATGGGCAGGGCCATGGCGAACCCCGCTTCGAGGGCGACCGGCGGCATGGACCCTTTGGGCCACGGGCACATGAAGTGTTTGGGTACCCAGGTACCAGGGATGGGGAGTGGGGGGCCCTGCTACCCTGGGGAGGGTCCCTCTAAGGGTTATCCAGCTGCCCTGTGCCTGGGCACAGAGTGGGACTGTCCCCCCTGCACGGGCTGGGAAGGCTGGAAGGGGAATCCTGACTGCCACCCAGGTGCCCTGTGGCTATCTGGACTGTTCCCCAGCCCTCATCCCCCCCAGGTGCTTTTTGCTCTCTCTGTAAGTCCCCAGTACCTCCAGTGTCCTGGCTGTCCCCAGGACCACTATGCTCCCTGCTACCCTCTCCCCAGACAATTCTGAGCCTCCCAGTGTCCCCAGAACTACTCATAGCCTTTTCCAGTCCACCCCAACCATCCCGCCTGCCCTTATGTCCTCAGCTCCTCTGTGCCCCAGACCCCTTGATGTTCGCTGTTAGCCAACCCCCCCTTTCTTGTACACCCCCAGTAACTCCAGTGCCCTCTTCCCCACCAGCCTGCTGCCTCCAGACTTTCCTGGTCATCACCAGTGTTTTCAGCTTCTTGTGCTGTTTTCCTGCTGTCTGCAGGTTGTCCAGTGCCCCCAGACCCTACCAGTACCCTCATCCAGACCCCCCATTTCCTTGTTCTACCCCTGGACCACACCAGATCACCCAGTACCCCCCTACTCCGGAATACCCAATTCCCCCTGCAACTACCTCAGCACCTCCTTCAGTGTCCCCAAACTCCCACTGCTGCTGCTACCCCCAGCCCTCCCTCCCCCAGTGTCACCAGACTCTCCCACAGCCCCCCATCCCCGGGCACTGTGCCCCCATGCCCATTAGCCCTCTGATGCCCGCAGAGTCCCCAGGCGCCATGTACCCCTGCAGCCTGGGCACCTGGGTGCGTGCCCAAGGTGACACCTACCAAGTGGTGGCCGACGTCAGCCAGTTTGAGCCCCCTGACATTGTGGTGACCACTTCCAACTGCCATGTCTCCATCCAGGCAGAAAAGGTGAGGCACCCCGAGGGGGCAGCATCCCCTCTTGGCCATGGTACAGTGGGGATCCTGCCCCATGACACCCCTCTCCTGTGGGTGGGGGGATGGGGTGGTAACTGAGGAATGGCCCCTACTGGCACTGGGGTAATAAATGGGACCTGTGCCCTAGTGTTGGGACAACAGGTAGCTCCTGCTCTACTGCACCTGTTCTGTAGTGGGGTAACTGGGAACTGTCCTCACTGAGAATGGGGCGACTGGGAACTCCTGCTCCACTGCATTCTCTGCTGAAGGTGGGCAATTGGGAACAGTCCCTGCTGACACTGGAGTAGTTGGAAATCACCTCACAAGACTTGGGCAACTGGTACCTGCTCCCTGCTGGCAATGGGGTAATTGGGAATTGTCCCTGAGTCAGTGGGAACTGCCCTGTTGAGCTTCCTGCTGGAGCCAGGGTGACTGGCAGTTGCCCCATTAGTAGCACTGGGTTTAACTGGGGATGTGCTGTGTACCACCATGCCACGTCGTATTCCATTGCACCGGTGCTGCCTTCCCACAGGTGGCTGAGGATGGCACTGTCTGTGATACCTTCACCCACAAGTGCCAGCTGCCAGAGGACACGGACCCGCTGTCGGTGAGCTGCACCCTCACTGAAGCCGGCACTCTGGTCATCACAGCCCGGCGCCGTGTCGGTGCCCGCCCTGGCCAGCCCCCTCCGCTGCTGTACCGCAGCGAGGCCACGCTGTGAGCGGCACTGGGCAATGAAAGGCTTGTTGCCCCAAGTGATCCCAACCCCGGCGCTGTGGTGAGGCTCAGCTGGTGCTCACTGGCTGTACCCCTCCCTACTCTCAGCTCCTCAGTGCTCTGGCTCTGTTTATAAAGTCCTTTTATTAAATTAATATAAAAATCTCTGTATTTACAGGGGGAGGGGTGCCCAGCAGACAGGCGGTAGGACCCCCCATTCCCAGCTAGGAGGCGCTGAGGACAGGGGGCAGTGCCCACCCCTGTCCCTGCAGGCATCCTGATCTGATGCCCCTCTGCCTCCCTGGGCTACCCCAAGCAGGGACACTGTGGTGCCCATGGAGGGGTAGGGGCAGTGGCCCTTCCAGGGGGCACCAGGGGCTTCGGAGAGTGCAGAGGTAGCAAAGTGGGAAGCCCCAAGAGCTGGCAGGTAGTTGGGGAGCAGGGACAGGCTGGGGGGCACCCAACCTATCCCCAGCACAGGGAGGGGGGCAGCGGCACTGGATTGAGGGTGCCCACTCCTGTGCTGAGCCTGGTGTTGAGTGGGCACAGAGCAGGCATTCCCGGGCACCTGCCAGGGGCCCCTGCAGCTTCTGGTGACACAGGTGGGACCTCAAGGGACTCACTGGCCCTTGGGAGTGTCATCATCATCATCGCCCCCAGGACTGGCCTCGCGGGGCATGGGGTGGTGCTGGTGGCGGTCCCAGAGCTGGCGCAGGGCTGTGGTGTCGGCGTCGCTGGTGCTGGCGGTGCTGTCGCGGAAGCTGGCGAGCGGTGGGCGCACCTTCACCCCCTTGGCCGTCACTGAGCCCTCAATGGCCTTGCGCAGCTGTGGGCACCCCAAAAACGTGGGCAAACAGCTCCAGGTTCTGCTCCGTGCCCTTCCAAGTCTGCCGCCCCCCTGCTCACCTCCTTGAGGGACACCATGCCCACCAGGCGCCCGATGCTGGTGACAAACGCGTGGTCCAAGCCCAGCAGCGAGAAGATGGTGTGGGTCTGCAGGAGGAGCAGGGGCTGAGTCGGTGGTCAGGGTGGGTGTGGGTGGGGGTCTGGGGTGGGGTGTGGGCGCACCTTGTGTAGTGAAGTGTGCTCCACCAGCTGGAAGGGTGCAGGGTCGATCTTGGCACTGCTAAAGTCCACCAGCTGGTCCAGTTGCTGCTCTTCCCACTCCAGGATCTGGGGGAGTTGTGCCATTGGGCAGGATTAGGGGCATGGCTTCCCCCCAGGTGCCAGCAAGGGCCCCCCCATCCTCCCTACACCCGGTGTTATGGAGAAATCTGTTTCATCCACCCCCACCTCCCCTGCCCACCTCACGCCTTGGCACCCCCTTGGGATCTCCGGAGTCCCTGTGGGCAGGTAGGGTCCTACCCACCCCTGCCCACCCCCTCACCTCTGCTGGGGTCATCTTGTCACCCAGGATCATCTCCTCCTGCAAGAGAGGCGTGTTGGAGCAGCGCAGAGGGCAGCAGGCAGTGCGCCCCTATGCTGGCTGCAGGCAGGGTATGGGCAGGATACAGGCAGCACATGCAGGCAGGGCACAGGCAGCACGTGGGCACGTTGGGGCAGAGCAGGTCAGGTAACATGATTGGTTGACAGGACATTGGTCACACCCTGATTGGCCCAGATTGGACAAGCCAAGCTCATGATTGATTGGTGGAGAAAATGCAAGGGGTGCCATGATTGGCTGAGCAAAATGGGGCAGGTCCCACAGCTGTGACTGGCTGAGAGGCTCCATGTCCTGATTGGTCAGGAAGGTTTGGGACTGATTGGCTGAACAGAATTGTAGCTGTCTGGGATTGGCTGCACAGACACAGGCCTGATTTTATTGGCCAGGCATAATCTGATTGCTTCAGAGAACCCATGCTAGGCTCTGATTGGCTGAGAGGAGCTGTGCCCAGGCTGTGATTGGCTGCAGCTTACCACAATGGAAATGCGGACGCGTTTGGCCTTGTGATGGGCTGTGCCCTGGGCCTGGCACCGTGGGAGAGATGGCGGAGTTAGGACAGGGCATGGAGTGGAGTAGGATGGGATGGAATGAAGTGGGATGGAGTGGGATGGGATGGGATGGGATGGGATGGGATGGGATGGGATGGGATGGGATGGGATGGGATGGGGAGAGATGGGCAGGTATGGGCAGGGATGGGCAGAGATGGGCAGGTATGGGATGGGATGGGATGGGATGGGATGGGCAGGGACAGGTAGGGATGGGCTAGAATGGGGAGAGATGGGCATGGATGGGATGGGAAGGGATGGGCAGGCATTGGCAGGGAAGGGATGGGACAGGCAGGGATGGGTGAGGAGGGGCAGGGATAGGCAGAGATGGGCAGGGAACGGAAGGTGCCAGGAAGGAATGGGTGGGGATTGGGAATGATGGAAAGGAATGGGAAGGGATAAGCAGGGTTGTGCAGGATTGGAAAGGGATGAGACAAGAATAGGGCTGGGAAGGGCTAGGCAGGGCTGGGCAGGGCCAGGCAGGGCTGGGCAGGGCCAGGCAGGGCCGGACAGGGATGGGCAGGCCTGGAGAGGGCCAGGCAGGGCTGGGTGGGGCCAGGCTCTCACCTCAGTGGGCTCTGCAGTGGAGTTGGCACAGAAGAGGCTCTTGAGGGCGATGCCAGTGTGGTCGGTGGCGCCAGCTGTGGGTGGGGAGGGGGCGTCAGTGGGGGGACATGGGGGGGCCAGGGTGTGCTGCATGCAGACTCACCAGGGGGGCTGTCAGCAGGGCTGCTGGGCACCCGCTTCAGTGCCGGCTTCAGGGGCTTGCGGAGGGCAGGGCGGGCAGGGGTGCCTGAGGAGGCTTCTGTGCTGATCTGGGAAGGGAAGGGGTGGTGGGGAGATGGCAGCGGGGGGCACCCTGTGACTGGACATCCCCTGAGGGGGCTGTGCCCCTCACCTGGAAGCGGATGCTGGAATCGGAGAGCCGGTGCCCATCCTCGGACAGCACCTTCTGCCGCAAGGTCAGGAGCCGGCGCTGCGGGCTGAGCTGGTTGCTGAGCAGGGCCCCCACCTGTGCCCGCTCGATGGAGCCCAGCAGGATCATGGACTCTGCCAGAGGAAGCAAGGGGCAGCATTGACTTTTGATGTCCCCTTTGCCACCCACCCACCAACCTGGCATGTCCCATGGTTGGGGTGGGCACCGGCAGAGCCCCTGCCTGTGTCTCACCGGCTGACTCCACCAGCGGCAGGTTCTTCATCTTGGTGCTGTGCAGGACCTGCTGCAGGTCCCGGTACCTGCAGTTGAGGGTGACGTAGCGGATGTCCCGCACCATGATGTCTTCCACCCGCACGTTGTATTTCCTGGCCAGGGAGGGTAATGGTGGTCTCAGAGTGATGCAACCCCCTCCCCTTGTGCCTGGTGAGGGGCTTGGGGATGGGATGTGGGACAGACACTCACTCGTGGTGGCCCCAGCCCAGCTCAGGGAGGTAGGGCAGCTTCTTGATGCGGATGATGCTGTCGTAGAGGGAGGGCTGGAGGCTCTGAGCCACGGCGTTGGCCAGGATGACAGCAATCATGACGGGCAGGATGTGCGAGATCTGCCCCGTCAGCTCGAAGACGATGACGGCCGTGGACACCGTGTGGGTGACAGCACCCGACAGTGCAGCCGCCCCTGCGGCCACCCCCAGGAGACACAGGGGTGGCTGTCAGGTGTTGCCCGCCAGGCTGGGTCCCCACCCTGGTTTCCCCCCCTCTAGGTCATCTGCCACACCTGGAGCCCTTGGGACCTCCCAGGGACATCCCCAGTGGTGGTATCACTCTCAATTCCTGAGGTCAGCACATCAGCCCTGGGGAACCCACCGGCTCCTTTGGAGCATCTCCAGGTGATGCCCATCATGGTGTCCCCGTTCCAGCCCAGTGCTTACCCACCACGGCGTAGCCCCCTGGCACAATGCGGTAGGTGTTGCTCTCTGTGTGGATGCCATCAGGGAACCAGGCTGCCATGCTCTCCCCCACCAGGCGCCCGAAGGCTGCCCCTGCTCGCAGAGAGGGGCTGGGATCAGGCACAGGGCTCTCCTGGCACTCGACCCAGCCTCATGCCCTCTCCTCTGCCCAGGGGAGGGAACACCTGAGGACTCCTGAGGTGCCCAGTATGGGCTGGCAGTGGCTCCCTCCTCCCGCCATGCCCACACAAGGTACAGGGTCTCACCAATGACAAAGACAGGCATGAAGGCTCCACAGGGCACTGGGATGGTGGTGGCCAGGGCTGACATCCAGAACTGTGGGGGGGATGCAGATAGACATTAGTTGTCCTCCCTGCCCCAGCAGTGCCTCCTGCCCTTGCTGTGACCCGCAGCTGGTTGCTGTGGAGCAGCACATGGGCACCACACCCTGCCATGGGCATGGGCTCCTGCCAGGGGCACCCTGCCAGCTCCTCCCAGGTGGCACCTTGGTGGCTCCCAGCCAAGATGTCTTTGATAGTGTGTCAACACCACCCAGCCAACACCTTGGTGGCCTCTGGGAGCAGCCACCCAGTGGCTTCCGGTGCCACCTTGCTGGCAACCATCCAGCACCTTCCTGGTGGCATCCAGGAGCTCCTCTCCATAAATTCCTGGTGGTACCTTGGGGCTGACTAGAGCAGGAGGCACCCACCTTCATGAGGATAAAGACGACAAGGGTGACGAAGACGTTGGAGCGGGGATGGCGCCAGGCCTCCAGGATGCCCAAGTATTCGAACTCATCACTGAGCCCCTGCTTGGCCCACGTCTGGTTGTCAAAGAGCGTCACCAGGGTGTCCTTCTGGGTGAGCTGTTAATGGGCAGGGGTCAGCTAGGGCTGCTGGTGGCCCTGGGGTGGGGACCAGTGTGTCACCCCACATTGGGTACCTGGCCAGCCATGAACTGTCCAAAGCCAGGTGGGAAGGTCAGCGTGGAGATGATCAGTGTCACCAGGGCAGGGAAGAGCAGGCGCCTGGCAGGGTGGCACAGGGCAGGGAGTGACTTTGGTGCAGTCTCAGCTGCACCACCCCACTGCTAGGGACCCCTGGTCACCTACTTCTTCATGAGGAAGCGGTTGATGGTCTTCTGACGACGCATGAACTGCACGATTTTGCGGTTGAGGTAGACGAAGAGCGCGCCCCCGAAGCCGCTGGCGATCCTGGGCAGAGCCAAGGGGTGAGCGCCCATGTGTCCTGCTGCCACCACCAGCACCACCAGCACTGCCACTGCCACCCCCAGAGCCGTGGGATGGGTGCTGGAATGGCTGCACTCACCCGATGACAGCGAAGGCAGGCAGCTCCTGCAGGTCGAAGGGGAAGTCGAGACGGAAGCGGGTTTTGAACAGTGCCGTGATTGTCTCTGGGGGATGATGTGGATCAGCAGGGCTGGGTAGGGGACCCCTGTGCCCCCACCCTGCCAGAGGTACCTTCATCCTTGTTCCAGACAGCGAGGACACGGAAGATGAAGGCACTGAAGGTGGCAGCTAAGAAGCCGCGCCAGTAGTTGCGGACGGCGAAGAAGGTGGAGGTGACCTCAATGCTGAAGAGGACACCTGGCATTGGGGGTAAGTGCACAAGGGAGGTGGCGAAACCCAGGCAGGCCCCCAGTGCCTGGCATGCTTCCCACCCCGAGTCCATGCTTGTGCACAGCCCATGGAGGTCTGGCTGGCCCCGCAGACACACTATAGGGCAGTTCAAGAGTTTCCCTGGCAAAGCACACAGCCAGTCCCAGCTGGACATGGCACAGCATCAGTCTACATGAGCGAGAGGGTAGCACAGGGGTGTGGGCAGCAACATGAAGGGTGGCACTGGAGTGGGGTGGGGTGCATACAGATGGACAGAGAGACAGATGGGGCAGTGTAGCAGGCAAAGGGCAAGGAAAGAGTTAGACACATCACCAACCTACGGGTAGGGCTCAGCGGGGCTGGAGTGGGGAGCTCCCTGGAGTGCAGGGCAGTAGGGGAGAGGACAAGAGCAGATGTTACACCTCTGGGAGGATGGTGCCCACTCCTCCCATCCTCCTCCCCGGTAAAAAGCACTGTCCTCTCCCATGCCAGCTGTCCTGGGGGTCCTGCTTGCCTTGCCAAGTGGACCCTGGTGCCCATGTGGGAGGTGAGGGGAGTGTGGGCGGGGCCAGGATGACCCTACCTCCAATGGGGGCGGCGAAACAGCAGCCGACACCGACGGCGCAGGCGGCTGCCAGCATTTCAATGTTCCTTGCCTCATTCTGCAGGGGAGACAGGGGTGAGTGGACACTACCTCCGTACCTCCGTCACTGCCAAACCTGCTGGGGGGCAAGGGTTTAAGCTCTCCTGGGGTCAGCCTGCCTTGCTCACCTCGTAGAAGCCCCCGAAGAGGGAGAGGAAGCGGCTGAGCAGGGCTGCACACATGCTGGCGATGTGGACAAAGGGACCCTGTGAGGACAAGAGAGGGAATGAGGACAGTGGCCTCACCCCCCTCCTGGCCCCCTGCCCACCCTGCCTCAGGCACTGCCCTCACCTCCTTGCCCAGGGGCATGCCGCTGCCCAGGGCACATGTCAGCCCGATCACCTTGGCCACAAAGGTCTTGAGGGTGAGGTACTCCTTCAGCACGACGCCCCGCAGGATGGTCTTCATCTCGGGGATGCCTGAGCCTGGCACCATAGAGACAGCCTTGACCCACAGCCATAAAGTGGGGGACAGTGGGGAGACTCTGCCCCACATTTCTGGGGGGTAATCCTTGATGCTCTGCTACACCCCACTGCTACAGGGAGACCCCAGAGACACCTCTCTCCACAGTAGAGTTGGTAGCCCCATTACAGTGTAGGGACAGCTCAAGCCATAGCCCTATGTGAACCCCAATCTCATAGCCCTCAGGATACACCCTGAAGATCAGATCTTAGCCCTAGGAAGACCCCCAAGACTGCTTGCCTCATAGCCCAGGAGGACATCCATCCCTTAACTCACAGGAGACTCTCTGAAGACAACCTCATCCCCCTCAGAAGACCCCAACTCCATAGCTCAGGATGACAACCAAATCATAGCCCCCAAGGAGACCCTCTGAAGACCAGCCCATAGCCCTAGAAAGACCCCCAGGACCCCCAGGAGGACCCCCAGTGCACCGCCCCAGGGAGTAGACACCCTGTTAGGGAGCAGGCAGCTCCCCAGTGCCTTACCCACGGCCTGGGGGGCGAGGATCTGGGTGAAGCCGGCTGAGAAAGTGATGAGCACAGTAGGGTAGGTGACCCAGGCCATGTACTGCAGCAGCACGTTAGTGTCCAGGCCCCCATACATCCACTTCTGAGCTGTGGGAACAACCGGCCAGGTGGGTCATGAGTGGCACAGGACATGGCATGGCCCCAAGGCATGGCCACCCCCTGCCCTGCCCTGGACCCAGGAGCCCACTGGTGCCCGCTTACCTTGGAGGCAGGTGGCAATGGCAAAGTCCATGGCCCAGCTGACCAGTGCCATGACCAGCCCCAGCAGGATGAGGAAGACCCAGTCCTCGCCCACCTTGGAGATGAGGAACCGCTGGCACTGCAAGGCGCAGACTGCAGACACAAAGGCAGGCTCAGGGCCGGGTGCCTCAGGGGTGGGCACACCAGGGTGCTGGGGCCAGGCTGGCAGCGACAGAAATGCTCACAACTGGCAGCACCGATCCAGCACCGCTGGTACTGTCCGGTGCAGGAGCACCCCTGTGCCCAGCCATCACAGCCAGCTGGCTGTGCACAGCCACTCACAGCACCGCCAGGCACGCACCTCCCTCCAGCACGGCCCCCCTGGCACGGCCCCAGGCAGAGGGGCTGGGGGCCCCCAGTCCCTGCGGCGTGCCTGGCTATTTTAGGCCATTGTGTCCCCACTGCCCGGCGGGCAGGTGGCATTGTCCTCGGCGCCGGTGTCCCATGACAGCCAGAGAAACTCTACCCGCCACCACTGTGGCGGGGTGGGCAGTTGTGTCCAGACTGTGCTGCTGTGGGGCTGTGCCCACCTGTGTCCACCTGCTGTGTGTCTTATCCCGATGACCCTTACCGCGACAAGGGGCACAGCGGCCCTGGGTGTACTCCAGCAGCTCGGAGGGCCGGCGGGGCCGAGGGGTGTCCCCCTCCTGCAGCCGCAGCCGGGCTGCCTCATCCTTGGCAAAGGTGCCCAAGTCCTGAGTGTAACGTCCATACATCTGGGAGAGAAGGAGTAGAGAGGGGTGTCATGGGGGGCTGGCACCCCAGCTCCTGCACCCAAGTGGGGAAACTGAGTCAAGGGAGCAGTGGGCACACTGGCATGGCCTCCCAACACCGGAGGTGCCAGATGAGGAAACAGGCAGCCATGGCACCCCCAGGCAAAGGAATGGTGGTGCCTGTGGGAGTGCCTGCCTGCCCGGCAGGGCGTGGGAAGGAGCCAGGTGGATAAGGTGTGTGTGGATCGATGGCGTTTTCCCCATGTGCCCAAAGCAAGCAGTTGAAACGTTGGTACCAGTCCCCGGCCCTGCCCAGGTGCCCCAGGCACCAGGCTGGGCTGGTGAAGGGTGGGGAAGGGCCTCCGGTGATGGGAGCATGGCCAGCTTGGCCAGGAGACTCTCTGAGGGCTGATACTGGGGTTGTGCTGGCGCCCTGCAGGCACCAGGCTGGGCTGGTGAAGGGTGGGGAAGGGCCTCCAGTGATGGGAGCATGGCCAGCTTGGCCAGGAGACTCTCTGAGGGCTGATACTGGGGTTGTGCTGGCGCCCTGCAGGCACCACACCCCAACATTGCTAAAAGCAGGGCTGGGATACCCCCCTGGAGATAGCCTCAGCAGATCACATGTGACATGAGCTGGCTGGTCTCAGCTGGCAGCAGGGAGGTGGGAGGACAGTGGGAGAGAGGGTGTATGCCCAGTTCCAGAAAAGAGGGAGGCACAGCATCAGGCCCAGGGCAGTCCCTGGGTTGTGAGGAGGGAGATTAGGGAGAAAGGGGGTACAAGTGGCTCTGTGCCCACATAGGGGTCACCTTCCCTGCTCCCTGGGTGCATCCTGCCTGGCTGTGGCACGTGGCCTGGTCCTGGCAGGGGGGTGGCCCTGGCAGTGCCCCCTGTGCAGGCCAGGAGCTCTTTGTGCCCGTCCTCCCCACTGAGCCAGGAGCATTTGTCCCGCACTGGCGGGCACTGCCAAGGACTCGGTTGCTTGGTTTCCGCCTCACTCCCCCCGGCACGACCTGAATGCCAAGCGCCAGAGGTTGGCCCGGCACAAAGGGAGGCTTCAGGGCTGCAGAGGCCCTGCCAGGCTCCCACGTTGGGACAACGTGAGCCCCATGCTGATGGCGTGCCCACCCGCCGTGCTGTGCCAGGGCAGCGCGTGGCTGCCCAGCCAGGACGCAGCCGCCCTCCTTCCTGGCATGGCCCGTGCCGGTGCCCGGTGGAGGGGCAACACCACGTGTGGGCACTGTGCTTGGCACGTGGGCAGCCCAGCCCCGGCTGATGGTGGCAGTGCCTGCCCTGGATGCCTGGGTCCCATTCACGGCCTCTTGGCCTGCTGGCACGTGCCAGCTCCCTGTGGGGACAGCGCAAAGATGCACTTCTCACGGGACATCTCTCCTGCCCAGGTCGCTTGGGTAGGGAGCAGAAAGCAGCCAGAGCGGCACCAGGCAGATTCTCTGCTGCCTAATACCCGGGTTGTGCTCAGCAGTGGGAGGGATGTTGATGGGGAGAGGAGAGTACATTCATTTCCATTGCTGACCCTCTCCTGGCATGGATTTTCCCCCGAACTCCAGCTCAGCATGGGCTCAGTGGCTCCTTGCCCTGTGGAAAAGTGCTGGGGGGAAAGCACAGCCACCTCGAGGGGCCAAATCCAGCATTGGCTGCCAGAGGAAGACCCTGGCCGTGCATGGGGTCTTGCTTTCAAAGGCTCCCCTTGGGCGAAGCTTGTTTGCTCTGGAAGATGAAATGGGCCAGCACTCCAGGCGTGTTGTCTCCTTGCCAAGCCCCCGCCTCCCCCAGCCCCACTGCTGACCCACAGCCAGCCCCAGACGAGACGGGAGCACCCCCAAGCTTAGTGCCCCCAAACTGGCTCTGTGCCCACCTCCTGGGACTGTGCCAGGGGCTGCCACGCTGCCCCCCAGGTGTTGGGGCATGCGATGGGATGCCCAGTCCTGGGCGGTCTAGCTTGTTTGAGGGTGGTGGGATTTGCTCCCCGCTCTGCCTCACTTTGCAGCCAACCCCACTTGCAACAACAGGGATGAAAACAAAGGGGTTATGCCACCCTGTTGCCACCTGTCACCCTCTGCCACCCCTCTGCCCCGTGCAGGCATGGGGCATGCCATGCCATGCCCCACAGACAGGACATGGGACCCCCAGAGGTGCCTAGAGCTGAGCAGCCACAGCTGCTGTGCCCACAGCCCTGGCATGGCCAGGAAGGCCCGTGGTGGGCTCTCTCCTTCTTCCTCCTCCTCCTCCTCTGCTCGGGTTATTTTTCCACAAAGGCCTTTTGAAACACAAACAGCCCCGGGACTCCGGCCTCCGCCGCGAAGCAGCTGAACAATCACAGTGCTGGGCGGGCAGAGAGCGGGCACAGGGGGGGCTGGCGGGGGGCACTCGGGGACACGGGCACGGGCCAAGGGCGCTATGTCAGTCCCAGGCTCCTGTGCTCTGGGCACTTGCTGTGCCACAGCCCCCTGGGCATTGCCAGCCTGCAGTGCCCACTATGCCTGGGTGATGCTGTGCCCGGGGCAGGGACTGGCATCTGGTGCTGCCATGTCCCCGTGCCACCCTGTCCCATAGCACTGAGCTTGCCTGGCAGCAGTGCCCACCTCCACATGGCTAATGCCAGCCAACCTTTTCCCCCAAATTTCCTGTAGGGGGGGATATTTAAAGGTGATGGGGGTGGGGGTCTCCTCAGGGCTGGCAGTGGACAGGCAGAGGCCGGGGAGTGTGTGTCACGCTGCCCGTCTTAGCCGGGCTCTAATCGCCCTGAGCAGCTCGACAAGGAACAAGGGCAGTTTGTCAAGCTTAATCCCCCCACCCCAGGGGCCCTTTGCTTCCAGCCTGGCATGTGGGGGGCACGGGAGCTGACATGTACTCCATCACCCTTGGCATGCCAGGGGTTCCTGCAGACACCTGCCCTGTGTGGGAAGCCCAGGGAGGGATGCCATGGCCTGGGGAGACCTTTAGGGCTGGGGCCCCGAGGGCCATGGCCATAGCAGCCCAGGGCTGGTGAAATCCGGTGGGGATAAGGACGTGGGGTTGGGATGGGGCTCTTTGGGCATGGCTGTGCACAACTCTGCAGCCTGGCTGTGATGGCTTGGCTGTGGGCACCGGCAGCAAGAGCTGTCCCCAGGGCTGTCTGGCTCAGACCAGCCCATGCCAGGCTCCAGCTGGATCCTGACCCTCCTGGCAGGTGCTGGCAGAAGCTAGTTGTGGTGCAGATGTACTGGGCAAGGCTGGGCACCCCTCCTGCCCAATACGTGCCCAGGCAGCTCCCAAAATCCAGGTGTGAGGCTATGGGACAGGAGCCCACACGCAGCCTCACCCATGTGCCCCAGGCAATTTCATGAGCCTCACTGAGCCCAGAGGCCATGGGGATGGGCACTGTGGAGCACTCTGGGCACGGGTGCTACCCTGCCTGAAGAAAAGAAGGGCAAAGTCTGCTGGTGCTGTGCCTGACTGTCCTGATGCCAGCCCAGCGTGCCTCTCCCCTCACGCGCTGCCCGCAGGCTCCTCCACCCCGTGATGCCCAGCTGGGCTGGCCTCTCTGCTCACTCACCGTGACCAGGGCACCGAGGGGGGCAGTCTGGGGCTGGCAGTGGGCAGAGGTACTCCCACAGCTCACCCCTGCACACCCCTGCTCCTGCCCCCGACTGCTCCTTAGCCCAGCCCTGCTGGGAAGGACCGTGGGGCCAATAAGGTTGTGGAGATGCTGGCACAGTTGGGGCTCCCACGGTGGGCCAGTGTCCCACAGCCACCTGACAGCAGCGGGGAAGGGGTAGCTTGGGTTGGGCACTGAGAGGCACCATCAGACAAGGGGTTTGGGTGCTTGGAAAGGCAATACAGAGGGTGCACAGCACAGCAGTGCCCTGACGCTGCCCCGTGTTCCCATGCCAGGTGGGCAAGGCTCAGCAGGGCCAGCCCTGCTCACAGAAATGGGCTCAGGCTCTCAGCATACTTGGGCAGCTGTGGGCATGGGAACTCTGTGGCCACTCAGTCTCTGCTTCTCTGCCCACCTTCCTGTCGCTGCCTCTCTGAATGCTTTTGCCAGGGCAAAGTACCATCTGCCTTGGGCACCATCCCAAGCAGAGGCCAGAGAAGAGCACCTTTGCCTGTAATGTCTGTGGGCAGTGGAGGGACTGGGGGCACAGCGGAGAAAGAGGGCAGCTCAGGACAGCAGGGCATCCTGGTGCCAGTGGGGAGGCCCCGGAGGAAAAGAAGTTGTAAACATGGGGCTAAGGTTGCAGGCAGAGGAGATACGTTATCTTGGGGGCAGAGGGCCGGGGACATGCAGTGTGTGGGGGGGTGAGGGCTGCCCGGGCGGTGCCTCTGGGAGCCCCCACAGGGTGGGCATCCTTCCCCAGTGATGAGGGGTTTTGGCGGGGGGTGGTGAGGTGCGTGCGAAAGTCCTGCACTGGGGGTCAGTGATCAGTTGGGCTCCTGCACCGCTGGGGGGACTGTGGGTGACACCCCAAACTGGAGACAGCACCCCAAACAGGGCACCGCGGAGCTCTGCCGCCCTGAGCAGCGCAGCACCCCTATACCCCCAAATATCCCAGACGCCCCGTCGTGCCCCGTCACGCCCCGCGCCACAGCGGTGCCCGGTGCCCCCCGGCGCCCCCAGTACTCACCAAGGTCTGCTCATACTGCAGCGCCCGCTGCGCCTCGCTCTCCGAGGCCATGATGCCGCTGCTGCCGCCGCCCCGCTCCGCGCCGTCCCGGTGCCGGTGCCGCTGCCGGTGCCCGCGGCGGCGGCGGCTCCTCCCGAACCGTGCGGGGCGGGCCCGGGGCACTGCCCGGGGGAGGGATCGGCCGCGCTCCGCCTCCGCCGGCAGCGCCCGGCACCGGCGGTGCCCGGTACCGGCACCGGCAGCGCCCGGGCTGGGTCCGGGGATGCCCAACCGGGAACTCGGTCCTGCGGCGGGGCCCCTTCCACCCGTGGGCTCTGTCCAGGATTGCACCCGTGGGCTGCCGGTGGGTGCAGGTGAGGGTAAAAGCTGGTGTGGGACGAACACGGGTCCAGCTTCCCCCAGGGACACGTTGTTCCCTCTTCCCAGGGGTACAGGTGGCTAGTGTGGGGCTGGGCACTGGTCCCCTGTGGGTTCTCCCCAGTGGGATGTGGGAGGACCATGCTGGGGCTCTGCAGATAGTCACTGCCAGGCTCATGTCCATGCCTGGCTGGGGGACAGATTTGGGGGGCAGAGTGTCTGAGGTCTGTGGGGACTCACCATCCCAAAGCTGGCAGGGAGCTTGTCCTTACCGTGGTGCTGCTTAGCGTCCCGGGACTGTCAGCCCCCAGGAAGGGAGGTGGGCTCTGCTCTTCCTTGCCGAACCCACTGGGCAGCAGCAGCTCAGTCCTCTCCAGAGGGGCACACGGGTAGAGCTTGGCACCGGCAATCCTCGGGCAAGGCTCTCTGGCATGGTAGGCTGGCTGCCGGGACCTCCGTCTCACTGCCGCCGTGGGCTCAGGGGCAGCTGGGGCAGCTGGCAGGGCCAAAGTCACCCTCCTCTCTGGGGCACCGTATGGCACCTTTGTGACAAGAACTGGGTGCAGAGAAAGACAGAGCTGTGGCACTGCTGGGCTGGTGCTGCGGGATCAGGAACGGGCTAGTTCTCACTGCCCAGGTGCCACCCTCTGGTTTGACGTTGGCACCCCCAAGGGTGGGTGACGATGGCTGGGCTGGGGGCTGGAATATGCCCTGTGCCAGCCTGGGAGGGTTCATTGCCGGACACAAACCGGTTTGAGGCAGGGAGGTGACAAAATGGGCTGCCCGCTCATTGTATCCCCAGGCACGGAGCTCCCTCCTTGCTCGTCAGCTCCTGGCACTGCCCTGTGGCAGCAGGGACACTCATCCGGAGGGGAAGCCGTGTGCCAGGACACATACTCTGCCCACTGCTACTAGTGTGCCCGACTATGGACCACCATCACACAGCAAGGCCACCACGGGCGATGCCACCCTGCTGGCACAGACACCTGTGTGGCCGTGGATGTGCACAGGGCAGGACACCCAGCTCAGCACACAGGGCTCTGTCCCAGTCCATTTTCCCCCAGTACCATTCTTCTATTGCCCTACCTCTACTCCTGTCTAGCCCAGTGTCACCTTTGGTGCAGGCCCAGCACAGACTAACACTGTCCCACTGCAGCATTGTTGTACCAGTATACCTTACTGCTGTCCCAGTAGAGCCCAGTGTTACTTTCCCTACAGCCCTAGCACTGTTCCAGCATAGCCCAGTATAGCTCTTGTAACATCCCAGTCATTCTAGTGCATCCATCCCAACACAGCATGGATGTTCCCAGAGATACCCCAGTCCTCCACCTTGGGGATGGAAGGGCAGGTGGCAGCACTGGGTCTCTCCCATGGGCCCCATGAGGCCTTAGTCCAGTGCAGCTGTACTGAGGTGACTGGAGTTGCACTGCCCCAGAGCACTCGCAGTGGCCTGCTCTGCACCGCCACGAGTGTCTGTGCCCAGCCCCAGGCACCTGGCTGGTTGTGGTGCTGTAGGACAGTGTCTCCATGGGTGGCAGCTGGCTTGTGGCCCTGGGCTGGACTCTTTGTGCCATCATGGAGGCATGGGGGAGAGAGTCCAGCTGTCCCTGTGCCAGTGGGCACCATTGCCAAGGACTGTGCCCGCAGCCTCCATCATGGAGCTGCATGGCTGGCATCGTGGCTCCAGCTGTGGCACTGGACACCGCTCTGGTCCTCTCCAGTGCCACTCCACAGCCCATGATGGGTGTCTCCAGCCTAGCATTGGCTCCTATGCCCTGTACCCCCCAAATACACACCCCCAACCCCAGCAATGCCAGGACCTGCAAACCCTACTGGAGCCCAGCATGGGCCTGATGCTGTTAGGAAGAGACAGGAGCCAGGTGGGCAATATCTCTGGTTTTAATAAATACATCTTGACCCCCGTCCACGGGCACCATAAATTACGTGAGAAGCCCAGCCGAGCCAGGGTGGGTGCAGCAAACAGGGATCAGAGGGATTTTACATTATGTACAATGTGGGCACGATGCCCAATGGCCAGCGGGGCTTGGAGGGGGAGGGCAGCAGGTGCCCCAACTTCTCTGAGCCCAGCCTCTGCCCACTGGCATGAGTGGGTAGGGCAGTCCTGGCATCGCAGTCATGCTGAGACGGGGTGCCCAGGCTGGGGGCCTGGCTGTGTGCACCCCACTGTGCTCCTCTGTGCCCCCCACGCTGGGCGGGCAGGGGCAATAGGTGGCAGGGACTCCCCCGTGCCACCCAGCCTTGCTGTGTGCTTGCCCTAGTCTGGGCAGCAGTCACTGCTCAGTGACTCCATGCCTCCACCTTGTCATCGTGGACCTTCTGTGCATCCAAGGGGGTGTCCAGGGCTGTGGAGAGGAAAGTGAGGCTGAGAAATGGGCACAGAAGGCTCCATGAGGGCATGTGGGGTCATTGTGCCAGCCCTGGCTCAGCACCAAGGGTCCTGGGAGGTACAGGGAAGCAGACTGTGGAGTGGTGCCTATGTGTGAGCAGCAACACTCACCACGGCACTTGGCACAGCAGGGGTTGTCCCTTGTGGCAGGGCTGGCGCAGGCAGATGGGGGACACTCCTGGCGCTGGCAGTGCGTCTCCCCTGACTGAAGGACAGAAAGAGGGGCTGAGCACTAGAGCTGGGGGGCAGCAGCTCCTCAGGGTGCAGTGGGTGCCCAGGGTGCTGCCCTCCTACCCGTTCTCAAAGCCCTGGGGACTGGCATAGGGCATCTTCCCCTATTGCTGCCTCAGGCGGGCACACTCACCACACACCAGCACAGGATACACTTCATTTCTCCAAAAGGGGGCACGGAGGGGTGCCAGCTCTCGTTGTTGAGGTACCAGCGGCGCCCGAAGCGGCACGCCCGTGGTCCATCTGCCTGCATGGAGTCAGCCAGCTCGGGAACACTCTTCTCTGGGGCTGCAGGAAAGGGCACTGGGAGGCTGCCTACCTGTGGCAGGGCACCCTGTGGCATTGCCAGTGGGGGCATGGAGGGGCTATGAAGGGAGAATGGAGGGCAGGAGAGGGGTGCAGGTACCTGGGCACTGCTTGCAGCAGTCAGAGGGGCTGACACGCACGGGGTTGGCACAGGTGAGCCGTGGGCACTGCACCTTTTCACAGTGCACTTCACCCGTGGTGCCCTGCAGGGAGTGCATGGGGCTCATGGGAGGCACAAGGCAGCTGGCACCCCACTCCATGGTTTGAGTTCCTGCCCAGTAACCAAGAGCACCCATAGGTGCCAGACCAGTTTGGGGGGCAAGTCTGGAACCCACACTCACCTTGCAGGTACAAATGGCACATTTGATGAGGCCAAAGGGGGGCACAACAGGGTGCCAGCGAGTACCAGAGCCTCGCCATGTTTTGTCCCCATCAAAGTAGCAGCCTGAGAGAGAGAGAGAGAATAAGAAGAGGAAGGCATAGCCCTAGTGGGGGTGTTGGGGAGGCTGAGAGAAGTAGAGCTACCCTCTCAGCCCATACCAACTAGGACTCACCCTCACTACTGTCCCGTGCCCGTTCCAGCTTCAGCTCTTCCTGCTCTCTCTTCTTCTCTACAAGGAAGAGGAAGGCCATGAGGGGGTGCACACAGTGCCAGCAGCAAAGTCTCAGAGAGGGACCTTGTTCTCTGAGGGAACCCCCCAGCATGGAAACCCCTCTATCTCCCGGGTACCTTCACAGATGGGGCAGCACAGCTCTTCGGGGTGCACCTGGTGGGTACAGTTGAGGGGCTGGCACAAGATGGGGTCACAGATCACTGTGCGCTTCTGGGGACAGCAGGGATGAGGTTCATTATGGGGGGCACTGCTGGTGGGTGCTGCCTCCGAAGCACATCCCCCTGGCTTGTACCTGGCAGCTGCAGATGGAGCACTTTTTGTCATAGTCGGGTGCCCAGCGGGTGCCGTGTGCCCGGTGCTGACCCTCAAAGAAGCAGGAGTTGGGGTCCTTCTTCAGCTGCTCCAGGTCCCTGGTCTTAGTGCCCTCTGAGAACTGGGCCTCACCCAGGGCCTCCTCCGGGGTCAGGCGGGTCCCTCCTGCATGGCACTGATTGGGGATGTGCACCTGGAAGGGGGCAACAGGTAGGAGATTGCTTCGCTGCCCTGCATGGTCAAGACTAGTGAAGAAAGCACCCACAACCACAGAACACATCACGCTGTAATGCTGGGACCACACAACAGCATCTCCCCCATCCTGTGCTCTTCTACCCTGCTCCAGGCAGTGCTGCCCAGCTGGGGACCCCAGGCAACAGTGGGGATGGGTAGGGGTGCTCCGACCCAATAAGGACCTACCCGTCCCCGCATCTCCCCGTGGGGGTGTGCTTTGGTGCTGACTTGCAGAAAAGCAGTGCCCTGGGCCAGGTGTTGCAGCAGGTCAGCATCCAGGTCCTTCACCACCCCCTGAGCCTGTCAGGGCAAGAGGAGGTAAGGATGGTGAGGTCTGGCCCAGCCCCTGCCATGGGGTGCCCCGACCAGGTGCCCATCTCACCTCAGTGCTGTAGAAACCCTTGAGCAGGCGCTTGTGCTGGTGGGGGCGGGCACCCATCTCGCCCAGCTCGGCCACCCCGTGGAGGTGGGCACTGACAGTGCCGTCGCTCGGGCGCCCCAGCCCTGCCACTGAGATCTCGTAGTGCAGGTGGCAGTGCTCATCCAGCGAGAGCCAGGCATGCCCCCCAGCGCCGCTGCTCACTGGGGGGGACACCAACTGCCCTGCCAACGCCACGGGCATCTCTGTGCACAGACAGGGGCCATGGGGGTGGGAGTGGTGTGTGAGAGAGCTGCCTCACTGTGCCCCATTACCACCCCACATGTCCCTGGGTACCTGTGTAGCGGGCGAGCAGCCCGCTGTAGGGCAAGGAGATGACTTGGCCCCGCAGCTCGCCCTCTGCCCAGTCCTTGGTGGCCACATTGAGGAAAAGCTCATTTTGCAGAAGCATATGGGCATCACGGGCACTTGGGCTCTGCCAGGCACCCCAGGCCTGCCACCGGTGGGAGACAACACAGGTTGGAATGGCCACTCACCCAAAGACCCTGTGCTATCCCCCCCAGTGTCACTCGGTGCTCACCAGCCCATCCTTGTAGCTGGGTGTCATGTCGAACAGGATGTTCCTCTTGCTCTTCCGCCGGGGTTTGGTCTCCAGTGTGATGCCCACTACCTCACTGGCAGTGCCCACCACCTGCACCTGCAGGCAGGGTGTCAAGGGGCAGTGCCAGCGTGGTAGATGCCCCCAGGGAGGGAGGGAGATGAGTGCCCACCACTTACCTGGTACTCCAGGGTGCCATTCTCATGCAGTGCCAGCTTGGCTGAGCCCACAGCCCCGGTCTTGGTTGGCATCAAGGCATCTGCTCCGCACAGCACGCTTTGGATGGCTTCATCCCAGGGAGAGAGGCACAGGGGTGGGTGAGGTTGACAGGGAGTGGGCATGGCCACCCCCCTGCACCCCATGGTGCCTGCCCCGTGCTCACTGTCACAGCTGCGGCGGGTGGTGATGGTGCCTGCCAGCTGACGTGCATGCCGGCCCTCCGTCTCAGCCACGATGCGGAGCTGCCCCTGCACCAGCCACTGCAGCTCGTGGGTGGACAGATCGCTCAGCACTTCTGCGAAGTCAGGGTCCTGCCAAGGGGGGTACAGTGCCATGGATCAGCCGTGGTGCTCTGGGCACTGTGGCTGTCAGGGCATGCAGGGGAACAGATGGCTTTACCTCCCTGGTGATGTTGGCCCGGACCTCCCGTAGCGTCTGGCCCTGGTACAGTATGCGGACCCTCAGTGGGACTGAGGAGGATTCTGGACAGGGCAGAGGGAAGTGGACCCACTGAACTAGTCAACCATTGTCAGACTCACCCCTCTGCACCTATCACCCTCAAACCCCTGCACCTGTTCCCCCTTTCTTGCCAGCTGCCTGCCCTATATGCCTGGACCCTCACTACTTCCTCCAGCACTCCCCAGATCCTTGCACACCAACATCCCAAACCCGTCCTTCTTGTACAGTGACCCCCACACTCCATATGCACTCCAGCATCCCCTGGCTTCACACTCCTCCATAGGTGCATATCACACACCCCAAATCATAGAGCAACCCCTATTCACACCTCACATTCCCCCCCATATCAGCCCCTATACCCACCCTGAGCCCTACACCCAGTCCAAACACCCATCCTGACCCCACAGATGCTGACCCATGCATCCTGAGCCACAGATATGCCATGCACCCCACCAGCCTTGCAGCCCCATCTGGACAGTGCCAGGCCCCACAGGGTGTCCCTGCCAGCCCTCACCCCCGGCGCCAGGCTCCAGCAGCCCCCGGGCCATGAGGATGAAGTGCAGGTTGCTCTCGGTGTCACTCATTGTCAGCATGGCCATGCCCCCAGCACCCAGGTGCAAGGGATCTGACGAGGTCAGGATGGCACCGAACGTCTCTGCGCAGAGAGAGGGGGCATGAGAGGCATTCTGGTGGGCACCCATTGGGTGGGCATGCAGGAGCTGGACTTACCTGCAAAGAGTGCCCGGTGCTTGAGGATGTGCCCATGGACCTCTCCAGAGGGCTGTGCCCGGGTGATGAGGGACACACGGAGCTGCTCCCCCCGCAGCAGCTGGACATTGGCTTTGGACACTGTCCTCCACATCCCACAGAGCTGTGGGTGATGAATGAAAGGGTTGAGCAGGGGCTGGGGGGCACCGCACACCTGAGCAGGGAGTGGAAGGGGCACCATGCTCCCCTGCCCTCCCAGCCCCTCTCACCATGCCATCCTCAGGGGCAGCACTCTTCTGCACGGGGTGTTCGAACAGCACGTTGCCCTCAGGGTCACTGAAACGCACCCGACTCGGCCGCCCCAGCCTGCGGGCACCAGGGGGTGAGCAAGGACCACCTGCCTGGCCCCCTTCATCCCCTGGCACCACCCTTACTCAGCATCAGGCATAGGGGTGTGTTGGGGAGGGCACATGGGGGTCACCCAGGGGTTTGGGGTGGGCAGGAGAAGGATGATGTTCTCCTGGGGTGCCAAGTGCCACGCTCTGCCCGCCCATGTCAGGACTAGCCCAACATTACTGTCCCGCTGGATGCCAGCTTGGCACGGGTCCTCTGGGCTCTCCTAACCCAGAGCGGAGTCTAATTGGCACAGACCAGGGTGGGGGTCCCTGTCGGGAAAGGCAGCAGGACCGGACCTGCTGGGAGCCGAGTGCTCAGGCTGTAAATAAGGAGCATTTTCGGCACTGCTTGGCTCCCCCGGTCAGAGCTGGAAATTAGTCACCACTTTACTATGCAAAGGGGCCTGGAAGCGAGGAATAACAGAAGAAACTGGATCAGGAGGAGGGAGGGAGAGGAGAAGCTCTGCCGCTGGCAGGCATTCGGGGAGGGCAAGGCAAAAATAGGGGAACCTGGCAGCAGTGCCCTGGTAGTGCCCACCGGCAGAGCCTGCAGGGTGGCACAGAATTTCTGCCAGTTGCACCCACAGGAGCCCTGGAGCTGTTCCAATTTGTTCCCACTCCAGACCTGGAGGCAAATGGGTGAGGCCGGGCCGGCACCGTGGGTGTGCCGAAATCCTGGCCACTGACCCAGGCTGGAGCCCCAGCACGCTGCCGCCTCCCCAAATTTCTCACCCTGTCAGTGCAAGGCTGTGGCACCACAACAGGGGATGTCAGAAGGGAAACTGAGGCACAAACACTGTAGCATCCCCCCCTGAGAGCCAAGAGCTGCCTGCTGCCCTGCCTGGGCAGGGGATGGGGAACAGGACTTACCGCTCGTAGCTGATGGAGAAGAGCAGGGACGAGCGCAGCAGGGTGAAGCGAGCCTTGGCCACTGCGCTGGACGTGGGGTGCCACGGCTCTGGGCCGCTTGTCAGCAAGGCCACAAACTCTGAGGAGGGATGCCGATGGTGACTGGGAGTGCAGAGGGGTGCCCCCCACTGCTGCTGCCCAGACGGGGGGGTGGCTCACCTGTGCGGGCATCGTCACGGGCCAGCCCCTCGGAGCTGAGGTAGGAGCGGTCATTGTAGGGCTTGTCCAGGTCATCCTCCTTGTCCTGGAAGTACTCGAAGGTGTCGAAGTGGGGTGCAAGGTTTTTCTCTGGGGGGCCTGGCAAGGTTGGCATGGGGTGGACACAAGGGGAGAGCATCACACCGGGCTGCTTGTGCCCAAGAGCTCGGGGAGGGGGACAATAATAAATCTCCCCTCCTGAGCTAGACCAAGAAGTGCCCTGTGAATCACTATGGGTCTCTGAACTGGGGTGCAGGGGCATGCTGTGCACAGGCCCATGGACAAGCAGGGCATTTAGCCCTGTGTGCCCTCTCTGCACTCTTTCCAGGGTGGTTCAGGGATGACTGTGCCCTTCAGAGCTCCCCCATGCCCGACATATTGTGGGCACTGGTGGCTTCCATAAGAAATCAATCAACTCTTTTCAGAGGTGTTTGCAGTGCCCCCTTTCCTGGGCCCACGGGAAATGCTGGGGGTACTGGGGGGGTTCCCTTCATGGAGGCACCTGCTGTTCTTACCTTTGGGGCAGGTGTGGCAGCAGTGCCCAGGCAGCAGCGTGGCCCGGGGACAGGCAGGCACGGGGCAGTCCTGCTTCATATTCTTGCAGTTCACTTTCCCCACTGGCTTCCCCCGGCGGTTCCTCTGCTGAGGGGGGGACAAGAAGAGCCTGTGAGAGCCATGCCAAGGTGTGCCAGGCCATGCTAAGGTGTGCCAGGCCATGGACTCCCAGCACAGCCTGGCTTTTCCCATCTGGAGCCCCTGGACACCTTGCACAGCCCCCAGCTGCCTGTAAGGCAGCCAAGCCCGAGCCCCCCTCCCCGCGGCCCCCAGCCCCCTGACCAGCTGTGCGTGGCCCCGCCAGTCCTGGACTCGGGGGACTGCTCGGAGGGAGGGAGGAGGCCAGGGGCCATCCCTGAGGAGGGGGAGAAAGAATGAAGCCTGATCCTTTAAACCCCCCTTCTCCTCCCTGCTGCCTCGGGGGAGGACATCCAGGTGTCCGGCTGGCTGGAGGGATCGCGCTTCTCTCTTCCATGGGAAGGAGAAGGAAAGAAAAGGCTATATTGAACGGAGGGGTCGAACTCCCTCCCTGACAGCCCCGTCCCCAGTAGGGTCGGGTCCTGGGGAGTCTGCTGGGCAAAGGGTGTTGCGGGGCCACTCACCGGCTCGCAGTGGCAAATAACACAGCGCATCACCCCGAAGGGCTCCCCCAGGTCCGGATGCCACGTCTCCTCCAGGGCATAGAAGTGCCCCCCGAAGGCGCAGCCTGCAGAGATACCACCACCACCCACCGTCGTCCCCGATCACCTCCGGGCCGCGGACACCCCCCTGCCGCACCCCCGGACCGGCCGGCACCGCCCCGCCGCCCGCTGCGCTCCCGGTGCCGGTCCCAGTGCCTGTCCCGGCCAGCCGGGGGGCCCGGGGCGGGATGCCAGAGGAGGGGGGGTGCAGACATGCGGTGCACGGACAGGGCTGCGGGTGGCAGGAAGGAGGTGCCCGACGCGGGAATGCGCGAAGTGGGGCGCGGCAGCGGCTGGTGCAGGACGAGGGGAGCGCGGAGCGGGGGAAGGAGGGGTGTAGGGCAGGGGGCTCCTACCTGCCGCCCCGCCGGGGGGCAGCGGGTCCGTGTCGGGCCGGATGGGCAGGGCGAGCTTGGGGCGGGCGGCGCGGCCGGGCAGGGGCCGGAGAGGGAGCAGGGCGAGCAGCAACAGCGCGGCGGCGCGCATGGTGCCGGCCGGCCGGGGCGGGCGGACCGGGACCGGGGGCGGCGGCGGGGAGCGGGGGCCGGGCGCTGCCGGGCGCTGCCGCCGCCTCTGCCCGGCTGCCGGCTCCGGCTCCGCTTTATAGGCGGCGGCATGGGCAAGCGGGAGCTGCGAGCCCTGTGCAAACAAAGGCCCCGCTAATGAGGCGCAGGCAGCGGCCGGCCGGGGGGGATGCGCCCCCCGCCGCGCTCCGACACCCCCCCGGGCCCCGGCTCCGCCGCTCTCGCAGGGCACGGGCCATCCTGTCCTGTCCTGTGGCACCCCGGAGCACGTGGCTGCCCCGCTGGGCAGGGAATCCCCCCCATTCATTGCCCCCTCCCTGCCCTGAGCATGGGGTACCCCCGGGTGTAGAGCGTTCCCACTCACATGCCAGCCCCAGGGCATGGGGAACCTGAGGGATGGGGCTTGGAACTAGGTCATCATTAAGGTCCTTTCCAACCCAACCCAGTCTATATGATTCTATGATATAACCCTCCCTCGGGGCATGGGGCACCTTCAGAGGCTGGGCATCTTGGGGACACAACACCCACTGGGACATAGGGCACTGTGGAGACACCACCATCACCATTCACACCCCTTCCCTCAGACCTTGGGGTGTTTCTGAGCACTGGGCATCCTCGATATGCCCCCATTCACATGCCCCTCTCTGAGGCCAAGAGCCCCCCAGGGGGTCCCTCATCCACATAAGCCACCTTGGGAATAAGGCATTTGCAGAGCACACCCATTCAAATGCCTGTCTCCTCAATCCATATACTCTCCCTGGCATGGGGCATCTACTGGGCACAGAGTATCCTGGGGTCTCCCCACCCACACAGTCCACCCTCAGTCATGAGCCCTTCCAGGGCTCATTGCCCCCCTGTCTTGGGCATGAAACATCCTGGGGACTCCTCCACCCACTCAGACTCATTCTCAGGCCACTTGGCAGCCCAGGCCATGGGGTACTGCAGGGCACTGTCCGTCCACAGTCCCATGAGGAACACGGACCCCATGTGGGACAGACCTCTCCCCCACATCCCGCCCTTCTACGGGACTATGGATCCTCCATCCACTCAACATCCCTGAGCATGGACTCCCAGATTAGCCCACCCCCACCCCCCAATCCACACTGCACTCTGCAAAGTCATACACCCCCCACAGCTTGCAGCTTGTGCCCTCGACATTCCTAAATTCCTCCAGCAGCCACCCACCCTGGGCAGAGGAAGGCTCCAGAGTGAGACCCTGGGCTCCTGCTCACCAGTGACAGTGGCTGTGGGTGCACAGGAGCCCGGATGCCTGGGTTCCCTTGCCCAGGGTTGGAGGGGGCAGCTGGGGTGGGGAAGGGGCTGTGAGAGCAGCACCCAGTACCAGCCCCACTCTTCACCCACATGTGCCTGGGCTGGCCACGGTGGCAGTGGTTGGCAATGAGTAGACACCACGGAAAAACCTGTGGAAAGCATCATCCAGCTGGGTAAACTGAGGTGTGAATTTTGGGGAGGGGGAGCCGGTGAGGAGTGGGGCTAGTGTGTGTCACCCATGTCCCTGTTGCCACCCCTGTGTCAGGGAGGGGCTGAGGGTGGTGGGTGTGTGGCAGGCGGGCACCCGGTGTGGGGAAGGCGAGTGGAGACGGGAGGAGGGGGAAGAGCAGGACTGCCAAAATCAACTCCGGGCGGTACAAACACCCGGCCAGCTGTGTGGTGTAGCTAGGGAAACACAGCACAGCTGGAGCACAACAGGCCCCTGCCTCCCCAGAAGACTCCTCCTGGGCCTCCCCACAGCCCACTGAGTGACTGGAGGGGCTGCAGCCCACTGCCCCACGCCCCCAGTGCTAGCCCACATGGGATTGCTCATCCCCAGCTCACTCATGGCTGCCCCATCCCGTTCCGTGTCCCAGTTTGGCACATGTCCCCATGCAGTGGGCACCTCTCCCAGGGAGGGCAGTGGGGCACAGGGGCTTGGCCATGCTGGAGACCTGGCCCTTGGCAGGAGCTGGCAGAAGGCAATGAGGAGCAGCTGGGGTTCCCTGGGCAGGACAGCCTGCCAGCATTGCCAGGGCTGGGACACTGCCAGGACCACGGGCATCCCCCCGGGCATGGCTGTGCCCGACACCCTGCTGCTTGCAAGCACTTTCTGCAAGCAGGAACCATGCCAGGCAGCATGGCACCCCTTGCCCCTGTTCCCTCCTTGCTGTCCTCAGTAGTTTCACTGACCTGTCCCCTCTCCTCTCTCCTGGTATCCTCGCTGGCTTGGGATCCAGTGACATGGAGGGCAGGGGAGGGTTGGGGTCTGTGTGGCTGTGCCAGCGTTGCTGCACAGTGCCCGCTGCAGCACGGCAGCGGCTCTGGGGATGGCGGAACGCGAGCAGGGCTGAGCAGGGAGGAGGCGGGTGATGACTCCCAGCTGTCCTGCTGGTGCCAGGAATCCAGTGCTGGCTCTGTGCACCCAGAGCTCGTCACAGTCTCCTGGCTCGTCTGCAGGACATGGGGAAGCAATGGGGGAAGCTCCCTCCCTTTTCCTAGGGAAAGGAGGGAGAGGCGGGGAACCCTCCTGGCTGCAGCTCTCCGCATGGGGGAATCCGAGGCACGGGGTGGCAGCATGAGGGAGAAGGGGGCTGCAAATGTATCCTGGCACTTCCAGGCTGGGACCAGGTTGGTACGCTGGCAGGGGGCCTGACAGGGCAGGTGGGTGCTGGGCATCCCTGCCCAGGGAGGGAGCGCGGCCACTGTACTGGGAGCACATGGGCAGGGAGGAAATGGATGCCCCAACTGTGCCTGGAGATCATCCACAGCCTGATCTGCCCCTGGAAATGCCCCCCCCCCCATCAAGGGGAAGGGGTTGCTTACCAGAACCTGGGGGGGTCCCTGTACTCTTGGAGAGAGGGGTGGTGCCTGCTGAGGGTGGCGCTGGGAAAGGGTCCTGGTCTTGCCAGCTGCTTCCCAGCGCCTGCACATGTGTGTGAGCAGCAGCGCCCTGCACAAAGGCAGCTCTGAGGCTCCAGAGCTGGGCCTGACTCCGGCACATCCCCAATGGGGCTGCTGGCTACAGGCAGCTGGAGCTGCACCAGAATGGAGGCAGCTGGCCATGGTCAGCCCCAACCGCCCCGCCTGGCACCCACACCCCTCTGCCACCTTTACCCAGAGCGGGCACTGGCTTGTCCCCCTTGGGAAGGTGGTGGTCCCATGAGCTGTCATTCCAATCTCAGCAAGCATGGGTAGGACGCTCCACAGGTGCCCCCCAGAACAGCCTGCAGTGCTGCCAGGGCTTCGTGGGCAGATGCCCTGCCCAGTGGTGAGGGTCTTATGAAGGATTCCAGAGGGTCGTGGTGCCAGGGCTGTGCCATGCCTGGCACGGAGGCATCGCAGCAGGCCCTCACCCGTGCTCTGCCTCATGCAGTTCCCATTGTCTACCCTCATTAGCCGCTGCCTGCTCGCGGCTTTGAACATGAGCCGGGCTTGGGGCGGCAGGAAGGAGCCTCTACTCCCCAGGGATGGGGTCATGGCGAAACTGCATGCCCTAGCCCCCTCTTCCCACAGCTTCCCACTGCCTCCTGGGCACCCCAGCGCCCCTCCAGCACGAGCCTGGAGATGGGAAGGCATGTGGGTCACCCCTTCTCTCCAAAAAGAGCCCCCCTGGACTGACCTGCCTTGTCATGGGGCGTGGAGAGCCATCAACCTCCCCAAAGCTTTGTGCTGAGTGTGGCTTGTGCCGTGTCTAATCCCCCCGGCCTCACACACACGCGGCGGGGCGGGGGGGGCTGTCGTAATGGGTGGAAATATCTCATAATTCACGTTGGACACAGGGATTACAGCCATTCCGGCAATATTTGCACAACTGGTAGGCGACTTACAGGGCTGGGCTGTCCCAGACGAAGGCTAAGGGGGGTCTGGGGATTGAGGGGGTTTTGGGGGTGGCAGGTACAGGAGGGGAGGATGCAGTTTGAGGGGTGGTGGAGGGGGGAAAGTGGTTGTTTTCTGTCTGTGAACAAGTGGAGTTTATTACAGAGGGTGTGTTGCTGGCACGGTGGGAATGGCTGGGGCTCTTGCCTTCATCCCATCCTGCTGTGGTGGCCATGGCTTGGGGAGCAGAACGGAGACCCCAAAAAAGTCTTGTCTGCCATGGCAAGCAGATCCTGGCAGTGCCCTTGAACACCACGCCTGGTCCCAGTGCCCCATCAAAGCCACAGAGCTCCCTACTCACAGGAGCACCCAAAGGTGCTGGTGTCTCTCTGGCCCCAAATGTCCCCTCCTCAAAGGCTTTGTGGGGTGACCCCAGCAGGAAGAAGGTGGGGGGCATTCAGGGCATGCGGGGGCCTTGTTTGGCATGGGGATTAGCAAGCTCCCAGAAGCGATGGTGGTCTCCCCCCTCCCCACCGGACATGCAGGCAAATATTTGTGCCCAGACTTCGCAGGACAGCGAGAAGGAATTTCATTCTTGCGCCCACCTGCGGCTCGGCTGCCTGGCATTAACCCCTTCACCACTCCATGGGATGGAGGGAGAGGGATGAGGTGCCCTCCCGGCACACCCCGTGTGCCCCGTACTGGAGTGGGGAGCTCAGCTGAGGAGCAGGATGGGAGAAGTGGTACAGTGGAATCACCCCAGGTGCCGGCAGAGCCACTGGCACAAGGTACCCTTGCCCAAAGCAGTAGCTGGAGGGTTCGCCCAGGGGCATCCTCTGGGAAGCACCCAGGGCTTTGTGCTGCAGTGCTGGGCAGCAAGTGGCCTGCGGGCAATTGGGAAAGGTGGGAAAAACTGTGCCAGCCTTCATCCCCAAGCTGCAGCACCCTGACCAAGGTGCCCCTTGCAAGTCCCTTTGCCCAGCGTCACGGTGCTCTCCTGGGACAGCTGTCTGGGAGCAGTTCGAGGAGGATTTGCCCACGGATGTTTATTGCAATTTGCAAATACAGAAAAAAAGCCCAGAGGATCCAGGAGGGACCCTGCTCCCGGGGGCTGCCCGTGCCTGGGGAGGGGCTGCCCGGGTAGAGGGTCCCTCGCTGCCTGGCACCCCCAGAGCCCCGCTGTGCTTCTTTCCCTGGCCCCGGGGCCAGCTGTGCCCTGAGCAAACGGGGCTGTTTGCTCATGCTGGGATTAGCCGCTCCCTTTGTTCCTTTGACTTTCTCTTTCCTTTATGCCAGACCCTTTTATGGGGGCTTCAAAGGGGGCTAGGACCCCCCTCCCTGCCCCTGGAAGGCCAGGTTTGCTTCCCATGCTACCCCGGCCTTGCACTGACATCCTCGGGGTGCCCATCGAGCACACCTGGGTGGCCCGCCGGGACAGCAGCTGTGCCACCGATCCACAGTCTCCCCCCTAACCCGGCGTCTTCCCCCTCGTCCTCCCCCCCTTCCTTGACTCCTGGCACCTCCTGCTGTTTTCAGCACCTTGGCAAAGTGGGTGCGAACGGCTGCCCCTGCAGCGGGATTCCCGGCACTTTGCACCCTGTAAGGAGAGGTGGGAAACTTGGCACCGGGATCCGGCCAGCTGTGCAGTCCCTCAGCCCTGCCTGGCTTCCTGTCCCCTGCCAGAGCCCTGGCTGCCTGGACGGAGCCCCCGCATCTTTCTGGGGTTCCTGTGCCTCACTGCCCCCGCACCCCTTCCCTCCACAGCACACAGCATCGCTGGAATCGAGCGGGGGCCCGCAGCCGGAGCTCCCCCCCCACATCCTCCTCTGCCCCTCTGACACGGACAGCAAATGCTGGCATTGCCCTTTCCAGCAGAGGAATACCAGGCTGCCTGTGGGCTCGGGCTGACACTGCCCGATAGCTTCTGGCATGGCTGAAAAGGAGCATTTTGGAGTGAAGGGACTATTGTGTGCACCTTAGGGTGCCTCAGTGACCATGGGGGCCCATTAGACCTCCAGTTTCCAGTTGCTCTCCAGTTTCCCCCGATGAAATTTTGCCTAATGAAGAGGGAATGCAGGGCACCTGGCATCACCAATGGCTTTGCCAGGGAGGGATGGGGACACAGGCATGGAGGGAGCATGGCAGGGACTGACGTGGGGCTGGTGATGGGACTGGGGCCAGTGCTGGCAGAGGGGTTAAGGGTGCTGATGGGTGTGTTTGCAGCTTGTCACGTCCGCAGACAGGCCACGGCCGTGCAGGGGAAGCCTGGAGGTGTTTGACCCCGGTGCTCACAGGTCCGGTTGCTGCCAGCTGTGCCCAGGCGGGCTGGGCTGCCAGTCTCATCCCTGGAGCTGTGGCACCCGCTGGACCCTCCATCCAGGCACCCCATAAGGTGGGCTGTTGTGGGCTGAGCAAGGCTTGGAGCAGGCGGAGCAGGGCTGGGTGTTTACTCTGACTGTTGTCACCCGGCCAGGCGCTGCTGGGAATTGCCGGCCGCAGGAACAGGGGTGGGAACGTGCAAGAGTGTGCGAGAGCCGGGGTGTGAGAAGGAAATGCACGGGCTATGGGGAGACTGGGAGTAAGAGGATACGGGCTGGGAGCGGGGTGTCCCCCAAAGGGAAGTGCGTGGGAGGCTGCTGGGGCGGGGGGTTATCTGGGCGCGTGGCCTGACGCGTGCCAGGGGAGTGCGCATGTGCACACGTGGGTCTGAGGGTGCACGTGGGGCGTGTGTACCGTGTGCCATTATGGACACGCACGTACACATGGGTATGGGGCTCTGCACCCAGAGTGCCTGGTGGGGGCTGGCTTTGCTGGGGAATGCCATGCCCATGTCAGGGCCTGGAGCTGAACAGACCCCCAGTACTTCTCCCACCCACCCCACTCCCAACCAGTACCCCCAGTGAAACAGCCCTGGGACCATGCACCAGCCAGATCCTTGTGCTCCATTACCCTCCCCAGCTTAGAAGGGTCCCTGTGCATCACAGCCACCCCAGGGATCTCAAGCTCCCCAAGTTGCCTCTGGGCGATGGATGTAGGGGTCAGACCACAAACCGGGTGAGGGTTACCAGGGATGGGGTCTAACTCTGGGAAAAGATCACCGGGGATGAAGTCCACCTCTGGGAGAGGGTCACCAGGGACAGGGTTCACCTTTGTGAGAGGATCTTCAGTGGCTTTCATACCTGTCTACCATGGCCAGGAGCTGATGCTCCTGGGGCTGTCCAGTGCAGGGTCACTGATGCCATCCCTTCTGCAGGTACCAGGGCCACCCCCACCCCCTGGACAGGCACAGCAGAGGCACTGACCACCGAGGCGCTGGCTGCCAAGCGCTCAGGACAGGGGCCAGGTGAGCAGACGCCGAGGGCGCCCAGGGACGTCTTTCCCTAGCCCAGAGCCAAGGGAGGAAGCGGCGGGAGGCAGGAAGCCGTCCCCCGGGCCCGGGGCCCCTGCTGTGATTTTGCTCGAAGGTCAGCGGCGACACAACAGGAAATCGTGCTGCCTCGGCTGGGCGGCCAGGCCGGAGCCGCAGAGCCGCGCTGTCCCGGGGCCGCTCCCGGCCTCCGGCCCTCCGTCCCGGCTGGGCGGCTCGCGGGGAGCCCGCGCCAACACTGCCCTCCATGGAAGGGGGACGGGAGCCGGGGAGCAGCCGCTGGCCCCAGGGCGGAAGATGCAGGGCCGAAGCCCCCAGCTGAGCATGGAGCTGAACAGTGAGTGCACGGCTGAAAGGGGGGACGGGAGCGCGCAGGAAGGGACAGTGGAGGCTGCGGCCCCAGAGCCAGAGTGTGCCCCGCGTGATGAGCCCCACAGGTGGGCACCAAACCCTAAGGGTGGCTTTGGACTGGTTGGACCTGGCCACCACCAGCGTGCGAGGGCAGCCAAGCATCTCTCCCTGCTCATCCTAGGCAAACAGGCTGCGTTGAGGGCTTTTGGGGACAGGTGCAGTGTCAGGGCAGGCAGCGAGGCAGGAGGACGTATGGAGGGCCTGTGGAGAGGAGATGCCTGTTTCCAGGATGGGCAGTCCCTGGGCACAGCAGCACTGGGGGAGGCAGTGCCGGCAGGAGAGCACTCAGCCAGGGCAGCAGCAAGGACCAGATGTTCCCTGTGGGACATTGCAGGCCGGGATTCCCCGAAGCGCACGTGACACCCAGAGCTGCTCTTGGCATAGATCTGGAGGGCTGGCCCTGGTCTGGACAGGGAGTGGAGCTCCACTCCTTTGCCTGGAGCAGGGCCAAAAAACCTGGCACAGACATGGCTGTGGGGCCCCTCAGCACTAACCACTGGCACATAAACCTCAGCTCTCCCCAGTGAGCAGTGGGCACCCGTGCTGACTGACCAGAGGGCAGTACCAGGCCCTCCTCAGCCCCCAGACCTCTCCCTGCACTCCCACCACAGAGTCATAGAGGCTACCACTGGGATGCAGAGAGGGCTTGCCACTGCAGGCATGGCCCTGGGCTGGTACTGCCCAGGGAGGGTGGCACAGTGCCCAAGGTAACCCCATTTTCCCCAGGACTGCTCCTCCTCACATCCTTCCTCCTGCACGTGAAGGAAGACCATGCCAGCCCAACACGGCTGGTCTGTGACAACAGGCTCATCCAGAAGTACATCCTGGAGGCCAAAGACATGGAGAAGAGAGTGGTGAGGATACAGTCCCCCCCAAAACCCAAGGAACATGCACAGCTCCTCAACATCTCCTCTCCCCAATAGGGCCAGTGCCAGGCCCTGCCTGTGCTCAGCTGCCCTGTGGTGCTGCCCTTGGTGGACTTCAGCCTCCAGCAGTGGAAATCCAAATCGGTGAGAGGGGCTGGGATGAGGTGCTGGCACTGGCATGCCCACTGGACCGGAGAAGGCACCTTGGGTTGGCACAAGCACCAGAAATGCTGAGCAAGATGCCTGTGGGCATATCTGGTGGCATGAGGGGGTAGAAGACCCCATTCAGACCTAGGGTGGGCACGGGAATGGGTCAGGCTACTCATTATTTGCTCCCCCAGAACGAGACAAAGCGGCGGGAGATCCTGTGTGACCTGGCCCTGCTGGTGGGTGCTGCCACAGGGGCCCTGGGCCAGGTGAGCGAGGAGTGCGGGGCCAGGCAGCTGAGCCAGCTTTACCAACATGCCAACTCCTTCTTCCTGCTCCTGCAGACCTTCAGCTGGGAGGTAATACCTTCCCACATGAGCCAGTCCACCATGGCGCAGGTGCCAGCTGGGCTGGGTGGGGTACAATGATGTTTGTCACCCCTCTGTCCTGCTCTCGCCCCTCAGGCAGGACACTGGGAGCTGAGCTGCTCCCCACACTCCATGGAGCAGACCCACATCACCAGTGTCTTCCTCACCTACCGGCAGCTGGTGCAGGGCAAGTTGCGCTTCTTCTTCCACGACCTGGCCAAGGTCTTGTGCAAGCAAGGACAGGGGGGCAGCAGAGACCCTCCGTGCGGGGCCCAGTGAAGCTGCACACAGGGTTCACCCCAATGTGACTTTGGAGAAATCCTGCTGGACACTGAGCTGTGCTCTGGGTGCCCAGGAAGATGCCCACAAGGAAAGGGTTGGCTCCTGTTCCTCAAGTCTTCGGAGACCATGCAACCCACAAAGGCAAAGAGCAACACCCACGTGCTGGTGGGCACAGGCCCTGCTCCCACCTGGGCAGGCACCTCTACTGTGAATGCTTTTCGATTAAAGAGCTATTTTTCTAAAGGGTTGTGTGTGTCCTCACCGGGTCCGGGGCAGGAGCAGCCCCTCTGGGACATGCTCCCAGCTTCTGCTCCCTCCCGTGGCAGCCACCAGCACTGCACAGACCCCCGGCCCAGCCCTGCACAGGGCCTGAGCTGCCACTCCTCACCCCTGGCACCCACCTGCCTCTCCCAGCCCTAGCACAATCTGTACCTGGAGTGGTGGCAGGTGGAGAAGAGCCCAGGGCAGGTGTGGACTCCTCATCCTTTCGGAAGTGGCAGAGGCCCCCTTTGTGCCCTGTGCAGGTGTATCCACTCCCTGCCAGCCTCATCTCTCAGCAAGCAGAGCCAGGAGTAGAAAACATCCCAGTTTAATCAAAACCAAGTCAGCCTGCCTTGGGATGGCTCCTGAGGGAATGGTCCCCAGGCCCTCGGCAGGCAGGCAGCTGTCCCAGTCTGGCTGCCCCTGGCCAGAGCCAGGGCTGAGCCTACTGTTGAGCACAGGAAGGTGGAGGTGAGGAGATGCCATCAGGCAGGACCGGAGTACACGGCACTGTCTCCACTTGGACGTCAGGCACCTCTCTCCTTCCAAACGGAGCTGTGGATCCCAGCAGGAGTCAGAAGAGGCTGGGATGAAGAGGGAGACTGCTCCTTCCTCCCCAGCCCCAGAGAGGCCAGGAAGCATGGATGCTGTGTCAGAATTTGGGGTCTCGGGTCTCCTGTTTGCTTGCCAGCAGGATGTCTGTGGGGCAGTCGTGGAGGTGTGCTAGAAGGCCAACTTCTTCATCAGAAGGTAAACGCGAGAGTCCACCTCAAACCCGTGCAGGTTGTTTGCGTCTCCCTGCAGCCGCATAAGCAGCCCCCCATAGGACACGTAGGCAGAGCTGGGACAGGAGGAGAAGAGATATGAGAACAGGGAATCCCACGGAAGACCCAAGCTGAAATCCCAGTGCCCCCCACACCACCCCGGGGCACTCACAGGCGTGTGGCCGCCTCTGTGGAAGTCTCGTCCCCTTCGATCCGGTACACCTTGCCGTACATCACGTACTCAAACTGGTCTGCCCTGCAACAGCACAGCATGAGGTCACCAAGGGATCAAACCTGGGCAGGCCCCCGGCTCAGTGTCTTCTGGGAGAAGGTATCTCAGAGTCACAGAATCAATCAGGTTGGAAAAGTTCTTTGAGATCATCACTGACCGATCACCACCATGTCAATTAGACTATGGCACTCATGGCCATGCCCAGTCTTTCTCTAAACACCTCCAGGGATAGTGACTTCACCATCTCCCTGGGCAGCCTGTTCCAATGTTTAATCACCCTTTCTGTGAAGAAATCCCTCCTGATGTCCAGCCTGAGACACCCAATCTCAGCACTCCCCCTTTACCCCCGCGCATGCTCACGTGGGTCCCAGCTGGGCCCTGTACCTGGACGGCCGGTCGTCTGTGGGGTTGTACTCGCCGTCATCCAGGGTGCCATCCTCATACAATGTGCTGGCGATGACCAGGCGGAATTTGTCCCCTGGGAAGAGGACAGAGGAGAGGTGAGAAGGTGGAGGCACAGCCAGAGCAGCAGCAGCTACAGCCAGAACTCAGGGTGGTGGTAAACAGCCACCCTGGCAGGTGTTTTACTTGTGATATAAAAGCCCTGCCCCTGCTGCCAGTCCTCCACCAGGACTGTGGGGAACGAGTGAAAGGTCACACTGAATCCTGTGCTCCCCTATTCCCCACATCATGGAGGAGACCAGAGCCACCAGGACACCACTTCTGGTGTTTTTGTGGGACACGGCAAGATATTCACAGGGAGAGTCCCAGAGAACTTGGCTGGACCCTGGGCAGAACCATGACCCCTGCAGCACCTCTTCTGTGCCTCACTGAGGGCAAATTCTCTTTTTCACCCATTTAGTGTATCTAGCTGCAAAAGTTAATTTCAAGTCTCCCTTAAAGCTTGGCATCAGCAAGTGAGACATTTTCCCCAGACATCTCTGGGGAATGGGACAGAGGTGAGTCTAAACACACACAGGGTGGTGAACCAGAACCCAGCTCAGCCCCAGCACATCAGGAGTGCCCTGAAGCTCCTGTGACCTGGGACAGCACAGGGGTCCAAGGAAGTCTGGGACAACTCATTTCTTGTTCACAGCAAATTCAGGCTCCATCCTCGGAGTGCCTCTCCAGCCTACCCCACCAAAGCTGACACTGCTGACCCTCTCTGGATACCAGCCTGATGGCTTACCGAGGTCCACCGGGTAGATCTGGATGTTCACGTCCAGGATGAGATCCATCTTGAAGGACTCACTCTCGCAGTGCAGGCGAGACACTAGGGAGAGCAGCAGAGTCAGGGATCAGTACAGAGAACATCCCCAGGGGCTGGGTGGGAACAGGGCCCACTCCCCACCTCTGTCGGGCATCTGAGCTGTTTGGGGGTGGATACGGGGATGGATGCCGGAGCCTGGGAGCTGACGGAGGTGTGCACAGGCAGAAGAACACGGTGGGGCGGGGAAAGAAGGGTTCCGGGGGTCGCGGGGCGAGAGGGGCACAGCAGCCGGGCTGGGAATGCCCTGGGGAAACGGGACGCTCCAGGGGCAGGCAACACGCGGAGGTGCCGGGGCACAGCGGCCACCGCCGGCGGGAGGAGCAGAGCGGGGACGGGGAGAGGCCGAGGGAGGGCGCGGGGCCCCACTCACCACGGTCGAACTTCTTGCCCTCGGGGTCGATGTCCTTCACGTCGAAGATGTCCTCGAAGAGGATCCCGGCCATGGCGGCAGCTCCGCGTCCCAGCTCCGCGTCCCGGCCCCGCTCCCTCTCCTGCTCTCTCCCGCTCCCGCCCGGCGCGCGCCGATGACGCGCCCGCCCTTCCAGCGCCGGGCGGAAGCAGCTTCAGGGTGGGCGGGGCGACCTCCCTGCCAGCACCGCGGCGCCGGCGGCGGGGGAGCCCCGCGGTCCTAGTGCCCGCCCCAGTCCTGGTGCCCGCGCGGTCCTAGTGCCCGCCCGCCCCCGCGGCGCCGGCAGGGGGCGCTGCGAGGCCGCGGATGGAGCCGCGCGCGCCGCGGCCCCGCCCCCGGGGAAGGAGCGGCCCCGGCAGCGCCCCCGTGCGGCTGGTCCGGGGTGTGCGGGGGGGACCGGGGGGTCCCCGATGGAGTTGGGGATGTCCCTGTGTGGGTCCAAGCTGTCCCGCGGGGGTCTGGGGTGTCCCGGGTGGTGGGGCTGCCCCTCGGGAGGGTCCGAGCTGCCCCCGCGGAGGATCTGGGCTGTCCCGCGGGAGTCTCGCAGCCCGCGTCCCACCCTCGTCGCACAGAGGGGCTTCACCTGCGTTCCCCGGCCGCAGGCAGGCATCGATGTGATGAGCTGCGCGGACTCAGCCAGCGATGGCGCCAGGGCCTGCAGCCCCCACCGGCTCCTTCCCCCTTCCACGACAGCCACTGGGGGGGGGGGGCAGACGTGTGACACCGTCACCCGTGTCCTGCCGATGAACCGTGAGGGGAGCAGGGGGGTCTGGCACGGCCGGGGGCTGCTCACACGTCGGGCACCACGGGGTGCTTCATGCCTGGCATCTGGTCGGAGCCGCCGGCACGGGTTCAGGAGTTCAGTCCTTTTCCCCCCGGTTCCCCGAATACCACCGCCAGCCTGCCTGAACAAATTTTTCCCTGGCTCAGGGAAGACGTTGCAGCGGGGACCCTTCACCTCGTTTGGGCAGCGGGTGCCCGCTCAGATGTGGCACAGAGGGGGCTGTCACAAGGGCTGGTGGGGCGGGCAGGTGTCCTGGTGTGACGGGGACTGGGGAAGGCAGGTGGCACGGCTCCGTGTGTGCCGCACATTCCAGCAGCTCTCCGGAGACCACGAGACCGTGAGTGGGGACATCTATGGGACACAGGTCCCTGTGTGTGGCACTGATGCCTGCAGCGAGGTGGGGCATAGCCCACACTGTCCCCAGGAGCCAGACATCTCCAGGTGGTCCGGGGTGGTATCCAGACCGAGGTGCCCCAGCACTTGCACCAGGATGCCTGCCACAAGATGCCTGTGGTGCCCAGACCCACACAGGTGTGGCCTCCCCACGGCACGTCCCCTCCGTGACACGGTGTCAGCGCATCCCCGCACATGCCTGCGGCGCAGGCAGCGGAACGGGGCAGTGTGGTGACACAGCGGGGACACCAGCTTGACGGGGGTGCTGTTGGAGGGGGCTGGTGGCCTGTTGGGGGGGTGCGGGCGGTTCACGGCAGGGTCACCCCGCGGCGGTGGCACTCATCAAGGATAGTCTTTAATGTGCTGGGACATAACCTCTGCTCCTTCTAATCATCGGCTGGATGGGTGATCCTTCACGAGCCCCCCAGCCCCCTCCCCACTCTACCCACCCAGACTCGGGCGGGGGGGGCTGGTACAAACCTCCCTGCCAGAATGTGGGGCCACGACAGGCACCTCACCTGGTGCAAAGTGTGGGGTTTGGACCCCCTACCCCGGGGTCCCTGTGCCCTTCTGCACCCCAGGGTGCCCCTGCCTGCTTGTCCGGGGTCCAGGGCTGGGTTGTTGGGGGCCTGGGCACCCGTGGGTGGGGGGCTGCGGGAGGCACCCGGGGCTGTGCAGGTTACCGGGGGGTGGCAGCAGCACACTGCATGTGGCAGAGCACCCCCAGGGTGTGTCGAGCTGGGAAGTCCTACAACGGCCAGGCTCATCAGTATGACCAGTGCCCCCTCCAGCATCCCCAGGGTGCCATCCTGTGACCAACCAGGCAGGGACCAGCCGGGGCAGAGTGATGCGGGGTCCAGGGCTGTATTTCGGGGAGCAGTCTATGTGCCAGCCTCCACTATGTTCAGGCATACCCTGGTGCGATTCAGGCTGTGGGGGCTCTGGCACAGCTGTGCTCCCTGCTTGGATGCTCTCAGGGCCACTGCAGGGTGATGCAAAGGGCTAATCCCACCTGGTTGTCCCTGCCTGCCCCTGCTGAGACCTGGCACACTCGGTGCAGGCCAGCAGGCAGTTGGGACTGTGCTCGCCAGCCGGCGAGGCAGCCCCCCAGGGGTGCTGCTACCCACCGACCCCACCAGCCGGCACTGCCGTCTGCCTCCCTGCCCTTTCGGGACCGGGGCACAGATGAGCCCCGACCCTGGGCACGGCCCCACATGGGGGTCATGGGCACACAGCCACCTACAGGGCCAGCTGGGGAAGGGGGGCAGGGTGGCGGTTTCCAGGTGCCCCCCAGATGCCACAGGATTGGAGTGGCAGCAGGAGCCTGCCACACCCTGAACCTCCCGGGTGCTGGCTGTGTGGCAGGGCCGTGGTGCCAAGCCCCCTCCTTGGCCCCAAGCCCCCTCCTTGGCCCCATGCCTGGGCAGCCTGTGGGGCAGGATTGGCCGGGGCAGGGCTGGCCCTGGTGTAAATCCGGCCAGGGCTGGCAGATGATGGGTATCCTGCTTTTCCCCCACACTCCATCCCCATCTGCCCTGGCTCTGCCGCATGCCTGCTGCCTTGCTGACCCCGTGCCATGTGCCATGCCATGCCATGCCGTGCTGTGTCACAAGATTGTGGGTGGCCAGAGGGACTTATGCTCAGCAAATGCCAGCCCTGTGCTGCCAGGGGCAAACAGACGGTCCTGGTGCAGGCGCTGGTGAGTGCCATGGGGGTCTGCACCGCTTTTGGTGCCGTTGCCCAGGGAGTGTCAGTTTGCCAGCCAGGTGCCTGGCATTGCCTCCTTATCTGGGATTAAACAAACCCTCCTTAGATCTGGCGCCCTGCTTTGGAGATGCTGTCCCTCTGCCTGTGGGACCAGCCCTTCCCTACCTTGTGCTCCCATCATGCCTGCTACCCTTCCCCCATGCTGGGCTGTGCATGAGTTCCTGGGGTGAAGAGCCCCCCAGATAGTGAACCCAACTCCCCTTGCTCTGGTCATGCAGTAGCCCCTGGGGTCTCTGCTCAAGGCAGGCAGCACCTCCAAAGCAAGGTGCAGAGTGGGACCATCTCTGCCTCTACCTTGGGGCACCTCCAAAACATCCCAGCACAAAATGGGACTCACTGGGGGGTCCCCTTGTCCTGCCCTGGCCAGGGAGATGCCCATGCCTTCAGTGTGATGGATCCTGTCAGCCCCAGTGCCGTGGTGCCAGGCTCCCCAGAGCAGGGGTACAGCCTCCCTCCCTCGTTAGTCGCTTGTCTGTTATCTCCTGCTGATAAATTATACAACACAAGCGCCTTTGAAAGGCAGCCAGGCCTCCATCCGGTGGGGCGGCCTTTGGGGGGCCCACATCAGCCATTGTAGGCTGCTGCCAGCTGCCTTTGCTGGGGTAGGTGACAGGGACAGGGGTTTGGGCACTGTCCTGGTGACAGGGTGCTGGTGACGGGCTCCTGGGCTGCAATATGGACACAAAGACAAAGAAGAGGAGCAGTGGGGGTGAAAAATGTGCCTGCACCCTTGCCTGCACCCTGTGCTCATACCTGCTGATTGGAACCCTGCCTGTACCTGCCACCCTTCCTGCCTGCACCGCTGCCTGTGCCCCTGCCTTCACTCCTTGCTCATATCCCCATATTGTCTGTGTGGTTTTGGGTGCGGGGCGGCAGGGGTGCCCGGGCTGGCGGCCGGTACTTCAGAGGCAGCAGCGATCCCTGTTATCTGCCGGCACAAAGGAGCCGAAGCGCCGCCACCGTTACGGACGCAAACAAGGGCAGGGTGAGGCTGGGAAGGTGGGCAACCGCCGGCACCTGCGGGTACCCGCCACCGTGGCATCCCTGCCCATCCCAGTGGGGTATGGGGCAGGGTGGTACCATCCCCATGCCCAGGAATGGGGGTCCCCACATAAACCCCGGTGTCAGGGAGTTAGGGCCACGTGGGCTGCCCAGGGCAGTGCTGCCAGCCCGTGCATGTTGCATATGTGTGTGCACTTATGTGCTCTCCCACTAGCTCTGCAGGTGCCCCCATGGGGTGCAGCAATGTGGCCTCCGGGTGCCCATCCCTGCACCCTGCTGGGCTGGTCCCCACCTGGGCTGGGGGTCAGGAAGGAAGCGATGAAGCCGAAATTAGGCTGTTAATGAGCCCGTCTGTCACCAGGCCACCAATTACCCGGGCTGGGAATGAGGAGATGATGGACCGTGACTGGGGGAGGGGAGCAGGATGTCAGGGTCTTCAGCATGGGGGCAGCTGGGGGGTGTCACCATGTCTCGGCAGCTTCCTCATCGCCACCTGCCACCAGCCACCCCAGGGACTACCAGACGCATCCTGTGGGGTGGGGGACAGAGGAGACCGAGGGGTGACAGGGCCACAGCCCCAAGGGATCTTGGAAGGGATTAGAACCTTCTTTCTCCTCGCTGAGGTCCTGGGTGAAAAAATGGGTTTCTGGGGAAATCAACCCCAACCACTCTCCCTGGCTGGCACCAGTGTCACGAGCTGTCTGTTCTCTGCACTCAAGAGCATGGAGGGACATGTGTCTAAGGGGAGCAGAGTCAGCAACTGTACCCTGGAGATGCTCCCAGACCCTCTGGCTGCTCCTGGCCCTGGGAAGAGGTATAGCAAGGAAAGGGGCTTATAGCCCTCCCTCCACTTTGCCCTCCTCCAGTCTGCTGTGGTGCATGTCAGAGGCCCCTGTCCCTGTCAGCTGGGATGGGCCAGGATGGCCAAATTCCTCTGGGCTGATGCTGATGTCAGTTTTTCCGCGGCACCTCTCGAAACGGGGCCGGGTGCCTGTCCGGGCTGGCAGAGGGACAGGCCATCTCCCCAGCTGTCATCACTTTTGCCTGTCCCCACGACGGCCCTTAGCGGCACCAGGCCCTGGGAGGGACCCGGGGACTGCTGGAGCCTGGACTGGGAGCCTGCAGGAGCGGGTTCCCACTCCTTCATGATGGCAAGAGGCTCCATGCTGGACACTGGCAGCTGCCCACTATGCCCCTGCCAGACCCACTGAGCTGGAGGGTGGGCTGGGATAAAAGCTGTGGTATTTTGCTAGGTTTGGAATGAACTTAGTGGCTTTGGAAGACAAATAGATTAGAGAGCTGCAGGGATTGGGGCAAGGATCAGCTAAATTGGAAGCGGAGGAGGGTGGGAGCGTCCTGCCCAAACCCTGCTGCCCCCTGCCCAAAGACCCACCGCAGCCCCATCCCTGCAGCACCCAAGCCCAGGGTGCCTCCACAGGGTCCTCACAGTCCCCTCCCATGACCAAGCTGGTGGTGGGACTGGTTGGGGCAGACTCTTCTCTCCAGCCCAGCTCTTGGCTGCACATCAGCAACCTCCAGGCATTGCTTCCTTACCTTTCCTTGTCTGTCCCTTTTCCTCTGTGCCCCTTTCTCTGCCTTCTCTTTCCCCAGCACCCCACATCCCCACCAGCATCCCCACTGCATCCTGGCCATGGGGATTCCCTTGCATCTCTCCTCACATGTCGTGAGGTCATGGTTCTGAAATAAGTGGTCCCAAAATAAGCGGTCCCAAAATAAGCTTCCTCCTAGGACCCCATAAATCTCAGCAAAGCACCGACTCATGGTGTCAGTCCTTCAGTCCCTTTTGCTGGCAGGGTGCCCTGCCCCATCCCCACGTGTCCCTCTTGGCACCTCAGAAGGGTTTGGGGTTTTGTTGCCACCCGGATAATATTGGTTCTCAAGGGCAGCTCTGCTGGAGATTGGATCAGCAGTAATGAACAACATCTGGGTGTGGAGTCTGGGGACAGAGAAGATGAGGCGACAGCCCTGTCCCCCTCCAGCAGCCTAGGCACATCTCTGGGGACATTGGGCAGCACCAGACCAACAGGCTTCACTACCCATTTTGGGGCGACACCTTCATGGCAGTATCCCCAGTGCTATTCATGACCCGAGCCTGGCAGGTCTCAGCCAGATTTTGATGGTACAGTGGGGAGAGAGTGCCTGGCCTGGGGGTCCTCGAGGAAGAGGGGGCTGTGGAGAGGAAGGCTGGGTGTGGGGGACAGCCTCCTGCTGCCGCGGCCCCCCCCCGGCGCCCCCGTCCCCCTCCCGCCCCCGCTTCCTGCGCAGGCGGCCCGGGGAGGCGATGAAAGCAGCCCCAGCAGATGTTTCTGGCTTGTTTTCATCTCATTAACTGTTTCCTCTTTTATTATGGGATAAATTATTAATTGTTCGGTGCGAGGAAGAAAGGAAAGAGAAATCCTGACGGAGAACCCGCAGGCCCTGGGGAGGGTGGCGGGCAGGGGTTGGCACAGCCTGGGGCAAGGGGTAGGCAGAGGGGATTTGAGATCTCTAGGGTAGAGGCAGCCCCTTGCAGTGACACCAACCCCAGCTGTCCCCCCGAAAAAGGGGGGCAATGTGGAATGCAGGAGGTGGTCCAGGAGTGGGGCGGGGGGGGGGGGCCTGCCGGCACCTGGCCTCTGTCAGCAGCTGAGGAAAGTAACCCAGACAGACAGAGCAACGGCAGGGCTGGGCATGGGATCCAGACATCTGGGCACCAGTTTCCAAGCCCCTTGCTCAGAGACCCCCAATCCCTTCTACCTACCCTCTCTGGCCCCTGTGGGCTGAGAACGGACACACTCGCTTCACCTCCTGGCCAAGGGGTGGGGCTCAGCCCCGGCCCTGCCAGCCCTGACCACCACTGCTCCCCAGCCCCTGCCCCCCTGAAATATTCATGGCCCACAATGACGAGCTAATTTAATTGCCCTGATGAGAAGCTGAATAATTTACGTTCTTTTCTAGCAGGTCAGGAGACATCATTAGCAGCTGATCTTCGAGCAGGGAGGGGAAGTGGCCAAGCCCCCATCCCGCTGCTTGGGGACGTCAAGTGGGCAACAGGGACCCAAAAGTGTCCCCATCCTGGAATCCCCATGTCTCCGTGGCATGTGATGACATCTGAAGTACCAAGCTCCCCTGACCATCCTAAACCCCACCGGCACCGTGGGGTGGGAAGGTGACCCCAACCTGGCATGTTGTGGCTCCCATGGTCCTGGGGTCCTGGTGGGCTCTGAGGCACAACCTCCCTCCATCCCCACCACTGATGCTTTGGTTTGCTGCCAGCAGCGATGGCTGGGATGAAATACGGCTGGGAGAAGAGCCCTGCGCGCTCCGGATTCCTGAGATAAGGGGACAGGCGGGACAGGGACCTTTATTTACATTTTTTTCCTGGAAATTTCAGCCTCTCTCTAGTGAGACTCCATCCGTCTGCCATGAAGATAAGAGGGGCTTCTGAGGGGGCTGTTGGGGGTCAGGATGCGTTTCAGGGGGCTTATTCCCTTCCCAGCCCCGATGCTTGCCCCAGTCCCCCTACCCTGTGCGAGTGGGGGGCACAGCTGAGCACCAAGGTGGGGCTCAGGACTGGCTCCTTCCGCATCAAACTCCATGTTTCTTCCTCTCCACTGCTATGGTGGGGATCTGGGGGGGGCCTGATCCACCACATCCCCTCACCCCACTGTGCCGAGGGGAAGCAGTGTCTCCTGCTGGCTGGGCCCCACCTTGGTGGGAAAGGCCCAGCCCGGGATAACAGTGTTGTGATGGTCATGCCAGGAAATTTCGGGCCAGAGGCCACGGCAAGGTCTGCAGCCGGCTGCCCGATAACGCCTGGATTTCCTCCCGGCGCTGCCCAGTGTCCGGCTGGTGGGGAGGGATGTAGTGTGGGGGCTGTCCAGCAGCAGCCCCTTGTGCTCTGGCCAGAACAGCCCCAGAGGGCTGCCCCCTGGGGAGCACAGTGGAGCCCTGGGGGGGTCTGGCACTCCGGCAGTGCCGGGGATTCCAGGCTGTGCCCCTTGCAGCACTGGGAGCATCTCTGTCCCAGGGAGGGATGGGTGGGCGAGAGGGGCTCCTGCAACCTGTGGGTGCCTTCTGCACCTGAAGCCCCGGGGGTCCTGTCCCCACTGCCCCCATGGGGTCAGCTGGGGAGGCTTCCTGGGAGGTCTAGCACTGGCTGGAGTGGAGGACAGAGCCAGGACTCACTGCGGCCACCCCAGCTGCCGGCTGGGCAGGGGCACAGCGGCATCCCCACAGCCAGGTGTGCACCCACACGCACACCTTTGCACACACAGACACTAAAATATACACACACAGTGGCACTGACATCCCACGCACAGACACAAACACCTCCTCCTCCACGCATTCAGACACACACAGACAGGTTCACGTGTGCACGTACCTCCATGTTTGCACACACGTGCATCTATACACCTGTGCATGTACAAAAATACATACAGATGTGCACATCAGGAGGTGTGTAAATGTGCACACATGGGCACTCATGCATGTGCAGGCACACACCCAAACCCATACACGCACACACACACACACACATGGGTGGTCCCCATGCACATACACTCCCCATAAGTGCACACACACAAATACACGTGGACTCACACATACAAACACAGCCGTTCTCCGCTGCCTGCACGTGTGCTGCCTGCCCGGGGTACTGGCGGGTGCTCCCCATGCAGCCGCTGCCCCCCGGCCACTCTCCGGAGTTTGAGATCGAGGAGGAATTTTAAATGCATTGACCCCTGACCCGTTCCTGCCTGTGAGGGGAAGCCAGACCCCGGGCTGCCCCCAGCCGGATGGGGACGGGGGACGGGGGGGGGCCGCAGGGGATGGTGAGCCCTCAAAGCCCATGGAGGGCAAGGGGGGCACTTTGCCTCACCCCCCTTTTTTCTGCGCCCCACGTGCCTCCTGCCTTGGGGAGCACCAAGAAGGGTCACACCAAAACATTGCTGCCTGTAGCACTCATGGCTTGGGGATTCCACAGCTGTGTGCCCCACACCAGGGAGGGTCTGTGGGAGCGGGATGCCCCTGCCATGCCCTCTGCAAGGGGTCCTGGGCCCCCTACCCTGCTCCTGCCCGGCTCCTGGTATTCCTGCCTCCCGCACAGAGGGGCTGTGGTAATGGCAGTGTAATTAAAAACGCAATTAAGCGCTGCCACTTAGCAGAAAAGTCATACAGTTTGGGGATAATTATCTGACAATATAACAAGTTGCCCAACATTAATCAGGCGCTGATCTGCTCCGGCAGCTGTGCTCCCTGCTCCGGCCACACTCTAATGGCATCATTCAGGAGATAGCAATAAATCAGGCCCTTATGCAGGCCCCGGGGGCAGCACACTGTCCCCTGCCTGTGTCTGGGGTTTTTGGGGTGCCAAAGCAGCATGTTCCTCACCCAGCCCCAGGGTGCTTCTCTTCTGCCTGAGGGAGCCGAGAGCAGTGCAGGGCAGTGGGGAGGGTCCTAAGGGATCAGCCCTCACCCTAAGTTGAAAGGATGGTGGGACACCCCTGAAAGGGGACCTGCTGCAGGGGGGATGGCTGTGCCTGGGGTGATGGCTTTGCCTGGGGGAGATGCCCCAGGCTGGGGGCTGCCCACTTGTCTCCGGCAAGGGGTATCCACAACTCCTTGCCCTCTCCAGGGATGGCAAAGGGACCCCAGATAGTTGAACATGGGGTGGGAGAGGGCACACTGGCTATCAAACCCATCAGTGATGTGGGGTATTAACGAGTATTTATGGCTCGTGTTTGTCAGTGTTAATGAAGCCTTTGCGCTGTAACAATATTAACTCTGAAGCAGAGGTGAGTCCTCCCTCTGCATCACCCCAGCATTGCCCGGGGACTGTTCCCACACCAGGGCAGACCCAGACATTGTCCCATCCTAGTTGCCCTCCTAATGCTGTTCCCTGGCTTGGATGCTGAGGGGTCTCATGCCGCAGGGACCCCTTGGTGCCACATCTCCCTGAGCTGGAGATGAGCCCCTTACCCAAATTTACCCCTACAACCACTGTGTTGGCACGACTTGCTTGTGGCATGTTCCTCCTATGCTGCTTTGCCACAGCCCCTAGGTCTGCCCGTCCTTGTCCCCATCTCTGTCCCAGCCTGTCCGTTTCGGAGTGGGAAGCACAGCTCTGTACAGATCTGACTTCTAAGGACCGGAGATAAAAGCAGAGCTCATTGCCTTTGTTTGAGCTCTGGCCCGGCGTGGGCTGGGGAGGGGGAACCCACCAGAAAGAAACCAGCAGCTTAACACATTCACTTCGCCCCTAATTTGCCGGTTCTGCCACAAAATCCCATTACAAAGGACTTAGCGCTGTGCCCAGGAAGAGGTCACTGCCGGGGGCCCCCGAGGAGATTTTCCAGCCACAAAAAGCACGAGAAAAGAGCAACCCCATCTCCCTTGAGCGCTTCCCGGCACGGCGAGGGATGGGCACAGTGTCCTGGGGTCCCCTGTCCCCTGCCCGTCCCCTCCATTCTGCACCTGGCAGCAAGGAGAGCAGTTGCAGAGGCACAGCTGGGTCAATTCACCTTTATAACTCCCAAAACAAATAAAATGCGGATTGGCATTGATCCGCAGGTGTTGAGCAGGGCCATAAAACACCAGTTCCAGCCAACGGGCGCTGCTGGAGAGCCAGCTGCACTGGGCTGGATCCCTGCAGCCTGGTGGGGGATGTGGCTGTGGTGGTCCCCCAAAATGCATTGGAGGCAATGGGGTGACCCTACAGCTGGGTGTACAGGGAGGGTGCTGGAAGCTGTGGTGAGCCCAGAGTCACCCCTGGTATTCCTGTGCCATGGGGGCTGACTATGCCGGGCTGGGCAGAGCCACCTGCCAGCCCTGGGCACCCTGCTCAGGGTTGCAGGGGGGGGGGATTTGGGGGACCCTGAGGTCAGGCAGTGTGCGTGGGAGTGCAAAAAGGGCAGAGTGGGTACACATAGCTGGAGCTGGCCGTGGGTGGGTGGGTGTGCACCAGCGGGTGCATCCACACAGCTGTGTGTGAGGGAAGAACACACCCCCCCCTCTGAGCAGGGCAGCCCGTGCACGAGTGGGCACACATACCTGTGCGAGTGTGCACAGACACGGGGACCCTCGGTGGGGCCAGGACAGAGCAGCTCACCGACTACTGCATGGGGCAGTGACACACACAACAGCTCGACACAGTGGGGTGGGGGCATGAACCTCTGGGATTGGGACAGTGTGGGGCTGGGGCACAGCTGTGTGCTTGGCACTGCTGCTGCAGGCTCCGGGACGCTGGTGGAGCGGGGAGCGAGGCCCATTGGTGCTGAAAGGAGCGGGGGCGAAAGCCCGGGCGGGATGGAAATGAGCCCCCGGGGGTTCGCACAGCACAAAGGCGCCTGCTGGGGTGGGCTGAGACCTTCCCAGCCCCTCGCCACAATGTTTGCAAATACCAAAGGCCACTTATGACGGGGCCGCCAGCAGGGAGGGCGAGGGGGGCTCCCAGCATCCCCCTCTGGCAGGGGGCTCCTCGACCCTCGCAGTGCCCCATGGATGCCCCATGGCACCCCAGATGGCGGGGTGAGGCTGGCAGGGGCTGCCCATTGCCCTTGTCGGCGTCCCCTGTGCGGGAGCCAGGGGAGCAAGGAGTGTCGTGGAGGAATGTCCCCGCTCAATGCCCACCACGCCGGGGCTGACAGCCCTGAAATCGGGTTGTCACATCCCGTCTGGGCAGCCCTTCACCTCCATTTGTGGGAGCTTGTTCGGCTCCCGCCTCATTCAGCCAACACAAACAGCACTTAACCCTCTGGCTCCCACTGGCCCAGGGTGAGGGGCTACCGCCCCCAGGCAGAGCACTGGGCATCGGGATGTGCCCACCGTCATCCTGCTGCAGCATCCATAGGGATGAGGTGAGATACCCCATGGTGTCAGGTTCTTTGGAAGGGAAGTTTTGGGTCCCCAGGACCTCCCGCCCTCACCTCAGAGCCCCCAACAGACAGCCCGAGCCAGGACCCACTGCCTGCCCCGGGAGGGGAGGCTCATGCTAACCCCTCTGATACCCCACACCCTTCCACCACCGCCTCCCTCCAGCCCCCACGGCCACCTCGAGACCCCTTCCCACCCCCCCGCGGGGACACCCACCCGGCAGCAGCCCCAGCCGCCGATGAAAGCAGGAGCAGGAGCCTTTCCTTTGACACAATTAAGCAGCCCGGGGTCCCAGCGCCTCGGCTCGCCGCAGTGTGTTAAATTAATGTAGCAGAAAAAATCATTATGCGGGGACACAGATGGAAGTGACCAAGCAGAAAATGCGATGTGCAGCGGCAGAGGACCCCTCTTACCCGTGTAAACACCACAGGGAAGAACAGGTTTCCCAGCTCCCAGGCGAGGAGGTGACTGCAGCCTGCCAAGGGGCTTTCCCCCCACATTGCCACCAGGGCAGATCCCGTATGGAACCAGGCACGGGGGTCCCGTGGGTGGGTGAAGAGGGCAAACGGTGGGACCCCCTGGGCAGCAGCTACCCCTGGTGCAGGAGGGCTGGCCAGCGAGCCGGGTAGTGCGTGTGGCCGGGCCGCCGCTCACAATTACCATGTCATTATGTGCCGGCACAGCCATGGCTAACGGAGCAGAAAAGCGGCCCCTGCTCAGCAGCCGTGGGGAACGGGGTGAGGGGGGCCCAGGGGAGCACCCAGAAACATGTGTGCATGCACCCATACATGCACTCCGCACATGGCCCTGGGGGTGGGGGCTCATTCCCCAAGTGCCACCAACACTGGGGACCTCTCCCTGGGTGCACACCTCAGTCTCACCTGCCTTTGTGGCCCCAAGGGACCTGCACTCACCGTAGTGACCCTCTCAGTCACCAGGGGAGCTGCCCTGGAGAGGGCTTCTGCTCCCCTGGCAGATAAGCCCAGGGCAGACAAGGTCCTAGGGCTCTGCTCAGCAAACATTGAGAGCTGCAGGGCTGGTCCCCTAGACCTTGCACACTAGGAACCCCAAATACTGGGCAAAGGGTCCCCACACCAGGACCCAGCATGGGGCACAGCAGGATGCAGAGGGACAGAGAGGTGCTGAGCATGTGGGAAACATGGGGTCTGATGTCATCAAGGCAAACTGTTCTCTCTCATGGGTCCTACCTGCTTCTTGGGCAAGAGCTAGAGCCTTGCAGCATGAACCTACAGATTTTTTAGTGTGGCAGGGGCTGGGACTGCCCCTGTGTGTGTGGGAGGTTCCCACTGTCCCTATGGGTCCCTAGACAGCCCAGCTCTTCTCTTGGTTGGTTAACCTTATACCCTCCAGCCTCCTCCAGCCTGGATTTTTCCCAGCTGGCCAACTCCTGGCAAAGGAGGGCTAATTTACATGCTTGCCCTCATTTCCCAGGAGCTCCCAGGTGTTAGTGTTTGGGCACTTCCCATGTCACCTCCCTCCGGGGCCTGGGATAGCGGGACATAAGGACGGATGGAGGGTCAAGGGGGCGGCTGGGGGTTGGCCGGGGTTATCACACTGGGGTGGTGTGGGATGATAACCAGAACTCCCTCCTGTCAGCACTGTGGGGTGTGAGAGCAGGATGGGGACAGGGACCATCCCTAAGCCCCTGTCCCCCACCTTGGGGATGCCTTGGGATGGCGGGTGCCTGCTCCTCGCTGCCTCCCTGTCTGGCTTTGTTTTCACTGGGCTGTGTTCCCACCGGCCCAATATTCATGTGGGCCCCTTCCCTCCCCGGGGGGCTGCTAATCCCCCCCGAAACGGGCCAGGGATTGTTGACCGAGCTGCCATATCCCTTGAACAAGCAAGCCTGGGCCCCGCAGCTGCCGCCGGATTAAGAGTCACCCTTTCGCTGCCACAGCCCCCCTGCCAGAGCCCATGGCCCCCCCATTATGCTCAGCCCCCCATCCACGATGGGAGGAGCAGCCAACGGGACGCCAAGGAGATGGTGGTTTGGGGCACTCCTGCAGCCAAAGCTGACAGGTTTAGTAGGGCTCTGCCAGCACCTGAAATGCTGGATCTGCTGGGTCTAGCTGGGTCTGGCTTGTGTTGGCAGTGCCTGGGGAGCAGGGGCAGGAGCATGCAGGAGTGAGCCCCAGGAGGGCATGCTGGTAGGGTGACACTGGCACTGTCATCAGTGGCTGCTGGGTCAGTCCCCTTCCTGCTGCCACCAGCCATGGCATAGGCAGAGCTATGCACGACAATGGCAGCGGGCGAGGAACAGCTCTCACGCTCCAGAATTGTGGGTCATTGGAATTACAGTAATTAGTGTGTGCTAATGGCATCTAATTAACACCCGACAGTGCTGATGCAGAGCTTGCTAAACTGGGCACCTGACCCCTGCCCTGCTGCCTCAGTTTACCCACTGGCAGCATGGGTGAGCCTGGCACCTGGCTCCCCATGAAGCCAAGGGACATCAAACCAACAGGGAAATATCACACGGAGAGGGGACCAGCTGCTGGTTTGTTATCAGGGCCGGTCCTGCCAAGTGCCCCTGTCCGGGGCAGCCTCTGGCTATCTCATTATCTCAAGAGCTTTTTCGAGGTCGGGGTGGACATGTCTGCACGCAGAAGTGGGTGTTGCTGGATGCCCAAGCCAGGGTGACTTGGGGGTATCCAGGGGTGTCTTGGGGATGAAAAAAAAAGGGACGGAAGGGCAGAGTACCCTGTTTCTGCTTGCTCCCACTGAAGGAAGGAACAGTGGGTCTGCCTTTTGTAGGGGGAAACAGGCATCCATGGGTGCTATTCATACCTGGAGAGATTAAAAAAAAATGCCTTTTGGTTCCATTGACAAGCCCCCAGAGCCTTGCAACAGCATTCATCCCAGCTAAGTGCACAGGGCAGATAAAGGGTCTTCAAGAGTCCCCAAGGAGCTGCCTGAGATGTTTGCTGTCCTCAGAATGCATTTTTGGTGGCGAGCACCTTGTCTCTCTCTTGCAGGGACTCCCTGAGCCCTGCAGCAGCCTCAGCAGTGGTGCTGGACACCTACTATTGTGGGTTGTTATGAGGAAAAGCCCTTTACCCACACTGTGCCCATCCCAGCTGCTCAAGGAGTTTCTGTCTCCAGGTGACATGTGACCTCTTCTGGGGACACCACCTTGAGGACAAGCCCTCCTCCCGGAGCAACTGGTGTAGTGGGTGCCATCCTCTGGAGGGTGGGCTTGGCCCCTCCCAGTGCTGTGGGGATATCTGGAGGTTGCGGCTAGCAGGTCATCCTGGCTCCATGGGACATGGAGGGTTTCCCAGCACCAGCATTTAGGGGCATTTTGTGGCCAACCTCATCTGGGCAAGGGGATAGTGCAGGGGGAAAGGCTACTTCAGGAATTTCAAACCCTGGCACAAGCTGTCCTGCCTTCAATGCAGGCAGTGAGTGTGAAGTTAAGAGATAAAGAGGGAATTAGGAGATAAAGTCTGCGTAATCCCAGTTGCTCTATGCAATTAAAATGAGCTTCACCCCACTGTAATTGGATGGAAGCTGCCTGGCAGCATCAGCGCGACCGGGAGCGCTGGGCGAGCAGGCGCGGAGGATTCACCGCACCGAGCACCGAGACTTATCTCCCCGCCAGAAAAACTGAGAGGGCAGCGACACAGAGAGCGGGAGTTAATGAGATGAAAATGGAAAGCCTGGCACAAAGGATTAGCTCCCCGACCGCTCTGCTGCTGAAATCCCAGGGTTTCCTGGGAAGGCTTTCCTTGCATCACGGATACATCCTGCCTAGGCCTGCTTTGCAGAGGAGGGATGTGCTTGGAGCAGCAAAATTTGACTCTTCTTCACTACTTGGACCCCTCAGTTGGGACCGGGCTGCCCCAGCCACCAGCTCCACCTGCTCCATCGCAACAGCGCCCCAGTGCCCAGTTTCCCTCCAGAGGCTCCCTGCACAAGATGATCCCTAACAGCATTTACAGCTGCTGGTATTAAGTAGAAATGAAAAAACCCTAGTGCAGATTAAAAGGACACTGATGGAATGCCAGGAGAAGAATTACAGCCCTAATAAACTGCTGCCTTCTGCTGGGGGTGGGCGACAGGGGGGTTTACGAGGCCATTTAAACTTCACTGTCAGAAAGGTGTATTAAAGCCATAAAGGTCTCGTTGCCTCTCCTGTCCCCTGGATGCCGGAGCATGGCTGTGGTCATAAATCCACCTGCTCACAGCCCGAGGCGAGGGGCCCAAAGCCCCTGGTCCCTGGGAAAAGCCAGGAAGAGCAGTGAGGCCTCCTTGGCTGGGGTCTTGGAGGGTGACGTCAGCCCTGGCGCGAGATAAATGCCGACCGCAGGCCGGCAGGGACGGGATTATCTCGGCGCGGAGGCTGGGACATGCCTTGTCCATCACCCACCGCCCACCCGCTGGGAGCGTGTGAACAGGAGCCCGCATCCCTGGTGCCAGTGCACCCACCCTGTCCCCTGCCTGCCACCTGGGCCCAAGGGGACAATGGCTGGGACCACAGCACAGCTGCTGTCACACTCTCAGGGACAGTCTCTGCCCCACACCAGGCCCCAGATGTTCTGTGCTGTGGCTCCATCACCCAGGTCCTTGACCCCATGAATCCCAGAGCTGAGGGCGTCATGGGACAGACCCTTCCCATCCCTCTGCCTGGCTCTCCCCCATCCCTGTGTGGTCCTGCATGTTTGTTTGCACAAGGCTGATGACGCTGGCTCACACACCTCAGCACTCATGCTCGGGTGCTCCTGCCCCAGGCTTGGCTTATCCTCCTGATCCCCTTCCTGCAAGGCTTGGCTGTGGATGGAAACATCCGCCACCTCCACGGAGCTTTTTGCCTCCCTCCTCTCCATCAGTGCCTCCTGTGGGGTCCTTCTGTGCCATGACATTGTGGGATGGGGATGGGGTTTGGCACAGGAACAGGGGACAGGAACAGGGAGAGATACAGGGACAGGAATGGGGATGGTGCTGGAAGGTGCTTTCCAGAACAAACCACCTGGCACAGCCTGACTCACTGTCCCAGGGATGGGTCATGGTTTCAGCTTCATCCTCCCGGGGCGCAGTCCTGGCTCCCCGCCTGGATGACAATGGGGACAGCGGGATGGGGGAAACTACACCAGGGAGGTGGCAGAGGTTGAGCCACCCTGGGAGGTGCTGACATGAGGCACCCTTCTTTTCAGGCACCAGCGTGGGGCTGCTGGGGTGGCAGGGATGTGCTGGGGGTCAATGGGGCTGGATGAGGAGCCCCAAGAGCAGGCAGGATCCCATGGGGGAAGTTATGGCTGGGTGACAGCTGTCTCTCCCTCCAGTATGCTCTGCTAGGAGCCCCTCTCCCCCTCCACTGCCCCAGTTTGGGGGCCCTTACTCCTTGCTGCTTCCCATGCAGGCTCATTAGCGAGTTCAGGGCGAGGAAACCCATTAATGGCACGAAATGACTTCAGGCTGTGGCACGGGGAGCGGAGATCCGAGCCCAAACCCTCGCGCAGAGCGGGGACTGCTGCTTTTCCCCTTCCCTTTGAACTTCCCCAGCTGCCCGGAGCTGCGGTTCCCCCGAGCACAGACCAGGGCATCTGGGATGTTGGGACACAGAAGGGTGCGGTATCCGTATCCCCCACCCACTGCTGCGCCTTCCCCCTCCACGGGCTCAGCCCATCCAGCCTGGCTTCAGGGCAGTCCTCGGGTTCACAGCATCACTCTGGAGCATCTGGCTCTTGCAATAGGATGGGTCATTGGAGTTTTGGTTTTGCCAGGCTCCCGGTCATGCCACCCCCAGGGGAAGAGGTGGAGGGGGCAGGGGCGCTGCCAGGGCCCGGAAAGCCCTGCACTGGTCGCAAAGCCAGCGTGCCGGGAGGTGGCCGGGGGCCTTGCGTGACTCAGTCCGCCGTGGAGGAGGCAGAGGTGGGGTAGCGATACCAGAGCTAAAAAAAACCTGGCCGAGCGCCGGGGAGAGGAAATTTCTCATTAGCCAGAAATGTGTGGCTGAACCAGTCTGACACCCGGGGCGGCCCCCGGCCCCGGCGGCGATACTGGCCCCGGCTCCGAGGGAGATCAAAGTGGGAAGGGGAGCAACAAGGGGCCTCGGGGGCGGGGATGAGGGGGGCAGGGCGAAGGGGTCCCCCGGTGTGGAGATGTCAGATTTGGGTGGCAGGAGGGGCTGGGTGGGCAGTGTCCTGGGTGATGCTGCTCCACAGGGAGCAATATCTGTGATACTCTGGGGATGGGCAGGGGTGATGGTCAGTGAAACCCGGGCAAGTCAAGCTGGCAGGGACTAGGGCATTTCTAGCTATCGCTCCTGCCCACGTGGCAGTCCTTTGGTCCTCTCATTCCCAAAGGAGTCAACGTTTCTAGCCAGGGCAGTCCTTGGTGGCAGCCTCAGCCCTACCAGCAGGGCCACCATTGCTTTTCATCTGATTTTCCCCTGCAGACTCAGCCTTTCCCAGACCACACTGGGTCGAGGCATTTCCCTGGTCTTGTTTAATAACCCAAATCTGCTTTTTGCCTCGTGGTCCATCACTGGGTCAGATTCTGCTCCCTGAATAGAGCAGACAGGCGCAGTGTGATTGATGCGGGCGCATTTGCTTGCTGGCTGCTCTGCCAAAGACGATGTCAGCTCCCAGGCATCTGGGAGAGAGCTGCCTCTTGCTCCCCAAGGCAGCCCCCCGGCCCTCAGATCCCCTTTTCCAGAGCATCCCAGGCTGGCTGGCAGCTCCTGGGGGTCTTGTCCCTCATGGTCCCCCTGTGGGGACACGCAGACCTGATGAGGGGGTGAGGATGCAGCCCTGGCAGCAGTGGTCAGGGAGGAGGAACTGCGTCAGCAGCAGAGGACAGACGTTGCACCATGTGCAAATCCCCTGCTAGCAACCAAAGGAGACTGGAAGGAAGGAATGGAAAGAAAATGATTAAAACAATTTCTTTTTTTTTTTTTTAATAAAAAAAAAGCCCTGGGAAAAAGCCGTGTAGGGTCCTGGCACGTGAACAGAGTCTGTAAGTGGTCTTAAAAATTACCAATAAATAATCTTAACGGGAAACAGAAGGAGCAGAGCTGGGGTGTTCGTGGGTGTCTCGCGGCTCTTTGCGAGCATGGGAAAATGCTCTGGGTCCTGTCCCTCGTGATGTAGGGACAGCCCCTTTCTGGGCCATGGTGTGTCCCTGGCTCCGGCCACAAGGCAATGACCCGCCTGGCCGGCGTCCGGCCCGTCCTTGGCTGAGCGGGTGCAGGATGTGACACCCCAGCAAGGCTGTGCTGGCAACTCCCATAGGCACAGTGTGGCAGTGGGGACATGGCCAGAAGAAGACCAAGCCCTCACTGCCCCATGCCTCGTGCTGGCCTGCTGGGTCATGGACCAAGCCATGCCGAGCCGTGATCCCTTCCAGCTGTGCTGGCCCCAGGCAGCTGACAGGGCTGCAGGATCCTCTCCCTGCCAAGTCGTTGAGGTGTCAGCCAAGAGTTAGCAGGGAAAACGCCAAGCAGCCGCCAAGCCGGCCAACCCCTCATCCTCAGCCTTCCTCCTCCTCCACTGCAGAGAGCCTCCCACCATCCTGCTGGAGCCCTGAGCCCCCATCCCACTCCAGCAGGGTCCCCCCTTAGCACCCAGTGTGCCTTCACCCCAGCTGTGCCCCAGGACCCCCCACTGCCGCTCCCAGGGTGTCCTCCCCATCCTGGCCCCTCCACCTGGGGTGCATGGCCCCCTCCTATGGGTCTGTCTGGAAAGGGATGGTTCCCCCTCCCCGAACTTTCCAGCTCTCTGCAGAGCAGGAACAATCGTAGCCTTTGTCTTCCCTTAATCTCCTGGTTAGGAATTAAAAGGGGGGAAAAAACCCAGCAGCACAAAAGACTCTTTTGCATGGGCTGGGAGAGGGGAAGCCCAGGGCGCAGGCATAGTGCAGGCAGGGTGCAGGCAGGGCTTGCCTTTCCCCCAGCCCAGCCTGGCCACCATGCTCCCCAAGGGCCACCCTACACTGTTCCCATCCCTGTGGCCCCAGGATGTTCCTGCAGAGGCATCCGAGGGGTGAGGGCTCTGGGAGCATCCTCTGGTCCCCTCAGGCCCTCAAAAAGTCCTCACTCATTGGCTGTTCTGGGAGGAGGCAAGGAGCATCTTTGGGGGGCACTCGGGCTGGGCTTGTGGTGCCGAGTGCCTCCTGCTCACTGCCGTGGGCTCGCTTTCACACACACAGTGCCCAAACACACCCTCACTCCCCCAGCGCAGGGCTCCCTGGCACCCAGAGCCCCCAAAGAACCACACAGGCACCACAGACCTCCATAAAATTCCTTAAATAATTTAATTGAAAAAAGTCTTTTTGTTAAAAAATATTTTTACAAACGCACGCTCGCATTGATTTCCCTGGCTGCTGTTTTTTGTTGTTGCTTTTCTTTCACCATGAAACAGAGCTTTCCCCCAGTGTGGATTGATATGGAAAGGGAGGTGGCAGGTACAGCATGAGGAGAGCTGCTGGGTGCACCTCTGGGTGCACCCCTGAGGCTGGGGGGAGAACCCAGGCTGGCTGCAGGAATGCTGCGTCCTGCCCCATGGGAGTAGGGTGTGCACGGAGAAGGCTGGGAGAAGGGGCTTGTTGTTTAAAATGAGCAGGGCCTCTCCCCAAAGCAAAGCCAGGCCAGGATGGAAGGTTGAGATGTTTGAGGTGCACTGGGGCTAGTGGGACCCCAAACCTTGCAGCAGCAGGGGCTGGGGGGACAAGGGAGGAAAGGGGCAGATCCTGTGCCCCACAGTGCTTCCAGGTGGGGGGCTATGGGGAATTAGCAAGCCCCAAATAGGCTCTGACACCTCTTTAGCCACTTGCTCTTTAAAGTCTCCCAGTGCCAGGGTTCCTTGGCCTGATCTGGGAGAGGAGTGAGGTCTGCCCAGCGCTGCTGTTTGGGGTCCCACTGTGGCAGGCTGGGGAGCAGACAGGATAGGGAGCAAGACAGGATGGGAAATCCCAGCAAAATGGGGCTGCAGTGTCCCCAGCAGCCAGCATTCCAGATACATCCTGCAAAGAAGAGATGGTGGGAAGCAGGGAGACCGTTGCCTGGTACAGGACCTGCTGCCAGCCGCCCTCCCGGACTTGTTTACTGTTCTCTGTGGAGAAGGACGGGGTTAATGAGAAACCCAAAGGCAGGCCAGTTCCAAGGAAAGGGGAAAAACAACACCTGCTCTGTCAGCCTGGGAAGGAGGGGAGCAGGGCCAAATAGTGGGGAGCAAAGGGGCGCACCTCCTCATTTTGGGGAGCAACTGCTTACCCCTTTGCACGGCCAGCAAAGCACCCCATAAGCCAGCCAGCAAGGTGTACTGCAGCCAAGAGGGACCTGAGAAACCCAGGACAAGCAACTGGTGGTCCCACTTGGCTACTATGGAGCAATCCCCCCTGGACTGAGGGCATGGGATCCCTGGCTCTGTTCTCCCAGGGGGTTACCTTGCTGCCTGCAGCCAGTTGGTTCACCTTGGTGTGTTCCCACCTGGCTCAGCAGCTGCCATTTCACAGGGAAGAGTGAGGCCAGTGAGGGATGCCCAGGGGCTGTTGCAACACTCCTGCTGGGGGCCAGATTCTGCCCAGGGGGAGCAGAGAAGGAGCAGCACCCTGGGGAGAAGCCTCGGGGCTGTGGGGACCCTCTGGCACTGGGATGGGCAGTGTGCATGCCTGCTCTCCACTTGGCTTTCACATTCAGTGTTTGATTCCCACAGTTTCAGCCTGACTTGACGAGGGGATGGGGGAAAAAGTTGCTGAGCACCTCTAGTACATTAGATGGAGTTTCCTGACTGGCTCTGCTCTGGGACTCACAACCTCCACCCTATGCACCCCATGCGGAGCGCGCTGGGTCTCCCAGCACTGCAGGGTGGGTACATCATCACTGCCTGGTCCCCGTGGGACAACCCGAAAACATGACAGCAAGAGAAGACGGGAGCAGAAAGGGGCATAGAGCCAGCTTGGGGTTGGCCAGGAGGAAGAAGAGGATGGCCCTGGTGGGCAGCAAAGCTGCAGGCAGCCAGGCCCATCCAATGAGAGCGCGATCGAGCAAAGGAAACTCGGGTAAAATTCTTATTGCCTTTATTCTGCCCATTGCCTCCCACAGTCCTGCGGCCAGCACACACCCACGCACGCATGCACACACTCACGCACACTCAGGCACGCTGGGAGTCTCTCCCTCGGCTCGGAGGAACCGGGCTGCAGTGAATCCTCAGGGAAAGGTGAGTGAGTCTTTTGGCAGCAATCACAGCGTGTGTCAGGAGTGGGCAGCCATGCCGGCGGCACCTGCTCCTTCTGCATAAAAGAGAAGGCTGCGGGAGCCACGGCCCCGGCGCAGCCCCCACCCCAGCCCCGCTCTCCAGCCCCTCGGGGGGAGCGCGGCTGCCGTCGGTCCGGGGGGCGGAGGGTCCCTGTGCAAACGTGCTGATGGCCTCGCTCTGCAGTCCAGAGCCGGCCAGGAGAACCAAGAGGGTAAGAGATGTGGAGCCAGGCAGCTGGTCCCCCTCCCTCCCCTTTCTGCTCCCTCTTTTCTTTTTTTTTTTTAATATATCTCTTTTTTTTTCTTTTTTCATTTTTTTTGCCTAACTCCCTGCATAGTAAATCGGGTTCGGGTTCTGGCGTGCAAAGCCAAGAAAGGGAGCGAAGCCTTCCCTTCGGACACGTTCCAGTGCAGACCCTCGGACGGAGGGCTCGCCAGGGCTGGAGGAGAGAAGTGATTGTCTGGGGCTGGTGGCCCCAGCCCTGTCGCCGGCTTGGCCTCCCCCGGCTGCTTCCATTTGAGGACCAGAGTTAGGGAAGGGTTCTGACGTGTCTGATGGACTCAGTGGACGGGTCAACAGTCTGTGGCCTTGGGGAGGTGAGGGAAGGGAGGACTGGGGGGAAAACAGGGTGAAAAGAAATCCAAGAAGCAGAACAACTCTTCAAACCGATGAGCACCGAGACAGGGCGGGAAGCGGGATGTGCCATCTCTGTCCCATAATCCACCTTCAATATGAAGATGTGTTGCTGCCTCGCCGCTCCAGGACACGGGACGAAAAGCTGGGCTCCCTCTCGGCATGAGTGCCTTTGATCCAGGGAAGGGTGTCCAGTCCCATCCCGTCCCAGGCGACCGTCCGAGGCAGAGGAGCGCCGTGTGGAGGGGAAAACGGGAAGCTGGGCTGCACCGCAAACTGAACCTGGTTGGCAGGTTCCCTCGGTCCGTTCCAATGCAGAGTCCCCTGCGGTCAAACCTGCACTGGGAGCGTCTGGTTCATCTGCAGCCTCATGTCCTGAATGCTGCTCAATATCTTCTTCTGGTGCCCTGCTAACGTCACCCCTATCCTCAGCAGGTCCCTGCAAAGACAAGGTGAAGACTCAGCCCCCCACCACCAGCAACATCAGCATGTGGCCCTGCCCCATGTAGCTGCAAGGCTAGGGACCTATCCGTCTGCATTACAGCCCTCTGCTAAGCTCTAGTGCTCATCTAACACCAGGGGACTGGATGCTGAATCCCAGACCTGAACTCCCTTGGGACTGGATGCTAAATCCCAGCCTTAACTCAGCCAACTACATGCCCAGGTGGGAGGAGGTGGCTGTCAGAGAGGCAAGTGACAAGGGACATTGTGCAGCAGCCCCAGCCCCAGCCTCTTCTCTCCTCTGCAAGCAGGGACTTACTCTGCAGTCATCTGTGCCACCAGGTCAAAGGAGGCAAACCCGGCATTGACAAAGTTCTCCTTGTACCGTCCCATTTTGATGGCATCCAGCCAGTCTCCTACGGTGGTGAAGGTGGTGTAATCCGGGACGGTGCGGTCCAGGAGCGGCTGGGAGATGCTAAAGGGCAAGAGAGCCACAGGTCACAGGCAGCAGAGGGCAGAGAGATGTAACTGGAAGCAGGGGATATTTCTTATCCCTGTCCTCCCACAGTCTATTTCCAACCACTCCAGCATTTCCTGGGCTTGGGGGAAGCCCTGGCTGGAAACAGGGATGCCACTGACCCAGACTGGACGCTGGCGATGACTTTCAGGCTGGCAGCATTGCGGATGAGCTTGTCCAGCGTGTTGACGATCTGTGCAAACTTGGGCCGCAGGTTGCGGTCCCGCACCCAGCAGTCCAGCATCAGCTGGTGCAGTGCAGTGGGGCAGTCCATGGGGGGTGGCAGGCGGTAATCCTGCTCCACTGCATTGATCACCTGCAGAGAGACATGTAGGCTGTGAGCCACCTGGGCTCCCACAGGCAGCCTACAGCCCCCAGTTCCCCGCTCCCCAGAGAGCACTTACGTCCTGGTTGGACATGTCCCAGTAAGGTCGCTCCCCGTAGGACATAACTTCCCACATGACGATGCCGTAGCTCCACACATCGCTGGCTGAAGTGAATTTGCGGTAGGCAATGGCCTCAGGAGCCGTCCATCTGATTGGGATCTTGCCCCCCTGCACAGACACACAGCTCCCTGATTAGCACATACCTGAGGTGTCTCCCCCCACCCCCAGATCAGTGGATCCCTCACGAGTGTCCCATACCAGGGAGCTGGTGTAGGTGGGGTCAGCTGGGTCATCCTCCAGAAAGCGAGAGAGCCCAAAGTCAGACACTTTGCAGACCAAGTTGCTGTTGACCAGGATGTTGCGGGCAGCCAGATCCCGGTGCACGTAGTTCATCTCCGAAAGGTACTTCATGCCAGCAGCGATGCCTCGCATCATTCCCACCAGCTGGATGACCGTGAACTGCCCATCATTCAGCTGCCAAGGGAGAGATCAGAGGGGCTTGCAACACACCAAACAGACTGAGGAAGGATCCCAATGTGCCACCATCGTCTTCCTCCTCCCTAGAGCCACCCCTCTTCTCCCACCCCATGATGTCTATGCAGAGCTTAGCTCTGGGGACTCTAGCATGACAATATAGAGAGGTGGGGAAAGGCTTGGAGTTGCTGTCCCCCATTCACAGCAGTCCCCACCCCAGGGCAGGAAGGTATGGATGCTCACCCGGAGGAAGGAGTCAAGTGCACAGTTCTCCATGAATTCCGTGATGATCATGACGGGGCGGCTCTTGGTCACCACACCCTCCAGGTGGATGATATTGGGATGGTCGAACTGGCCCATGATGCTGGCCTCGCTCAGGAAGTCCCGCCGCTGCCGCTCGGTGTAGCCCACCTTCAGCGTCTTGATGGCCACAAAGATCTCACGGCGGCCGGGCAGCTTCAGGCGTCCACGACAAACCTCACCAAACTCCCCTGTGGTGGGGAAGGAGAGAGGAGAGCAGCACAGTGAGCCATGGGACAGGGTGGGAGGTGGTAGTCTCAGCAGCTGCTGTGCCCATATCCAGGACTTGCCTGCTCCAATGACCTCCTCAATTTTCACACAGGAGATGTCAATCTCCTTGGCGAATTCCCGAACAGCTTCGTTGGGGTCCTCATATGTGAAGGGGTCAATGTACACCTTCGTCCCAGGGGTAACTGCAAGGGCAGGAGTCATGACCAGGAGGGACACAGCACAGGTGACAGATGCCAAGTTACTTGGCTGGCTGTCAGCCCACCCCTCCTTCATTAGCAAAGGCTGTACCTTTGCCTGCGCACAGGGCAGGAATTGGGAGAGAGCAGGCAGAGCCCATTTGCTGGGCTCTCACACTCACCATATTGCTGCAACTTCTCTGTGTACTCAGGGTCGGTGTTGTTGCGTTGCTTCCTGCCCAAAGGAGACGAGAGGAGGTGTTCAGTAACCATCCCTTTCCTGATGGGGCAAAGACATTCACTGCCAGCTTCGAAATCCCAGTATAGACAGTCTATGCCAGAGAGCCTTCCCTCTGGCAGTCTGCGTGCAGAGCCATCCCTCCACCCGAGGTGCTATGGGAGGAGATGGCCTAGTTGTGCTGCGAAGATGGCAGAGCACAGCTCATGCTGGGGAAGGAGACCGGCACAGTCCTTCCACAGAATCCAAGGTCTGGGATCCCTGCATGGCAGGTCCAGTCCTTCGCTCTCAGACTGGAGCTGACAGAGCTCTGCCCGTAGGTCAGGGGAAGAAAGCTCTGTGGCACACAGGAGCAACCCCCAAACCCAGCTCTGAACCCACCCTTCCCTGCAAAGCCAGTACCTGAAGCAGACGATAGCGATCACCACCACAACGATGACGAACACCAACCCTGCTGTGGCCGAACCTACGATCAGAGGCAGTTCCTGGAAAGTCTTGCTGGTGGAGCCTGGATGGATGGAGAGGCAGGAATCAAAGTCAAGCTAGGGAAGGAGCATGCATAGGAGCATGCGTAGGAGGGCTGGGGGATGGAGGCAGCCCAGTCCTGGTACCTACCACCCTCTGCAGTTGTCTGAAACTCCGTGGGGAGGCTGTAGCGGCCATATCCAGCCACGGTGCGTGCCCGGACCTGCACCATGTACCGAGCATTGGCCTTCAGCCCATCCAGCCGCACCGAGTTCTTCTGGCTGGTGACTGTGTTGGCGATGCCATCACTCTGGCCTTGCTGTAGGGGAGACATGTGGGCGTCACCTCTGGGAAACCCTCCCCTGTTTGGTGGCTCCCACATTCCCCAGGGACCATCTCTGCAGTGGCTCCCTTCGCCACAGAGCTGATGGCCAACTAAGAAAGGCTGGAGGAGGGAAAAGGCTGCTCCTGCTTTACCTTCTCCGAGTACTTGATCTCATAGTCAAGAATGATGCCGTTGGGTCTCTCTGGGGGAGTCCATGACAGGGTCATGCTGTTCCCAGTGCTGCTGTGCAGGTGCATTGTTGGCACGGCAGATGGGGCTAGGAAAGAGGGCAGAGGAAGAATGAGCCACTGGTGCCAGGCTCCCCCCCTCCACCATCCCACATCAGTGTAGGACCTGCTTGGATGATCTTGGTGGAAAGGCATGGAAAACACTGGCCTCCCCCAAGTTTCTGTAAGGAGGTGTGATCTCAACACCAAGGGGAGCCTCAGAAATAGTACCAAGGCTTCACCCCATGCCTAGCTGCAAACTGGTCTGGGGAAGTGCCCTGCCAGCCCAAACTGGGGCTCCCTCCCCTCCTCCACTTGCCAGGAGCTCCACGCTCCACCCCACCAAGACCCATGAAATCAGATCAGAGCGCAGTGGCTGGAGATTACCAGTATGCTGGAGCAGGGCCAGAGCACGAGGAAGGAGGGAACGGCAGAGGGAGGGAACGGCTGGCTGCAAAGCTTTGGGCTGGTGCTGAGCCTTCCCAGGCCCACAGGGGAGAAATCTCATTTCCTTCCTCCTTCCTTTGCAGCAGGCACAGCATCTCTGGGGTAGGTCCAGGAGCTCCAGAGCTCTCTGGAGCATCTGCCAACCCTACCCTTCTCCACTTGCATGTGTTCTGATCGCATCTCCTCAGGAGACATGCGTTAAACGGAGAGGGCAGTTCACCCAGGGGATTAGATGCAGACGTGGAGAGCCATTACGCGGCACCACAAAGGACTGCAGCCTCCCAGGCTGTCAGCAGGAAATCTCTGCTCCGCTCTGTGGCGGAGATCCAGCCCCTGCTCCCTTGCAGCTCCACTGACCTGCCTGGTTGGTGGTGATGTTGACAGAGGCAAAATGGGGAGGGTAGGGACTCTTGTTGGAGATGCCATTCACAGCCTGGATCTCGAAGGTGTACTGGGTGTGGGCCATCAGGTTGCTGATGTAGATGCGTCGCTCGGTGAGGCCGAGCTGGCGCGGCACGAACTCCACGTTGTCGTCGCAGCGGGTGCACAGGCGCCGCTCCACACTGCACTTCTTGCAGATGACATTGTAGAGCAGGTCATCCCGCCCGCCCGTGTCCTGTGGCTCGCTCCACTCCAGCACCAGCGATGTCTCGTTCACATTGGAGATGACATTGCGGGGGGCCGAGGGGACACCTGCAGGGAGAATGGGGGGGTCAGGGATGGCATGTCCTCATGCCCAGCTCATGCCTGGCGGGCCCAGCATGCTCTTCCACCCCAGACGTGGACCCTCACCACTTCCACAGTTCCCCTCGCCTCCCCTCCTTGCCCCGGGCAGGACTCACTGGTGCAGGCGCTGTCTGCAGGGTCTGTGTCTGCCCGGAAAAAGCCATTTCGACAAGTGCAGACCATTGCTGCTCCAGATGTGGTCCGGCTGTTGGGAGGGCAGGGAGAGCAGGGACCTTCCCCCTGCTTAGACTTGAAGGTTCCCGGGCCACATGCTGGAGAAAGGAAAAACAGACCTGAGTTATAAAGTGAACCCAGAAAGCATCCATCGCCCTCAACAAGGCTGGGGAGATCCTTCCTGACTGCCCTGCCAAATCTTCCATCGGTGGCTTGAAGGCCACTTACAAGTCTTTCCATCACTGTCAGCCATGCCCAGGTATGTAGCACCTCTGGCTGTGCAGAGTGGGCAAGAGTGGGCTGCCAGAGGGCAGGAGCACCAGCCAGCTCAGGCACAGTTCTGCCCAGGAAATGCTGCGCTCCAGCAGCAGGACCACGGTAATTAGAAATGGGAAGAGCTGGTCACCACCAGCAGTACTGGGGGCAGGGCAGTCCATTCAGGAGACCACATCATCGGTTTTGTTTCTTCACTGTTCTTCCCAAGGGCTTTGCCATGCTCCCTTCCCCAGCTGGTTTCCCGACCCAGCCCGCTCCATAAGGTCATTGATCCATTCTCCGGAATTTGAGCTGGAATTAAGGCTCAAAAGGAAAGGATTTCTCAGCCCTGCTTGCAGCAGCCCCTGTGAGAGGCCTCCACCATCCAAAATCAGCCACTCAGCCCCAAACCTTCCGCCTTGGGCTCTTCAGCCACTTCTCAGTCCCGGGGCGGTGGCACCTCCCGAGGTCGGCTCAAGTGGAGCACTGAGTGAGATGAAAACATTCCTGCAGGTCCTTGGCTAAAGAGCTGCTTCAGCATCACTGCCACCTCCCTCCTCCACTTCCGATCAGGGTCCTTCAAGGAGCCATAAGTCCTGGGATATGGCCTGATTGGCACCACAGGGTGTTTATTTGTAACGAGGGGCACGTGAAAGGATTAACAGCACTTGAGCTGAGGAGCAATGTGGCCTCAGGAACCCAACCCACACCTCAAAATAGCCCAATTTATCACAGTGCTGCCCAAGGAAGTGGATTCTGTGCTCTGTGTTTGCAGCCAGATGAGATGAGAGACCTGCTGGTGCCACCTTTGCTTCGGCATAGCCCTGTCCCACCTCCCACCCCTGTCACACATCACCCTGAAAACAGGAGGAGGTTTCCTGGTGCTTCACCAGGCTGTGGCAAGTGGAAGTTTCCTGCTATGAGGCATCTCCCGTCACCCTCTGTGGAAGTTTTCCGGCTGGTTGCAGCCCCACACGGGGTGTGGAGCGCTGCTGAGTCACACGCTGCCGGGCCGGCCCTGCAGGGACCCGCACGCAGGTCCGGGGTGCTGTCCTGGGCCCCTGGTTTGACCAGACACCAGGAAGCAGAAGCCCCAAGGGAGAAGCCCCACTCCAGCACGGTGCTGCTGGGCAGGGGGATGTGAGAGCAGCCCCTCACAGGGGGTGTCACCTCGCTGCTATAGAGGGGACTGTGTGCTCTCCAGTCCCATTGCCCGCATGGGTGGCAGGAGCTACTTCCTGCTCTCAGGGTGTGAGCCTTCCGGCAAGGAGACTTCTTTGGTCAAAACAGGACCGACCACATGGCTCGACTCACTCCAGTTCCTTGACCTGAGCTCACCCAGCCTCTGGGCCTTCCCTTTGGAAATGAAAGCTTAGCCTGTCTCGACTGTGCAGGCTGGAGGGCAAAGGAGTGTGCAGACCTGCTCCTTGGCTAGTGATGGGAGGCCAGCAGGTCCAGGGCTCCCATCTCCCCAGCCTGGGACACCCTGGCCACCACAAAATGGGTCTTTATGCGGATAGCAGATGCCCAGAGGTCGCAGAGCAGCCTCAGTGCAGGCAGACCCACCCCAGCTGGAGTCCCGGGCGGTTCAAACTGGGTGGATGCAGATTCACACATAAGGAACCAGATTGTTGAGGAATGAGAGATGACTGAAACCTCTTGGACAGGAATGCTCTGGGCTCAGAAAGCTGCCAAACATGCTTTGGTTATGGAGAGGAGCCCAGATCCATCAGGGACAAAACCCCCTGAAATAACAGGCTTGTTGGGGGGAGAGTGAAGTCAGAGCAACCAGAGCTTGTGTGAAGCTGACAGCCCAAGCATGGCATGGCAGCTGGGGACAGCCAGGTACTCTGCAAAGGATGCAGGAGGGATGAGGGCACTTGGCCTCCTGCACATGCAGTGCTAGCTGGTGCCCGGTGGGTTATAGGCATGGAGGGGACAGTGACCTCCTGGATATGGGAGGAAGGGACAGGTAGAGCTGTCCTTAGGCGGGTGCCTGCCACCCCACAGGAGTGCCCGGTGCAGGCACAAGGGGTGAAGGTCATTTCTTCACATTCTCATGCTACCCCGGCAGGAGGGGGGAGAGCCATGTCCTAGCCCTGTTAAGCAGGGGAAGAGCAGGAGAGGGACCGAGGCCCAGATGCACTCCAGTGTTTAAGTTTCCAACTCTGCTTAATAAATCAGAGCATAAAGACCTCGGTGGCAGCATGACAGCTCTCAGCCGCCACATTTGAAGGCTGTAACCGAGCTGAAAGCTGATTCCAGGTCCCTGGTGGATAAGCCGCTGTGTCATCTCTTCTCTGCAAGAAACTGCCTGTACAACAACCACTGTCTTGGCCGGCAAGCCGCGGAACGAGCCTGGGAGCTCTGGAGTGGGACCGTGACTCCATCCAGCCGGAGCTGGGAAGCCAGGCTCCCCTCTCCCTACTGAGAGCTTTGCATAAGCACTTTTCCTGCTGAAGTGTCCTCAAATAAAATAACAACTCTGAACCTCTGCACACAGATCACATCTCCTGGTGCTGTGCTGCGGTCACCTCTGGGGAGAACATGACAGTCACTGACAGCCACAGGATAACAGGTCAGGGAACCGAAGCGGAGCTCCCCGGCCTGAAGAGGAGCTGCTGGTTTGATGGGAGGGAGAGGCAGTCTGGCCTGACAGCAGGGATCGGCCTCTGAGGGGATTTGTGTGGGGTGTGGGAGGGAGGAGGGCAGTAACAAAGGCCTGCTGCAAAGCTGCCCCTGCACCCTCTATGGAGCATTGCACAGCCGGCATGGCACGGCAACCTCGGCCATCCGGCTGCTTCTGGCAGCCCCTCCAGGGTTTTCATCAGTTGCCCACCTCCAGGGCCTGATCCTGCCTCACAGAGCTGCAGCACAGGGCTGGGGGAAGAGGAGGGCACTATTCCCAAATACAATCCCCACACTGGTGAATAAAATCCAAGGAAGGGAGCTGAAAAAAACACCGAAATAAAACCTTCCTGGCAGCAGCAGAGAGCAGTGACTCATCCCACAGGCAGCCTCCATTATTGCACGGGATGCAGGCAAGCAGCAACGAACCCTGAGTGCATCCCCAAAACTTTGGGGTTCCCTCCCTTGGGAAAGGCAAGGATAGTCGTGACACATGAGGAAACACTAGCCCCAAACTACCGTGTCTCATGTCTCAACTGCTTTCCCATTCACACTACACTATTCCAGCATCCTTCCAGCTATTTCTCTCCCTGTAGGATGAAGCAGAATGCCTTGCTTCAGCCTAGATAAATTAAACTGATCATATCCCTTTGCCCAACAACCCTGTAATTTCTTTAGAGGCAGCAGCCGGGTTTGCTTGGGACGATCTGTGCTTTATGAACCCGCATGGCTCGCTCCCTTCCTGCTGTCATAAGAGGCTGCAGATGGAGCAGAACTGTGGAAGCAACAGCCTGGCTATAGCTGAGGCGGTAACTCTGTTTTTAAGTCTCTCTTAAAAGGCAGTTATTTAAAAAAAAATAAAATAATCACACTTTGGGTGAAAATATTTCACACCAGTGCAGTCCAAAAGTGGATGGAGTAAATCTGAAGGGAGGGAAGGGAAAGAGCCCTCAGGGGTTTGAAGTGGCATCCAAAGAACAGGCGGGAAAGCATTTTTTTCTTTTTTTTCAAGAAAAGAAAAAAAAAAAATCAATAAGCAAAGCTGCCTCTCAAGCCACAGTGGGTCACAGGCAGTACAGCAGGGGCAGATTTCCTCGAACGTGTTACAAGTAACCCATTGTGGAGTTGCCTGGCTATAAACCGGCAGTTCTCCCTGCCTTCCCTGTTGCTGCCTTTGATCTGGGAGCCCGGGCAATTAATCCCAGGCAGTTTCACTTCCTGGGTTTCATGCAGCAAGCCCATGTTGCAATGCAAAGCTGCAAACAGTTGGCAAGTCCAATGCTTGCTTGGCAATTTTTTTTTCTTTAATTCAGGGTGATGTTTCCATTAGTCACTGATTGCAAGGGAAATTTATTTTTGCAAAAATTCTGTTTTTGGCCCCAGCCTGACCTGCACTCACCTACTGACTGTGCCCAAATGTTCAGTGGCTGGTGCCAAGAGAAAAGGGACATCAAAAAGTCTGAGAAATGGGTCTCAGGAAAGTGTGGTGTCAGGCTGGACACTGTCACCTCAGGTGCTCTTATGGTTCGGGTATCCACAGACTGCACCACACAGCTTCAGTCTCCCTCCTGAGTGGGGTGTAGGCTCTGGGGGCACTGTGGTCCTCCTCCAGGACCCCCATGGACATGGGACCAAGCGACAAGGGGGCTCACTGCTCACACTGGCATGGCAGCCAGCCAGACCCCAAACCTTTCTTTGCGTGAAGCCAGCAACATGAGGGGTGCAAACCCCAACGAATTTGGCATGGGAGCACATGCCCAGGAGCACTTTTAGAGAGCCCCTTGACACCAGGTCCTCTGAACAGTTTGGGTGCTTGCTAACCAAAAGGAGAAGAGATGGGATTGCAGGGCTTGGTGTGCAAATGCAGTGTGTCCCTGTCTGTGGAGGAATATGGGGGCCTTTGTCCCCTTCCCTGGCCAGCAGCTCTTCATCCTGCAAGAGCTGCCTCTGCAGCTCTGTGTGGCAGGGAGTGTGTGGGAAGCGGCACAACCCCCAGAAGGACCGTGTGCTAATTAAATAAAGATAATGAGGCTGAGAATGAGATGCCAAATCAATGCTGTGGCAACTCAGGACTAGAGCGCCAGGTACCAGCCTGGCGTATCGCCTTACAAAGCATGCCAAAGAATCTGTCTTCAGCTGGGCAGGATGAGCCCTCTGCTCCCGAGGGACTGGGATACAAGCTGCATTGTAACAGGTCTGAATGCAAGGCCTAATCTTGGCTCCGGATGGAGATAAAGAGGAGGAGGAGGAGATCTTCAAAGGCCACTGAAAGTCTGGGGAAAGGGGGAGATTTACAACAGGGCTTATCCCATCTAAGCGGTAACAGGGTATTGTTATTTATTAAAATGCCATCTGGCACTCTGGAGTGCTGCTCGCCCGCTCGGTGAAGCCTCAGAGGGCTCCCCAGGGTGGGAGTGATGAAACCCCAGCTCCGTGGGGCTGCATCCACACCTCTCTCCATGATGTGGGGGCCGGGAGCCTTCTCGGTGGTGCTGGACTGTCGAAATGGGATAAGGGAACATCCAGCCAAGAGCAGAAAAGGGAGCTTCAGCTCCAGCTTCTCCCAGCCCTTCTTCAGCTGTTTCCACTTAAAACACACGATCATATGGCGGAAAATCTGATCTTACAAGCGCAGCGCAACTTTCCCAGAGAAACGTGAGGACACTGCCGCTTCTGCCCAGCAAGAAGGCAGGCTGCCGGATGGAGACGTGCCCGTGGCTCAGCATGGCTTCCCTGCCTGCAGCAGAAGAAGCTGGGGTTTGGGGGGAAAATCAAAGGTGCCGGGAAAGCCGCCCACATGGGGGTCTATCCAGCTTGGGGGATGTGGAGAGGGGACCTCACTCTAGGCTCCAGCGATGCCCTGAGCCCAACTCGAGGAGCCCTCAGTCCTGCCTTGGGACGCCCCGGCCAGGCAGAGACCAGATGCTGGCTGGAAACGGTGTCACCTTGTGCCCAAACCCCACTCCCTGCTGGGAAAGAGCCAACACCCTTTATGGTCCAAGATCTCCCAATCCAAGCAAGAAGGAAATCAGCTCCCCAGGAGCGTGGACCCCAGAGCACAGTTTTAAGTGGGGATGGATGCCTGGCACCGGTGTCCATCTGCCCCAGGAGGAGCCAGATCGGCTGCTCTCAAGAGTGATGTGGGGGCTGGGACACCGAAGTCAGGGCTGTGCTGGCACTGACGGTGCTGGAGGCTCTGGACACCCGGCAGAGCTGCAGCCCTGTGAAGACTGAGCTCTCCCCAACCAGCCACAGCAGCATGGCTGACAGCAACACCGCTCCCAAAGCCAACGGAGAGGCCAGCCTGGCCCGAGCCCCACATCATGGGCCGTCCCACATCGTGTGGCCCCTGCCAAGAGCAAAGGGCCGGTGCCAAGCATCCCGTCATCGGCGAGCACGAGGCATCCAGTGCTGGGGGCCCAGCCAGCATCCCACTCCCTGCTCAATGCCTCCAGCCAAGGAGAACAGCGACCTTTCTGCCCTAAACCCCAGCCACTCCAGGGCAGGGCCCTGCCTGCCAGAGAAAGCTCCCAATTTAAAAATCACCCCAAGGGAGAGTAAGATCCACCCAGCAGATTTTTCCTTATCAACACACCCAAACTGGGTTAAACTGCAACACCAAAGTTACCGTGGGAGAGCATGGCAGCTGCAGGACCCACACAGAGCTATCCTGCTGCTATGGTGGCTCTCCATCCCCAGCATCAACATGTGCAGGATGTGTTTCCCTCTCTTCTGAGCAGGAAGAAGAGGTTTCAGACCCCCTGCCTTCATGCTGCTCCCCACCCTCCCTGCTGCTAGCTTTCAGCACTGTCAGGGGGAGCATGCATCCACATGGCTTCTCCCACAGCGCAGTGGAGCCCCGATCACCACCAGGGCTTCCGAGTGCCTCTGCACAAGCAGTGTGAAATCACACTTGCCAGGAACAATCAATAGGCCCAGCCACGAGCACTGCAGGAGGGAGAGAGGGGAGATGCTGGATATGGCAGCAGCGGCGAGAGAAAGGTTTTGGTAATGCTCAGGGGCTTAGGTGTGCTGGATCCCTGCTGAGGACCATGCCTGGAGCTGCAAGGAGATGCATCCTGCACTGGTGGTTGCAAACTAGTGTGTCACAGCAGACACCGCACCAGTCCAGGCCACAAAGGCTTTAAGGTTTCCAAGTCAAACTGCAGGCCAGTCCTCTGAGAAACCACCCTGCTCCCTTCTCAGGGAAGAGCCTCCAAAACCAAACTGAGCTCAACACAAAACCACCTCCACCGCGTCAACGCATCCATGGGGACAAAAGCCATGATCGCTCTGCCATGCGCGTACCTTGGCACTGGGTATCCTTCATGGCCGGCTCGTACCCAGCGGCACATGTACACGCTCCCACAGGTACCATCCACTCGCCGTCACCGTTGCAGTACAGCTTTAGGGGCACAGACACCTCCACCGCGTTGGGGATGCAGGTGCCTGGCGCGATGACCAGAGAAGTGGGCTCGGCCCCCGTTAAAGTCTCCGGGAAGATAGCAAAGCCAGCAATGGTGTTGGAACATTTCTTGTAGAAAGCCCGGACGGAGATGAGGGACATGCAGGCTCCCAGGTCCTGGAAAGCGAGGTAAAAGCCATTCTTGGAGAGGGGTCCAAAGCTGCGCACCTTGGTGTTCACGCGGCCAGACTCCAGCTTGGAGAAGCTCTCATCTGGGGCAATTGTATCCACTTTGATGTAGGGGTTCTCCATCCAGAAAGGGCTGTTTGCAGAGGCAGAATCCGTATCTGACTCATAATAGAAGAGGTTGAAGGTCTCTTTGCAGGAGCCGGGGATGTTGGGGATGCTGTTGCAGTCCCGCACAGTGAACTTCAGCTCCACATAGACGCGCTGGACGTCCTGGCGCTGGATGAACTTGGTGCGAAGCCAGTTGTTCTGGTTGGCCTCCCGTACATTGCAGACCTGGTACGTGCGGATGGGGTTCATGGCCTCATCGTAACCGCTGACTTCCTCCCACTGTGAGCGAGAGGGGAAGGGTTAGATCCCCAGCTGGGGACATCAGTGCCACGGACACATCGTGAATGTGGCTGAGGGTGGGGGGGAACAGGCAACAGTCAACAGGGAAGGGCAGCAGCTGCACCTCCACCTGTCACAACCCTCCCGGTCATCAAGGTGACTAAGAGCAACCCAGGCCAGGGCCCACAGCACTCCTGCTCTGCTGACACAGAGTCAGGAGGAGATAGTTTCATGAGGCAAGGATAAGCATGGGAGGGAAGGACAAAGACACAGGTCCACAAAGGCACTGGTGAGCAACCCTGATTCCCGTGGGGCCAGGGCCAGCTGTGCCCTTTGGAGGTCAGGACCAGGGCTGGCTCCAAACTTACCCCTGTCTCTGGATGAGTTGTCCAGGCCAACTCAGAGGTCACCCACTTCGTGTCCATCAGGGTCTCTGGAGAGAAAGGAAGGAGAGAAAGAAGTAATTGGAGATGAAGGCCAAGATTAGAGGGAAAAAAACAGGAGGAGTGGGGGAGAGGAGAGCTGAGCCTGACATTTCTGTGGAAAACAGCAACTTGGGGGGTGAGACATGGTGGGAGGAGCGGGAGTGGAGCAGACAGACTCCAGATTTCTCTTCTCCCATCAGGAGTACAGGAAGAGCGAGGCGTCCCCAGAGAGCTGTGCCGGAGCAGGCAAGCAGGACAAGGAGATGGCCAGGTGGTGAGGGGGGGATGGTGATGGGTTGCCACCCCCAGCCACCGGCACAGCCAGTTGTGCCCCCCGGCCAGCACAGGAGGTGCCAGAGGAGGGAAACCGGGCGCCCCCGTCTGCTCCCTCCCCCTCTGCTTTGGCAGGGCGCGTATTTACTGTGGCTGGGGTTGAAAGGGCCCGTTCCCATGACAGGGCGGTGTGGGCCAGGCAGGTTTATCCAGAGGAGGAGGGACTGGCAGGCTGCTCTCCCAGAGACGCCCCACATCACTCATTTTACAAGAGGGGAGAAGAATTTGACCGTCTGGCCAACATTCCTGGAGCAGACTACAAGACAAACCACCCCGGCAGCATTCCCCAAACAGCCCCAGCCCCAGCCTTGGGGGAGCGGGACGCTTGTCTGGGAAGAGCTGCAATTGCAGGCAGCTGTCGCTAATCCCAGGCAGAGCCGCGTGGCTCCACGCGAGCACTGCGTGCAAAAACCAGGAGCAAAATGCAAGGAAGAGAGTACGGCAACAGGCTGTGGAGCCAATGGCCCCGCTGTGGGCTGCTGGCCTTGTGACCCCCACTCCAGGGATGGCCTCTAGGCTTTTTGGAGGGAAGCAGGCACCTGGAGGTGTCTGGATTGTGGGTCTTCTGGACCCTTTTCTGCCTAAGGGGGGTCTAGTGCAAGAAGTGTGCAAATGCCTGGAAACCCTGATGTGCCCAGAGGGGCTTTAGTGCCTGCCCCAAGCGGGACCCTGGACCAGTGCCAAAACGCCTCCCTGATGAGGGCATCCCACTCCCCAGCTGCAGGTATGGCCCCATCCCAAAGCCCAGTGCAGCTCCCCAAGGGCTGTCTATCCATCTATCCATCCATCCATCTATCAGCCCACTCAGGCCCAAGATGAGGGGCAGGGAGCCATGGCTCTCTAGCCCCTAGAACCAGCAGTGGGCTGGGAGCCTCTCACTCTGGCTGGCTGGGGCACAGGACATGCTGGGGCAGCTCAGCTGTGCCGGCACCATGGCTCAGCCCCAGAGTGAGAGGCAGTTTCAACTTCTTTCCCTCCACCCCAGGAAAACCACAGGCTGACCCGGCCAGGGAGGAAGTGTGGAGGAGGAAGGAAATATTCACGCGTCGCAGGGTTTCGGATGAAGCCCGTCTGGAGGTAAACACCTTCCTCCCGCGTCCCACCCCGGGGAGACCCGCCAGCAGCTCCTGCGCCAGCACCCACAGACAGGCCGGGAGCATGGGCTGTGGGTGCCACTGCGGCACAGATAAACAAGCACATTTGGGGACACGTGGGCTCTCCGACCTGCCTCGCGGTTTGCCAGGTTCCCAGCCAGGCCAGTGAGCCTGCTTCTTGCCCAGGCTGCTTGCCTGGAGCAAACACAAGCACAGTCCCATTGTGGGCTGGTGGCACTGGCAATGGACATGGTAAGGGGGACAGAGGGAGGAAAACCCCTCATGGTGTTAGCTCCCTGGTGAGAGAGGGGCAGGGAGGCAATCTCTACAACAGACATCAGCTCTGATTTGCAAACACAGAGGTGGTTACTGGGTAGCGGTTATTTACTGTTTTTCAAAAACACAAACTAGGAGCATCTGGCAAAAACAAAGGCGGAGAAAGAAGGAGCCCTCTGCCAAGTGGGTAATGCAGGAGGGCTGGGGCACAGGATGGGCAGGATGGCGCTGGGCACCCATGAGGCAGCCTCTGCTCAGTCCCATGGCACTACCTGCCCAAGGAACACAGCAACACGCCGTCCCTGTCTTCCCATTTCCCACACCATCAGTTATTGAAGACCAGTAGGAGCCCAAGTGCAGCTCTGTGTGGTCACAAGACCCCCAAGGATGCTGCTGCACTCCCCAGACCCCTGCATGGAGTGGCTACCAGGGCAGGCGGGCAGCGCAGACCATGGGGGAGCAGGTTCCCGAGTGGAGCTGCCCACAGCTCTCCGAGGGACAGACCCCGTGCTGGCTGCCCTAATAAGGGCACAGTGGTGCTGTGAGGGCCTAGACGTGCCGTGCTGGCGGCAAGCAGAGCCAAGCATGTGCTCGGCGCTGACAGCGCTGCGCTGCCAAGTCCTGGTGCGGATACCCTGTGTGGGTCCAACCAGTGCAGGGCCCCACTGCCAGCATGGGCAGCGGCAGGGCCCCACTGCCGGTGGGTGTTTCTGCAGGAGGAGTGGGGAAGGGATGCCCTGCGTGCTCAGGGCTGGGGCTGCTGATGGATGAGTGGCTGCAGCGGTGAGTCAGGCTGAGGAGATGGGAATCTGGGTGCAGGGTGTGCCCGCAAGCAGAGCAACACAAGGATCCCTTGGCAAGCCATAGCACAGTTTGGACTGACCAGACCGTGGGGGGAGTTTGCTTCCCAAACCTGTCCAGGATGTGTGGGAAGCCTCCTGCACTCCATGAGGCTCCATGTAGGAAGCCCTTGCCATGGCAGACGTCCCCTCCAGCAGCGTCCTTCCCCATGAGTGCTGGTCCTGGGCAGAACCTCATCTTGGACAGGAGGCTTGCTGCCTGCATCCTAATTTGGCAGCATCTGCCATCTGACCAGCAGAGGAGAGAAAAAACTGACAGAGCCAAGTCAGCTGTTGGCGTGAGAGCCACGTAAACCACATGGAGAGAGTGGGAAGAGGAAATAATAAAAATAAAATCACTGAGCAACCCAGCTAAAGGAAACAGGCTGAGTGCAGAGGGCAGAGGGGGTTTCCTGCAGCCACAGGAGTGACCCAGGTGGGGTCAGCGGAGCTTCCCAGACCCTCACAGCCTGCCACAGTGAAGGTCGTGGGGGGATGGCCCCATGGGCTGCTGTGCTGCATGGTCCCAGGGCTGGTGGCACATGCTGGGCTGAGCCACAGAAACTGCTCTCTGCCCATAAAGCTGCCGCAGAGATCTCACAGCGGCCTGGGACCGAACCTGTGTCCTCCCTGGGAGGACACAGTGCCCAGGGTGCTAGTGCCAGTGCCCAGGGTGGGGAGCCCAAGCACTGAGCTTCAGTGGTTCAGGAGCACACAGCTGCTCTCTCCCTCCGGTGCAGGGTGCCAGAGGTGGGCTGAGAGACGTCACCGGTGACTTCCCGGCACAGTTCAGGTTTGCAGGTGCTTCGAAGGGACGTGAACGGTGTCAGGGCTGGCTGAACAGTGAGTCAAAGACACTTCAATCCCGCACGCCACAGAGAGAGCCTGGTCCCATTAGTCAACGGGAAATTGGCTCCCAATTTTGCCAGCTTGGGGAAGTCACCCTAAGGCTTGCTTTATCACTGTCTGCAGTGCTGGGAGTTGTCCTCTCCTTACCTTCAGCTGGGCAAAAGCAAGGGATGGAGCAGGAGCCTCGCTATGCTCAGCGAGTGCAGATGGTCATGGTCAACCCCACATAAAAGCAGTTCCATGGCAGAGTGGGATCGGGGACAGGGAAAGAGCCTTATTCCTCGCTTAGGGCTTTGAGCATCACTCCAATTGCCTCTTCCCTGCCCTGCAAGTCTCCTCCCAGGCACACCCTGTGCTGCGAAGACAAGGGGTACCCCAGCAGCCCTTCCATCACCTCCACAGAGTCCCCAGCAGTTCACTAGGTGTTTGAAGCCCTGGCAAGGACCCATCTGGAGCCAGGGACCTCTTTCTCCTGGTGCAGAGGCTCAGGAATGCGGTGTGCATGGTCTGAGGCCAGCGAAAACGTTTGAACTCCCCCCTTAAGAGGCCCAGAGAGCCCGTCTCGCGCTGTTGAGCGGCAGACGCGCGCGGCAGCAATGGCTGAGCCAGGAAAGGGGGGGGAGAAATATCAAAATTCTTTCAAGATGAAGCCACTGGGGAAGACTCAATCGTCTCCACCAACAGGCTCCAATTTGAACGCTCTCTCCTTTGAATACAGGGACTGATGGCTTTTATCAGGACGTGCTGGCAACATAGAACACCAGCTCCTAGCCCCAGTGAGGAGAAGGCAGCTCGCGCAAGTCCAGAGCATCCTGGAAGAAGGCAAAGGAGGGAAGTTACTAAAGACGCCCACGCAGCTTTGCTGCAAACAGAGGAACCTGTTCTACAACGTGTCCATGCTCTCTGGGAGCTATGCACACCATGGCACCATGGCTGCAGGAGCTCAGTGTGGGATGAGTGGCTCGGACTGGCCATATGGGCCACTTGCCCCATGCTGAGCTCCTGCAGACACCATCGATGGCTGGACCATTTGCCCCAGGACATGCCCCACCATGGTGGCTGCTCATAGTGGTGCTGGATGCCTCTCCGCCTTACTGCCATGCTTTTCTCCTCTGTAAGAAAAAGCAGCTTGTTTAGGGATGTACTTTAAATCTTGGTGACTGCCTGCTAGTCAAAAAGCCACCGAAAGGGGCATCTCCCGGTATATTTTAATTTCCTTCTTGGTTTTGAAGATAATTACGGCAGGAGCGAGTGGCCTCGCATGCTCCCCATTCAAGCACCTATCGGTACAATTAATCCCGGCACTGTTCTGAGCAGCGGCACAAAGGGCCTTTGGTGTAAGGTCCTTTATCTGGGAACAAAGAGCTGCCTGTGGGAGAGAACCTGAGGTTGCACTTTTCCCGCTGACGAGTGTTTCCCGTACACAAAAGCTGAGCCACACCGAGCGCCCTGAGTGCACGTCAGGTCTGGGAGACCCCGCAACACGTTTTCTTGAAGCATGCAGCTCACCCGGATCCCTCCTCCTCCGGGAGGGTTCTTCCCTCTCTGACCCCAGCTAAACCCTATATCCATCCTCCTGGGCAGGGGATGTCCCTGTTCCAGGGCTAGGGGACTTCATGTGCTGCCTGCATTGAGGAAGCTCTCCTGTCCAGCTCGGCCCACCATGCTCCGTGGATGGAGCACACCACAGACAGCAGCTTTGGAGCCGTTGTGTGCACAGGAGGTGGTGTGCTGGGAGGTTTTGGCACTTGGCAGCCCCTTGTGCCGGAGCTGCACTGCAGGGAGGGGAGGCCCTTGCTGATGTAGCTGAGAGCCAGGAGAGCAGGGAGGGAAACTGAAGCCAGGGAGGGAGGCAGCAGGCAGGGTATCAGTGGACTTGGCAGCACCTGGGGTGGGCAGAGGGTACCCATGGTGGAGGTGCCAGGCGTGGGGTTTGAGAGCGTGGGGAAGGTTCCGGCAGGCGCTGTCTGCCAGCTCCCTCTGCAGGGACGGGGCTGGCAGCACTGCCAGCATGCTGCACAGCCCACATGCCCTCGTCCTCCCCTCTCTCCTGGGGACCCTCTGCATGCCTGGCCACCTGAGCATCCAGAGCAAGGCCAGGGGGCTGTGCTAGTCCCACCCTTGCCCTCCCTGGCTGTCAGGCCAGGCAGGCCAGGCGGTGCGGTTCAGCCCAAGGGAAGGGCTGGAGCACTCCCTATCACCGCCCACGCTGGGAACCTGTCCTTATGCCGAGTAGGGCGCCTGCTGCTCCCCAGTGCCGAGGGGGAAGACGCAAGGCTGCCGTGGGAGCCGGCCTCCCACCTCCTTCCTCTCCAGGGGGACACGGGAGCTCTGACCACCCAGTCCCACCAATGTGCACTTGCCCCAGGTCCAGGGCAAGCCAGTGAATTGTCAATGAACTGGGAACAAAGGGAAGAGAGGAGGGGAAAAAAGAGAAAAAAAAAAAAAAAAGGGCCTGTATCACAGCTGTGGCCCTTCATGCCAAGGGCGTTTGGCCCATCATCAAAGGGGATCGGATTTGCTGAGGCAAATGATGACACATCCACTTCAAGCGGGGCAGGTTCTGCCTGCTGCTGGAGGCGAGCCACCAGAGTGAAGAAGTACTGTGGGCACTTAATAATAGACTCATTATTTCTGCATTATGGCAGGGCCCAGAGGCCCCAACTGAGATTAAGGCCCCTCTGCACACACACCGCGCATGCACGTGCAAAGGCAGAGGCAGTCCCTGCCTGGAGAGCCCAGCCAAGGGTGGGCAGCACTGCCAGTCCCGGCACCATTCACCATTGCTGGTTCCAGCCCTGCCAATACCATGGTAAGTTCACAGCAGGGCCCAAGACTGCCATTCCAAGGATGCTCCAAGGATGCATCCTCTATTTCCCAATTCCACACCTGCACTGGGGTTTTAACTTTATGCCAGAAGACAGTCCCATGACTCTGAGCCATTGGCCTTCTGCATCTTCCTCACAGTCCCCCCATCCGACCCCAACGCCCTTCACCTTCTGCATGGGCCAGATCCAGCTTTCAGGTGAGCGGGAGCTGCCTGGCACACGGGATGGAGAGGGACAGGAGCGCTCCCTCCATCCAGCCCTGCCTTGTCATCGACCCACTGGCTGCTAACTGGCTGAAGAGGGTTTTCCGGTCGTGTGCTCCTCGCCAGGAGCTGTTTCCTGACGGCCATGAGACAGACTGAAGCATGTGAGGGAGGACAGGTGGCAGTTCTGCAAAAGGCAGATCAAGTGGCAGTGCCTGGGATGCGGGAAGGGATGGGTGCTCCTTTCCTCTTGGTCACGCACCGGATGGAGGCAGGGAGGGCAAATTTCTGCCATTTCACGAGCAGGGTCATGCCTGCTCCAGCACCCACCAGCATCACACTGTGTGCACCCCCCTCCAAAGCGCTGCATTCAGAGTCTGGGACTTTTGCAGGACAGCAAGCTTCCGCCCTCCAGTTGCACGCCAAAGACACGTGCAGCCTGCTGCCCAAACCCTGCCAGGTCCCGCTGCCAGGTCCCGGTCCTGCAAAAAGGCTGTACTGACGCTGGGAGAGGACAGGAGCCAGCTGCTTGAGTCCAGCCCTGCACTGCAATTACTGTTCTATTAATACCACGGGAATTTCGGATGTCAGAGCCCAGTGTGCTACACCAGGGTCAGCTTGGCCAAGGAAGAGCTGCCATCCCTGCCCATGTGGTGGATGCACCCTGGTACTCGCTGCTTCGGCTTGCCCAGGAGGAAAAGGTGCTTTTCCTGTGGCAGGCTGTGGGCAAGGGGAATGGATAGACCCCACAGACAGCCTCTCATTCCTGCTGCCTGACAGCCTGCTGCCAGACACACTGCTGGCCTTAAAATGATTGCTGCTCACTTGGGACAGGAATGTCCCTGCCTGGCCCCAGGGAAGGGGCTGCTCACTGCAGCTCCCCGCCATGGGGACAACGTGACCAGCCATGCCAGGCAGGCAGGACCTCTACAGCCAGCAGGCAGGACAGATTTATAGGTCACCGTCCCCAGCAGGAATGGCCATGCCTCTGTCCTCCACTGCCACAGAAATAACTCATCCGATCAGGACATGCCAGACCTGTTCGAGCTGAGAATGCCATTGACTAGGACATAGGCAGGAAATGGGCCTGCAAAGCCACCCTTGTTTCCAGGACACGCTATGATAGGGACGTTCCTGCCACCTCTCTCTGTGACCCCACTGCCCTGTGGCCGTGGTTTCACAGGGCAGGCATCCCCACAGGGCCATCAAGGTGAGTTGGGCTGGTGCGGGTGGATGTAGAGTCCCAAAGTCCCTGGGGGAAGGAAGAAAAGGCAGTCGGTGCTGCAGACCTGTCTCCGCAGGGCAACTGTTTGCAGCAGGCTGAGATCCAAAAGGCCCCTCTCCCCCTCCAGCTCCATTTTTTCCAGGTTGTACTTTTGGAAAGTGCACAGAGAAAGAGTAATGATATTTAAAAGAAAAAAAGCTCCACCTCTTCCCCAAAAAAGGTTACTCAGTGCACATCCAAAGGCTCGCCCCACAGACGGGTGGCTCGGCTGCCAAGCTCCATCCCATCCCGGCAGCACAGAGCGGGAGTTTCTGCCAAAATCTCCCTCCTCTCTACTGCCTGGGGCAGTTACCCAAATCTCTGCACTGCTCTTTGCTGCTTCCTCAGCTCTCTGAGAGCACCAAGCCCATCTGGAACTGCTTAAACCCAAATATTGCCCCCCCCCCCTTCCCCACCTCCCCCACCCCCAAAGTCAGATTCTTCCAGAGTTAAAACAAGCACAGAGTCAGGAGGGGGTGCCGGGCCGGGCTGACTCGCTCCTTCATTTCAGTTTAATTTCTGGGGAACTAGAATAAATCTGTTCCTGGCGATCGTTCAAGCCCTGCACATTTTTCTCATTAATAAAAAAAGGCCTTGGATAGCACGCCGCGTGTGCATGCCCCCCCTCCCGGCGGGGTCCCCCCTGCGCCCCAGCCCTCGCTGGGCAGGCGCTGAGCACCCGAGAGACAAGCAGGACTGGGTGAGGGAACATGGGGACAACAGTGTCCCTTCCCCAGGACAGGGATGGGTTTCGGCAGCCCTGTGCGATGGCCACACCTCACAGAGGAACAGGGAGGCTCAAATCCCCTCGCAGCTGCCGCTGGGGAGAAGAGTCCTGGGGGAAGGCTCCCCTGAGAGGGGACATCCCTGCTGCCCACCCCTTCGGCATTGCAGCCCCTGCAGGGCCCCCGGGGCATTCCTGGGGAGGGGGGCTGGGAAACAGGTGTTTGTCAACAGTTCCTGCCACATGCATGAGAAACACCAGGCCCTGCAGTGCAGCGGGGCTTAGCGATGGGCAAAAATAAAATTAAGAGACCCTTACAGCAAAATCCCCTCCGCCCCAGCCCGGGACCCACAGCCAGCACACGCTGGCATGTGCATGGAGAGCGGCCGTGGGGCCGGCACTCGGCCCTGCTGCCGTCCTCCAGCTTCTTCCCAAGATGGCTCCCGTTCCTCTTCAGCGGGGCGGCCATGCGAAGCCAGCACTGGGCTCGCTCCCTCCTGCCTCAGGGAGCACGGGCTGGAGGGCTGGGCTGCACTGAGAGAAAAGAGGGCACCAGGGGAGGGATGCAACCCCTCTGGGAAAGGTGGCACTGTGGGAATAGCTGCAATTGCAGCATGGGGATGTCGCCCCACTCCCAAGCTCAGCACCGGAACTCCTCCGTGGCTGTGCCGAGGGTAGGTGATATCAGTGCCCAAGCATGGGAGGATGAGGCTTCACCAACAGTGCCAAGCCTGTCCCTCTGCAGGCAGGACACCCACCTGCCCGCCCTACAAAATGGCTCCCACATGGAGTTCAGCTCTGCAAGGGAATGGCCCATGCCCTGCTGCCAGCACCGCCCAGCCTGAGCACAGGGCTGGGTTTGGAGCAACAACAACAACAAAAATGCAACAAAAAAACCAAAACACGCATTTGAATGGGACAGTCCCAGTCGGGTGGGAGTGTCACTGCAACAGGCTGCCTGGCCTTCAAGGTGGCCCATCCCCTGGGGTGTGGGGTTGTACCTGGCTCTTCGAGGAGGGGCCTCCCCATCCCCACCATCCCCCAAACACTTCATGGAAATACACTGGACCTAGAAACAACACCAACTCATTATGGCTTAAACCACAGAGAAGTTTGTGGCTGCTCCACCATGGCCCTTGGGTATAGTCCCCCTTTCCCAGGGTTCTCCTTGGGGGGGGAGGCTGACACCCACCCTGCGGTCTGCACCAGCTGGGAACGGGGATCCCGACCCCGGGGCCGCCCCAGCACCCTTCCCCCAGCACAGCTCCCAGGCGGAGACGCTTAATCCTGACAAACCAGTTTGACTCAGCACAACAGGAACAGCTACAATTTTAAAAACATGCAAGTCTGTGATTCAGATTGCTGGGGCTGTTTTAATTAAACGCCAAGCTCCCTTGCTCCAGCGGCAGCAGCAAACGGCTCACGGAAAGAAAATGCAACCAACTGGTTTCCCCAAATATCTCTTGCAGTAAGTCATCACAACAAAACAAGGAGTTTCGGTTCATTCCTTAAAAACCAGAGGCCGCTATTCCCAATCGCAAGGGCCAGGCAGAAATGGTCCCACAGCCGCAGCCTTGCTGTACATTAAGGGAGAAACGTGGGGCCGCAAACGGACCCCAGTGCTGCAAGTTTTCCCTCTCCCCAGCTCTCTGCATGCTCCGCCTGACACAAAGGAAAGCCCTTCTCCTCCCCTCCTCGGGAACACGGACAGGCAGGCTTCCTCGAGTGCAGCTTTTAGTGAGGAATGGGAGATTTAATGAATCCAGCGAGTGTTGCGGAGCCCCACGACCTGCTTTCCCTTGCAGCCCTACCCCAAGCATCAATAAAACAGCAGGGCCAACTTGCCCCATCGCCCCGCCGAGAAATATGCCATTTCTGTGAAAAGTAATTAAACGGAAAGCAAATCTCCCTGCCAAGAAAATACCTGGCAGTTCCAGCACAGGGGTCAATTAAGTAGGGGTTTGCTGGTGCTGAGAGAAGCGTGGTCAGACTGTGTAACACCCGGCTGGGGTCTGGGAGCTGCCACTGGGCAGAACTCAGATGAGGAAAATCCTGCCTAGAAATCCTCCTGCACTGGGGGCTTCGGCTATTTCACTGGAGCCTGAGAAGGCTTGGGACTACGTGCAGCAACACAGTGCTTCTGCACAGGGGTTCGTGGGGAAGCACGTGGGAAACCCCAAGTTTAAATGGAGTCCTGGATCCAGAGAGGCTGTTCAGGGCAGAAGCTGCCTGGCAGAGCGGCTCCTTAGGAGAGCAGGTCCCTGTCCCAGCCCACCTGCACCCCCAGAGCAACAGGCAGATCCAGCCTGTGGCTGTCCACACTCCCTTGGGCCAGGGTATTTTGAAGCCTGGGGTTTTACCCTCGGATGGTCAGCAAGGGCCTGGAACGCAGCACGTTCCCCATGCTGTTCCACCGTGTCCGCTCCCCACAGGGCCTCTGCTCCCACAGCCCTGCTCGAACAAACTCCTCAGCTCAAACCCCTGCACTGGAGAAAGGATCCGCTGTTGCCCCTGGATAGAACATTCCTTCTGCAGCCGGCCTGGGGACTGCTGAACCGGAGAAGAAAAACACATTGTGACTTCAAACAGACCCAGCGCACTTACAGGATCTGGAGAGAAACCATTTTCTCCTCGGCAGCACAAAGCCCTCACTGAGCTGCTGCCGAGTGTGGCTTTTCCCCTCCACCCCCGTGGGGCCTTGTAAAGAAACCCAACTCCCTGCCATCCCCCCGGGAATGAGGAGCGCCATCCAGCCCCAAAGCCCCCTGCCCTTCCAGCCCAGCACCAGCCGCAAGACCAGCCTGTTGCCCCTCGGAGGGGATGGTAAAGTGGCCGGGTCTGGGGACCGCTCGCTGCTGTTCTCTGCAGGACGTGTGTGCAGATTTATGGTCACGCCAGATTTATGATCAGCACTAAAATATCCGAAGAAACGTGCACGCGAGATTTACAGTAACCGCTGGAACGCGCCGGTCCCCATCAGGAAGCAGCGTCGAGCGCGGACAGAAATGCCCAACGCAGCAGAAGCGCGGGAGCTCGCTGACCGTGATGTGAGCAGCGGCTTCCCAAAGCTGGGCAAGGCAGAAGCCTCTCCGGGCCAGCTGAAACTTTCCCTCCAGCTCGACCAAGAGCAAAGGAGAAAAAAAAAAAAAAAAATAAAAAAAAGAGAATCCCAGGGGAATCGGGGCCAGCCCCAAAAATGCTGGGTGGCTGCCAGCCAGCCCTGAAGCAGTCCCACTGGGTTGGCACACAGCTGGGCCCTGACCTCTTGGATGGCGTGTTCGGCCCCTGACCCCTCCACACGTTCGTGAAGCTGAAAAAAAATTAGCGACTCCTCAGCAGGGGCTGTTTATTTTCTCTCCATCGGACTCTTCCCATTGCTCCATGCCCGGTCAGCGCTGGGGCTCCCTGCCTCCCCCGGGACACGCGAGACAGTGCCCAGGTGATGCTTGCTGGTGTTGCCAGCTCCCATGTCGGCTATCCTTCCCCAATTCCCAAACCGCTGATGGGAAGCAGGTTGCACGGCACTGCCTGCAAACCTGGGGCCCCACTGGGCTCTCCGCCCGCAACTTCATCCTCCGACACCTCTCCAGCAGGCAGGGATCCCCGGGTGGGTGCTCGAGAGCCTCCATACCGGGAGGGCTGGGTGCCAGTGGCTTCCCCTTCTGCTGCGGGGCTCCCGCTTAGCCAGGAGCTCATGGACCCGGCAGGCCCACCAGCTCTGATTCCTACGGCGTACAAAGGAGAAGGGTTTTTAATTTTTTTTCCCCTTTTAAAGGAGAAAAAAAACAAATCAAAGGGAGGGAGGATGAAAAGGAACTCGGGCAACAAGCACCCCCGAAACTTTCTACAAAGCCCAAAGCCGGAGGAAAGATGTCCCCCCATCCACCTCAGGGGAGATGGGGCTCCTGCCCACGGCCCCCCCCGGGGCCGCGGCCTGAACCCCGTAAAGCGGGGCGACGGCAGCGCGAGCCCGAGCACGACACCGCCTCCGAGCAGCCCCCGCCGCCCTCCGCCCGGGCGGAGGCACCCACAGCTCCGCTCCAACTGGGGCTTCTCCCTTCTCTCCCTCCCTCCCTCCCTCCTTCCCTCCGGCAGTGGGTTCGGTTACCGGACACCGGAGCGCCGCCGCTCCTGGCACTCCTGGCCAGAGCCCTGCATACTTTGTGCCGAGACAAAAACCCGTCCGGGCCCCCTTCTCTTCCTCCCCTCCGGCGCGACCCGCCTCGCCCGTCTGGGGATCCCCAGTCCCTCAGCGGGGCCAAAAGCCGCTTTCCTCGCTCAAACCTAGGGGTGCTTTGACACCCCACGCACCGGGGTTCATCCTTCGAGGGGGGAGGATTAGTCCCCGTTCTATTTCCAACTCCACCGGAGCTCAGGGGTGGGCAAGCCGCGCAGCGCAGACCCGCTCGGGGGTGGATGTGGCACGCGTGGCCACTCGCCCCGGCGGTCCCACGCTGGAGCCGCGGGGGTTAAAGCGGCGGGCGCGGCGAGCCCTGCCGGGGAAGGGATGGAGCCGGACACGGCACACGGACACTCCTTCCGCGGCCCCACCAGTTCTGGCACGCCGCGAGCTTCCACTGAAAGAAATATTAATTTTCCAGCCCTCTCGGTCGTGGCGAAAAGCCTCGAAACGTGAACCGAGTATCCAACGAGGCGCCGCTCCCTGCCAGCAGCCGCCGTCCGCGGAGCAGCGCCGGGCTCGGTTCCACGGGGCGTTGACTCTGAAACCCACCGAGGGCGGCGGAGCGCGGGGAGCGGGGCTGCGGCGGCGAGATCCCCGCGGGGACAACCGGCCGTTCGCGGCGCCACGACGAGCTGAGCCACGACGAGTCGGCGGGCCGGGGACACCCCGGAGGGTGCGTGCGCCCGTGCGCACTCGCCCGGGCCCCGGCACGGCGGGCGGGGATGCCCGCCCGGTACTCACCCTCCAGAGCGCGGCGGCCGCCGGGGAGCAGCAGGAGCAGCAGGAGGGGGAGCAGCGGCGGCGGCGGCGGGGGGGCCCCCGGGCGGGCCGCGGCCATGGCGGGGGCGGTGCGGGCGGCCCCGCCGGGCAGTCCCGAGCTCGGCGCCACGCGCGGCTCCTCTCGCCGCCGCGCCACGATCGCGCTCTGGCGCCGCCGCCGCCGCCGCCGCCGCTGAGCCGTGAGGGGCGGGGCCCGCCCGCCAATCACCCCGCCCCTGGCAACCCGGCGCCCCTGGCGACGGCGAGCGCGGAGCCGATTGGGTGGTGCCGGGCTGGGGGGCGGGGCCTCTGCGGAAAGATGAATTGGAGGGGGCGGGCCCTGCCCAGCGCGGCCTCGCTGGCCCCGCCCCCGGCGCGCGAGGCGCAGGGCGGGGAGCGCGCCCCACCCAGCGGCCGCCCGCGGAACTGGGCTCTTAAAGGGCCCGCGCCCCCGGCCCGCCCCGCACACCCCCGGCCTGCCCCGCACACCCCCAGCCCGGCGTGAGCCTGGTACTGTGTGTTGACGGGCCCCTCTGTGCCACACTACTGGCAGTCTGATTTACCTGTGCCACCCATTACCATCCCATCCTCTACAGTCCCATGCCATCTTCTCATGTATCCCACCCTGAGCCATCCCATCTCAACCCATTGCCCCCTAACCCATCCCATACATCCCATCCTACCTCACCCATCCCATCCCATCCCATCCCATCCCATCCCATCCCATCCCATCCCATCCCATCCCATCCCATCCCATCCCATCCCATCCCTCCTCACCCCATTCCATCCCCACCACATCATGATTCCCACCACAGGGACTCAGATGAGTGCTGGGATCCTGGCCAGGGTGATACCATACACACATCCCCAGGATCCCTTCCCCTGCCCCCAGAGTGCCTTCACCATCACATTTCTTACGGGAGAAGGTGCTGGCTACTGTGCATGCAGCCACAGCTTCCAAGCCTGTGAGTGCTTCAGTCTTCTTCCCCTTCTGTCCCGACATTGCCATGGAAAGGTTTTGGAGCCCTGTGTTGGACAGACTGCTCCCTTGGGGTGGTGTACACACACACTCTGTCCCTGTGGTTGGAGCCACATCATTCAGGACAGACACATACCTGCCGTGCCAGGTGCGGGACACAGGCTGTGACCTGTCCTGGCCCTCTGTGCTGCGTCTCCTCCTTGGATACCTCTGGAGGCTGTGCTTGGGCTTAGCAAAATCCCCCAGGTCCCTGATGTTGGGGCATGTTGATGCTCCTGGTCCCCAGGGGTGGCTGGAACTCCAGCAGGTCCAGGGGCAGTGGGGTGCATGACTGGTTGCATCACCCCAGGCAGCCTTGTCCCCCTGGCACAGCCATCTGGGCTGCCCCCTCCGCAGCCACCTGCCATCTGCCAGCAGCACCTTCCACACTGCTCCTGCCCCAGAAATCTGGCCCAGAAATTCCGTAGCTGTGCAGACCCAGTCTCAGCCCCGCACAAGCACAGTGGGGTGTCCACAGGCCCACGCTCCTGGCTACACTCCCTGCAGCTGCTGGCAGGAGCTGGAATTCGGGAGGTTATCAGACCTGGCTGTTGTTGACCTCTCCTCTATGCAAACAGACGCAGAGCATGTCCATATAACCTCTGCCTTCTGCTGCACAAACCAACGCTGTGGATGGGCATTTTCCTTCCTTGTCCTGGAAGGATTCCTATTTCCAAGCCCTGGCCACAGAGATTGGCACAGGCCTGAGCTCTGCCTGGGCTACTGAAAATTTGGAGATGACCAATTCCTACTGCAGGAATTCTGGCATCGTCTGGGAGCTGCAGGGAGTCTCGGCAGAATGCTGTGCCCTGAGGAGTGCCACAGTGCCCCAGCACCACTAGGCACAGTTTCCAAAGGGAAAAGCCATGCCCGAGACAGGTAGTGTGCTAATTTAAGACAGGACATATGACATATGACTGTGATAAATATCTGAGAGGGACAGGAGATGCAGCAAGTGGGGCATTGAACTCTCCAGGTGAAAGGAAGCGGTTGAGGAGCAAAGCAGAGGTAAGGGGATTGCATTGGTGGAAAACACCAAAGTTTCAGCCAACAAGCAGAAGCTGTTGGTTTGGACACACTGTCACTCAAGGAGATGAGCAGTGGAGAAGCGAGTGACAAAGCCAGCACCACTAACACCTGCACTGGGGTACGATGCTGCCCTCAGTGGGGAAGGAGAGGACTGGGGGCTGATGGAGATGTCGAGACTCTTAACCAAGGGCCAGACTCAGGGTGGGAAGATTTGCTGTCTCCTTATGAAATCACTCCTGGGAAATCCTCACTGCTGGAGACACCGTACCAATTCCGGCAGCCAGAGCCTGCTGGCTTAGCGAGATGCAGAAACCTCGTTTATTCTGCAATTCCAGAGGTCTGAGTTACCCAAGCACAAAATTTCTGAACGGAGCACATGGGGAAATTGCTTATTCACACTTGAATAACTCAAAAATGGCTGAACCAATTTTACTTAAACTTTCTCCAAGAATTCCCCTTGGAGCCAAGCCATGCCTGGCAAATTTCAGCCCGAAAGGAATTTATTTCAGAATAGGATGAGAAACTGGAACAGGCAGCGGGGGGGCGCGGGCTGGGGGAGGATGCTCCATACAATCGAGTCTCTCCCCACGTGCTGTAATTAATGAGCCCCTGCTCTCTCCCACTGGGCTGGTGCTGCCAGCCGACCCCTCCCTGGGGCCTCAGGCTCCCCTGGTGCTGGCGGGTGCAATGCCGTGGTCTTGACTGGAGCCTGAGGATTTTGGGGCAGATCGATGGCCAGGGAGCCCCGGTTGCTGCCTGTGTGTTGCAGCTGGTGGGCAGCGTGGGGAGCAGCACTGGCAGGGCTCTGACGCCTGCACAATAGGAAATAACTGTGGTAACTGCGTGGTATTTTCTGGCAGGGGCTGGCTCTGTAATGTCAATCCGCCTGCTTGGGCAAGGACTCAGTACTGGGTATGGTGCTGCTGTGGCCCTCAGGGGACTGGGTGATGGTGTGGCTGGGGGACACACATGTTTGTATAGACACGGACATCTCCTGGCCACAAAATGTCCCTGCACAGACACTCAGCCTCAGTCCCCTCCAATGGCACTTCCCTGGAACTTTGGGGTGATGGATGGAGCTGAATAGGGCTGTAAAGAGGACCCCGTTGGCACGACATGGGCAGGGATGGGCTGAGAGCTGAAACACAGCACTGTGGGGTAGGCAGGGGAGCGTGTCTGCAGCATTGACCTGAGTTAGGGATGTTTTGCCTTAGAACAGCCTACAGCCTGCATGGCAAAGCTGTGGAGCCCACAGTGTCCCTGGGAGGCATTCCTGTGCAGACAGGGAGCAGTAGAGATGAAAGAAAAACCTCGAAAAGCAGCAACGGCCATGGAAGTTCAGAGGACAAACCTCCCAGCCAAGCCCTCTCTCTGTAAGAAATTTCCTACCTAGAGACCCAATCCCGCTGAAGCAAGCCTGACTTTCACTCCCCATTTCCAAATGCAGTCCTTATGTGCTCCGGTGATGGGTCCACATCGCACAGGCACGTGCACAGTGTGTGTCAGACCATGGCCCCGCACACGGGTGCACCCACACACCCTGCCTGCTGCGCCCAGCCACCGCCCCTCACCTCCTTTGCATGCGGCAACCTCAGCTGCAATTTCATAAGGGAAGGTGATTAGGGAACAATTATTCCTATTTTCTCAGAAGATCTAAGGGGCATCAAATGAAACTACCCAGCAAGAATCTAAAAACAAACAGACGGGAGTACGTTCCTCACCAGGCAGCCAGTCCCAGGAGCGCATCGCCACAAGGTAGGTACGGGGACGCGTTTGAAGGGTGGAACGGGGGGAAAAAACCCTGCAAGACGCCTCCGTTGTCTGCTCACCTGGAGGACAACTGTGCTGGGGATATGGGAAGCTGGGTGGAGGGTACCACTGTAGTGGGGCCATTATGGCATCAAGTGACATCATCAAGTCCCCTGTCCAAAGGTCAGCACTCAGAAGGGCAACATCTGAGCAGGCACTTGGGGCAGCCATGTGGCTGCTGGGGGGTCCCCTATGCCCTCCCCAGTCCAAAGGGAGCCCCAGGGTGCCCTGTTCCCAGGGCTGGGAGTGCCACCGGGTGCCAACTTGCCCAGCCGGTGTGTTTCCCGCCAGACCAGAGCGGGCTCCAGCCTGTCTCCTTCCCAGGCTCCCTGGGCTCTCGCCCCTCCGGGAGCTCCTCCCTGTGCTGCCAGGCGCTTGATGCTGCCAGCGGGTTGGGGTGGCTGGCAGCACCCATGCCAGCCCAGCTGGGCCCAAGCAAGGCAGCCACCTCCTGCTGCTCCTGGTCCCCACTTCAAAACCCTCTTCCGTCCCACCCACATCCACCACCCCTCACCTCTGGCAGCTTCAGGATGCAGTTTAACACTTCAGCACTTAAAATTTCAGGTGCTAATTGCTTAGTAATGAAAACTTTAATCACAGGGCAATTAAAACCTTAAGTAGCTGTGGGAGATCCATTCCACGTCAACAAAAAAAAGAGTGCCGTCACTGCTCCAGCACCACCCTGGCACGGCAGGGCACAGCACGGCTGGGAGAGCCCATCCTGCCTCCCCCACTGCTCCCTGCTCTGGGGATCTGAGGAGCCCCCCTTCCCATGCCGAGCAGGAGGTGGCCGAGGAATGATCAGCTACTGCCGTAAAACTTAAAACCCAGCTAATTTCGGATTAAGTGCCATATGAAAGGGTTTTGTTATTTTAAATCTCCTACTTTCCAAATTCCCAGGATTAAAATTCTCTGCATTTATTTTAACCACATAACATTTGCAGACAAATCACTTCTCCCAGTGCAAAGTTTGAAGCAGGCTTAGCAGATCTAAAGCCTGGCCACAAGCTCCAGGGTGGAATTGCTGGAAGTGGCTGCCAGCGGCCACCAGCCTTGTTTGCTGGCGCGCGCTTGCAACGGAGCTCAGCCACCATTTCTGCAAGGGGAAAGGGCCTACTAGGTGCTGGAGCCCTGTGAGGCAGCATGAGGAGGAAGGGTGGCTGTCATCTTGGGTTCTAGGCTGATTCCTGCACTGCGGATGTGCCCTTGGAAAAATCTGATGAGGTTTGTGTGTTTGGAGAGCCAGCCCTGTCCATCTGCCATGGGGTGCGTGTTGCAACCATGCTGATGCTGTCCAGGTGACACTGTCCACTTCTGCATCACCCCTTTGTAATCAGATGCTGACAAATGTTGCACCAAAAATAAATAAAAATGCCTTTTCCCTCCTGCTCTGCAGCCCACTGTGGCCGAAAGGGAAAAGAGGCATCCAGCCTTGCATGCTTTTGGCTCTGCAGGAGGCAAAGGCTTCGGGGCTGGGGGACGATGTTTGGCCCCAGCTGCTGGGAGGTGTGGGAAACATGGGTGCCTGTGGGCAGCAAACTGCCCCCTGCTCTTTATCAAAAGCAGCATCAGTGTCTGGCAAATGTCACTCTCCCGCATGCTTCCCAGCTGGGAGGTCCATTTCCTCCTCCCATCGCCCCCTTCCCCTTGCAGCCTCCCAGCCCTGCGGCAGGATGGGGCACGGCAGGATGGGGACGCACTGAGGGGGGTGGCCAAGGGGCTGAGGGGGCCAAGGCAAGGATGTCAACTGGTGACACTGCAAGGGGGGTGTCCTCACCCAGCCTACTCCTCTCTCGGGAACTTTGCTGACCAGGCAATTAGCAGCCTGGCCCCATTACGGACATTTTAGGGGGCTGCAGCTGAAATGCCAGCGCAGAGACCCTTTGCATGCTTGGCCCTGAGCTGGGGTCAGCTGGGTGCCCACTTTAGTCATGGGAAGCAGATAATCTCCAAACATGAAGATTTAGGAACTGAAACCTGCCTTGTGCCACAGCCTGACCCCACAAAGACATTCCTAACTGGGGGTTAGTGACCCCCAAGGGGGGTGACAAGGTATTTGGGGTTCATGCTCATATTCAGAGATGCTTGGCAGACCCTTCTGGCTGCAAAAATCTAAGAGGTCTCACCTGACCCTGCTTGTCCTGCAGAGATGGTTGCTCTCCTGGACTGAGCATGCAGGAACCAGCACCATGTCCTCTTGGAGCTGCCTGGGAGTGGCTGGAGGTGATGGTGGCAGCGAGCACAGTGGGGCTACAGTAGGGTTAAGCACAGAGCCTGGACCCCACCAGACTCCATCTGCCCACCCCCTCCAGGTGCTGTGGGCCAGGGGCAGCCCTCAGAGCAGGGTGGCTTTCCTGGACTCCGAGCCCAGGCTTTGGCATTCCCCAGCCTCAGGGGGGTACCCTGGTCCTGCTTCCCATCCCACCTGGAGCATCCCTTGCCCAAAGCCAGCTCCGGATGCTGCGCCTCTCATCGCCATGGCAACCCCCATCCTTGCCGGGTTGCCATGGCTCCCCGGCCCCCAGCCGCAGCAGCATCCTCAGCATTGAGAGGACCCAGTGATTTGGGTCCTCAGAGGCTGCCACCAGAGGAAATACCATGTAGGGCCTGGGAATGTAGGGATGAGCCAGGGCTGGGAGGATGAGCAGCCAGGGCTGCTAATGGCTTGCTGGCATCTCCACATCATGCTGGGTTTGGGCTCTGGGAGCACATGGGACCTTGGGAGGCTGGTGGGGACAGGGTCTCCCAGGACCATCACTGATGGCACTGGGATGGCATCACTCCATGGGCTACCCTCACTCTTCGCAAACCTGCCTCCTTCCAGCCTAGGGTGTCTCTGCTTGGTGTAGCTGCCATGGGCCTGTAGGGTTGGGTTGGTGGGCAGACACACAGGTGCTGAAGCCCTTTGGTGTGGCTGTGTGCTGGCAACATCAACAGCGCCAAGCGCGTGTGACCACCCTGTTATCCCCTGCCCACTGTCCCCTTGAAACACCATTGAACCCATTGCAAACACCCCACCAGGCACTCGGGAGAAACCTCAGCACGGGGTTGCCATCGCGGCACTTGCTGTGCCGGGGTTATGGCTGTGCTCAGCAGCAGCGCGAGCCCGGCGGGCTCCAGGCTTGGCGTGCTAAATAAACACAGCCACCGTGAGAAAAAGGCAGCCAGGAATAAATAGTCAAATAAAATAATAAGCTGAAGGAATAAACAAAGTGGGGATGTGCCTGGGCATGGCACAAGCCTTTGACGTAGCAATTCCAAGCCGGGCTCCAGCCCAGCCCCAGTGCCTGCAGGTGGTGGAGCCCAGCCTGCTGGCAGCACGCTGGCCAGACGCACCCCCACCCCAGTTTCCCCCCAGCTGCAGGGATCCCCTCTCCCCGTCAGGCCGCATTCCTAGGGTGCCCGAGAATGAAAGTGCAAACACCCTGGGAGAGGTGCCAGGCAATTCCTGGCCTGCCCGGGATTTGCATCCGCTGCCCTGGCGCTTGGCTCGGGAGGGATAAGCCCAGGCTTAGCTATTGCTTCCCCTGGGGCCGGTTGCCAGTTCCTAACCAGTTTTGCTGTAGCCCTTTCCCACACTAACTGGGGTCAAGGGAGTTGTGTGGCCTCCATCCCACCTCTTCCCTCCAGCCCTCAGGAGCTTTCATGGTTTAAACAATTTGCTGCAAAGCGAGGGTGGGAAAGGGGCAGCACTGAAGGCAGGGGTCTGTAGTTGGAGGGACTGGAGGGATGTGATACTGCAGAGGATCTGCCTGCAGGCTGCAAAGCTGGTGTGTAGACCCACGGCTGCACCCCCAGAGCCTGGATAAGGTTTACGTGGTGGCAGAGTGGGGACCAACTGAGAACTTGCAAACTCAGTGCTTCCCGGGGGAAACCCACAACACGGGGCCCAGGTGGCAGTGGGGGAGAGGGCAGCTCAGAGGACTCTGAGTGTAACACACTGTCCCCATCACCACAAACCTCCTTTAAAACTCTCTGCAGGGCCCTGACACTTCACCTCCCTCCCTCTGCAGCTGGCATCCAGCGGTGCTCAGCCAGGGAACAAAGGAGTATGGTTTAAAGTAGCCAGTTATTTTAAGAGCCTGCACTGGCAGTGACAAGAGGAAAATAGAAAGAAAACCAGAATAAGCGACAAAAGAACATTCCCTGATACATACTTTCCCAGCAGTGCTTCCATGCATTCGGTGTAAAATCTATTGCAGGCAAAAAATTGAAATAAAAGGAAAATTGCCTCAAAGCCCATCCACAAAGCAGCACCTGGGTGTCCCGGTGGGGCAGGACATCGGTGGAATGTCACTGCCAGCAGCTGGGCGCTCAGCCTACAGGATTTTGCATGTAAACTTCACATCTGCAAGTTTCCCTTGGCTTTCCAGCCTGAAAGGTTGAGTACAAAACAAATTGCTGGCATGCCATGCTTCACTCTGCTGGCCAGGCAGATGGACCTGCCGGGGCCCCGGCACAGCCTGGCTCACCCTAGGAGTGAGCGACGGCAGAGCTGCAGCTTTGGCATGACCTGGACACCCTTTGTGTCCTATGGCACAATTCTGCTGAGATTTCCAAGTGAGCCTTGTTTGATCTTTGCCTCCACATGTCTGGAGGAGCAGCTTGACTTCTCCCTGGCTGTGGTGGGATGCTTTCTCATGCTGCTCAGCAGTGAGGCTCTGAGGATTCAGCATGTTGTAAAGAGGTCAGCAACATAAGATTTATCACCTCATGAGTGCTACATTCCTAAAAAGAGCCTGTCACGGCACAGCCCTCTCCACCGTTCACTGATTGGGATGCTGTACTGGCTATCCTGACTTCCCCTGACTTGGGAAATGGCCCCCAAAGCCAGCAACAGTGTGGGCTTTTCCTGAAAGCATTAATGTGTGCCATTATACCGGGGAAAACCCAGTGAGAAGGTGTAGAGGAATGCAGGATGTGTTGTCCAGCAGCCTCTGGGTGCCAGGGCTGGTTCAGCAGGCCTGTGGTTTGGTGACCCTGGTGTGCCCCTGCCCACCACCTCTGTGTGAGCCTGGTGGGATGGGGAGGAGAAGAGTGGTGAGGGAGGACCTGCCCACTCCACACCAGCATGGAGGAGAAGGCAGGAAAAGCTGACGGGCAGAGAGGTGCACCTGGGACTGTGCTGAGCCCCAAAATGCCCCCAGGCTGAGAGCTGGTGGCCCCAGCACAGGAGGGGATCTGCTGTCCTTTGGCAAGTGGGCAGACCTGGACCTCTTGGCCACGGTGCAGATCAGGGGAGGTTGCTACAGTTCAGCCGGCCCAGAGATGAGGGCCATGTGTGGTGCTCAAATCAGATGCACCCCATCAGAAAGCAGCCACTGCTGACCCAACCAGGTACGGCTTTGTCCCCTACAATGGCTACTCAGGATGCTGTGGCTCATCTCTGTAGTCCACATGGCAGCATGTTTTTTAAATTTTAACTGCTTACTAACCCCATGTTAAAACACCATGGAAAACATCCCTGACAAGCTGCTGGGATGCCAGCAGGAACATCCCTGCTCACTCCTTGCTGAAGTCCCAAACTGCCTGGCACCATCTTCACCTGCAGCAGGTATAGGAGCATGTGGGATAGACCAATGGGAAATGGGGACAGGGAGAGGACACTGACTTCAACCCTCCCTCTTGGCACCCACACAGACCCCCAGATGATGCCCAGAAGGCTGGCAGGCTGTTGGGATGCTGAGCATAGCCTCTAGGACCTATTCACACTGTTTGGAACAGGGACCCCCAAAGTGCCAGGCCCCCCTCAGCCAGGGCTTTGGCAGGTGCAGCCAGGGGTGCTCCACGTCCACCCAGGTTCTCGGCCTCCAGCAGAGCATTCGGGGGGAGGTCAAGCAGTTTCTTCATTCTCTCCCCCCTCCTTTTCCAAGATGAAGAATTTAATTTTAGTTTTTACAGCTCCTCCTAGGTGGATAAATCCCTTCCTGGCGAGTCCAAGCCCTGGAAAATCTTGTGAATCTAACGCTGGCCCTTCTGGCAGTCACTGCAGCAATTCCTGTTTCTCTCCAGCCGCACTCTGTAAAGTTTTATAGTTTCCTGGTTGTAGCTGCAAGGCCCCAGCCATGCCGAGGAGGGTGGTGGGAGGAGAGCCCAGCACTCAGGAACTCGAGGCCAGGGAGGTGAAGCAGGGAACCGCAGCCAGGTGAGATGTGCCAGGGAGTTGCCAGGTCCCTCCGCAGGCTCATCCAGGCAGAGATGTTCTGTGCAAGGGGTGGCACAGTCCTGCACATGGAGATGTGGTCCATCACGGCTCTCATCCAATCCCAGGGTGGATCTGGGCCAGCTCTGCCTGTGCACACTGGGATGGTGGCACGGAGATGCCATCCATCACCCGGTGTGGGGCACGTGCCTGGGGAACAGGCAGAGCTACCAATGGCACAGCCCTGCTGAGTCCAAGCGGGGCCCCACGGTGAAACCTTGTGCTCCTCCCTAATGAAAATCAGCTTTATATCTGCTTTATATCACCTCGACGCTGCTCCAGCCCCGGGGGGATGAAGAACCTGGAGAGCAAGCAGAGCTGCAGTACAGCCCATCACCTTGCCCATTCATCCCCATTGGCCATGTGCATGTCCTTGTACCTCCAGCTTCACAGTGGCGGCAGTGCTCCCCATGGTGATCCACTCCCCTGGGAGCCTTGGGCACTGCATAGAGAAGATGAACCATCACATCACCAAATCTATTGATTTTCTTTCTGATTCTTACCTGTATTTGGCAACTTCTGGTGGAAAATTTCATCCCCAGCAAGGTCAGGGGTGAGAGGATGAATCTGGTGGCTGTGGAAGGCAGAGAGAAGACCCTGCTAAATGCACCATCGTGGCTAAAAATCCTGGCTGATGTTAGGTTTTACTAGGGAATCTGTGGAAGACTGAGTGCCAACACTGTAATGCCATCAGCTCTGTTAATACTTAAGCTCAGCCTTTGAACACCAAAGTCACCATGCTCAGCTCTGGCTGCTCTGTTGCCAAAAGGATACATTAAAAACAGCCCAGAGAGAGGCAGGAAGGTAATTTCTGGAGAAAAGGAAAGAGGATTAGCACAGAGAACAGAGGAATGAAAGGGTTGTGACAGTGGTACACAGCCTCCTGTGGTACCAGCCCGGTGCCCTCTCACTGAGTCCCATGGGGCTTCAAGGCATCAGAGGAGACAGAAAATTGTGGTTGGGGTGAGGAGGCTGGGTGGGAAACAGCATTTCCACTGCTGAACTCACACTGGGTCTTTCCCTCGTTCTCCCCAGTCACCCAGCAGCCAGGGAAAAGAGGGTACCTGTGGATGTCGGGGCACCCAAGGGTGCTGGGGGTCATTGCAGCATGAGTGGGACCTGGGGGATGAGAATGCTCTTGAGTAAGTGCCACATGGGGAACTTGCTCCTCATCTTCCTCTTCATCCCAGTGGCCAGGCTGGGATGTCCCCATCCCCTCTGCTAGTGCCAAGTTGCTGGAGGAGGACATCACGGGTCACAGAGCAGCACAGAGACCTGTCTAACCCTTCACACCCTTCCCAGAAACAACGGGCCGGGGGAGGCGGTGAGTGGGGTCATAAACTCTGCATTACCACTAATTAAGCACTTGGCTGTCACTGAGGCTTCCTAACACACCTCCTTCCCTGACACTTTTACTGTTTGGGGAAACGGTGTCTCGGGCCTTTGATGAACTTGCTATGAAGTTGAAAGGAGCTCTTGGTGCAGTGCCAAGGCCCATCACAATTGTCTCTCGGGCTGGAGATGGGAAATGACCCATTTATAAAAAGTGTAGTGATAAATTAGACCTGGGAAATGGGATCCACTGACTGTGGATAAAAGGCAGGATGGGCTGGACTGGCTGTTGGGTGCCCCTGCCTGTCCCCAATGCTGGTGGGTGCAGCTACAGTCAGGCTAGGATGAACCCAGGGGGTGACAAACCTTGTCCTAATGGTGATGCCAACCCAGCACCTGGCCCCTGCTGTGGTGGGAGCATGAGCTGGTGGAAAAGGTGACAGACACCCTGCAGGACACCATGCAGAGGAGAACTTATTTATATTTATAATAGGGTATTTTTGGGGCAAAGCAAATTTAAAAGATGGAAATCCAGAGCAGGGATGAGGAGGAACACATTCCACTGTCAGGCTGTTGGGAGGAGCAGACATGATCCTTGTCCCACCATGAAGGCAGCTCATGGCTAGGGCTGAGGCACAGCCCTGCATGCTTTGCCTAGGGAATGTGCAGTCCAGGGGGCTATTGAGCCCCCATGCACATGGCTCAAAGTGCCACCAGGACACAGGACCGGGTTGGGGTGCAGGTGACAGTGAGTGTGTGGCCATGCATTCCTGCTGTTCCCATGTGGGGACCCCACACACCCTGCCAGCACAGATCCTCCTGCTACAAGGGGCCAAGTCCATTCCTTGGGTCAGGGTGGGCCATGGGAGCCAACTCCTGCTGGGGTGCAGAGGCCCTACAAATTCATTTCATGCAACACGAGCCAGGACCATGGGGGCCTCCCAAGCACCTCATATCCTGAGCAAGTGAAGGTGTGACTATGCTGATGCCTGAGTTCAGGAGCCATCACCCACAGCTACACCTTCAGCCACCTTCCAAGTTCTCCCTGTCCCTTGTGTCTGCCCCTTGCGTCTGCCCCTCGCCCTACCTCCATCTGGCCATGGGTCACGACTCAGCTCCGAGCTGGAAAAGCAGCCTAAGGGCTGCACTGCAGGATCACTCCAGGTTAGTTCAGGGCAGCTCCATAGAAGGCGGCTGGTTTTGCATGACTGGTGCCTGACCTCAGAGAGTGGGGGCTGCAGGAAGGCAGCAGCAGCCTTCCCTTTCCCTGTCCCCATCCCTGTTCCTGATCCCCAGGCTGGGGTGATGCTGGGCGATTCTCCCCTTCTCTTGACAGGCTCCTGCAGTCAGTATGGGGCAGGGGGACACCAGCTCTCTTCTTGCTTCAGCAGATTGCAATGGGTTCTGTAGGGCTTGCAAGTCCACAGTGTGAAAGCCTGCCGGAAAGCTAATTAATGACTACCAATTAGCACTTGTCAGGCCCGGTTGGAGGCTGGGAACCGGATGCAGCAGGTGATAGGATTTGCTGTGCAGCTGAAGGGAGAATCTCTGGGTTTCACATATGCAATTCAGTTGCCTATTTGCTGGCTGTGGATGGCCAGAAGCTCAACTGCACACAGACACAGCAATGGCTGCATGGGCTTGGACAGCTACTGAGAGGCTGCAGAGCGTGCTTTGGTCAAGGATGCAAAACACCGGCACCCAGAGATGCTGCTTCTCATCCCTCCTTGGGCTTCACCACCCACTGCAGCACAGGTGCCCACCAGGATTTCACCCCTTCCCCAGGGCAATGTGGGAGTAGCCCTTGGCATTTCCCTCCCTTTGGCTTTGTGCATCCCTGCACATCTCTGGGGAAGGAGCTGAGGGAGATGCCTCTGCCTATGGTGAGCTCCCGGGCCAGTTGGTAGGTCTGGGGGTCCCTGCTGCCATAGAAGACAACACCTGTATCCCATCCTTTACACCCCTCAAGCCCCCTCCATCTGTCTTTTAGGATTCTCCCTTGTGCCCCTGCTCTTTGCCCCACATTTTCATGGCCGCTGTACCGCAATATTCCCTATACATTTGAGCCTCAATTATTCCTAGCACTATATATGAGTGTGAGTATATGTATACATATATATTCATCTTATCCTCCTTGCGTTGTGTTTCTCATTAATTATTCACATCTCATGAAATAGGAATGAAAAGAGATTGCACGATGCTGGCCAGAGTCTCACAGGAGGGAAATCAGCCCAAAGATTTCCTGCAGCCACTGCTGAGCTCAGGCATGAAACCTTTTGCCCCGGGGCACAGGGCACCTGGTGTCAGGGTTCCCCAGGGTGAGAACCTGGAGAAAGAGACCCCAACTGAAGCAAGGTTGCAGGGAGCCTCTCAGCTGCATGGAGTGGGGGACAGAGAGCTCTCCTGGCCCTTGGTGAGTTCCTGCCATGGTGCTCTAGCTCCAGCCTCTGGGTTTCATTATGTATTTTTGACTGGAAGAAATCCCTTCCCTATGGAGGCACGTGCTGACTGCAATGGAGTCTCATCCTAACCTCCACTGGGATAGACTAAATAGGCAGGGGCCTGCCTCAGCCTCCCACTCAAAAAGCAGTTTCCCATATTCCTGAGCCTTCTCCAATCTTTCCATATCCTTTCTCAAGCCAGGACGCAGCATCCACTCCTAGTCTCACCCACTGTACACAGAGCTGGGCACATCTTTCTCCTCTTTCCACCTTTTCTCCTTGGACAGTCACACCCTGGACAGCACACAGGCACTGAGCCCTGGGGTCACTGCTCTGCATGAACGGGAACCACTGCTCCTGCTCCACCCAAATAGCACTTGCTTTTTAAAATAACTCTGTTTTCCCTCCCCCTTCTCCCTTGCTATTTAAAAATCTACTCCATATACTTCATCTATTCTGTTTTTAAGAGGTTATCAGGAAGAGATGGTTGAAGAAGGTCCCTCACTGTCCCCTTTTAGTCTCTTGCTATACTGTCCTGTGCCTATCACCTTCGCCCTCCACTCCCCCACATGCTAGCTGTGTTGATTTAAGCAGTGGTACTGCAATATTTCCAGTGCTTTGCTCCATGCTCTCTGCCCATTGTAATCTTTTCTTTGCTCTTTTGACCATCAGCATATATTGAATAAGAGCTGTTAATTGAGCTGTCTGCATTGACATGTTGGGCTTGTACTTAGTGGCTATAATTAATTTAGGACAATATATGTGAATTATCTTGATTAGTCTATCCAAGATGCATCATCTTGCATGGGCCCATGGTGAATGTCATATATCTTCGTGCAATCCTTTCCCACAGCAGCGAAGTCCTTCAGCCTTAACTAACCTAAATATGTCACGTTTTTGCTAACACGCTGCCTTCTCCACATCATTAATGAGCGTAATAAACCACACTGATGCTAACGCTCAGCAGCCTGCCTGGCCCTCCGCTAACCTCCTGCCACGGGGAATAGACTGTTCACACAGCCTGGAGGTAGAAACCAGGACCTGGTGATGTGGAGGTGCCTGGATACCTGGATATGTGCTGGGATGGGGGTGGCTTTGTGCAGTGCATGCTGCCAGGGGCTTTCCCTCCTCCCCACTGGGTTGGACCTCATGAGAGGTCCAGACAGGTCTCCTCCGAGGACTGTGCTATAGTTGGCACGTGGATCTGGGGATGCATGGTCATGTTTGCATTTTTTAGTGTCTTTTTCTGGGGGGAGAGGTGTGTCTCTGTCAGCTTTCCACAACTGAGGAAATACAATGGTGAATATGCTCAGCCCTGCTTCTGTCAACTTCCCCACTCCCCTGCCTCTCCACAGCCACATTTTGGCCACAACCTTTCACACCCACTGCTTGACCCCTGAAGAGAGCCTTTCTCAGGGTTCTCCTGGAAGTGCTCAGTGATGTTAGAACCTGTTTTCAGGCACAGTGGGCGATCCCCCACTCCTGTGGGAATGCTGGTATGGCTCTGGAGCCGCCACTGGTAGGACGGGTTATGCTTATGGGGACATGTAGTGGCTCGACCTGGAGAAGGGCTGGTGCTGGCTTCAGGGCAGGCCCTTTTTTAGAAGCGGCGTGTATCACCGCCGAGACCTCCTTTGATAGTTGTGCTACAAACAAACACGCAAACAAACCAACCAGACCTTCAGATATCACTCAGGCAGAAAAATACAATTACAGGGCTCAGGTTTCCAGCATCAACCTCACGCTGGTGCTTTGGAGAGGCCTGAAACCAGTAAATGCTTAACTCTGCATCCATTTGCAGGTTGCTCTGAATTTCTCAAGCACTGCAGAGGTGTTTACCCAGTGCAATAGCGCACCGAGATGGAGGAAATTTGGCAGTCCTGGTGATGTCTGAACCCAAGGCAGTGGGGAGATGTGGCACACACACCTCACATGCCGGCAGCCTGACCTTGCCCAAACAACCACATGCTGCAGGATCCTGTTTGGGACAGACTGAGCAAGATGGGAGAGATGTTTAGGCTAAGTCCTCGGTATTTAGCCTTCGGAATTTAACCCCGCTGGTTCTGATTATGGCTCAAGAAGTTCAGTTTCCATCACAGACCACCAGTTTTGGCCATTTAAGAGCAGTCGGTATCACCTCTGACCCCCTGACAAGCTTTATTGCTGCAGCTCGCAAGGAAGCAGCCTCATCGGCTGCCTCGTAAACCCCAGGGCTGCCGAGGGTTGGTCCCAGAAAATAAACCCCTCGCAGATACCCTCCCCCCCATGCACTCCCTGGGGTCCCTCAGGGCCACCCACCATCACTGGCCTCATCGCAGGATTCTGTGGCGGTGCGTGGGAGAGGGCAATGCTGTGGCAGCCAGAACAGTGCCACTCACATCTAGTGGCTGGTCCCTGGGGAAGGCTTCAGCAGGGACAGCGTGTCCACCTGGGGACACCCCTCACTGGCATGGAGTTTAGGTGACATTTCCTCAGAATGGCCTTGTTTCAGCTGTGAGTTGGAATGGTGCCGTTCCTGCCCTGTGAATGCTTCAGCTGCAGCCAGGAGAAAGCTTTCCTATGTGATTGCTGTTTGGGGAAACGGCAGTCTCCCTCCTCCTCCTCCTCTCCCCAGCCTTGGTTGAATTACTGACACCCAACAGAGTCAGGAGGGAGTTAACCTCACAACTATCACACCCCTTTCCTGCTTTGGGGGACCTCCTTGCAGCCTTGCGTGGGGGACATGTGGGTGATGGAGGGGAGCAGCTCCATTCCACTGAGTCTCTGTCCCCATTTCCTGGCAGGCTGGGGACCAGGAAGGTGGCCCCAAGAGGTCCCCATCCCCACTGGGATCTCTCCTCCTCATCCTGAGCCTACTTGCTTGACATCATCCCAGCTCTTTCTCTCCTTGGAGCTTCTCCCAGGCACACATGGTCTCAGGGGCTGCCTGCACGTACCCAGGCCCTCAGCGCCACAGGCCATCATCCCAAGGTGCTCGGCTCAGGGATTTCTCCTGCTGGCCTGGGACTTCTGTGAGGAAATCACAGCCAGTGCCCACCCTGCTCCTGGCACACAAGCATCCCCAGCGTCCCCTCTGCTGGCATCTCCTCCTCCACTCCCAGATGCTCTCAGCTGTGTCTGCTCCCCCTGCCATGGCCTCTGGGTCAGGGATGGGCACTGGTGGCACCTCGGCTCCAACGTCCCTTGCTCTGGCTGCAACACTGCTGGGGATTCTCATCCAGACAAGCTGAAGGAAAACCTCCAGGAGCTTTTCTGCTTTTGTACAGTGAGCCAAGGCTCAGGATTTGTTTTGGAAACTCTCCCAGGGGAGGCTTTTTGGCTTGAATTTTTTTTTCCCTTAGAAGGATGAGGTGTGCCCAGTCTGGGCTCCCCAGCCCTGCCTGGAGAGAGTTTGGGTTTCTACTGAGATGGTGAGTGAAGCTCACGGGAACAAAACTGCATGCCTAGGCTGGCCTGCAGGTCCCCTCCAAGGGGACACAGTGCCATACACGGCCAATATCCTCCAGGAGAGATGAATCCCACACTGCTAACATGCACAGCAAGCAAACGCATGGGTGTTTAAATTAAGAAAAGTTAGTCTTCTGGGTTTTCCCGTGCCTCACAAAGCGCCATGAAAGGGCACCCACCCAGTGTTCCACCTTCCAGGCCATCCCTGATGCCCAGTGCCAAACCACCAAGTGCTCCCCAGGACCCAGTGCTGCCCTGGATGCAAGAACCCTGAGTGGCTGCGGCCACCATCACTGAGGCAAGGAAGCTGCATCTCTCCCTGCATGAGAGCCAGGGCATGGAGGCACCCCACGGTGCTCGTGGAAGGGAGCAGACCCAGCAGCTTGTACCCAACGGGCCTCAGGACTCCAAGGGACTCTCAAGATGATGTTGGTGCCGGGGCTCCACCAGGGCTCCACCCTCCATCCTCCTCTCACGGCTTGCTAGGAGGAAGAGTATTTTGGCAAGAGGGGTGGCTTTTCAGGGGAGAAAGGGACAATTTAGGCTGAGCTGGAGTCCCCCATCTCCCAACCACTGAGTGCACGCAACAGGGATGTGCGGGGGCACTGCTGGCCGCGGGGACGCTCTCCACAGGGACACAACGCTGACGTTGATACTTGAGACACTTCAAACGGTACCGGCCAAAGCCCCCGAGAGCAGACTGACGGCAGAGCTGCTGGCGCCGTCCCCAGACGGGCTCCTCGGGTCCGAGGAGGGCTGCGAGCGCTCGCCTCTCTATTTACATTACGAGGAATGCACAAAACAGGGGGGCGCAGGATGGGAGGGGGGCGGTATTGGCTGATTGTTCCCAGGATCCCCTTGTCAGAAACCCTCCCTGCTCCGTTAGTGTCTCTTGATATATGGCTTGCATTAGGGGATGAAAGTGAGGCATAGCTTGGGGTTTTGGCACGACAAACCCCATTAAACTCTCTCTGGGAAAATGAGTCCAAAAAGCGTTTCGGGGGGTTGAGTCACTAACGGAGCTGTGAGCAGCATTTACCCGCACCTCCGCCAGCCTGGCCAGGGCAGGAGAGGGGAGGGTGCTGCCGGCGGCTAGAAAGCAGCTACAGCAGCTCGCTTCACCCGCCCCCCACCCCCCTGCACCCGCCGTCCTGCCGGGGACCTGGGAGTGCTCAGAGGCAGGGCGACTGGCCCCAGCCCTTCCACCGTGCTGGTCCCAAATTCAGGCATCCCTCTGCCACCTGGACGTTTGGGAGTGGGGGGAGGAGTCGCAGATTTGGGAGTCTTCCCTGCTCTCTGAAAGCTGTTTTTGGGGAGGAGATGAAGACAGTATTCTTCCCCACCATCGCAGCCCGACCAAGGAGGTCACCCCACACCCTTCTCCTTGGGGTGCTCCACGGGCAGTGGGGTGCTCCTCCTGGCACTCCACATCCCCAGCTGCTTTTCATTTCCCCAGGGACAGCAGGTCAAACCAGGGGGGACCCAGCTCAGTCCCACTCGGGTGTGCCACAGGCTTAGTCCTCCACTGCTTGGAGGTCAGGTGGAGCAAGAGTGAGCCATGCCGGGAGAAATCAATGGGAGCTCTTATGACCTGAACTGCTGGTTAAACCCTCTCTCTCCCCAGCAGCGATAGGACTCAAAGACAGGCAGGAGGAGGGAGGGTCAGAGCAGCCCTGAGCCCACAGCCAGCCTCTGCCTGTCGTTCCCAGCCAGAGGGGCCAGGCAGCTCAGCCACCTGCCTGCACCCCCCAGCCCCACAAAGGCCACTCTGCAGGTGATCCGCTCCAGGGCAAGGAGAGAGGACTGCCGAAAACTTTCCATCACCCGGTGAGGGAGCAGGAAAATACCTGCAGAGGCTGAGGCAAGAGTCAAAGCACCAGCAGGGATGGCAAAGCACGGGTGAAAGGAAAATTGCTCCTGGTCAGAGAAGGCAATCCTCTCCAAACCCAGCCCAAATCACCTTCTCTTCCCTGTTCACACTGTTTCCTGCTCTCTTTGATGAGAGGCCACATGAATCCCTGAGTGCCAGTTGTACAGCAGTGAGAATGTATCAGATGCCAAGAGCAATGTAATAAGAAGATTGAGAAGAGGGACAGTGAGGACATTGTTTGCCTGCTTGCCCCCTGCCTCCCCCACTAGCTACTCTCTTACTGTACCATGCTTGCCCCTAGTTTCCTTTTGAAGGGACCAGGAATTTGGGCACCAGGGGCAATGGGCAAAGGCAGAGCATCACAAATGTCTCTGGCTGCTGCCCACATTGGGTTCCTGAGGCTCTTATCTGGGGGAAAGGGTGATCCAAGCCCCAGCACCTGCCATGCTCCATGTGTCCTCAGACAGCATCTCAGGATAGATGGTGCAAAGGCACCAGGGAACTGCGAGTTACACTAGGGTCACCATCCTGTGGGACATCAAGCCTGGCTTCCCTGGCCTGCCAACCCTGCCCAGTGCTGATGCCAAATGCCTCCTCAGCATCCCCCAGTGGGGTGATGCTCATGGGTGCCTACTGCACGGTCTGCCTGGGCCTTGGAGGGGAGGGGGCGGCTGTCAGGAATGAAAGGCAAGGCCCTGGAAGATGTCCAGCTCTATTTTAATTAACCTGAACAAGCCAGAGCTTAAGTTTCCGAGCCAAGCTGAAGTCTCCCTGTTAGGAAAAACCTGCAGTACCTGGCAGTAATTTAATAACTCTCATTTCGAGCTTTCTAATAGCAGTGCTGTGGAATGGCTCCAAACCCGCTGGTCTCTCTGCCTTTCCGCAATCAAGTTACCTTTATTGCTTTATAGCAATATTAACAGAGATACCAGTGTTAATGCCTCACCTCAAACTCGGCTGGTAGGAGCCTGGCACGGCTGAGAGGAAACCCGGCGGCACGTGGTGGGGCCGGGATGGCTGTCTCCCAGCACGCATTCCAGCACCCACCCCTCAGCCCCCAATGTCAGGCACGTGGCAGGGTGAGCTGTCACCCCTGGGATGGGGACTGGCTCAGTGGGACCCCAGGATGTAGGATGCCTGTTCTCAGGAGTAGTACACACCATCACCCTTGGATCCAGCCCTTTGCTGCAGGGGTACAGGATCAAATCCTTTCCCAGCCGCCACAGGGGCTGCCAGGATCCATGAGGGATGTGGCACCAGCCACAGCTGGCTTGTCCCCTGCAGCACAGGAGGAGTTAGGGTGTCCTGTGTGGCAGGAACTGCCTGCCTGCCCCCCACCCCTCGCAGGGCTGCAATTAGCTCAATTGCATTAACCTAGAAGAGGAGATCCATGGCTTGAGGTCCTTCAGAAATACTCCTCCCTCCCCTCTCAGGGAGGGCAGGATGACTTTCACTTTCGAACCGACAAGCAAGAGAGGGACAGATAGGAGACAAGTCCCTCTTTCATTTTGAGCCCAAATCTTGCTACTCTACCTGGGGCCATGTGAGTTATTTATAGGAGCCCTCTCCTCTCTATCAGTCACAGGTGTCCCTCCATGGGGCTTTCCCTGGCTGTGGTCTGCCCCGGCTGAACCCTGTCACCCAGCAGCTGATGCTTTAGAGGGGTTTCCCCAACACTCCTGGCTCTGCCACAGGTTTATGATACAACTGTGGTGCTCCGAGAGCATGTTTGGAGAATGTGCTTCTTTCTTGCTGGCTGGACATTGTAGGGAAAGCTTGTCCTAAGGCACAGCCCTGACCAGGGGTACCACACAGGAATGTGGGTCGTGTCACCCTAGACTCCCTTGGTCAGCCCATGTGACAAGGGACAGATTTGTCACCGGTGCCATGAGCACCAGTGAGGAAAAGGAAGGGCTGAGGAAGCAGTTGGCACGTGGCATCTCAGCTCTCCTAACCCAGGCAGTGCCATCAGGGGAGTGGGGTGCTGGTGTGGGGAAGGCGCACATGCCTGAGCCCTGCTGGGGCGGTGGCAGCGCCACGTCCCAGGGGAGAGCGGGATTGTGTAAAAGCCCCTGGCTGTGGCTGGCCACTGGCATGGGAGCTGACAAAGCAACACTGTTCCAGTTTATGGGATTGGTAACAGCTGTCAGTGGGATATGGATAACCTGACATGGCAGGGAAAGGATGGACTGCCCGAGGGGACAGGCTGACAAAGAGTGTGCCCTGCTGGGGGTCACCCAAACCCTACTGGTCCCCACTGGTTTCAGCTGGGAGCTGGGCTTTGGCAGCGGATGCTCCCAGGACTGGTGTGCTTTCCTGGAGCATCTCCCCATTTGGGTGGGAGGTTTCTCCCCAAGCAGGAGAGCAGAGCCGAGTGTCAGCCTGCGTGCGGAGCTGCTGCTAATACCTTCTTTGCTATTTTTAGCTCAGCAGCCTCGTGCTGTTGGTTTCAGTGTGTTTTTTTTCCTCACAGTAAATTCCAAATCTTTTTCCTCTTTCACCTTCTATTCCGGGATGCTGCCTGCACCATTCGGCTTTGATCTGCACTGATGCCAAGTGTGTTTTGAAACTCTAAGTATAGCACATCCCTTGAATTTCTCTTATCTAGCAAAGCAGTAATATCCTCAAAGAGCTCCAGCAGGCTGGTTAAAAACCTGACATTGCACGGCTCAGTCCACACCAGCTACTTCTCAGCCTGGTTCCCAGGCATCCTCCCCTCCAGAGTGCTCTGCAGGCTCATGACCCAGGCTGTGCATTGCTGCTGGTGTCTAGAAGTCGCTGTCAATCTTTTTTTACAGCTCAGAGACTGAAAAGGGCAGCTAGGAGCAAAGAGGGCCAATATTTATTTTTCTTTTTTTGTTTCCCCCCCAAAGATGCCTGAATGCAGCCTTGAATTTTGCATCTGAAGAATGATTGTAGATACAAATGATAACATTTTAGACTTCAAAATAACTGGTTTTCTGATGTAGGCAGGTAACCAGGTGGCCAAATGTAGTCATTTGTGACTGGCAGTGGATTGCAAGGGCAAAGATCTGAAGGCTGGTCTTAAATCCGTCCCCAAAATGTCTAGTGCTCTATACACACACTCTGTAACAAATTAATGTCAGATGCTGCACTTGGTATAATTAGACAGGATTTAGAGTGGCAGAGCCAGCAAATTGCTACAATTTATGTGAAGTCCCTATCCCGAGGTCTGTACCCGTCGCTGCTTCATCATCACTGAAAAGCTATTCATCAGTTGGAGGAGGGAGCCCCTGAATTGTTTGGCACAGTTTGGCCCCAAATTTGGCCCCTATATGGATTCCTGATGCCAGCTCCTTGGGATGCCCTTTGAGGTGTGGGGTATCAGTAGGAGCCCAGAGTGCTGATAAACTACATAAACCAAGAAAGACACGTACAACATCCAGAGCCAGAATGCTAGGAAGCACCAATCTGGTTAGTAAATCTTTTGCTGCTTTTCCCCAATGCACAGTATGAAATAAAAAAAGGTTAAAAAAAGAAAAAGTGCCTTCATTCCCTAGTTCTCATTAAGAGATAGACCCAATCTGGCTTAACTAACTAAGCCAAGCTCTGGCAGCAGTGGCGCGTGAGTGGCGCGGGTCTGCTCCAAAGTGGAACCAGCTCCCAGCCCAACTCTTCAGGAAACATCTCATCCAGTGAACCTCGTATTTTTCCCACAAACTCCCCTCAAGCTGTAAAGCACATCTGGATAATTTTAGGCAGAAAGGGATTTTCCCAGAAAGTTGGAGGGGGAGGGGGGGGGAAGCAAGGGGCTGGTTATATTTGGAAACCTCTTTTAAGCACGGAGACCCCATTGCGGCGGCAGCATCGTGGGGTGATTGTAAGCGGCGCGGCGGCAAGGGCGGGTGTTGCACCGGCATGGAGTAATGTCTGGCAGCAATTTGTGGCCATGGGTGGGTTTTTCTCCTTGCAGCTTTGTTTTGGAGTGTGCTTCTGCCTGTACTCCCTCGGCTGCCCTAGGATGAAGCAGGGACCTGCTAAAATTCTACGGAGATTTGGTCCAGTGGCTCCAGGGCAGCTCCGGACATGGCACTGCTCAAAAGCAACGGAAAGGCAACAAAAAAAGGCATTTTGAAAGGATAAAGTGCCCCGACTGCCTCAGGGCCCAGCCAAGCGTTTCTCGGAGGGGCCGGGCCAGTGATGAGGGTATGAGGAGGCAGCTCATCAAGCCCTTATTAGCACAGGAACTACCGAGTGCAAATTAACGCTCCAGACTCCGTCTTGTCCCAGCCGTACGGTGAGCACCGCGTGCGCAGCCACGCTGAGCAGTTTAATCAACTCAGAAAGCAATTTGTTCTCTCTCTCTCTATAACCTTGACAAGCTAGCAGGTTATTTTTAAGCACACCGGCAAAGGCAAAGGTAATTCCCGGCCGGGAGGCAGCTGGCTGGCAAACCATCGTGCTGGGCAGGTGAGCAACCCTCTGCCAGCTCTGCTGCCGAGCAGGCAAAACCTCTGCCGAAGCTCCAGCCCCTTCACCCCCACACACTCAAGTCAGGGTCACTCTGCCATGGGCACAGTCCATCACCTTGGGGCAATGCAATTCCCCGATGCTGTTGACCTGAGGACACATGTGCACCCTGTTTGCTCTGTGCTGTGCTACAGAGAAGGTTGGAGGAACCAAGCTGTGTGCAGGGCTCAGGAACTGAGGAAAAACAAATAAGGCATGATGATTTCCCAGAGGATGGGTGAGTAACTGGGGTACTGTGATGTAGTGGCATTGCTTGCCCTGTTTAATAATTCCTTCCCCCTGGAGAGGGCTGTCCCCAGGCAGGGAGGATGGAGGAGATGGTGTGTTGGGATGGCAGACACCCCTGCCACATGCACCCTGCCACCCAGCCTGCTCCTTCACCTCTCACATCTGATCTCCCAGTGAAGGAAGGTAGATGTTTTGCCAGGCACGGTGCCCACTGTGCAGCGTGCCCAAGGTCACCCAGGTACTGGTGTCAAAGCACCAGCCCAGATTTTGGCCAAGGCAGCTCCCTCCCTCCCTGCCACAGCATCCCTCCTCCCCACTGCAGTGCTGCTGGGTTTGTCCTGCCGAGCCTCTTTCTTTCCAGAGGCCAACCGGACCACTGTGGTGGGAGATATGGTGGGAGATATGGTGGGAGATATGGGACCTGGAAACCCGAGAGTAGGCGCAGCTGCCTCTGACATGCTCTGTGTCCTCAGGGCACTGGGCTGTGTTTGCTTTGGCCTGTGCTGCCCCAGCAGCTGCTCAGATGTGCTGGTGATAACATGATTAGCAGCAAATTAGTTAATGCTTTCCCAGCGAGCAGGGTGCATGGGGGCCGAGGCCACCTCCCCATCATGACCACTACGCTCCCTTCAGGCATAGAGGTGCTGGGTGCTCTTGGGGATAATGCTCCCATGCTGGGAGCTGGAGATGGGAGCTGGAGAGGACCTGGAAAATGGGACTCCTGCCCCAATGATGATATGGTTCAGTGCCTGCACTTCAAGCTGATTTAAAGCAATGCCCAAGTTTATAGAGAATTAGTGAAACTAAGGAACGTTATTTTTCTTTATTAGGTTAAAGGGTAAGCAAATACAATCAATCTTGTCATGTATCACAAGATGTCAGCAACTTCCCACCTCAGCCAGAAAATTACCAGCTCCTCAGTGGATTGTGGAATTACATTCATAACCGCAGAAAACAAATATATCCGTGTATATTTTAATGAAAACACTGAAGGTCGCTACCTCACATCATCATCACAAATAGGTTACTGCTGAGCTAATTTAATAAATAATGAAATCCAGGCTGTGGAGGAACCCCCACTTGGCACAAGATGCAGCCCACATAGGGAGACGAAGGTGTTGGTGAAGGGATCTGCAAGGTATGGAGCCGGCAAACACGACCCCAAACCCCAGACTGGGCTGGGATTTGCTGGCCCAGCCCCCAGCCCTGACTCAGATGAGTACAACCACAAGGTGAGGTGCTCTGCCCTGTGTTCTAATGATGCTCTACCCTGTGTTTTAGCTGTGGGGACATTTTGCATTGTCCCTGCTCTGGCTCACTTTGGCTTCTTCCTTTAACAGCTTCCTAATTCAATTGCACTCATCCTCACCCTTCCCTTGCCATTCCTGGTGCAGATAACCTTGCTGAACTCCTCTTGGAGATTTACCAGCGGGAGAGAGCCCAGTCCAAACTTTAGAGCTGCTAATCACAGCTAATGAATTAACCAAGAGGGTGTTGATTTCCAATCTGAACATATAGGAGAGGGACAAGATCTGTCCTTCGCTCTGCCACATCTCCTGCATCCCGCCACAGTCCCTTGCTCTGACAGTGCAGGATTCTCCCCTCTCCTCACTCCATCCTCAGTCCCACCTGGCTCGAGGCCAGCCAAGAGTGAGGTGAGAGGAAAGCCCTTTTGAGCTGGGAAAACACAAATAATCATTGTAATAACGGCTGGTAGGATTCCAAGCTGCCTGCCAAGATCATGAGCTGCTCAGACAGCCCAAAGAGCAGAGAGGATGGACGTCAGCTGGCAAGGATGGGGCTGCCCGCAGTGGTGGCGGGGCAGAGGGCAGGAGATGCAGAGAGGCGAGGAGGAGCACAGGGCTGAAGGCTTTCCTGCCTAGCAGGATGAGGGATGTGGCCCAGCAGGGCCAGTCTCACCGTCGCGGGCACTGTGCCATGAAGGAAGCTGTGTGTGCCGGCCGGCGCTGCCAAGGGCTGCTCCTGCCCTGTGTCTGACCCTGCACTCACCCTGCTCCCCCCACGCAAGGGTGACCGAGTGACAGTTTATACAGTACCAGGCTGACTGTGTCTCTAAACATAAACTGGCGCTCTCCTCGCTCAGCAAAGGGCAGGACCGAGTCATCGCCTTTTGCAGCTCCAGGCCCCCAGCTCCACTGCGTCCACATGTCAGAGACAAATCCCGAAGCAAAAACATTTGGTGACGCTCAGCAAGGTCCCCCAGACTGCAGGCAGCAGGAGGAAAGGGGTGGCCCAGGCAAGCGCTGCTGTCCCCTTGCAGGGAGAGGATGTGGCAGGTTTTCCCACTCCAGAACAGTGCACCCTCCAAGATCTGATGTGCAGGGTGGGTGATGATGGCAGTGCTGTCCCATGCCACTGCAGCATTGTACCACAGTGGAGCTGGATCAAGCCTTGTACTTGAGGTGCTCGTGGGCAGTTAGTCTTGGATGTATATCCTTCCTGGAGATGTTCTGCATACGAAGCTGGTAAGGCCCTCATCCCTAGTCAGGGAGGTCACTGTCTGTCCCTCTCCCGCCCACCTGGTGGAAGAGCCACACTGCAAGGTCTCTGTTACCCTTGTCACCCAGCAGGCAAAGACTGTGTTTCCCCAGAATTTGCTCTCCAAACCTGTCCAGGGAGCCCAGTCATCCACTCCAAGGGTCACACAGGCAGCCTGGGCCCTGTTTGGCAGAGTCATCGCTGCACTCCAAATCCCAACCAATGCCCAGACTGCAGTGACAGGCACCATAAAACGCACTCGCATGAACAGACGCGCAGCAGTGCCGAGGGCTGGCTGGCTGGCTGCCTCCTCCAGAGAATGTCCCTGATTCAGAAGTGCCCATGGTTGCCCAGGCTGCTCAAGGCTCCCCCGGGGAGCCCTGGCTCAGCCCCTGTGAATTGCAGGGAAGTCATGGCAGCTCAGAGCTGAAGAATTACTGGGGTTGCACAACTTGCTGCTTACCCAGCTGATGCAGGCTGAAAGCTGCCGTGCACACGCTGATGCTCACCGAGACCTGCAGCAGGATGCTGTCTGTTCCCGCATGGAGTTTACCTGCACCACTTGATGCCCACTGGACAACGATGGCTCGAGCGTGCAAAGCCCAGGGGCAGGCGGCACGTGGCACAGCCACCACGTCGAACAACACAGCTGGGGAAGCCGAAACATGTGCAGACACAGGTACACAAAATATGCAGCCCCCTGCGCCTGGTGGCACATGCAGACCCCCAGCCTCAAGCTGGACTCCTCTACCTGAACCCACAGCTTTCAGTTGAACCCAAACACCTTTAAAAAAGGTTTTCCAGCAGGACATGTGCAGGAGGATGGCGGGGATCTGTCTGCGCCTGGCGCTGCAGGCGCCCTGCATCCGCAGCCACGGCGTGCTGTCGCTGCGCAGGGCGGGCAGCCCCAGCCTGCCCTCATTTATCTCCCCTCCAAATTGTGAATGAACGAACTTTCTCCCAGAATAAATAACAATCGCTCAAAAGTTATTTTAGGGCTGGTCTCAGTCGCTGGAGTTTCCGCGCCTGCCGAGGCCCATCACATTGTTTTCTGCTGCTTTCCTTGGCACAGCCCCAATCCAGGGTTCAGAAGTTATTACTATAAAAGTCAAATTGCTTTGAGGGGGGGAGGCTGGGAGAGGCAGGGTCGGCGGAGAGAGAGGGGATGGGATTCCTGGAAAGTCTCCAGCCGGGGATAATTGGAGCTGTGCAGGGTTGGACCAGTCCCCGCCGCGCTCAGAGGAGCGTTTCACCTGGCCCGTGGCCAGCGGGAGCTGAGGCGAGGAGGAGGAGGAGGGATGGGGTATTGTAGGTACAGCCCCCCCTACAATACGGTACTGCTGGGGCTCAGTGTGCTGGAGGGGTCCTGGGGGGCTCTGGGCTCATTCCCAGCCATCTCCTGGAGAGCCCCTGCCCATCCTCCTCCTCACAACCCCTTCAACCTGTGCTCACCCCGCTTCTATTTAATGCTGGTTATTTCCCCATCTACAGCACTAATTACTTTCCTGCCTTTGCACTGAGGATTGCCTTAAGCCTTGAAGCATTAATGTTTTATTTCCCTTCTAAAACTTCCTCTTTCAGTGTTTGCCATCACAACTCAGTAAATTTTGGCCATCCCTAAAAGCAAATGTTCTGTCCCTTCACACCAGGCACCACACTCAGTTGCAGTAAAGCTGTTGACAAGATGCCAGTCCCCATTCTGCACCAAGCAGCATCTCCCTCCATCCTTTGGGCCCATTTCCCAGCCCCTCTGCAGCCAGGGCTTGCCCTGGACCTTCCTCAGCACAACAGGGCAGGAGCAGCTCATGGATGTGGGATCTTAGTGGGGATGGGGGAACAGGCTACCTCTGTGTCCTCGTGGGATTGCGCCCTGGCTTGTGTCCCACATCCTTCAATCTAAACTCGATTTTTTTTTTCCTTTTTAAAATGAATTACATGAAATGATCATGCTATGTGCCCATGCAACCTCATTAGGATTCAGTTTGCTCTCTCCTTCCCTCCAGGCTGCCTTATTTTTATTATTCTCATTATTTAAGGTTGACCTTACAGCAATGACCAGCATCCTCCTGGCAAATGGGGCCTCGGCTGTGCCAGCCCTTCCAACCCACACCCCAGAGACCTGCCCCAGGGTTCTCCCTGCCCTGAAACTGGAACCTCTAGCCCACCACAGTACACGGTGCTGGGGAACCACTGCAAACACCCTGCAGCCGGGACTCCCAGGCTGGGAGCAGGCAGGAACACAGGAGATAAGATGTGGCTCAGCTTTGATACGTGCAGCTCGTACGCCTGCAGCAAAATCATCAAACACAGGCATCCACTCGGCGAGATGACCGCTGGGCAGTGAGGCTTCAGAGGGACAGGGGGCAAGCACGGGAGGTTACCTGGCAGCAGGATGTGGCAGCAGCAGATGTGACCTGTGGATGCACTTCAGAGAGGACATCTTCATGGAATCACTGACTGGAAAAGCCCAGCACTGCTCTCACTCCTGTTCCCCGTGCTTCTGTCCCGCTGGCACTCCAGCTCAGCTCAGCCACCCTGGCATGGCACAGGGCACATCCCCAACCCCTTCCCTGCCCCATCACCTGCCAGGGAGCTGGGATACTGCACTACCTGTGATGCTCAGTGTGAGCAAATATAAAAGCATTAACTGAGAATAAAGAAGAAAAATGTGACAAAAGGAGAGGAAAGCAAGCAGGGTGAATATCAGCTGCCATGGCAGCTGGGAGATAGGCAAGGGACAGTGTACCATGCAGGAGGGACCTCCCTGCCTGAGGGCATGCGGAAAAACCCTGTCCCAGGGCTGCAAGGTTGCCATTCCACACCTGCAGCGACCCAGCACAAACCCCCAGGCACAGCTGCTGAGGAAAGTCTCTGCTTCTTGCAACTCAAATCCAGCAGAAGTATCCCTGGGGCCACATCCAGCTGGGCCAGTGTGTGAAGTGGGCTCCTGGCTCCTCTGTACACTTTTTCCAACTAACTCTTCCTTTCTGTAGAATCACAGAATGGTTTGGGTTGGGGGGGACCTTTGAAGCCCATCTAGTCCAACTCCCCTGCCATGAGCAGGGGCATCTTCAGCCAGTTCAGGCTGACCTTGACCAGGACTGATCTTCCAGGATTGGGGCATTCACCACTTCTCTGGTGGTGAAACCTGTGCCAGTGTTTCACCACCCTCATTGTTAAAAGAGTTGTTCCTTACATCTAATTTAAATTGACCCTCTTCCAGTCTCAAACCATTGCCAACTTTTCCTGCCCCTTTTAAACCCCCACTGTGAGCCCCTACCATCCCGCAGCCCCTCCACCGCCCCTCTCCTGCGATCGCTGTCCACCAGGCATGGCTGGTTCCTTCCCTATTCCTTCCCTAATGGATCTGACAGCTGCTCCCTGCACTGGGCCAGGTTTCGGTTTCCCCACGCTGAGGTTTTCTTGTACAGTCTGTTGCAAAGCAAGAGCCAGGGCTGGCTCAGCCAGGCGGCACCAGTGCTCCCTTCACCCCAGCATGGCTGCTTTGCCAGTGGGTCACCCTGCCAGTACCCTCACGGGCAGTCACCGGCATGCTGGGGAGGGGAAGGAAGGAACAGAGTCGCAGGAATCAGATTATGAACTGAGTAATATCACATGTGGAAGGGCCTGTGGGGAAGGGGCTTCCAGGGCTATTTTTGCCCAACGAAAGTTGCAATTAATTTGCAGAGGAAGTCTCTCAGCATTAAGAAACCCTCCAGGCAGAGTCCGGACTCAGGGACACACATCACATTATTTTCTCGTTTAAAAACCATCGCGGTGGTGAAGGGGGCTGCTCCCCCCAGGCCGGCGCTAACGGGCAGCTGTGGGGGGAGCGGGGGAAGGGGGGAGCTGGCTCCGGAGGGGCAGGCGTGTTTGGAGAGGGAAAGGGAGCCGAAATTAACCTTGGAAAGCATTCAAATTAGGCTGTGTAATAAGAGACCCACTTCTCTGGGTAAATTTGTTAGGATTAGGGCTCACTGAGCTGTTGAGGAGAATTCAGCATGGCTCAGAGCCAGGGCAAAATGAAGCTCCTGGCTTGGTCGGCTGCGGGAAAAGTCCAGGCTAATGGGCTTTGGTTCAAACTTTGATACGAAAAAAATCCAGGAACAAAGGCACTAATTCTTCCAAAAGCCCCAAAATCTCAGTTTATACATTTCTGTTTATGTTCATTCATAATAGATATACACAGCTGTTCTTATCATTCATATTCAAATTCCATATGCATCTTTAGCAGTTAGTACTCCTGCCTCAAAATGAAAAAGAAAAAAAAAAGGCATGTGGAAGATTAAAGAAAACTGAAAACCAACCTGTCTGGGGGTGTGAATTCTTCCAGCATCTGTGTCTGAGCTCAGGTCCTTGCACTGGGGTCCAGCCTCGGGGCAGGAGAGGAATCCACTGCCAGCCTGGGCTGGACATTTTAGGGACTTATTTAAGGCTCTTTGTCACCTGCCATGGACCTGTCCACTGAGCTCCCTCTGCCCTGGGTAGTGACGTGGCTGGTTGGGGTTCACCCTGTGCCTCCACTCCCAGCACACATCGGTGCACCCACAGATTCCCTGGTGATACTCTACAAATCAGAGAGGAGTGGGCAAACCTGACCCTCTCCTCAGAGCTGGGGCATCTGTGCTCACACTGCCCTGGGTGAGCAGAAGGAAACTTTCACAAATTCAGTTGTTTTAAGCTAAAAAAAACCAAAAACCTGTGATTTTATATTACTTGGTCTTTTAAAAAAGTTTCTCTATCTCACATTCTGGAGGATCTCTCCTCTCTTCCTTTAAAACTTATCCCTGGACTAAGGAACAAAAAAAACCAACACATTTAAATCTGGATATATCACAGAATATTTGCATCTTAAATCTTATTTTTTGATCCCTGGAGTTTGCTGTTACAGACAAATCTAGTGCTGTTGAGTAAAGCTCATTAGTAGGAACTAGCTCTTAGAATGAGCAGCGGGGACACAGATAGCACAGATACTTAAAGTGTTGTCACTAGGTTTCAGAGTTAATCCTGCTAAGAAGTTCCCCTCTTAACTCTGAGCTGTTGTTGTGCACATCCATGGGGGCTAGAGACACCGCTATTGATTCTTAGGATTATTAGGGAGGGCTGAGGCTCCATCCCTCTGGCAGTGAATATGTGACCCGTGGTACCTCACTGCAGAAAGCAGGAGCTGCAGCAGTGGGACTGGACTGATGCAACAGCCCCTGACTCTCCTCCTGCTCACCTCTGCACACTGCCCAGGTGAGACTCAGGTTCTGCCATGGCACAGACACGGCCTGAGCTGTTGCAGGTGGTTCTCACACAGCTTCCAGAGCCAGGAAGGGGGCGACGCGCCCTGCGGAGCAGCGCGCTTCTGCCGTATTTACATTCCAGCATAAATTGGCTTCTCCTCTGGTCTCTCACGTGTCCTGTCCCGGTCCCCTCCTGCTGTGCGTTCCCCCGGCCGCTGCAGCCCCTCCGTCTGGTTGAAATATCCTTTAATCGGGAGCTCATGTGTTCCGGCCACAGCAGAAGGGGGGCAGCAGCCTGGGGACAGGGGACAACTCAAGCACGCGCTGCCCCCCTCGTGCTGCACCCCAGCACGGCCCGTAGTGCCTGGGGACTGCACAGGGTTGTACCAGCGCCTTCCCCCACATTGTCCTTGTCACCTAGGACACAGGTTTAACATCTGACTGGGACACGACCCCAGATGGATGTGTCCTCAACTCATGCAGTGTTTGGGTGCCTGTGAGATATGAAGGGGGGCGTCACCCCGAGGCCAAAAGACCCTTTCCACGATGCAGGAGGCAAACCAGAGGAGTGGAAAGCAGGCTCACCAGCCGTCTTTCATTTCATGAACAAACACATGAAGACCTGGAAGCAATAAATCCAGAGCTTGGACTACAAAACCAAACATGACTGCAGCTCTCCCTTGGAACAGGAAAGGGAGGAATGAGGACAGTCACAAAGCCAGCCAGGGAGCACAAGCACCACCAGGATGCTTTAGAGGGGCTGGATCAGGGTGCTCTGGCCAAAAACCTGTTCCCAAAAAGCTGTCTGTGCTGGTGTTTTTGAGCTGTCAGTCACTATGCCTCAGGGATGCACAGAGCACCCTTGGAAGCAGCCTGGATCGACAGGTCCCAGGGTGAGCAGCTGTCCCTCACCCTCCTGGGAGCAACAGGAGCAGAGCCCAGGGATGCAGAGGGTGCACTGGGAGGACATATACCCTCCAGGTGTATGGCATCACCTGCACCCCAAGCTCGAGGTGCCAGCCCATGCAGCAGCCAGAGCCCCACGGGGGGCTGTGGGCCACGTGTGCTGTGCCAGTGGGGTGCTGTGCCTGGCTGCTGCCCTGGGACAGGGATGCCTCAGGGGTGCTGCTGTGGGAGGGGGCTGCCCCGAGCTGCTCTGTTGGCAGAGCTCTGCCTGTGCAGGGACACCCAGCCAGGCAACCCCCAGCCTGGGTGCTGCCTGCCCACAGGAGCAGCGCGGTGCGAGACAACCGGGCTGAATCCCCCCTCTCAGTGTCCCACGGAAAAACAACTGGGAGCCACCAGACCCTGCTGCTGCAGGCTCCTGTCAGGTCTCCCCAGCCCAGCTCTCTCACTCCTGCTGCCAAAAACTCCCTTTCCCCCTCCCTGTCTTGCACCTGGGGCTGAGCTTTTGTATTGCTGCACTGGCCCTGCCGAGATCATCAGGCTCACCTCCACTTGCCCACACAGCAGGAAGGACAGGTGTGTGCCCAGGCCATAGGGATTGCCCTCCAGCCAACATAGCTCACTTTAGGAAGCCCTGATTCCCATGCAGTGGGGGACATCCCACCCCAGAGCCTTGGGGAGTCCCACTCACACCAGGCTGGAGACCCGGGGAGGAAAAGAATGAGAAAATGACAGCAAAACCAACGGGCAGTGCAAGCCATTAGTGGGATCCCTGGCCAAATCTGCACTTCCCCATGGCCACTCTACAGTAATCCCAGAATCCCCACATCCCTGCCAGGTGCAAGGGAAGACTGGGTGCCCACTGGCTTCCCTCCCCAGAACCCCGCTCACCTGCGTCGATGATCTTACAGGTGATCTTTTCCAACAAAGATGATTCTATGATTCTGTGATCTCCCCTGGCAGCTGGGGAAGCTGCAGCAGCATCGGAGCTGCCTTCTCCTTCCAGCACTCGGGCAAACTGCTATTTGTAAAACAAAGGTGAAAACATCAAATCAAATGGATGAGTCAGAGGAGAAGTTCAAAAACGGGGAGCGTGGGGAAGGGGAGAAGCAGGATCTCCATCTCCCCTCCCACCTGCCAGTAGGCAGGGAAGCAGGCAGGGAAACAGGCAGCACCTCGCCCGCTGGCAGCCCATCACGGCTTCAAAGCGGGCGCAGATCGGATCTAGCAGCCGGGGATGCACCGAGCAAGCGCTTAGCGGGGAAGGGAGATGGCTTCTCCGATAATGCAACGTGTGAACTCCCAGGTTTAAATTAACTAATGACTTCAGATGCTGCCGATAGTCTGCAGGGGATGGGGAGGAGTGATTTATGGGGAAAGATTATGCAGACTAATTAGGCCAGCTTTACCACTTAGGAGTTACCCAGCCAGGCTGGGGGCTGTGCCTGGGAGGACACACTGCGCCCCAGCCTTGTGCAAAAGGATGGGGAGCAAACCCAGGCCTCTCCCTGAAGCCACGGGCACCCTGGCAGCCTCCTCACCCAGGAGCATCACAGTATGAGCACAGGAGATCCCACCATGCACTACAGCACTTGCCCACAGCTGCCCGTTCTCAGGTGCAGACAGAGGATACTCATGGACTCTCTTCTGCCACATGACCTGCACCTCCCCAAGCTCCCCAGCCAGCACGGGGGGCCAAGGGCTCTGCTCAACCCCCCTGGACTGCTTTATGGCCATTGCACCACAGCTGCCAGGTGTCTGTGGTGAAGTGCACGGTCAACAGGACTCACACCAAGGCTCTTCCAAATCCCAGTTACATACAAGCCAAGAACCAGTGATTTCCAGTGGCTGGGCAAGCACTGAGCGCAGCCTCATGCTGCACTGACTCACCGCTCTCAAGTGTAAGAAGTTGCCGTGGCCTCAGCCAGGAGAGCTTTTTATCACGTTATGGGAAAGCACTTGCAGTTTCCTTTTCTAGGAGCCCTGGATATAATAAAAAGGCCTCCTCAGGCTTCAAAGCGGGAGGATTTTCATTGCTTCCTGGGCCAAGAACAAAGCACCACTGAGCTTGGCCAACAGTTGTTGTCTCTGTCCCTTGAAGTGCATCAAGAATCCAGTCCTCAGGGCTTGGTGACGGCTTGGAGGGTTCAGTTCACAGGGACGGAGACAGGTTCAGCCTGCCCTTGTGCTGGACCCGAAGCACTCTGAGATGGGTTTGCCCCCCTTGCATTACTCCAGTTTCACCAAGAGCTGCCAGGGTGGCCATGGGTAAGGCACAAGGAGCACTGGTGGCCTGACCCTGGAGCTGGCATCACTTCCCCATCTACCCACTCAGTACCTGCAAGACAACGGGGTGCTGCTGTAGTGCATAACACGGTTTTCAGCAGGGATTGCATGCATGACTGTGTAAATAACACAGAGGTACCATGAAACCAGCTGTTTTCACGTTAAAATGAAAATTTAACAGAGTGACAAGCAGGAGCTGCAGGGGATGCAGCACGGGCTTCCTCAAAGAGACCACACGAGTCACAGCTTAATTCTGGGGCACAAACTTCCCACCACTTCCAAAGCCCAGCCCTGGGGTGATGCTTGCCCAGAGCAGTTCAGGGAAGTGTGGGGACTTCCTGCCCCTTGGCCCAGGGTGCCCACAGGGAGCGGGATCCCTGCTTTCAGCCTGCAGCCTCTGGCACTGCGATATGCCAGGGACAGACAGACAGACAGGGACATTTCCCAGATGCCTTTGGAGAAACAGGAGGTCCTTGTCGCCGCTATCAGCATGAGGCTCCTGAGCCCTTCCTCTGCCCACGCTGGGTCTGAGATGGAGCCCTTTGTCACCAGCGCATGACCAGCTGCCTGGGGAGGGTTCTGCTTGGCATGATGCCACGAGTCCCATCGCTGGAGATGGGGTTCTGGGGGGAAGGAACTGCTGTTGTCCTCATGGCTCCTTCTCTCCCACATGCAATGCAAGGAACCAAGTCGAACAGGGCTGGGGTGGTCCCATGAGCCCCTGCCTGCTCCCCACATCCCCTGCTGCCAGCCCACGCTCAGGTCCAACCACCTCACCTCAGTTTCCTGGGAAACAGAAAGCCTTTACGTTTGTGCAGAGACAGAGGCAGGAAAGTTCGCATGGTAAAAAAAAAAAAAGAATAAAAAGTCAGAGGAAAGAGCTTGCCCTGTGCTGCCCCACTAACACCACACTGCTGTGGCTGCCCACGATCTGCTCCAGCCATGCACAACATTGTTGGCAAGCAATTACTTATTACACAATATTTTTGTTTCCTCAAACCATTAATGAATTATTTAGGCATCTCTAGCAGTTACATGGAGAATGATCAACCGCTGCTCAGTGTGGGGTGCCTGAGTGCCTGCCAGGGAGAAGCTTTTGGGAAAAGCACCCCTACACCAGGACACTCCACGTGCTCGAGCAGAGCCACGGCACTGCAGAACTCACTGCTGCAGTGTCAGCAGGGCAAAGCACACCACCCCTCCCCACAGAGGCTATCGACCAGGAGTAGGAGCTTTTCTCCAGAGCTTGAAGAGCAAAGTTCACCTGCTCCGCCTTCCCCAGCCCTTTCCTCCTCGCAACGTGCTCCAGGCACCTGCCCAGTGCCAAAACCATGGAGAAACTCGGCACTGATTTGTAGTGCGTGAAGGTAATTCAGAGCTGGAGCAAACTGTTGCACTGAGTCACTGCAATCCTTGGCTACCTGCTAATGAACACAGGGCCAGGATGTCTGAAACCTGCAGAGAAAGCCCTGGCTGTGGCTGCGGGAGAGTTCTGGCTGCTGCCAACTGCAGCCATGAAACTTCACGAGGGTGATGCCAATCCTGGACAAAACAGTTCCCTCCAGCATGTGCATGGGCTTATCACATCAGCCCATCTTCCTGGAGCAAGGTACCACTCAGCATCCTGCACTAGCACTAACAGGTGCTAACTGGAGGCTCCTGAACCCAGGCAAGCCTCAGGGAAGGAGGTTTTCCAAACTACTCCAAGAAGCATCTTTAGTCTCGCAGATAAATGCATGGAACATGGAACAATGAGGGGGTAAAAGCACTCTCTAAGAAAACTTCAGAAAGACACAAATTCTTCCATAAAATCACTCTTCTTGTTGGAAAGGCACATGGTGAGGATAGACCACTGCTGTTCCAGTGCTGGCTGGTGCTCTGAAGGTGAGAATAGGACCTCTGGCTTGCCTGGTGCCTTGTTGCCTAAAGATGTGGGATCTGATGGGAGAACTGGGGAGCTGAAGCTGGCCTGCAGCACAGGGAGGCTGTAGGGCTCTCTGCCCTGGAGCTAAGGAAGAAGGCTATATTTTAAAGCCAAAATCCCTAGTAAGGGATGGGAAGCTCTGCTCCCGGCCCTCCCTTTCCTGTCAGTATAGTCAGCAGGCTACGGGGGCCAGGAGAGACACCAGTCCTGAGGAATGACAAAGGAGCTCCTGGGTCTTTCAGCTCAACCATAAAGTTTCTTCAGCCCTTCACTCCCTCACTCTCACACTAAGTTTACAATCTCTGCCACAAACTCATCTTTGGGCTCACCTTGGACGGGCTTGAGGCTGCACAGGAGTCCTGGTGGGAGTCAGCCTCACTGCCTACCATGGATCTCACCCCCCAGCAAGGTCTGCATCCCTCCTGGCAGCCCTCAGCAAACTTGGTCACGGGTTTCTCCCAACACTTTACCCTCTCCCTTTTCCCCACCTCAGCCCCTTGCACGGCCTCAATTACTGGCAAAGGCTCCCACAGGCCCCAGCCACTTGCAGCTGATCACAACACTCTTCTCAGACCTGGGGACCATCGCCCCCTCCCCTGCTTCCAGCTCCTGAATAATGTCTGATTCCTCTTGCTCATGGCTTCACAGCTGTCTGATGTCTCAGTCATCCCCGGTCTGCTAGTCCATGGCATCCCGATCACCCCATGAGCCTGGCGCACTCCTGGGCAGTCTTTTACCTTGTGAATTACTTCCCCTATGCTGAGGAATGGGACAGAAAGAGCTGAGGAGGTGCAGATGAGGATGGAGCTGGGATCATGGAAGCCTGAGCCTGGGTACCAGTGTCTGGGTGCTCAGCCACAGCAAATTCCAGGAGAGAGTGCCCTCCCCAGGGAAAGCACTCAGCCCACTTTGGCTGCTTCTGAATTTGGTGGAGCACCTCACCCAGGCTCTATGGTTTGGGCAATTAGACCTTTCCCACAACACATAGCTACCATGGCGCTGGTCCCTCTGATGTCTCAGTGTTGAAAGCTGAGATGAGACCCGGAGGGAGGGACCCTCCATAAGCGAGAGGGAGTTTGCAGACATCACTGCAGCTCCAGCTTCCCCTCCTTCATCCCCAGCCCCACTGTACATCATGTGGGTCTCGCCCGCAGCGAGGCCTCCAACCAGAGAAACACTCGCTTTTTTTGTCAGGGCTGGTCTCCTCATGTTTATTTCCCTTTGCCGTGTGAGCAATTTCCCCTTCCCACACAGGGAGCGACGGCCCGCAGCCGTATCAAACGCGGCCGTGGGGATGGGGCCAGCCCTACCCCGTGCTGGCAGAGCCAGGCAGGGACGCACGGCCGTATCTCATCCGCTGGCATGCAGCACGCCGCCGCGCCTGCAGGAAACATATGTCACTGGTTAAACAGATCGTGAAAGCTTCAATCACTTCCTTATGGCGGAGCCGGGCTGAATTCATACCAACAGCCAGCATCTCCCGCACCCTTTCCTGTGAGTGGGACCAGCCCTCGCCCCTGTAGGGTGCTCCCCTGCCTCGGTGCTCCCCTGTCCCCGTGGAGATGGGGCGGTCTCATAGAGAGCCGTGAAACACTTATCCAGAAAGACAAACTGTTTCTTGTCAGCACCTTGTTACCTCCCCGAAATGCTCCTCTCTGCCTGCAAACCCAACCGACAGGGAGCTCAGGGGTGGAGAAAGTCTCCCAAATTCATGGTCTATCACAAGGCTCCCTCCAGCATATTTGCCTGATGCACAGCTGCTGTGTTTGGGTCACTCTTTGCTTGCTAACAGCACATGGTCAGAACCCAGATGAGCCTCACTGGTCCCCGACCCCTCACCGACCCCTAGGGTAGCCCTGTAGGAGCTCAGTGCATTTTATGGGCATGGGCTGTGCATGGAGGAAGGGACCCTCAGCTCTGCCTGTCCTCAGGGAGCCACAGGCAAAGCTTTCTTTGGGTGTCTCCTGGGCATCGGCAGCATCTCCTGGAGCAATCTGCTCTGGAGCGATGTCAATCACACACTCTCTCCTGCTCCACTGATGGGGTTATGAAAGTTCCCAGTGTCAATAAAGTAGACAAACACAGCTGTCCCTTTCCCTTCAGCTGGGGTCCAGGGCTGCCCAGGCAGGTCCCTCCTCCTGCAGACACGGGTAGGTGTTGGTGAGACAATGCATCATCACAGAGTCTCTGCCTTTACGCTCAGTTTTCTCCCGTGGGCTGGAAGTTGCTTTTTTTGGAAGAGATGCAGGCAGGAAAGCTCATGTGGGCTTTGGTTATGAGACTGGCAGCTGCTGTCATCTGAGCCCAGCAGAAGGAGATATTGGCAGGCCAGGCCAGCCTGGCCATGGGTGCTGCTGTGATGGCAGACCACATGCCAAAGAGCTCCCCCAGTTTCTCTGTTTTCACCCTGCCTTGCCCAGAGGTTCCCCTGTCTCCCTCTGCCTTCCTGCAGCCTTCAGCCACCTCCGCAACACCTCTTGCCTGGGACAGAGGGGAGCACTTGGCAATAACATCTTCCTTATGTGCCTGCAACAACAGCCAAAGTCCCAGGCCTTTCCTGGGATTGCATTCCAGTGAAATCCCCGCACCCTTATGAAAGGAAAGAGCAAGACAACAGTGTTATTTCTGCAAATACAAACACCCACAGAGATCCTTTCCCACCACAGGCACTGGAGCCATGGGTACACAAGCTGGTATCATGTCTGCATGGCTCCCACCTCCCCAAGCTCTGCTCACCAAGACTTCACCTGGAACAGCCAGTTTGCTTAGGATGGTCCTCCTGCCTCCCTGCTCAGAAGCAGCACCAGTCCCAGAGCAGTGCCTGCTCATCAGCTCCGGCTCTTCTCTGCAGAATTGTGTTTGCTTACCCAAAGCACTCTCTTGCTTGTGAAGGACAAGGACCAAATCCCTGCTTAATCTCACTGGTGTGATCCGTCCAGGTGCCTCTGCTCCAGGACCATGCGCTGTGTGAGCAGCCCTGGTTTTGTCAGTATTGGCAAATCCAATCCCAGCCAGTGCTGCCTCCTGCCAGCTCATCAAGGAAGGGAGTAGTACATAACAGACCCCTCCCTACCCACCCCTGCAAACCACCTATGGGGTGCTGTCCTCACTCGACTGCTTTTGAACACACGTGGCAGCAAGTTGGTCCCCTGTGTGGCCACAGTTTCTTATGAGTGATGGGAGCCACCATGGCTCTGCCAGATCCCGTGCCTGCCCCAGGCAAGAGGTGGGGTGACTGCAGCCCTATTCCACTGCTGCACACCCATTCCCTACCCCAAAATCCTCAGGGTCGGGTTTGCCTCCCACCCACGCCTACTGTTTTGATGGGGCAGCCAGAGAGGAGCAGCCACCTTCCCAGCAGGAAGGAGTTGGTGGAGGATTGTGCAAAGGCACCAGGCAGTTCACACGGCTGGTTCCTGCCATGTTGATTGATGTTCCTGAGGAACACACCTTCAGTCCAGTTCACCTGCTCCCTTTTATTTCCAGCGCCTGGGAGCCATCTCCCTGCCATGGCAGTTCTTGCATATCAGTATCAAGTGCTTGGCTCCACAGCTAATTTGTACAAATTAAACCAATTTTAAGGGGAAGAAGAGATGCAGACTCACTACCCATAAACATTTTGCTCTGTAGTCTACAACCTGCTCAAACCACGTAGCTCCTCATGGTAACAACATATAAATAACTCCCATTGCTGGTTCCCAGTCTGTGTCTCCAAAAACATTTTTGGGCCAGACCCTCTCTCCCTCCCCATCTGCCTGCAACTCCAGTCCTTGGAATTTACCAACACTTAAAAATATTTTATACATCCCTGTAAAATCACACACATTTAAAGCCAGTTAAGGCCTGAATTATGTTTTAAGAAGTTGTCCAATTTGTAAGCATCATAAAAACCTGAAACAAGTTATCGTAGAAATAACCACAGCAAAATTACCGTCCCGACTCGCAGCCGAGGAGGCCGTGACCCAGGTGCGGGAGCAAACAGCTCTCCCCATGGCTAATGCAGCCTGTGAGTGGGAGGGCTGCTGGCACTTTCGGGGGATCTAATTTAACCATCGAATTTGCGGTAACCCCAGGCAGCTTTAGGGCAGTCATTACATAGTTTGCCTGATGCCATGAGAGCTTGGTTTTTCACCAAGCACAAATTTATCACCAGCACAGGCAGAGCCCAGTCACATTACACCTGGGAACCCCATGGGTGCTTGAGGGATGGAGGATGAGGAACTCCAGGAGGTGGGTGCCAGGACAATCCACTGCCCTGGAGCTGTTTGGAAGCATGGGAGGGAGGGAAGCATAACTTAGGCTGACAGGTTTTTTTTTTCCCCAAACTATTTCCTGATGAGCCATGCTGGAGGAGATCAAGCCCATGCAAAAAGCTTTCCTACCAAGCCATACTATCTCATGTTTTGCATTTGAACAACCAGGCAGGGGCTGGGGAAGAAGGCTGCAGGAACCCTCAACAACACTAAGGACCAACCGGCACACAGGGTGGCTGCCGCTTCCCAAGTCTCCTCCAATTCATCTCCGCAAAGGACCACTGCCCTCTGCTACATAACCATTTTCTCCATCTTGTTTCATTTCCAGTAAGCATCCTGCTACATCTTGCTTTTTCTCTGAAACCCCCTTGTTTTTGCTGCCAGCTTCCAGAGAAGGAAAGGCACCATGGAACAGGATGCACCAGCTATTCTCGGCACAAGACTTCACTGGGTTCCCAGTCACTCTGAGCAAATCCAGTGCCATATCTGGGCCATTGGCTTTCCACCACCTCCAAGCAGGCTTTGGACATCATGGATGTGCACAAAAGGTGGGTCATGAAATGTGCAGAAAAGGACATGGAGCAGGACCCATGCTCATGAGCAAGCCAGCCCTCTGCATGGTAGGAGCAGCCGGATGCCTTCCCCATGTTTTGCACTCTCCATCTGTCTCCAATGCAAGGCAGAAGCCCAGCCTGGAAACCCGCTGATTCTTTCCAGAGCTGCAAAATGAAGCTTTTTCATCCCAAGGACGCAGGCTGCTCTGCAAGCTGCCCTCCTGCTTCCCTAAACTCTGACCAGATTTCACACTGAGCCTTCAAAGGGAAGGAGCTGGAGCAGCATCCCTGGCAGGCAGCACTATGGGGACTGGCCAGCTGAGCCCCCCAGGGGTACCAAGGGGCCACTGGTCCCCTGGGCAAAGCAGCAAGTTCTCATGGCAGAAAGGTGTTAACAAAGGCCAACCAAGCAGGCTGCAGCTCAGCTGCTGGCAGGCAATCAGAGAGCCCAGGTCTGTTTTGCTGCCAGGTTATCAGTGGATCCATCAAGGGATGCCTTCAAGACGCCAAATCTATCAGCTCTCCCATATGGATGCCATCCACACTGAGCCATTTCCTGCCTAATCGGTATCAGCCCTGCTCCTCCCTCCCCAAAATCACTCTTTACAGCCTGCTGCAACTCTACAAATATTTTTACAACAGGTAAAAAAGGCATGCAGCGCATCTCCCCCGCCCAACCCTCCCTCGGGGCACTCTGTGCACCATCACCATACCAACTGGGATGCAGGTGTGGGAAGACATCCTTGGACTCTAACATTGCACTCTGAATTTTCACTGTGGCTCTGTGAACACCCCAGTGGGTACTGGAGGCCTCACAGGTACCCAGGAATAGGGGTGCAGGTGACAGGGGCTGGACAGGACCTCCCTGGGTGCCAGGGCAGAGCCCTGGTCAGGGTGTGCCTTATTTACCAGCAGAGAGGAGTTTACCTTGCAAAGGTTTCTGTGCCTGATAGCCTGGGATTATTTTGTCTTTCATGTGGTCTCTAATGAAAGGGAGCCTGGAACAGACGCAGATTTGAAAGAAAAGAGGAGGAGGAAATTTCTTAGCATAGGGTTTCGGTTCCCCTGCCTATAAACAGTGCTGACAGCGAGAGGCGGCGGTGATAAACACGGCGATAAGGGCCCAGCTAGACAGGTAATCTGGCACAAAAGGTCCGTCTGGAGAAGTTTACGCAGAAGTCGCCACACACTGTTTAAAAAAACCAAAACCCTCAAGCCCTAACCAGTGCGAGTGGTTGCACTAGGGAATTCCCCCAGCTGCTTGGGCACAGGGTGTCCCTGCCAGGAGGGGGTTTACCCCATTACTAAGAGTGGTTCGTTTTCCTGCCTAGCAGCTGTGGGAATTCCCAGCAGAGGGGCTGCTTCCAGCAAAGGCACTCAGCATTCCCTCCACAGCCCCAAAACCATCTCACTTCCTCATCTGATGAGCTGTCACATATTCTTAGAGTTAAACGTCTTCAACGGGCACCATTCGGGGAAATAATTTCTTCTGTTTAAAGATTCATTGATATTGGTGTTGGAGAGAAAAACAGCAGTTTTCCCTTCCTTGTGGTCAGAAATCGCTGCAGGGCAGGATTGTTTCTGATAACAATAAATAGTACCTTGGCCCAAGGATCATCCCACCGCTAGTGCCGTTCCCAGGGTCCCAGGTAAAGGGACCATAAATCCTAAAGCCTTGAATAAAGAGGGCAAATGTTTTAAGGCAGAAGCAGCACATATAAATTGTGCAGAACTTTATAAAAGCCACAGAAAATACATCCCTGCTGCACGAGCACCATAAGCCTTACACAACAGCCGGGATGATTCACGGGAGTGGAGAGGCATGAATCACCGGAGGCGGGTGAAACAGGTTTCTACCCTGTACCTGTAATGCAGAGACAGCCCAGCTTCGGCAGGGATCTTATCAATCCCATCCTCCTCCCTCGGCAGTGCTGCATGACTTGACTTGCCGGCATAGGCATTGCCAGGGTGTGATGGGAAGAGCCAGGGCAGGCTAAAGTGCTGTAGGAGAGCCAAGGAGGGTTTCTTTTAGACCAGCTGGTGCCTAGCAGGGACAGCAGAGAGATGCCCACTATTTTCAGGTGATAACAACGAAATATTTCTACAAAGAGCAGTGCCAAAGGGGCAGAGATTGTATGTCTGGCCAGCACAAAGCCTCTGAAGTTGAAAGCGAAATACCCAAAGGCTCTGATGGCTCTCAATCACCAAGTGACCTGGCTGCTAAGAAAAGAGCCAGCGAGGGAAATAGCCTGTTCTCTGGCAGGCATAGAGACGCGTCTCTCTTTAAGGCTGCGAGAACCGAATTGGTGGTTAGAGATGAAGGTGCTCATAAGAAGCTTAATTTTAAAACCTGTAAATTAACTAAGTAAGAAGGAGGCGAGCAGTCTTGGCTTCCTGAAAAGAAGTTCATGCCTCTATCTGCTAGGATGCTTTCTTCCATTATCAGGAGGGCAAAGTAAGGAGAACTACTTGACATAATGTGTTTGGGGTTTCAAAGCTCTTTGACAAGGGTCCCTTATGAGAGACTATTAAGGGAATTAAATGCTTGCAAAGCAAATGGAAAAAGTAACTCTAATGGTTGGAAACACAGAGGCTAAACAGTCTATATCAATGAGGGCTACCTTCCAGGAGGCTATGGTACCTGTGGGGAGGCTCCCCAAGTTTTCGTGTCAATACCAGTGGTGTTAAAGAGATGCCTTAATGATCTGGAAAAGGAGAATGAAAAATGTCATAAGAAAAACCTGGCAGAGGACTCGAATCGCACAGAGTGTTCAGAACAAGAGAAGACTACGGGAAACTTCAAAAGGCCTGAAAAGAACTTGATGGATGGGCCAGTCAATGGCGGATGAAATCCAAAGTAGACAAATGCGTAGTCATGCACGCTGCGAGGAACAGGCCCCACTAATTCAAACAGAATGTTAAAGCACAGAGGAACAGGAGAGATAACAGGGGAAATGCTCTGGTGCCAATACTTCCATCGATGGCACCCCCTCATTGAGGGTGTCATGCTCAGACCCAGTTGCTTCACTTTGGGGGCAAGAGGCCCTTTGCAGCCCTGCTTTCCCCAGGAGGAGCCCAGGGGCTGCACAGGCACAGAGAAACCCTGCCCATTTTTAGACACTGAGATCAGTGCAGATGGAGGAGGTCTGTCAGGTGAGATTAAGCATCTCCTCTGTCAGGAAGTGCTGAGCAAGAGCCCGATTTTGTGGGTTGGGATTGCTCTCATAGGGACCCTCATCTCCCAGAGGGAGAGCCCAGTGAGACCTGCCAGGTGTTCATCCAGCTGAATAACCTCCTGACAGCAAGGTAGGGTGAAATACCTTGCCACCCTCCCCAGGGATCAGTCATCCTAGAGAATGGCTGCTCTGAAGCAGACTGGGAAGATGGGAAGTCCCATATGGAGCCCAGGTTTAACGGGATCAGCCAGTCTGGTGAGGTCCACGTGGTGCCTGACCCCAATGCTGTCTCTCTCCTGGGACTGGGAGAGCTGCTTGTTTGCTCAGCTGGGGATGGTCCCAGCTCCCCACTTCGTCCCTCTCCCCCTGGTGCTGCCCAAACCAGCTCAGAGGAACCATGGAGCTGGGGCTGAACTTCTTCAGCCTTGACAGGTCCCCTCAGCGGGTGCGTGGAAGTGATAAACATCTACAGTGTCTTTGAAAGAAATGCAGATGTTGAGACATATCAATCACTGAGCAGGGGAGCATGGGTGGGCAGAGGGTGCCCCCATGGGCTGGGGAACAGATGCCAGCAGGGTCCCAACAATGCACCCTGGTTTTGACACTTGAGAGGCACTAGGCTTCAGTGGGAGCTTTGCTTCGAGAGCTGGACACTCCAACCCCAGCACTGGCTTTAAAGAGCCCTCACAGGCTGGGGAGGGAGAAAGCAGAAAGTACACCAAACTGAACACCACTGGGCAGTCTGATGTGAGCAGGGACCTTGTGGGGAGCAGATGGGGAAGACCTGGTGGAAGTGGTGCCGAGGAGGCAATGCACACACAGCTAGGAGCGGGGATGGGAGCGCTTGTTCCCACAGACAAAAGCAAGCAAAGGCACACGAAGAGCCCTGCCGGGTTTTTCCCATCCACTCACAGCTTTGTCAATGGTTACTTTTCCGCAAATAAATTCAATATTTATTTCCAACAAGTGGCTGGTGGGAGGTAGGGGAAGGAAAGACACTTATTGAATAATTGCACAACCCTCAAGAAAAGCCATAAATTACCCAGATCTGTCACTATAATTTCCAGCCAAAGTCCTAATGAATCTTTCCCAACAATAGTGTAAGGACAGGTCTGAAAATGTATTGAACCATCTAAGCACTTGGGTAAGCAAAGCAGAGGCATTAATAACCACCACAAGACAGCCCACACTGCAGTGGGGACAGAGCATCATTGCCTATCTTCGCCCCCATGGCCTCTGCCACGGCCGTCGCTGCCCCATCACAAGGTGAGGGTGGCTCTGGGGGTCACCAGCCCAAAAGAGGAATTGGAGGCTTAAATAGTTCAAAGGTTTTGATAATTATAGGCAAGAAAACTCAGCAGCAGGAAGGCATCACTAACAGAAATCGGTGCCTGAGGTGTGTCTATGTGTAGGAGAGAGGCGACAGTTTTGCTGGTTTACCCTGTAGTTTTGATCCACAAAGCAAGAGAAGATGAGAGGTTTGTCTGCACAATGAGTCATGTTTCACCTACAGGCTTCAGCCCAGCACATTAATGTAAGAGCAGATAAAAAATACAGGCAATTTTTTTGCCAGACAATAACAAAATACAGTAAAAGCTTCTTCTGTGAATTGCTTCTCCAAGAAGTGTTTCTTAATTCAAACAGATCTTTTTGCCTTTTCTCCTCAAACTCTTCCAGCAGCCAGTATAAGGGAAGGTTAAAAAAAATAATAAAAATGAAGTACTCAGACAGTGGCAGGTGGGATGGGCAAAGCCCAATTCTCTCCAGGATTACACTCACTCTCACAGCTGTGGCAAACCAGCACCCTGATGACCATGGGATCCTGGGGGCCAGGGCACCCAAACCCCCTTCTCCCAGACAAACCCAGTCCTGAGTTACAAGTCCAGTCAAATTCCTAAGACCCCGATATGTTGTATGCTTTCACTTCACGTTTCACTTCTGCACTTCAAATACTATTCCCACCGTGAGGATTTACTGCTGCCGGGTTTGCACAGCCCTCTGCCGTGTATCACGTAATGCCATCTCCAAACCACCAGCACGGCTCTCTTCATGCTTACAGGACCCCCATTATTGATATCTGAGCACTTCACAAACAGTAATGGATCTAAGCCTGCAACCTCTAGCTGAAGCAGGGAAGAGGTATTACTCCAGTTTACAGAGGGGAAACCACGACACAGCAGGAGTGGCTTGTCCAAATCCATGATGAAATCTGTAGTGAAGCAGGTGATAGGGATGTGGTTTTGTATCTTTTGGATTAGCATCCTAATACCAAGTTTGCCCTTCCCTTCCCATTCCCATGGATGGCCTTCCTACACCAAGGTTTCAGATGTTATTGCCTGCCCAGCCACACTGCAGCTTTCAGTCCGAAGGGATAAATCCCAGTCCTGCTCTGCCAGAGGGCACAGGCAGCTCCTGGGACCCTGGGGGGCAGCTGTGAAGGGGGGTCCCATGGGAGACCTCAGCCTCCCGCAAGCAGACAGATTAATGTTTCAACTTGTCTTGGTGTGACATTTCCATCTGGTTTGACAAACTAAACATTTGAGTTTGCAAATGTCAAAGTATTTCCATCAAAAATGTCGGTGGTGAAGTCTGACATTTCTTAATCTCTTTTTTGTTCCCATTCTGTGAACATTTTTGATATTTCAACTTTGTCTTGATTTGAGAGGGAAAACACATTGCAATTTTCGACCAGTTTAAGCAATTGCATATTTTAACCTAAGCCATTAGCTAGGTCCTGTGGGCTATTCCTGCCAGGAATAGACATTGATGGTGGCACTGGACAATCACTCCATGAACCCCGGTTATTTACAGAGCGGGTTCAAAGTCACAGCCGAGAGCATGCCGGGAAGCAAGCATATGAAGTTTCCTTCCTCCAGGCTCCAAACCACATCCAACCTGCCCTTCACCTCCAACTTCTTGCTCAGCTTTTTCATGGGATCACGCTGAGCTCCATCTCCAGGGGCCTGGGCAAGGGGCTTCCCACCACCTCCTGGTGCGTTAGTGGAAGAAGGAGCAGAAGTCAATACAGAAGAGCACGTACCATACGGAAATCTATAGTCAGCTGCATTTTGATACAGTTCCCAAAGTACCTAATTATGCAGCTCAGATTTCTCCCTGCTCCTCATTCCAGAGATAGCTCACCCTGAATCTTTATCAGGCCTTCGGGCTTCGCAGACTGAAAGGAGACATTCGGCTCTCCCTTCTTCCCAGCAGGATGGGAGGGCAGAGGTAGAAGGGCGACATACTGCTCTTGTCAGATTTGTGGAACGCGATGTCAGGGAGCAGGCGTCTGTGTGCACGTAACACCTAAATAAATGCCTGACTTCCCCACGGAGCTCGGGCTCTGCTGGGGAAGGCTGGTGTGGAGCCAAGGAGGCAGCTGCAGCAGCGCAGGAACACGCTCCGAGGGGGTCTTAGAGGGATTTGGGAGAGGGACAGCATGCACGAAAATTGCATCAGAGCAAGAGCTAATTGCCAAGATTAACAGGCTCCAACAAGTGAAGGGTGAGCACTTGAAGTATGAAGTGTCGACTGAGATGCGAGCGTTACCCACAGGGCCAAGCAGGGATGATGTGCAGAGGGGCAGAGCTACTTTTGAGTGATGAGGGGGCTACACACATCCATCTGCACCCCATTCCCAGGGGATGGGCAGAGGGAGTGAATGGCCTACTGCCCCTTATCCACAGCAGGGAGGGTGGTTTTGGTGGGCAGATGTAAGGGAGCACAGAGTTTTATAAACCATGGTCCTCCACCGCAGGGATTTGCATGTTAGAGATTTCTCAAAGGTGGGGTCAAGGATGGGCAGCAGCTCTGCCAAGGTGCCACTGTGTGTTATCCATAGCATGTCCTCACCCTTATGTCCCAAGAAAGGTGTAGAAATGCTATTTGCAATTAGGAACTGGTGACCTAACCAGAGAGACTTGAGCCTGGGAGGGAGCAGACACTGGGGCGCAGGTGGATGCCTGCTTGGAAAACCAGAGCCAGCTGCAAGAAAAATAAACACAGCCAGCCAGCTCAGACGCTCAGCCAAGGGACATATTAACTGCACAGCCAGGGAGAGCTGCGAGGTGGCTGCAGGAGCTGGACAGCTTAAGAGATGGATGAACACCATGGCCAGGAGGATTTGTTGGTGTTTAAATTAAATGAGGATGGACATGGAGATACTCTGGCTTTGGCAGAAACCCCTGGGACTGCATACCTAGCACAAGGCAGAGGCCGATGATGGTGGTGTGCTGCAAGAGGAAAGGAACTGCCTATAGGAGAGGGCAAGAATACCACCACTGCCTCTGTGGATGAGGGGAGTGAAGAGGAACAGCTGGAGTGAGGGCTGCAGCCCAAGTCTAAAAGGAGCTTTGCAGCAAGATGCTGTCACGAGGAGGGAGGAGATGGATGGGTGCTGCCTGGGAGCACTGGACAGGTTGCAGAGCACATACCAGCCTTGCAATGGCAAAGCTGTTAGCAAAAGGATTCAAGGGAAAAGCTGAGATACGGAAGTACAACCTAAAGGAGAAGATACAGGGAGCATCTTCTCCCACAAACAGCAGCAGTGGGAGTGAAGAAGGTGCCTGGCCCTGTGCTGAGCTCCCAAGGATCATTTTAAGACAGGGGTTCAGCTGGCATGTGCTGGGTCCTGCACTTTGGCCACAACAACCCCATGCAGCACTACAGGCTGGGGACAGAGTGGCTGGACAGCAGCCAGGTAGAAAGGGACCTGGGGATACTGATTGACAGCAGGCTGAACATGAGCCAGCAGTGTGCTCAGGTGGCCAAGAAAGCCAGTGGCATCCTGGCCTGGATCAGGAATAGTGTGGCCAGCAGGAGCAGGGAAGTGATTCTTCCCCTGTACCCGGCACTGGTGAGGCCATACCTGGAGTGCTGTGTTCAGTTCTGGGCCCCTCAATTTAGGAAGGATGTTGAGGTACTGGAACGTGTCCATAGAAGGGTGACAAGGCTGATGAAGGGTCTGGAGCACAAGTCTTATGAGGAGCGGCTGAGGGAGCTGGGGGTGTTTAACCTGGAGAGGAAGAGGCTCAGAGGAGACTTTATCACATGCTAAATGGCCTGAAAGGAGGTTGTAGCAAGGTTGGGGTTGGTCTCTTCTACCGGGCAACTAACAATGGGGCGAAAGGACACACTCTTAAGCTGCACCAGGGGAGGTTTAGGCTGGACATTAGAAAGGGTGATTATGCATTGGAATGGCTTCCCAGGGAGGTGATTCCATCACTGTCCCTGAAGGTGTTTAAGAAAAGAATGGATGCAGCACTTAGTGCTATGGTCTGGTTGACAAGGTTGTGTTTGGTCATAGGATGGACTTCATGATCTCAGAGGTCTTTTCTAACCTAGTTGATTCTGTGATTCTGTAAGTGGCTGATACTGCAGCGGGATCAGGAGAGTTGGGCATTAGTGACCCGCAGAGGAATGGTGCCCACATGAATTTGGGCCTCCAGGCCCCAGAGGTGGGATGCAGACAGCTCTGCCAGTCTGTGTCTCTCCTGCTTAAATCCCAAAGGAAAAGGAAATTGTACACATCTGTGTTTGGCTTGGAAAGGCAGGAGTGCTGTGGAGGAGGATGATGATGAGACTCACACCAAGTCCTGGAGGAAATCAATGTGGGAACTGGAAGCAAAGCCTGGTTTCCCCAGTTGGCTGGCAGCATGCTGCAGGGCACCCACTCCTCCTTACAAGCACATCCCAGATGTAAGCACAAGCACAAGCACAAACCAGGTTTGGGGCAGGCGTGATTCACAAACTAGGGAGAGATGAAGTTCTAACAAACATTATTTGCAAACGTATCATTCAGCCAGCTCTGTTTCTAGGTTACACAGCTGACAATTTTGTAATGCAGAAAGAGAAAAAAGATCAAAACCAGCCAACATGTCAAGGAACATAAGCCACAGAAGACAAAACACAGGGGAAAAAAAAAAAAGACCAGTTTTCAAAGAGAAAAGAGAAAGAAAACATTAAACCATGGGGTGCCTGGAGATCTCCGCCAGAACCAGGCAAACCTTCCTCTGTACCAGGGCTGGGAAGTCAGAGTTGAAGCGATGAAAACTTGAAAACTCTTTGAGGGGGGGTTAATGGAGGGCAGTGAACATGGTGTGGGGCACAAGGGGGCCCCTGGCACAGCTGGGTCTCAGTGCAGGGTACAGTGCTGCTTACCCAGAGCCCAGCATGGGGATGTCCTGGGCTATTCATGTGCACAGTAAGTGGTTTGAACACAGCTGAGGTGGAAAGAAAATACCTGAACGTCACTGCAGATATTCCCCCAAATGTGTCTATGCATAATGCAGCAGCATTCAAAACCCAAATAAAACATTATAGAATATATAAAGGGTGGGATAGAAAATACTATTATATAAAGCTGTCTTCACATCCAGACTGGGGGCCTTTCCAAAAAGATACACTTCAGCCAAACAAATGATGGAGCTCGGTACAGGGATAACCGGATGAGGTTTAATGGCCTGTAATAGGCAGGAGGTCGGACTAAGTGAGCTAATAGCTTCTCCTGGCCTTAAAGCCCATGAATGTAGGAATAAATCAAGGGAATACTTGTTTAGTTCCAGCCCCCCAGCTGCAAAATTATGATACAGAAGGAGGAGAGGGAAATTAGGGATGGGCAATGGAGGCAGCACGGGATGAGGAAGAGGATGAGGGAGGTTCAGGGATCACAGTGCTGGACAAACCCGAAAGCCACAGATGAAGATGCTGGGCTTTGCACAGTGTGTGACTGACCTTGGAGCTGGTGGATGGGAGGCATTGCTGAAGTGAATTACAGACATAAGAGGACAGCTGGTAAGGAGTGGCAGTTGCTGGGGCAGGAGGATACACACGCCTTGGGCCAGGATCAGCCCATGGCCAGTGGGACTAGAAGGAGATGCAAAATGGGAGCACAGGACACAAGAAGAGATGGCACCAGTCCCCATTCCCTAATGCTCATGAAGGGAGGAAGAAATCCCTCTGCTAAATACCTCATCCTGCAGCGGGTTGGGGCTGAGAAATCCCAGAATAAACATGGTCAGTGAGGAGAGGAAAAGCACCAAAAGCAGGGGCATGAGGTGAGTAAAGCCACAGGGATGGCAGCTGACTGGTGGAATAAGTTGGAACTGACAAAATGTTCCAGGGAATACAGAGGGCTTATAAAGAAGCACTAGCGAGACAGAAGGATAATAATAAATGAGAAAGGGACTGGAAGGAATGAAGAGCTTTAAAATGGCTGTTGCAGAATTGCTTTTTTAAATTGCTCTTTAAGGCGATAACTAAAGAGAAGAGGTATGGTCAATTAGGAAGTAATGAAGACCTTGTAAATACACTTACTGATAAAAAGCACGTAAGGGAATGCTTGACAAGCCCAACATATACAAATCAGCCGGAGCGAACAACATGCGTTCTGAATTATTAAGGGAATTCACTAACGAACTTAGCAAGCCTCCGCCACTTCAAAACCCACCACCACCACCACCAAAAATAAAATTGGAGTCCGCCAAATTCCGAGCTGGCGTAACAAATCAGTGGAGGACTCGGGGGGGGGGTGGCGGGAACTGTCAGGGAAGGAAATAAGCACAAAGTAAAATTTAAAAGAAAGAAAAAAAAAGGGAGACTGGAAAAGGAGACTGACAATTAGTAGCCAGGAAATTTGTTTCATCTTCTAGGCAAGGAATGCCACAAAAATTGGGGATTAAGGAAAAGGCATTTGAAGCTCCCAGAGGAGAGCAAAGCCACAAGCAATGCCAAGGATGAATTTATTAAGGATGAACTACGACGGTCAAAGCTGACTGGTATTTTACAGGACATTGCACCCTCTCTGGAGGCAGGGACTTGTGGATAAAGCCTGGCAGGACACACAGCATTTCACCTTGTGTCTCGTAGACTTTTCTTTGAGGAATTAACTGGCTGCAAAGTGAGGCCATCTCGGGAGCCCACATGGTGCAGTGGCTGGTGGAGGAACCAGCACTAGGTTTGGTCTTGCTCGGGATGAACATTAATGATCAAGAAGATAAATGGTAAAGTAATTGCATTTGCAGCTGATGCTTAATTAGGTCACACTGCGAACAGCAATAACACAACAGGAGCCAGGAAGGTTTGAAACACAGGTGGAACTGGGTGAGCAGTGAGCTTGAAATGATGCAGGGACCTCAGGGGAAAAGGTATCCTCAATGTAGGTGGTGGGGAGACAGCTGGGAGTGGGGGGACAGCTGGGAGACAGCCCCGGAGTGGGGGGAAGCTGGAAGTAGCAGATTAGGTGGGATTTGTCAATGCATCTGTCCCGTGCTCTCAGAGCTCTGAAAGTCATCACAGTCCCTCAAAATCACCAGTGGCATGGCAGGGTTTAGCCAGGCATTTTGCAAGGAGGACACTGATTGTTGCCTTGCCTGGAGATTTTGGGACAGAAAATGTTGTTCTGGGGACCAGGAGAAAAATGCTCCCTTGGGGTCCAGGGGGGCTGGAGTGCTGGTTGCCTCATGTGGCATGGCCAGGGCTGAATGGCCAACCAGGAGAGATGACACCTCTACTCTGGGAAAGGGCACAAAGATTTGCCCAGCGTGGGAGGAAACCCCTTCCCACCCCACCCCACCTCCCAAACAGGGCAGGGCAAATAAAAGGATGGAGTCCCAGCAGAACGGGTGTTATTTGGGAGAGCTGTCAGAGTGCTCACTCCTGGGGCACCTCTGTTTCTCATCTGCCTGATGGAAGCTGACGTTGCATGAACCTTTCCGAGCAAACTCAAATTATTTTAATTTCTAAATCCAAACAGCTCCAATTATATCATTTCCCCTGTGCGAAGCTGGGTAATGCTCTCCCTCTGCTTCCCTGGCAGGGCTACATCAGCTGGCAGTGCTGGGGGCCTGGGGCTTGTTTGGGGGTGCCAGGAGCTCAAACCCCTCCCTATGCACCCCTGCTGCTCAGGGACAGCTCAAGGGGCACATTGGGACAGACCCCAGCAGGCAAGGGGAGGTGGGGTAATGGTGAGATGATTTAAATACACAGATGGAATTTCCAAGGCTCAGTTTTGCACGTGTATCAGAAGAAAGGGGAAAAAATCAGGCTTTTCAAAGAAATTAAAAATCTTTTGGATGAACTGTCCTATCCACAGCAGAGCTTTTTTGGTTTTCTTCCTTTTGCTCCATACAGAGCAAGCTCCCTTGGCAGGCTCAGGGCAGATTTCACCTTAAGGATGAACAACAAACAATTTGGTAGTTATGGAAATAAAGGGGTGAAAAAAGCAATTGAGGAAACACTTCCTAAACAACTCTGCTTAACTAATTAACTGAGTTTCTTCCTACACTAGCCTGTCCCCCACAGCTTCAGTATCATCCCTTTGCAGAGGGTATATTGCACTAACACTTATGTATCATAATTGTTATTATACACCTCCAGCTGCCTTTGGTAATTTTTTTTCTCCCACAAGGAGCTCTCCCCCCTTTTCTCCAAAATTGCTTCTGCCTCAGCACCCTTTTCCCACCTTTGCTTTACCCACAGCCTGTGCAGGGCAAGCAGAGCAATCCCTGGATGCAGCTCCTGCCTTTCACTTGCAGGTCCCTACAGCTTTTTCACCTCCACCCCCAAACCTTGTTGCCTCCAGCATCACCTCTTTCTCCTCTCTTCCCCTTGCTGCCTCCTCTTCCATCCCTCCCTGTGCTATTTTTACCAGTGTGCCAAGGTGTCTGCTTCTAGCAGCTCACAGAGCCTCTTCTCCAGCTCAGCCAAGCCAAAATCCAGGCATATTCCCCTCCTTGCACCCACAACTCAGCTCCCCAAATCACTGAGGGGCTTCTGCGAGCCACTCGGTGCCACACAGTCCCAACAAACCTGGTCTCACGTGGACAAGCCAACCTGGTCTGTCACACACAGGAGAGGCGACCCTGCTGCCACCACTCCTGGCATCCCTCCCTCAGCCCTGCCCTCGCTGCCTTTTAGCACCTCTGGTCCTCTCCAGTATCACTGGCTGTTGCTGGCAGCCCCTAAGTCCCCCACTTTCAGCACCCTGCCTGCACACAGATGGGGGCAAGGCAGGGGTGAACTGTTCTTTCTCCCCCCTGGAACCCCTTTGCTCCAGGAACCTCAGCTCTCCAGCACCATCTCCCTTCTAGGCTCCACTAGAGTTTGCCGGAGCACCCGCAAACACCCTCTCAACCCCTCCATTTCTGGTTTAAATTCCCGGCCCCTTATCACATTACAAAGTAACCGGGGTGCCTCTGCAGTCCTCTAAACTTAAACACCTTTTATTCTCATTAAAAGGGTCTATGCTTCTCTCTCACTTCTCTATCTCCCAGTTAAAAGCCAGTTAATTACTGTTGACTTTCCCAGCAGATGTTCTCGCTTCGGCACTGGTCGGAAACGCGGTGATTTGTGAACCGCAGGGCTCCGGTGTGGAGGAGTGAGGACCGGGACATGCAGGCCGGCAGGGAAAGGAGCCCTTCCCAGCCAGCCCAGCTTTTGAAAAGGGAGAGAGCATGGCTGCTTATGAGAAAGTCACTGGCTGTTTTTCTTGGAAAGAATTAAAATCCTCAGATAGGGGTAAAATCCTGATTCCACAGAAAATGAAGCAGTGTGGATTTCAGTTGGGTCTGGTCAGAGGTTTATTTCCCCTTGTACAAGAAACCTCTCATAAATCACCGCTCTCTCCAAGGGCTTTTCAAAGTAGTGATGCAAAACAGAACTGCACTGTCCGCCAAAGGCTAGCCGGCCCCAAAGTGCGCAGGGAAGTGGGAAGGAATGGTCGGCCATCTCTGCTGTCCCACTGCTCTGTCCTGCCACGCTCCCCACTGCTCTGCATTTGTCCTGCTCTCCCTGCAGCTCACAAAACACCAGCCAAGGGCAGCAGGGATGAGGAACAAATGGGTGCTGGAGTAAGGAGATGGGTGACAGCGATGGATCAGAGGGACCTGGCAGCATGCTGCATGTTCCGAGGCAGAGAACACTTGCCGAGGGTATACTGTTGGAAAGGGGTCTGTAGGTGTATTGGTGGGTATGGGCACCCCAAGGGGCATGGGCACACCAACGGAGATGGGCAACCTGGCGAGCATGGATATTCTGTTTGGCCAGGGCATCCTGATGGGCATTCCAGAAGCCGTCCTCGTGAGCATGGGCATATTAGGGGCAAGGACATCCCAACAGGAATGGGCATCCTGGTAAGCATGTGCAGCTCCTGGCTGGGACTGGCGTCCTCACCAATGCCTTTGCTCTGCTGGAGGTTCGGCGCCCTGGTGCAGACTGGGATACAGAGGTATGAAGTCCCCACCAACAGGATGCATGTCAAAGGCACCTTTTTCTGCAAAAATGCTGCTGAAAATACTTGCAAATAGTGAAGCTCCTGGGCTAACAGCCATGCAAATCCCCCTGATGATTACAGTGACTTTCTAATATCGACAGAAACCTCTGTGCTAATGAAATGCACTGAAGTTAAGCAGCCGTGGAAATGCCAGTGTAAAGGAGAAAGGCCACCAAACAGGCACTAATGGAAACCCAAATCCCCAGAACTAACGGGCTGTGATTGGAGAGGAGAGAAGGGAGCAGAGGTCTCCTGTGCCGCTGTCCCTGGACAGTGGTGTGACCTTCTCTGTCTTTGACTGTGTGGTGCCACTGTCCTCAGAAAAGAGAGAGTGCATGGGTGGGGGTATCACTGAAACTGGACAGAAACTGGGAAAATATGGAGGAGTTTATCCCTTTATCCCTCAACTTGGGCACTTTGAGGTGCTTTTCCTTCCTGGGGAGCCCCCAGTGTGACTGGGAAGTGCCAACTGCGGAGTGAGTGCCTGAGGAATGCAGCCACTCACAGCCCTGCCTGGCCCTGACAGGCTGTTTCCCACTGAGCTGTGGGTAGAAAATGGGATTTCAGCTTTTCCTTTTCATGGTAAATGTTTCTGATTCTGCCAGCCGATGTGTTCACCTCGCAAGTTAATAGGCAATAAGCAAAGCGTTGTCATTCTTGTTAAGGAGACAGAAAGGGCTCCATTTAAATGCAATGTGCCCTCGACATACGCTGGGCGGGGAGAATACCCTGCGCCTCCCGGCAGCGGTTCAGGGAGCGGGGAGGGCGGTTTGCATTTTCTCTGACAGCAGAGGCAGGCTGGGTGCATGGCTGGAATACACCAGCACTGAAAATAGGGATTCTTCTTATTTTTCCATCAGCACTGCCAGGCACTTGAGTCGAAAGCGACCTCAGACACAGGTCTTCCAAGCTACTCCTGCATGGTTATCAGGACACACAAGGTGTGACCCTCTCCCAGCCCCATTCTGCCTCATGTGCTGCCACTCTTTGTAGCTGCCAGAGCACCACAGCCCAGGACTGTGCTGCTGCTGTGAACACCATCTTGCTGAAAAGACACAAGAAATAGGGACAGAATCCCTTCAGACACCATCCATCTTCCCGTAAAGGCTGCAAGGTGCCAGCAGCGTGGCAAACCAGGGTGCCCTGTGCTGCAAGCACGTTTGCTGTTGAACACTTTCTACTAATTGCATTAAAAATCTCACACCAAGATGAGGGTAAAGGCACCTGGGCGATCAATGAGAACACTCTCAAATCGACTCATTACAAAATCTCCGTTACTGATAGGGCCCTCTTTTTAAATAACGAGTGCTGGATTCTTCTTGCTTTTTAAAATTCCATTAAAGGAGAAATTGCAAAAGCTTTCTGACTCCTTTGATCATTTTTAAGGGTCCTTCCAATGTGGGAGAGAGGAGGGGAATGGTGCTGAGCTGAGGGAAGTGCTCGGAGGGGTGACTGCACTGGGCTCTTCTCACATATCTGAGGAGAAATCCCTCAGCCACGCGCAGAGCACTCTGTGTGCCATCACAGACATGTTCACAGAGCCCAGAACTGCTGCTGCAGCTGGCCAGGCTTGGATGGTCCTGGCCCATGGGACCAGCTGGTGAAAGGAGAGGAGAAATGCCAGGGCCTTTGTGACCGGGGGAACTGCTGGTGCTCACATACGATGTCTGTGTCACCTTGGAGGAGCCTGAGCAGCTTGCTCTGCAAAGTTGAAAGGTGTCAAAATTTGTGTTCCAGCCTTGACCCCAGCCATGGCAAGGTTGTGATGGGAACGGGGTGGCACGAATGGAGACTGGGTTGTCCTACCAAAGTCAGTGTTGGCATCACCATATCACCACATCACTGCGTCACCACATCACTATCACCGGACATCACCCTGGGGGAACCGCCACTGCCAGGACCAGGTCTGGGCCGTGCCAGGCTCACCACTGCCAAGGACATACAAGGTCACTGCTGAAAGCCTTCTCATTGCTGTGGCATGTGAAGGATCTGTTTCCTTACAGCCACGCACGTCCTTTGGCTTAGACACCAAAGCCCTGGCAGGCAAAACTTTTTTTCTTTTGTCTTTTTATTGAAGGGCAGAATGTGCATGGGAGGGAACGGCAGCCGGGTGTGTTCTAATGAACCCTGATTTCTAGCAAAGCCTTTAATAGTATCTTGGTCTTGTGGTATCTTGCTTGAAAAATTAATTCAAATTGGTTTGGATATAAGCCTTTTCACAGAGGCTGAGAACAAGCTGAAGGATCTGAAACAAAAGGGAACAATAATATCTTGAGCTGGAAGGTGCTGTTCAGACCCAGCAAGGATTGGTGTTAGGCCTGGTTTTATCTAACACCTTCAATTAATTATCTAGGAGAGGGAACAAACAGCACCTTAATTAAATCTTCAGATGACATTACAGTGAAAAGGTGTTAGACACCAACAGGGATGTAGAAAGGGGCTGGAAAAGGCGGTGGAGAGAGCCTGGCTGACTCAGCCATGCCATTCGGGAGGAAGACCTGAGGCAAACTGGGTTCTCCAGGCACCCCTTTCCCACCCCCTGCCTCATGCTGCATTCACAGAGATTAATGTGGAGAGACTTCAGCGTGCTGGCTCCATCCCCAGCATCATTTTACCCCCAGATTCCCATCTGAACAGCTTTTGGTGGTACCAAAGCCATGACAGTCGGAACAGCACCCACTCCTCCTGTCTGCTGCCCCCATGGCTATGCCAGTTCTGATCACACTGGACCATGGAAGACTTGCATTTCCTGTGGCTCCTTGAGCATCTTTGAAGCTGTGTCTGGGTTGGGTATGCTCAGAGTAAAGCCAAAACCCTTCAAGCAATCTGTTTGAGGTGGCAGAACCCAAGTGAACTTAACAGAGGCACACCTACAGTCTTAACTGGAAATGCCAGGTTTATTAATAAAGAAACCGAGCTAAGGAAGTTCTGGACAAAAAAGTTAATTAACTAAAAATGAAGCTTCCAGAGGAAGCTATATAAATACTTCTGGGGAAAAAAAGTAAACACACAGAATATTTCCAAGAGAATTAAGAAGAACCATAAGTATTTCAGCCTAGAAATGAGAAACTAATATTGTGAGCATAAAGATTTCAGTTCCTTTGCAGTTCATACATTTTATAACAGAAACCCAGACATCTAAAAACCAAAATAAAACACTCCAATAACAATCATAACTCTGACTCTCTCTTTTTCTTCTTTCCTGGCACCCAGACAATGGCTCAGAAATGCATCTCATAACTCGAGCTTGGCACCGGAAGGGACTTCTATAAAGTGGGGTAATTAAGCAAATGTAACGTGTTATTTTAGAAATTACATCCTCGCCATAACATGCTGGAGGAGGATGCTGGGCAGCCACGGGCTGAGACCGCTGCTAAATGCATGCTGGCACCCTCAGCACTGAAGCCATTGGCATTCCCACTGCGGGGGTTACCCGTGGCTCAGGGTGGTTGCAGTTAGCCCGGATGTACTCAAGCTTTGCATTTGCAAAGACGTAGTTCTTAAACTAGTGCTTCACTCCCAGGTTCTCTGCTGCTGGGGAGGGCGGAGGGTAGGGCGGAGGTCAAAGCAAGGCTGCTCCTGGCAGAATGATTAATTCAGGCTGCGAGGAGCAGGGTTGTGGTGCTCTGGGATGACAAGCACTGACATCTCCCTTTGCCTTATTCTGCTGCACTGAGGCTGTATTTTGCATCTTGTAGCTTGCATCAGATGTTTTTTGTGTGGTGTGGCTAATAAACCAGCTGCTGGCAATTCCCACTCCCCTTTTCCACTCTGGCATTTTATTGCTGGGGCCGTTGTCCCTCTTTTACATCCTGGTGTTTATTTTTCCCTATTGTTTAGATTAGCTTTAACTTCAGGTGGACGCCAGGCTTTTATTCCGAAAAAAACCCAACAATCCCATGAGCAGCCAGATCTAACAACATCTTGCAAGTACCTCTAAATATTTCAGGGAGAGAGTCTGTCAAGACTGCAGGGAACGTCTCCGATATGTGCTCATTCATAGTTTAGCACATCCCTCGCCTCCTCCCGCCTCCTCCCACCTCCACAAGTCATTGTGCCTGAGCTCAGACACACACGCACCTTCCTCATGCTGAAAACATGTCAGCAGCTTCCTGCAAGGAGCTGGGCCAGCCCGGGCTGCCAATCCAACTGCCCTGGCCCTGCTGGGGGGAGAGGAGCAGGAGGAGAACCGCTGCCTCGAATTAATCCTGAGCAAAGTCCCAGTGCAACCAGAGAGAGCTCAGATTTATCTCCTGACTGCCTGACTTGGCTCCTCTCCCCCAAACATTTGGCAGCGGCGGCTGAGACGCGGCGGCTGGTGGAAACTCGCAAGGGTCCACTGGCGCTGGAGCTGCTTCAAGGAACCTGCTGAGGGTCCCTGTGGTGGGGTAGGACCCTCAGGGCACCCCAAGGCAGAGGTGCCCGCCCTGCCATGCTCTGGTCCCATAGTGTGCTGACTCCTTGCTCTGAGTCAGCACACTGTGCTCTGTGCTCCTCTTGCCTGCTGCTGGGAGCTCCCCCTGGTCACTGCGTGTGCACGGGAGCCTTGGCTGGGACCCACGCCAGGCAGGAATGCCACGGGGAAGGCAACCCGCAGCCAGTGCCTAGCAGAAAGGATGAGCCGGCTGGTTAAAGAGCTGTGAAAATAACATTTTGGTTTTGTTTTGGTTTGTTTTTTTTCCAGTAGTCCTATTAAAAGAAAAGATTTTTGAAATCCCTGCAGCCAGGGCAGAGCCAGCCATGCTGGCAGATCCTCCAACCTTAGAGCAAGGACAGCGGCAAACGGTGGCTGGGAGCAATGCCGAGATGCTGCTTAACCTTGGAGATGACCCATCTGCCCAGGCAGCTTCCTCCAGCCCTGCTGCGTGGGCACGGAGGGATAAAAGGATTCATGCTGCCAGCACAGAGCAGTAAGTCACTCTGGAAAAAGAAAAAGAGGAGCAGCAAAGGCAGAGGAAGATTGAAAAAGGGGTGGAATAAGTCCTGGGAAGAAGGAAAGGTGAAGGAGTGTTTGGGTCCAGCACTGCCTGGGGAGGCCTGGCAGGCTGAGCAAACCCACAATCTCCTCTGCTTGATTCCTGCTGTGCCAAGAGTAACAGGATATCGCACGTCATTTGTAAATAAACCACGGCATCAAAGGAGTCCTCATCTCCGGCCCATGCACCCATCCCAGCCCATGACTCTCTGGAGAGCACACCAGTGCTCCCAGGGAAGGAGCACAGGGAAGTATGAGGGCTTTTGGGGGCTTGTTCACCCAAAAGGTGGTGGCATGTCAAAAGGGGTTATCCAGGTGCTTTGAAAAGGGACACATTGGAAGAATAGGTAGAGATGTCTCCATCCCTGCAGCCCCGACTGGTGGTCATAAGCCACCCCACTGAGGTGCCAAGACGTGCAGTGACAGGAGATGCTCTGCAGAGTGAGGACCTGGGATAAGAAGAAGCTCACGGGTGTCACACGCCTTCCCCAGGGCCCTCCTGCCACCACCTCCGCCCAGGCGCGCGGGAGCCCGCCAAGGGAATAAGAGCTGCTTCGACTCTCTGACTTCAAAGCTGTGAGGGGAACATAATGATGTGCGAAACGCTGAGCTGCCAGCTCCCCGCGGCCGGCCCCACGCTTCCTTTGGAGTAAATAATGCCGTCTAACGAGATGGTTTAATTGTGTCACGGTAATTCCATGAGAAAGGAGACAAGATTGAGCATGTGCGCAGTCACGGTGGGTGCAGGATCGCAGCCCACAAAGTGTCCCCCTCCCCATGGTGGCCCGGTCACAGCGGTGCTGCTGCATGATGCTCAGCCGGGTGTGAGAGGCAGAGACCACTCTGGAGACAGGGGGGTGGCTGGTGAAGCTGTCCTGTGCAAAAAGGTCCACTGCTCCAGGGCACCCTGGGGTGCACATGGGTGGGTGGTGGAGAGATGCCTGGTACCTGGCAGAGCAAAGAGGCCAGGGAAGGTGCTATCTCACACTGGGACCTTCAAGAGGCCAGGGAAGGTGCTATCCCACACTGGGACCTTCAGTTCATGCCTTGAGAGCCTGTGTGTGCTGCTGGGATGCTGGGAGTGGTGCCAGCCTGGGAAGCTATAGAGCGAAGCCAGAGTTCTGGCAGTGTGGAAGGGATAGCCTGTGGCTCGAGTTTGTCTGGGCTCCACAGGCATTCGCGGTACAAAGATACAGCATTGTCCTTGATCACAGCGCCTCAGGGAAGGATGCTGTTGAGCCTTGTCTGCCACTGAAGCCCTGTGCCGATACCTCAAGGCCAACCCATGGGATGGCTGCAGGCAAAAACCAGGTGGGAAAACCCCAGCAGCAGGACACACTGTGCCCGGGGCACAGTCATGTCCCTGGTGATGGGCACGGATGCTCACAGACTGAGCAGGGCCATGAGCATCTTCCAGCTCCCAGCTCCCATCCAACCTGGTTCTTCCAATTCTATTTCTTAAATGAGATCAGGACAAAGGCCACAAGGAGCTGAAATGTGTACGAGGGGTAAACCAAGCCTGGGAAAACCCCCTGGTGAGCCTGAGTCGAGCCTGTGGCAGGATGTTTTGTAGTGACAGTCCCCAGTTTCCATCTCCACGGCAATGTTGCTTTATCTGGTAGTGCTTCCTGTCCCCCTGCGCAGGTGTGCGCAGCACCACAATGCTTCTGGGTGGTTTATGGCCACTGTTATTCCTGTGGATTAGCATTTAGTTATTGTCTCCAGGCATCCTGACCTTGGTCCCCACACTGGGATCCCAGCTGGGGCTCCTGGACACCAAAGCCCCCAGGCATGACTTCGGCCACATGTGACAAAGTGCTGAGAAGCCAACACCTGCGTTCACCATGAGCCTGGTCACCCCGGCCACTGTAAGCTCTTTCCGGGATGTAAACCCTTGGTTTTCAAGGCTGTTTTCTCACCAGATGAATGAAATAAACCAGTGATTAAAAGGAAAAGTAGGAAAATAAATTGCACCATGTGCAGTCGTTTGGACACCCCAGATGGCTTGTCAGCAGGGTTTGACTTTCAGGTCTACAGCACAGATGGCTACCTCTGAAGCCAGGGGAAGAGCTGCTACCCATTGTGTGTGGCAGTTCCTGGCCCTTATAGCGCTTCCCAGAGGTCAGGGGCCGTGGTTCAGCCCCAGGGCAGCCCCAGGGTCTCATAGGTCCCACCACAGGGTGCTCAGCAGAGGCTCCACTCGTGTGGTTGTTGCACTGGATGGGTGACGCTGTGCCAATGCCCTTGGGTGCTGCCTCTTGTGCTGCTCTGTTTGCATCAGGTGATGCCAAAACACTTCGAGAGCAATTCAGCCAGGCACTATGCCAAGGGCAGGATGTGTGGGCCGACCTCAGACAGGGAGTACGGTGTTTATGAGGGGACATTGTGTCAGGGGAAAGCTAGGGCAGGTTGGGGAACCTCAGTGGCCACACCTGCCCTTTTTCCTGCACACAGTAGTGATGATGACAGCCGGCCTGTTCTCCATGAGCCTGCAGCCCTCAGAGCTACCTTCCTCCTTTTCCTCACAGATGTATGGTCTAATTTGGAGCAGCAACTCCTTGGAGTGGAGGCTGCATCAGTCTCTGCCTGGAACTGCCAGACACATCAGCGTGGTGGCATCGGCACGAGGGAGTAGCAATAATCATTAGCACTGGGACCGAGGACTCCGTGCTGGCAGTGATGTAGTATTTCCATTAGGAGCCTCACACCGTTCTATTACTGTGGCATTAGCAGGAACATCACTGCTGCTGTGGCAGCCCTGGGAAAGGGAGAGGATGTTGGCTGTGGTGGGGCAACAGCCGATCACCAAACCTCCCTGCTCTATTCCCAGACAGGATGCACTGGCAATGCTCATGTCATCACCCGGGGGAAGAAACCTGTCCCCCATCACCAGAGGGTCACCCCATCACACAGAGGGGTCTGTCCCAATGTTTTGGCACTTGGTTTTGTTTCCTTTTTTCTCCCCACAGCTCTCTGGTTTTCATTGTAAAGCTCCAAACTTTCCCCTCCACTTCCCTGCATGCAACAACATTTCCAACTCTCCCCTCCTTGGAGACTCACGAAGGCTCCAGGAAGAGGGAGGTTTGTGATAAACAGATGGGAAATAGGGAAAATAGTCAAACAAAGAGAGGAATGAGAAGGAGAAGAGAACAAGGTGCAGATTCCTGGCCACTGGGGTGGGAGGGGGAAGCGGGTGGATTATTACGTTAGGAGCAGCTTCAAACTCCCAATTCTCAGGGCACGAAACCTGCACAATTTAAAGTAGTCAAAACAAACCCTTTGCCGCTATTTATACTTGGGCTGCCTGCAGGCGGCAAAACCTTGACTCCATATTCCAGGCCTAATAGATTCCAGGTGTTTTCCAATAAACTCCCCTCCTCCAGCAAGAAGACTGAATAAGCTCCAGGCACCTTTCGTTCCCTTGTCCCCCTCGGAGCAGCCGGAGGGAAGGGGCTGGCCCCCAGGGTGACCAATGCAGTGGAGCATCTCCTGCTCCCAACTTTCACTTCTGGGGCTGGAAATGCAGGCTGGGAGCTGGGGCTGATGCTGCAAGGGGGTCTTTCCTAACTGAGGGGTGCAGAGCAGCTCTGGGGGTAACCTCTCTGAAGCCAGGCTGGCTCCCAGGGGTGATGGAACCAGTTCTATTCCATGGAACCAATGGGAGTGGGAGATGGGGCTTGCAGAGGGGATGTTGTTTATGCCTGTTACATCCTCATTTCCCCTCCCCACATCATTATGGACGGCCATGGGAGGTCTGCTGCCTCTGGAGGGGGTCCAGCCCCATGGCCAAGCTGCATGGTGCAGCCCTCAAGGGCAGCTTTGTCACCTTCAGCCTCCAGTACTCTGGGGTGAAGGCTCTGTCCTGGCAATGCCTCACAGTGGTGCTGAACAAGGAGTAACGTGGGGAGCACCACAGCACCCAAGGAGAGAGCACCCACCTGCATCCCTGCCTGCAGCCCCGCTCCTGAAGGATGATTAGATCTTGCAGAGCAGAAACTCCCCTTTTTAAAGCAGCGGAGGAGAAGTGGTAAGTCACGCTTAGCATCAGGTAGTTAAGCTGGTGACAGGGGTCATGAGCAGGCTGTGTATTCCCCTCTGCTTTCCTGTTGTTCTCCAAGGGTGCTGGGCACAGCCAGGTTTTCTCCCTGTTGCGATCCCTGAACCCTCACAAGCCCACCCCAGTGCTCCCAGTAACATTTTAAATATCAGCAGTTATTCCCCATGAGCTAAGCAAGGTTCATTTGCAGCTCCCCAGGAAAAGGTGCAGGTCTGGCTAAAAATGTAATGTTTCAGAAATTACTTGAGTGGGATAAAGCCTAACCCTTTATCTGATTTACCCAGCTCTCTGGGAGAAGGGTGCTGGGACAGGGATACAATCAGACTGAGCCACAAAAATGCGCTGTAAATCCTGCTCCTACCCCCTCCATTTCCAAAGAGGTGTTTGTGAAAGAGCTGGGAACTGGTTTTGTTTTATTCATGTCTCAGAGCCAGCAGAGGCCACAGGCATTAGCACTGCATTGCACGTGGCAGAGAAAACTCCCCATCAGTTCCTTTAGTGTGTGGAGGAAATTAACCCTCAGCATTTGAGCTACACCCACAGATTTACAGACCCCACATATCTGAAGGACCCGCAGCATCCCCTGGCTGCAGTGGTTAATTCCTCTCCCAAATAAATATTTGTGCCTGAATTCATTTTTTCCCCCTCCTTTGAAACCTCCAGCTGTGGCATCCTGCTTTACCTGCTAAGCTGGAGAAGCCTCCGCTATCAGATATCTTCCCCTGGTGCAGCTCAGGTCTCCTCTCCTTTGATCAACTGATTGGGATCCTTACATTTCTCACGGTAAGCAGGTCTTGCAGCTCAGCTCTGCCACGTATCTCAGCCTGCTTCTGATCTTGTTACTGTTTTCCAATATCCTTTGCAGGAATGAGGTCACAAAAACTGCACCACCGCTGCTCTCCCCCTTACCTCTGGAGTAGCATCCGCCCTGTCCACCCTGCATCCCAGCTCAGCCAGCAGGTGTGACACAGGGCTGGCACTGCCATCATTTCTGTGGGCAGAAACCCCACAGACCCCATGGCTGTGCAGCATCCCCTATGCCTGGTGGCTGCAAAATGCAAGCGAGGGCTGGAGCAGGAGCTTTGGCACCCTCCACCAGCACTTGCACCAGCGAGCTGTGTGCCTGCTCCTGAAACAATCCCTGGTCATTGCATTTATGGTCAGGATTGACTTTCCTCTTTTTATGTGCCAAATTAGCCGATTTACAGAGAAGCAGAGCCAGAGCATCTGAGGCTGCTTGTAAGGGACAGGAGAGGGTCAGCACTCGGGGCTGGCCCTCGTGGCAAGGAAACTACTTGCTCTCCCGAGGAGGAAAAGAGGTAGAGCTGAACCCTTTGGAGTCATTTAAAATGAGACAAATAAAAAGAAAGCGCATCAGGAAAGACAAATAGTTTTCAGGCTTTGTGTTGGCATTTTGGCCTAATGACTGATTAATCTAAAGTGGAGTCTCGTTACGGATTCATGGGTGTCGATTGGATCAGATCGTTAATTCCAGTGTGCACTGGCCGTGATTAGAAATTCAAACCGGCAGAGCCTGTGGGGGAAGGGTTAAAGACTTGGGCCAGGAGGAGGGAGCGAGGCAGTGGGAAATGGAAAGGCATGGTCATCCCTGGAATGAGGGGAACACAGTGCTGTCACTGCAACAGCTGCTGCTGTGGTCCCAGGACTGATTTGCTCTGCAGCAGTGGGAAAGCATCTTTGTATTGGTAATGAAGACCGTCAAACACAACCTCAGGAAATTTTGATTGCATCTCCCAAAACTGGGGCGAGAGTGCTCAGAAGGGTCCAGCGCTACTGCTCAGAGCAGACACAGTCCCAGAGTGGTCGCCATCCACTCTTCAGCTGTCGGATGTCAACTGATTAATTTTGCCTGGGATTAATTAAGGATCAGCCAGCGACCGCTGTGCTAGCGGAGGGCGCCGTAGTGACCTCTCCACTGCAGGCAGCGGTGGGAAGCTGGGGTCAGTGACCTCCTCCATGGACACAGCCACCACCGGGCCAGACTCTGACCCCAGCGGGGTGAGGCAGCATTGACCCCAAAGGCTACCTGGGTCACATTTCATCCTGTGGAGACTCAAAGCCAGGGCCGGTGTGCGGGACTGTGGCAGCACATCACCCCCATGTTGCACCCAGACGCTTCTTAGGGGTTTCCCTCCACTTCAGTACTAGGTTTATAGTAAGTATTTTTCAAGGCTCCATGACAGCTGCTTGGACAGGATGGCTGTGAGGACAGGGGCAGGTCGTGCCGGCTGGGTTGAGCTTGCTACTGGTTGGCACAGCCAGCTGTTAGGCATGTGCAGGACTGTCTCACTCACAGGTCTGTTGCTGAGTCATCACTTGGTTCAGGAACCGAGAGCACTGGACGGAGATGTTTTGGGGAATCAAAGCACTGAGGCTTTGGCAGACTCGGTGGAAACCTGAAGACAGAAAGGAGGCAGGAGGCAGCTGGTGAGCAAACCTGTAGCAAGATGTGTTACACCGGCATAAAATCCCCATGGCAGAAGTGCAGGTGAAAACGTTGCTTGCTCAGGGCTTCCACACTGGCTTGCCATGCCCAACCATTCTCCTCCTGGCCCCTGTGGGAGGACGCACTCCCTCTGTGAGGAGCAGTGAGTCCTGGCGGGATGGGGTGAGGATGGCCATGGCAGCTGGCCCTGGGGTCACGTAACATATCATGGCTGGAGCTGCTCTCATCGTGGGTGCAGCCTCTCAGCCAGGAGCTCGCCCTGCCTGCTCCTCCACTTCAGTGCTCTGGCTTTGAGGGGGTGGATAATGACAGCCTGCTGTTTCATGTGGACGTGAACACCTGAGAGCTGCTCTGGGATGGCAACTGGAAGGTGAATCATCACAAAATCCAGTCCTGTTTTCCTCAGGAGGAGCCAAACACCTGGGTGGTGCTTCACAGGCGCAGGGGGTTCAAGTGACCATCAAACATGAACATGTGATGCACCTTCACTGTGCTCCCAGCAAACTCATCCTCACACCTACAGACAGCTAACACCCCGATCCTGCTCTCTGCAGAGCAATGTGCGGGAGGTTGTAGCAGCAAACCCATGCTGCTTGAACCCCACCTACCACGGCTCCCAGGACCCCCACACTCCCATTTCCCTCCTGGAACCACCCTGTTCAAAGCAGCCTGCTCACAGCCATCCCAGGTGAGACCCATGTCCATCTGGGGAAACCTCCCAGCAGAACAACTCAGAACAAGGCGGAGGAAGGAGACTGTCTCCCAGGTCCCTGGCACTGAGTCTCAAGAGATGTGCATTAAAAGCACTTACAGGGAAATGAGTTTCATGGCATCATCCAAGACATGGGTGCTCAGGGACCCCTCTTGGCAGCATGATGCATATGGGTACTATTTGGTGGAGCACTTCAGATTCCATAGGTGCAAACCACAATGCTTCTGCAGTGCTTCCAGCACTGGACACTGGATCCATTCCGCTTTCCCCTCTTGAGCACTCTGTGCTTGGCTGTGAGGGGACACCAGACACTGTGCATGGGTCCCCGTGCTGTTCCCTGGAGCAGGTAAGGGGGTGGAAGGGCCACACTGCTGGTGGTCCCCAGGCTGGTGGGCAGACCCTGCATGGGGTGGCAGTGTGGGGTATCACTTACAGGAGGCAGGCGCACAGGGAGACTTGGGGTTTGCTTCTCCTCTGCAGAGCCACCTTCGGACGGAAGGGAAAAAAGGAAAAGATGGGAAAGAAAAGAAAAAATTCCACACCATAGGGAAGATTTGCTCGAACTCCCCAGCTGGGACATTACCACTGCTATTGCAAGAGATCCCTGTCAGAGTTTTACAAAGAAAAACTACCAGGAGAAATACATAACCTTTTCTTAACATCAGCAGCTCAATTAACTAATGACAGCAAAGCATTCTCCAGTGTCACCAGCCCCACTGACTGCGAGGAGGTGGGGGCGAGGGAGGCCGCCTCGTATTTATACAGCTGCACCCGGCCTTTGGCTGGGGCTGGCTACTTACGTTTTATCTCTGGCGGGATCTCTCCTGCCTCTCGCACGCGTGCGCGCACACATGCTTTTGAGAAGTGAGTTCCACTCTGCACAAGAAGGTTAACAAATACCAGACTGCCTCTAAAAATACCTCCCCAATCGATTCTGAGCATAAGCCAGCCCAGAGTGCCAAAAGCTGTGAGAAAAGCCATTTGTTCCCTGCAGGATCACCCCTTTCTGTCTCCCCTCCATGCTGCCAGAAGCTCTGGATCTGTCCCGGACACCCATCCCACCTGGGTGCCTCTAAAAGGCTGGACCGTCTCCTACCACTCCGGCAAAACCCTCTATATTATATCATTTGTCTGTGTCGATTGATTCAATATTGAAACGCGACTTGTAGCCACTTGTATCTAAATAGAATCTAAATTGTTATTACGGCTCCATAGTCGCAGCTTCTCCAGCGTTGCCCCTCGTCTTGCCAGCTCCGCTCCACTCTAATTGCCTTCAGCACACTGAAAACATGAGCGCCTACAATTTGCAGGGAAGAAATTATCATCACATCTCCTTTCAGATCTCACTAAATGCTGTTGTGTTTATTCATTCACCCTGTGATTGCTCCCGGGGCAGAGAGCAGCAGGCAGGCTAATAGCAGGCAGATAGTGCTCACTTCTGATCAGAGGCCAAGAGGAACATGAAAAAAAGAGGGTATCCCATCTCCACACGTGCTGTGGGGACAGCTCCTGGTTCCCTGTGGCTGGGGTGACCCTGGAATCCTGGCTGTCACCATCCCACCTGCTGCACCCTGGGGACAGCTGCCTTGGTGTCATGGAGCTGTTCTTTGCACCAGGCTGGGCATTGCACTGGCTACGATGGGCACTGGGTCCTGTGAAGCTGGGGAGGCTGTGACTCCTTGAATGATGGAGAAACTGAGGCAGGGAGGGCAGTGGAGGTGGCTGGGATGAAAGCTTCAATGTGGGGAGTCCTGCTCCTGAGGCTTCTTTGCAAGGCAAGTTATTTCCAAGGTTGATCCAGGGTGGAAGCATCACCGGCTGCAGCCAGAACAGCTTGCTGGGCCACTGGTCCTCCTGTCAGGCTTGGCAAGAACCCATTGCACTGGGCAGCTCTGGCAGCAGCCACAAGGAGGGGGCACGGGCCCAGGCTGCCCATAAATCACCCACTGCATGTGTGTCCCTCGGCTCTGACCTCAGTGGGGCCGAGATTAATGGACTATCCGTTTAACCCCACTAGCCCTTAACTAGCCGTGAAGCGCAGGAACAGCTCACCAACAGCACCAGTGGGAACAGTCCTGCTCTGTGGGTGGCTGGGGCAGAGAGGATGAAGAGCCTCTCTTTTTTGGAGGAAAGCTGCCTGGGAAAGTCATTCTCTCCAAGCAGGGGGGAGCAGCTCTGCCACTTCTCCCCTGTGCAGGACATTTTTCATAATTACAAGGAAGAGCTCTGTCACAACAGCTCGACACAGCTGCAGTTAATACCTAGCCTGCTGCTGGCTTTTACAGCCGGTTCCTGCTCCACCTTCCGTTAGAGACATGAATGCAGGAGGTGGCATCTCCCCAGCACAGTGCTTCCCACACTGGCAGCACCAGTTATGTGAGAGGAGCCTGTGCACAGGGGTGGTGCCAGCCCCTATGGTGGGTTCCCACACAGTGCCCCATACAGCCAGGGTGAAAGTATCCAGCCTTCATGGGGCAATTAGAAGGAAATGCACATGGCTCCATCCCCAAGCCCCAGCAGTGAGGGACAGCTCACCCTCCCACCACCCCATCCTCTCTGTTGATGGTTTCTCATCTGCTGATGCCCAGTGTCAGGGTGAATATGTTTGGGGTTTCCCACCAGTTCCCACCCCGGCTGCTCCTCCAGGCTGGGTCTGGCACTGGTCCCAGCAGTACCCAGCCATAGGGTGACTTTGCACCACAGGAGGAGGCTGTGCAGCAGAATAAAGCCCCTGAGGCAGAGCCAAGATGCTTTTGCAATTGCTGGTGATGACAGTGGTGGGTCAGAGCCTCAGCTGCAGTGCCGGTGTTCAGAGCCTCCCAGCTGAACCTGCCGCTGTGCATTTTACAGCAGCAAAAGGGATGGGAGATCAGCCTGGTGTGTCCTCAGACTTCCTCACCGATCTTGTAAGCTCCTGGCTCTGTGTTGCAGCATAGTCCCCTTAAACAACAAACTATTCTGCCTTCCCAGCCCCAGCACAGCTCCTGGCTCCTTCCACCATCAATCTGCCCTGCGCATTCATCCATCTATAGCATTACCCCACACCATGAGGGGCACTGTACCAAGGCGTTTTCCCCATTTTCAGGACTCAGCTCACAGCCCTCTAGCACCATCTGAAACCCTTTTGGGTTTTTGAGACAACCACTTCTTGGCTGCAAATGCAGCATCCTCATCAGTGGCAGGACCTGGGTCCTGTCCCTGTGGCATGGAAGGCTGAGGGACTGGGCTTTGTACTCTGCTCCACCTTCTTCCCCAGCCTTGGAAAGACCTGAGGGGTGATGGCCAGCCAGCATCACCAGTATCTGCAGGTATCAGCTCCCCTCTGTGGGAGCAGGGCTGGCTAGCTGAGGGTGGGAGTCAGATGTCCCCAAAACCACAGTGTTCATTCTTTCAATATTGTTATACAGGAAAATGGAGAGTAAATATGAATGAATTCAATATTAACCGTGTGAGATAGGATGTCGTATATTCACACGGTTAAGTAAAAGAAAGTAAATGGAAATCTTTATCACTATAGACTGCTGAATATTAATAGTTATTGTTTGAGTTGCTGCAGCATGGAAAAGTCAATTATAACCTAAGTGTAAAAACGTCCTGAATTATAGATAAACTAGGCGAGGAAAGAGACGAATCTTCACCACACAATACAAAAACCGTGATAAAAGAAGAAATAACGGTGATAAGAACTTTAGAACAGTAGCTGTCAAAACGCACCGAACGATTCTTTACGTTAGGTAATGCTTTGAATAAACTGGAATCCTGAAAGGGTTAAATGCCTGCATGTTAAACGCTTGCTTTATTTCTGCAACCTACACAGAGACATAGGCAATGGAGGGGAACTAACATGTTTGCATCTTCAGCACAAAGCCTGAATTTTCCGAACAACTCAACCCCCACACTGAGGTCAGGGTTTTCCAGCACCCTTTGGAGGACCAGAATGGTCAGGTTTCCCAAAGTTTTCAGGAACTGAGAGCTGAAAACACAAGGACGTGTGCCTTGGCAGTGGCTGCTGGGCCCTGAGCATTTGGAGAGATCTTGTTGTGGGTCCCTGCCTGGAAGGGAAGCATCCTCCCTCTGCTCTTGTTAAGGCAGGAGCTGCCTTTGGGATACCGCAGATCACTGACTCCCAGACTGGGAGCTGCTGGAGCCCCATGCCTCCTCATGGTCACACTTGTGAGATCACTTCTGGCAGTGAGAAATTAAGATACACACCATGAGCATGTTTCCAAAAACACCACAGAGGCCTGGATGGGGCTTGCTGCACCCCACATCCCTTTTGGACCAGGAACCAATCCACATTTCTTGCATTTATATCCAGAAGAGACATATGGATATCTCTGGGAGATCATCTTAAAGCTGGTTGAGATCTGGCAAGAGGACAGTTCTGCACTCTAGGGAAGAAGGGTTGCCATTCCCCACCCACCCCGACATCACTGCAGATGTGAAGGACACTGGTCCCTTGCAAGATGTCACCATCGTTTTCCATGACTGTTGCTGGCAGTGTGCAGGCACAGGAGGAGGTCACACCTTCTTCAAGTCTCTCTGGATCTCACATCATCCCAGCCTGCCCTGCTGACAGCAGTGGTTTTGGCTGGTGTCCTCCAGCCCTGCAGCTGTGTTAATCAACCACTCATCCCACCTGCATTTCCGTAGACAAAAGTGAGCCTTCTGCCATGACCTGAGATCTTGGTTGCCTTTATGGTAGAAGAGGTGACCCAGGCAATCCCTGGCCTGTCGAAGGGCCAGGATCCATTTATCACCCAAAACAGAGGTTTCTAAATCACTTTAGTTGCACACGTCATTGCTCCCAGGCTGTGCCAAGTGACCCGTTATAGCAGGGGTAATAACAGCACAATTCCAGAGCGAGGAGATTTGACCCAACACCAAAGGTGATGTGCTTCCTCTTCAGTAATTAACCCATACTGCTCCCACCCCTAGCAAATGCTATGTCATTATTTTGCAATCTGGATCCTTCAAACAAGTATCTCTGCAGGTCAGCAGCTCCCATCGGCATCATTTATCCCTGGAGGGCAGCACTGGAGTTTATTGTATCGGCATTCACAGCTGAGAATTGCTTCCCCAGGGGAGTGGAGAGAGAGTCAGACTGTCCCTCCTGTGCCTGCCTGGGTGGGAGTAGAACAGAGGGAGCCGTGCTGCCTTTGTGCTGGGACTTGCTGTATTGATCCCAGCAGGGAATTACAGACTCTCACCGCTCCTCTGTCCAGAGGTGCTGGGTGCCGGCTGCACAATCTGCCGGCAGTGATGAGGGACTTGAGGCCGCTTACATTCTTGTGTGAAGCAGAAATGGGGCAAAGCCTTAGGTCCGAATGGAGTGAGCCAGAGCTGTGGATGGTGGAAATGAGGAACATTTCCCTTGCCAGCCTCAGCCTGAGAGACTCCTATGAGTGAGCAGCCAAGGCCACCGAGCCCTCATTGTCATCCTGTCACCATCCTTGGCTCAGATCTGCTGCATATACCAAACCCCACTGCTGAGGTTGCACAACTATTTCCATTAGAAGCCATAATTAAGGTCAAAAACTATTTCTATTATAACCCTGCTTTACTCACTCAGAACTTCTTGAAAAATTCTCCTTTTGCTCTAATTTTTTCCATGCCCTGAGCCCAGAGGCAAATTGGGAGTTAATGTTTAAATTAAGCCTATTGAAGAGCATCTGAGACGTGCAAGAAGCACACTGTCCTGCTTCGGAAACAGGCTGCATCCCCAAACCAGCACCACGTCCTGCTCTGGAGGGGGGGCTTTGCTAGATCTGAGTGGAGGAGAAAGCTGATTAATATTAAGCTGATTAATATGGGACCATTGTTTAGACATACCCCACAGAGCATTTATATTAATTCCACACTAGCACTGTGCTGTGACCCCGTGTACTGTGCCCGTGTGTGGATATTCATGTAGCCTGAATATTAAAATAATTTCAAAATAAGGAAATGTTGGCCATACCCAAGATCAGAGCAGCAGCAGTGAACGGCCTGAGTCCCCTGCCCATGTGGTAAGCTGACACTTCTGCTCAGCCCAGGTAACCATCCACAGCCAAAAGACGAACCAGCACAGAAACAATTTGGCCTCAAAGCAGCCATGAGTGTTGGGGTCTGGCAGATCACCTGCCGCAGGTCCTTCAGCGCTGCAGGGTGGGAGATGGGCTGTAGGAAGGTTACAGTGACCAGGAGCAGACATTTGGGGGAGATCCTATCACTTCTGCTTGCTGCAGGGACATGGGGGTTGTTGCAATTAGTGTAATTTCCTTTAGGAATCTAAGAAAACACCAGTTCTCCAAATCTGCTGAAATTCCTACCCTTCCAGAAAGGCAGGTTAGCAGCAGCCAGCCGGCACCTCTGCTTGCAGACAGAATTTGTGACTCATTAAGGCAACAAATATGAACAAGATCAATATCACCATCTTGAACAACTCCAGGTACGATTGGCATGGAAAAAATCATCTGATTCAAGCTGTGGGAGAGGAGAAACACACTCTGGGGCAAGACCCTGCAGGTATTCTGCCCGTGCCGGGCAGAGAGGCGGAGATGAGCTGGTGTAAAGGCATAAGAGTGTTTTTTGGAGGAGGTCTCCATTTCAAGGGTAGTTTCTCCTCCCGGAGAGGTCTCAGGTTGTGTTCAGGGACCGGGAGTCGGGCAGACTGTTCTTGTGTGCATTAATCCCCTCCGTCTGCTCGCCATACGGGCTGCTGCGGCCGGCCCCGGCGGGGAGAGGAATGCTTTTGTTAGCCCAGCGCACTTGGCAGCCGGGAGGGATCTCTGGAAAGCAAAGCGGGCACTTAACGAACCGCGTCCTTCCATTATAATTAAAGTGAGACCCAGAAATCAAAGCTGTTATCTGCCTGCCCGCGACAGGCGAGACACTGCCCTCAGTCGCTGCCAAGCCGGGGTCCAAGCCGACCCATAGGCTTTCTGCCCCAAGGAATGGCTGTGGACACGGGCCAGGGCTGCCAGCGAGCCGCTGTCACCAGCTGGTTTAATTTACAGGTAACCCGTCTCCAGCACCGGAGAGCGGCTGCAGGGTGCAGAGAGACCTCTGGCTGTCAGGGATCAATAGTGACAAGCTCCCCCCGTTTTCCTCCCAAGACTTCAGATGCTGGGTCACCTTCAGATGGGAGGAAAGCCATGTTTTTTGGCAGTGGTTCCCAGAATTGAAGTGCAAGCCTGGCTGTCATCCCCCACAGCAGGGCGATGGGGTGAGCATGGGGGATGCAACTGAGCTTTACCCTGCTTTGGACCAGCAGCAGTTGTCCAATGACTCAGGGGCAGCCTGGCAGCAAGTTTTAACCCCAATTGCCCCAGAATTTATATGCACAAGCATAGGATGAGGAAAGGATGGTTTTAGCAAGGAGGACCTCCCCTGCCCAGCATCCCAGGGCATCCCATGGGCATCAGCACAGCATCGCACTCCCTGCCAGGCCAGGATGGCTCCTCGCACTGGGCTGGCGTCTCTGTGGCCGCTGCAGAGACCAGACTCGGCAGGACCCTTCTGGTTGGATCAACATCTAATGGCCACAGCTGGGGGGAACAGCCGAACCGGGGATGAAGGGGTGAAAGGGCAACGACTGATTCACAAACCACCCAGTCACCAGAACAAAATTCTCCTTCTAACAAGGCATGGAGCAAACAAATTATCTTTGTTGTTAGGAAATCTGTAAGCACTTATGGTTATAATTACCATCTGTGGTTTTGCCATTCAGGTAAAGTAGCAGCAGCAGCTCCGATATGGGTTAGGCTCAACCCTGCGAGCTGCTAATCAAAACCAACCCCTTTGCCTTCAGGTTGAAGATGATGTCAAACTTTATTGAACGTCCACCTTTGATGGCTTTACCTGAGACCTAGTAACATCTGTGTCCTACTCACAGTAGCTCTGAAAGGTAATATGTGTGGAAAAGTGAAGCTGCCTGCCATCTAAGCAGAGCTCCAACCGAAACATCACAGCTTCAGGAATCAATAAAACACAATCGAAAAAAAATAGAAAAAGAAAGTGTAAACAACAGAGACCAAAGCCCAAAGAACTGGTCAGAAGATTTATATGCAGCTTAGTTCAAATTTCTGTAATCTATTTAAATTAATAGCCACGTCCCATGCTAAATTGCTTCCAGAGACCAACAGCTTCCAGGTTATTTCATTCTTTGCAAGGGAAGCACAGAGGGGGACCTTGCCGTGGGCTTAAATACATGGTGCAACTCATCCTTCGAGGGCTGAAGTCCGGATGTGGAAGGAACCTGGACATGGCAGTGAGCTGGATAGGTCCCCCTTAACTGCTGCCCAGCACCTCCCTGCAGAGAAGTGCACTGGGAAGCAGGTTTGGTGTTGCTGTACCCTACTATTTGATGCTCTCATTTGGAGTGAGGGCAGGAGCATCCTTCTATGCTCAGTGCCCATCTGTGCTGTGCCCAGCTGAGCACAGCAGACAGCAGCACGAGGGAGCCCAGTCTCCATCAAGGAGGTTGTCCTCACCATGCCACATGCTCCAAAGCTATTTGGGCTTGCCCAACATTTTCCATTTTAAGAGCTTCCCTCAATTCCTTATAACTGTGCCAGCATTTAGCTGTAGTTTTCAAAAATAAGAAAATCCCCCGGAGCTGGGGGCACAACCCGGTCCAGGAAGATTTCAGCCAATGTGCCGAATGAGGTTCTGGAAAACAAAAATGGCCAAATGAAGAAATTTTTGCAGCCGCTTCAAGGAGAAGCTTGAATGCCTCCGCATTTGTGGCGGAGAGCTGAATTCCCCTCGGGTGCTACAGTAATTTTCCCAGTGATAATTCTTCCAAGTTGTGCAATATCTTGAGCTTCTGAAACTCCTGGGTCACCCGTGCTGAATGAGGAGCTCGCCTTTGCTGACTGACAACTCAGAGGATTTATCCAAGCCCCAACTGGAACTGCCAGGAGAACAGAGCTCTCTCTGTCCTTTGCACCTTGCAGCAGACGAGGTGACTCACACTGCATGTGCAAACTCTTCCAATTCCGGGAAAGGAGAGAAGAAAATTGCACAAAGGAAAGGGAAAGGGAGGAACATGCCAAAATTCAGCCTGAGGAGGGCTGGGACTTGGCAGGGGCAGGAATAGTGCCACAGAAGTTCCATAGGAGTTCTTGGGCTGGATCACGGGATCCTCAGTCTCCTACAATGAGAAGGCAAGGCCATTTGTCAAGTACCACCTCTTATTGGTGCTAGGCAGAAACACTTAAATCCCTGTGGGTGAAATTCCCGATGTCAATGCCTATAATTTTCTTGAAATGGAGTAGCATCAGACTACCTAGACTGGAAGCTGCACCCAGCTTTCACCCCTTGTCTGTAAGCTCCCAGGAAGGAAGGTGCTCACAAAAAAAAAAAAAAATCAGAAAGGTGGAAGTCTCCTCCTCCCTCTCTCCATCACACACTTGGTATCTCAACACAAAACCCCACCTAAGAAGTTTGATTTTAACTCATTCTCTCTACCAGATACCACCTCTGGCAGAAACCAAGCCCTGGGAATGAGAGCCCCAAAAGCTGAAAGCAGGAAAATCTCCTGGAAGCCATTACACAACCCAGCACTGTTGCGACATGTCTGAGGTATAATAAACAAGGTGCTCGACATACCAGCAATACCATCGCTCTGCCCTGCGTCACTGCCACCCACTTGCAGGAGACTTTTGTCTGTCCCCAAACCTCTTTTGAGCCTCAAGGGCCAGATTGAAATCCTACCCAGTATTATCCTGGTCACCCAGCCCCAAGGAACCACCATCCTGGAGGGAGGTAACAGCCCTGGGAAAATGGTGTTGCATGAATTTGGTGTTGCTGTTCTTCTGGGTGGGACATCTTCTGAGGTTTCACTGATACCATTTCTATCTGTAAGCACAGTAACCACTCTTATTTTGAGTGGTAAAAGAGCTTTCCCTGCACCTTATCTGCTTCGTGGAGTGCAGAGCCATGCACGGTGCCTGCAAAACCCTCCATCCAACAGCATCCCTCTCCATACACCTGGGACCCAGCACCACAAGTACAGAACCTCTTGCCAAGGATGGAGAGGTTACCCCCCTCCCAGGGCAGCTGTTCTGTATAAACCATGTCCCACAGATTACCATCTGAGGGCAATATTTTAACCACAAACTATTACTGTTTACCCGTTACAGAGGCAGGCAGGTGCAGGAGGCACTTTACACTGAGTCATGGCCGTGTGAGTTATGGCCGGGGGGATCAAGGCACTCAGTGGCACTGAGAGCTGCCATTGCTCTTCCCTTCGGTGTTACCTGGAGATGTCCTGAGGAGAACCCCCTCAGTTTGCCTGTGACTCTCCACAGCTTTTTAACAAGCCCTTTCCCTAAGCACAGCTTCTCCTTCTGCTTCTCACTGGCAGCTCCCAGAAAGGAGTCCTTCAGCCCCAGCCTTTCCCCAGATTCAGCGACCAACATCACGATGCTGATCACAGGTGTCCCCCCAGGAGGGCTCAGCTCCCTGTGTCTCCAAGGAACAGGCAGCTGACAGGCAGAAGCCTGACAGATTCGCAGTCCTCATTTAGGCACCACCATCCCTGGGGGTGGAGGATGCTGCAAATGCTCCAAACTGAATGTGCGCCTCGGCAGGTGGCCACTGTCCCCCCATGCCAGGCTGAGGAGGAAAGCAGCCTTTGATCACCTTGGCTAAGGTGATGCAAGGTACGCAGATGAAAGGTACACTTTGGCACCCCGGCTCATTGCTGTTACCAGTTCACTGGGGGAAGGGAGGTTTTGGGGACAGTCTGATGGATGAGTAGAGAGCACGGTCTGGCAGCCAGCCTTGTGCTGGTCAGCATCACACTCCCTCTTCCACAGCCCACTGGCAAATTTCTTCCTGGAAATATTTGTAAAATGTAGGCAACTCTTTTAATAACTCCCACATGACATGCTTTTGAAAAAACCAAAAACCAAAAAAGGCAACGGAGTGTCAATGTTTCCTTCAAACTAATATCATACTAATGCCGAGCACAGTGAGTGGTGGAAGAAGGTGGATTTACAGCAGATGCAGAAGGTGAAGTGCTGAACCCCCTGGGGTTTTGTTCCAGCTCTGCTGCAGACCCACCTGTGCTGGAGGAGACATCTCTGCCTGCATCCCCACCATCTCATGCCTCAGTTTCCCCAATGAACACAGGAGAAGGGAGGCCAGGAAGTGTATTCCTACCCACCAAGATATTCTGGAGATATGAGTGAGGAAAGAGCACATCATTGATGAACTACCCAGGCAAGCCCAAGCTGCTGCCCTGCAGGCAGCAAGGTGACTGGGAGAGAACCAGCCCTGCCATGCACAGGGACTGTGCTCCGTCAGGATCTGATGCCTGGCAGTGGGGACAGTAGAGGCTGCAGAAAGCATCTCAAGGGATAATTCCTAGTGCCTGCACCTGGCCGGGGAATGAGCAAGAGGAGATGCTTCAGTCTCCTTTATCAGCCTAGAGAATGGCATGAGCAGCAGGGTCCCAGTCATGGCTTCCCCAGTCCCATTTCTGCCAATTCTCCCGCAGCAGCCCCAGGAGGATCAGCTCTGCCTGGCACTCACCCAACCCATGCAGCATCCCTCCCTGCCCTGGAGGAGAGAGGTGAAGGGGGAGGATGACACTCAGCCCTGTCATCCCAAGAGGCCTAGACCCTAGAATAGAATAGAATAGAATAGAATAGAATAGAATAGAATAGAATAGAATAGAATAGGAGTAGAAGTATCTTGAGTTGGAAGGGACCCACAAGGATCATCAAGTCCAGCCCCTGGCCCTATACAGGACAACCCCAAACCCTCTCCACTGAGTAACACAGGGGATAAGATTCAGTCCCCAAAAAATCCCCTTCAGGGAGCAATCAGAAAAAGGCTTAAATACTCTGAAAGACCCTCTCCGTGCCAGAGAGCACCTCCTGCTCTGCTCAGCCTCCCACACCAGGTGTCAAAAATCCCACACTGCAAACATCACTGTCCCTTTTCCCCCTTGAGGCTTTTCACACCACGTGCCTCCCTCCACATTATCACACTGGCACGAGCCACTTCACCCTGTTTGCTAAAAGCATCCAAATTAGGAGGTCGGTGCAGCCAACAGCTCCGGGATGGAGCAAGATAGACTCACATCTTCCACACCACTGGTTTCCCAGCTTTCACAGGGTTGTGACCGTGCAGCTCCACAATGGCATTCACTGGCACAGGGAGCATTTACTGTGGGTAATGCTGGGGCTCTGCTGGGCTTCCAGACACCAAGATCTGCATGTCTGACAATTCACATTCAGGAATGCTCATACATTGATATTTCCAATATTTGGGTACTGTAAAGCAAACGCAGATGATGTGGAGTCATTAATATGTAATAAGTGCAACTCCACTGTGGTGCTTTGACAGCCGCAGTTTTTCATAAGAGAATGACTCTTCTGAACACATTTTAAACCCAAACAAGCTTTTTCTTGGCAGCTGCTAGGAACTTGGTTTTTAGGAGGTTTCACTGGCTCAGAAGATTCCAGGGATGCCTTTGCCAAGAAGCCATCTACCTTTAAACCTCTACAAAGGTATAAAAAAGTCCCACAGGGCTGTGGGGGCATAACCAGGATGGCAGCAGCATGATGAGGGACACAGGTGGTTGGGGAAGTTCACCCCACAGCCCGTCACGTGGGCTGGTGGCCTAGCAAAAAGGGGTCCTGCAGCCCTAACCCAAATGGGTGGCACTGCCCTCTGGCCTGGGATCGGGTGGAATTTTTCTTGGGATGCTGTTGCAGGGGTGGATTTTTATTCCTTGGTTGTTTTTTCTTTAATTCCAGAGCCCTGGTTTCAGTCTGTGGGCTGACACTGGCTTTCAGTGCAGACATCAGGCAGCGCAGCTCTTCCTGCATCAGCTCACACCTGCTTCGTAAAGCTGCTCTCCATCCAACACACACAGCCTGTTTGCAAGCTCTGCGTATGTTTGCATAACCTCGGGTTTTTTTGGCCGGAAACCAGGCTTTTGGGAGGATTTCTCAGGCTTTCAAAACCCATCATGGTGCTGGGGCCGTGAGTATGTGTGCTCTAACCACACAACGTGATGGGCAGGAGGAAGGAGCGACGGCCGCAGGAGGGAAAGATGAGTCTGTCCAAGCTGCAAAAGCGGACTTTTTGGGATCACACCTTGCTTTTTTTTCTTTCCTCGGAGATATTTTCTTTCAAACATCATAAAAAGGTATTGGATATTCTTTCAAGGATGCCCAGGAGAGTGAGCAGAAGGGAAACCAGCCTGCAGCGTGGCTCTGTGGATAACTGATTGCTTTGCTCATTTTGGTCTGACCCAGAACAAATATGTTTCATTTTTCCAATGAGGTGGTAAAAAAAATACAGTCCCCTTATTTCTAGTTTACTTAGAGCTGGATTTTTTTTTTTTTTATTCTCTTCTTAATGCAGGGCAATTTCAGAACAAAAAGCCAAAAGAGGGACTTGAAAAATCACTTTTCAGGGTTTTCTTATTCTTGTCAATACAATTTGTCCCGCTCAGCCTGATTTCACAAACCCTTTCAGTCACCTTGAAACACCTTTTTTGTGGCCCTTTCATTGCTCACCACAGTCACCCTGTCCAGGTGCAGTCCCCAGTGCCCCCAGCCAGGATGGGACAGCACTCCAGCACCAGCAGCTCCCATGCAGGATATGGCCAGCAGTGTGGTGTTCCCCTCTGCGCTGGGACTGTGCTGGCTGCTCGGCTTGGTGCAGTTTCCCCAGCAAAAGACGCTTCAGACTAAAGCTGAGATGCGGTTTGCCAAAATATTTGACAACACGAAACGCTGCCTGGCCGGGTGCCAGAAGCCCCATTTAAAAAGTGAAATTCGGCATGCTCCAGCCCCAGGAGCCGTTCCCACGCAGTCGGGGAGGGCAATGGCAGTGCCTGGGGGTGGGGATGAGGTAGAGGGCCCATTGCCTCCCTATTTTGACCGTGCTGGAGCATGAGCATCCCCGTAGGTCCCAGAGCTGTGGGAGACAGGCTGCACCTCTCCTGCCCAGATGGCTGGGCTGAGGTGCACCCAGGCACCCCCTGGCAGGGCACAGAGAGCTCTCCTGAGATGGGTCATGGCTCTGGGGCAGCCTGCCCTCCTCCAGCATGGCTTCCCACCGCAAACTCACCCTGACACAGCTTCCAGGTCCCACTGGCTCCAGCACAGCCTGCAGCTGAGATGCCAGCCTGGGTGAACGAGCCCTCACTGAATGCCAATGTTTCCCTCCACTCGCAGGTGGCTCAGGGGGACTGTGCCAGGCTGTCAAATGGTCCTGGCACTGCACTGTTCGCTGGTCCCCATTTGGGAGCTGTGAGCCATATGCCCTCCTTGCTGCAGCTTTCGTGGGACTCCCACCTGCCAAAAGCAATGGCTTGGGTGAGAAGCAGAGCACAGCAGGCAGCAAGGCTGCCATGGGGCAGAAAAACCCCCTCATGTCACTAAAAAAGGTAGAAGCTGCTCAGAGTTCCTGTGGCAGCATGACAGGATGAAGGCCAGGGCACACACACTACTTCTTTCCTTTGTAATCCAGTCAGGATTTAATGCCGGGTAAATCTGTCGCATGGACCTCATCTTTTTCCCTGCACTGTAAAGTGCTGAGCACACATCAGGGTGCTGTAAAACTAACTCATAATAAGAAATAAGGTCTTCCAGAATGAAAATCTAATGCATTATCCTCAGCACAGGGAGAGGTTAGTAGTATATTTGGGAGGCATCCCTGTCTTACGTGTGCTTTCTCCTCCTGCCCTCGCTGTGCCAGGTGTTGGGAACACCTTGGGTGCTCACTCTCCTCTGTCCAGGCTGTTGCCCCTCCATCACAGCCCTCACAGGATGCCCAGAGCTGCAGCAGCTGCACAGGAAGATGCTGCCCATTGCCCTCCCACTCCCCCCAGCCCCCACTCGGAATGGCCAGTGTTGGTTTGACTCCAAACCAAACGCTCCAGCCTTTATTTGCATCACTTCATCTCTGTGCCAGAGAGAAAACGACAAAATTAAAGAGCAAAGCACCGCAGTAAATACAAATCTGAAAGCAGTGAGCAGCATCCCCGGCAGCAGTAACACATGTCCAAGAACTCGAAATCCCAGCGTAGAAAGATGGCGCTTCTGGAAAGAGGTAGCAGAAAAGAGGAAAGTCTTCTCCGAGATCCCTGAAGCATAAATCCCCGATTTGAGCTATGAAGTAGAGCATTAAGATGGAAAAAAAAAAATCCCAACTCTTTGCCAGTATGCTGATGTTCATGAAAAGAATAAATATCTGGAAGGAGAGTAGCTGTTATTGCTGGAATAACACAATCACAAAGGAACACACCGCAGTGAATTACACTGGAACTAAGAGGGATGGACGCTCGCTCTGTACTCAATTAGGCACAGCTCTGAGGCAGGGAAACACACATTTTTCTAGAAATATTGTGCTTCTCCATAGCACAGAAACCACCTCCTGGATGGCAGAATAAAGTTAAAAAAAAAAAAAAAGAATAAAGGGAACAGAAATCTGCAGTATCATAACAGAAATCACAGATCAATGTGTTTGCCCTAGGAAATGAACAGATACACATCAGGACTTGGCAGCTAAAGGAGTCTCCCAAGCAAAGCAGAAACAGCTCAAAAGAGAAGGAACAAAACTGAGAGGGAGAGAAAGGGAAGAGGGAGCGGGCTCTGGAGCAGACACCATCAATCTGCACATATGGAGAAGGAGTCAGCAGCAGTACCTGCCTCCCGACCAGCAAAAGCTGTACATGCAAAGAGGGAGGACAAACAGCTCTGAGAAAATACAGATTACTTGCTTCCAAGGACTTTTTCTTGCCAAAATTTACAGGCCTGCAGTTCTCAGTTAATAGATGGAGCTCCCCTTAGAGCTTCTAATGGAAGAGGCTGAAATGAAAACCACCCGTTCCCCGAGGGAGAGGGGGGTCAGATCCAACCGCCTGCACGAATGTGTTCTGCATCATCTCTGCCGGGACAGACCCCTGGACACCTCATCACATGCCCTGAGATAACGAGCTATGTGGAAGTGGGAATGTGGATTTTTAAATTAAAAAGAAGAAGAAACCGCCTAGCACAAAGAGATCATCATCAGAGGGAAATCCCAGTCTCCTGGCGCACCTCAGACATGTGGGGCTTTGCTTCTTCCCGCCAGGACACCTCCAGCCTGACCACTGGTGAATACCATGGGATTTCTGTGCCTCATCTGCCTGTGGGGTGGAGAGGGTAAATCCATTAAAACCGTGCAGATTTTAGCCTTCCAGCTCTGCTCCCCAGCAAAGAGTCACTCACGTTTCACTTTGGTTCTGGTTGATACAAGGCGGGAAAAGGAGGGCAGAGCACTCAGCTCCTGGGCACCTTCTCTGTGATGATGCTGCCCCAGGTGGGCAAGGGGACTTGGGGACAGTGGCCAGCAAGTGCTGTGCCGGCTGCAGCCATCTGGAAGAGGCACCCACCACTCGTACCCAGCCAGCGACTACTCCAAACACACCGTAATCAATAACTCTGCCCCGACAGAGACGCACTCCCAGACCTGCACAGGCTGGCAGGCAGCAAATGACACAATGGTAAAAAGAGGGACCCCAACAGCTATTAAACACAATAGGCAGCAAACGCCTCCATCGATATTCTGGACACACAACCTAACTCTCACCATAAATCACTCCTGATAACACTGAGAACACAACCTTTGCAGAACTGGCAAGGTGTCGCACGGCTCCACGGGCAGCGTTAAATGCAAACTGTTAACGGGATGACATATTTGCAGTTTGCCTGCATATGCCCTGCGTTGTCAGCCTGTTCCCAAACATACAAGGCAGGATGCATTGGAGTCCTGGCACCAAGCAGGGTACTGATGGATCCAAAGTGGTAATGGAAAAGTGAGGTGCCACGGAGGATTGAGGAGACTGGAAGCAGAGCAGAGCCCAACCGCCCAACGTCCAGGTTGTAACACCAACTTAAAAAGGCTGCAAACAGGGTGTGAAGGGACTGACCCTGCCCCTAGCATGTTCTCTGTTTGCACATTCAGCCCCCCTGTCCTCTACAGCCCTTTTAACCCCTGCAGCCACTTCTCTCCCCCTGGCAGCCCATGGGCAGCCAAGCAGGAGACAGGAAGGGGACCAGGACAGAGCGACCCCCACACTCAGCTCCTGGGGAACAAGGTGACCATAACAGTGATTCATCTGACAGGCCAAAGGCAGGTGAGTGAGCTCCCATTGAATCAGGAATATACAGTGAGGTGCCACCAGGAAAGACTGAGTGTAACCCAGGAGTGAAACCAGCACTCAAGACACAAGGGCACACTGTGGAGGAGAAAGGCACATGCAACCATATATGTAGTATGGAGCATGCATATTTAGTGTATTTGCTTGGCAGATGGAATAATTTTGTTAACAGACTATTTAAATTCCTGAGGGGGTACCTGTAACTATTAGAAATTGATTTTATGAGCCTGTTATACAAACATTACTCTTCAAGGTCTAAAGCATATTGAAATTCTTCCTGTTCTCTCTCAAACAGATGGTGCTAGGAATTTTTCTGAACCTACTCGTATCCATAAATACTACCCGCCAATCCCTCTTGCAAGACAGAAACGATCCTAATTAGAACGGTAAGCCCTCACCATCTTTTCCTCATCACACAGTTACTATAAAATGCTCCAGAATAGGATAGTTTTGGCAAACCCCTCCCCAGGCAGCGGCCGTGAGTAGTCCCCTATGTTTGTCATGATAGACAGAACAAAAAGGACCTCGGTGCCTGGAAACAAGGCAGAGAGAGTGCGTGGGATAGTGACAGAAGTAGGCAGTGTCATCCTGGGCTGAGGATAACAGAGGGCTAGAGCTGGATAGGGTTGGGGATGTAATGCCAGCAGGATCACACCTCCAACCCCAGGTTCAGCAACACACTCAGATCTTCGGAGTACACCAAGAAATTGCAGAGAAATCAATGTAGAGGGTGATATTCTTCTACAACAGATAAAAGGGCTGGAAGGATTGATTTTTTAAGGAAAAATTAAAAGAGCTCAATCTGCCAAGCTTGACTAGGCACCAGCCAGGAGCAGGCATTGGGGTGGGAGAGCCTAATGTGGAGCCTTAGGTGTCCAGGGTATTTACACACCCTCAGGAGCTGCTTTCCAGAGCATTATGAGCCAAAGTGAGGGGGTCAGAGGCAGGTTAGCAGTGTAAATACAGCCTTGAGCTCCTCCGGGTACCACCCGCTTGTGTCTGTGGCCGGCTCGGTGGGTGTTCAACCAGAAAAGAAATTTTGCTCACGGAGATATCTTTCAGGCCTGGCAACAGATTCATTTAATCAAGCAGCCAGATTTGTTGCAGGATGAAATTAATTTTGTTCTGGGTAGGAGTGGAGGCAGTTGAGGGAGATGAGGGCTCCTATTCAGGGGAGAGAAACAATACTTGGTGTGATAAGGTGCCTGGCCTCGCAGCGTGAATAGCAAACTGCAGCTCAGATAGGCCACCGGATATTTTTTTTTTACTATACTGCCATTCATGAACAACCCTGAGCTCAAATACTGACATAAAGAGCATTCACTGAATGGAAAAAAATCATTAAAAATTGTGGTCTCTTCCTGGACAACTCAGCAACAGAAAGTGCCAGCTACATTTGTTGAATAAATTGCTTGCAGGGAATAGTTTTTACTAGGTCTAAATGGGATGAAATTAAGCATAGAGGAATGAATGCCAAGTACCACAAAACTGTTCCTGGGTGTGAGAGGTACAAGGCAGGGAGCAGCCTCTCCAGGCAGACCTCAACAAAAAGCCTTCTCCAGACCCCTGGTACCCCCCTCCACTGGGCACCCCTCAGATTTGGGGCTGTTTGGTCTGAATTTGGCACTTCCGTGTCTTATCAGCAGAGGGCAGGGGCTGGCCATCGAGTCAGGGACTGGGCCACGACTGGGCAAGTGGGCATGAAATTTCGGGGGTCCCTGCCCCCCAGCAGCCTGGAAGCAGGTTTATCCAGATATCTTCCTGCCAGTCCCAGTCCAGTGAGGAGATTACAGTGGATTGCTCGGATTTTGGAAGGTTGGGCATCTCAGGTGCATGGGAGAGGAACAGAGATTGCAGGAATTAATCCACCCTTTCTCCTCTGGTTCCTCTGCTGCTCAGCTGCAGTAGCTGTCCCCAGGCTCCCATTCTCAGTCCATCCTCAGCATTCCCAGGCTATTTCCCTCCCTGAGACCCAGGATTGCCCCAAGAAACAACCATGGCCCCAAGAGCAGAGTCAGGCCTGAAACCAGCATCAGGTAATGCTTTCCACCCAGCTATTTTCTAGGACTTCAGGGAAGGGAAGAGGGTCTAGAAAAGAAAAGAAAAGAAAAGAAAAGAAAAGAAAAGAAAAGAAAAGAAAAGAAACAAAAGGAAAGAAAAGAGAAAAGAAAGAAAAGAAAAAGAAAAGAAAAGAAAAGAAAAGAAAAGAAAAGAAAAGAAAAAAAAGAAAAGAAAAGAAAAGAAAAGAAAAGAAAAGAAAAGAAAAGAAAAGAAAAGAAAAGAAAAGAAAAGAAAAGAAAAGAAAAGAAAAGAAAAGAAAAGAAAAGAAAAGAAAAGAGAAAAGAAAAATCCCCAAATTATTTGTTATTCCATCTGCTGTCTTGTTTGGTCAGCCCAAAGCAGGAGGTATCACAGGATGAGGGCTGGCGCCCTCTAAGTAAACATTATAAGGTTGTTTCACAAACTCCATCCTCCATGGAGGAGGCAACATCTTTTTTCCCCTTTAACAGTCATTAAGACACAGAGCAGCCAGGGCAGGAGGCTCACAGACTGCAGCCCCCATGAGCAGAGACCTCCATGTCCTGGCAGAGGCTCTCCAGCCTGGCCTTGTGCCATTTGCAGCCAGATCTCAGCCCCACCAACACCTCCAGGGCAACAGGCACATGTTGAGTGAGATACCTACAGGGATTCCCTGAGCTTTGGCCCATGGGTGAAAGGCATCTGTGTGCTCACAGTGAACAACCGGCGAACAGAAGATCCTGCCGTGCCCCTGGGGCGATGGCGCGTCGCAAATTGCCATAGACAGGGGACTGTAATGCAACCCAGCAGCAGCAAAGACAGCCAGCATCCTTCTTGGCTGAATGCACTAATGTGTTGTGCCATGGAGCAGGGAGGTGACAAACCCTTGCCGAGCAGACCGGAGTTGACACGGAGGTCCAGGCCTCCCCTGCAGGGAAGGAGGCTCGAGGGGGGATTGGGCTAATCTGCCTCAAGATCTCCTCAAGATCCAAGGGCAAGAGGAATGCAGCGGTGCTGGCCTGGTCTCGACCTACTCTCTCCTGCCAGTTTACAAGCACAAGTATTGGGAGTCCCTTGGGAAGCAGCTGGAGGAGGATGGGTATGGATGAGGGTCTGAGGACCTTGGGGTAACAACTCACCTTGAGCCATGTGGAGCTTTTTGACTTGACACACAGGTCCCGGTTGCCTCTCAGAGCCATGGAGTATCTCAGGGGGTCCAGATGGATGGTGCGCCCACACAGCCCCACTAGTTAAGGCAGGAATTGGACAGCAGGAGAGCTTCAAGGAACAAAGATACCCTTGACCTAAGAACTGCAGTGGTTTCAAATCCAAGAAGCAGCTCCCTTTCCAAAAGCAATTCAGCACCTGCCACAACCTGCTCTGATCTGACAATCAGATAAAAATCAAGCTGAAATTGTGTCTTGTTGCCTACCCTCAATCTTGCTTCTTCTGTGGACGGGACAAGACCCCTCAGCAGAAGGTTCCTGTTTGTGTCCTCCTCCCGATGCCTCTGAGCCACTCTGGGGGACACTGATGGGAGGTGCTGTGCAAACCTGGGGTAACAGCAAAGCTCTGGATCCAAAAAATCTTCCCAAGAAGCAGAACTGATGGCTGGGTACATGCTGTGCAGGAGGTCACAGAGCTGAGAAGAGTATCCAGGCGCTTCCTCACCAGCTTCATGAGCGTTTCCATCACACTGCTACAGCAATTACAGAATCAGCCAAACGGTTAAAGAGGCTGGAGGGTTTGATTTAAATAAATAATAATAATTTAGTTTCCAAATTGCTCCCGCATTGAGGTGCTTCGGGCTTTGTGCAATGCAATAAAAACCCTCTCTAAAAACAACAAAACATGCTGAAATGTTATCAGAAAACACTACTCATTAAAATTAACAATTAAAACAAATTAGAAAGGCTCTACTGACACGGAGGGCGAGGGAGAGCATCCAAACGAGGAAAAATGCCTGGTAATTTTTAGTCACTGATAAGTAAAATAATGGTCTCATTTAGTACTGATTACCTAGAATTATTTAATTTTACTTCAAATTATTCAATTTTTGGTTGAAGTTACCTAGTAATTTTTAATTACCGATACATAATGCAGTGACGAATGGCTCTTATTTACCTCTGCCTGCACAGAAGCGTGCAAGAAATCAATAGGCATTTCTGGCACATTATTAAGCGACTTGATGAAATGACAGGAATGCTTTTCCCATTAGCAGGAATTGCTGAGCCCCAGCTGAGGATGAGCACTGGGGCTGGGCAAAGGGTGAGGGAGGAGAAGCCAGAGTAGCTCTAAGGCAGGGAGGCCCAGAACACAGAGCAGCTTTCGGGAAGCGATGGGGTCAGAGCTGGGAAAATGCAAATCCACCCCCTTGCACTCAGGAAAGAGGCATTTGGTCCATTTTTAGCAGAGAGCAGGCTCAGCCACAGACTCTTGGCTGCCTCATTGATTTTTCCCTCTTAATGGAAACAACCTGCAGGACTGAAAATATTTGCAAACTGCTCAGGTCAAAAAAGGGAGCAGCAATAACAACAGGGGCAGAGGGGAGGCTCTTCCAGGGCAGAGTTGTGCTGTGCCCCTTTTCCAGCATCTCTAGGATGTTTGCTTTCCCCTGGGCATGCTGCCTGCTTTTTTTTTTATTTTCAATTCTCAAGCAAGAGCATTCCCTGGGTATTTGCCCCAGGTGGACCAGTCTTGTTAAAGATATGAGGGTGGAAAGGGTCAGAGGAAGAGGAACTGACTCTGTCCTTAACCTGTGCATGGCCAAAGATCACCTCTTGTCACCTGCTGGAGAGCTTGTGTCTCCTGCCAGAGCCAGGAATGCTCAGCCAAGTCAGCCAGGCAGGATTAGAGCTCAAAATGATCTACATAAATCAGATATAGAGCCAGGAAAAACAGGAGGGTGTTCACCAAGACAAGTTCAAGGTTCAACTGAGCAAATACAGGGCTGGAGGGGGGAAGCCTAAATAAATACGGGGAGAAGCTGGCAAGGCAGCTGCTCTGCAGAAAAGAGCTGGGGGATGTAATGGATCGCAGGCTGAACACAAGGCAGGAGCACTGCACTGTGACAAAAAAAAAAAAAAGAAAATATTTTAAAAAAGTATTTTTAGGAAATGTAAAAAGAGTATCTCACCTCCAGAGCCCTCCTCAATCCTGCCAGAGTCCTGTCTGTGAATATGCCTCATTTTGGGTGATGCTGGCTGTGTAACACAGGTGGGAAATGAACAGCAAAAACATGTCTGAGGGCAGTGAGACCTGCCAGAGATCTGCAAAGCCTTGGAGCAGTTGTCTGGCTGGGGTGGGCCATCCCCCAGGGAAGGAGATGAGAGGCAGATACCCAGGCTCCTTGGGTGGTGGGATGCTGGAAGGAGGAAGGGTCTCATCTGTGCTGAGTGAGAAACAACAGGCTGAAGCTTCAGGGGGGAAAATCCCCTTTTGGCTGCAATGCTCTTAGCTGCAAACCCATCAGGAGTATCACCTCCACCTCAGAGGGGCTGAGAAACCTCCCACAAACCCAACAAGGCTTGAGCTGGTCCTGTCTTGGTGCTGGGCTGTAGCCTTGGCAGCTACTGCTCCGCCCCGGGGAGGGGACATGATGCCTCCATCCTTGCCATCCCATGGTCACATCCAGACCCATCTCACCCTGCCCAACGCCACCAAGACAGTTTGGCTGCTGAAGTGTTTTCAGCAGTCACTCCTATTATTTTTTTCAAATGAAAGAAATAGCTGTGAAACACATGATAAAAATCTATAGCTCTCACCACCAGCTTGCAGATAGAGTCCCACGACTGCTCATATTGGAAATTCAATTCCAATCAGCATATTGGCAGGAAAGGATTAGGGTCAGTGCCAAACACATTCATCATGGCCAGTGCTTTCCTGAGCCTCTGTGTGATCCACCAGCTACTCTGGTACCTGCAGAGGGCCCATCTTGGGAGCTGGCTGCTAGAATGGCTCTGTAAAGGGCTCTTGTGCCAGCACCCCATGATGTGCCCTGTGGAGGGTGTGGGCACATTCCTTGGTGATGCCTCCACATGCCCAGGCTGTGCCTGCCTCTCTCCTTCCCTGAAATGCTCCCCTTCAGATCAGTGAGCCCTGAGGCAGCTGCTCTGCTCTCTGCTGCACAAGCAATGGAGCCTGGTGAGCAAAACCTTCAATGGTCCTTCCAACACTGTTCCCCCCACCCTCTGCAAGGAGCATTCCCTACATCAAGATCCATATGGACTAACTAGCACACTAACCAGGATTTAGCACAGAGCAAGTGCCTCCAGGACCCCCTTTCAGCAGCTCTGGGGAACTATCCCATCGAGTATCCCAGTCCAAGCTGCTCAAAGACATCACAACGTACAGCTTGGTGTACAGCAGAGACCAGGACACCAAATTGCCCTTGGGTGCATGATGGCAGGGCCAGGGAGTGCTATACCAGTCTAAGGCAATACAACAATGCACATCACATCGGGTTCAGGTGCCTCACTGTAAAGGAGATATTGGAAACAGAGTCAGGAGTGGAGAATTTCAAGCCATTGGGTTTTTTAGGAGCCTGGAGATAAAGCTGAATAAAAATGAGTAAGGTAGAGGCATTACCCACAGGGTCTTATCTGATCTGGCACTCGAACCTGCTATTGCCTCCACTTCCCTATCTTGAGGAGCTTTTTAAATGCGCACAGCTACAAATCACACCCTTTCAGTTTAAGTGTCAAATTAAATCAAGACAAACGCTCCCCTGTTCCACATTTCCTTTGGTCCTTGGCTAAGCCCTGCAGCCCTTTCCCAAACCTCCACCTCCCACAACCTGGCAGAACCCCAAGCCTTTGCCTTGGGAGACATCTTCAGCCTGAACTTCCCATCCCTCTGGCATGCAGAGCTGCTCCACTGCCAGCCCCTCTTTTCAGTAAGAAAGTTACTGAAGACTTTTTGCAGAGGGAGGCTTGCTGTCAAACTCTTCCAGTCACCAGCCCTTTACCAGAAAAAGTCAGGCAAAACTGAAGCTCATCTTGGCATCCAACTCACTGCATATAAACGAGTGTCCATCCCTTACGCAACAGTGAAAGTTCTACCGGGACAGATGGCTAAATACAAAGACCAAAAGCTAAAAACTGATAAGAAACTCATTTTTACACCAGCACATGATTAATGTGTGGAACTCATTGCCGTAAGATACAACGAGGCAGAGAGTTTTGTAAGATTTTAAAGAAGATCTGACATTTATGCGGCTAATAGAAGATTCTGTAGCTCCACGAGTCAAGGTAGATAAAAGGAAGATGCCTGGAGGGAAGATAAGGCCATGTGCTTCGGAGCATAAGCTAATGACTAATAGCAAAAGACAAAGAAGAAAGCACCCCTGGGAGGCTGGGTTTTTCCTGTGTACCAGGTGTTTGCTTGTACCTTCTCTGAAGGTCCTGGCACATGTTACTGCAGGATTGGATACGCGACGAGCTGCATCCCAGGCTTGCCCCAGGACAGCAACTCCCCTGCTCCTAAATTTCTACGTTTTGTTTTGGTTTTAAATTAGACCCAGATCTCAAAGGCCTGAGAAGCCTCTATCATTAATCCTCCTGACACACAACCTGGCTGCACGCGCTGGAAATCATTGCTCAGGGGTTGGCAGGGTTCCAGGCAGAGGGGACTCAGTGCTGACTCACGGTGGCCCCAGGGATGCTGACACCACGGGCAGGCACCAAGAATGCCAGCCTAGCTGTACCCACACAGAAAGGTCTTGTCTGAGCAAGAGCGTGGTGCTGCCTGGACTATACCAGCAGCTGGAAGGGCATGGGTGATGCTGGCAGGACAGACAGGTGCATTGCTGGCTGGCTGAGCCCCATCTCAACAGAGGGGCCACAGACCCCTGTACACTCAGGTACCCTCATTTTGGTAGTTGCTACAAAGTGTGAGGCCAACGTGTCACAGTTCAGGAGGCACAGTGGCAACTCACAAGCCTCCCCTACATAGCAGAGTTAGGAAAGATACCACCTATCCCGGGCTGGAGCCAAACCACAGGCACATCTCCACGAATGCTGGGTATGGTGGCATCAGAGCTTTGTGTGCACTTGCAGACATGTATTCCCACATCCCATCTCCATGCTCTTCCATCACACAACAACACAAGTCCACCTCCCACCTCCATCGGGTGTGCTGCTTCACTGCCTTCTCCTTTGAAGCCCCTTGTGCCTGTGAATCAACATCCAGAGCTGTCACTGGCCGCCTGCCGGAACGTGCTTTGTACCTTGGTCCAACATATCTTACCTTTGCAGACTTTACATGATCTCAGCCTCCTCCTCCCCCAGTCTGTCTGTGGGCTCTGTCCTGCCTGCCAGCACACAGAGCTCTCTTTGTCTAGCTACTGTCCTCTGAGACATGGATGTTTAGGTCCCAGGACCCATCCCCTTCCCCTCCATCCCTGCATCCAACTTCCACTCCATCAGGCAGCTGTAGGGCCATTAACACCACCCAGGGACCTTACTTTGAGGTTTATGGGCCCAAATGCTCCTTATCTACTGACCACTTCTTCCACACAGAAGTGGACCCCATCTCTGGGGCCAGCCTGTTGCTCTCTGCCTGGCCCAGCTCTGCAAGAGGCAGGGCTGCTCTGTCTGCACAGCACCTCGGTGTTGCTGGAAAGCGTCTCAGCTGCAAGGTGGAGATGGAGGTCAGAGCACTGGAGGATGATGATGATTTCAGCCCTGCTGTACGGTGCTTTGCTAGGACCAGTCGTTCCTTGCTTTCATTGCTACCTCCCCACACCCACTTTCCACTGTGGTGGGTTAACACTCTCTATCCCCCTGCAGTGGGGGATAGAGTGGCCCATGGGCACTACCACTCTCTTCCTGCCCAGCTCCATCAGCCCCCTTCCTCACCCCCCCCTCTCCAGGGCTGCTACTCCCCCTCACACACCCCCATCCCCAGCAGGGCTGGCCTCTTCTAAACTTCCCCACTCCAGGCAGGAGACAAGTTCAGCTGCAGCACTCCTAGTCTAAACAAAAACAAGGGTGCAGCACCCCGACCTTCCCCTCCTCCCCCCAGTGCTCTCCCTACGTGCTTGTTTGTGCCTCTCCCGGCCATAGTCTGTCATTTACTGACAGCGTTTCAGCCTCCCTAATTTGGAGTTGAGAGATCTCTGAGGAAAGATTGCTTTTTCTTTTAATTGCATATCTCCACAGCACCCAGTCAGGGCACCAGAGCACACACAGCCCCATAGGAGCCAAGTGGGTACCAGCTCCAGCTCGCGTTCATGCCATGCACTGAACAGCCACAGACCAGTGATGAGCCCACCTTGACAAGGGCTACAAGCACAAGGAAAGGATCAAACCCTAAAATAACTCCCTCTGCAAGAAGCTGCCAGCAGCCAGACCTGTTGGGGAAACCCATCCCACCCTTCATCCCTATTTAAAAAGGCTCAGCTGCCACTCAGCAGGGAAGACCCAGATGTGAGGGGCTGACAAGCCTTTTAGCATCCTGGCAGGTTGCAGTGAACGGGTGTGATTTGCTCCACCCTGATGTAGCAGAAAGTTCCAGCTGTGGGTAGCACTCCGGCATTTGTTACAAAACAGCTCTCTGCTCCCCACCCTTTTTTTTTTTTTAATTTTATTTTCTTAAGAGGAAAAGTATTTGCTTCAGACAGCATTTAGCAGAGCGCTGTGGTACCCGCCGGCTGTCCCCGCGTTGTCACAGCCCTGGCTGTGTGGTGCCCATGGCCCTGCTGCCATCTTCAGGGCATCTCCCACCAGCTCCTGCTGGCCCCGGGTTACCGCGGCTCTGCGGGAGGGCGTTCCTGGCCACGGCTCCTCCGAGACCAAAGGCTGGGGGGAAAAAAGCCAACAGGCAAGTTCTGGAGGACTTTCCACAGCGCGATCCAAGAATTAAAAAAGCTAAACAGATTTTACATATTAAGACTACAACCCTTTAGTGCAACATTAAAGACTATTTACTTAAGAGGCTGTGGATGTTACGCTGGGAAGTTTTCCCTTCCACAGATGCTCCAAGCAGCAATGGCAGAAGTGTTTTATCACGTCGCTGCTGGAGCCAAAAATGCTCGTTACCCTCCGAAAGGGGGGGTTTGCCAGTGCTGTTGTAATGGGCAGCTGGTCCCTGCCTGCTGGCTGTGGTGCTTTGCTGCTCTGCAATCATGTGCCCAGGGTAGCCATGGGACCATCACCAGCAAGTCACTGCCCTTATGGTTAATTACAGAGTGAGGGCCGAAGGGAACGTGGAAGAGCATCCACAAATCCTATCCTGTGCCATTATCCCAACATGGCATCGCCCAACCTTCCCCTCCTCCCCCCTCCAGCTTCTCTCCTCTGGATGACCCTTGGGAAAGCTGGAAGAATTAGGGATTAACAGAGAAAAATATTTCACCTAATCAAAAAAATGATATAATCAGAAGAGCTCACTGTGAGCCCAGAAACCTGATGGGCTTTAAAGCTTCAAGTTCTTCTCCCGACCGCAGGGAGCCATTCCCACTCCTCCATTGGAGGTGAAAAGAAAGCTAACGCCTCCTGCTAAATCCAGATAACCCCGTTCATCTTCTGCGGCAGATCTTTAAAGTTTTTACTGGAGAAGAGCCAAACACCGGGAAACCCAAGTTTCACCTCCAGCCCGCTCTTGGGCCACCTGTACTCATGTTGGCACGGCCACGACAGCCCTGCGCTGCCTCCCGAGCCGGCCTGTGGTTTCCTCCCACCCCAGACGGCGCTCCTGGAGCTCTATCTCCAATTCATTATGCTAAATGGGAGGAACCAGAAAACCAGACTTCAAGTCAGCAGATTTTTACTGGGATGAAAAAAATAAAAAAGAGCAGGTTTGGCTTTTTGTAGACACACTTCCCACTGCAAGAAAGTGTGGGAAACCCCAGTGGGGCTAAAGGAGCCATTTTGCCCCAATCTTTTGATTGCTCTTCCCTGTCCAGGTCTGTACCCGCCACAGACCCAGTGATGTCTCCCGTGGTTTTCAAAGTTACGACCACCTGAAATTGTGTTTAGATGAGAATAGCAGCTTTCATTAATGTCTAACACGTCCCCTGTGTGCCCAAAACGCTCAGAAAGCCGAAGAAAAATTAAAAGCCATAATGTATTTTTTTATTCTTATTGATTTTTAAGCCTATCTCATTTTGGAAAGCTGGCTCATAATTTTGGAGCGCTTGTGGGATAGTATAAGTACCCAAGGCCTCATGGTAGGATTGTACAAAGACTTTTCCTCATGTTTTATTTTTCAGTAACCTTCATAGCTAAACCTAGTCTTGTGGAGAAGAGTTTTTAATATTCAGACTGACAAAAATAATTACTTTTCAGTATTATGCGATAAATCACATGATAGGGCCATGGCACTGGAGTTCACGTGGGCAAGCTGGCTAGGACAGACCTCCAGTGAAGTGTGGGGACCAGCCACCCAATCCCAGGGCTTCCTTGCTTTTCCCTGGGTGTAACTGTACCACTCTGGACTAAAAAACAGAATACTGGGAGCCCCAGGATGCACTGGCATCTCCCAGTGTTCATGAGGAGGCTCGGCTAGCTGTGCAGGGCACACCACGAACCCAGCGGCTCCATGTGCACATCCTTGCTCAGGAAGCCATGCTTTAATCAAGGCTCTGGGATCCTTCCTTTGCTCGCCTGGGGCGGGGGGGATTTTAACTCTAAACACATTAGTGTGTGAGATTGAAAGGTAACGTGTCCTCCCGGGGCTGCCGAACAACGGAAAGGAGCCTGGGTTTCATTTGCACAGAGTGCGCAGTGGGAATTTCCCTAATCAAATAAAAAGAAAATGAAAAACTCACTCTCTCCAAAAGTTTAATTCCCTTAATTACATTAATTGGAGAAATATAGGAACCTCCTTTGCACGCCTTTCTTCTCTGCAGAGGAGAAGGGCTGCAGGGAGGGACTTTTTGTGCATGAGGGCATAAGCTGGACCTGCATCTGCTGGCAGTATGGGATGGGGATGGAGGAGGGACAGCAGGGATACTCTGTGGTCTTCCTTGTCCCAAAAAGAGAACAAATAAATAATGTTTCCTCCACCCAGATCTTGGCCTGGGTAACTCTTCCACTGTTGGATGGTCCATTCATCCCTCGAAAATGTAATGGGGATTTTCTCTGGCCCTCACTTGATTGCCATCAGGTATCAGAGGGGAGATGGGGAGCAGGGCAACTTGTCTCACCCCTGGCTTCTCCAAGGCAGCTGGGAGGAGGCATGTAGCCCTGGAGGGGGCTGTGCTGTGGGCTGAGGTGCTCTGTCAGCCCCCAGCCATGGGCACTCCCTGCCAGGTGCTGCCCACCTGCACGGCCTGGCCCCACCGCCCCGCCAGCACACGGGCTCCGTTAACGCCTCCTTGGGGAGAGCGGGGAGGTGACATCATGTCGAGCAGCAGAAGAGAGGGGGAGCTGCTTCCGCCCTGCTCTGCACAGCCATGGCCCCCAAGAGCCCCCCCGGGATTCATCCCGTCGGCTTTAACTCCTTTGCTACCAGAAGGAAGGGAGGAGCTTGCAAAACTGCCGGCCGCGGGGCTGGATGTGTGTGTTGCCTGTCCCCACTGCTGGCCATCCTGAGACAAGCGGGGATGTTAACTGCCTTCACTGGGACCATCCCCCAGTCCCTCACAGCAGGGAGATGACAGGGAGAAACAGCATAAATACATCAAAAAGACCTGCAGATGTGTATTTCCCAGTCCTGCTTGAAAATCAGTGCCTTTGGGAAATGTGGAAGGAAGAGGGGTTTTGAAGTTGAACCTACCCCAGGCTCTGGCTGAAAGCAGCCTGACCCCCACCCAATCTGCCTCCAGCTTGCTGGAGGAAAACAAACCCTAAAGTGGGAACACGCATTGCTCTGCACTTGGGCAAAATGCCTTCCTCAAACGGTCATAATTCAGGTTTCCTGGGGCACCCAAAGGGGCCTGGGGAGGGTCAGTGTTGGGGTGAGCTGGGGAAAACCGAGCTGGGTTGGACGGCAGCATCCCCCTCTGCACGCCAGCTCCCCGGCGGTCGGCCAGAGGCCTGCTCCCCACTGACACCACAGCAGGAAAGGTGACTCTATAACTATAATTTTAATATATAATGAGAAAAGTCTGTGTTTACTAAAAAAAAAAATAAAAAAAAATAAAGAAAATGGACATAGCCAAACCATTTGGCTGAATGCTTTTCTTGGGTAAAAAAAAAAAATAGGAAAGGAAAGACCCACCTTTGTAGGGGAGATCACGTCTGGAAAATTCCAGTCCAAATGACATAAGTTATGAGCAATTGAAAATTTGGATTAGAAGGGAATTGAGCACGAAACCTCAAGAATGAGCATCAGCATCCTGCTCACAGGTCCCCATTGCCCGAGCAGAGGTCGGCAGCGGGATTTTTCCCAGGGCGCAACCCCTCCAGGCTGCTTTGGGGCCTGGGGAGGGGAGAAGGGGGAATCCTCAGGTGCTACAGGATGCTGGTAGAGCAGGGAAGGTAGAGGGGAGCCAGGCAAAATCCAGAGCATTCCCACTGAGCTGTGAGCATCAGCAAAAGCAGCTCTAAGACAACATAAATTACTCACAGCAAAACCCTTCACCCCAAACACCTCCTGTTCTCTCCTACCATCTCGGGGCAGGGTTGAAGCTACAGCCCAACCCTGGGTTGCACACAAAGCTGAACCTGCTGAACTCCTGTTGTTTCATGCTGGCTTAGCTCAGCTGGGGCAGCTTTGTGCCAGAAGTCTCCTAACTGAATTTACTCCTGGCTTGCCTAAGGTCAGGTTGTGCCAAGAAATGCACAGGTGCAAATTAAATCAATATACCTGGTGTGGGGAGGGAGGTGGGGAGGCAGGGGTTGTCTCTGTGGAAGGTTTGCACGGCTGTCACCAAATTGGCTTTAAAGCCAAGTGAAGCCAAAGAACTGCAACTTCCGTTTCAAAGCAGCCGTGGGTCTGCAGGGCTTTCCCAGGCCAGCACAGCTGTACCTGCCTCTAATGAGGATGGAGACACAACATGACACCAGCAGGAGCACCCTCAGTGTCCCCACTCCTGGGGGACAGAGACGTGCCCGTCTCATTTTGCACAGCTGCAAGAGTGCTGGCAGCTCCATTGCCCCCGGGGTAAGACATCAGGAGGGGGTTCTGCCCTGGCTCCCTTGGCTCTGCTGAAACCTGTTGCAATACGTGAGGCTGGATGCAGCAGGGTCTCCACCTGGACAAGGTCTTATGGGATCAGAGAACCCCAGTGCAAACCAGACCCAGTGGCAACAACAAATAGGGAACTGCTCTTTTTTCTGGGCAGGATATAGCAGCTCAGCCCCAGCTCCACCCCATGACGGTCCTTCCCCGGTAGCTGCTGGTGCTGGAGGTGCTCCTTTCTTGAGCTGCCATCCATGTCCCTCACTCCCTCAGTGCCCTAATCCTCCCTGCATTTCAGCATCATCAAGAGGATGAAGGTGAGAGCTCACAGTCCTCCTTGCAAGTTCTCATGGTGGAAGGCCACCTCACAAGCCTCCATGCTATGAGACTACCTTGCAAGCCATGGTAGGAGATTATGTTGCAAGCCCCATAGTGGGAGGTTGCCCCAAGCCAGGCCCAGAGCTCTCTCGACAGGGCAAAGGTGGGCCTGTGGTTTTATTCCCACTAGCACAGAGGGTATGGCAGCCCTGGGCATGCAGTGACAACCCTGAGCTCAGCTCTTGCGAGTCCCTGCAGGATGGTGTGGCCATGTCCACAGTCATGAACAAAATGGTGTCAGGGAGTGGGGAATTGTTAGCACAGCTTTGGGCTCGGTAGTTCTGCTAAACACGACTTTGGGAGGCGTGGGGCAGGGACCATTCCTGGTCGACAAGGTGGACATGGCCCTATCTGGGATGCTGCGAGAGTTTGGGCTGCTCGGCTTCAGCAGCCTCTCCAGCCAAGCTGTGGCCAACAGCCAGAAATCACACGAGTCTCTGGGTCTGATCCGTACAGGCCAGCATTTACTCTATGATGTAGCCACAGAGGAGGGGATTCAGCAGCCCAAACACAGCAGTTCCTGCCAAAGTGGGTGTCTGTGTTGCCTTCCTGGGTTCATCACAGGGATTAACCTGTCTGTGACACCATGCCCTAAGGCATGCAGATACCCATGGCAGGAGCCACTCTGTTCCCAGGCCCCTGCACAACAGAAACTGGAGATGCCCTTTGTCAAGTGAGGGCTCATTTGGGAGCCAGGTCTTAATCTGGGAGTCAGTGAACCCAGCCATAGACTGTCCCCAGTTTGTTTTATTATCTGCATTGTTTATGGGCCCCCACACATGGCCCTGACAGCGAGAGGGGACGTTGCACCCCTCTGGCAGTGCTGTGCACCCCCTGCACCAGCCCCAGAAGCCAACATTGGAGGGCATCCATGGACAGCATCACCCCCCTTAGCGAGGGCTGGGAGAAAGATGGGATCAGTGGTGTTATTTTACTTAATTTATGACTAAATGCCCCCAGAAGAGTTTAGCCCTTATTACTGAGATATAATGGCCTATTAAGGGAGCAGCATTCCCTGGAAAGCAGCCCAGTGTCAGTGACTCCTTATTGCGATAAGAACTTAATAATCACACGTGGGGTGAGGACAGGAGGAAGCCCACAGCCTGCCCATGGCGCAGCACAGGGGCTCCTGCCTGCGTGGGGAAGGGGGGTGATGGGAAGCCCCTCTGGGGGCTCTGCTGATGGAGAAGGAAATCCCCGTTCTTGTAAATCTGTAATTCCTCACTAAATGCTTCATAATGACAACAAATGTAAAGTAGTGTCAGAAACCCCTCATTTTCTTTTACGGTAAAGTCATGTCCCGAAGCCAAAGAAAGGAACTAAAGAAAAGCTAATTGCTCACTCACTGTTTAAAACGTGCTGGTCTTCAGCATCTTTGCAGCTCCTTCGATCTGTTTTCCATGTTGTCCTATGAGCAGGATGAAGAGCTTGAGCCCTGAGTGTCTCCCACCCTTGCAATCAATTAATTTCAAATTTAACTTTCAGAAGGAGGGACCCCCCTCCTCTACCCTCATTTCTCAGCACATCGTTTGCTAAGTGCGATGGTCTCATTTGCTTCTGGGTTTGTTATTGAACAGGGAACATTTTCTCAGCAAAATGTAAGGCTGAGTGATAAGGACTGGGAAGGAACTGATAGAGACTTTGCAGATCGAATATGATGTTGTTTATTTGACTATGATGTATATTTAAAGGTCTCAGTTACAATTGGCCCCAGGCACTCTCTAATGAGCTGCAGCTGCCTGGACTCTCATTAGCTTTAATGACATCTTCTCAGTACATTTTTCTTGGGGTAAGACCTTGTCCTCTCTATGGTTGTGCACACACTAAAACCAAGAGACATCTCACCCTAAAAGGGCAGCCAACTCAAAACAGTGGAGCAGTGATAAATGATGCAAGTGCCCAGAAGAGACAAACCTTTCCTGGAAGAGTCATTGTTTATTTAAGGCAAACTAAATGTAATTTACTTTGGCACGCCTTAGAATTAGACCAGGAGGTATTTGCGCCGAGGCTCAAAAAGTGGGTAACAAAGTCACTGTGTGTGTTCGGCAAAGATCAATTTGCAATTTCCCTGATTTTTGCCATTTGCCTTACTCAATGGGCAACCATCTGCCTTCCCAAGAGCCACTTTCCAAGGTAGAAAAGCGGCGAGAAAAAAGCCTGGATTAGGAAAGGAGGTGAGAGGAGCAAACACAAGCCCCAGTGTTAGGCAGCACCTCCCTGCTCCCGCTCCTTGCCGGCGAGCACTCTGGCAGGCTGCTGCCTATTGATCCTGCCTCTCCATGCGGAGCCCCGTCCTTTTTTTTTTGCTCTGGGTATGTCTTCTGGTGCTCTGCCCCTACCGCCAGCGGAGGCCTTATCCGACTTCCATCTCTTCTTCGGAGAATTGAGGGAGCAGTCATTAATCATCCAAGCTGTCCCCTCCGTGGGAGCACAATGGCCTTCTTTATCCTGCACTTCAACAGCCCTGACATGTACAATAACAATCAGCCTTGACGTATCTGTATTGCACCAAAGAGACTTACTCAAAGGGTTCTTTTGCAACATTTAGGGTTGTAGTTAAAATATATTGGTGTATTGTAAGGGGAGAGGTACAGATCATATCGGAGATGTATACGGGTTTCTAGGAAGCAGGGCAGCATCGCACAAACATTTTTCTGGCTGCGTTGCTAACCCTGGCAGTGGAGGTAGAGCTGACTGGTGCAGGGAAGGTGATACGTGCTTTCATGGGGTGGTTTTCCATCCTTACTGTTTTCTCAGGGAATCTTTCTAGCGGGGAAATTTGGCTGCTTCTTACTGAGACGTGAAGAGCTTAGGAAATTCCTCTCCCAAAATGAGCTCTGCTCCCATGATGGGCAGTAAGGCACCATCTCGGCAACCCTGGGGAAAATCAGATGAAACCAGTATCTCCTAGCTAATGTCTTCAGACCAGTCCTACATTCATGGATTTCTCCCTTACAGTGTAGCATAGTGGAATTTTGTCCCCAGTACTCCCAGCAGAGACATAGAAGTCTGCAGGAGCTGCTCATAGGATTTATCTGAGGGAGTGTTTGGACCTCACCATAACCACCACACATGTGCACCAAATATCCACAGACACAGGGCAGGAGAAGACAAGCTGAGCATCACAACTCCTGGGCATGAGGGGGACAAGAGAGTGGGGAAGAGAGAAGGGAAGGGAACCACAAAGGACAGTGGAAATGCTGGTTGAAAAAGCAGTGAGCTACCTTCACCCATGTTTAATCAGTTGAAAGTTGTGTTAGGAATTTCTAAACCCTCCTTAAATTCCTGGGCTCCAAAATGCCACTGAACTAGCAGAGGTATTTCTGGACAAGTTGCAGGAGCTCCCAAATAACCAGGGAACACTAAAAAAATACAGAAAGGTGGGGGTGGGGGAAATAAAAACAGGAAACAGGTGGGATTTACTTTTCCCTTTTCCCCCCTCGTCGTTTCACTGCTTTCTGCAGGGGCAAGCCGCACCTCTGAAGCTCAGATTAAATAGTTTGCTACAAAATAAAAATGCAAGTGAGTTAACAAGCTCTGAGATTTAGGGAGACACCACTCCGGGAGATACGCGCGTAGGTTACCAGGGCATTTCTCAGCTGTCCAGACCCCGTGGGTAACTGCTTTGCCCCTTCCACCGCCAGTGAAATCTAAGCCTGTCATTTCCTCACAGCCAGGCAAGCTGCTCTCACTCAGCTGTCCCAGCAGCCAGGCCTCCATTTGGGTTTGCCGCTGAGTATCTGACGCCCTGCTCCGCCTGGGAGCAGCCAGGCCTAAAAAAGCAGCAGTAGCAGAGCAAATATGGGGATTATTTCAGTTTGATGGCCTTTCTTGAAATAACAAATTGGTTTCAGTCCCCTGTACTGGATAAATGGGTGGGCAAAGCAGAGCTGGGGGAGCTGCAGGGGGGTGAAGTTGTCCTGGGACCCCCATGCTCTCCCTGCAAAACTACTGACCTGCTCCAGAGCAGGCAGACAGGGAAGCTTCCTTGGCACCAAGTGAGCCGTGCCAAGCAGAGTTGTGCATGCTGCCCTTTTGCTCTTACCCAGCAACCTATATTTTTAAACACATATTTTCTGCTAGCTGCCTCCATGGACTTTTTTTTTTATATATATATATTTATTTATTTCCTTCTTTCTTCCTGAAGAAATGCAGGAATTAAAAAGCACACCTCTCACAGCACACAATGACCTGGCAAGTGCCAGCGTTGGTGCTGGCAGTGCTGCTGGATCTGGTACAGCCAGAGCCATGCTGGGCATGTGCTCTCAGCAGAACCACCCTTGGCAGCAAAAGTAGCTTTTCCCTCTGACATAAACCACACTCAGATCCAACCTCTCATTCTCTCTCCTCGGTTCTCCCCCAGCCTCTCCACGGAGGAGTGCTGGGCGCCCGTGGAACTCTTGCTGCCAATTGCCATGGGTGGACGTGGGTGATCCACTGGCTGAGCTGGAGGCCCAACAGATGCTTCCTATTTTATCATGTTTTGGTGCAGTGGTTTGATGCATAATTAGAATTATAAATTTATCCCATCCTTCCTCCCACAGCCATGAATTACCCTGATCTCCTCACCAGTCTTTCATCATTTGCAAGTGTTGTAGAGGTGGCCGAATTTGGGGTGGGAAGGTCTGTGCACCCCGGCCATGTGGCGTCATCCCACCATCCTGTCGAGGGAAGGGCATTCCAAACCAAGCATGGCACTCTGTGAGCAGCTGGTGGAGGTGAGGGAGATCGTTTTGGCAAAGCATCCCAGGAGCACTGGGTGAGGTTGAAAGGACTGATGAGCTCTGTCCTTCTCCTGCTGCGAGCTGCAGACCCAAGCACAGATATTTCAGCTGATCGGGACTTGCACATCAACATATCTGTTCCTCCAGGTTTTGTTTTCCAACCTTTCCCTGAGTAAAGTCTCATGCTGCTCTGCAGCATGCTCAGGCCCCAGGCTTTTTATTATTTCCAAGGTCATTTGCTCTGCAGTGGGGCTGGAAAGCAGAATTGCCTTCCTTGCGCTGTTTATGTCTACCAGATACACACTACTTGCTTTTTCATTTGGATTCATTTTCTGTGCTGTCCTGAGAGAAAGGAGCAAAGCAATTTTCTATTTACTGCAAAATTCCAACTGAGCAATTTTGTGGATCTGGAGATTGTCAGGAAGAGGTTACTGGACTGTGTACACAGTGGAGGAGGAGAGCAGAAGTGATAGGAGAAGTGCACAGAGCAGGAGAGGCGATAGCTAAAGCTTTTGCAATCCCATCCCTGTCTCAAAAAACCTTTGCCTAAACACCCAAGACTGGTAACTATTACTGGATGTGTGAGTAATTCCTAGATAATTTTTTAAGTATTTCGAAAAAAACAATGCATAATGAAAACATTACGTTATTGTCGTGCTGCTGACACTGTTGGCCAGATTCTCATCTGCTGTGAATCATGCTCTCGCCTTTGACTTGAGCAGAATTATGTCTTATTTATCCCAGCTGAGGATCAAATCCATCAGCCAGCACTTTGCATCGCAGGTCAGAGTGAAGTTCTGCCTAAAAAGCTGGTGAATTCCGTGGTGCCTGCCCGTGGCAGCCAAGGCCACAGACTCCCAGCTACAGCTGGCTGCTGTTGCCTCCAGCCCAAACCGGATGGAAATGAGCTTTGTGCACATCTCCTGGTACTGGTGAGGGCAGGCAGAAGCTTTGCTGGATCCTTGGGATGGGAGTTCAGCAAGGGCAGGGTTGCAGCCAGGGAGCTGAGGAGCGCCTGGCTGGCAGGAGGAAAGGATAAACAAGGACTGGTTAGTAGTTTGCAGATATAGATTAATTCCTATATGTTTTTTAGAACTTAGAATAATTTATTGTAATTACTGTTGACTGAGTTGTGTTTGAAGAAGGCAGCACTGTTTAAAAGGATTTTTGAAAGGTATTGAATTGGGAGGCAATTATTTTTTAAAAAAAATATGTTTAAGGATTATAAAAGTAATTACTGCCCTCAAGCCAGGATGTCTAATTATGTTAAACTGTGGTTTAAGACAGCACAACTTTCAGTCTCTTCCTTGGGTGGCTCATGCAAGAGCAGAGTGCATGTGGCACAGCCAGGGCAGGGCTCAGCACGAGCAGGGATGTCCCCGTGGCACCACAGCAGTGATGCAGCCCTTGCAGGGACACAGGACAGACCCACAGGGATGAGCATGGGGCCAAAGGAAGCAGGGAAAAAGTGGGGGAAAAGGGAGAAAGGGGAAAATAGTGAGAGCAGTGGAAGTGAGGGACTGTGAGCACCAGCCTTTAGGCACAAGCCCCCCAAGCTTGTGGGGAAGAGCTTGCTCTTGCTTTGGGGAACAGGCACACTGACCCCTCTGGGGCCTCTTCCTGCCCTGTTTTTCTCTGTTTTCCTCTGGGAGCCCTTCACAAGCAGCAAGAGAGAAGTATGCGTTTATTTTTCAAGCTTGCCTTTTGACTCCAACTCCCCTCTGTTCTTCTGCCAACGTGTGAGAAACAAGTTCAGGTTTAAAAGGCAACCTGAAATGTGCATGCACGCACAAAACAGTTTTATTTTTATAATGCCGTGATTTATGAGCCAACTTGGGGCAGGGGGGGAATTTCACTGGTGATTTCTGAGCGTTTGAAGACTGCCCATAGCAGGAGAGACAGCCAACATCCTACGTGCCAGGGAAGCAGCTGCCACAGGCAGGGGCAAAGGGCAACAGGGGCAGCACTGGGAATGGCACAGAGGGTCTCTTCGATGGCACTGCAGCTGCAGCAGGAGCAGGGTTGGGTGGAAGGTGGGGAGGCAGGAGTGAGGAGGACGATATTTCAGTAACAGGAATGAGAGGTGGAGCTGCAGGAGTGATAGGCAAAGCTATGCTTTGGGGATGTCTAAAGAACTACTGAGATCTGGGCTCAGATGAGAGGTGGGGGAATGGGGGGGAGGTGATCTCTCTTGTTGCCTGAGCGGGATGGAGGCTGGAGTGCAGAAACTGGGAGTCCTCCTTCACCATCCCGCCCAGCATTCGGTGTTGGAGGTAGGCTCACATGGTTGATCACACACATCAATTCTGAGTATGTATCACCTGGCTGATCCCTCTGAACCCACACCCCTCTTCTCCTCCAGGCAGCAGCCAGCCAGGAGGCCATGGGCTGGTGGGGGGGCACACACTCTCCTCTTCCAGCATCTCTCAAAACAAATTCACCCCATTTAACCCAAACTGTCAAGTGGCATTGACCCAGAAAAGGCCGTTCCCGGGGGGCAGCAGCACAGCAGGCTGGAACAGGAGGGAGGGCTGTGTCCCACACAGAGCAGGAAGGTGCTCAGCCCCAGGCTTGGGTGCAGGAGGTGAGTGGTGACAGCATCCTTGGCTGCTGTTTCACAGTCACTGGGGAGATACTGCAGGGACGGGGGATGCAGCAAGAGGCGACGGATAATATCTGCTTTCTGGGAAGAGGAAGTGCTGTGCTGCCACTGAGAGCAGCAGCTAGAAAGCAAACCAGGAGCTGCCAGCGCTGGGAGAGGAACAGCAGGGCAGCTTCCAGCATCCCATGAGTCTGTCAAGTGTCAGGGCTGAGTTTATCTCTGGCTCAGCTGCACTAGATAGACTGGAGAAAATGCATTCCCTACACGAGTTTTTTTTTTCAAATACAGAAAATTGTTTAGCATTATTATTGTTGTTGCTGTTGTTATTATTACTAACACTATTATTATTTTCCAGTCTGGCTCCCCAGTGTCTTTGGGTGATTTTCACCCTTGGAGGCTGCCAGCAGAAATACTCAGTGTGTTTTTTTTTTCCAGAGCCACACGTGGAAGCAGTTCTTGGTGGTTTGGGTCCTTTGTATTCTATGGATTATAAAAGGTCTCTCCTGTAAGTAGCCTGGAAAAAGAGAAGTACTAATTACTATTAACTCTGCCAAAGCCAATAATATCCTTGGGTAATTATCAGTTTACCCAATTTTCCTGTGAGCCTACTGTGTAAATACACCATTGTAAGAGGCAATTATTTCCTCTGTGCTCCACCTCACCATAGCATTGATGGTTTTGGGCTTAGTCACGTGCCCGTTGTGTTCAGACTGTTAATTTTGGTGGACGATCACCACCAATAATCAAATATAAGATAGGGAATGGCACGAGTTTATGCACTCCCAGCACTGTCCCAGTCCAGCCCCTTCTCTCTGCTGCAGCCTCACCAAATGCTTCTGAGCCCTCTTGCCCCAGCTGGGGCCATTTGACTCCTATTCAAAATCCAGCAGGATGTTCCCCAGTGAGCACAGCCACCCCTCCAACCCCTGGGCAAGTGGCATGGCACGGCAGGGATCGGCTGCCACCATGCCCGATCCCGAGCATGACTTTCCCTGCCACGCTGAGGTGAAGCGGCGGCAGGGAGCGGCGGGGAGGAAGCGTGTCTCACGGCAGGAGACCCGAGCCGCTTTCCCTTTCATCGCCGCTCATTTATTTGGATTAGAGTCAGGTCTCTCCTGAATCCTTTGTTCGCTGTTTGTTATTCCACATGCGCCCAGTGCTGCGTGTTCATTTTTATTAGCTTTAATTGCTTCCCCATTCTAATGGGATCTCGCTATTCGCATACAATTGAAAGGAAATGTATTCATTAAAATAATTCTCCTCCTAACTGTTGTTTAGAGCTGGTGCTGTCAGTGCCGCTCACCGTGATTTTCTCCCTGCCCACTGCCGAGCATCGGGTGGAACCAGGACAGAAGCAAAGCTTCGTTAGTAATCTTCTGTTAATGTGAACTGTAGGCTTCAGGCTCAGGTCAGTTTGGGTGATGTTTGCTGACACAAGAGAGGTCACAAAGCCACCTGGCTGCTCTTCCTGCAAAGCCTGAGGCACACGTGAAGGGGCAGCACATGTGTGCTCCCATCCCCGGGCACCAGACGGCTCTCCCAGTTGCATCAGTGCTGCGCTCGACCCCACTCACAGTCCCACACACCAGAACTCCCAGACTTCACTTCCAAGGGGAAAGAAATAAATGGGAAAGTGGTAGAGAGAGAATAAAGCCAGAGATGCTTGAGAGCTGGAGACACTGTGCTATGGAAAAGTCTCCAGCTGAAATTAGTGACAACAGGTGGCTTCAAACAGCAGACAAGGCATCTTCCCAACAGCTTGGCTTCTTCTCTGGCACTCAGACCAACTTTTCCTCCTTATTTACTTCCTCCCACCACCACTAGTTAAGCATCTTCAGGGAACAGTTTAATGACCCTTCTTCCTCCTGGCTGTTTATGGTGGGCTCTCCCGTCCCTGCCTGGGGCTGCTGAGGTACCATCGCCACTGCAGCTAAGCAACCTGGCCATTAGCACACGGGTAGCTCAGACCAAGGCACCTCCTCACCAGCTTTATACAATTAGCCCTTCGGTTTTTGTCTGTGGTGCCCCTCTGCTCTCCTCCCAACACCTCTGAACGTTTTGTGTCTGCAGCAGTGTCCGTTCAAATGAGTAGATCTCCCTTTCAATGAAAAAAACATCCCCTGCTTTATGACATTCCCAATCCTCTGTGAAAGCTGCCTTCCCTCGCCTGGCATATTTATGCCATAGTTTGTTAAGACCATCATGTAAAGCCAGGGAGGGGAAACTGGCAGTTTCAGGACTTGCAGAGCTGTTTCAGCTGAGATGGGCAACATGTTCTGCTTGTAAGTGATGCAGATGTGTAGGAGCTGTCCCTGCAAATGTGGCTGCATGGTCCTTGCCTGCTAGGCCACCCCATGGGCTACATTTAAATCACTGACTGGCCATGAGGGAACATCAACCTGGACCAACACCACCATCCTGGGAAAGACCCTGACAGAGGTGAGCCCTGCCAGCATCTCCCGTGCTCTTGTTCACCTCTGTGGGGTGGCTTTGCAATTGGCAAAAAAGCTGAGCCCACACAATGTTTGTTTTCACTAGCGAGGTATTCCTGGACACCCCAAGGCTCTCCTAGTACAGACACAGCCTTGCAGTTTTCCTGGAGCTAATCCTGGACTGGAGCTGCTCTGGGAGCTTCGTTTAAAATGCAAATGACTCGGTGTTTCCTAACAGCAGTGGCATTAATGGGATGCAAGTTTGCGCCCGCTAACAGCATCCTGCAGGACTTCTGAAGTCAGCATCTGCTTTGTCTCTGCATTTGTCTGTCACAGAAGAACATTGCCCAGGCCCTGGCTCATATTCTATTAATATATTTGCTTAATTATGCTGTACAGAATGAGTGCCAGGCTGGCAGACAGACTGCAGAAGCTCTGCTATCACTGGAAGTGCTCCTCTGAAGAAGACAGTGGTGACATCACGGGCGGGTGACATCAACCCTGTGTCACGCTTCTGCTCTTTCCTCCTGCTTTGCAAACCCTTCTACCTTGCCCTGCCAACCTTGGGCTTGCACATCGATGGGGGCTACTGAGTTGCCCCCCAATAGATGACACATGCTGTGCTCCCCAACAGCTCACCCTGCACATCCTAATGCTGGCATTCAGCTGCCCAGTGCTGCCTCCTTCTCCCAGAGAGGGCTCGCCATCTATCTGCATTTTAGAAGTGCCTATCAAGCCCCAAAAGACAGTGTTAGACAGACAGTAACCATCTGCCTGCAGGTCAAGTGGCTGTGACAGGCGTCCTCTGGCCACTAAGACAGCGAGACAGTTTTGAGACCGTCTTCGCAGAGACTCCGGCTGACTGCAGAAATCGCTACCTGTTCTGTCACTTTTTATTCATCTTGGGATGTACTTGAGAGCTGTCAGCTCCTTGAGTCGCAGTGAGGCTGAATGTCTTGCCAAAATGTGCGCTCAGGTAGCAAGAGCATGATGAACTCTTTCAGCAGCACCAGGAGCCCTGCCCTGAGCAGGGGCATTCTCCCTGGCATAGGTAGCTCAGTCGTGCACGTGGCAAGGGGGGGACCCCAGCCACAAAGGCCAGAAGTCCCCAGGCAGCAGTGAACTGCTGTGGCCACCAGATTCTTGCAGGTAATGGGGTGCTTGCCAGAGATGCTCCTGCACAGTGTCACTGTGAGCTGTGTGAGAAGGTTGGTGAAGCACTGAGATGTGAACAAGGTGGGTGGTGCTGACAGCGCCTGGTCCCAGGCTGGGCATCCAGCTCTGCTGATGCTTTTTTGGAAGCACTGCTGTTTATCTGGCCAAGTGGAAGGACAGAATGTGTCCAGCGTCCAAGCTTTCATCTCTAACAGGCTTACTGAGCTGAAGCCCAGGTCTCCCTTCCTTCCCTCCCTGCCTTCTTCCTCCCCACTGAGGTATTTTCCTGATGCCTTCTCTGCCTTCATGCTTCACTTTGGAACCCTATCCTCCTCCTTCTTCTCCTCCATCCCTTCTTCAGTAGAACCCACCTTCACAACAGGTGCTGGTGGTTGACACAGAACACCCTGATGGGTGGGAATTAGTAACAGGTCAAAAAATAAAGTAATCCCCCTTCCCCAAAAAACCCATAAAGGAACAATTATGGTATCACACAGCAGCAAAGACAGTGGCTTATAGGAGGGACCTCCTGGTAAAGCCACCTGAACAGCCAAAGAGGTTGAGCCAGGGTTACTAGGGGAGGTGTGGGGGTCCTCAGGCACAACCCACTGACGGGGGAAGCCAAGCAGGGGTCAGGACAGCCCCACTGTGGGGTGAGAACCTCTCCTGGGCACTGGTAGATCTTTCAGTGACTCATTAGAACCAGTTCCTGAAAGATCCTGGGGCATCTGCAGGTCTGGGGATGTGCCACACTTACAGGGAATAACACCCTCACGCTCTGGAAACGCGTAGTGGCAGCAACAGGAGCTTTTTCTCTCTTGCCTGCTATGAGGAAGGAGGGGAGCCAAGGGGAGAGAGGACAATTCTTGCTCCAAAGAAAGTAAAATGAGATTATTATTTTTTGCCTCATTCTGCACATAAACCTAACACTTCCTTTGAGGCTGTCCTCCAGGACTTCCCAGACCCTGACTTCATCAAAAAGGAGAATATTTAAAAAAACTAAGCTGTTCCACCGGAGTTGGTCTCCTGAAGCTTATAAACATGAGTGAGATTAGAGAGGCACAGGAGAGATGGGGAAACACGTGCCTGATCCTGCAAAGGGCAGCGGGTAGAGAAAGAAAGGAGTGCTGCTGGGGGGGAGATGGGGCTTAGCAGGGAAAAAGCTGGGAGAAGAGGGGCCATCCTTTGGGGAGGGAGACCTTGGCCCTGCATGCAGGGGGGGACATATCTCTGCAGGCATCATGCAAACCCCTCCCTGACTCTGGTGCCTTTGAAATATCTCCTGAGGAAGGCACCAGTGCCACAGCAGGAGAGGCGGCAGCTGTGCCTTATCCTGCACAGCACTGGAAACCTTGGCTGCCCCAAAGCCTTGGGGTTTTGGTGTTTTTGGCTCCTAATGAATCTTCTTTCTAAGCTTTACTCCAGTTACAAACATGCGTGGGTTGTTGCTTGTGTTGCTTTACTATTTTTTTACTGTTTGCCTGTTTTTGTTTCCCTTCCTTGTCTGACAGCCCTGTTCCCTTGCTGGGGTGTACCCCAGTCTCTGCTGCTGCTCCCTGTCAGCCCATGTCCCTGCCTGTGCTCCCCACCCCTGGCACAGGCACTGGCTGCTGCCTTGGACAGACATCTCCCACCGACCCAATGGTTCCGTGGCATCTCACTGCATTCCCGAGCTGAAATAATCCCCCCACACCTTGTCAGGTTTCCGCACCAGCAGCCCCACTGCAGTTTAATTAAGGCAAAATCCCTCCTTGTTGTAGAGATTTTTGCTCACCAGCAGATTTCCCTAAGGCCTCATCAACCGAAACACTTCTCTCTGCCCGCTCGTCCTCTACCAGCAGCGCAGCAATCCCTGGCTGCCCAGGGGAAATGGGCGAAGTCTGGATTTAAGATTCCACTGAGGGTACCTGTGTGGAATGCCCTGACACCTGGGGATGCATTGGGTGCATCTACTCATTGAACTGAGACTGGTCTTGTCCTGGGAAATGATGCTTTTAGTCCTAAGCATGGCTTTGCTTTAGGCTCAGTGCATTGTGATTTAGCTCTTGTATCTGCAAACGGCTTTATGGCCACATAGCCACTGCACAGGCTGGAGTCTGTGTTTGTTCTCCAAAAATATGTAGAGCTGGTGATGGCTCTGCAGCTGGAACAGCAGCCAGGATTACCCAATTACCAGGGTTTTTTCTCTCTTGAGCTTGACGACAACATTTGTGAAAAATTAAGAGAGGGCAATGCTCTTCCCTGCTTAGAAAAATGAGATCCTATCTGCCATAGGCTTCCAGATGCCATTTGATATTTTATATAAAATTTATAGGGAACCCAGCTGGCCCTAGAGACACAGTGTGAGGCACAAACAGCGAACTGCCACTTGGCAGAGGTGACCATGCAGCACGTGCCAGCAGTGCTGCTGCCTTCCCCAGCCGGGGGTTTATGGCTAAAGTGATGCTGGTACCAGCTGAAGCCTCTGTCCTGTGCCAGGCTGATGGGACTCAGCCCACTCTCGAGAGGGCAGTGGGAGGGCAGTGTGTCAGGAGCAAGGTGGGCTCCTCCTGTGATTGGTGGGAAGGTGGATGAGGCCCCCAGGCTGCTCCTGCTCACCAGCTTTCTGCACTCCTCGCTGCTGCTGGACCTGGTGTTTCTCTGGCTGTCCCCAGCATTGCAAACTGTGTTGGAGCAGAGAGGGGAGCAGGATTGGCCCCTTCTCTGACTTTGTTTCACATTTTCGGGAACATGAATTGCCATGGTTACCGAAGCCTGGGCTCCTCATTAGCAACATTTGCTCTCGATGTCAGATTAACGAAGTTGTTCCCTCACAGCACTGGCGGGTGCTGCAGCTGTTCCAGCGCCTTTCGCCAGCGGGGGCCATCGCTTCACCTACAGCCTGATGCCCAGCTGTGGGAAGGGAAACCAGTCACAGGAACCTGGCACCCCTGTGGGAGGGCAGCACCGTGACCAGGGCACAGGGTGCTTTCCAGAACCCGTTCTGTTGCATTTCCACAGATCCAAATTATTTCCCCTGTGGCATGTAGATGCCTTGCACCACCTCACGAGCTGCAGGAACAGATCAGCTTTAATTTTCCCTAACACATGCCGCTGGCAGAACTGTCTTTGAAAGCCGTTCGTATCATCACTCGGTGATGGCTACGCAGCCTGAATGCCACGGCCACCGTGCCTTCCTGACCCGCTCTCTCTCTCCGAAGAGGAGCTATTTAAAACATCATATTGAACCATATCATGTGTCCATAGAGAAATTTCGAGCGCTCGCACTATTCTACAGCTCTTACTGGTGCCAGCTATGAAAACGCCATGCAGGTGCTATTGCCAGCAAGGAGGGAGCAACTGCTGGGATCACCCAGCCCCTGCCAGGGAGAGGAGAGAATCAGTGGACACAATGGAGTGCTGGGGATGTGCCGCTCGGCTGCGCAGCCCTGGGATGTTAATGGGGGGAAGAAACTTGATGCCAGGAACTCTGGACCTGACCAAATGCCTTCAATGACATCAGCATGTACATAGTTACCCTGGCGATGTCATGCCATCAGGCTAATCCCCAGCGGCGCGTAATCCCCTGTCACTAGGACAACACTGACAGAAAGCAAACCTGGACCAATACCTCTCATTTACCCAGACCTACCTAATCCCAGAGAAGCAAGTTAATAACATGCGTCAGCTCAGTATCTGCTGGTTTTTTATTAAACTCCTCGCATAAGTTCTATATTATTTTGATCCTTGCTAACTCAAGCTGCCCGGCTTCAGAGCCAGCAAGGACGTGCTCGCAGGAGATGTTTCATGGGCAGACTTCAGGCTAAAACTTATTTCCTCTCACTATCTGATGAATTCTTATTAATAATGAAAACATTTTTTTAAAAAATTAAAAAAAAGTAGGTCAGATCCCAAGCATTTCATGCACAGACCAGGTTGAGAACAATTGACCAATCGATGTCACAACAGGTCATTAGAGCAGCTCCTTTGGCGAGGATGTCCTCCTGGCATCCAGTGACTTCCTGGTGCTCACAGGGCCCTTCCCATCAGCGCCTGGTGTGGTATCCACGTGAGCCCTTACCCATAGCTTTATCGTCCCAGTGTGGATAAACAGGCTTTTCCTTACCCAACTGTGGCTTAATAAGCTTCTCCAGCGAGCACAGATCTGTAAACAGCAGTATCAGTTATTCTGTCTGACCTCAGTACAAAATTGTTTTTCTGCTTGTGAAGGAAATCTTCAGAGCAGAGCTGGGGATACACAAAGGCAGCCCCATGTAGACCATAAATAAATATATTTCAGTGCACGTGCTCTTTTACTTTGCACGCCTGAAAGCTAGAAATAATGTCTGATGCTTAGAAGAAAGGAAATATTTAGTTAAGAGAAAAAGAGAGAGCTGTAAGAAAGCAAGAAAAACACTATATATTTATTTTTATGGTGTAAGTGAAAAGCCCGCGCTTTCAGCTTTGCTGAATTATTTTACAGCATATTTCTGGCAGAAATCGAAAAAAGACCTGCTCGCATCCAGCCCCTCAATTATTGCATCTCGCTTTTCAGTGTGCCAAAATGACATCTGAAGAACTGGCAGGAAGATTTGCCTCCGCACTCTCCCTTGCATGCAGGTAAGCAGCTCCGCCGCGCTCAAAGGTGTCGGGAGATTTTGCAGCTTAGGTCAAAGGATGTTAATAAAGCACTTGAGCCTCCATATGGTATTTTGGCACTAAAATGTCAGCTGCTTTTCAGACACTGTACTTTAATCATTTCAGACAGGCCCCTTTTAAATGGTTTGTTTAGTTTGCTTAGAGAATAATATTTGTTATTTGGTTTTCAGAGTGACTAATAAATGAACTGTCTTTGCTCGGGGAGAATAATGCCACTTAAGCAAAACCTAGTACTGCAGTTCAGAGCTATTTAATAAGAAATACCTGTCAGTGTCAGAATATATTTACTGTGCATTAGCTTTGAAGAATTGCAGAATAGGTTTTCCCCTCGCTAAGTTTACTTTATGTAAAATGTAACACATGAACTGTGAATATGTGGACAGCAAACAGACTGTATCAATGAATTCAGCCTCCCCCGGAAAACGCTGACAGTGGCAAGAGAAACACCTCCTCACAGACACAACTGACACCATCAAAAGCGGAACGTGTGACAGCTGCCAAAGAGCCGCAGCCTCCCGCCTCCCTCCCCTTGTTTAAAAAACAAAATCAAATCCAAAATAACACGCTGTAGTCTATTTATCCTCTTGTTTAATCTGCTGGGAAAGCATCAGCATAATTAAACGCTTTTAACCTTTCGGTTTTAACTCGCGATCAGACAGCGGTGTAAAGAGAAACGTGCTGTAGGGAGCTCCAGGAGCTCGGCACCGCTGCCGAGCCCGGCACTGCGGCACCCCCGCTCTGCCCCCGCCACAGGGCACCCCCACCCCTAGTGCCACCAAAGCACCAGCCCTCTGTGGTCGACCCCCACACAGGAAGAGGTACTGCCGCTTTCCAGCAGTTCCCTACTCCAGATCCGGGGCTGCAAGCAGAGAATTTGCTGTACCACGCCACAGCCACACCGTATCTATTATTCATGCGACTCAGCACTTCTTTCACAGCCCAGGTACCGTCTTAGATGCTCCAGCCATCTGGGGCAGCTAGCTGGGAGGCTGGCAGTAGGTTGCGTGAAGAAGCAAGTTATTTACTTAGAAACTGTCTCTGTAGCATCTTGACCATCTGGAAAGAATATGGAAATGAGACTTCTAGCGAGATGGAGCTTCTCAGTTGATAAATTAACCAGGCATCTCCAGAAGCAGGCAGAGCTGATAAAAGTGAGCATTTCTGAGCACATCCCAGTTCGCACACGTGTATAGATATAGGTGTGAGCATTTGCAATTTCCCATCTCACCCACACATCTGGGGACCTAAGTCACACTCCTGCAAACTGCCCGGGTTTCTGGGTAAACAAAGCCCAACTTTCAGCTGTAAAACTCACGTGCAGAGAAAGGAGGGGACAGGCAGGGCTGGTTTACACAGCTTTGCCACCAAAGCCCTACTTGCATCACCAAATCTGCCCCAAGGGGACCAAGCCCCGTCCTGCAGGGAGAACAGGTCTGTGAGTGTCCTGCTGCGGTGGCTGGTCAGCAGGAGCTCCTCATCCTATGGCATGGAAAGTGAGGTGCAAGTGTGCACCCCAACACGGTACTTGCCCACTTCCCAAAGCTACAGCAGCCAGCAGGAGCCTGGTGCAGAGGGGGAATAACGCGCACAGCCTGGCACACACACAGGGACCTCTCAGCTCTTATGCCAGCCTCTTACTAATCAAAATATCATGCTAGGCTGGAGTGGATCTGGCTTCTTTGAGCCTGAGTCACATCATTTACTGATTGCCAGGAGAGTTCCCAGGAACTAGGGACAGCAGGACAGAAATTGCAGCCGTCCTCCAAGCACTGTAATTTGTGCCGGAGCTGGATGGCTCTCCCAACCACCCTGCGACAGGACAATTAAGGCTGGCTTCAAGCCAGATGCAGGTCGCTGGGATCAGAGCATGGAGCCCCAAATTAAGCACTGTGAGAACGGAGCCAGGAGACTGTATAGAAGAAGTTAGTGAAGTAGTGAAGTCCCTGGAACAGCCATCCTGCTTTTCAAATGCAAATGCCATCTCAAGGAAAGTGTTTTGTTCTACAGCCTCAGAGTGCTGACTTCTAATCACTGAGCAGAGAAAGTACACCCAAGAATGCCAACACGGAGAAAAGCCTCTGGGAGTGGCTCAGAGCAGGTCAGTGGTACAGGGAAACACGCTCCCACCACCCGAGTCAATCCAAGGGCACACACGCTCAAGTAAAGCCCTGCTCTGTGTGCACAGAGGGTTTGGTGTTCATCCGTGTGCCCTGTCATGCTGCATAAAATTACCTCCTGGTAATGCAGTCCTAACAAACCATACAACTCCCCAAAAGCAGTTGAGGTATTTGGTACATCTTCTCCTTTTAGCATCATGTACAAAAAGCAATGTACAACAGCAGGCAGCTCCTCCATTGTCCACTTTCCAGGTGTCCCAACTGGACAAGGTTGAATGGATACCCAGCAATCAAATTATAAACTGAAGTTCATAGATGTGCAACACCAACAAGAGCTCTAGAAAAAGCAACAGCCTGGCTTGCCAGCCCTGTGATAACTTCCACTTGGGGTGAGAGTGTTGCTAAACTCCCAAATAATTTTTTAGTTTCACGAAGTCTTCCTTCATCTCATCAGCTCAGCATCAGCCAGGGGTCCTTCTGCCCTAGGATGGCACCTTTGTCCCATCACCTGCAGGTTTTTAAATGGGAGTTATGGGTACGGTGGAGTTAGAGGTTGTATCTGGCTGCACCTGTGAGAGCCTGTTCTCCCTATGTGGGCATCAGGCAGGTGGATGCCACCAGTCTCTGGAGCCCAGGGAGATGAGACCCACCACAAGCTTCGGGAGCACCTGGAAGGGGCTGGAGCTGCCTCGGCAGAGCACCAAGTAGGGAGCAATGTTCCAGGGTGACAAACTCAGACTTACCTGTACAGGGCAGGGGACACTTTAGGAAAAGTCCTGCTGTGCCCAAGCTCTGATGTTGGTCAGCAGACAAGCAGGTTCCTCATTTAAGGCTCAGTGTGGTCTCAAGATCTCCTTTAGACTAGTATTAGTGACTCTTGTGTGCCAAGGGACAAGGTGAGAGCAGCAGTTGAGCATCTGTCCCCTGAGGCTGTGCTGCAGCTACAGCCATCCATTGACACTTTTAACACTTTTTTTTTCTTCTACACATAGGAATGCATCAAGCTCACATGTGCCCAGATGGCTCCAGGAAACCCATGGGACCTCAGAGTGGGATTTACTGGCCATAATACTATGTAAACACGTATGTATTTTGCAGTCTGTGATTCTGTTTTGCTAATTGACTGAAAAAAGCAATGTGTTAAAGCAAAACTTAGATCTGAGCAATGTCAGATGACCTTGGATACTCACAGTGCCAGCAGGGCTTGAAGCTGGAACTAGCAGAGGCTCAGCCCTCTGGCTACTGAGCCAAAGGCTCTCCAAGTGGACTCATCCTCAAACTGCCCACTGTAGCAGCTAAGCAATATGGGGGAACAAAAGCCTCTTCAGCAGGAAATATCCCAAGAGGCTCCATCCTGGGTCCTGTGCTGTGTCCCTTTACTGAGCAATGACTCTGGGAGTGTGAGATTTTGCCCTTGCTGGAGTTTCCTGAAGTCATGAGGCCCTCGGCCAGTGACAGGCTCCAGCTCCCTCTGTACCAGCCAGTGCCCTGAATGTTTTCTGGAGCAGGAAAGCTCTAAGAGGAGACCCTCTGCTCTTTCATCCCAGGATCACAGGCAGCAGTGCTCACTTTTAGAGGAACAAGGGTCCTTTTTTAACACACTCCTTAGGTTTAACTCCCAAGGCATTCATAAACTCTATAACGGCAGGAATTAATCTGGGTTTTTAGAAAGACAGCAGAGTCTGTAACGCTTTTAAGCAGCGTTTCAGAGGCAGAAATGATCTTCAAAATCTTTAAACTTCCAGTTTTGAAACAGTTTTTTCTTTCAAATTAGTCTAATTAAAGGATCACAAAATTAATTAAAAGGCAAAATGAAATGCAATGCTTCGCATCAGGTCAAATTAAACATTTTCGCAAGCTTTTAAAATGAAATCAGAGCTGGTTTTCATTTTGATTAAAGAAACCTCCCTCTCCCTCCCCAAGCTCCGGAAAACATCGATCCAAAGAAAATCCTCCTCTCCCAAACCTGCTCATTCCAGCTGGTAGAGGGCTACTGCTCTCCCTGCCCTGAAATGTCAGGCACCGGACACTCCACTTCACACTCGACCCTCGGCTCTCACCAAAGGCACTTCGGCTGGATGATATTTTAAGTGCTCCTACTTGGTGGCGGCAGCTCGTTTAAAATTAGCAGCACCCCTAATTGGGCAGGGGGGAGCTCTGCCCGGCAGAAATGCCACCGCTGGCCCCCAGCACAGCGGGGGCAGCCCAGTGCCACTCTCAATAGCCATCACTGTCAGAGGTGCATCCCTGGCCATGGATAAACTATCTGCCTGTTTAAATATAGCAAATCCCCAAATGTCAGGAGTTTTGGAGGCAGCTGCAGATGGTGGCAGGGGGGAGGCAGGGCTGGGTGCTGGGTGCTGGCTCAGAACCAGTCCCTGCAGTGGGCTGGGTCACTCCAATGTGCTGGTGTAACACCTGAGCTTTAATTGCCTCCGATGTGGCCCCGTCCTGGTCCCGATGGAGCTGCTGACACAGCCCACTGTAGCTCTTGGCACCAGAAAATACATTTTCCTCTGAGACCAAAAATTTCAGTTCACTCTAAACATCAAGAGAGCGGCTTGTGATTAAGCAGTCGGGGTTTTACAGCATCCCGAGGATGTAAAGTGCTATTTAAGTGATAACTATTTTTACTGTTGCTATTTATTATGTGGGGCTGGTCAGTGCTGGGGTCCAGCCCCCTCCACTTGGCAGGTGTTCCCGGCACAAAAGACTGGTGTAATGGGGGTGAGCCTCAGGCAAGCACCACGACAGCAGGTAGCCATGGTCCTCCTGCTCCTTTGGCAGGTTCGTGAAAGCAGGAATCACAGGGGGAAGACATTTTGGCCTTAGGGAGGGTGGTTAAGTCCACCTTAGAGGCATTCATGCTGCTAAACCCATGGGGAAACCAAAGGGCTGCTTCCCCACAGCAAAACTGCTGCAAGGGATGCATCCCTGGGTTTGGTTGGGCTCGATGATCTTTTAAGTCTTTTCCAATCTAAATTCTATGAATCTGTGATTCTATCCCTATGGAGTGGGGTGAGGCACAAGCAGGCACTTCCTTCGAGAGAAATGCTCCTTTTTTCTCTTTTTTCTCCCCCCACCCTGTGATCTGGCCAAGATCAGCTAGCTCCTCTTGTCCCACAGGGATGACAGCAGGACTGCAGTCTCCAGCTCCTGGTACCCGTGTCGGGGCTCAGGCTCACAGCAGCTGCAGCAGTTTGGGTTTTACAGTTCCCTGCCAGCTACCCCATTTTGCTGCCAGACATGACCTCCTCGGGCAGGCTGGCGGCAGCATCCCAGCGGGGCGGCTGCCAAAGGGGATCTGCATGGAGGGACCGAGGAGCCGGGGAATGCATCACCCTCCCTGCGGCCACGACTCTTGTGAAGCCTTATTTGTACACAGAATAACATTTCACAGTATCACTCGTGCGTTGCTGCAGCGCTCGGGGTCATTAAACCTGGAGGAGCCAAGACTCCTCTCCACCAGGCAGTGTGCCACTGCAAATCCCACATGGACGTGGATACTCCAGCATCATGGCAGAGCCCTGTCCCTCACCATAGCCATGCATCCTCCTCCCCAAATGGGATGATGTGCTGCAAAGGTCCAAGGATGAGTTAAGCCAAAGCAAACCCCCAGACAGCTTCCAAGGGGTTAAGAGGCTGCACACGCCCACTCTCCCCTCTGCCTTTCCAATCTCCTCCTGCAAAAGGCAAACAAAGAGGCTCTCCTAAGAGTACCTCTGCCTGCCATAATGGCATTAGGGGAAGGGCGGAAAGAGATCCTAACTCTCCACTCACATTTAAGCATACAAAAACAAACAACCAAAAAAAAGGGAAAAGTTAAAGCCATCTGAAAGTGCCTCCCTCTCTCCCAGAAGAGTGATAAAGGCTTTTTGGCAGAGCGAGGTGGTGTTTATTTTGGTTTGTGTTGTGTTGCTGCTCTGACCCCCTCAGCTGTTAGCCGGCAAACTTGACAGCCTGATTGTTTTTACTGGACCGCGCCGGAGTTTTTCGCTTTGCAAAAGTGATCTGGGAGCAGTTTGCACTGATTGCTTCAGAGGGCTCTGACCAGGGACCATCGCTGTGTCCTGTGCCGTGCCCCGCGTCTCAGCCGCGACTGCAGCCGGGGCTCGGCCTGCAGCTGGTTTAAATCATCACTTTCTTCCCATTTCACTGCACAAGGCAGTGCTTGAAGATTTTCCTTTCTATTCTGCTGAAATGTGACTCTAATTAGATGATAACAAGGCTCTGACATTTTCTAATCGTAATCCTATCCGTGCGAGGGGACGTTATTAAAACGATTAAAATTATTGATAAAGAGGAGGAGGGATGCTCGGTCAGAGAACTTGGTATTTGGCCCATGGCGCAGGAGGGGGAGGACAGGTCTGGATCTGTCCCCTGGGATAAAGGCACTGCTGTCCCCGAGGACATGCGGCTCTCCAAACACTTAAGTAACACAACACTGCCCACCAAGCTGGAGCCTCTCATCATGGCCAGGACTTAAAGGAAAGCTGGTTTCAGAAACAAAAGGTGGCTTTCATGTAGAGCTAAGGAAGTACAGCTTCACCACAACTGAGGCTACCAAGGAGGTGTCTGCACCCAGTATTTCCCACACCCATATGTGCTCATGTAGGAGACCCAGTGCAAACATCACATCTAAAAGCACATGATGTGGCTTTTAGATCCTCTTCTGGGAAGGTTTTTTCTCCATGGGATTATCATGGGGGATGAGCAACTGTGCTCTCATCTGCTCAGACGAAATCAGAGGGCACCATGTCCCTGTCCACAAGGTGAGCAGTACTTTTTAAAGCTGGGCACCTCTCTGCAGGTAAGAGTCAGAATCAGAGATGGAAAAGTCCCAAGGGCTGAAGTTTCCATGAAGTAATGATGAACAAGGCAAGATTTTACCTTTACTGCCTTTGAACCCCCCCTTTGAACTGCTTTTGAACAACTGTCTCTCTGATCCAGGGGACAGGTACGTGATATCCTACACCCCCTGTCCCAAATGAGCCATGGGCTCTGTACTCACAGTGATGTGTGTGCCACGTCAGGGGCATGCCAGCTATCCCAGTGGAGCCTGCTGTGCCACACAAGGGATGTCCCAGCCATCTGGCTACAGCCTACTGACCAGTTCACAAGCACCAGGGCCTAACCCACCACCACTTGTCTCGGGGGTCCCTGACTCTGCATGGCTCCTGCAGGATCCCATTGTTTTGTCAAACACCCTTCTCTTTGTGGGGCTCTGTGCCCAGCTCCACATCATTCCTGCCTGGCATGGAGGCAGGCAGTTCTGAGCCAGTTTTCTGCTTTGGAAACCTCGGGAATCTCCCTTGGTGTTTCCCAGAATAGCCCCAAGGCTCCTCTAATTTCCTACAGCTGCTGCACACCAGCGTGGCAGCGAGCCGGCAGCTCCACCCGGAGCATCCCCCTCGGAGGCAGCAGGGATGTCAGTGGCACAGCCCCAGGAGCTGGGAGATTCCTCATCCCTGGGGAACCCCCTACACCTGCAGAGAACAAAGCTCATTTTTTAACACTGAAACAAAGCAACAGCAACCCAAAGGGGACAGGGATACACAGGCAGCTCAGCCTGTGCACCAGGGACAGTTTGCAAGTTCCAGCACCAGCCCTCCTCATTCCCGAGCACAGAGGAGACACAGCACTACCCATCCCAGCTGGCACACACCCCTGTAGCCCACATGTTCTTGAGGATGAAACAGAGCAGGAACTTTTGCAGCAGTACCCGCTGCTCATCGTGGTGACCTCCAACGGAGGGGTGCAAGCCCCTGGAGAGGAGGAGGCAGAGGCACACTGGGGTGGGTCAGTACAGCTGGCATGTGCCAAAGTTTGGGGTCCTTCAGATGCCCCCCCTCAGTATTAATCTGCATGCAGGGTGAAACCCCCAGCCCACAAAGGACTGAAGACTCCAGCAAGCTGCAGCACTTCTCAAAGAGAAAGTCCTCTGGAGCCAGCAAACCATTTTCAGAGAACAATTTATTAATCCAATTTACATCTTATTTCTCTTTGCAAGCAGATCATAGTCTCCATGAAATTGCCCATTGCTAGAAATTATGCAGCAAATATTTCAGGATAGGAATCTCCAGCAAACTGGCTGCTGCCAGTGCTATTTCCCTATCCAGAGTCAGAAATCTGAGCTGTTTTGATAGGACGTACAGCTCCCATAGCACGGCGCATTCCCACCACGGAGGCATGATGCTCTGTCAGCCTGGCACCAACAGGCAGCACTTCTTAGCTTATAAATAAAAAGCTACAACAGAAATCAACCTTACAGTGCAAATATTCATGATTCTGAATTTGAAAATCACTTCCTATATGAATAAGCCTGTACAGTTTGCATTAAAATATGCTGCTTCAGCACCATTCCTGACAGTGTACATGTTTGCTAGAACAGCTACAGAGAGCAAACCTGAAAAGGTCAGGAAGGGAAAGGGAACAAATTTACCGAGGAATTAAAACATATGTTTGGTGCTGGTTTAAAAAAAAAAATCTGCTGCAAATACATAGATGGTGTCTTTGTCAGAGAGAGTGCCCTATGCAGAACTTGCTACACAGGGACAGAGGTCTCAGCTAATTGAAATACTGATTAATTTTTACACCTACCAACTTTGATATTTGGAAGGTTTTAATTTATCTTTAAAACGCTGAAGATTCCTTTGAAAAAGATTTAGAATTCATACTGGAAACCCACAAAGGAGTTTTTAAGACTCTACCTTCTTATTTTAATAAAACGTAGTTTAGATTTTTTTTTTCTTGGAAATATCTTCATTAAATAGAAGAAGAACTAAAGGGCATGGTAATATAATTCACAGACGATACTAAATTAGGATATATTGTACACGGCAGTGCAGACTGAGAAATAATACAAAGGGCCCAGAGAGATTGGAAACCTGGGTAGAAAATAAATGAGATTCAATTTGGAAAAACGCTGTCGATGCCTCTGGGGAAAATAATTTGAAACACGCAGAAACCTGGGAAGCAGGACTGGCTAACATGGAGTTTAAAACAATAACAGAGAGAAAATTGTCTGCAAAGCATTACGGACCCCCTCGAACGCCCGCTGGTGTCAGCAAAGAGGTTCCTGCTCGCTGCTGCGATGCCCTGGGGACGGTCACTGCTGAAGGCAGAGGTACAGGCAGGAAGGAGAACGGGGCTCATCACCACAGCCCTGGGCAGTGTTTGTGCCAAAATCACACTGAGGTGACAAAACCACATGGAGATGACCAGGGAGAGGATCAAGGCAGGGTCAGAATGACCAGAGCTGGGAGCTGTACCTGTACCAGCTCCTGGCAGGCTGGCATGGAGGTGCAGGGCTGGGTGAGGATGCTCTAGGGGACCATGATGAAAGTGAGGGGGAGTGGGGCAAGCTAAATTTTGATCCACCACCTCAGAGGATATCCCATCAGTAAAGCCCGAAGGCACAAAGAGCTTTTGTGAGAGCACAAAACTCTGTAGAGATTCCTGCATGCAACCCTCTCCTGAAAGGCGACAGACTGGGGCCCAGTTGGTCCCTTCCTAACTCAAGTGTTTTCCCTCTGTTTTGTCCTCAAACTGATATATGTTTATCAGAACTGCAGAGAAGAAAACAGTAGCACAGAGCAAGTGTGATCATGGATCACACAGATCCATCACGGGATGGATCATAACCTTGCTCAAGTCCCCTTTTTCCCCCTCCTCTTCACAAACATATGCTTCCCCCATCTCTTGGAACCACAGTTTTGAGAAAATGAAGTGTGGAGGGTGAGGCCTCTCTTGGCCCCCTCTCTTGGGGGGGGGGGGTGGGCCCTGCAGGGTGTCCACTGGGGACAGGGGCAACTCCATCACACACTTGGGTACATCCTGGCTGTGCTGTGTCTGAAACCACAGCCCCAACCCTCTCACGCAGAGTGGCACCAGGTCAGCCCACTGCAGGATAACAACTGATTTTTATTTTTTTTTAAATTTTCTTTTTAAAGGGTTGGGTACTATTTCTCCAGGGCATTCAGAGCTCTACTCACCTGTCTTCTGTATTTCAAGAAAGCGTCTAAGCCTATATATTCCAGATGATAAACTCCACCTAGCAATTTTCTCCTTTTCATTAAAATTATTTACACCAGAAGAACTTAAAACAAAAATCGATTTCAGGAGAAACAAGGAGGGACAGACCAAGGACTCCTGCTTTCCGCTGCTATTTTTTAGGTTCTGAAAGGCACACACTAGTTTATGAACTTGAGCATCACATATATATTTTAAAAGGTAACAGCACAAACACTTGTTACTGTATCCATCACTTTTTCTTGACCTTACTAAAAATAGACCTCATCAGGTAACAGCATTTCTGACATTTTGAAGTTGTTTTCTTTCACCTTTGGGACAGAAATAAAATCTTTAAGTATCCTGTTGAATGAGCTTTCAGAAGTGTGGCTTTGGAGACATCTAACCAAAAATCAATGTTTTTGTTTAGATAAGGTTGAAAGTATCCAAGATTTTCCAGCAACTTAAAAAAAAACCACCTAATTTTGATTCTAATAAAAGTTATCCTCTCCTAAAGAGCATTTCAAATTAAATGCAATTGTTCTTTTTCCCCAGATGAAAATTCTGGCATGGTAGTGGAGCTGAGGATGGTTTTGATGAACCTCCCCAGAGACATCTGCAGGCTCTTGGAGACTTTGCCTCAAATCAGAAGAACTTGTTTACTCTTTTCCAAGACTATTGATTTTTAAAGGCATCTCAAAACAGTTTATAGCTGGTTCTCACAAGAGGGATCCTTAGGAATGAAAGGTGTGGATATACAACTGGCTCTTGAAGACCCTGGGAAACACCAGAGAAGAGGTTTGAAAGGCATTTTCCTGCACACCAGGAATGCCACAACCCATCCTCTCTCCAGTCAACACCGAGCTTCAGCCAGCAAGTATTTAAACCTTCAGCTAAGGGCACGAGAGAAATGAGGAGGCCTTGGGAACCCTGCCACGCACAGCAAACAGCCACCAACTCACAGCCTTGACTGTCTGCTCTCAGGTCAACAACAACTAGATTTTTTAAAAAAGGCCAGCTTTGGGTGATTTGGGTCAAACATCCACTTGCCATTTAAAAGAAATAACCTGTGTCTAAAGTTGAATGCCACAGCATGCACCAAGGCAAAAATCTGAGTGTAATCTGTTATCCAAATACAGACAAGACACACTGTCTTCGCTCCTCAGGAGCCTCAGTTTCAGGGATGTGGGATTTTTAGCAGGTTACAAATCCAGAAAGCAGCATCCTCACCTTCAGACGATAGCTTACACTTTGGGTACTCAAGTGCATTGGGTCCCACACTAAAACATCACATCAGTCTTTAGACTGGAACAAAGGGTGAATTTATTTACTTCAGGGTAATTATCTGCACATTTTGTCACACAGAAAGCTCATCTCCTCACGCCACCAATTTCCAATCTGGCTACCAAGTGTAGGGCAAGAGGATCTTCACCCAGCCCAGCTCAGATGGAACTGGGAAACCAGGGAGTCTTCCTGTCCTTGCTCACTCGGCAAATGAGTCCACAATGGAAGAGTAAGAGCTATAAATTTTAACACAAACCATTTTGAAACTCTGTAGGCACTAAACCAGTAAATATAAGCCCTTGGTCTCCCATAAATGGCTTCTGGAAATCCTCTCCATGGCTACGGAGGCCCCTGGACAATGAAAGGCATCATCATCCTGTTGTGACCAGAATCTGCCACATTCATTATCTTTTACTCAATCACTTTGAAATGCAAAACATGGCTTGACAAGTTTCATTTCTGTATATAACCAGTTTTAAAAGTATATTGTTTATTTTAATTGCATATCATCCTTTATCCAAGTGCAGTCCAAGAAAATTCAAGTTAAAAAATATCTCAAGGTTACGTTCACTTTTTTAAAAGTGAAAAAGCTGAGGTTTTGAATACAAAAATTGAACTATGTAATTGTTTAAATGAGCATTCCTTTACCATATCATCCTCCCTAGTAAGAAGTAGTGCCATTTTTAATGCAAGCAGCTATATTTGGTTACAAATCATGTTTTAGCAATTATACTACACAGCAAGAATGAACAACTCTGTAGTTTTTAATAAAATACACATGAGAAGCAGGATCTTCAATTTACATTTATTTTTATCTTGCTTGTTCATTAAAAGTCTTGTTCAAAAAACTACTTTGCCTTGTCCTTTCATGAGAACAAAGCGAGGTTATGCTTGAGCCCAGTGTGGGACTACATCGTCCTGACCAGCTCAGAACGGAGCTGCATCTGGAGGTCTCAGCTCAGATGTGGCACATCCACGGTTTGCAAAGGAAAGGGGCATCAATATTGCAGGCTGAGAGGCACACTTGAAATTTAGGGCTGGGAAGTGGCAGGATCCTCTTCTTCGAGGGGCAGCACCCTGCTCTCAGCCAAGCACAGCATCAGCCGTCCCCAGTGGGTTCGACTGTTCTCAGCCTGGCAGGTTCCTGTGATTTCACACACCCAGGACCTCACACCTAACAGAGGTAAGAGCTACCCCTTACAGGGACCTGCCTTCTTGATGTGTCCCATGGACAAACCAAGTATTCCTGGTACTAAAATGAGCCTGTAAAGACAAAATTCCTGTCCTCATTTTAAAACTTACCAAAGGTTCCGATTAATTTCCACTGCCAACAGACACAATGTTTCGGCCCTTAATTAAGAGATGGAGGAAGGAAGAGGAGAAGGAAGGGCATAAGAATGTAAAATAACAGGGCTACCTGGGAAAAAAATGAACAAATCTCCCTCAACACACCCAAGTGATGATTAGTAGCTCACTACCACCCAGAGCACCTTGCTCTGCTGCTACCCCTGTGGTTGGTCTGATGTTGGAAAGGATTCCCACATCAGCACACTTCACTCCCACTCTAGGACAGGCAAGGCTTCACCATCCCTGCTGCAGCTATCCCATGCAGCAAGTATATTCACATTTTTTATTAAAGATGATAATTCAAGTCAGTAACTTGAGGGCAATGACTTTGTGGACTTGGGACCACAGAGCTGGCTACCAACAGCAAGGGCACTACGCTCAGTGTTTTCCCAACAGGCTCTTTCAAGTTTTCCAAGACAAAGCCTTCCCTACACCCAGAACTTCAACAGCTGAGATGAGGATGCTGCAGGTCTCTCAACCCAAGAAATCCCACCAGCAAAGCAGATGGAATAAAAAAGACCCAAGGGCAAAGCCATCGCAGTGCAGTTCACTGCGGGGATTAGCATAATTAATGAACTATTTTAGAGGCTTTTAGACTAGGAAGCAATGCCACCTAGTGAACAGGACGGCGTGTGACAGACAGGGGACACCTCTGAAGGTTGGTCCCTGGGTGGGGTGTCGATGCAGCAAGGTCCCACTGCTGCTGTGGGGTGAGCAGTGCATGGATATGGCATCTGTGCAAGGACTATGTAGGTATCCCACCATCTACCCCCGACTCACCAGCTACACAAACACAAGTTCAAAGACATTTTAACTGATGAATTATTTAAAGAAAAATGCATTTTCAGTAGGCCATGAATTTAAATTTTCCTTCAACAAGACCTTTTAAAGCTGGAAAATATACAGCTCAAGAATGACAGATGGCTTTAAAATTAGAGATCAGATTATATGGGAATTTATAAAGGTATTGCAGAGAAAAAGGAGCACTGAATGTTACTAAATTTAGGATAAAGCCTGAGCAGACACCAGCAATTAAATAAAAATTCAAAAAAATCCATGGCCCAGAGGCTGTCACAGCATTTGGCAGTGGCTAACAACCACAGAACAGCCCCAGCTCTCTAACACAGGGCAACTGGTTCCCATTCCTGCTCTGAACCATTTTCCATTAAAAGACTGAAATTGTGAGCAAGTCAGACTCTCCACACAAGATATTTGATGCAGCAGTTTTTTGGAGTTTTGGGTTTGTTTTCTTTTTTCCCCTCTAAATGAATTCCTGGTTTTGTTTAGTTATTTGCAAAACCATGTCAAGTCATAAGCATCTGACCACAAATCAGACAGAAGCTGCTACTGATGTGGTTTCTCCCCCCTCCCAGCATTTGCCACGGTAATACAGAGTTATAAAAATAACAGTTGTGATCTATGGTAGGGTAGCAGTTTGATCAGACTAAAGACTTCTGGTATGCAAGACTTCTCTACCAAAAAATGTTTCGGCCAATTTGTAAAATTGATGGGACTCTGGAGTAATCGTGCTGGAGCCAAACACTTACATGTTTGATACAGAGGGATTTTCAATGGATTTCATGGTGGGTGGAAGGTGTGGGGGAGGGGGTTTGGTTTAACATACACATTCTTTCTGCAAGTGCAGCGCAGACTTTGCTGAGAAACGTGTGAGAGGACAGCCACCAACGTGGCAGGCAACACGCAACCAGGACGCCATGGCTTGGTCAACCCATGGGCAGGAGCTGGAGCGTGCGGCAGCACGCGCTGTTCTGGTGGTCCTTGCGTGACATCTGGTGGCCAAAGAGTACCCTGGGAAGATCTATCTGACTCAGGCTGAACCCAGGGAACCCCCCCAGCCACAGGAAAGGCCATGAGCTACAGCCCTGCTAAGAACTGCACCAGAACCCAAATGCTGGGTTCTGATGTTTGTAAAATGATCAAACGGTGAATTTGGGAGCTGAACCTGTATGCTCCCTGTTTTCTAAATAGCGCTGATCCCTCAAAATACATCCCAGTTCCTTCTAAAGACTAGGACATCCTGTCTGGGGACAATCAAGTGCCTATAAGAATCCTAAGTGGCCATTAATTTAAGGCAACGCATCTCATTAGTTCTTAAGCATCTTTTAGCTATATTTATGTTCTAAAGGAAAAAGAAACATTTACCTGAAGGGTCATCCACCGGAGGACAAAACCCAAAACTCTGCCAAAAATTCTGCCCCGAAGACTCTTTTCTGCCCATTAATCGTGAAACAGAAGCATTTCAGTATGCAAAACTGAGAGCAGATGTCCTAAGCCAAGTTTCCTGAATGATTTACCTTAAAACTACCTGTACTTCAGACTTCTTTAAAAACAACAACCCCTCTCACTTCCCTCCCCCCCCCCCGCCCTCTGTCAAACCTAAAACCCCAAAGAAGCCAGGAACTGAAAGGTGAGCTGGAATCGACTGAATCTGTAAGTGCCTTCGGGCAGCCCCGTGTTTGCAGAGGAGCAGCAGCTGCCTGTCAGATTTTCAATGGGCTGGAGCTGTCAGAGAGCCTGAGGAGAAATTGTCAAGCTCCGAGTGCCCTAAACAAACGTGATGTTCAGCTGAACACTGCAGAGGGAGTTTTCTCCTTTGCTGCAGTTGCTGCCTGCATTAAGTTGATCTAAAATGCACGGGCTTGAGGCAAGACATAGCGTTCCTACAGGCAGAGTAATGATCCCTGCAGAAGGTACCTCTTCCCTACATTTCTCTCCTACTCAGACCAAAGGTTTCCTTAAACAAGATGGCTCCTTGTCTGCAACAAGCTCATGTACCATAAACATGACCTGACCCACATTATCCAGCTAAATACATCTTGTTTAAAGCTCAGTTACTCCCCTGCCCTTCCTCCCACAACACATTTATCACAAGGTGGTGCAAGCAGATTCCCCAATGGATTTTTGATCCCTCCTCCTCTCAGCCACTTCCCAAAGTTGCCCCAGGTAACCTTAGCATTAGGTAAGGTCTGTAACCTCAAGAAAGTGCCGCATTAGGGGAGGTGAGTTACCAGCAATGGTCAAATCAAACCCAAGAATTAAGAACTCATCAGAATTTCAGGCAGGAGCTGGAGCTGCTTCGCACATGTTCTGCTTACTTGTGTTGAGAGAAAACAAACCAGTTGATTTCTCAAGATATTTCACTCAGTTTGCAACAGTTTTTAGCTCTATAGTTTGTAATATTATATGCTCCAAAATGAAATTCAATCCCCAAATCCTTCTAGTTGGTTACTCATAAAACCCATTAAGTTCAGGCACAAGCAAATCAGACTCATCTCCTTCCCTCCCAGTGCCTATTACATATAAATAGTAATTATTGTTCCTGGCAAGGCTCTAGTGTCTCTTATGATTCTGTACTTTAATGATCTGATTTCTTAGTACTTTCCACTGAAGAATATATTTAACAAGCATCCATGTATCCTCCTCCATGATAGGATTTTTAAATTATGAATGTAATAAAGACAATGATGTTGCCAGTCTCATGATTAATAGCTTAAAGAGACATTTGCTAAGCCTTCATTCTCACCATTATCACAAATTCACAAGCTGTATAGTTTTGAAAAACGTGGCAAAGACAAGATTTAACTCTATAGTTACACGGCTAAATCCACAAGTAATACAAGAAGGGCACTAATATAGTTTGATCCAGAAAAGCAATTTAAGTCCTACGTGTTCTGTTGACAGATTTGTGTTTTTTAAATGCCACCTTAGTATAAAGTGTCTAATGCAAGATTTCCACCCTTATTTATGCAATGGGTGACATCTCCAAACTTGTATGTTGTCAGAAGTCAAACCCCAGTAAGTTATATCACTGCAAGACAGAGAGCATCATTGGCGTGCAGTTCAGAGCTATTGAACTAATCAACTGGAGAGGCTTCTCCTAATAACACAGATCCCAAAACAAGCTGCTACAAACATTCCCTCAACCATCACATCAGTTGCTTTTAAAATTAAACTGAAACCAAACCACTGAAAGAAAATAGGGTTTATGGTAAAACTCAATTTTATTACTTCACAGGAACGTGGACTTCATTCAACGCAAGAGCACACCCACGACGCACAGTTGCTGCTCAGTGGAGTTGACTCCACTTCCTGAGGTTCAAATTTTCACGATGAATTGAGTAAATGCTACAGTAGATAATGCCAATCAAAACTCTCAGAAAGTAAAGGTAGGTTAAGCATTACACTGGAGATACAACACAAGGCAGTAACTGTGCGCAAGACTGTCTGGCTTGGTAGTCAGTGCATGTGAAACATTCAAAATATCACCTTCACACTCAAGAGAGCCAGGTAAGAACAGAGCAACTGCAGAGCAGATAGCACAAAGGAGCAGCCTCCATTCTGCAAGTACCCACCAGCTCAGCAATAGGCATCTCTCTACTCACCTTGCAGAATCAAGGCCACATTCTGCATTTATTGATTTGTATCAGGGACACAGTCATTTAAGACTATAGATTAAAGCAAATGAAATGGAAACTGATAATTCATTTTCAATTCTGTTTAAGGTTTATTACAACTCAGGTAGCTTAAATTTGTCACACAGGAGACAGAGGCTTCACCAGTTCTGGGACTATTTGTATAAATCAGCACAGCGAGACAATCTCTTTGGAACAAGTCGTGAAATTTAAGCATCCACCAAACCAGTTCAGAGTGATTTATGAAAATCTGAAGATCACATTAATGGAATTGCTAACAGCCATAACTACATCCACATAAATGTGCCTCTCATAATAAAAACACTCTACATAGTTCTGAATGTTTTAAGAACTAGTAAAATGACTACAGATTATGGAGTCCATCTCCTTTAAGGCATCAAAGACATTCTCAAGGAGGAGTTAATTAGTCCAGTTTCACAGGATACACCATTACAGAGCCTGAGATTCCGACTGTCTGTGATTAATTTCAACCCTGCACCAACATACTTTGCTTACATTAGCTCTGTTTTCAATTTCCCCTCCTTTTTTTTCAGAGGCCCCTCACTGGTGTGTTCACAGCTGGAGATTCAAGTGCAACTCCTCTGTGCTGCCCCATAACCAACTGGAACACTTGTCAGGAAACCTCTAGATGACAAGAAAGCACATAAGAAGTACTTTCCAACATGCATGTTTCCCCACCCTGTTCCCCAGTTCACAAGGCAGCACATTCAAATGCAATCCCCCTCCCCTCAAACGATCTGGGACACATATGCACGTGCTTCAAAGCACCCACGTTAAACACGCAGTTCACAGGAATACTGTGCTTTTGCAGATGCTGCTGATAAAGGATCGCGATTAAAGACTCCTCACTACCTCTCCTATAAGAGGAAGATGGATACCTACTAACCAGCAGCAGGCACCAAGCTTTAGGGAACAACTGCCTGTAGTCCAGTGCTTCAGCACATTCCCATGCAATGAAAAACATCCATCAACGAGGCAACTTTCACAAAAAACATAAGGGTCTTTCTCAGAGGCACCGAGTCTCCCAGGCTGATACGGTGTAACGGGACCTTTCAAGCTTCCTTACCAAATAGCTTAAATTCTGAAAATAAAAGCAACTTGCTTATGCAGTTCTCTTTCTGTATTCCACTCCCTTTCTGCCAGGAGTCTTGCTTGAGAGTAAAGCCTGCCTTGCATGCACCCAAAGTTGGCACCACCTTCATGTCTCTTCCTGGCCACCTGAGTATTCATTCATACTGGTATATACATACAGTAACAAGCTGCATCGAGGTGAGAACTCCTCTGTCCTCTGGGCTAGTTGTAGCCTGGATCAGCTGTCCCATCACATGGCAGAATAAGCATTGGAGCTGTTCACGTGATACCAGAGCAGAGAGAAGACAAGAATGGCAGCACTGGCTCACATGTGCTATCCCATACGAGAAACCACATCCCAAATCGCAATTTTCATGGAAGTCACCCTCCATTGCTCACAATCAGTTGCCCAAAAAAGGTGCTGCTGCTGCTCTTACCAGTAACATCTCAGGGAAACACAATTAAACCATGTGCTGTGCGGTGCTCTGCATTACTCGATGGGCAAATGTATGTTTAGCCTGTCTGGGTCTTAAGGTTCTTTCTGATTCAATAAATTCCTTGTTTAAATTATCTAACCAAGTGCTTAAAGCTTTCCTTATCTTGCTAAATTAAGCCAGTCCTTGCCAGCTGCCAACAAGGGGAAGTGGGAACACGCAAGGATACTGCAGGAACTCCTCTAGCACAGCACAGTGCACATACGCTTCCACTTCCCAGCCTGACTGTGCTTGGCACTCCCTCACTTCCCCCTGCTCCCTCCAGTCCTTTAGGAGGGATTTGCACCTGGCTTAGCTCAAGTCTGAATTAATTTGCAAGACAAGGAAGTCAAAGTGGTTTTCCTCCAGTGGAAGCCAGGACTATGGACAGACACAAAGTGAAGCTGTGCAACAGATGATGTTTAGCAATGAAAATAGTTTTTCTCTGGGCTCACTCCTTTATCTGGCAGAAAAACACAGCAAAGACATTTGCTGGTGTAGCAGCGCCAGACAAGTCTCTTCAAACAGAAGTAGCTCTCTTCAGCAAGGAGCACATCATAGTTTACAGACCAAGGTGAAAAACCAACAGATCCCCTGCTCTCACCCATCCCTGCCCAGTGCAATAACACCACAAAGCTCAGTGCCGGACTCGCAGCCTCCCACCCCTCCGGAGCAGAGTGACACGACCTCGTTGTGTCTGTACAGCACCCACCACAAACGCTGTTATTACCAACCAGACCCATCGGTGCTACTGAACGCAAACAAATCAGGGACAATCAAACAGCAGATGCAGCAGAAATGAATTAATTTATATTTGAACAAAAGCAAAAGCCAACGGGAGGTTAAAGACAACAAGCTTTGAAGACAGAGCTGAAGGAAGAAATGCCAAAATGGTACGTTTCACTGCATATTGTGGATCTGAGAAATGACTCAAAACCATCTGAGATGTAAACAGTTACAGCCAAGGAGTTTATCTTACTATCTAAGCTGTGACTCTTCAGGGCCAGCTTTGTAATTCTCCTTAATACACACATCATGGAGACTTCTGCAGCATCTAGGAACTTAAATCAATCTGACCGACTGAACACTTCTGTAGTTCCTATTATAGAGACAAGTGCTGAAGCTTTATTTGTGCAAAGGCTGCTTTTTATCTATAGGGACAGGCTGATAATGGCAGCCAGATAAATGTTAACAGAACAAACTTTATTACCAATTTGAACTATTTTAAAAAGGGGTCTTCACAAATTAGAACTGTAGATGAGCTTAGCCACCCTAAAAAGTGGTATTCAGTATTGTACAGCCACAACAGGGACAATGTAACTACCAAATAGGTTCTAGCTGTTCTTTTTATGGCATTGATTTTTTTTGATACATTCAAAGCATTATTGCATCAGAAAACATACCATGCATCTTTATGTTTCCAGACAAATTCACCTGTATTTGTCATTTCTAGCTACATCTCAAAGGTGCACCAAATCTACAGTTTTATGGTTTTAGTTGCATGCTTTGCCTATATGCATGCTGAGATAATAAATATTAAATACAGGAAAGAACATAAGAGAACCAAACTGACATTAGGAATATTCTACGGCAGCTCTGTTATGTTCTGCCAGTTAAAGAACTTGTCAAAAAATTGAGGTAACGACAGTGGCCACACCACTCAGCTGAGAATCACTCAAAATTCTTGGAAGTTTTCAGAAATTCAAGTACACAAACACCAGCTGCAACTTGTCAGAAATGCCAGAGAAATTAGGTTGGCTGCATTTTATTAGTCTATTAGCTGGCGTTCACACAGCTCCTTGTAAATCCTTTTTCTCACTCGGGGCATATCTTCCTGGGAGAACTGAAAAGGCTGGTCTAAGGCGAGGCACTTGCAGTACTGGGGAAAAGGAAAAGGCTTGGTTGAAATAAAGAACATTTACTATATGAACAATACAGGCCACTGATTGTAAAAAGCAGTACTCTTACCTGGAGCACAAAAACCCCACAGTCACTGTCATTTTTCTGTTGTGGAATGCACTAAAAAGAAAAGAAACAAGCAGAGACATGTTAGATCTTTATCCTTTTACTTCTCCTTTTGTTCTCTAATTCCTGTTTAAAGTCCAAAAGGAGATCATCATAGCGATCAGTCGTCTCGTTCTAAGAGCTGTTCTGCAGCACCAGAAACTGGAGTTGCAATTATTTACTCTGATCCCACATTTTGCAAGGTGACACTCAAACACCTTATTAGAATAACACCTAACATTTAGAAAAATATATAGTGTAGGACAGAAAATAAATTACAAGTCTTTATTTCAAGTTTATTTTCTTTTAGTGACCTACACAGAACAGTTTCTCAATTAGTTTAAATAAATGTTTGTACAGCATTATCTGCTTTACACAGGACAAAACTGTATCAGCAAAGTCACACAGGCCTAGAGGAAGATTACTCTCAGCACCCATGCTACCAGCAGTGGCCTTCTTCCCCCAGCCACAGCAAAGGGTCTCAGAGAACACGATGAATGGTACATTGCCAGACAACAGGACTGAACAAGGCAGTCTCAAATGATAACTTCCAACCTTCATTATTTCCTCAAACATGCTCAATTTTGATATGCAGAGCTAAAAAGTTCCACACATTGGTGCTGTTATGTCTCCAGCACTTGAAGAGAAGTAATTGTTTTTCCTCAACTCTCAGATCTTCTGCCTCACAGAATGCAGGAGAACGAACTGACTGCACAGGTTGTGCATGAGTGCAGAGAGGAATCATTTCATCATTGTATCAGCATCTAAAAATAAACCTGTGTGAGGAGGGAGCTGTTGGGAGTATGTCTAGTGTGCAATGACCTGTTTTATATCTTTGGAGCCATTATGGGATGGCTACACAAATTACATATTCCCCTCATTTACACTACACACAAGTTATTCCCTTTTATTGTTGCCAGACTTCGTTTACTTGCGATCAAACGCAATGTGCCACAAACAGCCCTGGAGACCAAAGCCCTCTATCCATAGCAAACATAAAATATTGGCAGTAGCAGCATCAGCCTGTTCCCTCTTTCACCAAACCCCATCCTTTTGGCATTCAGAACAGCCCTTTCAGGAGAAGGGAGGAAGTTGAGTATCCAGTTCATTCAGTCCTTGACCTCGTGTCAATATGGGCACCAGCCGCAGGTTTTGCTGCACGATATATAATTGTCCAGAGAAAGGCTCAGATCACCAAGTCACTTGCAGAAAGTGGTAAAGACCTGGTAGGAGCTGAATGAGCAAGAGAGCTCAAATTCCCATGTGTAACTACCTGCATCGCTCACAGCACCCTCCACGTGTGCAGCATAAACCCATTTACTACTTGTACAAATATATGGGTTTAGAAGCAGCCTCATGAAATCTCCCACAAAGTCAGATTCCAGGGCTCAAAGTGCTGCTATTACCTTTGTCACAGCAGTCTGCCAACCCTGAAGGAACTCGGGGCGATTCTTCTCTTTTGCTTCAGTCAGCAAATACTTTCGAATGTTCTTTAAAGAGGAAAGGAAAAAAGCAACAGTATTATTCACCAGCTAAAGAACAGGAGAGAGACATTGCCATCTTGTCTGCTATCCTTCTGACAAGGAGGACAAATTTCATGTGAGCATTAGGAGCTGAGCTCAGATCTAGAGGTAAAGACATGAACTCTGGTGGGTGCTTGTGCCTTCTACCATCAAGGCTCATTTTGGTCTATTAGGGGGAGCTCTAACACCCCTCAGCCCCACTGTTATACTTCATACCAGACTAGCTGTGGCATTCAGACACAAGGTCAGAGTGTTCCCAGACATGCAGAGAAACACAGTGCAGCCTGGCATGTGTTTTTTCCTGGCTTACTGGCTGACACCAAGGCCCTTGCGTTCGATACGATCACATTTTCCTGCCCGAACCTCAACACAACACGCCTGAGTTCTGTAGCTAATCAACAAAGCTCCAGGGACAGTTTTAGTGACATACAGGAAAAAATAAGCTGACACAAGCAAAGGGAAGGAAGCAAGATAAATGAGACTACGGTCTTGGGTTAAGCAAATCCTTCTACTTCTCTGCAAACAGGCTGGGGGTTTATAGCACAATTTAAACACATGGTAGCACACAAATATTCAGCTTAAGTGTGTGGATCACAGTGGAGTTTGGGATATTGCTCACCTCCTTCCCCTAGAAAGGGCAGCAATAAAAGTGTCTCATGTTTGTGAGACATTCAGATACAAATGCCTTGCCTGGAGTGGGATGGGAGAGGCCACATTGCAAGACTGCAGGAGAGACCGCGGGGCTGCTGAAAGGGACCCCTGGTTTATGCTGCACATTCAGAAACTTGAGAGCATGAGATCTCTTGCTCCCAGGACAAACATTAGCTTCATCCTCAGCAAATGCCAGCAGGCATACTATCTTCATTCAGAAGTCCTAGCTGGGAACTCTCCTGGGTACAATAATTACTACTCTTCTGTAAGCCAACAACTACACACAGTTAAAAGTAGAAGGCTGCTGCATCAAGCAAGCAATTAAGTTGACAAAATTAGCTTTTGTAAGAAAGTCATTACAATTTGCTAGGCCCAGCAAAAATTTCCTGGCTGCTCTTTACCAGGAAGACTGATAATTTAACTCCAGTGTTTAGGTCACAGCCTTTAAAGGTTGCTGGGTTATAACCAGAGGCAAACACCCCGCGCGTACCAACGCAGGCCAAGGAAAAAGGCAACACACTGTTAGTAGCACGGTTACACGTAAACCCCACTGGGCAACACTACAGCATCTCAGTCCTGTTCTCTCACCCAGGTAACCTACCCTCAAAAGGACCACAATTCATCATTTCCTAAACACAAGTACCTTGACAGATGAAAGAATGACCCTCACTCTCCTTGGGGCTCGTCTGCTTCCCTACGGAACCGGGCTCTGAGCTCCTGCTTTTCGCAGGAGTAACAAGACAGAGTCACCAAAGCTGTGCTGACTACATGGTCAGCCTAATTAGGCAATAGGCAATCTGACCTCAACTCCCAGCTCTGGTGTGACCCTCGAGATCTGTGCTTCAGACTGCTCAGCAGGACACACTGATTCTCATTTCATACACGGCAGGACAATGACAGACATACTGCATTTAAAGTTTATGGCTGAACAGAAGAAAGGGGGGAGTGTTTGTTTAAGAAAACAGTTCAAACTTCACAGACACAGCTGTCACTCTTACCTCTACACAAAACTTAAAATGAATGCCTTGGGAATCATAAAATGAAATAATTCGACTGGGGATGTTCACAGTAATGAGGGACCAGTGGACTTCCAGGTGAATAGGAATTAACAAGAGAGTCTTTTTGAATAAGTCCACCTGGCAAGAAGAACAACAACATATATTAGATACAATTCCACAGGCAGAACACAGCAAAGCAAAAGATTAATTGTATTCGTCTCCTCTCTGCCACCCCTTAACTGAAATCTTCTTTTATCCCCTCTGCTCTTTCACCACATTATTCACATTTATCTCATACACAATTTATTAGTAGGCAAAAAAAATACAGTTACAGCCCAGAGAGCAGCTGAGAAGCCTTGTACAGTACCACAGTTAGTCATCAGTGTATCCGTGGCAAATCCTGCTCACGTTGCACTACAACATTTGAGTTGAAGTGGGATTTCTTAGGTAATGACGGTAACACAATCGAGCCCCAATTTAGGTTAGCTACATATCTTCAGTAATGACACTCCTGCAGTGCGAGCAGATTTTTATCAGAGCTGCCTTGTGGACAGGTGACAGACTTTGGGGCATTGGTTGGCGAGAAGCTCAACACAACTCAGTAATGTGCACTCACAGCCCAGAAGGCCCACGGCATCCTGGGCTGCATCACAAACACTGTGGCCAGCAGGTTAAGGGAGGTGATTCTGCCCCTCTGCTGCACTCTCCTGACACCCCACCTGCAGTACTGCATCCAGCTCTGAGGCCTCCAACATACAAAGGATGTGGATCTGTTGGAGCGGGTCCAAAGAAGGCCAAAAAGATGTTCAGAGGGCTGGAGCACCTCTGCTGTGGAGACAGATTGAAAGAGTTGGGGCTGTTCATTCTGGAGAAGAGAAGGCTCAATGAAGACCTTCTAGTACGTTCCATTACCTAAAGGGGCTACAAGAAAGCTGGAAAGGGACTTTTGACAGGAGCATGAAGTGACAGGACAAGGGTTTAGATTAGATATAAGGAAGAAATTTACTGTGAGGGTGGTGGGACCGTGGCACAGGTTGCCCAGAGAAGCTGTGGATTTCCCAACCCTTGAAGTTCAAGTCAAGGTTGGACAGGGCTTTGAGCAACTTGGTCTAGTGGAAGGTTTCTTTCCCACAGCAAGGGCGGTTGCAATGAGATGATCTTTAGGGTCTCTTCCAATCTAAACCATTCCATAATTCTATGAAGCAGCTGTCATTACAAACACCCCAGAGAACCAGCAAGCTGTGCAGTCTGACTCCCTCTGCTGTAACACAGGCTGTGTGACTTGCCAGAGGAAGGCAGAGGAGTGCATGACGCTTTGGTAAGCAGAGAAAAGGGGAGATGGTAGAGCGGATTCATCCTTTCTTGATCTAAACTTTGTAGCAGATGTACTGTGGTCACAGGCAAGCAAACAAGGGAGAAGGTCTTGAAGTACAGAATGAGCAGATCACATGCAACACCCCCAGTGTCTGTGTGGCAGATGAGCCCTTATGCTTTTGGAAGCCAGCCAAGCCAGGGCCTTTCATGATCTTCCTTCTTCCAGCTCCTCTAGAAACGGGTGTCTAATTGCTGGGTTTTTTGGTGGTACAGTCCAGAAAATAAGCAAAAATAGAAAGCTGAACTAAATGAACTCATCCTGCGGGAAGATGTCTATTTTTTTTTAAGCACTGTGCAATTTGACCAGTACATAATTGCAACACTACTGGCAAAGACAGGTCTTTTGTAGGAGAGGAAAGTGTATTTTTTGAGTAACAGTGGGAAGTTGAAGAGACAAAAAGGCCTGGGCATTCATAGCAGTTATCAGCTGAGCCTTGCTCACAACAGTCCTTTGATTGTGACAAGCATCAACCCTGCTCCCACCTGCAGAAACTGCTTCCTGACCAGATTACAGCACACTCACTGCACGGCAATCCATCATTCTTGGAGAGAAGCAGACGGATGTCAGCCAGCAGCAAGCTGAGACCACAAAAGAAAACTGGAAAAAGATAAATGAACTACACCTTCTGTGATGTCCAGCAACAGCAGAGCCATCCTAAACTCAAGGGTCCTCTTGTGGCTTTAGCTGTTGGATTACTGCAGGTGTGCAAACCTGTAGCAGAAGAGTGGAAAGAGGCAGCCAAAAGCTGGGAGGGTCTTTAGTTAAGACCTGATGTACAGGAAGAATGGTGGCAACCCAAATTCACTTCACTAAGACATCACAGAGTCAGATGACATGAGAATGGATCAGGAGTGTCAGTGTGATCCTTGACAGAAGGGACAGCAGCTCAAACCACTGCAGCAAGACACAGAACAGGATATCCGGTACCCCAGGAGAGCACATATATAAAACCTGGTGCAATACTCTGGTGTGTTTAAAGAGCAGACACAACTTCCTCTTAATTGCATATTGCAGGATGAAGGAGTCTACAGAATCCTTCCCATAGAAATGCTTAGTCCTCAATCTTGCTTTAGAGATTCTTCAAGAATTTTAAATGTAAATGTCTAAAGAGCTGTCCTGCTCTCATCTGGTACCCCCTCAGAAGCAACAGCAATACAGGCTCTGCTTCCAGAATCTACCTTCATTTTTGGGGTTTTTGCAAAACTTGAGTTGTTGCAGAAAAAGAACTTTTAAAAAAATAATATCTGGGAATATGAAGCACCAATATTCCATCTCACTTTAAAGAGATTTTTAATAAATTATAGGAATAGATTTTATATTTAGATAATGAGTTCATCTCTAGCATTTCACAGATGTGTGCTATTTAAGTGCTTCTGTAGAAAGATCATACATTCAAACATGGCCCTTGATTAGTCTTGCCCCATTGCCCATATTAGAAAGGACAAATGTTCATAGAAAAAAAAGAGAGTATTGCTCTTTGTATTAGCTGCCTCTGAAAATATCAGAGCCCATGATCTGGTACGGGTTCTGGAAAGCAAGGTGAATTCTATTCTTGCCTTGAGAACAACAGTTTGGCTTATTAACCATGGGTCTCTAATTTCTGCTTTCTAGTACCTCTATGTGTTACTCAGGAGTAACAACTTGATTTTGTCACAGAATGCCAGTTTGAGATAAAAGGAAGAAGCAGAATTAAGTCTGGTCTCCCACAGATTAGTGTACCTGGAACTGCCAGGAGCAGTAGGAGATGTTTCTTGCAGTTAAATTAACAACTTGCATGAACATACACAAAGAGATAACCTACCACTGAAGATTTAGCCATTACAGAAGCACATTTTCACAACATTCCCATACTAACTTGAACAGTGCCACACTATTTTTATCAAGCTCTCCCCAATTTGTTCAGCTCCTTCGCCAATCCATCCTTTGCAGATAACACACTGTAACCCAGTTTCAAGTTAGTGATTCAGCCCAGCCCAACAGAACCCGAGAACTAACAAGGATACCTTTTTAGTCCATCGTTTTACCCCATTATATCCTTTGGTTACGAGCTGTCTATGAAAAAAGCTGTTAAAGAAATGAACCTAAAAAAGAGAGAGAGGAGGAATGAGCACAGAAATCTTCATGCACAGTCATTCCCCTTCCCCCAGGATAATTTATACAAAACAACTTGTAATGAGGCAATATTTAATGCAGGTTTAGAAACACAACCCCAGTAGGGACAGAGGCTTTGCCAAGCCTAAACTATTGCTGCTCTTCAGCAAGCTAATAAAATAAGCCTTATTTCCCTGTAATATATGATGTGAGCCACTGCAGCATTTATATTTACATTTTTGTATCTCCAGGCATATCATGTTTAATTTTTTTGTTGGGGACAGACTTGGGAGAAAAACACCATGATAAGGAATTATAGTTTTTGTTGTTCTTTACAGGGATCAAGGAAGAGAACATTGGACTGGAAAAGTGGGGGTGGTGAAGAAGGGAGTAACTTCTGGCTTTAGTTGCTGGAAGCTGAGACACAAAAAAAGAAGAATTCATCAAAACAGTTACGAGATTTAGTCCAACAACATGGTCTTCTGTATTCAACTACTATGACCAGTTCCCGACAAAAACAATATTCTACTATTGAAAAGCATTTTTAAGGAATGACAGATCCATTTTGTAAGTAAAAATCTACATTTATGACAAAAAAATGGAGGCTTATGTTAAAAAAAAAATTTAGCTCCAGGTTAACACTATTACTCTCTGTGCTTAGCTCCTTGCAATTACAAGAACAGATTAATACAAACAGAAATCTGCAACATCTGCTTTTAATAATTCTGCTAGTGTAGAGGTGGTAGAAGGCTCGAGTTATTACTTGAAAAAAAAAGTTAGAAAATTCAGCATCTGAAAACAGTCTAACACCCATTAGCTATGCCAACAGACTTCAAAACCACATTCTGAGGTACCAGCACAAAACCTCCCATGAGGATTTCAATTATGCACTATGAAGAAAAAGCAGACACAAGCAAACAGATACAATCTCCAATACCCCAACCCCGGGACACACTCGGGAAGTACAGAGAATACTAATGAAGAACCGCCATCACCTCCCAATCAAAGCAACAATGCTCTTTCTTCTGGGCTTGAAGATTTTAAGAGTTACATTCTGCAGAGCTAATCTAAGAATGGTTTTGTTTGGTTCTTCCTTTGTGGTCTCACCTGAAAATTGTACAGCCCTACTAATAAACAGATGGGGTTTTATAATTGTCACTGCTGCAAATTTAGTCACAGAATGGGGGGGGAGGAACTTGTTTTCTTGATTATTTTTTCTTTGCTTTTTCTCAAGTGCCACCAACAGGCATTGCAGTTGCAAAGCAGTAAGCATTCTGTTGAGGATGCACAAAACAGAGTCCTGCAGAGTCAATACTGCCAAGGAACCAAGCAGCTCCACATCAATTCACATTCACCAGGCAGGCAGCTGACACAGCTTGAGCTGTTACAGCCCCCACAGCTACGAGGTGGGCGGGAGGGTGAGTGCAAGCAGCTCATGTGCATGGTTCAGATGCTAACACTCATGGTTTGTCATCTCAGCAGAAATTCATCTTCATCAGAAATTTCAGCTGAAACACCAGACTGGTAAGCAAGGGCATGGACACAGCCCTTTAGAAGTAAATAAGCTGGAGACAGAAACCTCCAGGGGAGAGAGAAGAGTGGGATGGGTGAACACTGGCCAAATGTCTTCTACAGGTACATCAGTAACATTAAGCTACCACAGAGACCACCTGCAGAGCTAATACAAGTTCCTGAAACAAGAGCAACACCACTGAAAAGGAACACCACTCAAAACATGATTGAGCTGAATCTCGATTCTGTATCTGAAATTCAGTTTCACCCTTCCCCTCAATGTCTCAATAAGGTACATTTGCATGATAGCAAAACCCCTCACCTTTTCAGGGACTGCATCCATTACGAGTTCACCATACATGTTAATTATCTGTAAGAGTCAGTAAATAGTTGAATACATACAGCATAATATTGTAAGACCCAAATTCACAAGTTCCCACAAAACACAGGACCCATCACATTAAAACAGCAATATGGAGAGAAGCCTTTACAGTAACATGGTCTGAAGGACAAGCACTCTGGAACTAATAGTGGTCAGCCTGCAGAGAGATCATAACTGGCTGCTTCAAGTCTCTCTCAGTCTTAAATGTAGTTTAATTCAATTTAAATCTATTGGTGCATGCCCTGGGCTCTGCAGCCTTCTCAGTTTTTTGGCTGTGGGCCACAGTCTGCTATTTCACTTCGTTGTTCTTAAGCTTGGGGATGGGGGGAGTTTCCAAAACCTGTATGGGTAGCCACTGTTTTATGAAAATAGTGCAACATCATTTTTTCAAAAGGAACCAGTCTAGCTGTGACACCTCCCAGCTTCCAGACTAACTGCACTTGTCACTGTAAAAGCTGCCCACCACTCCTTCTATTTCTCAAACATAAAGTAAGGATAGTCCACCTGTAATGTTAGCAGAAGATGCACAACTGACATTCTAATACAAATGGGCTAAAAAGGGCTAGAGAAGCACATGAACACCAAGCATTTCTGACCTGGTCATTCAGCCAGTTCTGGCCTTCCAGTGTAGCCAAATCATCCATATCTAGCATGTGCTTATTATAGAAGACCCGGAAATTGCAAGTGGAGGGTTTTGGATGTTTTTCCCGATACTTCATGATTTCCCTGGTGATAAAAGGTTTTCTAAAACAGGATTGAAAACGTAGAGAAAAATTAAGTCAAAGTCATGTTAAACAGAGTTCTGTTCTGCTAGTTGTTAGACATGGAGCATGCAACAGCAATGCAAGCAATCTGTCCTTTACCAACTGTAGAATGTGCTACACACCTATGGGAGAAATCTTCATTAAAGACTTCTTTTAATCTTCCCATGACATCTTTTTCACAGAGTGGTACTAAACTGCCATATTTCTTCATAACTTCATCTAGGAATCCTTTAAATATACCAGAAAAAATGAAAGTGCAAACATATAAAAACCTTCTGAGTCCACCACTCCAACAAAGCAGCCAGTTCTTACAAGTACGAGCAGCAATCACTGCACCCAACCAACACACAGCACCACACATGGCAAGCATATATTTAAGAAAACTAAGCTCAAATTGGCAGCGTTATATAAAAGTAGGGGTAGGGGAAGAAGCACAAAAACAGAGACGTGTGAATCTGATCACTCAGCTTTACAGGAAAAGATCAGACCTCGTTCTTGCCATATATACACAAATCTACACATACACGTATCTACATCAAACTTAAATCATTTTACTGCAACATGAAAAGCCATCAGTTCCTGCAATGGGTTTCACTGAAACCACAGTATCCTGTCCTTATGGCAGGCAGAATTACTCTCCTCAAACGCAGGCAGCCTTAGCTGGCAGAGTGTTTCCAGTCTGCTCAGTTCTGCTGCTGCCACCACGGCAAACGGAAAAGATGCCAGACAGACTCCCAGCAAGTTTAATTCCTTTACCCTTGTATCGCAGGGATGGTATTTAAGGTGACATGGACAGCCATGTCAGCCTGCCATTGCCCAGGAAAGCACTGGGCGACCGCAACAGCAGAAACAAAAGATACTAACTTGTAAGTAATGAAGAGATGAATGCTGGAGGAATTAAAAACCTTAGAAAATAATTTTTTTTTTCTTCCTCAAACATAAGACTGGAAGACTAGAGATATAAATTCCACACAAGCATCCAAAACCACTTTGAGAACGAAAGAGAACGGAGGGAGAACAGGATTTCAACACTTGCTAGTGAACAAATGAAAAAAGACCAAGGTGTCCAGCTTTTTGAAAATGAATTTTCAAATGCAGCAGAAAACACATGTTCTGTGTAAAGAAAGCTCGATCTGAGATCTGAGTCCAGGGAAACTGCACTAATGTGAAGCCCAGGACTCTTCTCAGGCCGGGATGTGATGGCAGAAAACATCACTACACAGTGCAACGTATGTTCAGTTCTCTGCTTACCAAGGCTTTAACAATATTTCCTGGACACTTCCAAGGTCAAGATAGGAAGAAGCGAGATGAGAGAAACATTCAACAGAAAAAAAGTGGCAGAAAAACAGCACTAAGAATAAAAAAAGAAAGGAGAGAGACCAAGGAAAAAAACCAAAACACAATGAGTCAAGAAAAGCAGTGAAGATATAACAAGTGTGACAGAAGGATGGCAGGGAGGATTGAGGAGCGAGATCAGACCACAAGGAAACATTCTTCATGGGAAGATAACCTTTCCTGCAACTCTGCCTCACATTTGCCTAACAACTTTTATCCCTTACATCTCAGTACACTGTGACAGGGAGGACATTTCTCACTCTGGGTAGCAGTCTAGATAGACAACACATGGTGCTTATGAGTGCACCTTATTCTCTTTCAGTATATAAAAATTTAAAAAGCTTTTCATCCATACACTGAGGAAGAATTGTTCTTGTCATTACAATTAACAGCAGCAGAGTTCCAGGAGACTTCTAGCTAGACCCTGACCTCGCTTGGGCTGGTGTAACTCAAGGAAGAAACACAAAGTTCAGCCCTGGTGCAAACTCAGATACCCATAATGAACGGGATTTACCACAGGGCTCTGTTTGATACCTAATAGTACATCAGAATGCACTAAGCAGTGCAGCCCATTAATATCCCAGTTCAGCTGCTGCAGAGAAATTTGAAACTTGAGAGCAGCCCTAACACTTACATCTCCTTCAAGCTTCTATTGCCAGGTTAGCACTGTCTTTTAGGGTGCAGTTAATATTAACACTCCTAAACACACAAGAACTCCTATACATAGTTATACCACAACTAAAATTCTTTTTTTTTTACAGTTTGTCAGCTAGGAAAACTCAAAAGTGCTATACTAACAGTATACGTGTATGTACAGTACGAATATGTACGTAGCATGGACTTGGCTTCAATCCTCTGAGAGGAAACCTCAGCTCTGAAGAAAACAGAAACTGGTCTCACCTACTTTCATACAGAGGTTAGGTAAGAATTCTCTTAAAATTGTCAAGTGTGAGAAAGTTTAGTGCATCTGCTGTTTGCCTTTTTATTTTTTTAAACTATTCAGGCCTCTCATGAACAAGAACATGACTGCCTACCAGACTACAAAAACTTAACCTTTGCCACTCCCATACAGCCTTGGTTCTTGACTGTTACAGAAAGACTACACCCATTTTTCTGATGGACAAACTTCAAAACTCCATTGCAGAAGTGGTCTGTTCACTGGGGTACCACAGTTTCTCTCAGTTTCTCACAGTGTCTGGTCCTTGCTGGATCACATAAAGCCAGTCACAGAGAAACACCTCCCACACATCTCCCATGCAGATATGGATGTGGAAGGCTAAATCCTTTTTTGAGGTTCACTGTCTCCTTTTTCGTATTTTGCTTTAGAGAAACAATTGCAAAAGTGAAGGACAAAAAGGTGGGCAGAATAATCAGAGCATGTCAAACTTCAAACAATCCCTTTAACACTAGTTAACAACAGCTTCAGGTGTATGGGGCTCTATAAAGGCAGTTTCTCCAAAGGAAGACTTCAGTTGTCAGAACATCACTGAACTTACATTAATGGTATCAGATGGCACAACGTGTTAGCTTACTGCTCCTTACGATGTGTGTAGTATGCTGCTATACATAAGTGAGACACCATTACTATTTTTATCATGTTCCTCTTTGGAGAGACTATCATATACTGCATGCTCAGCATTGAGTAAAAAAATCCCAAAGCCTTTTTGCTGAACCTTTGCTAAGTCTAGTTTTGCCTTTTTAAAAAGTATTGTCTAATAAGATTCATTAAGCTTACTCTATGAACAATCAGAGAGAAAGCTAAGGGACAATGAACAGTATTTGGCTATCAAAACCTGAGTTTAAGTGATTTAGTTTCAGTCTAAGAGAGATCGAGAGAAGAGAGGATAAGGGTGGAAGTATTAGAATACCTAGGATTTTCAAAAACCTAATTAAGAGTAATAATTTAAAACATTTAAAAAACTGAATCATCTTCTGAAACCACATCAGACATTTAAAATTTCCATCAACAATTTTTCACAAAGATTCCAATTAAATTACATTGTATTCTCTAAAACAAAATAAGCAGAGGCACCCCTCAACTATTCCTCAGAATAGCTTGTCAGATAACCATTGGTTTGTCCTTCCTCCATGCAGCTCTCCTCTTTGCAGCCTCACTTCAGCAAGTGTTACGCTAAGCAGCCTTTACAATTCACGATAAGAAACCATTTTTATAAAGGAATTAATGCAACATGTAAACTCCACAATACATCCAGCAGTTTTCAGGAACTCCTGGATGCCCTAAGATATGTAAAAGGTGTACCACAAAGCCACGTTGCCAACTGCTCATCAGCCACCCGGGAAGCTTTCTGACTGTTCCTTTTGCCTCCCTTCCGAGTTCCTGATTTCAGTCCTGTGCTTTCTGGTGAAGGCTCCTCGAGAGGACTTTTACAGTAAGGGTGATCTAGTAATTTTGAACTAAAAATGTCCAAGGAGCCCTCTACTTCCATTTGGCTAGAGCTGTCCTCATTTTGTGTCAGCTCCATGGATAAAGGTCCATTTGCAAAATTATCATCAACAACAGAATCCTGCACGGAGGATTGCGACAGTGTCATTCCATCTACACCCATAGCTTCCTTGGATTCTGCACCATCTTGATCTGAAACAGCAATTTGTTTTTCTGTCGCGGGGGCAAAAATGTCAGAACAATGATTCTCTGACAGAGCCCCATTGGTCTCCACCTGGTGCAAGGCCTCTGCCTCTGGAGAAGCGCTAACATGCAGTTCTGGTGGGACAGCATCCACACTGCCATCCTGCCCTCCGGATCCCGGACCCTCAGAACACGGCTCAGCAGACGGTAACGCGTCCTGTGTACGGCAGATCGCAGGTGCACAGATTTCATTCTCCTCACCTAAAGATTTGGGTGTATTATTGTTCATATCTGATAAGCTGTACCGGTTCCAAAGACGGTTACTTTTAGATTTCCAGTAGGAAAACCAATTACACAATCCACTTTCAAAATCCCACTGAAGCGTCTCTTGATGGTCCCTTGTAGCTTTCTTCACCCACCTTGGCTTGATTTTTCTCAGTTTGCAAGTTTTGCCTCTTGCTCGAAGTTTCGGGGACTTTATGATTCTATACCGAAACCTAACCATAGAAAGTTTCTTATGCATCATAAATAAAAATCTCTTTTTTACAGTATGATGGTTAAATTTGGACCTCTTCAGAGCTGTCAAGAGGCCACAAGTTCCATTCCACTCCCTTTGCAACAGCATTTCCTTTTATAGTTGTTTAAAACTACCAGGACTGTGTTGCCCTCACCATTATTGCTCTCCTCCCCACTATATACAAAACCACCTTCCTTTACAGGTAAGGCAGAACCTTCCAGCGTACCACATGAGACATAATGGATATTGCCAGAGATGCTATTAAGAACAGCAACAGTTTCAAATTCTTCATTCAAGGGATCTTCACTCTCAAAGGGTTCATTGTTGAGTTTCCTTACTGCTTCTCCAGATGGGCTTTCGGTTCTGCAATAGGGACGGGATCCTTTTGCTCTCAGTAGTTTTGTAAGGAAAGCTGTATGATTCAAAAGTAGGTTTTGGACAGGATTCTGCATTTAGAAGCACATGAGGAGCCCACCTGCTTTGGAGCTCAAGTGTCTTCCTTATGCACTGCAGTCTTCTGTACAGTTTGCTGGGATTTAAACTCACAAATAGCTGAGCACTCTGTATTTTCTTCTAAGTTAGGAAAAATTGCTTTTGGAAGCAGTATTTCCCAAGCTTCCCAAAAACAGCGGTCCATCTTCCAGATTGGGCCAGCAACTGACTTCTTTTCCAAAGCAAATGTCTTCTATGGCTTTTCATTTTTCTGCTGCATTATGATCTTGAAAAACAGCTGAAAGAATAAGGGAAATTAATTCAGAGTTATCTGGAGTGTAACATAATAACAAAACACTAAGGCACATTCCTCAGGCCACATGCCTATCTAAAATTCCACCCCTCCTCCAATCACAATCCCACATTCCCTTGGACATTTTCACTTGCACCAAAAGGAAAAATAAGCAATAGCTGCAACGGTTCTGTGTGCAAACAAGCTCTTCTCACTTACCTTCCCTAAAGGTAAAGCAATAAACAGGTAATTCTCACCCATCCCATGCTCCCACTATATATTCCTCTCTAGCCTGAGGTTAAATCTCGAACTGCCCACGCTGTAGGGCAAGCACAGTTAACTACCATGCCTCAAAAGGCTTTTGAAAAACAAAACTCTGAAGTCCAAGTTATCAACAAGTGTGTGCAGGCACCCGACTCCATCAGCACTGTACAAAGCCAACTCTTGCTCTTGTGCAATAAACACGAGCAGCCTCTGAAAACACTTCACGTGCTCACACAAAATCTTCCTTTAAAGGAACCACAATGCACAAACTGCCACAGAAATTTTGATTCTCTCACTAGATAAATGACAACGTTTACTCCATGAAGTAGTTCCTCTATATTACCAGCAACAACTCCTTCCATACCATTCTATATTCTCACACCATCAACTTCTATAATCAGTGTTTATCTTTGCATTAATAAAGCAATACCAATGCAGCACACCAGTTAATAATCTTAAAGATCCCTTTTCCCACTAAAAACCTGCATCTCAAAGTGTTCAGTAACGATATATCTGAGACTACACAAGAGTGCAAAGCCTGCATAGTAATATCTGTTTATCTTCACTACATAACTAAAAATATCAATTCCAAGTTAGACGAATCTGGAAACACAAGGGGAAGGCATCAGCTGCACACACAACATGGGATGCTTCATGCAAATTGCCCCAGCCTCACCATGTATTTTACAACAGTTTGAATTTTTCTCAGATTCAGAAATGGAATTTGTCCTGCCCCTCTGACTTATTCTGACTTACAGACTATTACAACAGATTTTGCCTTAGCCATGTCTGTCCTAATCATTACACATAGGCATGACCTAGCTCAAAATAAAGGAGCCTACAAATGAAAATAAAACATTAACAACTGGATTTTAAAGGTAGATATGAATGCTAAACATCTGCAAAACCAGGTATTCAGAGTCTGACTTAAGAACTCTTCTGCATTTTTCACTCTACTCATCTTAGACACAAACAGCAGTTGGAATTTTTAAAATTTATTTTTTTTGTGGAGGAGTGAGAGGGGAGTGGAAATGCAGAGAAGATGAAAAATGTAACTTTTCACTTGGATAACATATTCCCATCATAAAGAAAATTGTCCAGAATCCACTAGACCTACAAACTAGAAAGAAACCTGGCCACCTCCACTGACAGAGATGTGCAAGACAGTACAGCTTAACAGTATAAAAGCACTGCAACAGGGTCTGGCTCTTCTGTAACCCACTACTAGTCACCACACAATCCAGTTATCATAAAAATCAGGACATAACATCTCACTGTGCCAATTTTCTCACACTTGCTCTTGAGCACTTACATATTTCTCTACACTAGATGCAGTTTATGCCTGCTTTTCCACTACAAACTCTACATGTCTATTGTGTGTAGTATCTACAAAACATTCCTTGAGTGCCCCAGTAAACATCAGCCAAACCACAGTCTTGCTAGGACAGCTTATTCCAGCCACGCTTCATCCAGGTAAAACAAACAAATGCAGCAAAATTGCAGATTCTCAACAGAGCCACACACATGAGGGGCTTCTGCCAACACAGGGAGTGTTCAGTACTCCAAGGAGAGCACAGCAGATGAAGGCAACGGTTTCACTGCTTCTGAGGCTCTGCAGTACATGGAGTCATTACTTTTCTCCTTGGACTCTCACAGTCAAGTCCAACGGCCTCCACGGGCACGGCCTCAGACATGGAAGAAGGCTGAGCAACCACTGGCTTCCTGAACAGCCTGGAGTACGCAGGAGCTGAAAGGCCCAGAGTCGCCACCGCTTCACCCACTGGAGACTGAACTACTGATCACAGTGAGAAAAACGCTGAACTAGATTCTAGCAAAGATAAGTCCTGACAACAAAAAGGACCTGAGGCAAACCTGAACCGAGACAAGAGTGGTGCCACAGTTTCGACTCAATTGCAACAGCAATCAAATCATTTGCTCATCAAGTGTTATGAAACTCAGCTTCTGAAACTGCAACAAAGGTAGATGCTAGGAAAGCTACTCAACCCACCTGTCCTTCTGCTTCATTTTTACCTTAGATCATTAAAGAAAACTTCATATAATAACTTATAAGACGAAAAATACTTCATGTTTGTCTGTGATGCACACCCCAATTTCTCCACATTGTAAATATTCTCTGTATAAAAAAGTTTCTCCTTAAAGTGGGAAAAAAGTCTGACTAAGCCATTTAATTCCTGCTCTTCCCTTTCCCTATTCAAACATAATCAGTTTTGAGTCTGGATTCCTTTAAAGCAAAGTTTGACTCCTTAATCCCAGTCCTAAGAGCTGAAACAGTTCACTTTTCTAACAGCAGTGTTACTTAAGAGTGACAAAAGATAATCCATACACAAATATTTAACTAACCATGCTGCTCGAAGAACTTACTTTCCACCAGTGCTACAGGAGTATCAACAGGTTTACCTGGCACCGTAAATCAGCAAGGCAATAGGAGAGCTTAAAAATGCACTGCCAGAAAAGGAACTGAAGCGAGTAATGCAAGACCAAAAATAAAGCAAGCACCACCCAAAGTTTATGAACCTGAAGAGAAAGTGACATATTGGCCCCATACATTGATACAGATGAGAAACCTCCGAAGCTGAGGAACTTGCACCATTAAGAGAGTCATTTGGGTGGTGTAAACCACACCTCCACTGCACAGGGATGCTGCCAATACTACACCAGCAAACCCTAAACCCAAGATGTACACCTTCCAAAGACCACACGTGAGAGGAATTTACCATCATTAGTCCTCACCCCTTCAGCTGTCTGACATACCATCTGCAAATGGCTGAATATTAAAAAGCACAAACTCTTTTCCACTGGACAAACACAACTCCAAACTGTTACAGCTCTGTATTAATGGCAGATTCTGATTATAAATTTGCTTTGTACTCAAATTTTTTAAAGACATATTTGGGAGCCATTCTGCTTTCACAATAGATACTTATCCCAAGAGCTCTGGTAAGCTACAAGAAAGCATGACTGCATCAACTGGACATAAAGCTCACCTAAAATTCACTGAATACTTGCACAGGAATGGAGGAACATGAGGATGTTGATCCTTTGAGTAACAAATCCAGTGCAGATAATGCTGTATTTTCGTTAGAGCAATTAGCAGCTCACTCCATTTTCAACCTGCACACTGCAACTTAAATCACCTTCAGTGAAACGGAGTACTGGAAAAGACACTATACATTCACATCTTTCACCCATTTTAACCCTGTTAACATTTAATCACTCATTAGTCCCCAGCACTCCTGTTTATTTTTGGCAGGTTTAGAAAGCCCAGGTCTTAACTGAAAAGCACAGAAATGGGAAAGGCAGTCCCATCAAATGCTGCTGACAGGACCCTAATAAAGGTTTCTAGATGACACCTGAAGTGTCAGACCACAGAAACGTTTTGTCCACGCCAGTGCAGAACAAACCCAGAGCACTGCAGCAGAGCTACTTCATGCTTAGATCACCACAAGCTGTCTAGGGCTGCATCCAGGTGCCCGGAGGATCGTGAGACACACAGAAATGGTAACAAATACAGCTCACTTGCCAACTCTTAGGTTCTTATTTTTTAACCCCAGGGTGTCCAGATTTTAATATAGATATGTAAATTATAAAAGAGGCTTGTTTTGAAGAGCATCAGTAACCTAAATAAAGCAAACAGCCTTGAGAGCGTGGCCTTGTGCAGGCAGGAGTAACTCATGCATCACCTGCTCCCATGGGAGGCAGCAGTTCTTGCAACATCAAGTCCAGCCTTTGCTGGTGGAGATCAGGGCAGTTCTCAAGGACAGGAATTAAGTAGGAAAGAGGAAGCCAGCCTGAAACTGAGGAGCTGGGATATGCTGTGCAAGGAGATGCCTTCCCTCCCGCAAGCGGAATCCAAAATTGGAAAGGGAGAGAGGAAGTTGGGGAAGGGTGTCTCTCTTCAAACCACCACGTGGCCAGACATAAGCTGGTAATGTCAGGAAGTCTGAAATGACTCAATTAGCACATACAGAAGTGACACAGACTCAGGGTGCTGGGAACTAACTCCTCTTCGCATCCTTTTCTGAGCAGCACAGTTCTGTGAACTGTTAACCAAACAGTTTGTTCTAGAGGTGAAACAAGCCCTAGGGAAAGGCACTTTGACAAAACATAACTCACTAGCACAAGACCATACAGAAATGGCCAAAGTCCAAAGGTACTGACTCACAGGAACATGGCAGGACATGCAGCTGATGACCTCACGGTCACACTGCAAGGCTTCAACTCCTGCACTTAGCATGGTCTCTTTCCTTCTTTCAACCACCACTTCTGGGAACTAAACCACTGTCTCACCCAGCTGTCTACACATCTACTACATTTATTTTTGGTAAGATGACTATAATTTACTTATGGAAACATCCTCCTTTGAACTAAACCACATTAGTGGAAATATGTGTATTAGATAACAGAACATTTAAGAGAAATACTGTCACAAATCAGAGTGATGAAAATTTTAGATTAAAGAACCCAAAGTTCCTTTTGTACAAGTAAGGCATAAGGACATAAATAATTTTTAATCTTTGGATTTTAGACTGACTTTAATGGAAAAGCTTTCATTAACTCAAGCCTTGTCCCTTCCTCCCTGAATACCTCTGCAAGGCAGAAGCATGGAAGTAGCTGAAACAAAGTCTACCAAACTTTGCTGTCCAAGTTCTGTGAAAGGAACAGAAGCCAAAATTTCATTTGAGGTCCTTGCATATGTCTGAGGTCAAGGGTCTTGTTGATACTTTCCAAAAGCTTTCCTTAAGAAAGAGTGTATTTTCACAAGTATTAAACACATTCTTCTGCAGCTCTGAAAGATGACTTATCTTCTTGTGTTAGCAACACACACAGATAAAGAAGAGGTGAGGGTATTACCAAAGGGAATCCACTTCTGAGCTAGAAGTCTAGGCTAGAACAAGTGGAGTTCAGAAATGGCTGTAGGGAGAGCACATTAGTTAAACCCAGTGCTGAGCTGAGCAGCCCAGCTCCGCTGTGCCTGTCCCCTGGCTCAGCACCCACCTGTGTCAGCTGCCACGGCTGAGCTCCTGTCCCTGCCTGGCCAGCACATCCCAGCCCGGGAGGGCTCCGGGAGGGGAGGGCAAACAGCACTAGAGCAGATCGGTGCTCTGCTTACACTGCAGAGAGACTGGGGGCCTCTGCGAGCAAAAGACAACCTGGGGGTAGAGCAGTGGGGTCGAGAGCCCCATGATGGAAAAAACAAAGCTCTTGCAACAACTGAAAATCCCCTTCTACAGCTTCCCAGCCCCAGCAGCGCCCTGACTCTCCCAGGCTGTAGTCAGGGAGAGCCTACCCGTGCTGCGTCCCTGGATTCTCCCCTGAATCCCTGCTCTCGCTGGCCCAGCCAAACCCCCGCGGCAGCGCCAGGCAGCCGGACACCCCGGGACGGGCACGGCGGGGCGGGAGGCCGGGGCGCGGGCAGGGCCGGCAAGCAGCGCGGCCACACGCGGCGCCCCGCGGCCTCCGCCCGCCCGCCCGCCCGCGGCCCCCCGCCGGCAGCGCCCGGGCCCCGCCGCTCCGCCGCGCGGGGCCGAGCTCCGGGCGGGCCGGGACCGGGACCGGGGCCGGGGCTGGGTCCGCCGCTGCCCACCGCCCCTCGCTCACCTCTGCCCGCGGCGCCGCCCGGCTCGGCCCGGCTCGGCCCGGCTCGGCCGCCCCAGGGCCGCGCTCCGCCCCCGCCGCTCGCCGGGCCGGAGCTGCGCCGGCGCCGCCGCGTCAGCGCTGCGACGGGCGGGGGCTGCGGCCGGGGCTGGGCCCGCCCGGGGAGTCGAGCCCAGCAGGGCCGGGCTTTGCCGCGGCCCCGCCCGAGCCCCCCGAGCAGCCCCAGCGAGGCGCCGGCGGGAGGTGTCCGCTCCCGGTGCTCTGGTGCTCCCGGGACCCCGCAGGCAACGGCCGCGGAGATGAGGCGCTTAAAATAAACCGCAGCCTGACTTTTTAAAATAAACCGTTACTTAATATCCCGGTCTGTGGATGTGCTTCTGAAAAGCCCCCAAATTAAAAATAAGAAACTTTAAAATTAGCAACCCGACCTTTAAAAAAAAAAAAAAGAGCCGTTAATTAATATCCCGATATGTGGATGTGCTGCTGAAAAGCCGTAATTAAAAAGTTCTGCTGGTACTCCGGCCCCAGCAGTCTGGCAAAACTGTTTCTCCCACGACACAGGGCTTGTTTCTCCATGTGCTTGCCCCGTGTGGGCCATCCAACATCTCCATATACCAGCTCCCCTGCCTGAAGCCCAGGGAAGAAGGCACTGGCCAGTTTAACTGCTGTGCTGTGTTGTACAGGGACATCATGGAAGTGGGAAGTGCTCCAAAACCATTGCATTTTTGTTGCTGGGTGGAGAAAGGTTACACTTCCTCTCACTGGGTAGCCCCTGTGAGGAGAAGCGAAAAGAATTTCTCCAAATAAAAGAAACCAGTGAAGCAGGGAAGATTGGGAAACAGCCATGATGCATCGTTTTTTGCTACAGCTTTAAACGAGGTGAACTATTTTGTGATCATGCAGTATTCATTATGCTCTGCATTCCTTCAGGAATTACAGCATGCAGGCTGTGGGTTGTGAAATGCTATAACAAAGAAATTTTAAAAAAGAAGGGATAAAGAAGACAATGGGGTGATGCAACAAACAAAACGGCAAAGTCCATGCCAAGCTGAGAGTTGCTGGCTTTTATTTGTTTGTTTGAAAAAAGTCCAGCCCGGCTCTCTCGTTAAATACAGCACTTTCCTAAGCAACCGTTTGTTCTTCCTGAACAGTAAATCCAGCCAAAGTTGGGATAAGCAGTTTCAGAGCAACGGGATGAGTCCTCTGGCCTTTATGAAACACACAGTAAACAGGGTGCACAGGGCAATGCTCAGGCCATGAAGTTAAAACAGGAATATAATAAATGGAAAGAGGATTCCTCCCCCCAATCCATCTGAGTGCTGCAGAGCTCTCTGGGTCTCTGCATCCAACAGCACCTCTGCACTCGAATCACGGCCTGACCCAGGCGATCATTAGTGGAGTTCTACGCCAGGCACTTGAGACACATAAATGGGAGCCCAAGTTCATGAGATCCTCTTAAAAAAACATGATTTGATTTTTTAAATGTGGGGTTTTATGAACCTTCTGGTTTTGCCTGTGAGGATCAGCCTTATGACACGTTCCTGTTTCCTCCCTGTCCACGAGGGCTAATAGCAGATCTTTAAAAACTGGAAGCTGAGATTCTCAGATGAGTAAGATGCCTGTAAACACCGAGGCTTTATGGAATGCCTGAAAAACATGAGACTCGTGAAAATGAATAAATAAATAAAAGCCAGACTTGGGAACGCTGACAGAAAGGACTGAATACCAACTGCATTACGGTAACATTTTTGTGGCCAAACTTGCAGCCTCAATGTTTTAATGATGGCAGCCTTTACTGCATTTAACAGAAGCCTGGATTTGATTCTTTCGGAATAAAAGGGCTTTTGAATGCTCTGTAAAGGCAGTTTCCTGACTTCATTGATCGCTGACACAAACAGCAGAATTAAATCTCCTACATCTTGAGCTAAAGCAACAATCCCATTAATTTGGAGAGCAGTGAGCTTGTACAGGAAGCAGTTGCTGGAAGAGGACGTGTAGCATGAGCTGAACCAGTTGGCTGCTCTGTGTCTCATGTCGCCAAGCAAGAACAGGGCCAAGGTAAATCTCCTTATAACCATGTTTTATTTGGAGGCTGCTAAAGCCAGTCAAATTCATGAAAGAATGCGAATAGCCACATCAGGAAACTCAGCAAAAGATTATCTGAACTGGCAGGGTTTAAGAAGGAAAATTAAATTTGTTCTTTGTTGTCCCTGCCTGTTTTTCCACTTCTGAATAGGATAAAATGAAGTACCACTCCAAAGACCTTGCACATTCCTTCACATGCTTCAAGTTGTGATGTAAAGACTATACTGGAAGAAATATCTGTAGATCTCAGCATATACTTGTCATTAAACACATTGAAAGGATTGTTGCTAAATTACAATAAAGTAAAAAAGTTTTAAAAAAGGTACATTCATGGCAGATGAACCCTAACCTGAACATAACTACATGGATGACGATGGAGCATGGCTACTCTTTGGCCCATGCTTTGGAAGTCTGAAGTTTCTCCAGGCCATAAGAAACTTCATGAGGTTAATCCTTCTATAGTACAGGAATACAAGAGGTGGGAAGGAAGCAATAATGCAACAAAGATAGCCCAAGCTCCCCTGTGAGGAAATAGTCCCAGTATGTAATCTTGCCTCTGTGCTTTCAGCTGCTGCCCAGTTACTGAAGAGAATCTTGATCAGCTGGGTCAGCTCTGCCCCTGCTGACCTCCCATGTACTCACACACTGCCCACAGGTCTGGTGCCTCCACCCCTACTTGCTTACTTATTCCTTACAGGCGAAGAAGCTGTACAGCAGCTTCTGAAAAGAAGATCACTTCAGCATATCCCAGAGGTGAATCTTCTAGAATTTAAACATCTCACTACGTGCGAGTTATTCCAAAGCAAGGGCTGGCAATACAATGTATGCAGCAAATTCCAAATTGGATTTGCAAAGTAATCTGATTTAAAAAAAGCCAAACTCCCAACATTTTAAAAGCAGACTTCTCATACCTAGTTCAGGGGTACTCCATGGCCTGCACAGTTCACCCATGGCAACTTCTGGCAGAGGTGGGGGTGAGGACACCTCTGACATTTCCATCACTGCAGGGTGAGGTTTTTAGTTCCTCCTCTATGATTATAACCCAATTATATAAATACATGCAGAGCTTTTAAAGCACAAAACCACCACTATTTTCACATTTACTCAACTGCATTTAAAATATCTGTACTTTCATAATTACAACATTGACAAGGATTTCAGAGGGAAGGCTTAATTTTCTTGAGGGAGAGAGGATGCTTAGTGATTGAAGATGATGTACATTAACATTCTGCTCCACCCCAAACTCCTAGAGTGAACCACCCTGTATCTGGCATTTCAGGACTGTGCTTCCCCCACAGTGGCCACCAGCACAGCTGGTTGGAGGCTGTCACCTCCTATCCCGCCTTGCGGGGCAGAAGAGCTCCTGTTCCCTGTACACTTTGTGTGCAAGTCAGAGTAGCTTCGGCTGCCCTCACCAGTGGTTCAGCTGCAGATACCCGGGGTTGTGCTGAGGGATGAAGAGCCACAGAGCCCCTCAGCTCTGCTGTGGCAGATGGCTGCCCTCACAAAGGTGGGAGCAGTAAAATCCAAGTGATTCTTGCTGCTTTCGAGGGCTTCTCAAATCTCCCTCTACAGGACACAGACAGGGCTGCCTCCCTGCCTCGTAGGTGTGTTTTGAAAACAAGCAGATTGAAGTCAGGAGGCCCCAGATATGACTGTAAAAGGGACTGTGGAAGTGAAAGAAAGGCACTCCTAAAATAGTGTTTAGCTTTGGATTTGGATAATCCATAATTATACCTTGCTGTATGTTTGTACAGACCGGGGCTCACTGAGACCACGTACAGGCTATATTTAAACGAGCTATTCCAGGTACCACAGGCAGTGTCGTCATGGTACCAACACAGTGCAGGCTGTGGAGCCCACTTGTGAAACCCAGAAAATATGCAGGTAACCACTGCTGCACTCTGTAGCTCACCAGCTCTCTACTCAGCTGTAATGAAAAGCTAGTTCTAGGTACAATTCCACATGTTTATTTAGGAAGTGATACCAGTGGGGGAAGTTCTTGCCTCCAGTCACTTTTTTTTCACTCCTGCACCTCCATTCTCTTCCACTGTCTCTGCAGTTGTGCCATTACTACTATCAACGAAACTCACTGGAAACTGAATACTTGAATTTATCCACATGGGAGGGGAAAAAAAAAAAGAAGAAGAAAAAAAGAGAGAGAGAAAATATATCCAGCAGTTTTTCTCTGGAGTTGCATAGGGATCACTGAATGCAGGGGGTGAAGCAGTCAAGGCTAGTAAGGGTAGGTGGGAATCCCCCTTAAATATATATAAATGTTTTGAGTCCAAATAGTGTTGCAGAAAGAATAAATACAGTTTTTTATTTTCCAGCCAACTGCCAATATTCTTCATTAAAGCATGTTGGTTGTGTTCTTCTAGCAGTGACACACCAGGGACAAGATCTGGAAGAAGGCTGCCTCCTGGAAGCACTGCTGCTGCACAGCATCCTACTGGTACATTTTGTCCTTTGCTTTGCAGCCAGACGTGGGACTTGCTTTTGACTCTGTGCTGCCTTTCACTCAGATTGTGAGGGGTTGTTTCATCAGAAACAAAAGAGCGAAATGGAATAAGGAATAAATTAGAAGCAGGAACAAGATGTTATTGCAATTCTTACAACTTGAGAGAAAAAGATGTAAAACACAGCAGAGATTTGATTATTAGCTTCCCCAAATTATACTATTATTGTAATTATCAAACTCCTTCTAAAGCAAGATATAGCTACAGTCACTGCACCACCAGAACTGTACATGGAGAAGGATGCAGAACATGCACTGTAGGACAGAAATGAGGATGTTACAGTCAGTGAAAATCTTCATTATTGGGAGAGGCTGGAGAAGCTGAGACCATCTCCAGAGAGAAACAAGAGTTCTGGAGGGGCCTTCCCACATATTTTAAGAGCAATGAAAGGCAGTTGTGTTTATGCATTTTTCTTAGCCTGGGAGAATCAGCCACAAGAAAGTAAGGTCAAATGGGGAGTTCAAAATGACGTAGGCAAGGATGTCAGCCTTTCCCAGTGTCCTATCAAGACATTCATGCAATATCATCTGAAGCTGCTCTGCCATACCTAAGGCTTTTGAAACATAATGAACTTTGCTTTTCAAATCAGAACTGACAAATAAAATAGCTTATTCATGTCTACTCAAAAACAGGAAAGAAAATCTAGGCAGGTTAGTTGGAGCCCCAGAATTTACAGAAAATACTTGTGATGACAAGTTTGTTATTCAGACCTGTGCCCATTTTCCAAGTTGAAGTTACAAGTGAAAAGGGAAGGCCCTAACCAAAGCTAGGGGCCACTCCAGCTGAGGAACTATCATCATATAGAGATAGGCATGGTCTGATTTAGATATTACAAGAGATGCAGCAGAAGGCCAGCTCTTAGTGTCAGCCTCTGTTTCAGAGACATCAGTTCATTCTGTGTCCTTGAAATTTTTAAAAGCTAAGCAGATAGCATCCTGACATCCTGACCACATAGAGGAATCTGAAAGTATTCAGACACAACTTTTGATTCCTTGCAGTCCCTAGAAAACCTACAGAAAAAGCCACATGCCACTGCCAAAAGAGCTAAATCTCCTTAACCTCTTTTGTTTGAGTGTCTTTAAAACAAATGTAAACTCTCAGATTAGCAGTCAAATGAAAGATTCCAGTGCAGGGCTGAGCCCAGGTGAATAAACAACCTTAATAGCTTGAAGCATCAGTTGCTTGTGTTTGAAAGCTGTCCAGTGTGGCTCACCCATGACTGGTGACTGTAAGCACTTGAACTTCAAACTGATAAATGCTGAAGGTTTAAGCACATAGATTATTGCTAATGTTTGAGACTAAAAAGGGAAAACAGTGTTCATTAATGGGTTCCATGTGATCTTTCAGTATACAGAAAAACCCCAAACAACAAAAACTTAACCAAGCAAATCCTGTACAATGTTACTGGAGCTGTGCTAGCACAAGAAACACCATGGATCCTACTGTGCTGAAATTCGTTGTGGTATTAACCAAAACTGACTATGTAAAAAGGAGACATCCAGTCTGACCTTGCTGCCAGGACTTCTGAAAATGAACAGCAAAGTACATGCTCCTCCAATGGCAAGTCATCCCATCTAGATTAGAAGAGGAATCTCCAGGTGAAGAAGTCATTCCTTCTCCATTCATTATGGACAGACTGAGACAGTTCCTACAAGTTAAAGCTGAGGGAGATGGATCCTACCTTTAGTGAAGAACAGTTTCTTCCCTAACCTATCATCAAAGACAATGGAGAGACATCCCAATCCAGACTCAGCAGCTCCCAGAACAGGGATATGATAGGAGACTGCAGGTGGTAACCTCTGGATCCAGAAGATGCCACCTGAGGCAGGTGTTTACCCTCAGGTACAGCGCAGTCACTAGCAAAGCCCAGCTAAATTCTGTAGCCAGACAATCCCTTTTTTAAAACAGAAGTCATGTCTCTCCTGTACAATGAATGTTTTCTTGAATTATGAAAACATAATGCCTATTGTTTTGAACAAAATCCTGACTCATCCTTGTTTGACCTAGTTGAGATTTTTAGTAGTTTCTCACTTTTCTGCATTACAGTGGTGTCAATACACACCTGCAATAATGTTATAAAGATCAGGGCTCAACTTGCTTCAAGAAGGGTACCTGTAAATATTCTAGAGGCTTTTATGGGTAGTGATCCAAATTCTGCACTCACTACTTTTCTCTGGATAGGAGGGAAAGATGTTCATATAGAGTATGTTAGATTATTATTTTAACTTACATTTCTTGAACATTTGGTTGTGATCCAGAAGATAATATGATCTAGAATCTTACAAAATGTGTTAAATTGGTTTAAGAAGAGCCATGTACAGATCCCATCTAACTAACGTGTTAAATTGGAATAAAGCCTGATTAACTCACAGGAAGACAAACCACAAACTACTCTAGATTCACAGCAGTGACCCGAAGGCTGAATATCTGTTCATGAAAGATTTTTAAAGTTACTAAAGTTCTGGTCGTTGAGCAATTATTCATCTGCAGTTCTAGAGGACATTCTTCACATTCCCCAACTTCTACTAAAACCTGGCAAGGATAAATAAATGTAAGAAATCAGCAAATTAAAGACTTGAGTTGAGTGTCTTAGCAAAACACACTAATGGCTAATCATTGTGCAGTCCAAGAAGGTGCACTGCCATAACGTATTCAAAAATACATGAGAGAAAAATCCCAGGGCAGTCAAACAAAATTTGTTGTAAGAGGTTTCTAAATAGACTCCAATTAATATCATTTACAGGAGGTCTGACTTGTCTCCACGGGTCCAGACCAGCTGGGGCAGCCTGTTGCCTGCAGGGATTTTCATCCAGCTCACAGTCAATGAGTAGCTGCTGCTTTTGTTTACTGTCTAAGCCTTACCAGTGGGGTTTTCCTTGGATGGAGGCCTTGGCCACTAGAACGTGGCAGGCAGTTTCTTGGGCTTCTCTGCTACTTTCTTGGCCAGATGTTGGCAGTCAGATTTAGAAGAACAGGTCAAATGGTGCAGACAACAGCGGGAACTGTGATATGTTTTTGCACAGGAAAATCACAGAATAAAATAATGCCACCACTACAAATTGTAACTCCAACCTTTTCTAATTCATCTGGCATTTAAGCATAGGTTGAAACACTTTGTAGCATTAATAATATGAACAACCCACATTTGAATGCTTTTTTCACAATACAGTGTCAGACTTCTTCTCAGGAAGAGGAAGGAATCTCAGAGTTTAGAACTGGGATAGCCTCATTTGGCAACATACTGTGATTGAGTTTCCAGTTGGTAACATAGGAGTAACAATTCCCTAGCCAAGGGAGGATCCTGTAAAGATGAGCGTGTTCTGGGCATTCAGCTAAGACAGACATCATGACTGAACGCACAGCTATCAGAAGAGCTGGAGAGGATCTTGCAATGTTATGTTGTCCATCCCCTTGTCCCAGGGTAGTGTCATGGTAGACGAAGTCTAACCCTGTCCTAAAATATATTTTCATGTGCCCTATTTACATAGCCTGATGGCATCTCTAGATTTAATATGGATACCCCTTCTCAGGACTCACCTGCACAAACAACTCTCTGTTTTCACACCTTCCATGTAGTTGCTTGAGATTCTTAAAGAGCAGGTTCCTCTTCCTTTTATCATTTTCCTGAAGTTTTCAAACAATTTACTCCCATCTATCTGTCAAGACAAGCACACTCAAATGAGATATTTCAAGCAATGCCTTCTTCCTTTTCCTCCTGTCTATCTTCTCTGAGCAGTCTGTACATATAGACAAGCTTTATCTAGATGATGCCTTCAAAATGCCTGTCCAAGTCTCTGTTACAACTTGTCCCCCCACTCTGAAGCTGAATGAGTTGCAGAGCCTCTGGAAGGATAAGACCTTGACTGCTGGAGTTCTTACAACTATGCATCCCTTTGATCACTTTCCCAATATGCACAAAATACTAAAATTCTCTCCTGGATTTCATTACACATAAAAAGACATGAAAGTGCAATTTACTCCTTACTCATCAACAACTACCCATCAGCCCTAGCTCCAAGCTAGACCGTTCTGGCTCCTTCAAGAAATGGTTTTGAAATTTCTATTTCCAGATTGCCCTGGCAGGTATAACTGTGACTTTGCAAACAGCTACAGCTGTGTGTGCTAATTGCTTTCCTCTAAATTATTTATGAGACCTTTTTGACTGATGGGATTTTTCACAACAGCATGTGCTAACCATTGGCAGTGGACTCCTGAACTGGTGGGAACTCCATCACCTGCCGAGCTGCAGAGGAGCCAGCTGTTAGTCCTGGCAGCCTGTGCACTGAGCTGCCAGGTCAAGCTCTACCTGCTTTCATCTCCTTTTCCAATCACTGCTCGATAGAAATTTATGTATAAGCATCATATCTGCACATAACACAGCCCCTTTACTTTTGGGATTAGATCAGAGAATGCTGGAGACTGCCTAATTTAGATAAGGCAGAATATAGGGTGCCAGTGACCTGTGGAAGACAATCCATTTCACTAAACAGGACGTTTTCAAGCTCTGGTCCCAGAGGCAGCAGGGGTTCTGTAAAATGCAATTAGGAAAGCTAGAAATCAATAGGCTTAAATTCATCACATACAAGGTAGCAGATTTACCAGAAAATTTTTACAAGATACATAAACTGAAAAAGAATGGAAAACACGACTACAGGCAGTACAAAATATTTCTCATGACCCACCATTTTACCACTGCTTTTTACTGGAGGGCTTATCTCTGCCATGCAGCTAAAAACTATTTTAAAATCTGTCTGAAGGTAACCATAAGCCCTGTCAGTTAAATAAAAAAAAACTAGTGTTCCAGGGACCAGCAAATTATGTCAGTATTTTCCCTTTCCCTTTTAGATATGAATAACTGATAAGGAGAAGCAGTTGGAACCACGTTGGGTAAAAGAAAAGCTTCATGTCTTGAGTTGCAGGAGCTCGACAAGGAGCAGGCAGAGGAATGAAGCAAAGCAGCCTGTTAGAATTACTGCTCACTAGTGGTGTTTTGATTACCTTCCCAGGAGACTCTAAAGGTTGCTGGGTGAGCAACCAGTGTGACATCTTCATGAGTTTCACAGCTGTGTTTAAGAACTAAGTTTCAACAGGATTCCCAGCCAAACTGTAGATGAAATTGTGCATTGGACATTTTCCTAAGCAGTATTTTTACCCTGTCCATCCCACAAGTTTTAAAGAATTTGAATTAACCTTGTGCTACTCATTTATTCTACACATGCCAGAAGATTCAGTGTTTTCTGTACAAAAGTGTACTGACCCCAGATATGGGGGTTCAGATGGGAAAGAGAGGGCGACAAAGAGGGCCATGTTCCTCCTCAGAGGTGAACTGGTATTTCAGAGCCAGGTCAGATATTCCTGAGCCACTCTGCTCAGTGCAGCAGAGATATAATCTGAATTGCTGTGGGAGGTGTGCAGGGGACAGCACACCATAATCCATCAGTGCATAGCATCAGGAGGAAGAAGGCAGAGCAGACGGTGCTCAAAGAGCACCCAGAAGTTTCATTTCCTTACTCCCTTTCTCACTTCCAGTGGAGTTGTCTCTCCAGCTGTGTCCTGTTCAGTGGGTGGCACTTGGAAATTGAAACAAATGTCCCAGTTTCCAAGCCTGCTCCCTCAAAGAGGTGGACCACATGGACTCCTTGTACTTCCACGAAACAGCAGCCTAGGGATAAGGAAATGGGTTCCCTACAGAAGAAGAGGAGGAAGTGGGAAGGGGGGAAGTTGATGTTCCCATCACAGATGCAAAAGGAGACAGGACAGAAGGTATCTGTCTGGATCTGACACAGACTAACAGCATGCCACAGGTAAGGCTAGGAAGTCATTCATGCCTCATTTCTCCCACCTGTAAATTATTCCTCCCCCTTCATCCCCACAGGCGCATCATTATGATTGCTCAATTAATTAACAGCTTAAAAGAGCTCTGAGACATTCAGATGGAAGAGAAGGATTGTTTTGTATTTCTGCTTCTCCAAAGTTGTGTAGATAAACACTGAACTTTTTAAGTCCTTCACTGATGATGACAATTTACTTCCTGTTTATGGATGGGGAACTTAAACCATGGAAATGTTAAAGCACACATTTTGAGAAACAGCCTCAGATTCCAAGATCCCACCTTCTGCATGTCCAGATACATACAACCACAGCTTGACTTTCATTCCCCATTCTCCATGTGAGCAGTCACAGGTGAAGATATTCATCAACTGAAGATCATGTGTGCAGGATCCCAAATCAAGTATCTCCAAGTTTGACTCTCTCTAGGAAACCTAAATGAAAACTTACCAAAGAAAACCTGGCTGGAAGCAGCTCACTCTGCCTACACTTGTGTTCAGCCAGAGCTTCAGAACAGCTTCATGCCATTCGGGGATCAGAAACAAGAATAAGTCTTTGGGAATTGTCTATCACATGTCTCTCCAGCACAATTGTAAATCAATGAATTACGGGAGTGAGAGTTTCCCCAACCAAAACAATTAAAACTCCCACATGAAATAGAATGCTGAAAGGAAATCTGTCCATTCTGCACTATTATTATGTTTAACAGAAAACCCAAGTTCCTGTCAAAAACAAGAGAATAGGCAATCTCCAGCCAGCTTTAATAGCAAGATCTTTTGAAATATTCAGCCATCTGTCACAGCAGGAGGGCTTGTTGTTCAGCCCTTCTGAAAAAATTTGGCCTTTATTTGGGAACATGGTGCTTTTGAAACTCCGCTCTCAGGCCCCTCCTAGTAACCACTTCTTCTGTGGAAGGTCCTGCTCTTTTTGTGTCTACCAGAGCTGTCCTCAGAGCAGTGCAACCTGCCAGGAAAGCAGGTAGAGATGGGCTGGAAGCACAAAAGTGGAAGATTATCCTGAGCTAGCCCTAAATCCAAGGACAAATAGGTAGATTAGGTCCAGAACTAACTGTACTTTCATTTTATGTTGCTTATAAAAAACATTACAAACATATTTTAGCAAAAGTCAAAATGTGTGTATCTCATGAAAAATGACCACAGAATACTCCTTTTCTCTTAGAATTATTTATTTCTCCCCTTCTCTGATTCTTCCAGTTCTTTCTCTTCTTTCTCTCACTATTGTTGACATCTTTCCCAAGGTTAAAAAGAGGTAACAAAGGACTTCAGTCACCCAGCAATGGAATGAACTGCTCCATGCTCATAAAAGATTAACAGTGGGACCTCAATTTGGGATGGAAAAACAGCTTCCAAATTAGCCTGTCTGTGGGTTAATAAAATCTGCTATACAGAAGGGAAAATCCAGGAGCAGGTGAATCATCTCATGTGCTGAGAGCAGGCAAACAGAGATGGCATGATGCACAGCACTACATTAAAACAGGAGTATAATCCCACTGTAAACACCTACATCTGGAAGCTGCAATGATTCTCCTCCACAGAACAAACATTTTCAAGCAATGCTCTGAAGACAGCCCAGTGAAGCAGAGCACTAACCTGGACATTTGCCCCTTCTCCTGCTGGTGGTGTGTTAGAAGAACATGTTACTGTTCCATTTTAACAAATATAGATTGAGTTCCTTGTGGTTCTCTGGGACAGAGACAAAAATCATGTTATCTTCAATGAAGCAAGACCTCCAGCAAATGGATGGGATATATAAGAACATTTTTTATTTCTGAAGTGGGACCAGAAGCTTTGAAGTTACATTAATACCTCCAGATAAAGAGCCACACAATCCCTCCTGCTGCAAAGGAAACCTCAGTAAAATGGCTACATGAAAGTCAACTGCAAAATTCCCACCAGTTGCACTGTGAACAAGACTTCAGGCCATAAATCTGTTCTGTAAAGGGTTTCCTACCAAATGTTTGAAAATTATTTTTTCCAAAGGGGAAAAAAAAAGTTAATTGTTGCATTGTATTTTCTATAAAAAGCCATAACCAAACATTTCATTTTAGGTTGGGGTCAAATTTCCACTTCCCACACATGTCTTCATGAAGCAGTGGAACTCAATTGGCTGACATGTTCTGTTGCTAAATTGAACTGACACACAAGAGCGTGATAATGCCAGGCAAAATGCTTTGAACTCTCCATCCCCAGAAAATAAAAAAAATATAGTATATCAAGCTTCTTCTCCAACCCTCCCTCACAAGTTTGCATAGAAATACATATGGTAATACTGCAATTTTTCAGAGATTTTTTAAAACTGCAATTCACATCAGCAATGGCTACCACCTGGCACAATCCTACCAAAGTTAAGAAGTTACCCTGGAATAATAAAGCAAAATTTGGAACAGAATTTGTTCTGAAGAGCTCCATGTCCCAAAGAGCCCTTGGCTCTGCTCATTCCTTTTCAGGAAGAACCCAGCGGAAGGGAGGCAGTCACTGTGACTGCCAGCTTTGCAGAGTCCATGAAACTCTTTGGACATATGACCCCAGTTCTGGCTCTTGGATTTCTAACAGAGGACTCTATTAAAAATGATCCTCTCCAGGGCTCCAAAATCTTCACCCTTAACCTTTTTGAGTCATTAAAGAGTATTCAGCCCATAATACAACAAATACAGTGAACTTCCATTTGCTACAGCACAGCAACCTCAGAAGCCACTGAAACATTATAAAGCAATGGACTAGACCTTATTCTGCAAGGCTGAAGCCCCAGGAAATGAAAGGAACTTCAGCACTTGCTTAAGCTTAAGCACAAGCTGAAATGCATGGCTGAATAGGAATGGCCTGAGGAATTATGCAAATGCTTAGATGAATCCGGGTCCAAATATGAATTACTTTAGAAGATAGAGAAGCAAGCAGTGCAATTTAATCATTTTTATCTCCTTACCAAGAATGCACAAGTTCTTACAGCTAATATTACAGCATCTTCTGCTGCTGCCAGAAGCCAAATGACCTATTCTTTAACAGTCAAGCTCTCCTCATTTTCAAACTGAAGATTAGTCCATTTATGCTGAACAGTGGCACAGAATGACAATTTCGTAATACACAGATTGAGTGCTATTCCACTCACATGTTACATTACCTTGCCCTTTCATCCACTGCACTTCCACTTGCAATTGACTGTCATGGTAATAAGGTGGAGCTGCTTCTAATCTCAAATTGTGTACGTTCTGGGATGCTGGTAATTCATTAGATACTGCCACAGAGTGACCAACTGGATCTGACCTTGAATCTGAACACATGAAAGAAAAAGTGGAGATATAAACTATTCATATTAACAGACTGCAGTAAAGTTACAATGTGAGCTGGGCACTTCCTTAAAATGCTGAATAAAATGAACCTCCAGCAATGGCACTGCCAAGGGCAGGCAGTACCTCCCAGCAGACTGTCAGCACTGTCCACAAGGGATCCCAAAAACGTGAAGGCTGATTGTGAAAATGCTTCTATACATGCCTAGTCTGCCTAGTCCTTACTTCTGCAAATATTCTTGCAGATGTGAGCATTTTCACGGTCAGATCCCACAGCTGTATTGCTAACAGGCAGCGTCCAACACAGATTCCAGTTTGCCCTCCTTGCAGGAATATCAGTGAATCCATCTGCTTACGTCATCATAGAAAACTAATGGTTTACAGTGGGTTATCATAACCCTTCCACACACTAAAGAAAGTCTTTATTCCACTGTGATCTGAGCAAAAATACATAGGAGAAAGTGTAAAGTGATTAAAAAATTCTGCTACCCAAAAAGAGGATTGTGGTAATTACAGCACAATTTCCACAGAAGATATACAAAAGAGCTCACTGAGAAAACATCCCAATTTAGACTGCACAACTCCAGGGACTGCTTGCTAATAAAATACAGAATATTTTACTTCTAGGTCACTGATTTCAATCTGGCCTCAAAGGAAAAAATGACTGGAAGTTAATGCCAGCTGACAGTGGTGTGAAAGCTGCAGGGTGGATCTCAGCCCACTTCCGAGCAGATTGGAGGACAAAACCCAAGTATTTGTGATTTGTGAAAGTAATACAGCTAAAAATTCAGGCTGTGATTCAATGATACTGTAAATCCAGCTGTAGGACTCTTAGGACAAGGAGCTGATATGACATACACAATTCTGCTGATTCCAGCTTGTCTGAAACCTTTTGACAAGTTAACTGTGCACAAACAGGTGCTGGGGCAGATCAGATATCATTATGCTTTTTACAGCTGGAAGAAAAATCCAGGTTGTGTGTGCCAACCAGTTCAACAGAAATGTAGGTAAGTGCCCACAGCTCATTGAGATCCAGACTGCCTGGTATCAAGGGTCACCAATCCATGACCTCCAAGCTTCATCCTTCAGTGACAGCAGGTGCAGGCTGTGTAGGAGCAGGCACATCAGAACTGTACTGTTTTATTGCTGCTGGTCACTCTCTGAACTGGAGACAAATGAAGGTGTTGTCTACACCTCTGTCTGTCCTGTGAAAGGGTGGAGGGTGCCAGATGGTTAGCAAGTCACCCAGGACACATAAAGCCACACAGGCATTAAATAGCATAAATAGCGAGGCATTAAATGACACCATCCCTGCTGGCACCACATCCCTGCTCATCAGTGCTCCATTCATTTAAACACTTTAAAGAGAGCAGGGAAATAGGAGATTAGAGAGATGTGCTGCTGCCTTTGATAAGCCTGAAAATAGAAGCAATGTTTGTGTTAATCCTGTAGCAGTAATATAGAAAAGGCACGATTAACTGCAGTTGCAGGAACAGTCTAGTGCAATCTATTTTCCCAGTGAATTTCTCCACAGAAAGATGGGTCACAGGGCACACCTGCAAAATCCATCCAGACATTTGTATCTGCATTGTGTCCATGGCCTGTGTTCCAACAGATGGTTGGCCAAAGGATTTCTTCTCCTTTTATTTTATTTTGGGCTTTTTTTTTCCTTAACACACAGGAGCAGAGCAAGCCCTCCTGCCAACAGCATAGGGAGTGCAGAGCATTCAGCAATGAAGGAGTGACCTTGATTAGTGTCTAATCAAGTGTAGAAACCAGTTGCTTTTCAGCACATAATAAAGGAGAAAAGTTCTGCGATGATCTGCCAGAGTTCTTGAAGCTGCTCTGAGGAATGCTGGCTGGGATGCTGTCCATGCAGTCTCTGCTTCAGGCACCAGTGTGCCTTGATCCCTCCACATGTGTGGTATCTCCTGCTTCACTGCAAGATCACTCCTAGAGAAGACTATGTATTGCTTTTTACATAACATGCTATTTTGTAATCAACAGCACAAATGTCAGGGCAGCTCTACCTGATTTATACCCACAGATAGAAAATGTAGACAGCTATGGTCTAGGTTCCTTATTTTCTTTCTTATTTCCCTTAAAAAATATTATATCCTGGAAGTAGTATCTATCTCTCATTGCTGCTAGCAATAGAGAGGAATGAATAGCCCTGTAAATAAGAAAAGAAGAAATTCTGGATCCACTGATACAGCGTGAAAATATCCATGCTGAGTGTTCCCCTTAGAACTATACACCTTTGGGAAAGAAGCCAAAAGAGGTTGGATTAGCTGGTGTGAAGGCTTGCAAGATCAGATGTGGCTTGGAAAGGCAATACCATCATAAAGGTCCTACTGAGAATAGAGAGGGATTAACACGGTGTCTGAATGGATCCAGCAAGTCTTGGGACAAGGAAACGTGAACAGTGGTGGCATTATGCGATTATAATAAAATCAGGCTGATGATGGGGGGGGAAAGTGGTACCTCTTCTCTACTACATTACAAGCAACAGTGCTAGTGAGAAGGCTGAGGGCCCTGCACACACAGCCGTGTTTCACTGGAACTGCAGAGAAAACCATCCCATTTGGGATGCACTCTACATTAGCAGAGGCCACAGAGGAACAGGAGTCATGAACTGGAGGTAGCAGTAAAGAAACAATAAAACAAGGAGTTTCCATGTTATTTAAAAACCCAGGGCACTCACAGGACAAGAACTTCCCTGGGGGCATGGGAAGGGAGTAAAATCTGTGCTTCGAAAGACCGAAAATTCACAGCTTATAAAAAGGAGGGTGAGAATCACAGATCTGGAAGCCAAATTGTAGAATCATAGAATCAACCAGGATGGAAAAGACCTCAGAGATCAAGTCCAACCCTTGATCCGACACTGCCGTGGTTACCAGACCATGGCACTGATTCCACATCCAGTCTCATCTTAAAAACCTCCAGGGATGGTGAATCCATCACCTCCCTGGGCAGCTCATTCCAGTGTCTGATTACTCTCTCTGTAAAAAGGTTCTTCCTAATATCCAACCTAAACCTCCCCTGGCACAACTTAAGACCGTGCCCTCTTGTCCCACTGCTGGTTGCCCGGGAGAAGAGACCGACGTCAGGGGTTACACTCTGCGTGCAGGGGGAGGGGTGTTGCAAATGGGAGGAAAGATTTTGTGCTTTCCAGAGGTTTCTAAACCCAGAAAGCTTCAGCCTTCACTTCTATAAGGTACTTTGTGTTAAACCTGAACCCCTTCTCTTCCATTTCAGAGCTTACCTGGAGAGGAAAATGTTAAGCCCTTAGCATTAAAAAGAAGGAAAAAAAGGTAAAATGTTTTTAATTTTAAAAGACAAAACTTCTTTATAGCTGCATAATTAGTTAAAATTTGCCTGTGGTGTTATGTCCGTGTGCTAAGTATCCTTCGGGATCCATTTGCATCTGCATAATCATCTATTTTAATTATAGGTTGCCATAGGGTATATGGTACTATATGGACAAGAAAAAAGACAAGGAGGTGACAGTGGGACAGAAAATAGAGCAGCTACATTTCCATCAGCAAAAATGACTGTTACATGCAGTCATGAGCATGGGATGGGGGAGGGACAGTCATGTGAAATAAGTTACTTCAGTCCTTCAAGTCCCTAAAATAAATTCCTTCAGTCCCTTGTGAGGCAGATTTTCTCTCTCTTCTGTTCCACATCTCAAACCCAGTATGATTTCCTGCTCCAGATGGTGGCAATACTCTTCAAGGCAGGGCATCCATCTGGTCCAGACTATGACCCCAAGTCTCTGCCATTTTAGAAGCCCCCACCTCACAGCAAACCCCTCCTATCCCAACTCAGAATCCCACCATTTCTCCAACCTCCCTCTTATCACTTATACATATATAAACATTGACATTATCTATACAAAAGAGATCAGGAACTTCTGGTATCTGAAAAATCCCAGGTCACTCTTTCCAACCCTGAAATGTTCCTGTTTCTAGCCACATTTGCAATGCAGTAGACCACAGTTGCATGGAGGTGATATAAAGAATGAGACTTGTTCACATCAACCACAGCAGAAGGATCTCCAAGTTGGAGAGAGATTGGGGGAATATGGCCAGTCACAGCCAGATCTCTGAGCAGCACATGTTGTTTATCACACCAAGTCAGAGTCATGACTGCATCTCTTCCTGGCAGATGCATCCTTTCTCTTCTCTTGCTTTTCTCCACCAGCAGCAGTTGTGCTCCCCCAGCACCTCTCCAAAGGCCAGCAGAGACAGTGGTAGGTACAGTGGCAGCACATACGCATCAGCCATTTTCCACTGATCTTTATTAGCTGCTCTGGCCCCCATAAGCTTATGCAGATTTTGTAATGATGGATTTTTAGGTCTGTTTCTGGAAGTGAATCCCAGCAAATGAGAGCACCGATGGAGGCACAGGGACGAGTAGTGAAGCTGTCCCACCTCAAACTCTTAAGGGCAGCAGGAGGTGGAGGGTGTACCTGAAAAACAGAGCAAGGCACAGGGAGGAGTTTTCAAAAATGAAAATACCTCTAGCAGAAAGACAGACAGTGACATGAGCAGGCTAAAACAGCTGCCAAGAGCTTGTCTTGCCAAGGTTTGGTTCTAATTGTCAGCATAGCACATTCTACCACTGAAAGTCAGTTCAACAATATCTGGATTAGTAACTTTAGAAATTCTGTTACAGATTGAGACAGGTTTGGGTGGAAAGGAGTTTCCAAACCTGGAACTGCAAGGGCTCAAACTTAGGTACAGACTAAGACTGTCTGAGCCTTAAGTCCTGACCATACTTGAACTTTGTTCTAACTATAAGACAAAAGATGTGCAGGACAGAACTAAGCAGCTTGAAAAGAATATGCTATGGGGCAGTCACAATTTCATAAAGAGTGATTTCACCTACCAAAGTGAAAAGATGATCCTGCAAATGGGTAAAATATATTAAATCGGGAAAACAGTGCTAGCATGCCCTGTAAAGAAAATACCCTGCAATTACCCAGAGCCAGGATATGGATAAGCAGTTTTCAAGAGGAAAGCCCCTCTATCTCATTAAACAGCTGCTTTGCTCCTGCATTTTTTCCCTGTTCAACTCTTCACCTTTAATCTGCAATACTCAGCTATGCTGCACACACCAAGAATGCAAAGCTGACAAGCACAGGAGGGCCTCTCTTATCAGCTTAGGATAAAAGCAAGAGATCGAAAGGATGGATTGTCTGTGATTTTTCATTGCAGACTGGTAGATACTTCATGCCCATTTCAGACAGGCTAAAGATTTGGAGATCTGAAGATTCATTTCTCTTTAAAGATTTAGAGGAATATTGGTGGAAAATTACAGGTGAACTTCCACACAGGAAAGAAAGAAGTGCTGTGGTGTTCACACCACCGAGCCGTGTGACAGCACAGGGCTGTTGCTGCTGTGTGGCAGGAGCTGGGGACAGCAGGGCAAGGCCATTCCTCCCCCTCACAGAGGACTGAGCACTCCCAGTGCTGGCTGATGATAAGGGGAAGATGCAAATCAATGAGTCAGTCCTTTCCCTTCAGGGATGCCAAAAAAGGGTATCTGCAGGTATAAAGCCTGCGGTAATACACCACCAAAGAAAGTTTCCTCCTAATCTCAGTGACTGCCTTATGGCCTGTAGAAAGAGGATTTCGATTTTTCCTGAGGACAGCAGGTAACCCCACAACACTGCTGAGCCACTGCGGCAGCCTTGTGCCTGCAAGAGGAGCACAGAGGCTCCCAGGCACTCTCTTCCTTGCTGTCTGAATAAAGCTCCCGAGTATGGCCTTCCTTATCCTCCCCTCCTTGCTGTGATCACAGGGAGCTCCCACTCCAGGCCTCTGATGTGTTGGCAGCCTCTATAATTTAGAGTAGCTGTGATTTATAGCTTGGACAGAGTCTGTACTTAGGGAGTACAAAGGTAGGGCTGGCCTGACCAGTATAGCTGTGTCGTGTCCGGCCCTTTGTATTGATCAAATGAGTGATGGAAGTGAAGAATTCAATGGCATCTGCTGGCTGTAAGGATCAGTGAAGGGACAGGGAGCTGGGGTGGAGGCAGGTATTTAATTACCCCTCACACTCAGCACTAGCAGCCAAAAGTGTGATGATGACACTCTGTGTATTGATGGGGGGAAATCGCTCTCCTCAACCTCCCTCTGCACCTCCGCTCAGTGAGGAAGGAAACAGAAAAAAGAATGAGGAAATTTTCTGAATGCTTCATCCTGCATTAATCACGTACCATATCCTTCTCCTCATCTAGTCTCCAGGGGAATGTCACAAGCACTGGAACAAGAGAAACGAGGGGAAGTTTACAGTTGCCTAAATCTCAGGGAGAGAGGTGTTTGTGGCACACAGCATGTTGTAGCTCCCACTATAAATTCATGGGCAGATTTCCAACAAGTAATAGGGAGCCGAATCCTAACTACTCAGTGAAAGGCTTAAGCAACCTTTAATCAGACTCCTAATTGGTCTTTTCCTCTGTTTCAACATTTGTTATTTGAGGAAACCAGCAAAAGTTCCCAAATGAGCTTTTTCAAGTAACATTCAGGACATAATCGGGTCTCTTTGAAAAGGGACAGTTCTAAATTGAGCCATAAATGTTTGATACTGTTGTCTGCCAAATTTAACAAATGGTTTTAGTGGGGACCTGTATTTATCAAATTACCACCTTTAAGACAAGTGCTTATGAGGAATGCTCAGTCTGCCTAGACCTTATTCTGCTAATGAGGGCATGCCCCATCTTTTCCAAAACACCACTTTCAAGACAATAGTCCAATTTTTACATTACAGCCATGGCTGCCTTTTACTGGCTGAGTAGCTGTCATTTGGATTCCTCCTATCAACTCTGAATTCCCTTTCATCTAGGGTCTGTGTTATGTGATGGCAGCCCAGAGCAGTGACCTATGACTATGCTTGACTTCTTATCTCATGACATGTGGACTAACTTACAAATGCAGGTAATTAGTTAAAGACGTTTCATGACAAATTAGACTAATGGAATTGTAATGGTTAAATTAAGTCTTGGGGTCAGTTTTAAGGTCCCTTGTTAGGGGTGATAGTTAAAATGCAAGCTGTCAGACTCTGGGAAGTATCTTGTTTCTTTTAATAAAGTGCTTCTTTTGCATGTGAAAAGCCAAGGACATAACTGCTTCGATAGGGCCTGATCCAAGGGAAACAATCTGGTTGGCAGTTTCTGGATAAGGCAATCTCCCCAGTCCTGCCCCCAAACTGTGTCCTGTAGGCAAGACATACAACGGAGCAGAGCAGCAAGCCTGCAGAAGGATCAAAGTACAGCTTTGCACTGCTCTGAACACTAATCTCTCACTCTCCCCTTGCACCTTTCAATTGAAAATTTCATCTGACATCTTTCTTCAGGGAGGAAGTTAATTTTGCAAAATCAAACAGTCCAACATAAATTAAACAGATAAATCATGTCCTGTTATCCGCATCTTTCCTTCAGGAGGACCTTGCGAGGCTCTCCCTCTAGGCTTTTCTAACAACAGAGCAACTTGATAACTCACACAATGCTAAGGACAAATGGGAAAGGAAGAGACAACAAAATGGAAAACATTATTCTGCAATTTAGTCAATCCCTGGTGTGCCCATGTCTTGAGCACTGCATGCAATTCTGTTTGTGCAATCTCAGAAAGGTGCATTAGAGTGAAGAGAAGCAGCAAGAACACGAGAGGTACCAAATGGCTTCTGTAACTGAAGATACTTCATACACAAGGACTCATTTGCTTTTCAAACAACAGCTGAACTTGGATGTGATTGGGGTATTTAGCATGGAGTGGGATGGAGAAAGCAAACAGGGAGTGATGACTCTTTGCTTCTTGTAATAAAAAGGAAACAAATTTTCACAGTTGGTAGTTGAATGTGGTGGTCACTGATGTAGAGTCCAAAGGAGGAAGTGGGCTCAAAAAAATCAGGTAAATTAATCGGAATCCACTAACAGCCACTACATACACTAGTTTGGATACAGCCTGGAGCTCAGGAAATGCTTCCATACAGAAGCTGGAAAGACATATCAGAAAAAGAACTCTTGTCTCAGTACCCCCCTTTATGCTCTTTTCCTACCCTTCCAGCACTGCAGTTTGAGACAGGACACCAGGGCATTGTTCTAACTCAACAGAGCCACTCTTATCACCTCATCTTGGGTCTCTTCTTGCTGCAGACAACATATTAGTCTCAGATAAGGTTAAGCCAGTTCCCTTCAAAGGCAGCCCTGACCTCTGATGGCCATCGCAAGGAACAGCTCGGTTCAGAGAGCTGTCTCCTGCCCCAGGATCCGGCGGGGATGAGGGGCAGCAGTACGTATGTAAGTACATGCACATACACATGTGACTGGGAATGAATGAGGTCCCTAATTACACAGACTCCATTTTTAGCTCTAAGCACATGCTTTGATCTTTCCTTTTCCAGCGTAAACACCGAGCAGAGTACAGATTTAGACAGACATTCCCCACTGAAACACGCTGCTCTGCTCCCTGCCCAGGCGGAGAACAAGACAGCGAGTGACACGAGACAGCTGTAGCTACGTCGCTGTATCCACACTCCTTGGATATAATGGCAACAAAAAAAGCACAGTGCAAGGACCCCTAAGGAAGAGAAGAGTAATATGGTGTCTTTGTTCAGATATCATTCCGGAGCCAGTCCAGGCAACTCTGGCAGGCACAGCACCCTTCACTGCTGTTTACCTCTACAAACTAGTATCAGTCTATTGAATTCACCCTAAAAAAAAACCCCCAAAACCCAAAAAACAACTCCCAAAACAAAACAAAAACAAAAACCCCAAAACAACAAAAACCCCAAAACAACAACAACAAAAAACCAACCAATCAAAAAACCCCACCAACCAAAAAAGCCCAAACAAACAAACAAAAAACCCCAAACACCCCCCCCCAAAATCCAAACTAGAAGAATAGAGCCCTCTGATTTGGTACCATCTGCTTGGTCTTCCGCCTTTTAGACAAATAATGTCTTCCCCAGTCCCTCAGTGCTAGTTGGCTGTAGGAAATGGAGACCACCACGGTATTCAATATGGATGTAGGATAGCATTTGTAAGATGACAGGAGCAAGTCAAGACAAACGTTCACTCAGTGCCCTGACTTTCTGTATCTTTCATTTCCCTAATTCCTGGCATGTGTCATTTGTACCTTCTTCACATATGCATCAGGACCAAATGACAGATGCAAATGCAACAATTTTCCTCCACAAACAAAACCAGGATTCAAAAGCCCATTAATAGAACAATGCAGAATTCATTGCATTGTGCATCCTTGTAAACGTGCATGCACACTCTTTTTGTATCAGTTCATAAACGTGAAATAGTAATAAGTAGTAAACATAAAAACATAAGACGAGAAGCTCATGTTGTTACTACACTACAGTTCTTCTTTATGTGAGAGCTTTAAGCATTAATAGCTAGAGGAATGTACACACAAGTCACTCTGAGTTTTGAGAGAACTCATTAGGTTTTGCTGGTTTCTATTACAGAGATGGGACTATTTGGACCTTGAACATAAGACAGAAAGAAGTGAATAATGATTTATTTTGAACATGAGAGAGAAAATACTTCCCATTAGTGGAATAGCAACAGCTGTTAACTCTGTAGCACATATATGTATTAGTTTGAAAAGTCTGTAGGTAGGAAAGATATTTCAGCCTCAAGTATCCTCATAAGACACTGACATACTTAAGCTGTAGTTTGCAATATGTTTGTAGAGTTAATGCTTGACAATTTTTTTTTACTTTAGCATTATTATACAGAAGTGATACCGGTATGGTGTTATCAAATAAATTATTATGTAAGGCACATAACCAATGGATATAATATCAAAATTAATTTGAAAAACGGATAACATATCTAATCTAATATCTGTCCTTAATCTTGCTTTGAGAGAGCCAGAAAGCAGAGCTATTCAGGAGTTTGCCTTTGGTAGAATACTTACTCAATCCTAGCAATACTGGATAATAAACACTTATCTTCTTTGCTTCCACTGCACAAAGATACAGATATTTCCTAAAATAACTTTGATATTTCCATGTAGGACGAAGCTAATTAGAATCACAGAATCACAGAAATGCTAGTTGGGGGAGACCTCTGGAGATCCTCAGTCCAGCTTCCCACTCAAAGCAGAACTACTGCCAACACCAGATCAGGTCAACCATGGCTTGGCCTGACAGCATCAAAAAAATATACCAAGACGGAAATTTCACAACCGCTTTCAGTGACCTGTTCCAGTGCTACTCCACCCTCCTGATGAAGAAATCAAGCATGAGAAAGTCTACTGAGAGTTGTAGTATCTTGTAAAAGACTAATGAAGGTCAACTAAAGTTTGGCCTTAAGAAAGAGACTGTCTGTCCCTAGAAGTGTTGTCTCATTGTTAATTCTCACTGAGAGGGTAAAACCCAATTAAAATATAGTATTTAATTGGTCTGTATCTATTTTACCTCCAAGCACCAAATAACATGGAATATTTTCGTTTCTCACAAGTGAATATCTCCTCAAAATCACCTTCTGATGGTATGGAAATGTTCTTAGTTTTATCTGATGGAAGGAGAGCTGAGATGAATGGACACTGTGCATTCAATTATGCAGGATATCCAAAACAAAGCCAGGAACTGAATCCAGATTTTCTATCCACTGCTTAACTGAATTAACCACAAGATCACTTTACTGTTACTTATTCTTCGTTTCCCACAAGCTACCACAAAGATAAGTTGCAAAAGGTTGAAACAACCCTCTAAGGGCAGCATGAGTGATGACAGCATTTGTCGGGATCTGAAATTTAGAATCTCTCTTCTTTACTACCTAAGAAAGAGTCACTCTTCATAACCCTTATAAATATGGAGTTCTCCAGGATCTCAGTCTGCCACTCCTTGACTTCACCTTCACTGAGATGAATCCTGCAGTTCCTCTTGGAGAATGTAAATCCCAGTCACTGACACTCACATTGACTTTAGACTTCTATAAGATTTCAAAGATGCCACTGGAGCCTTTAAGAAGGGTTCAGTCTGTAAGGAAACACCTCAAAATGACAAGAGGTGGTGGGAATGCAGCAGTAGGGGTGGCAAAAGCAGAGTGCATATATTTACACTCCTAAAATGAATCAGTCGGAATGTCATTGAGCATCTTAACTGAAGAGCAAAAGAACAGCCAGGTCTCCATGCTCACTTCCTATCATTTAATTTCCTATCACTGTTGTGCCACAGAATCAGCTCATCTAACAGTAGGAATTGACTTCGTGGAACTAGAATTTACTCCTGAGAATGGGACCACTCAAGCCCCCGCAGAGGTGCTATTTTGTCCCTGCAAACCTTTGCGCTCATCTCGAAGCGATGGTGAAAGATGCAGGATCCCATTACTATCTCTAAACACACAGTCCCCTGTTAGCTGAGATCACGCAGTGCCCCTTTTACTGCAGCAATGTAAACATTTACCAAGAGAAGACAGGGAAATATGATCTGACACAAGAAGATTAAGCTGTATGGGTTTTTCACAGGAAGCCAAGTTCTTTAGCTGTCAGATAGAAGCCACAGAGTGATGCCTTTTGTTTCTTAAAGAGTAATTACTTCTGATTGCTTCCGAGTACACTAATTTGTCTTGATACAGAATGACAGTATAACCCAGAGCAGTGGATAACTGCATTATTCCACCTGTGTGCAGGTTTTTTGGGGCTGGCACTTATACCCAGCGCTTCTTTTTGCCAGGGCAATGTACTCACCCTTTGCAGCGCCGTACCCAGGCAGCAGCAAAACCCACTGCCTCGCCTCGTGAGGGGCAGTGCCCGGCTTAGTGGTGAGAGGGGATCTCAGGAACCCATGGCTGGTCAGGGGTGGGGCTGGTTTAGCACACAGGTGCAGCCTTACAGAAAGGCAAGGCAGGGAGACTAGAAACAGCCGGTTTCTAGAAAGGAACAACTGAACTGAAAGAATGAACGATAGGACTGCAATTGCTAATTTTCTGATCTGCTCTTATTCTCTTCTATTCTTATATACATTACATGGGCTGCTACCTGAATCCATTCGTGCACTTATGAAAAGCCTTTTGCTAATTTCATCCAAATAAATTATTTCCTGTAGTTCAAGGAAGGCAGGAATAGAGAGATAGGAAAAACTCACTACTTCACAAAATTGTTGGAAATGTCAGAATACAATGTGGACCCCACCCAAAGCCCTATTGCTCAGGAGTGACTTTGCCATGTCACAATTTTACATGCGTGTTGCAGGGCAGGAGGAACCTCTGCACTAGTCAAAGAATCCTGCTTTGTCAACGCTTTGCTCCTGTGGTGTAGTCAAATCAGGAAAACATGGAAATTTTGCAAACCAAAAGCTGAACAAAATGTTCTGGTTAGGTCATTCAGGGTGTTTTGTTGTGATTTTTAAACATTTTGTTTCTATTTTAATTTTTTTAATCTAAATTTTTTGATCTCAAATTCCTTAAAACTTCAAAGTAGAAAGTGACTTCAATTGAAATAAAATATTAATATTTTAGGTTAAAAATGTCAAAAAATACTGTCATACACATTCTGAATAAGCAGTTCCATGCTTCGGCTGAGATAAAGGAGTAGAAAAGGGTCCTGGTTTATGAATCATCTCAATTTTGAAAAATTAGGATTTTTCTGAGGGGAAAAACAGCAAAAGAAAAAAAAATCCTAAAAGAATCCCTAATAGATCCTAAACAAAAGTTCACCAAGTCTGTCCTCTAGTGATACTGCCTATTTGCAGAAAGGAACATTTTTATCATTACTGTAGTTTTAGTAACAGACTATAGCCAGTCAGAATCTGCCCAGGACTTGAAAGTCAAACCCACAGAGCTGTAGTGAGGGGTCATAGAGCTGACCATCATGTTCCCAAATTTCAGCTGCCATCCAGAATTTCAAAAGGCAGAGAACAAGCATTGCACTGTTTTTTCCACCCTCCTGGCATCCCTCAGATTCTCCTTATGCCACTTTACAAGCTATAGCGGCTCCCTGCTGCTCTTCATGTTTTCTGACACTTTTCTAATAATTCTGTTCTTAAAAGTTCTTCTTTGCAGGAAGAACAGTGAAGGCATTTCAACATTTATTGCAGATTCATTGCAACCTAGAAAAAACAACTCTCACCCCACATTACCTCTGTGGTGGTAAAATGATTAATATTTAACATCTGAGAGGTCTGGATAAAAAGTTTGTCCTAACTAAAAGAAAACTCCCTTTGACCTAACAGACGGTGATTGTTCCCAGCTCCCCACTTCTGAGGCAAGATAATGCTGGGTGTGCCACTGGAATGAGCTCCACCAAGAACCATCTCTCCATAAGGTCTCACTATTTGCTGTTTGATTCATTCTTAGAATTGTGGCAGTTAACAAACTATTTAAAGAGTCCATCCCTCCCAGGAATGACTGCCTGCCTTTGTTTGCATTGAAATGATTGTTTTCTTCACCTGTTTTTTTTTCTGAACCAGTAGATAGGCTGGGTCTCTGCAATCACTTGGAGGAAAGGGGAGCAAAGGGGGAGATGCTGTCCAAACATTCTCTCACTGATCATAGTTAATAAGACTTCTGTGTGGCCTATCCTAAACTGTACTTGTGTTACAATGCTCTTGGAGTCCCCAGTCTCCAACACCTCCTGCAGGGGAGCACATCTCACTCTGCTCTACCTGGCCACAGACACTGCAAAGGGAGACAAAATGCGAGGGCCCAACACCTTATAAATCTCTAGGCATCATCACAGAATACACCAGAGCACCCAAGAGCTGCTCAGGGGGCTGGATGTCAGTGGGTGAGGCAGCCAGAACAAGACCTGTGACTGGTGGTAAGTTCACACCAGTAAATAACAAGGACTCAGCAAAACAAGACCTGCAGAGGATTTACACAGCCACTGGGCAAAATGAATGGCACAGAGATCAGGCAGTGATCATGGCCACTTCCTCCATTCTCCAGAGCCCCTGCTGCCTGCAGAGCAGCCAGGAGCCCACTCTGGAATCACAGCAGATGTGGGTACCAGCTGGAACAGGAACAGGATCAGGTCTGATGGTTCAGCACACACCTGGTCCTCCATCATCCATCAGCATGTCACAGTCATGTACCCAGTCAGTACAGGCCCCAACAGAGTAAAATGTCAGCTGGCTACGCTCCTGAAGTGCCAAAGTGTGTGGAAGTGGAGAAAAGAGCCCTATGACTTGTGCAGAGAGATTTTTGAGAAGTTCTCTCCATCTGTAGGGACACCTCAGGTGTCATCAAGCCAAATTCTAATTACAGTCAATACAAGCACCTGTCCAGTGTGCAGCACCCATGGCATTGGACTCTGAAAGCAAATAGTATTTCAGAGTAACTTCAGTTATTTACTCTGCAAATTTTGCTAGAGTAGCAAAGAAGTCTGGCTCACGAAAGCATAAAAGGAATCTCATGTATAATTTTTAGTAAGAATCTATTGATTTATTTCTATCTACAACCAGAACATTTTCCACTGGACATTAATTTAGAGAGTTTTTTGAATTTAAAAACAATAGAGATTAAGTCCCAAATGTGAGATTAAGACCCAGTTCTTAAAATAACCTACAGAAAATTAAATTACATGAAAGTGTTAAAAATAAATGTGCATTTCTGCCAGAAACACTATTTCCAGATTTGAATTATGCATTTGAAATAAAAAGAACATAATAAATGTATTTCCTAATTTGTGTGGGCTTCCTGATAAAAAGAACTGATAAATAGGTCAAGATAAAAAAAATGAATGGATGCTATGGTTTGGAAGTCTTGTTTTGTGTTATAGACATAACAAAGCAATAAATCAGCATTAACATAAAAACATTTACTCCTCCTCTCCAAAGCAGTTAATTGTTTCACGTTATCAATAAATATGTAACATTATTGATGGTGTTTTCTTTTCTTAAATCAATCCTGAAGTAATTCTATTGATTTCCACTGAGTTCCCAAAGACCAGTTTAGACCCTCTATGTCCATTTAAATATATAACTCTGGAAAGAACATTTCCATAAGATCTGTGACATTAGTTGCCATTATTCAGTGTTTCCAAACACAGTTCTTCCATAAAAGTTATTTACCGGCTTCTTACACTGCAGTTTATCACAACCTTCATTATTCCCTCTAGGACTTGCACTAAATCACCCAGCTGACAGCTCAAGTGATCCAGTTCCCTGACTGCTGGTGCTTCTGAAATAATCAAGGTCCAAACTGCCTTCTATAAAGCTTCCATTTAATCAGTGCTGACATGCACCTTAGATTGCACTTCAGGAGGTGCCAGGAGAGCCTCCAGGGCTTTGTGGCTTATCACAGAGCAGACAGACCGTTGTTCTGCTGGCAGGTCACAGCGATGAACCCAGCCCTTCATGTGAAAGTCACTGACTAGGAGGGGGACCTGCTTTACCTACCAAATCTGCCTGCACCTTTATGGTTTTGACCCGAGTATCCAGGGGGTGGGAAGTGGTGTTATTTGGTTTTACCACAAGGGAGCAGCAAGAGCAGGAAGCCCCTTGCAGTGGCAGGACAGGGTACAGCATCTGAGTCCTTGCCTGCACATCATGTGTCTGGTCAAACCACTGTCTTGATCAGAGGCTGGATATTTTTCTTCTTCTGACAAGAGCAATATCAGCAGAAACAAGTTTTCTTCCAGACACAGTTTATGCAATATGGGAAACTAGTTTGAAGTATATTGGCAAAAGATTACTATTATTCTGCCAATATAAGCCATGTCTGCACTAGGGAGTACTGCCCCCAGTGCTCAACCAGTCAAGCAGCCCTGTAGAAAGACTGACAGATATACAAAGAAACTGCCTTGCTTTCAGTGGTGCTAGCATGGATTTATCCTGATAAAACTGTGAAATACATACTGGCCCTCTGTTCATTCTTTGGCACTTGAATGGTATTCTGAGGAGCCACAAGAGTCAGTGCTATAACAGTGAGCCATAAAAACAGACAGAAAATATAAACACATCTGTCCCCATGTCCCATAAAAATTAACAACATTGCACTGAAGGAATACTTTCTAAAAGTTTCGGGCAAAAAATATATTCCTTGAATGATTTTAAATAAAAAAAAGTGAAATTTTCCCACCAAAGACAAAACTTTAAGCAAAACGAACTTGTCAAGAATCCAATTTTCCACTGAAAAGCATGATAGACTCTCCCTTAACAACAGTAATGGCAATCACTGCTACCAGTGTGCTAAAGATGGAGCAATGAAGCAAGAAAATAGCATGTTCTGTAACAGAACAAAAAGAAGAGGCAGTATTGCCCCGGACACTGTGCTAATATCAGTTTTTGATCTCGATGCAGCAGTGTTTCCTGCGAGAGAGCTACAGCTGACATGGAGCACTGCAGGCTGCTTTTCAACACCTTCACACTTGCTGCTCTCACTTGGAAAACTGTCAAGAGGGAAACCACTACATACTGCAGCAGGATGAATTTTAATTCCAGTTTTACGAATTTGCATCAGAAAACAACGAAGACTGATGGAAGGAGGCTTATCTGGAGGAAAAAGATAAGATCAAGCAGGAAAAGTCACTTCTTCCAGCTCTTGTGCAGAGGGCTGATGTTTGCAGCAGAGAAATGTATCAAAACCAAATGCATAAATCAAAATATATCACTCTTTGGGATATAGAAACATAGTTGCAGCAAAATACACAAGGTTTGGAGCAGAAGATGGGACAGAAGAAGGAAATGGTTTTTTGCGGCAGACATGTCCTGCTTTAGATGAGGTACCAGGCAAAAGGCAGAGCTGAAACAGACTGCAGGGCTCAAAAGTCCTAAGATGAACTACAAAGAAAAACTCATCAACTTACAGGACTCTGAGTAATGCCCTTGGTGGTGAGGAAGCAGAGGCGGGAAATATTTTGTTGGTGGGCTTTTTTCCTGCTTTCTATTTTGTTGATTCATCTATTTTTGTGCTGCTAAAGCAATTGTGCTTTAAAATCCTATGCAAAGCTGGTGCATTCTGTGCAAGAACATATTCTTGAGTAGCATAAACTGAAAAGTTCTGAGTATCCACGTGTCTGAGACTGGGAAAATCTATGCACAAGTGTGAATAGAGACCTCACACCGGGGCTGAGCACACACTTGCACCCACAGTGGCTGAAAAGTCAGGCCTCTCCCAGAGCAGCCTAGGAGAGGTTTGAGGAAGGGGAGCTCTGCCAGTGCTTTGCGGGTGTCACAGAACCCTTTGAGTATTTTAAGTGCATGAACATTTAAGCAGGCTTGACATATAATCAAGCCTTCCAGACTATGCACTGGAAAGTCTGCATGAGGATTCAGCAAGTCCCTCCCAGCTGTGAGTGAAGTCACTGATGCTGGTGCAGGGGCTTAACTCATCACTTGGATGTGAATGACATGGAGCACAAGGTGGCTGATGGGTTTTTCTCTCTGATTTGAAGACTGTAGAAGGAAGTGTTTGACACAACTGTCTTATCATTTTCAGGCTTGGCCCATTTTCTATGACATAACTTCTTGCTTCTTACAAAATTTATATTTACAGTCTTGTAACCCATTTCACCTGTTGACAACATCAATAAATTGATGGCTGTCTCTTCAGAGTATCCTGGAGTCCAATCCAGCTCCATCTGAAAACAATGGGTATTTCTCCAGTGACACCAAGAGGAGCTGGGATGAGCTGAAAGGGGAGGAAAGAGGTAGATCATTTGGTGGATCTACTTTTAAAAATGCCTTCTAATCAACGGAGAGGCAAAATTGTTATCTCAGTTTTACAGATGAAAACAACAGTATAATTTGGGAAGAGTCCCTCACTGTGGTGTCTGAAAGTAGGTCTCTGCAGCAAATAGGCTTCTACAGAAAATCTACATACAATTAAAGACCTAAGCACTCAGAGGCAGATACTCAGAAGTGGCAGGCAGCCACAATTCCTCCTGAAACCACTGGATTTTTATGGATGGAACTGAGGAAGCACTCTTTCCACAAGAGAACTTGCTGACAATAAATCAGCAGCAAGTGTTGCAATTACTGCCCCACACAGTGTGATGCCTTGCTTGATGCTCCCTCCACAGTAAAGAAATTCTATTGATGGTACTTCTCACAGTGGCACTGGAAAAAAAAAAAGAACAACAAACAAAACCAACTTCACAGCAGTTTTGGCACAAGGAAAGATCCAGACAACTGCCAGTCTGCACTTCAATACAAAATCCTGACCAGGAGGAAAATGACTCATGCAAAGTCTGGAGCAAGACATGGTATAATGCTTTCATATGGCCCCAGACACAATTATAATTCCTCCCCATCAGCTCTTCCTGCTGACATCAGCTTTCTCATTGGTTTGGCCTAATAATTAGAAAAGTTCTTAGAACTTAACCAGAACATCATTGTTCCCATGGAAAACACCCCACTGCTTCTGTGATGGGAAATAGCTTTTTTCCTCCTTCCTTTTGAAAATTTTATTGCTGATCTGGCTAGGCCAGGCTCCAAGTCTAAGCTAGGTTTCAGTGTGCTTTTACAACACTGGCTTAGCATCGGCATCTCCCACTGCTTCTGAAATCAGCCAGAGAAAATGAGCCTTTGTAGGGAGCGAGGAGAAATGTGTCAGGAAAACAGACAGGCGGCCTGGACGATACATTGGAACCAGAGCAGGAGGGGGAAAGGCTTCTCACGCTGTCCTCCCTGCCCCAGGTCCAGTCCCCTGGCTCCATCCTGCTGGGGAAGCAGGAACCCTGGTGCAAAGCCATGCAAAGGTGACAGTGGCTATGGAGACAGCCATGGAGAGAGGAAGAAAGAGCAGTTAATGAATGTCACTTGAGAGAGTGTGAGCTGCTCCAGGGGGGCTCACTGTGTGGCAAACAGAGAAGTGATCAGAGGTAGCAGCAGCTAACAGATATCTGGCAATACTGCTCCAAGGGAGACAAGGCAGGGAGGGAGGGAGAGACAGCCTCCAAGCACCAGAGTGGATAGTCCCTATTTGCAGGAGTCTTGACAGGAGATTTTCCTGCAATACCAATCCTGCAATCACTGGGGGAATGAATTGGGTTGGACTTCTCTGGGAAATGCAGTCTCCCAACTTTCCCCCAATACTTCTATATTTCCCCTTAAAGATTTCAATCATGACAGGCACTGTCACTCTGTGACTGCTCAGGCAGACACAAGACGGTGAGATGGCCTTTGAATACAGAGAAGGTAAGGGCTGGCCCTTAACTGTGTCTGGTGGTGTGGGCATAACTCCACCCAAAGCTGCTGTGGTCACACTGTGTTTGCCTCAGGTGAGGATGGGATTTGGTTCTGTGCCTTCACAGGCAGGATTTTAGTGTCAGAAGTGTGCATGAGCTTCCAGCGGGTAAGTTATGACAGCATCTGTCAGTTAACTGTCCCATTTACTTTTGCATGATGTTATAGGGATTTGGAGACTGGAGCTCCCAGCTTTAAGATGGTAATAACCCTTTTGCAGCTTAAAATAAAAAACAGTAAACCCAGTAGAGGATACAGTTAAGCAGTAAACCAGCTTAAACTCAGTAAACCAGCTTAAACTCAGTATGTTTCATTTGCTTTTCTCACCATCCATCATATCATCTTGGGAGAGCTGAAAGCATCTTATAATAATTTGAAGAGTGAGAATTTTCTGGAAAAAGACTTGCTTGAAAATAGCTTTTTGACTCCTGGGCAATAGCAGTATTACAAAACAACTTGCTTTGCACACTGACCCTTTGCCGTCACCAAGGAATAGTTGTTAATTTTCATTTTAAGGGCTCAGTTTCAGATTCTTCCAGCCACATAAGCAGCAGTCCCTACCCCAGCTATTCCACTGGAAGAGATACTCAGACCATATTATGGATTTTATATATATATATATCCATATATATATATATATATATATATATATATATATGCAATACTGCTCTTCAAAGCCCGGGTGGTGTAAGGAAGAACATCAGCCAAACGGAGGAGCAGCCCAGCTATGCACCACCTTAGCAGGCACTTTCAGGTGTAATGACATGCTCTGTTCTCTTCAAGAGTGAAGTGACCCCTGACTGTTTATTATCACCTCTGCACTGGGATGTGCTGCCAATAAAGATGATCACTTTGGGACTGTGCTCTGTCACTGGAGTGAGCCGCGGATGGGAACTCCTCAAGCTGGCAATGGCTTTATGTGTCTGTCTTTGGGAGGAGAAAAGTTGTTCCCAACTTGTGTCAATACTGGAAGAGGACCCTTCCCTTCTGCTGTTCTCGCTGATATGTAGGGTGTGCTGTTGATTACTCCAGCGTTACCTGTGTTGGTCTCTCTGAGAATCTGATGTGAGTTTAAATGAATACAAATAAGATTCACTCACATGAACCTTACCCAGCAATACAAAGTTGAACTGAATTTCAGGGGCACCCAGACAGCACATTTTAGCCCTCCATGTGGACAGCTGAATAGTTTAATACATTTTTTCTGGGAATTGTGTGCTTGTTCTGAAGAGGGCTGAGAAGGAGGATTCCTTGCTGGGCCACTTAACATAGCAGCATTCCTAGTAGTGAGTCATCAGAATAAACAACATTCTTCAAAGTGGAGCATAGTTTCCCATTGTGAACACAAATTTAGCTTTTAATTTACTCAAGATATGAGAAAGGGAAAAAAAAAAGTTAATTCTTATGAAAGGCAGAAGCAGCAGCAGTCACCTGTAACTCACCACCAAGGGGATCAAATCACTCTATAATTAACTCTCACAGTGCTCCTGCCGTGAGGATGATTATGCCTTGATGCAGAAACTGAGGTGTAGATGGTTGATGTGCTCAAGACTATGTACTGGGCCAGCAGCTCAACCACGAAGAGAACCCAGGAGTCCCAGCCCACCAGCACAGGCTGAGGAGTTACCCTGGGATGTTGGGCAGATGCACTCTCCAAAAATTCATGAGTGGTTACTGTCTCCAGCTACCTGCCACTGCCCTGCCACCAGATCAGTAGGCAGACAGGACACAGGCTCTTAAAGGATGATCTTTTAAGCATTCCCAATCCTATCAATCAAAACAAGACAGGTTTATTTAAAATGGCTTAAGTAATAGCTCTTTGCTAACTGAGAGGATTTTGTCAGAAGCAACTTAAGGACCCTCTTCTGAACACCTCCACAAACAATCTGAGGATGTGATAGCATCTGTCAGGGAGACTCTGACAAACAGCTGGGAGAAAAGGAAGGACTGGGAGACAATAACCCTTTTTTTTAGCACAGTTGGATTCAGAGATGGATATCTGATCCTGGCTTATCACAGTATCACCTGAATCACTTGGCAAGAAAGGTCCCACAGAGGAAAAGAAAGCTTCTTTGAGCACTTACCTAAGAACACCTCCTGTGGCCCACACACCAGGTAAAAACTGTGGCACACTAAACAGAAAATACAGCTAATTAAGTTAGTGTGGGTTTGGGGGAGTGGGTTTTTTTAATTTGTTTTTTTTTGGGGGGGGGGGTTGGTGTTTTTTTTTCAGGATACAAAAATACCCAGAGGTGCTGTCTCTCTGAGCTTCATTTTAAGCTAAACTCATAAATCAGAAGAATAATTTTCAACAACCTTAAATTTATGCATCAGTTTAATCCACTGCATTTTCCAGACATAGGCAAAGCTTTAGTTATCCTGTAGATATAATTTATTTTGCAACAAATGATACTGTCTTCCACTAAAAACGCATCACTGATTAGTAGGTGCAGACCCATTTCTAGTTTTGATCCTCACTATGCCATGGAAAAAGTATTGATCGATTAGTATCAATTAAAAAAAACCCCAAACAACAAAAACCCCTCACCAAAATAATAATCCATGTAAACATTTCAAAAATCTCTGCTATGTTTTCCTTATGTTGGTGTTAGTCAAAAATAACTCAGTGAGAAACTGTGTAAAGGTGCACAGAACCAGGTCTTTTATCGGTATTGCAAAAGGATGTTGTCCTGCTGAGGGGATCAGTGAGGCTTTATCCAAGGTCAGGAGTTTAGAAAGTGTAACTGACCCCAGTCATGCTGCTGGATAAGCTGGTTAACCAAGGCGAGGAATGAATCTGTGAGGTCTCCAGAGGTTGGTCACGCTGGCATGAAACAGAGACATTATGAAGCCCAGCTACTGAAGTGCTCCAAGTTTGATTTGCCCCTTAGATGACCATGGAGATTTACACATTGTTTTTTCTGGGTTGACAGTGCTCATTTTCAGGGCTACTTCCGAAAAACTAGAATGTGAAAGGGTCACACAGGCACTGAATAGATTTGGAGAGCTGCAGCAATTAGAGCTGCCTTTCCTTATGGCTGGGAGAGTGAAGTGTTGGAATGGCTCTGGTAGCACAGCTCAGGGTAACTGTGAGATCCTGCTGTTCCCAGTCACTCCAAGGAGACTCACTCTGTCAAAGGAGCCAGTGAGCTGCACTGTACTGAGGGAGCCAATGTTTTGCCTAACGGAGAACACAACTGTGCAAGCACGAAAGGCAGCACCTTCAGGTCCTTCTTGGGAGTTCAGTCACAGTGAGAACTTTGAGAATCATGTTTATAGCATGAAAAGATTGATTTAGGGGTGAGTTGTCCATATATCAGAGTTCATACAATGACATCTAAAATCTCTAGTCTGCAGAAAATCTCCTGTCTTAGGGGACAGCTCCTAACTCTACTGAAAGCATTTCAATCACTGAATTCATCGCTTGGCTGTGTTAGCCCAGTCCAGGGCCCAGTCCCTCAGGTTGTTACTCAATCAATGCAGCTATTGATTTCATCAGGAGCACTGTCTGCATCAGATGCTAAGGAGTTCACAAGTTGCCAGGCTGATAAAGAGTTTCTCCATGAAAGAGTGGCTCTCTTTGTAGGAGAAAATGGCTCATAGTTATTAACTGTTAGTGAGCTAAACACAGCAGAGATCCACATAGTGCTGATGGTGTAAAACAAGTGATTTATTAGACCTATATATTGCAGCAACAGACTGAAGGAGAAAACTCCAAGTGACATCAGGAGGTGGTAAGTACACTACTAGTGTAGTTTTCCTACCATCTACACCCCTGCAGTTTGTCCCCTTGTACCAGTTCAGAGCCTAATTTTACATTCTGTTCTGGCCTGAACCCTGCAAATCTTGGCACCCAAGAGTACTCTCACTGAGCACTATGAGACATCACAGCATGCAAACAGCTAATAAGCAGAAAATGTTTTCAGCAGCAGACCTTGAACTAGAAAGCATCCATTCCACTACCCTTTCAGTATGATGCATGCATTTAAAATAACCACTATTACACTTATACAAGGAGAACTGAAAAGTCTGACTCAAATTGAGGCTATGTACTTCTCAGGCAAAAAATGTGGCAATGGGGAACTGATTCCTCGTATCAAATTTTGTACGCTCTCAATCTCATTTGTGTCGCAGTCTTCATTTTCAACAAAATCCTAAAGAATAAGAGAGCCATTAGTAGACTGCCATCAACCTTGACCAATTCCAATCTCAGTATCTGAAATACATGGCAAGGCTATTTTTTTGTTTCAGGGATTTCTGTTTTCCATCTTATGCTTTGAATTCTTTGTGGTAGGGACCATTTCTGTGAAGAGTTCGGAATGTACATACTTTTTTCAGACAGCAGTTGCAATGGAATATTTCTGAACTTCAATTAATCTTTCCTCTGAAATAACCTTTCCAAATTATTCATAAGACTAAAGTATATTTAATGCCAGCAATATTTAACTGATCAGAAATGCATAGTTATGAGTTTTCTTCTTTTAAATGTATTTTATGGCTAAAAAAATGGTTCTTCAGGGTTTATAATAAGGACCACTCACACTTTCACAGTATAGAAGTCTTGGTCTTGCACTGATTTACACAGGTTTAAGATTGACCATGAAGTGAAATTCTGGCCCCACACAAGCCAATGGCAAAACATTCATGAGGCTCAGACTTGAGCCATGACACAAAGAGCCTGTCTCTCTGTAGCATGAATAGTCTTTTAGATAGAACTGCATGCAGTAGGACAAGGGTATATTTAGAATAAATATGCATTGTTATTTAATACTAATACTAGTACTGTTAATATTCTGTAACTTAATTGCCTTCTGCCCCCAGGAGTTCAGAGCACCTCCTGCTCACATTCCTGAATTAAGTGGCACAGCACACTTAGGGCACAGATATTCTCCCTCCTTTTCAGGTGAAGAAACTGAAGCTACAGAGAGATTAAACAACTTGCCCAAAGCTACAGAAGAAGTCTGGAATACAATCTTCAGACATTTTAAAATATTGCCAGTGGCTTAAGGTGTCCAATTGCTGAGAATTATGATTTTGGAGAGGCCCAAAAACACTAACAGAGATCGGACTGAGGGGAATGTTCAAGAACGTATCTCTAAAGCGTGAGCAGAGCAGCCCAGTGATTATAAATCTCTCAAACTGTGCAGAGAACACTGAGGTTCGGAGTCAGTGGATACCTTCTGAAAACTCTGGTGTAAGGCTTCTAGAGAAATGAATGATCTGATGGAGGGAGAACAGCCTTTTGTCATTCTAAAAATACCAAGCCTGTATGTCACGTGCACTGAGAGAAAAGTTTCCGTGTGAGACATCCTGAAGAGACAGAGAGCTTCACACACTCTGTGTGATTGCCTCTTTCACGCCTAAACCCGTTTAACAAAAATGAGTTTCACTCTAGGCACAACTCTACCTACATCCAAAGCCTTAATGTAAAAGTGCTCTCATACATTCTTTTATTCTTTACTGAACCAGGACTCATTTCATCTCACGAGATATAGTCTCCACTGAAATCAGTTCATATCTTGCATTCTGCAACAGAGAAAATAATGAGGACAAAGGGAAGCTCTTCTAAACATTTTTATAGAATGTATTTTTGCAAATTTATTTGTTTTCTTAAACATGAGTTCAATATATTAAAAATCCAATATATTATTTATTTGAATTGGTTCCACTTCCTTTTGTAGAAAGATCTGACTGAAAGATGCTCCTTAAGATTAAAATAAGCAGCACCACCAGACTACCAAGTCATATGGGACTCACAGTGTAAATCTCTGAATGCTCAGTTAAGCTGCATTGCTGAGTTTACACCCACTCTGAAGGCTCACAGCCCCAGCCAGCAGCGAGCTGTGTTCCACCCATAAATGGCTTTAGGAGCCAAAGCTCTCATCTTGAACAGCACCTGGCAAGGAGCTGTGAGATAGTGCAGTCTACAGAGCCTCAGCACAATATCCCCTTGCAGGCAGCTCAGAAAACCAAGTGAACACCTCGTTCTGCTTATGCTGACATTTCCACACACAGCATTACATACTTTCTTGAGATGGCAGTTCCCAATGAGCATAACAACATCCACATCCAAAAGGCACAGGTTAAATGTGTCCAAGAGCACTGTAAGCTGTGAGTCTTCATCAGAACAGCAGAAATTACCTTGTTCTTTTCCTCATTTTGCAGTGATTTTCTGCATTCACAGGAAATTTCTTCTTTCTATTGATTTCCTTAGCCTGTCCTTAAGATTCCTTTAGACTTCAAAATTACTAGGGAAATTTAGTGTTGCTAACATTACTCTGTAAGTTAGGAATCTGAGGGAGTTCATTCTTTGTGCTGGCAAGCCTTCAAAATATCTTGATTTTATCAGCTATAATTCATGTTTTGTTCACAGGACAAGCTTTTTCTTTTGCATTATTTTGAGTCATCTCTGGAAAAAATCACCTTGCATTAAAATGTAATAAAATATGAGAAGAGATTATGACTTATTAAATTAAGCCAAAGCATACACTGTATTTTGGTATAGCACCATCCCTGGAGGGAAAGCGAATACATTTTCAAATGAGTTCTGCTTCCAATTAGGCAGGAAAACAAGTACCTAAATTTTCAAAGGAACTCAACACACAAGGTGTTCAGAGAGCATAGGATACCAAAAATCCCAGCCCATAAGCAGCACAACAGAAACTGCTGGGTGGAAGACTGTGGGCTGAACAGTGTTATTTGTAATTTTTTGCTCCAGTCCTCCACCTAAAAACTCTGCTTGCTCTGCATGTATTTTGCTACGTGGGTGAATCTGGAAGAAATGGTAAAGCATTTTTCATAGGCATCTTAATTCACACCTATAAACAGCTTAAGAAGAAAATGACCTTCTGCCTGTTGGATATCTGCCTCCTATCACTGTGGGTCACTTATTTCAATTATTTAAGTTTGCAACATTAAATCCTCTACCATTGGAACAAACAAGGACTTTAGTCATTGAATTTAACAGTAGCAGGATCAGGCAGGTATTTACTTTCAGGCTCAGAGGAAAATGAAATAAGATAAAACCCCCTATCTGTTAAGCATGCAGTGCCCCAGTATTGATAACCTTTAAAAATTATGTCAGATACACATGGCATGGGAGATGACTCAGCAGCTCCTAGATTTTCAGAGCAGATGGAACGTCGATGTCCCCACACGAGAGATTTCTATACACCTGGTTCTTGCTGAAGACACTGGTTCCAGTCATGGAAGCAAAGATTTTCACTGCAAGGCTGGCTTTGCTAATAATAAGTGTGAAATAAGGATATTTCTCAAGGGGATTTTCTAAATTTAAAATGTATTCTGCCTCTTAACACCTCCTATCCTAAGGAGTGCTTTAGCCTACCACAGTCTAAGTGCAGTAATTAAGGGTAAGTGTAATTGTTACAATTGTCTATGGCAGGACAAAAGTAACTGTCAGGGAACTGTCACATCTCCATACTATCCTGCTTCCAGCCCAGAAGTCACAGCTGTTGCACCAAATTATTCCTCCTGATTCCCCCCCCAGTTCCACTCCAGCCTATTTCACTTGACTGGTGGTACCATGACAAATGTTAGTTACACTCCATCTGACTCTCAGTCCAAAGCAAGCAGGAATATGCCATATTTCTCATTACACAATCACAACAAAAGCTCAACCACCCTCACTGATATTTAACTTCCTTGAGCCTTTTAGTTGTAATATTGGTTGAGAGGAGACACAGAGTGATATCCTCAATGTGAAACCGAATGTTTGGTTTCCTTATGGATGTTGCATCCTCTGTCCACTCATATTCAGAGAACTGGGCACTTCTACCCTAAGAAAAAAACCACCATTAAGATTCTTTGACACTACTTATGCTCATCTGTTTTAGCTCTATCACTTTATTTTCTGAATTTTTATATGGAGGGAATGACTATAGCATATAGCCAGGAATGATTTTCAAGGAGTAAATAGTAGGGCTGGGATTTAATCACAGGACATTTGAGAAGGGCCAGTAATCTCTCCTTTTCTTCAGGGTTGTCACCTCGCCATGCTGGCAGTGTTCCCAGCTAGCAGAGAGCAGAGCCAGGGTCTGAGTTTCTTTCCTGACCTGACCAAAGTTGGGCCATTAGCTGTTCCCTGTTCCTTGCCATGTCACAGGCATTGGAGGAAGGGCAGAGCTTTTCCCCTGTTTGGCAAAAACATCCATATGGAAGGGAGAAAGCAGGCTAGCCCATCTTGGTGCTGTCACAAGACCTTTCCCCATGGGCACCTGAGGAAGCAGGGCTAAAGGTAAAACTGGCATTTGGGCCTTTCACCTTGTTTCAGGAATCTTGAAATGATCCTGCCTAATAAATCTTAGTGGTAAATCCAATCATCCAGCCTTATTTCATTAGTTTTGCTGCTCTGAGACTGGCAGGCTAGTTTTTCCTGTAACCCTTCTGAATTTCACACATTCCTTTAACTCTCAGCATTTATTTTCCCACTGGAGTCTGAAGTAATCTGAGAGAGCAACAAGCCACTGCACCATTATAAGCCCCAGTTTCTCTATCAGTGTAGTCCAAATGTGCTTCTTATTGTGCTCACTTCTGTAATAGAGGTTTGTACAAACTGCCAGGCAGAGACTGATGGTACACAAGATTGGTATTTTCTGACCAGAAAACAAGAATTATTATTAGGCAGTGCACAGTTAAGAGCAAAACTTGCTAGGATTTGACTAAACTTGGCTAGTTCCCCCATTTAAGGTGACCAGCAAAAACAAGGGATGCTGCTGTTGCATGTGCACTTCACCATCAGTGCAGAGGCAAATCTGGGGTGAGATGAGCTGGCATGCGAGTGTGGATAAAGAAATATTGGTCAAGGTTGATTTGGTACAAGTTCTTCCCTTGCAAGTGCACAGAAATTTCTAATGTTCACACAGATTAAATGGACATCACTTTAAGTCACATTTGGAATCTCCCTGCCTACCATATTGCCTGTCACTTGGGCATTAAAAGGAAAGTTCAAACACATTTTCTGTAAGTCCAGTGAAATATTGTTTCAGAGCTTTGGTGCTTTACTCAACAAAAACAATTTTCTCATTTTTAAAGGCCATGCCAAGTGTTCTAACAACTGTAGCTACAGATCATGTAACTGAAAACCTTCCTAATGTGAACTTGAGAATTTTTACTAGCTCTAAAAACAGCTGGTCATGAACATACTAGTCAGAAAAGAACACAAAACAAAACTAGTAAAAAGAGTGTTGATTGCTAGCTCTCTCACGGGTATTTTTAACCATTTCTTAAATATATTTTGCCTATCTGGAAGTGAGAATATTTACATTATTTATTTCACAGCTATCTGGGAAAAAAAAATCCTCTAAATTCCTAATGAAATGCATTTGTTTCTGACCAGTATTTCCAAACTGAAACCTGGTGTATGTACTTACACAAAAAGTTTATTAATTTTGACTGTTCTAGGATGAAGCAAACCTCCTTGAGGATGAATCCTAACCTCAAAAATGTTTTTGAACAGGTTTCAGGGATCTGTCTTCTGTAGCTCTGTGTGCACAGACATGCTGTGGGTCTAAAGGTGAGGGTGTGTATGTACAGGGAGAAGAGACACTGATTCTGTTCATCCACTGAAGTGGACAAGCATCCCCGCACTGATTTCAGTGGTATTTGGTCAGACTATACCAACCTGTTTGCTCATACAATCTATAGGAAGCTTTCACTGATTTTGCTGGGATCTGAATTGAATGCTAGCTTTGGTTTTCATCACTAAAATTCTTAGGAACTGGTACCTGGATGTCAGTATTGACTAGAAACTAATACTATATGTGCTCAGTAACCTTAACTTCAAGGGTGATACAAAAACATGATGGAAATATCAGTTAACAGGCATTGGTAAATGGACTTTTACTATATCTTTGCCAATTATTGTGCACATAAGTTGTGCACATTTTAACTGTGCAAAGCTGTATTGCTGCCACAATAAAGAGAAGTAGATTTTTTAATTTCTCAGACATTTTAATGAATAGTGGAAGGTTACTGTAAAACTTGTAAAACAGGATAATAGAATGAATCTGATGTAAAGCCATTCCTGAAAGGCAGGGACAGTCACAGTCAAACCACCCCTGGTCAAAACAAAACCTGCTCTTTAAGATCTTCACCTCTGTCTATGCTGTACATGAACTGCACTAACCGGCAGCAATGCAACCTTCAACCCAAAACATAGCTCACCTTATCACTACAGAAGCAGAGGAGTCTAGTGGTTCATACTGGTTTGCAAGTATGTGATTGACCTTTCAGTGGTTGCTGAAAGGAATTGCCATATTGCAGATCTGATTGTCTCCCTGTAATTAGTCCTCACGGCAATTTCAGAGGGTATGTCTAAGAAGAGTACCTGAATGCTTGAAATCCAATAAGGATATTGATTAGCATTAGTGACCTCAGCCAAAAAAGGTCAAAGGGAAAATTCCCTTTCAACTCCTCATCAGCTTTTAGCAAATGAGTGCCAGATCCCATACTTCCAGCTTAACGGCACTATGGAAACCGGTCCAGGTGAACTGCTTCCCATTACAAAAATCTGTGTTAATCACATGCATAAGGATGATAGAAACACTCCCTGGGCTCCCCAGTGCAATGAAACAATGTGACTTAATGACATTTGCAGGATCCTATACAGAGAGGGAGGAAAGAATAGGATTTCCTTTAGAGATAATTAAGATATGGAACAGAGACATCAGTAGGGTAAAAAAAGGTTAATATAAAGAGTAAAAAATCTATGCTGCTGTATCTCAAGTTTTGCACCTTGGCCTTTCATATCTTTGCAATAATTTTCAGAGTGCTTCCCCAGTACAGGCCAGAGAGAATTTTTTATGAACTCCTGAAAATAGATTTAGAATTCACAAAGTCTCATAACAACCGCTATGCTTCCTGCCACTCTCCTCTATGGTCGTTTTTCAGCTGAGATCTCAGCAAAGCTCAACAGACTGACACGTGGCCGTGACTGGGCTGCTAAACACCCTCTGATGTTGAGGAGATGATATTCTACAGCCTTTGGCTTGTATGATTTTTAGCGGATTCAGATCTAAGCTCCTTTCGGCCTTTCCAATCCCTCAGGAAGATGATGTTATGGAGATGCACCAGCAACATCTACTGTTCGTACGCACGTACTGCACCCTCAGTCACAGCCCTGCTTCTTGTGCTTCTGCTTATTCATCCTTCGAGATTCTTTATTTATCTTGTAAGGTAAGATTAATAAAAACAGAGGCCACTTAGGCAGGAGTTGTGACATCAACACTCAGGAACTCGCAGGTGGACGCACACTGCTGCAGCCAAAACACAGTCTGGAGTTAGAGAGCACGGGAGATGGAATAAATACATCCCCCATGGCTTGGGAACAACTTTCTCACCTCCCCAGCAAGTACTCACACAATAAATATGTTTCCAACTCATGAAATGAGGAAAGATTTATCTTCTATCACTAATTTAAGCTCACTGAAAAATCCGACTAGCTCTTTTACATAAGGAAATCGAGTGGCTAAGTCTGAAGGTTTTCTGGTAAAAATCAGCATAGCTCCAGGGACCACCGCTCGGGTGGATCAGAGCCAATTAACTCTGCCTTGTGTACAGAGGTCTGATAAGTAAGCCTGTGCTGGGGATTAAGTCACCAAAAAGAGCACAGACAAGGCCAAACTTTATCTGCCGCTGTTTGCGAGAAAAGGTGAAAAGACAGTTGGTCAAGTGAACCAAACTGGGCTGAAAGCCAACTGGAATAACCTCAGCGACTCAGGCAGTAACTCCAGATTCAGGTCTGCATAATGGAAACTGCAATCCAGCTTCCCCCCTGCAACTCCAAGACATTTGACTTAGGTATGTATCCTGACTGGCACTCCCAAGTAAAACTGCCTTGCCATAGGAGCTGCATACAGTATACATTCACATGACTTCACATCCATTGATTTTGTCGACCTGTGATGGAAAATCTTGAACAAGCCTTTGCAGTAGATCTCAAGTTTGAGCTATTTTATCAGCATCCTCCAAATCTCCTTTTTAAAGGCAACATAGACAAATACCTATCAGCTCTGCAGGCAGTGCACACTGGCCTCCCACACAGGGGAGACGGAATTATCTCCACATTACTGTTCCTCCTCTTTGCAGTTTCTTCCTTTTCTGAGATAGGCCTGATTAGGGCTGTCTTTGCTCTAACGAGGGCCACTGCTGGGTCTGCAGGGATTGGCGCGTGCCTGGGGCTTCCAGATCACTGCACAATGTGAACACAGGCTGTGGAAGCTTGGGTGAACCGCTCTGTTTGAGCCAGACAGACTGTTCAACCTGCCCAGGGTTTAGTGACTGATAATGTCTGACAGGCTGTACTGTTAAAAACAAAAAGGCCTTCTTTGCTGTTACTTTGCCTTAGTCTTGAATTTCCAAGAATAAAAGAGCTACTCTTCCTTAGTCTGCTCCTGTATAAGGGACTCTGCTCACCTTAGAAGCCTTTTCCTACATCCATCTCCAGGGACGGTCCCTCCTGAGACTGGTGCCAGACAGGGGTATGGCACTGCAGATGTCATACCAGTTCCCAGGGAAAAAGCATTCACACTTTCCTGCCCTGCTGCTCCTCAAGACACCATCAGACACTGAATTTCTTTTCCAGATGCTTCATGTAACAGTCCAATCATCCTGAAATTATCCTAAATGCCCACATTTTCCTGTCCCCTTATTTATACTACTGATGAGTTCACAGCACTATGTTCTCAGCCACGTGGTTCTGCTTTTCTCTTCTTTCCTTTGGTACGTTTCATTCCTTCTGTTACTCCACTTCTCAAGGTCATCTGGCCCTTTGTGTACCATATCCTGATCCTCCTTTACTAATGGTGCCCTCTAAATGCTACCAGCAACTTGCATAAATATGTCCTTACCAGTGTGCTGAGGACATTAATGAATATATTAAAGCAGGATCAGTTTTAAGACTAACCTATCTGGGAAACATCACTATCAGTTTTCCTCCAAGCTGATATTTTTCCTATTTATAGCATGTATTTTCGTGTTGCCCCTTTAGCCAGCAGAACTGTAACATATAAGTAACTCTTTAGTAATTCCCCATATGACAGCTATGAGATTTTTACTAAAGCGTAAGAGATCTACCACGTTTTTCCTGACTATGAAAACTCATTATCTTAAAAATAGTAGTGTGACATGACCCAACACTGGTAAAAGCTTGTTACATTTTATTCCACTTTCTTCTCTCTGTCCCTCCTATCCTCCTTCTCATATTATTCTTCCCTCCAAAGCCTATTTATAAGTCTTACATGCTACTGCTACAAGTCTAGCAACCCTGTTGTTACTGCTTGTAAATACAGGAATTTTCTTATTTGCTGTTCTTCAAACACAAGCCTGAGGTTCTGTGAGATTAGCTCAGTTGGGTAGAGTATGTTGCTAATAATTCCAAGGTCATGGCTTTGATCCCTGTATGGGCCACTGAGAGTTGGACTTGATGATCCTTGTGAGCCCCTTCCAACTCAGAATATTCCCTGATTCCGGGGCTCTGTTTGCTCTTTTCATGTGCCCATTCTGAAAGGGTTCTATGACAAAAAGTTCCTTGTCTTCAATGCCCACTTCCCTCCATGAAAGTGTACGGATTTTGCTATGCAAATACAGATTTTGCAGTGATATTTTCTCTCTTCCACCTTTGCAATGGCTTTTGTATTTTTTAGGGAAGCAGAAAGCAGGCAATTTGCTGCTAATTCCTGTTATGGTTGGAGTAAGGCTAAAGATCATGATATAATGAAAAGATGCAGCAAAAGGTTTATGTACCATTGTCATCAGGCTTAAATGGACTGGGATTGTCTCTTGGATGAACCACAAACTGCTCCTGTGTGTCTGCAAATATGTAGCTCTTTCCAAGACTCACTCCTCCAGTTAACTCATACCCAGCCTCAGGTCTGCTTGGCTGCTGAAGTGTCCTCACACCACTTCTGAACCCAATCAACATGGGCTTGTTTTGAGCAGATTTTTATCCCCAGAAAGAAAACCAAGCTCTGTTTCTTCCCCAGCACAGGACTTGAAGGGAAGCTCCCTGCCTTGGGCTGAGGTCACAAACTTTTGTATTTCTTACTTCTTTCACCCCTTTCTGTCTCTTGCCAGCCTGGCAGTTGTTTTTTTCCAAGAACCCCACAATACCTGTCACCAGGCCCCTCCTTCCTCTAGAGAGCATTCTACAGCTTTCTCCACTCATTTTCATTTATTTATAATATTTTAATATAATTCTATCTCAGACTTCTCCAGTAAGATTAGGCTCACCTTAAGATATATGTGCATTAATTCTCCCTTCCTGCAGGTAACTTTTTCAAGGCTAGTGCAGAATTTTTGCATGAGGTCTTAAAATAAAATAAAAAGCAAGTTAAAAAGAGACTGACCGTGAACTTCTCCTTATTGCACCATAGCCTGATGGTCTGAGTATTTACTAGAGAAAGAAAGTGCTTTGATGTTGACTTAAATGTTGTTCATTAACTTCTCAGTCTCCCATGTTTCAAACTATGCTGAAACACAATATTTGTTCCTTTGGAGAACATGTTATGTAAACTTCTGATGAAAAGTAAATATTTTCTTTAAAGAAACTGGTTATACCTGATCCAGTCTGAAACATGGGAGCTACTATAAAGGAGCAAAGAAGGTCTTTCTATTCTGACATCATTCAGTTTAGGTAAACAAGTGTGACAGCCATTATCACAACAGGAATAGCTTCCAGGCAATCACTGGTTTTAAATCTACTGACAAACAGATGAATATTTAGGGCTGTGTATCATCCCCTCTTCAATGACATATGGCTGTATTTTTTCCATAAGCTGTGCTTAGAAGTCTTAATATTTGAACAAGTTCAACCTTGTACCTAAAACATTAATCCATATCACAAGCCTTATACAAAGGCCAGGAGAAACAGAATTCCTATCCCTGACACCCAGCAGCATTGCATGGTCTTGTACATCCTTCACGCTAAGGCAGAACTCGTCACCTGCAGATCTCCAGATGCTTCACCAAACAGGATTTCAGCTCCACCAGTGTGGGGTTACCCCTATTTCACAGGCAGAGAAGCTGAAGCTGAAACAGCCGGTGCTTCCAACCACCACTGTAATGCCGGTGATAGCCTTGCTTTGTGTCGGCAGTTTGCCCAAATGATCTCCAGAGATCCCTTCCAGACAAATTTTTATGATTCAGTGACTCGACTGGTTAGATTATCCATGTTCCCCGCTGGCGGCTGTTGCTTCCCATGTGCCTCGCTGGATCTCTGCTAACCCAACTCCTGGAGTTCCTCTGCCAAAGAGCCAACCTCGCCACCATGAATGATTCATTTTCTGATGGCATAACTCCCTGCATCCCCTCACCGCATGGTCGGATGAGTGAAGGACCAATGCCAGAGAAGGGTGAGATCCTGTGGCTGGGAACAGGGCCTGAGACCTCCCCTTCCCAGGGCAGCTACCGGGGACATGAGCTGACCCGTAACGTCAACCCGCACCTTGGGAATTGAACCTGCTCCATTCTCCACGCCTGCCCTGTTACCCCAACCCGTCACAGCGTCACAGATGTGGTTGAGTACCTCTGATGGACATCTGCCAGATTGCCCCGAGTTTGCTGCGGTTGGGAAGCACTAGGCACCGATCCTGGCATTTGGACTACAGGCACGGAGCCGTGGCTGCAAAACAGTTGGCAGTGGCAGTCCCTGAGCCCAGTGCTTAATATCTGTTAGCACCATCTCCTTAAATTTCTGCCAGCATGTTCACCATCTCACTGAAGGTACAAACCTCTCCATCCAGAATACGTATGCCTCTCTGGGACATGTCACTTGTTCAGGTTTTCCACAATTTTCTGAACATTAAAACTTTAAGTATTAAGAGGGTTTGGTTGCAGGTAACATGTTCTTAACTCCATGCACAGCACCTCCTCTAGTTCCTAGCTACTCTGAAGCATTTTTTGTTTGTAAGTTCAGGTTCTTCTGCCCTCATAGCATCCCGTCAAAAACATGGGCACCTTTCTGCTCTTATTTCAGATTCGATTTCTTTGACCTTTGTTACACAGCAAACTTGAACTTCTGCTCTAGGAAAACCTGTTCATCTCTTCCTCTCTCCTGCCACAAACATCCTGTAGTACTCTGCAAGTCTGCTTAACGTCGTCTTAATATCTCTTTTGCTCTTGGTAATTTTCCATTCTGTACTCCCTTCAAACTTGCTCAGCTAAACTGGTTTCCCACCTCAAGCTTTCCATTTAAATACTGATCACCCAAAAGCCTGAGCACAAACTTTAGTGTTAACTATCTCACATTGCCCCTAGTCTGAGGGGACAGGCCAGTGAGAGAGAAATGTTTTTTTTAAATATCTACAAAACTTTCTATGCTGGCTCTTCTAACCTGATTAGTTTCAGTGGAATTTGGTGGGCTCTTCCCACAATTCCTTTCATAGGCTTCAGTTGCTGAGAGGTTTTAATTACTGGCATTCAAGGTTGTAAATATCCAAAGATCTCCACTCCACCTCTCTGCTCTACCCAACTCACCAGTCTGGCTCATTGCTCCCATGTTTTTTCCACCGGCACTGTTGCACCAGTGTTTCTGGTACAGATAAACTGGATGGAGACAGTGAGAACTGGAGATGGAAACAGCTATTTCATAAATAACTCCTGCCCCCAAATGTTTTGTGTTCAGCTCCAGCTGCAGAAAGGGCCTGTGGACTGGAATAGGGGAAGTTACTCTGGAATACAGTGCTAATGTGTTGGATTCACATGTTTCTTCTCAGTGACATATTTCTTAAGGTATTACTACTTTTTCTGGATTTATTAGGGGTCAGCTTTGTCATGAGTTATAGTTGATTTCAGAATGCAGAAGAAGCAAATATATTCTTTGCAGAGCAAACTGTCCTTTCCTGACAAACACATATTGATCCTAGCAGTGGGACCCAATTGTGACCAAGATCTATAATCCTTAATAGCTTATTATTTAGCGATGCAAGGAAAAAGGGTTTTCCTCCCTCATTATTGTCATAAAACAGAGCAGAAATTGTTCATTTCAAACTGACTTAAATTTTCTTTTCAGCAAAACTGAATAGAAATTATTTAATCATTCATCCTCTATTTACCTTTGATATCAAAGCAAAGTTAACATAGGCAGCTTCATGATGCATGTAAAACAAATCCCACCAGAGACCATTCCAGGATTTTAGGGGAAATTATTTGCATCATTATTATTCTACCGGGCTGCCTGCAATTTTCAGCTCAAACCCAATACATTTTCCCCCCAGTATCTGCAATGACTTCCAAAATTATGCAGATGATTATTTTATTAGCATGGACCCAGATGGTAGACTGCCAGGCACAGTTACTGTCATTGCATCTAGCTCTCTGTAACGCAAGAATTACTAAGAAAACAGTGTATTTGGCCACTGGTTATATAAATTAAGACCAAACCAACAGTTATAAACTCAATTCAAACAAAATCAATAAAAGGTATGTGAATTATCAGACTAGTAACATTAGACATAATGTTAACGCTAATCTTTTCAGTCTAGCACAACACTGAGATGTGGGAAATGTCTGACAGGCTACTCCTGCCCCATATTGCCATTTCTCATTGACTTTATTTAAAGCCAGTTCTATTTAAAGCCGTTCATCACGAGTCTTGCAATTTACTCTCTGGGTATACCTTAGAACATGTCTGAAAGACAAGGATCTAAGAGCACAGCAAACTACAGTAAACAGGGAAAAATGCATATTCACTTTAAAAGATCATTTTTGTACCGTGGCAATCAGGTCCCTTTGTGACATTTGCCTTACTAGAATGGTAGTGATGTTTATTCCAATATTGTATTTTATAAAAATGCAATGTTTGTCTCTTCCTACCTCCAAGGGATAATTACCCATATAGTTTGTAAAACCGTTTCGGATATGAAAAGCGCTGAGCATAACATCAGCTGAGAGGATAAAGTACCCAGTATACTGTAAGATTACTTAGTGAATCACAGAGCCCCAGAACTGTGCTGCTGCAAAGAACGCTGTGCAGCAAGGCTGGATCTGTGTCTGGTGTGCACAGTGGATAGCGAGCTGGGTGCAGCAGGCACCCGTCAGAGCCCCAAGTATTTCACCACCCATCCTCACATTGGGGTCTTTTCAATTGCTGAATACTCCCCCCCTCCTCTCCTTGCTTTGATTTCTTCCTTCAGGTGTCCATCTCATCTCTGTGGTTCCTCTCAGCAGCTGTGGAATCCTCTTTTCTGGGACCAGCACCAGCTCTTCTGGGGTAGTCACATTGGCCAACTAGCCTCAGATGTGTTTGCCCTTACTTAGCCCCCAGACTACGAAGTATTTTATCCTTGCTGGGCACAAGGATTAAACAGGGACTAGGGAAATCCTTCACCTCCCTCTCTTCTCTGCACCATGTTGCACAGTTCACTCCATCTTCCCCCAGACAGATCACAGGGGAAGAATGTGATGGCAGCTGAAGTCACCTGGCTTCCTCTGTCAGACTGTGACAAAGAGGTAGAGAACTGTGACACTGCTGCTTGGAAAACTTCTCCCCATCTTCTTCGGGAAGAGGCAGGAGGCTACCAGCTTAATCACATGGGTTAAGGCATGCCCCAAAAGTGTGAAAGCATAATCCACAAGAGCAGGAGTTAGCATATCAAGGAGACAGCAATCTGAATACACCTTACACTGTTTCAGAAATCTGTTATCTATCTTTTCAGGCAAGAGTGGGAAGATTGTACTATTGGATCTGGACGAGCTAGAAGCCAAGTGTTATATTAAAATCTGTATGCCACAGGAGGCTTATGAACACGGGTCTTTTGTTGAAATGTACTATATATACTATATGTGCAGATTGGGTTTAGCTTTACACCTTGATTCTTCTGGCGCAGCTGTTCACATTAGGAAAGTCAAACATGATGACAGATCTGATAGCTGGCACTGTCTGATGCAAACATGGGAAGCAGGAAGCAAGAGAAATCAAAGAAGAAAAATGTGTCTCTCCTTTAATGCACAACAGCAAACAGTCCAGCCATATTCTTGCTGAAAGGAATTTGATGTCTCGGTCAGTGCTTTGCCTAATGAGCTACCAACATCAATCTGTCATCATCTGTATTATTTGAAATGGCCTCTGCTGACACAAGGTATATTCATGTACTGGCCCTCCTGGGCACTTGAGAGTTCAAGTCCTGGGCAGTTTATACCACACTGAATGATAATGAAGGGTAACAGAATAATCTTTGGCTTCCTTCTCTCAAGGGGAGGCAAGAATGTTGTTGCAGGGATCTCTCCCAGCCAAGAATGGCTTTTGATTACAGAGTAGGGAATATGAGTTATTTGTTTCTCTGTGCACAAATAGTCTCTAGCAGTTCTTTGCAACAGTCCTTTAGCTCTCCAAAGCACATGTATTGCATCTGTCTATCTGTCCTGGCATTTCCATGAGCCTGCCTCAAGTATCTGACTCACAAAAACTTGCAGGGCTATATCAAAAGTTAAGCAGGAGATGAACACTGACAACAGGTGGGAATTTCAAGCAAAGAAATCCCCTTTTAGTGCTCTGTCTCTATCTGTTCTTATAACACACACATAACATCGCACAATCATCTTTAACACCTTCAGCTGCACTCAGAAAATTACTTCTTCCAGAAACACCTACTGAGAGAGATTTCAGATTGCAAGCTTTCTAACCAACACCCAACAGTTATTTCAAAACTGGATTATTTAACTTGTGTCACTAGGCAGAAGCTTCATATAAGTGAAGCAAATAAATTGTCAAGAAACTTAAAACAAATGTCAACTACTATATTTTTATCTGTGCAAAGTTTACAAAAGATCTTGTTTCCTTTCAGAAAGTACCTGGGAGTTGCAACACCATAATCCTAGCCAAATCTTATGCTCCCATGTCAATGGGATACTGCATACTTATAACTGCAGTTGAGCTTGAGGTGAGTTATACAACAAAACAAATAGCAAGGTTTGACACCAGTATTAGCAACCTTTCTGTTAGGAACTCAAAGGTTTCCAAATGTATGAACTAGGCCTCATTTCCTCTTCTATTGTAAGTAAATATTGTGTGTTCCCTGTGGTCAGTGGAAGGCTTTCATCCAGCTACCCCAGGGTCAGTCTCATTTGTGAGACTTGTGTGTGAACTACAGGATGGTTTCCTTGCTCCTCCATGCAGGCAATATGCAGGCAAGAGTTAGGAAGGGGTCAGATAAGACCATTTTAAAAGGAACATTTCATACCAAACTGCTCTTGGTAAGCAAAGAAGATAAGACTGTCCCTAGAGTGGCACTGCCACATGTGCTCTGAAAGGCAGATTAGGAAAATACCTGACAAAACAGAAATGCAGCAGATAAACTCACCATTTCAGGTGGTTTTCAAACATTTTCCCCTGTGAAGTCCTAAAACCTTCTCAGTGTAAGTACAGCTGCCTGTATAGGGAACACATTACTGGAGATAACGTGACAAGGGGCAGCTCTTCAGGCCCTGTGAGAATTCAGAGAGGTGATGGCCTCAAGGACAAGCTCAGAAGTGGGATTCTTTCTGCAGAGAGTGAAGGAGACATCTCTGTCAGTGACATGGGGGCTGAATGGCTCAAAGAGATGGTGATGGCAGAAGGGACAAGGTGAGATCCAGGTGAAAGCTGAATGAGAAGTTTTAGTATTGGCCAGGGCCTTGATGATGAGAGGAGAAAATGGATCTTGATGTTCTTATGGATGAGGAACCACTTGCAGAAATTATGACATACTTGGCAGCCTTGCATAGGGAATAGGACCAGTGGTAGAGGAGGTCATCATATGGAGATCAGTGTATATGAATATGCTGAACTACAGTGACAGATAAAATAGGAATTTCAGATATAACTGATGGTAAGAAAATTATGATGTAGATCCAGACTGGTTGTGTTAGACAAGAGGACTCAAAAAGACCTAAGATGCCCTTCAAGAGGCAGACCTGGGTGTGAGGGAAAGGGTGCTGCCACCAGCAATGAAGAATGGAAATAATGGAAAAATTAGAAACTCATTGAGACCAATGATGCTGAAGAGAACAGCAGAGGGGATACGCCAGAGGCAAAGGCTGAGATGCCCACTGCAAAACCTTGCAGCCTCACCAAAGCAGTTCTGTGAGTTATTTTTACCTGTTTTATTAATAAATCCATGAGTACAAAAGCAGTATTTTGCACTAGCCAGTCATATGTACAATTTCTAACTGGCAGAATTTAACATCACCATTCGGTTCAGAATTTCTGGGCTGAATGTAAACAAAGCTACAGCTCTCTTTCCTTTGGCATCACAAAACAAATTCACAGACATATCAGGAAAAAGTGTTGACATGCACCTCTTTGTATGAATGGGACACTGGATGTTGTGTTTAATCAGCCCACGATGCTCACATTCCCATCTCCCTTTCTTTTAGATGCTAAGGAGAAGGTCACCTGGGCACCCGTGTCTGTTCAGAGTGCCTTGTGTTTATTGCTCTCAATAGCCTGGAGTCCCTGTCTGCTGCGAATCCAATGTTGTGTAAATTAAGCAAGGAAAGCTGTAAGTCTGGCTACTTTGTTGTCATAAAAGTCATCCCTACTTCATGTCTTACATGCAAAATTTCAACTCCTTAAGCAGGAATGTCTATATAAATTCTTTCAAACTGGAAAAACCCACTTCCCCTGTTGCAAATGTGTTATTAATATAATTAAATTAAAATGTCCCCCTCATGTTTCCGATCCCACTTCCACATTTTTAGCCATGTGGCTAGAAGGCAGCAGAAAGAGTTGAATAAATGGGTGATTTAGGGACATGTAGCAGTAAAAAAAAGAAAATCTTGATCATCTGCCTCACTAAAAATAAATAAATTTAATTTTTTTAAAACTCTCTTGCTTGTCAGAGTTATGTAAATCTCATTGGGATATTGATTGAGTTTGTCATGCCCCTGAAGGAGTGCTCCAAGGTGAGAAAGGATATCAGTTTGCCATCCTCCCACCTGCCATTCCCTAGCCCTGCCTGGGACAGCATGGACCCTCCTGTCACTCGTGCCAATGAGACTCCACATGGAAACACATGCACCTTTTCCAAAACAGTAGCCTAGCATAAGTAGGGAACAATTTAATGTTCTCAGACTGCCACAGCATAAGAATGAATGTGCAGTTTTTTCTACAAAACTCAGTGGAAAAAGCACTTACCTACAGTGCCAAGAGTGAACTTTGTTTCTCACATCAAAAATATGAGCATGTGGGAATCCAGAGTGCACAGCAGGCTCCCCTAACACTTGCTACTAAATTTCAGGATTTAACTCAGCAAGGGAAGATAACATGTGGAGTTATCATGTGGAGTTCTCCATCAAAGAGACTAACAGCGTCATAGAACGTGACAGCATTCAGACAAATTGTGCATTTACATCTTCAAACATTCCTGTAAGTAGAAGGAATTAATGTGGCATGTTTCAATTTGCGTTTTTAAACTGGAGCCATGTGTCTGTGGATACCCTGGTAATGCCAGGACAGTCACTGGTTCTCACAGTGAGTGGAGTTTTAATTCACTTAGCTTGACATGCTGTTCATGGAGACGAGGAGAGGTCAGTCTGACTGCAGGGTGTCTGTTTACTCAATGTGAAATTCTCTGTTTCTGCTCTCTGATCCACTGTTTCCTCCTGCTGTTCAGCTCTGCGGTCCCTTCCCAGGTATCTTGCTTTATTTGTTCGAGGTTATGATACGAAGCAACGATCATGGGGAGCGCCCATATAAGCTGGAAGACCAAACTATAGCATAAGGACATAAAGCCAAAAAACCCACTTCCGTAGCTGCTAATCTCTGATTTCACAGTTGCCACCCATCCATCTCCAACACGGCTTTCCCACACCCATCAAATTGCACAGGCATGACGCTGAGAGAACCATGACATCCCTGCAGGGCTGAAGCAAAAATATCCCACTGTTAAGAGTTGCATGGCAACATAAATAACTTTGACCTCGATAAAAGGGTAAAAAACTATAACAAATTTAGGAAGGGGGGGTCTCCCATACCAGGTCAGAATAACACAGAGTAAGTCAATCAGGGGCTTGAAAACCCTCAGCTCATAAAACTGCTCTTGTTACTGATTGCAACATCAAAACACAGAGCAGGGAAAATGCGGAAATGGGGAAGAAAATTTAAATCAATCAAAAACTTCACTAAGACAAAACATCTTATATAATCTTCCCACTGGGAAGAGAAGGAGAATAGACTTTCATGTAACAAATGCTAGTTTTGTCAGTTGATGTACTTCTGGAAGGCGCTCAAGTATTTCAGTGGCATAGACAATAGAAGAGCAAAATAGAACAAGGGAGAACAGAACAGAAATAGACTTGGTTTTGTCTGGGAGAGCTGGTCAAAAATTAAAATTTCCATTTCAGTAAAAATTTAAAAATTCTTGACAACTTTTTATGCTCTTTCAAAAGAAAAGAAAAATAAAGCAGTACAGTTTTTGAAAAGAAACTCTAGCAAATAAGAAATTTCTCTGAAATAATCAATACTAAATCTGGGAGACCAAATTTCAACCCTCTCAAACCTGCCACATTTCTTGTAAATCCAGGAATCCCTGAAGTTTTACAGACTGGTTTGCCTGAGACTTAGATTCCTCTAATGTTTTGAATAGATCCTTTTACCCAGTGATATCAAAAGTTTTTACAAAAGTCAGTGAGTTATTTTAAATCACAGAATGAAAATAGAAAATAGGTATTTTCATTTTACAGTTAAAAGAAAATAGAAATTAACAGATTGAGATCAGCAAAGTCGAGTGAAATGGAATCTCTAGCTGGGCACCCAAAACTAGAGGCTCCTGAATTAGATGCCATGTGTGCACATTTTATTTCTCACAGTAAGAAATTCACAGAATCACAAAATATTCTGAGTTGGAAGGGACCAACAGGGATCCTTGAGTCCAGCTCTTAAGAGAATGGCCCATACAGAGATGAAACCCACAGCCCTGGTGTTATTAGCACCATGCTCTAAGCAACTGAGCTCATCTTTCCCAACTGCAAATACTACAGCAAAGGAGGGCACATGGTCAGCCTTCCTTCTCTTAAAGACTCATATTTAATAAAAAGAAATTAATTAACATATAATGTTCTACTATTACAGTCTGGCAAAACTGTTCAGACTTCACAGTTTTTCTGCAGCCTGAAATTCCTGGTATAGGGACACTGGGGGACCTGGACTGAAGTGATTCTAAGCCAACTTACATCTGCTGAAGATTTGCCCATGTAGTGGAAAGGGGCCAATAAGACTATACATATCAATTAGTCTAATTTGTCTTGAGATTTTTCTCAGACCTCTATGGGTTTTCACACACTTTATTTTTAAATGCTGATTATACTGTCATTTAAGGAAGCAATATGCTGCCTTGACAAGACTGGTGACTTTAACTATCTGACATTTTCCCTGCAGACATTTTCCTGCCTTTGCGTGCAGGTTTCTGAGTAGGTGATGGCTATATAGGAGACAGCCCTGATGTTCCAATATCTTGTGAACTCTATGATCCAAAAGTAATGTACTTAATCAAGTGTAAAGCAAAAGGTGATTAAGTTTTGCAGTATTGTACAATGCCTGACTGCTCAGAAATGCATCTTTTGATGTGGTGCAGAGAATTGGACCAGTTCTGTCTGCTTTACCAAAAAATGACATTTTAGTAATCTGAAAAGAGAGCCTCAAAAATCCCCACAAGTGTTTAACTTTGATCTGAAGCTTTAAAAAGATGATATTTATCTGTTTGCTTGGTTAATTTGTTTGAATTTTAAGCTCAGGAAGTGTAAATTTGACATCTGTGGAAGCAGTTCTTTGCTTTTTTTCCAGATGAGGTTGAGCAGGGGCAGCAAATTTCCAATCATCACTACTTGTTCTAAGCATCCAACCAAAAAAAGAGAAAGAAAGCAAAAAACCCCCAAACCATCAACTCACCTTTCCATTGTGGTTTATATGAATTATTAAGAACTGAGATTCAGTGGAGCCTCAACCCTTGAGCATTGAATCAATACTATATTTTATATAACAAGGGCAGTAAACCCAGCTTGTTCTCCTTCCATCACAGTGAAGCCTTGTCAAGTCTCTCAGGCAACCTAATTCACTAGGGCCAAAGTCTAACACCACTGACGTGAAAGGTAGATTGAGGTGGATTGAAAACTGGCTGAAGGCTGGGCCTGGAGGGTGCTGATCAGTGGCACAAAGTCTAGTTGGAGGCCAGTAATTATGGGGTACCCCAGGAGGCAGTACTGGGGTCCAGTCCTGTTTAACATCTTCATTAATGACCTGGATGATGAGCAGGTTTGTAGATGACACAAAACTGGGAGAAGTGACTGATATGCCAGAGGGTTGTGCTGTCATCCAGAGGGACCATGACAAGCTACAGAACTGGGCTGACAGGAACATCATGAGGTTCAACAAGAAGTCTGAAATCCTGCTCCTGGGGAAGAACATGTAAGAATATATGCTGAGGTCCACCTAGCTGGAAAGCAGCTTGGCAGAAAAGGACCTGTGGGTCCTGGCAGGCATCAAGTTGAGCCCACAATGTGCCCTTGCTGCACAGAGGGTTAATGTTATCCTGGGCTGCGCTGGGCAAAGTATTGCCTGCAGCTTTAGGGAGGTGATCCTTCCCATGTATTCAGCACTGGTGAGCCCATACCTGGAATGCTGCGCCCAGTTCTGGGCTCCTCAGTACAGGAGAGACACAGACATACCAGAGACAGTGCAGCAAAAGGCCACAAAGACGACTAAAGTACTGGAGCATCTCTCCTATGAGGAAAGGCCGAGAGAGCTGGGACTACTTAGCGCAGAGAAGGCTTGAGGGGATCTTAACGGTTATAAATACCTGAAGGGAGAGTGCAAAGAGGATGATAATACCTGTGACAGGAGCGGGGGCAATGAGGACAAGGTGAAATAGAAGGTTCTGCCTGAACATCGGGAAACACATCTTCCTGTGAGGATGACCAAGCACAGGCACAGGTTGCCCAGAGAGGTTGTGGAGTCTCCTTCCTTGGAGATATTCAAAACCACCTGGACGTGGTTTTGAGCATGTCTCAAGGTGGTCCTGCTTGTGCAGCAGGGTTGCACAAGGTGACTTCCCTTCCAAAGTCAACCATTCTGTGATACCGTGATTGTGTGAAACACTTGTTCACTTCAGTGGGGTTGAGATGTCACCTTCTGCCCAGGGGATCATGGAATTCAGCTCACTTTCTTGTGCTGTAAGATCTGTTTGCAGCCACTACTGAAGGACAACTTTTTACTATGTCTTGGACATGAGAAAGAATGGATCTGTACTGAGTTCAGTGAGAAGATATCTCTGCAATTATTGCCACTTGAGTAAGGGTACATAAAAGGGTGAGTCGTGATGGGACAATGCCTGGAGGGAACTGACATCAGCAATCCCACTTTCAGAGGGAATAATCAGGCAGATCTGTGTCAGCCTGTATCCAAAAGATGAAAGGCTCCTTTGTCATATCACCTGTAGCCAAACTACCTGACTGCACTTTCAAACTCCTTTCCCAAACATAAAAACCAAATACAAATTTCCTCACACATATCGCAGGTCACGCATTCCACATTGCACTGAGCATAATCATGTGGGCACATTTCTGATCCTCTGTATGCCAGCAAGGAAAGTTCATACGGTCACCAAGAGGGGAAGGGCTTGAGTAAGCCTATTGAGAAACTAAGAGGTACAGAAGGCTTCAAAGTATTTCCTTTTTGTCCTGCTTGGTAAATGGAATACTGAATGTGAGTGACAATGAAGAGGGAAGAAAGGAGATAATAAATCCTGTTTGCTATTTGAGGTTTTAAGTTGTTCTTTGAAAACGGAACCTGAAGTTGACTGAACTGGGTTATATATTATATTTAGGAATATGTAGAGCTTGACTGCAGAGATGTTACACATCCTACAGTATTTGCAACTCTGAAGTAGAGAAGATGCAGCCTAAGAAACTGAGTAATGACCAGACTAAATTTATAAATAATAGTCTAAGTCCTTCGCTGACATAATTGCACGTCACTCAGGTGAAAAACAGTTTCAATCTGCACCTGTTGGAAGTCTACCTCAGTGTTTCATACCAAAAAAGGAAAAAGGAAATGAAAAGATTTACAGGTTAGAAACTGAACTGTGGGTTAAAAGTAAAGAGTAAAATTCTATCTTTTAAATAAATCTGTTGTGATTCAAAAGATATCCACAAGGAACACTCAGAGTGTGTTTTGGGGACACCAAGCCTTCATCCTTTAAGTGTTTTAGGCCAAAGTCAGGAAGACAAATGATAATCCACACAATAGAACAAATGCCAAACAACACCTGCTTCAAGCAAGGGGAAGAAACAAATCATGCTGAGACCAATTTTTTAATGCAAGAGAGAGGAGAAGCCTTTCTTTTCCCCAGGAATCTCTTCAATATGAAAATTGTAGAATACAAAAAGCACCTCATCCCACACAACTGAAGCAAATCAATCGATCTTTTCAGTCTTTTCCCATCCTCTTTCTTCATCACTTAATCTGTCCACTGAACCATTTCTATTTATACTGTTTTCCCTATTTCCAGATTCTAGAAGAGAGAGGCATAACTCAAGATTGCTTCTTTTTCCAAAACTTTTAGCTTCTCTCACAATACCATGCAAGCTGGGAAATACTTTTAAATATGCCAAAGTCCTCCTACTCATCTCAAATCCGCAGGTAGTTCCTTAACTCTTTAAAAATGACAGCAGAGGTTCAGATATTTTAAAGCCAAAAGGGACCTTTACTATTCTGCAGCCTGATCACTGCCATAAAATGGATCATAGAAACCTACTCTGAAATCCCTGCAGGAAAAACATTTTTACTGGTTGAGGTAGAGTCTACCTCACTAGAATCTATCTAGTCAAAGTCATCTCAGCTTAAATGAAAGATTTGAATGCTGGGCACATCATAGAAACTATATTCTGCTACATAGAACATTTTCCTTATCCAGTTACTGTTTTGTAAACATGTATACTGTGAATGTAAATATAAGCTGAGATCCAGCATTCCTGAGCATTTAAGCAGTTAATTTTCATTTACATTCTCCTTAAAACACTTTTGTGCTCTTTAGGATCTTCTGCCAAATCCTAAAATCTGTACGACATATTCCAGAAATATTTCTACATTACCTGCTTTGCAAACTAAAACTCCAAGAACAATTGGACATATTCAGAGTATTCAGAGAAAGAAAGAGCTGATGTAAAGGATTTAGAAACTATGTCTCATTTCCTATTCCAAATAAATTCTGTAGCAAAACTGCTATCCTATTACATTTATTGTTGAATGTGATCCTTAGAAATATTTCAAATTCCATTTTCTAATTTATCATGTAACTGATCTCACAATTTAGACTGGTGTCTGGTGAGATTTGGGCCCCAACAGAATGTGTCCTGTTTACAAGAAAGCTTAATTAGCTCTAGCATCTCTACACATTTAACAGGAGGAATCATATTCCTCTTACATGGACAGTATTTGGTTGGTAGAAAAGTGTCTAAAAATTGTGTTACATTTTTGCTGATGCTTCCTCTTAAGCTGCTTTACCAGACTTCGCAATATCCTACCTGATAAAATTTACTTTGGCCAATATTAATCAGTCAGCTTGATGTCCTAACATTTACTTTTCTCTTTTGTTGTTTGCAATGCTTCTTGGAACTGGGACAAATATCAGCCATGCGCTCATGTAAAGTCTGTGGTATGTACTATATAAATGAGGCTGCAGTTCTCACTACCTAGCTGCCATCTGAACAGTATTCTCAGATCTTTACTGCTGAAAGGGATCGGTTTTCCTCGGGTGCCATGAAGGCACTAATAGCTTTAATACTGCTTGTTCAGCTTCCAGTTCACAAAGCTGTACCAGCAGCTCCCCCTGCTCCCTTGGGCTGTGATGACCCAGAATCTGAAGCAGCAGCTGAAGTTGCTGTGAATTACATTAATGGCCACAGTCACCACGGATACAAGTTTGCCTTAAACAGAGTCGAGGATGTCCGTGTGGTACCGCAGGTAAGTGAGGAGCTCGCGGGCAGAGCACTGTGTTAACCTGGGCATGCTTGGAAATGACCAGTACAGGGATTTGCCAAGGGCTGTGTCCTCACATGGGGAAATCAGCATGGCTCTGTTGATTTAAATGGGGCAAGGCCACCTGGTAGCAGTGGAGAATCCAGGTCACTAGAATGTATATCTCAAAGAGCAGAACAGAGTGGGGGGAGAGAAATGTTCAGATGTTTTTGTACAATGGGCTCAGTTTACAAATGCAGTGTGCTTGCTAGGGCAGATCATTCAAAGTGCTGATTCATGAGCCCAGTAGCTAATCTGGAGGAAAACTGAGGATAATCTTTGAGATGCAGGTAATTATTTGCTGGCTAAATGCATACCTATCGTAACTCCATGCTATTAATGATTTTGTAGTGAGCATTAATTTTACCTAATATCCCATTGAGCTGACAAGGAACCTGAATGGAAATAACTGCAACTTATTTTCATTGAGATCTATCGTCATCATTGTAGGCATATAGAAAAACTGTAGAAATGGTCATGAATACAATGTATACACCAATTCAGAACCTTTGATTCTTCAAAATGTTGAAAATGGTCCCAAATATTAACATGAATGAACTTCCGAGGCTGTTTTCTACTCCTTATGGGAGAGAAGATACCAAAGTCATTTAGAAAAGACTAAAACAGACATGAATGAGATTAGAAGTGTGCCTAGAGTTACCCACACAGAAACACTGGTGACACTGCTTTGCTAATGCTTTTACAGTAAAATAACTTCATTGGTTTAAATGGAATCACTCATGAATCAAACTGCAGAAGCAGTTTCAAAGTTAGAGAACCCAAGGAATCATGTCTTATGTTATAGTTGCAAAGGTTCAGAAACAGCTATAAAAGATCCTGCAGCCCATAAAACAAAAGGAGTATTGGAACTCAGGTGATGCAGTTCAGTGTAATCCCAATGGACTAAACAAAACAGGTCAATATGCACCAGTGTTTATTTGTTATCTGGTTATAGAAACATGAAGTTTTTTCATCAAAAAGACAGCTGTTGATTTTTTAAAACTATCCAACAAAATAAAATCAAGTTAACTTAAGAGAATTGGCCCACTATATACAGACTGGACTTTCAAAACTTTATAGGCCTGTTCCTTATTAGCTGAAAAAAATCAGTGTGATTATCTTGACTTACTCCAGATCTGGAGTCTTGCTTTTTTATGAACTTAAATATTAAGGACCTTTTCAGTTACTCCAGTGTATGCTTGGAGCTACCCACGACAGTCAGCAAAGAGACCCCAGTGCAGCCCCAGGGAAGAAATCTGGTGATGTTTTGCGAAGTGATTACAACAATTCCTGTGTTTTGTTATTTTTTTTTCTTCCAGGGGCCAAATAATGACATCATATTTCTTGAACTCGATTTATTAGAGACCACGTGCCCTATTCTCAGCCCTACACCTCTTGCAAACTGCACAGTACGGAGCTTCGCAGAACATGTGAGTACCTAAACACTGCTAGCTGGGTCCAAAGGTGCATGTTCAGCATGTTGATGCCAGAGGCCAGGCTATCACCAATCAGATTCCCAGGCAAATGTTGTATCACTGTAATCTCCTTGCTGATTCCCTTGCCTTCATGCCATGAAAGGATTTCACTCCTGAATTTCTTTTATGCCCTGTTATGTGAAGAGGACAGATCACTGTCAACATAACATCCCCCATACAGTCCGTGAATGCCATGGGGTTCTTTAGGGCCTTCAGATTCAGCCCCCCATTATTGGCCCAGATGTCACTGCCTCATTGCAAACCAAAGACTGTTGTAAACCTGTGCAAACATAACCATCCCTTGGCTACATGTGGGGTGTTACCTAGTGAAATTCCATCAAGTCTAGCTACCTAGTCCTGGCTGAGACTGCAGAAGAGCTATTCCCTTCAGATAGGGCTCTGCCTTCAAAGTAATGCTCAGCCAGAATTTACTGGCCTCAAATACTTAGTTCTCATGCAAGTGTGATCCAGCTTTGAGAAGCTTTCCCTGACCAAAGCAGCAGAAGTGTTGTCTGAGCACAGGCAGCTCTGGTTTCTAAGCAGAAAGCAGAGTGAGCAACTGACAGTTTAAGCCTGCTGTTTCTAGAATGGGGCCCAATTCACAGAGCTCACTAAATATGAATCATGGTCCACCCCTGTATTCAGATCCCATTTTCCGTCTGGGGGGAGGTAACCCTGACTGTTCCCTCTTCCCAGTGACTCCAGCTTTGCCTTTGACATCTCCTCCCTGCTGGATCACGTTGCGTGTGAGCCAGCTCACACAAGGCAGCACACTCTGCTGTTACCATGGCCACTGACCAGCTGAGATTAGTGAGAATGTTATCAAACAGCTCTGCAGAAGGTCTTAATTCATAACTATTCATATTCTTTGCTCTTTATGAGAGAGGAACCTGTACCAAATGTCCATAATCTGGCTACCCGGGCACTCCTGATACTTTTGAGACCCAGATTTAGATCTGAATTTCGTAGCTCTGATCTGCCTTTTACAAAATCACAGACACCAAGGTACGCCTAGCAGTGCCTTTGCAATCAGACCAATATTGCCAGAATGCTCAGCCAGGATCTGTTCTTTTGAATTTAGTTGCCCTTTTCAGAAAATCTGATTTATCTGAACAATGTAACCCTTTGATTTTTGTCTCTCTCTAGGCAGTTGAGGGTGACTGTGATGTTAAACTGCAGAAGTTGGATGGGACAATATCTGTACTTGCTAGCAAATGCCACTCACATGCAGGTAAAGGCTTTGTTCTGTAGGTTTGAATCCAGAGGCTGGAGTATTATTATAGCAGTGGTTACAGTTCAGTAGCTTTTTTCATTCCAAACTTCTGGGTATAAATATGGCATAAAGGATGACAGTTAATGAGCTTTCTAAATGCAGCTGTTTTGAACGTCATTTCCCCCCCTTTTCTGATTTCATTCAGAAAATGAATTACCATTTACTATAACAATTAAGATACTGTAAGACTAAGTGGGCAGCAGGTCCCAGATTTGACCTAGAGATTGCTTGTCCTGAATCTTTTCATTCAGGGGTTTAACCTCAGGAATTTGATTCCTTGTTGGTCTGAGTTTACTTGAGCTTGTTGATTGTCAGAACCCCTTTGGCAGAAGCAGCTTATTTACTAAACCCAGCATTTTCAATACTGCCATGGGAAAGCAGAATGTCTATTCTGCATGCTTGGTATGAGATCTCTTTGCTCTGTATGAGATGTCTTGTGTACTACTTTCAAAACTGGTGACTGAATGAAATAACACACTCACACAAACACAACTGTAATAAATTGAAATATCTTAATTTTTCCACCGTTCCTAGTGTGAGCTGAAGCACCTTTTTATTGGTGTCACAGACAGTTTGCCAGAAAGTAAATTTACTAAAAACTGAGTAAGAACATTCAAAATGTGCTATTAAAGTCCACAGCACTTTTCTTTGCAGAAAGATTTGAACGGCCAAGTCATGTGCCACACTGCCATCTGTAGCCTGCACTGCAAAAATTCCTGCCACTGTAATTTGGGACAGACGGTGAAACAGGGTTTTGTGTGACTGAATAGGTCTATAATGCCTTTCAAAAGAATTTACAATCTCATCAAAACATAATCCCTTCGGTTCCTCCTGCAGACTCAAGTGAAGACATTAGCAAAGTCTGCCCTGACTGTCCACTGCTGGCAAGTTTGAACAACACTGAGGTGTTAGAAACAGTGTCAGCTGCACTCAATGACTTCAACAGCAAAACCACTGGTCCTTACCTCAGACTCCTTGAGATTGGAAGAGGGAAAATACAGGTAATTACTAGAACTATGTCTAGACTTCCATGTAAACAGAATATTTCATCTTCAGCAACTGTGCACTGATAACTAGTCATGTTTGCAAACAGATTCAGTTTGCTTGCTCTAATTTGCCCTACAGATTCGCTCTTATTTCCCAAGTATTTTGTGCCATTTTAGCCACAGGATTCCCTCACTCCAGTAGGAGATGAAGACACAACATTTGCCTTTTATCTTTTCTCTGCAGCTCTGCAGTTTCACAGCACAAAGTCACTTAAACAGTTTTCCTGTTTTATCAGTATCACCCAGCACATGTTGTTGCTGTTGAGTTTGCTGTGGGTGCCACGAACTGCTCTGCAGAAGAAGCCAAAGTTAATGTGGGGGCTTGTCAGCTGCTGCCTGAGGATCAGTCTGTGAGTATGCCAGCACCAGCCCCAATCCCAACAACTCAGAGGTGGAAAAACAGCATCATGCTGGGATGAGCTCGCACTTGAGCAGGAACAGACCCCTGTGGGGATCAAAGTGCAAGAGATGTGTACCATCATGATATGCTTTTCAATATATCATTCCTAAAGCAATATCACATCTTTCTCTTCTCTCTGTGGTATCTGGACTGAATCCTGATGGATTTGAATATATTTGAAAAAGGCTTGAGAACCAAAATGTCCTTAAGACAGAATATTTTTAAGCAACAAAATACATATTTTTGTTTACTCTTCTTAACATGAGCACCTGAGAAAATCAGGCTCTTCATACTGGACAGTACACAAACACATTAAAAAAAAAAGCAGACTGTTTCCCCTTCCTACAGTTCCAGTGCTGTCAGTGTGCTTTCTTCCCATATATAGGCTCTTGAGAATTATACTGTACACTTTATCATCTTAAAATTCTTCTGTTTCTGATGAAATTGAGTCCTAAGCAGTTTTAGTGGGTGTGAGCTTTTTACTTAGATTTTTATATATTCTTTCCCTCCCTCATATCCAGACACACAAAGGATCTTACTCCAGAAGAACGCAGGAGTTATTTGCTGCTTATGCATTTAAAGAGCTTGGCTTTTGAGCCCAAAAGGCTAAAAAGCAAGCACTTTACTGCTCAGATAAGACATGACAACATGTAGCAATTTCTAAATGTGCTGAAATTAAAAATTGTAATGCAGGCCCCCTCTATTTTCTAACTATTTTCTCTTGACTATGTTCTGCTTTGCCAGAATTTTGGTTTCTGCACAGGAACAATGGTAAAACTTCCCTCACAGAACCTTCTCGTGGACTGCCAGTTGTACGGACATCAGGTACCAACTCCAGATATTTCCTTGCTTTCCAGAGTATTCTAACCTACTAGTACTGTTACAAGCCATCACCTTGAGTTTACTTCTTTCACTGTAGACTGCATTAGCTATCTCTGATAACTTGAGTTTAACTTTGTATCCTAAAAACAAGGTAAGGTAGCTCCTGACTATCCTATGGATTTCTGTGCTTAGAATTATGTCAGCTCTGCCTTCCATATTTGACAGTTTGTCCTTCTAACCATCTGGGAGATTCACATGTCTAGTAGGGCAAAGGGAACCAAACTGCTCAGCTAGAGGGGTAAGGCAGATAAATGTAAAACAGAAATGAGTATTGTAGTGGATGAAATCAGCTGGGAGCTTTTAGTAGTCCTTAGGCATGACTGAATTCAGGGACACTGACCTGCACTGCTACAGCAAGGAGAGGGAAACATATGCACTCGACCTGAGTGCTCTCCACGTATTTTAGTCTACATTTGCTCTGAGAAGGACTAGTTGGTTGAATGCTTCCTATGGACCAGAGCTCTTGGTAACTCAATAGTAGTTAGCTGTCTAGGAGGTATATGAAAGAAAGAATGAGGCAGCTGGTCTTGAGTACTTCGACAGCTGTGCAGGTGGCCCTGGGAAGTTCATATACCACAGATTTTGGTGCTAATGATCCACCAGCTATAAAAAAAGGAGTTTGTGGGCTTCTGTGTATGTGTTCAAATCCAAATCAAACTTCTGTGATGGTCAGGAACATTTGTACCTGGGTTGGAGGCCTATAGCTAGTTAGGAACAGGGTACCTAGTAAGATATCAATGACCTGTATGTCATAAGCCCCAGGTCACTGAAAGCAAACACAAACTGTTTTTCTTTTCCAGCCTGGAGTTACCTATGTGCATGCAGGACAAGATACATCAGCAGGACTGCCACCCAGTGCTGTAGGTGTCAGCAACCATGATCTCAGGGTTTCCTACCATAACCCTCTTGCATCTGAATCCAGCTCTTCAGAAGTGTTTCGTTCCATGCTCTCGGCAAAACCTGTAACAAAGAGAGCAGTTGCAGTGGCTGCTCAGCACGACAAAGTACCTCGCCCAGTTGGTTTTGTGCCTCCTCCTCCTCCTCCATGCCCTGGGAAGATTCGCCATTTCGATATCTAGGCTGTGCCACAGACATGAAATACAGCTGATTGAAGGATCAGTGTGCAGCAGCAACAGCAACACACAGACCATAATATCAAGTGCAAATAGGTGAGACCATTTGACTCTGAGCCCAAATGAGTTTTACCCTCCAGAGAACAAAGCCATGGCCAGAATCTTGCAAAGACCTGCTCCAAAATATAGGTGATTTCAACATATAGCAGTAGTTTTCTTTCTATACTAGGATTCTCTAGTTAAAATATAGAAAATATTGTTTCAATGAAACTGTTGTAAAAGCTATACAACAGTTGTAGCTTTGTAGAAACACTACCCAAAAGGTTACTTCACAATAAAATGTTCAATGCTTTGGTACCTTCTATCTGTATATATTTTCATTTAGTTGTGAAGTATCTCCTTCACAGCATCATGAGTCATATTCTGGGCTTGATTTCAAAAACAGTAAGCTCCTGCACTTCTCATCAGCTTCACTGGGATGTGTGGGTGCTGAGCACTGTGGAAAATCAGGTCAGTCCTTTCTTTTGATCACACAGCAATACCACTAAAAAAGTGGCAGGAAAAAATGTACTTTTCTCTTCCACCTGTAATGTTTCCTAGCATGTACCTACTTTTAGTATCCACCAGAAGTACCTCAAAACTTTTGGACATGGTATAAGAGCATCCATATCTATGAAAAGAACAGAGAATCAGGACACATTCATTGCTGGCAGGCTGAAAGCATCAATCCTTGCAGTCAACTACATGTGTATTGTCTGTCTTCCAGCAGACACACAGGTGTAGTATGATCATGGAGTCCTGTATGGCCTGTGTGCATATGAGGAAATGCCAATTCAAGGGAATAAAAATTATACTGCAGATACGTATCTCATCTAACAGGATCCAGACAGTGATGGCAATTTACTATTGTCCTAGCAGTCAAATCTTTCCTGAATTTCTGGCACATGTTAGAGGCAAAATCTATTCTAGGTAGAGAATTAATAAGGGGTTGGGGCCAGAAGGATCTTTACTGCCAGCCAGACTGGAATTCTGCAGGCCCTGGGGAGCAGTCTCAAAGACAGTCATGAATCTTTAACCAGGAACAGCACTTGCTACAAGATAATTATCATGCAGGCAGCAAAAATTGCAGAACACATGTCATTTCTGAAGTGTTTCAAATAACCTATCCTGTTCTCCTAGTTACAACCTTCCAGTATTCAGTAAGCAACACAACTAACATTTGCTCTTGGTGACAGTGCAACAGGTTGCAATGCAGAAAGGTTCTGTGTTGCTGTGTCACTGGGGAAAGGAAAAGCCATAGGCACTTGCACCAGCACTGCAGCTGGGTGTGTGGAAAAAAAAAGGAAAATCAGCCCAAACTCTGTAAACCATATAATGTGATGGCAACACACTGAGGACAAGCTCTGCCCATGAAGGCAGCAGCTCTCACATTTCAAGCAAAGGCTGTTTTGCAGGAAGTGTTTCAGCATTTGCACCAGTCACTGCCAGTCAATTGCTCAGGGATTTTTTGCTTCTCTGTAAAGCAGTGACTCCAGGACATTCTGCCATTCCCTCGACAAGTGCTTGTACTAAGCTGTAGACATTTCTTGATGTAGTAAGGTAGGTGGTCCTCCCATCTCACTGCATGAGATGCAGTAGAGGATTTAATGAAACAGAGACTATTATGATCTGCATTATTGTAACACCAGACGCATGAGACTTTTTAAAACTAGGGATCACCTTAACTAAATCATAAAAATTGTCTTGTATATAATGAAGTAGGCACTAACTTACAGAGAAGACGGTTTTCCAGGCTTGGAAAATTATCTAACTGTAGAAACAGTATGTTTACAAAAGGGATCCCTGTCCATGAGGATCTCTGAACTTCAGAAATGCTGCATTTTCTTCTTGCCTTTTCCACTGACATAAAGCAAAGAAAAGTAGCAGAAACATCTGTGGCCTCCATACTTCACAGATGTTCTCCTACACCTGGTGTAACTACTCCATTGTTTCCTAAAACAGGAAGAAAAAAAAAAGTAGAATTTCTCTGTGCATTCCAGTTGGTAGCTGCACTTCATCTTCTTTCTCCTTAATGCTTGCCCTCTTAAAGACACATTTGCACTCTTACAGATCCATTTTCCATGACTGCTTTGAAGCAATCACTTTGTCTCCCCCCAGCATAGCCCCATATACGTGCACTTGGACCTTAGTAACAGATTCAGCATTTAAGAATAGATTCTCTGGGCAATGAGAACTATGAAATGGAGATACATAACATACAAATGCCTCCTCCCTTGAAATGCAGCATGAACAGTTTTGCCAGGTCTGCATTGCTGGCTGACAATGTTTTTCAGCTTTTTCAAACCCTGTTTTGCAAAAGCATATGTACTTCATGTGCTGCTTTGGCTGAACACGCTCAGATTTCCCAGATGTGTTCGTGTTTTGAGGTCAGCTACTTCAACGGAGAAATTTTTTCCTTTCCAGTCAGAGGAAGAATACAAAGAACAGAGTCAGGGATATAACAATTCCCTATTATAAGAAGCACCGACCCAGCCAGTACTAACTGGCACCCATCTCCATAGAAATGCCATGCACTGTGAGGATAAAGAAAATGAGTTATTATCCTTTAGCCGCAGGGGAAGCATCCCCAGGCACAAGGAACAATGTGAGTGAGTCTGCATTGCTGCTTCTGCTGTTCCTGTACTATGGCTACAGCAGTGTTTCTCAATATTCACTCCTTCTATCCCTTCCCTCCGGGATACAGTCCATGCATTATCCCTCACCCTCAGTTTGGAAAGCAACCGGTGACATATGAGGGGGCTCATTTTGGCAGCCATGTGCCCCTTCTGTCCTGCTATCTGTGTTTTGCACCTTTGTCACCAAAACAAATCTTAGAAGAGTTTCAGTCCCAGTGCTATTGTAGGTCTTCTGGCATGTACAATCCTTCCCAGGTTTCTATGGACATTCCTTGGGACAGGTTCTGCTGTCTCACAGAGGAACATGCTCTGAACACTGCTGGACTAGTAAAAAAAGTGACAATAGACACATTTTTAACCACATCAACCTTTACAGTAGTATTAGAGACAATTATGCCCTTCCTTTGCACTTCTCCATCTTCACTCCATACAACCCTCAAACTGAAAGGTACTCGGTGTCCTCCAGCAGACAGCTGTGATCTCAGAGTCCCCTGATAGAAAATGAGGGCCAGGGAAATGGTAACCAAGCTTCCAGAATTGCCCCTTCGTGACATTCACTGGGATCCTCCTCAAGTAATGGTTGCTGTCACTTCTCCAGATCCTCAAGGTAACAGCCACTTGTAAAGTTATTCCCCCTTGTCTCCAGCATGGAGTTCCTGACAGGTTACTCACAAGGCACACTGCTGTCATTTCAAACTAAAGTTTCTCAAGGCAGAATTTTCCATGACCCTTGAGGGGTCTCAATACCTCTAAGGGTACCATTCATGTGTAGGTATCCAGTTGAGTAGAAATGCTCACAGAATAAATCCAAACCAAGCTTTCTATCACAATCAAACTGACTGCATATAATAGAGTCAATACATTTGTTTATAATTGGCATTTAACAAATGCAAAGGGCAAAATCAATCAACCTTGTGGGCCTTATCCATTTCCTGTTCGAATTACTGAGATCTTTGTCATTGTCTTATTTGCAAAAAGAACTGGATCACTGACAGAACAGAGATGGAGCCAGACTGTCCTGCATATAGGCTTATTTAAGCAAATCTAGTTTCTTAAGGAAGCAGCTTTGTGTGTGTATTCTTGTCCCTTGTCATAAGGTCAAAGTTGCATGACCTGCCCAGTGAAGTCTGAATTGGAGATGGAAAGCCAAAAGGAGAAAGTGCTGTCTGGTCTCAGAGAAAGTGACAACACTTCTGCAAAACCTTGTAATCATTGACTTAGTGTTTGCTGTTGCAGCTGTAGGTTTAAAGGTGATGGTCAGTGTGTAATAAAAAGGAGGCAAAGTTTATAAAGAGATTTGGCTCCACTACAGAAGTGTGTGGTTTCACTCAGGTCTCAGCCCCTCCATCCTGACTGACCATTCTGATCTGCTGCACCGGCTCTCTGAGCAGAATGGTTTGGCTTGTTCCGGTGCTCTTTGGCATCCAGGCGCTTTGTTCCTGCGCTGCCGCCCCTCCTGCCCGCGGAGCAGCGGCCGCGCTGCTCTCCCCCCGCTGTGATGACACCGCGGTAGAGGAGGCTGCAGACCTGGCTCTTCGCCAGATCAATGCTGACCGAGCAGAGGGCTACATACTCAGCCTCTACCGAATTTCCAGCGTTCGAGAACAACCTCAGGTAAGTTACCCTCTTGCTCTGAAGCTGTTTCTCCCATGGAGAGCCCTGTGTCTATCGCTATTGCTTAGAAATATCTATTTGAATTAAGAAATATTTTAAAAGGCAAATGTAAAGTTCCATTCACAGGACTCCAGAGGCCATGTCAACTTTATGCACACATGACCAGAAACAGTTTCATCACCACTGTGGGCAATTAGAGAGCAAATCTCAGTCATGGCTCTCTGCTGCCTGCCCCTGGAATAGCTCCAGGCATCAGTTCAAATTTGATATGAAACACCACTACTCTGATTTAATTTCATTTTACACCTTCTTCCCACTGCCTTGAGCAGTTGGAGTGCAAAGGCTGTTAAGTCATCGTGTGTTTTGCACAAAAGATGTAAGCACTAACAGGTGTAAACACATCCCGCTTGGGACCATGGAATTCCTTTATAGACCTCTAAAAGATGACTCACTCTCCAGAAGAAATCTGAAACCAGTTCAAGTGAAAAAATACACTGCAATTACTTATGGAATATCACTCACATTTCCTCAAGTATCTTATTTCTCTATGTGTACTTAATTCATCACTATTTTGTGTTACAATATCTGAATCTACTGGATCTAGCTAGGGACAGCCTGAAATGAGTTCACAAGGCCCACAACAGATAATGCACTGTGGAAGCATGCTACTAACATTCCCTGCAATGCCTACTCACTTCCCATAAGCTTATCTAAAAGGCCGAGTTCTGAAGTCTTAATGAAAATCAGGCTCGTTGCCAGATGTTTAAAGATCTGGACCGGCAAGGATACGACACTCCTTCCTGCTGCCCTTACAAGGACATGGTTTCTGCGGACACGCTGTGGCCTCCAGCAACCTGAGATCTCACAGCTAAAGATGCCCACTGTGCTGGGCTGTGCACTGAGTTCTCCATGTTGCTTTGCTCAGGTGACAGAATGTGCCCAATAAGCAGCTGGATCATGGCTCTTCAGAATTTTTCCACATGTGCTGCCTCTGAGCTGGCCCAGAAGCCACATCACCAGTCATGCAGTTTGGTACTCAGACCCCCCTGCTCAGGCTATTTCCTACTGATAATAACTAGAGCCCCCTGCTATGACCACCCCAGAGTGCAGAGATGTTGTAAATCATTCATCTCCATGCCTCTTCCTTCAGCTGTGCCAAGCATATCTCAGCACAGGAGAATTTTGGTCCTTGTATGTGATTTGGTCTGTCACTTAATTTCCTAGAGACTTAACTTACCGCTTTAGAGCAAGCACCCTTTGTTCATTTGGGGGCTTAATTTACTTTTATTCTGTCTTATTTTTTTCATCTCATATGCTCTTATCCTGCAAATAAGGTGTTTCAAGACATTGCAATAACAAACCAGACAATCTCAGCCCTTTATCTGATTTTTGCTGCTGCTGCAACTGAGTACCTAAGGATCAGTCTGCCATGTCAGGGGGGTTCACAGACAGTAACAGCCTTATGCCACCTCCTACTCCTCTCAAAAATCTAAAGAAATCCTCAGGATTTTTACCAGTCAGTGGTCCTTCCTCCCACTTCTTAACCAGTACTGAGGATAAAAACATTTTCAAAGTTACTTCAAATTCAGTTCTGCCCTTAAGCAACCTGTGGTTGAGTTTTGCTCTAATTGAAACTAATGAGCCATCTGCTATGAACTTATATGCAAGTAGGACAGAGCTTCCTTTCATACAAGATACTCATGATTAACTTCACTGACAGGCACTTAACCAAAATTACAAAACATGCCAAAATATTTCATTTCTTTCCCTTGCACCAGGTCACCCTGCTGCCGCATTTCCTCTGGCTCCCAGGCTGCCCAGCACATATTGCAGCCTGGTACCAGCAGTGCTGAGGAAAGGATCTTTTTGGCAATGCAGAAAAGATATAGAAGTTTTTATTCAATACTAAGCAGATATCAAAAGGCCTTTGCGTAACGGTCTTCTAATGAAAATTAAAATAAGGATGATTAAACCTTCAGTGATCTGCTGAGCTCTAAATAAGCCCCAAATTATCCTTTCCCCAGTGGAGTGTGATACATACAGAAGCAGGTAGACCAAAAGATGTGCAGATTTTATAATAACCTCATCTGCTTATATAGAGCTGATATTATACAAGAGAGCTACAGGCAACAAGAAATACATTTGCTCTGTCCTGGTTGCATGTAGTGTTTCCAAGGTCACCAAGCTTTACAATCAACATTCATGACTCAGGAAACCCATCTAACACCAAACACAAATGATAAGATCATTTCTTTAATGAGGTGTGTGTGTGCTTTTGCCTCCAAATACCTTAACAACCAACTTGAAAGCTCAAGTCACCAGTTCCAGCTATTGGATTCCTTAAAGATGCAGGATAGTCATAGTGGTGTTTTTCTCTCACAGAGGATATATTTAAGGTTACAAGCTTGTACCAAATGCTGCATTACTCAAAATCACATTTTCAGCAAACAGTAATTACTTCTTAACAGGTCTTACTTTCTGTTTACTGATTCAAGCTACATTACCTCTTATATTAAGGAGACATATCAGCATGGTATTTAGACACCTTGTATGTAAACAGAAAATTATGATTAGTTCCTTCCACAGAAGGGTCTGTGCAGCCAGATGTGGGGATACTGCCGTGCCACTGTGCACAGCGCTGCTGAACCTCAGCACCACTCTTTGTCAAAATAGCTTTTGATCTTTTCACAGCCTTCAAAATGACACTTATAATTAAACCTCAGGATTAGTGTGGGCAAACCCTGAGACCTCAGTGGAAGACATTACCAGATTACTTCATGGAACACTTAGAGAAAAAAAAAAGAGGATATGAAAATAAAAAAAATCATAGAAAACATGAGAAGTTGCATATGTAACAATAGAAGTTAGAGACAAAGATAACAAAACAATTTAATAATTCTTTATATTTATTTTATATTAGTTTTGCTCTTCTGTATTGGAAGGATTTAGTATTACAAGTATATATGTTAGAACTCACGTAAAATCACCATCCCATAGATCTCTATAGTATGTGTTCAGAATAGTTTTTATCCCTCAATCTCCTCAGAACTCCAGCACACACACCTCCTAGCAGTTTTCTAAGAAGTATAAAACCAAAAAAGCCAGCCGTACTCCAGCCTTTAGATGCCCTATTGACTTGTCTTTAGTCACAGTTAAACAGAAATGAAAATTAAAGCCAAAATTGCAAAGATACTGGCCCAGATTTCTACAAGACTTGCCCCATTTAATGTTTTCTCCACAAACCAGTGAAATCAGTCAGGGATGAATGAACACTGTTCTCATTCAGTTTTGGTTTTTCTCCCTTTTCAGTAAGTGCTCAATCTCAGTCTAAACACGCAGCTAACACTCACTTCTAAGTTCTTTAGGATGTATAAATGACAGCTGCTCTCTTTCCAGCTTTCCACTAAAGATATAAATAAAACATGATCCTACTAAGCTGTATCCTTGCTAAATATGCAGCAAAGGTGCTTACCCACATCTACAGTGGAAGCAGAATGAGGAGCTGCACCGTGCAGCATCTCAGCCTCCTGCACCACATGGTGTAATCACTGGATATGTGGAGCTGTACTTTTCGTCCTTCCTTCCTCTTGCATCAAAAGATGTTTGCCCAAAAGTTAAGCCTGAACTGCTGTGTGCACCCTGTGCTGCAGTGAACTGAATAAAGGTTTCTGGACTTAATCACAGGCTCAGAAGTCAAGCACAGGACTGAAGCTTTAAGTGAGTCAGAGACACCTATGTGGATATGCAAGGTCTCTCAGAGCACTCTCTGAGAGCTGAAAGAATATTTAAGCTGTCTGCATCAACACAATCCATCACCTCTTTACAGAAAGGGCAAAGTATCCATACTTGAAAAAGACACTACTCTAAGAAATAAGATATTTCTTTTTCTAATTCCTACTGGGAATGTTCCATGTTAGGAATTTCTTATTAGTTGTAGTATTTATTGTCTCATTCTTATTGCAGACAAAGTAACCTACCATTCAAATCTGATAACAAAATGCAGTTGACAATGAAAACATCACCTTGTTTAGTCCTTATTCTTGGGTTCTGGTTGGTACCAGAATTAGAAGGATAAAACTGACTAAATGGCTGTTTTTTAACTAAAGCTGACTCGATGCATCACCAAGCCTGTCCTAACAGGGCCTAAATGTCACCTGATTTGCCACTTCTGTCCCACAGAATGTTCAGTTTTCAGGATATCTATGCATCTCACCTTCATGTTTTCTCTTTCTCCATCTCTCCCTTTTATATGTCACTGCTTTATTTGATACAAAACTGGGATGTGACCCTTTTGTTTCTTGTTTTCAGGAGATCACTGGTTCTGTCTTCTATCTCATCTTGGATGTAGTAGATACTGAATGCCATGTACTCAGCAAAAAATTGTGGAAGAACTGTAACACCAGACCTGCTCACTCAACTGTAAGGATTTTATTTTTCTATTTGATCTTGTGATGAGTTACTCAGGTACTACTAATGACAGCAAAATCCCTACACATGCATTTTCAGTGGGCAACAGAGCTCAGAAGAAATCAAACCCCATTTTTTAAGGTCCACAGTTTTACTCTGTACCTTTTAATCAGTTTATAGACTGCTAAGATTTATTTTAGAAAATGAAAATCAAAAGAAAGTTTTCAACCAGAACTAATAAGCAGACTGAACTAAATAGCCATGCTAGGACACTATTTAGAATAATGTTTTACTTTTTATAGCAACCCTGTAAGAGTTTATTTTAAAGACAGCCTGTCAAGAAGGGAATAAAAGAAACTCACTTTTATATAACATATGATTTTTGGTTTAGTTTAATTCCACTTTTATTCTGACAACTTTGCAAAAGTTGCACTGAAAAAGGAGAAAAAGGAAAGCTCAGCAAGATAAGCTGCAGAGACAGAAAGTGGCCTAAGACTGTTGCTGTAGGTGACCAAAATGATTCTGAACAAGTAAAGAAAACCCACCTTATAAAATGAAGAGTGACAAGAAAGTAGGTACATGTGAAAAAAAAGGAAGTTATGATTACATTGTCCTGGACTGCTTCAAAGGTCAATCAGTTTCAGCTTTTAAATGAAAAACTAGGAAAAAAAAAAGAATTCTCCTCACTTTTCATTACAGAGTTTTCATCAGGAAAAGGGTGCAAAGCCTATGTGGTCGATATGGCTTCAGTGGTGTCAAGAAATGTATGTTCAGAGGCCTTGATCACATGTGTAGCAATATTTAAGAAGCTCTTAAATTTACAGGCCCAATGGATAGGCCAGTGTTTTTTCTGCCATAAAATCATAGGTTTTTTGTGTGCAAGGGTGACCCTACTGTGCCATAAAACCGATTTAGGGTCCTTCCTTCCACTTTCCTTATGGTTATAGGGGGAAGGGGGAAGGTGGAAGACAGGGGACTGGATCCAGACACCCTGAGCTGATCTCCAGGTTTAAGCTCTCTTGGTTCTAGACATAGACCCAGCTCCCAGGGCAGGGGCCTGGCCAGGGAAAGCACTCTGTGACACTTGGGCACTTCTCAGCTGCCAGAAGAGTGGCTCTGTGTAGGCTACCCTGCAGACAAGCATTGCACCTGTATAGCTCAGAATTACACCAGGGAATAATCTGTCCTTTTATTTCTAAAGGAGATGCTTAGAAATGTGCTTATTGTCATTTGAGTATTAACAAAACTTTTGTCTTGAAAAGAATTTCATGATGGCAAGAAGAAAATTAACCAGTCACCGTCTAGGTACTACACGATCAGTGCAAAGGGTGCAACATTAATTGTTTCTAAATGTTTATGTTGTTTCAGGTTTATGGTCAATGCAAAGCAATTATCTACATTAATCAGGAAAGAAATATTTCTCATCTGAATACTTATGAGTGCACTTTACAACCAGGTATGTTTTTAACACGCTCTTTAGAAAAGGAAAAACACTCTGCCAAATAGCATTACTTTAAATTTTAATTGTAATTATGACACCACTCTATCTCCATTAGCTTCAGCTGCCCTGATTTTCTCAAGTCAGTGATCATAAGGCCAGTGAGGTCCTGCAGCTCAGAGCTGTTCAGTAATAACTATTTTAACCTCTGGGACACCCAGCAGAGCCTTTATATAGGCATTTACCCTCTGAACCAAAAAGCATTTTTATGAGTTTATGAAAGGCAAGTAAAAACAGCAAGCCCATTGTCAATAGATTGAACTTTTTCCTTCAGTGTCTCTGCCTCCACTGCAACATTTTCATGGGTCTGCAAATACATAAAGATTCAAAATTGTTGAGGGATGAAAACCTATGTATTGTTAGTCCAGGGGAGTGGAGGACAAGTGGGTAGGGTTGGGGGTGCAGGGGTATTTATAGTGACCTCCACTATCAACATGCTCTTATGGTTCTGCCTTCTCTAATGACATTTTTTTCTTGAATAAAAAGTTCCACCCAGATATATTTGGTCAGTATGTCCTGACTGCCCAGCTGATGACAGTCCAACTAAGCCCGAATATTTGGACGCTGCTGTTCAAAGTCTCGCCAAGTTCAACAAAGAGAGTGAACAAACTCATTATTTCTCTGTCCTCAGTGTCACAAGAGCTTCAATGCAGGTAAGCCAAGGCTCATCTGACTTGTTTTAGCCCTCAAGAAGTGTAGATCCTCCTGTTCTATGATTTGTTACGTCTTACAGATTGTTTTGATTTTGTATCTGTATAGTAGAGAGAATACTTTTATGCAAAATTCTCCTGATCTTCTTGAGTCAAGACTTTGATTCCATTTATTGCAAATAGAAAGGCTTTATGCAAAACTCAAGACAAAGACATGCTTCCAAAGTTCAGGAAAGCTTCACTGTGAGCCCTTTCTTCTTTCACCACCATGAATTAGCGACTCCCTACTAGAAATTATTTAATAAAGCACAGTCATCCCTTCCAAACACATTCACTGAATGAGTTTGAGCATGGTTTAAAACTAATTTTAGACTAACAGAGAGTTAATGATCTCATGGCTAAGCCCTGTTTGTTTGCCACAGTATTATCTGGTCTCTCTAAAATTCGTCATGTATAGATAACAAAGCAGCTTTCCTTCTTTGTCTCAAACTGTCAGATATTACTACAATACATTATTTCATAGCTTCCATTTTCCAGCCCTGATTTCAGAAATAGTAAACTAATTCTGTTCATTAAAACAGACAGAAATTATCAACAAAGCACTGAAGAAGGTATTTAGATATGTAATTCCACGTGGATGCTAAACTTATGATGAAAACCAAACTCATTTCAACTATAGCTAATCCATGAGTTACTAAGATTGTGCATATATAAGAAGTAAAAAATGACGAGGCAACACAGCAGCACTGGCAAATAAAAAATATTCTCCTGTAACACAAAGAACAGTAATGCCCCAAGCAGAACCTGCTCCTTCCAGACTTAGGAGTTTCATATCTATTTCAAGGTCAGTAGAATTCTTCATTCTTCCTGACATGTGCACCAGGTCTGACTGCCACTGGCCTCTCATTTACAGTGGGTCATTGGTCCTGCATATTTTGTAGAGTTTTTAATTCAGGAGACATCCTGCTCCAAAAAGGACACGGTTGCTGACGTCAAGTGTGAGCCACTTCCATCGGAAGTAGCTGTAAGTACTTTTTTTCCTTGTGTAAACACCTGCTTTCCAGATACTATGATTCCTCAGTGAATACTTAGTATATATCTCCTTGGCTCTTTGCAGACAAGAACCAAAACCCACAGGTGTCTTTTTATGGATTGTAGCTCATTCCTGTCTTGCAATTCTACAGACTGCTTTCGAATAGAGAAAACATTTCAGTAAAAGTTCTGAATTCTGACCTAGAAATCCCTGAACAAAGAAAAGAGAAAAAAAATACCATCCAGAGGAAGGTGAGGTAGCCATCACCTTACAAAACTGAATGACTCTTAAGAATTTATTCCAAGGAAACAGACACAGACAATAAATCACAAACAACGCATAAGGAGTATATTCATACTACAATTAGGTCAGCTAAGGAAAGCGCTTAGGAACTAAGGAAAAAATTCTATGAGAATCTGGAAGACGAAATGGGCATGTTGTCAAGAGATAACATTTCAAGCCCCATCTTAACTGAGATCCAAGCCATGTACAGCCCAGTACAAACACAACTACTAGAAACAACATTTTTTTCATGGTTTCTTTCACTAGTATGGTGTGAAATTGGTTTTATGTGGAAAATGATATTATGTTCCATACACAACTTGCCTGCATAGGGATATTTTGCTGCAGCAGAACATAAGCAAGCTGTTGTAGTTTGGCCTTAAGTGGCCAGCTTATTTTTACTATTGTGTTACCTAACCCTCCTTTGCAAACACAAAGCCTTTTTCAAAATGCTGCCTGCCTTTGTAAGATTGCCAATCCCAAAATAAAAGTTTGCCCAAGCTGTTTATCCCTACAAATACACTTAGAAGCTATAACTATTCAGCCTTTCATAATCACTTGCTTTACAAGACAGGAGCTTAGTATCAATGCTACAATGTGAAAAAATGGTTCTATTTTCTTCTTCCAGCAAATTGGATTCTGCAAAGGCTCTGTAGTAAACAGTCGCACGGAAAAGTTTGTCACAATATCCTGTGAAATCTACAGTCCGCAGGTATTTCTTAATCTAATGTTAATATTGCAAGAGTAATACTGCTTTACAAAACAAGTATTGAGCATTTGAAAGCCCATTTTTAAGTTTTCTTATCCGCAAAGAGATGTGCTTCAAGGAAGTGATAAGGCCAGATCAGGAAGAAATCTGTCTTGTGATCAAACAGACTGCTGTTAGGGGGATAAAAGGCAATAGAGTAAGTATAGAGACAATCAGACAGAATGTGTTCAGAATGCTCTACAAAGAAATTGCAAATCACGAAGGGAATGCAAGGGGCAATAACTGTAGTTACCCAAGTTTCATGCACCCATCTCCCTTGGCACAAGAAGTATTTATATCTGTCTATCTTTCGACCTTCTGTTCAGTAGCTGGTCTTGACAGACTGGAATTGCAGCAGATCCTTAGTGTGATGGGTGATCATATCTGAAAGAATTTGGAAGAGCTTCCATATAGATAATGTTTATTCCTTACTATTTAGGGTCCTGCCACTGAAGAGGAGAAACAGGAAGCTAATCAGACACCTGAAAAATCCAGCCAGAATCAACAAGCTTCCCATTCAGAAGCCGATCCTTTCTCCCCACACCTAGAAAAAACAGTGGGCTGGGTCAAAATTCTACCCCCTTCAGATGAGGACATCAGTTTCTATAGCCTAAGAGAAAGTCAAAATGAACATAAAGATGGAAAGCCAGTTCCACCTAAGGCTGTAGGACCTACACCCAGTTTTGATGGAGAAAAGACTCAAGTAAACAAACCAGACTTGACCAAAACAGTCACTGGACCAGTTATTCTCCCTTTTCCTGAAGAACTTTCTCTATCAGACTCGTGCCCAGGAGAAGCAAAGCAGATGGATGGCATCCTTCATCCTTTGATAACTAGAAAGCCTGCCACTGTCTAGCCAGCATCCAACCACCTCAGCTATCTGTAACAAAATAATAGCCACCATGGCAACCCAGTCTTGCAATTGTGTAACATCTTCAAGTAAATAAATTGCTTATCACAGTCTTCATCTTTGGAGTTCTCAGTTTTAAGAAAGCACAAGAATAGATTAGAAAAAGAAATTTAGCTGGGGCATTTTCCAACAAAAGTATTTGGCTTCTAATTCTCAAATGCCTCCCATCAGGAAGAGGATGAAGGAAAGGCAACTGTGGAGGGTAAAAGAACTTGCAGGGCTGAGACAGCCCAAAGGCATCAGAAAAAAAAATATCCTCAGTAGCAAGAGTCTGTCAGGGCCCAGTGTGGGATGGCAGCTCCCCAAGGGATTGGTGAGACAAAACTGAGGGTGACAACCAGGCTGGCAGGGCAGGGCCTGTCCTGAGGTGCCTGAGAAGGCGAGCAGGGCAGACCCAGGGATGGAAGTCAGGCTATAGGAGGAAGCCAGATCACTGTGTAAGTTCAGGGTGACGAGGCAGGTCTGAATTTAAGTCAGGAATGTGACTTAGGAAGGCATGGCCTGGTTACAGTAGCCAGAGTCAGACACAGCCCACCGGTCTCCAAGCAAGTCCACAGTGACCTGACAGGTCTGAGGAAAACAGGCTGCAGGTCTGGATCTACAGGGTCCATGGCCAGGCACAGGCACAGCTGTGCTGCCACAGGAGCTGGAGCTCAGGCAGGGGCCAAAATGCTGCACCTCATCTTAAAGCAGCTCCGGAGGGAAGCCGGGTTGGGTCAGCCCTGGCCGTGGCCTCCCCCAGCACTGCCCGGCAGCACCAAGGGTCCCGAGGGTCACCAGGGGAACGGCCTGTGCTGAGCCCGGAGCCCCGGCAGCCAACCCTCCCGGAGGGGGGATGCTCTCAGGGCCCTTAGAGAGTCACACCAGTGAGAGGTTTTGTTATTCTGTGGGTTAACTTCTTATTTCTAATGTGATGAGCTTAGCCCGTATTTTTATTTTCTGTGGAAGATCTCAAGAAAGATTATTATTTTCCTAATGCTTTACACCCTCACTTAAAGCACATGGAAAAGGCTACCCACACGTGAAAGCTCTGCATGTAGTTCTGGCTGCTGGAGAATTGAGCCCAGGCTACTCAGATTCTTATGCTTTACCGACCCTGCTGTGCAGAAAAAAAAGATGATTTACAAAATCAGCCTAATTCTTCCTTGAGATAGGTCATATTAACTGCTTTATAATAAAAACCACAGGGACACTCCACAGCCTGTAGCTAAGAAAAATCAATTTCATTGAAGTCAGACATAGTAACCGTACTGACAATAACAAATATAAATAAACGAGAAGACAAGAAGAAGAAAAAGAATGAACATAGAAAAGAAATGTAATTTGTGGCCAGGAGTACACTGATATTTGCAATAATTATGGGCTCGTGTGAGACCACAGAGCCTTTCTGTAGTTGCCACTAGATTTGTAAAACCATTTGTTCAAAACAAAATCAATAAAATATTATTGTTTCTGAAGCTTTTATGATACTCTATCATCCCTAGAGATCCTGCATAATTTCTCTATTTAAAGAGCCTTTCAACAAAAAATTATGGTTTTGTCAAAGTATCCTGGCACTATGCAATTCAATTAAAATGTATTATTTTATTACTATAAATAAGATATAAAGAAAAGTATTATTTTACTTTGAGTGAGGAAAAAATAATATTGAAATATTGTATGGAGTTATATTCACAGCAACAATGTTTGCTTTTTCAGCTTGCAAATCTCTTATAAACATAAATTTGATATAAAGGAGTAATCTCATTGCTTTAAAGATTAAAATAAGACAAAAAGTGAAGTGTGAAACACATTGACCGAGCCAAAATTACTCCATTTCAATCCCACATCATGAAAAATTTCAATATATTTTGATTTCATTCATTTCAGAGTAGAAATACATTCCAAATCGGGTAGTTCTCCAAAAACCCTAAAATTCAAATTCTATCCAATTCTTATTGCAGTTGGAGCTCTAGGCTGTGTCAGCATTCCCCTTTTTATCAAGCCATCGAATTACAGCACCTTGTTTTTCCCTTGGGAAGTTTCACCTTTTCCAGCTCAGGTTTCTCTAACATGACCAATATGTTCTACCTCCTTGCACAGGAATCACTGATTTGCCAAACCTGGGGGCACCAGGCATTGCTCCATGTCCTCGCACAGAGCACCCACAGCTGGCTCTGGTGCACCAGAGGGCAGGGCCTTGGGGCAACAGCCTGTCACACTCCAGGGATTTTCAAAATGCTGGTTTTTCCCCTCTTTTCACCACACTTCCCATTTCTGCTGTTTCAGAACACGGTCCTTTTTATTGTTTGCATGTTGATTCTAATCTCAGTGAGGCTCCATCAGCTTAATGACACTACTGAGGCTTATATGAACATATACAACTGGAGCACAACTGTGTGAACATAAGCAGTGGGAGTTACGGGGGATATCAGAAAGTCTGGATCCACAGTTTTGAGCATTCCATTTGGATACTGTGTGGCTTGTTCTTCAGATGAGGCTCAGAAATGACATTTGAATCAATATTTTCTCTAGCTCAGATATGGAATTTGGGTTCAAAGACTTCTCTGATTTAAAAATAAACACCAGAAGGTGTGTTTATCTGAGCAGTAACTGTATCCCCAGTGCAGATCAACAAAGTACCAGTGGTCAGTGCAGAGTCATGATCGTTATTTGGCCTTTATTTGCTGTGGCTGGTCCAGCACAGAGTCCCCTACCCAGTTTCAATGCCACTGAGGCCACTGCCAGTGTTTACCATAATTGAGTCCTGGTACTGATGTCCAAGATTAAATTCTTGAAGGCAAGTAGGAGACCGGACTTGTACAGTTTCTGTGTTTCCTTTGTCCTCAGGACATATACCTGGATTCTGCAGCAGTCCCATATGGCACTGATATTATTAACAGCTGGTAATGTTTAGTCATCGTGACTTCAAATTCTGCTGCTGATTCAGCAGATTTATGCCATCTGTGAGTGGGGCAGCACTGCAGTGTTCTCCCTCCAGCACACCCACATGGCACAGGGTGCTCTGTGTCTGGTCTCCACACCTTGACTCTATGAGACAGCACTGCAGCAAGTCCTCTTAAAAACATGCCCAGGTAGTGCCAAACCTCTCTGTCTTCTGGCCTCGTCTCAGTTTCAACCCAATCTGAGCAAAGCAGTGGCAGTAACACCTATGTCCATCCAGTCACACCCCAAAGGTTCTCTCCTCTCCCAGGACTGAATTGTTAAGTGCTGCTTCTCCTTGCCCAGCAGAGGACAGGCCAGTAACACCAGGAAGCCCTCCATGGAGTCACTGGAGATGAGAAGAGGGTGGAATTCTCTATTCGCTTTTCAATTTTGTTTCACAGTTTTTCAACACTTATTGATCTTATGATATTATATCATGCATTAATATCTTGCTATCTGGGCAATGTCCAGTTTAAGTCTGGTCTGATATTTATTTCACAACATTCCGGTTTTACATGGACAGTGTTTTTTATTGAGGTACAGATAACCAATGGTCAATGACCTCCAGGACTACTGACATTTTTATCAGATAGGCTTTACCTTGGAATATAAGTGAGGCCTCATGAACGCAAAAAAAAAAATAAAAAAGGACAGTAATATTAAAAAGGTACTGAAGAAGATTTGCTGGCTTATTTATGCATATGTTGGCTATGTATTTGTTTAGATTCCTTGGCTGCCCTTCTCCTACACTCATCCTTGGCCAAACAAATAGATTTTTAAAAGCAGAGCTCCGGCAGAAGGCAGAGAACAGTGCTCATAGCAGCTGTCCTCCTATATCTGGAAATAGTTATGGCTGTACTTTAGCAAAAGAGTAATTGGTTATTGCATATTATCTCCTTTATGTGTCAGCTCTCCTTTTCCTATCCCCCTAGAATAAAGTTCTATTTATTAAGCATTTCATATGCTGTTTTTCAAGTGGGGAAGATAAGCCTCTTTTTGATGTATTCTCCCAGATCTCTGGAGAGGGTTAGGATGGATGTTTATTACCATATCCTTAAGGTCTGAATGTGGATCACCTCTTAGTGTTGCAAGTCAAGCCTTGGTAAAAGTCATAAACAAGGTTTTGATAAGCTACTCATGAGAAATGCCATGTTTGGATAAAACTTCCTATTCCTTCCAGCAATCTGTTTACAGAGATGGCTTCATTAAAGCAAAACAGAAAACTTAAAAGTAGTATATATAAAAACAAAATAAGTTTTTAAAAAGATACCAAACTGGAGGAGAAGTGATAAAAATACATTATACTGACTTAAATACAACCAATATTTAATTAACTGCTCTTACTGTGCCTGGAGTGCTTGTCCATGCAGTGCTTTAATAATAGGGTCCAATCTTTCTTTTCCAAAGAAATCAAGGACAAAACTCTCTAGAGTGGGAACAGAATCTTACTTTACTTCTACAGTCAGTTTTGCAGGAATTGTACATTTTCCACTGTTTATTCAGACTGTTTCTATTTTATATTTAAAACATACATAAGCTACTGTCAAGAAAATGATCAGTGTCACAATGAACAGCCCAGAACAAAAGAGGAAAAAAAGAACAAACAATCTGCAAACAACAGACAGCTAAGGGAATTATGTTATAAATTATCTAATCCAATGCCTTTCTTCAGTATGACTGCCCATTTGAAAAAATTAACCAGTATTGTAATAAATGAATTGAGGTGCAATTTGGAACACAGCAGTGATGTAATTATTATTTTTAACTGATGAGATGTACTTCAAATGTCTCTGATTATTTAGACAACACTTATTTCACTGCTTTTTTGCCATCTTCCAGAAGAGATTCTGAATTACTCTAATGGAACTTTATAAAAACAAAACCAAAAGAAATGCCCTATTTCATTAGAACTGTGGTACATCCACCCCAATATTCAGCTCTCACAGTGGCAAAAGACAACTGTGGTTAGGAGAGATACACAACCTGCCCCTCTTTGTAAACCATTCCCCTTGAACTCTTCCAGTACCCAGAATCATCGTACCCAGGACTTTAAAGAGGACTTTTCTGCTTAGTACTTCTAGGATCCATGGAATGACCAACTGCCAATGGACTATCCTAAGCAATTTCTGCCCCTGCAGATTGTGTCTGCCTCCAGATCTTTCTGTGACAACAAGTTCCACAAGTTCGCTACCCATTGTGGGGGGACTATTTTTATCCATTTTCAGCTGACTCATGCTAGTTTTAAGTGCCCCTGGTTCTAATATTGTAAGATGCTCCATTTAGCTTATCTACTACCAGAGAACTGTTAACTGTGTCCTGAACTAACTGTAAAAGAAATCCACTGCTTCAGCTCAATGCATTTTAAAATATGATTTCCTAGACACCAGATATGCTAAAAGGTGGAATTTTTTAAAGTAAGGGTTAATGAAATGAGGTAATGGTCAAGGATGATTACCCATTATATTTCTGAATGCTTCACAAACAGTAAGTAAAAAAACCCTTCAAGGTCAAACATGTAAACCCAAGTCACAGAATCACAGAATGGTTTCAGTTGGAAGGGACCTTAAAGATCATCCAGCTTCCAGCCCCCAAGTCAATTTTACAGCTAGCACCTTTTTCTGTGAGAAGCTAATCCAACCTTCACATCAACCAGGATATGGAAAATTCCTCATCTGAGTCTGACCTTGTCATTTTGGACTCACATTGAATTTTTGTATTTTCTTATTCAGTGTTTGAATTTTGCATTCCATCTTCAGCCACTCCCTGACAAGCAATTACTGATGTCTTAAACTTTCCTGAATAAAAGATTTTGAGTACAATGAGACAGCACCTCCTCCTTTCTGCATAGCAGAGGATATTGGTGTATGCTGTGAAAGGTATGAATCATAATATTGTAATGCATTATTTTAATAAATACCAAAAAAAAATACCAGCAATTCTCTAAAGAAGTCTATGAAGGCTACTACAGCCAAAGAGCACACAAAACTGCTCAGATTGAGAATGCAAAGGCAGCTTTATATCACTTCATGCCATGCCTCGATTACATGGGTATTAAGCCAGTCAATCCCTTCCTGTGTTCCAGTCTGAAATGAGGTAAAGCAGATAGAAGTCTGCTCTAAATTTGCTTGAGCTGGAAGAGTAGCAGGTACTCACAAGGAAGCTACAGACCATCAGCCTGTGAGTGCACCTTGATCTCTATCCCTTTTCCAACTCTGGGTAATTCCCTTGTTTCCCTTTCACTAGTTCCCTGCTAGGTAAGGATCTGTAAAAACAAGGATAAGGACAGAACCATAATTTGACCACAAATATCTCAGCATATTTTCAGTTCAACTGTTTTAACAGTAAACAGAAGACCAAGATTATTTAATACCTGCACACATAAGTTGGACCTTCTTACTGCCAGGCTCAGCAGCACCCTGTTAGAAGTAAGTACTTTTCTTAGTAAAGCATTATTGCACAATCCCTGCATAAAGAATCACAAACAGACTCTTTGATGAGTAGTCCAGAGAGTATTATAAAGCCCACTTTCCTCGAAATCTGCTAAATCACTATATAATCATTTACTTGCTGTTTGCAAATGTTAATCCAGGGTCAAGGCAATGACTGTCTGACACGACACTTAAATTTATATAAAACCATGCCCTTTTAGCATTCATAACTTTGGTGGACTGTTCTGATTTGAAAGCAGACTGCTGGCTTTATCAGGGCATGGGCAGAAGTGACCTAAAACTGCAAACAAAATGCTGCTTCTAGCTTCAGCTTTTTTTCTAACACTACTGCAGTGTTCTAATGCCCAAAACAAAGCAAGCTTTACACCTGCAGACTGTAACACCATTGAAACAGATGCAGGAGTGGCCCTGGATTTGGTCAACAAACACCGCAGAGATGGTTATGTTTTTGGTTTATTCCGTGTTGCTGATGCACATGAACTACATACAGTAAGTACCAACTTAAAGGCTGATTTACACAAGATTGTGATTTTTAAATAATGAGCCAGGTCATTAAAAGCTTATGTTTATTGCTTTTAATGTTGATGTAATTCAATGAATCAGCTGTGATTTACACTACCTCAGTACTCATTTGTGCATGATTTATTGCACGTAAGCTTGATTTCAAATGATCCTGAATGCCCTCTATTCTCTTGGCCAGCAGGATGTTGGCATAAGAGTTGCTCTGAACAGCTTTATACAACACTGGAAATTAATCTGTCCTGTCTGTTGTCAAGTCTCAGATGTTATACTCAAAATTTATATTGGGAAGGTTTCTTTAAACCGTGAATGTCTAACATTAACAAGACCAATGTATCCTGCAAGACTAGTATTTTGTTATTATCTTCATTTTGAAGATAGCTGGTTAACTGGTAGGAAGGGAAAAAGGCAGAGAAAGCCAAAGGAGTTGCCACTCTGCAAAACAGGGGAGGGGCTGGATAGAGAATCCATAGCAGTCATTTCCTTTTTTCCTTCCTATTTCTATTTCTGCTTCCTAGAAGAGGATACATAAGCCTTTCTCAATGATTGCCTAAATGCCAGAACAAATTGATAGTGGAAAGAGCAACAGAATACAAAATTTCTTTAACTAGTATGTAAAAGAGACCACGGACAGGCAGATTTACTAATGCACGTGGTACCCTTTGGCTGCTTGGCAATGAAGTTGCATCCAGACACAGCGTTTCAGAAGTGTGTTACACATCTCAGCATGGCAAAAGGAAAAACAGGCTAGTTTTTGATGAAACTGCTTAATATTGCCTGTTAGGACAAGTAAAGCTCAGGAAGTGACCCAAAACCCAGGTTACCACAGGTCTTCAGGTATAATTTCAAAAAACCTGATGGAGTATTTTGCTTTTCAAAGACAAGGATGTGGCAAGTGACAGCATTGAGTTTTATGCAGTAGCCAGGCAGTTAAAGTGCTCACCTAGGAAGGAATCAGTGCATTAAGTTCTGCATTAAGAGATTTCAATCCTCAAGTCTCCTGTCCCTGAAGAATGCTGCTGCCATGCAGCAATGTGTGTGCCACTCCTGTGAAGTGGAGCTACTGGGCAGTAAGACATGCAAAATTCATTGGATAAATGACAAAACCCACAGTTGTTTCTAAACAGAAAAATCTCAGCGTTTCTACATTTTAAGCAATTATTGACTATATAAACCCTAGAACCATAACTTGGAACAGGGACCAGCACTGAGGATTCACGCTTCCAGATGAATGCTATAACCATTGGACTACCATGCTTATGTGTTGCTTTCGTACACTTACCGAATTTTGCTGTCTTTGCAGTCCAGGGCCACAGCTTCAGCTGTCACATAGAGTCTACAAGAACAGAAAAGACCCTTCTATCTACCTGACTGCTAAAGAATTCTCCCTGTAAGGTCTCTGTATGTTCTCAGACCCCAAGCCACTAGATGTGTTTCCTGCACACTGCTCATGTACACTATTGTACAGGAACTTTTGTTAGCTCCATTGCCAAGATGATATTATATATATATATATATATATATATATATATGTATATGTATTTGTAAAAGACCAAACCATTATTTTTCTTACGTCCATGCAATAGTGTGCATCGGGTCTATCACATCAGCCCTCTCAAAAACCTAAGCAGAGCAATTCCCAGCAGCCAGATCTCTACTGGGTTTACATGGGAGTTCTAGAAGCATAAGATACTCAAGTATCCACAGCAGAACAGTTCTAGGCTTGTGTAGTGCCCAAGATGCTTTTAAAACAACCAAGAAAGCACCATGTAAGAATTTTTCTTTCCCCCCCAAGAGCTATCTAGCAGATGAACAGAGGAATTTTCTACTGTATATTTGGAGGTAGAGATTTAATGTTACCCAAGATCTGCTTTAGGCTTTAGTGAATCCAAATGCTTTCTGCTGAAGAAAATAAGTATTTGCCAGGGATGAATTGGCTTTTTCAGCATTTCACAAGTTTGGACGACAAAGTGCATCACATATTTTGTCAATTCAGTTTTAGAGGATTCCTAGTGAACAGCACGTTTCACAAAAGACGTCTTAACTATCTTACGTTTCTGTTCAGTGCAATTCCACAAATACTAATCAGAAAATAGTGTTTCTCACTGTCGCTGTTCTCTGTCTGAATTTTAACAATATGTTGACAAGCAGTTTGAAATTATTGAGATTTATAAAATAAAATAGAAGTACTAACTACCCCTAAGCAGAGAATAAACATGTGGCTAGTGGGCAGGATATGTGTCCAGGACAATTTTATTCTTTTCCCAATTCTGCCATTGAACAACATATATCTTTGTGCAATCCACCTAACCTCTATTTTAAAATTAGAGACAACAGTAAGATATATGTATACTGCAAAACTAGTGTTTAACATGACACTGGTGAACTCTCATTATTAAAAATATCACACTAGACTGCAGCAACTCTTTCTCAAGGTCTCGTCTATACAGAAACACTGAAAAAGGAACCTGAATGGATGAAACCTCATAAATCCTGAGGACATTTATTCACAGTGAAGGGCTTTGCATGATTTTATCTAAATGACAAAATAAAATACGTATGTGTTCATTCTGAATGTCCATACAAGGGCTGAATGAAGCTTAAATAATTCATTCCAAATGTGAATTAAAATTCATTCCCCTGCAGAAAAATAAAAAACTGCTTCTGTGGGCCACAAAAAATTCTTAGCACCACATCCCATTACACTGGCAGCCAAATTCAAATTTTAATTCTTCATCCTATTCGCTCAGGAGATAGAATATACTAGAAGAATTTCAGAGCTAAGGCTCCTGACTTTGTAGGGATTATTACAGCTTTGTTGCATCACTCCTTGAATAAACTGATCAGGAAGCAAAGTTCTGAAAGAGTATCTGATCACTAAAGTAATTTGAAATGGATGTAGCTACGTAATTGGCTGCCTACACAACTGATGTCCTAATAGAACAATGTTCTATGTGAAAATCAAAAAGAGGGAATGGCAACTTTTTAACACTGACATTTTCCCTGCTTGATGAATGCCAGGTGAACAACAGACTCTTCTCACAAGGTCTCAACAAGAGGATAAGAGGCAACAGTTACAGTCGCAGGAAGGGAAATTCTGAATAGATATAAGACTAAAAAAATATCACTGAGAAAATGGTTAAGTACTGGAATGGCCCAGAGAGGTTGTGGAACGTCTGTCTTGGTGATACACAGAATGCAGCTGAAACTTTGAAGTTTTAGCTTTGCCTCGAGCATGTGGCTGGGTAAGATGACCTCCAAAGCTCCCTTCCAGCCTGAACCCTTTCTACACTTGTCAGCTCAGAAAAACCTTACTAGAGAACTGGAGAAGCTTCATTAAAGATTAAACGTATCAACCTTAAAAAAAGTTTCTTTCAGATCAAACTTCTTGTCCACAAACTCTTTTTTCTCGCACGTCTCTTCCAGGGAAATTCATCAGTCCTCTACCTAACTTTGGATGTGCTGGAAACCGAATGCCCTGTCTTATCCAGAAAACACTGGGAGTCCTGCGAATACAGTGACACGTATCCCATGGCAAGTAATGGTACCCACACCGAGTCATACACCAATAATGCACTAACTTCATCTTCATCTGAACTGCCCAGAAATTTGTGTCACAAAATCTCCAAGTGAAGACTGAGCTTTAATATGGCTTATTCTAAAATAAAATCTATTTCATTCTAGAGTTGTTAAACATAAGCTAAAGGCTTGGAAAGGGGTTGACTCTTCAAATAAGTGTAGCTTTATTTAACTAGTAGTCTCAAAGGAACTGTCCTCCACATTCCACTGCTTGTAGCAGAACTTATGTTTTAAGGGTAATTTGCTGACAACTAAAGGGCACTGGAAATTATTTTTTAAGCATGTTCCTAGTATATGAGCCAGAAATACCAGCGGTGTATTTTGTCAGTTTTCTGTCATAGCATTTGTGGTATGACAATGTGAAATATTGGTAGTGTCAGTACACGAATGACATACAGCAACACTTGCCCTTTCTTTTTTTCTAGTCCAATGAGGCAGCCTGGGATGAGAACTCCCAGTCCAAAACTTTATTTAAATAGGAGAGTAGTATTACTACAACAAAAGACAGAGCAGGAAGGCCATGAGGAGAGAAGAGAAGGCATTTACTCTTTTTCTTAAGATGGGGAAAAGGAATGGAAGAAAAGGTCCATCCACCTTTTGATAAAGATTTATGAACCTGACATTGTAACCTCCCCTGGTAACTAGTATTATCTTACTGTAAATAAGTATTAGGATGGCTGAGAAGGCTGGTTCAGTTTTCCATTGTCTACTCAGTCATGCACTCTGAGAATTAAAATAAAGGCTCTTGTAAAGGGAGATCCCATTTTATCTGAAGACAAATTTTGAGTGGTACCAGATCAAACATTCCATTAATGACCACATCTGTTATTCTTGGAGGTACCGCACACTAAAAGCAGGTATAATTTCTATGATCGCCTACATCCAATTAAATCCAGTGAAAATAACATCATAATCATGTATTCTTTTTTCCTCTCAGGACTTTGGGCAATGTAAGATTATCACATATACAAACCATCTGCTGAAGAAACCTCAACTATATGGATTTAATTGTACATTAAGTCCAGGTAAAATAACCACTGTTGTAAGCCAACACATACCTCAAACCAGCCCTGGTACCAAAGCCTGTGCACCACTAGTGAGTGTATGGTAACCGTAACAGATTCATTCATCTGCTTGCAATTCATATTTTAGATAATTCAAATGGAATGTTAAGAATGAGTAATAGAATTAAGGTTACCCTACTCTTCTAAACCAGACTTTATTGATGTCAGATGATATCACCATTCCAGTCCATCAAAACATCATAATGAATATCAGAACAAATGTAAACTTGGAAAGAATGCCCATCTGGGGTGGTAAGATTCTAAGGTGTAGTTAAAGATTTATAAGAATATTCATTTTCATGGGTTTGGGGTTTTTTCATGTTACATGACAAATCCATATTTGTGGAGTGAGGGACAGGTATTTCACTTCCAAAGAAATGCTGCATTCCACTTTCTCATTATGAGTTCACATTAAAGGCACAGGGACGCTCCCAAGAGTATTAATATCCACTGCAATATTAGTAAATTCTCTGTTTTTACAGTTCCACCTGATTTATTAGAGTGCAAAGATTGTCCTGTGAAAATCGAAGCCTTAGAAGTCACAGAGCAACATAAAGATATTGCTACAAAGGCCCTGAAGAAATTCGAGATTGAAGGTAACCACACAAACTACTTCGCTGTGGACAAAGTTGAAAGGGTTTTAAAGGTGGTAAGTGGCATTTTGTCCTAGAATTACTTATAAATGACAAAATTTTGTGAGCAGCTCCAAAACCATGGAACCAGAGCTCAAATCCTTCTAGGAACAGACCTACCAGCACAAATCATCTGCTTAAAATTGAAAGTCCTACTTCTGCAAAGACTTGTCATCAACTTCAATTTAGGCATGTGAAAGCAAAAGGATTTCTTATTCACTAAAAGCTATGGCAGTGTGACAGCATTCAAAATTCAAAACCTTCTTTGTGTGCATATTTTAATTTTGAATGCCTATTTACCTATCTTATCCTAACACACATGAGTTTATTTACTACTGATCAGAGTTCTAGATGGACAGTCGCGTATTATCATAGTCACACATTTTGTCAAATGAAGACAAACAATTTTTTACTCTTAGAATATTTAGCTCAGGGGTACAACACACAGTGGAAATTCAGAAGTCATTTTGACTCTCTGCTGCAAAGCAAAGCAGCACTGACAGCTCTTTGGGATAGGAGGTGAATTTGTATCTATGCTGTACCTCTTGAAGAACTTCTGGTTCTGGTAAATAACTCCATATTTGAGTGATGTTGACATGAAGACTTATTCCTTGGCTGATTTGAAGTATAACCCTCACATCACCAACATTTTTTGGTGGTAGATACTGGAGGCATTTACTGAAACAGCACAGGATCATTCTGCCAATGTGTGTCAGCTCAGGACACCTCTGTAATGAAGTCCCACAGCCCCTACCATAACACATGTTGATCTTGGAAACTGCCTAAATTACAGCAGGCCAACCCCACCTCCCTGCAGCTTTTAATATTGCTCAGAAACCTGACAGTGTTCCACACTGTAGCCCCATGCAGGATATACCCCCACTCCCATTTAGCAAGTGGCTGTTTCCAGATTGCCTGGATTCATGTATTTCTCCCCAAACACTTTGTTTTCAGCTACATGGACATTTTAGATTGTACCACTGGATTTTAACAGACTGCACAACACTCAGAAACTATGAATTACAATAAAAAACTCTACCATAAAGTATGAGCATCCACTTTTAACCAGTTTAGTTAAACTAGTGAAACTTGTGTGCACACACATGCTATGGACACCTTTAACACAGACTTGAAATAAAGTACTGTTACAGTTGGAAATTAAAATGAAACACCTCCTTATGGATTTTAATAGGATCACAAAGGCCTTCTCCCATATTCATATGGAGTAATGCCTTCTCTATGAATAACACCCCTGCCACGAAAGAAAGCAACAATCTCACAGGTTTCTCCCCAAATTAACATCAGAACTGTAATACTCTGCACCTCCATCACTGGAAAGGGGTGGTTGCCATCCAGTAGATCTCTCTATTTTCACAGGAAGAGCAGTTCAGTTTCAGGAGGACTCTAAGGACACTACTGCCTAAAAACACAGGCTGTAAAAGTAACAGCTTTTATAACACACACATACTAGACAAAGAATTAAAGCAAGCATTTCTGGAACTTGTGAGGGTGGGAGGAAAGTAAGGTATAAATTATCTAACCTGTTTTCCTCACTGAATATGTGTATTTGAACAGGACAGGAAAGGAAAGCATGACCTAGATGGGATTTTGACAACACGATGAAATACGGTTCCTTTGAAAATTACAGGATTTTAAATACACTTAGTTACTGTTTCTTGTTTGACCTCTTGGTTTCAGACTGGCTCCCGGGAAGGTCATACTTTAGGATTCTCTATAAAGGAGACCAACTGTTCCAAAACTGTGCAGCAAGAAGATCAGGCACTGGATTGTGATTTTCTCCATGACTGGCATGCTGTAAGTAAAGTTTTAGAATAAGAACTGATACAATGGATGGGACCAGGAAGATTTTACCAATATATTTGCAAATGTTTCTTATAACCATGAACCCAAACTCAAAATTAAAGATCCAGCATGTCCAAGCCCAGATCCTAATTTTATAGCTGCTCCTTTTTATTTTATAATGAGACAGTTTGAACTCTCAGATCTAAATGTAACTGGACTCTGGCACATTAGAGGCCTAGAGCTTTTCAGGTTGTGTCTGGTTTTTGCATTCATATTGTGGCTAATCCCTAGCAAATCATCCATGCTATGTTCATAAAAACCTTTACACTAATACACATGTCTTATGTCGTCCCGGTGAGCTCAGGGTTACTTTTTTCTCCTCTACTGCAGAGGAATGGAGAGTAGATTATATAAATCAAGTTTGGCTGCAGATAATTATCAAAGTATTCTCCTCATCCCACTTTCCCATTACCATAATAGTCTATACCAAAGAAACAGCTAAGCAAGGTCTCATAACTTCAGAAAAAAATATTTCCCAGAAATTAATTGAAGGAATGAAACAAATGGAAAAATAAAACATGTAAAACTTTTGTTTTATTTACATCCATCTTCTTCTCTAGCTTTGTATACCCCAGAAGACTGAAAAGGGTTGTGAATTAACTGGTAGCAGAGTCACAAGTTCACTACAATGAAGCACAAAACGGCTAGAGAGGGTTTGAATTCTGTTCTCAGTGCTGCCACCATTGCTGTGTGTGTAAAATGCCAGTAACGTTTCTAATCACTGATCATAATGGGTTATTAATGGCCCAAACATATATCAAGATAAAGCATTCATTACAGAAAGCATACACAGAACCCCTCGTACGAGTTTTGTGCTCTTTCACATGAGCAATTCCACACACAGTGATTGGACAGCAGGAGAAAGTCATAGCAAACAGGATGCTAAGGGAAGAAATGCTAAAAAGTTACAAGAAATTATTTTTTAAAACAAGGAAGAAAGCTCTGCCTTGAACTTTGGCTGAAACAGCATAGCTACACAGTGACAGGTTTTGAGAACTTTGAGCAAAATTTCAGGATAGCCCTATCTGAGCACAGACAAAAAAAGGAATAAAAATCAATCACTCACAGGGTACTTGCTTTGGAGACACCAGTAGCTGGCCAGTTTCTTAGACTTCAAAAGAGAATTAAGATGGGGAGTAGAAGCTCTCTAGATGCACATGGTGAAATGGTCTTCACAGTCAAGAATCCTCAAAAATGGCACATATTTTAATCATTATTAATTGCTGGCAAGCCTTGGCCAGAAAGCTCAGAATTTAGCTAAGCTATGTGAACACACTTAGGTGTCGAGGGAACCAGCCTCACTTGTAAAATGTTGAACTTTCAGTAGCTTCTATTAACTCCATCACAAGAACCCAGATGAATGTTGCAGTTCTTTTTTCCTTTTCTTTTGCTTAGCACATGGGATTCTGCACGGCAAGAGTTATAAGTGATGCAGATGAACCTGATGGAACAGATATAAGTTGTGAAATCTACCATCCCTGGGTATGTACTCACTTGTGGACACATCTCTCGCTATATCCTCGTGCAGGTTACAGCAACCTCGCTTAGTCCATGCTGGCAGATGATTGCAACAGTTGTTTATGCCAATTTATTATTGCCTGGGTGTGATGCAGCATGTTGGGACCGATTGACCTTTGAGGTCAATCAGAAGATGAACTGGAATTGAGTTGTCACTACTACTCCCTCCAAGTCTTCTCTCAGGTCAATCACTTGACTTAGTTAAGAGAGTAAAGACTGGCAAACAAGTCAAAGGAATTTTAGAAAGCAAGAGAAGGGGAGATGATCTTTATAATATTTAGTATTACAGTTTATATTACAATAGCTACTTTAATGTGGGTTTTATTTTGTTTTGATCCATCACAAATGTTTCTCAGCTGGTTATATAATTTTGATATGGTGTACTATTTCCGGAAGATTTTCAGTAATTTGGCATTTTTTCATCTACTCCTTCCATCTTGAAAAAAATGTAGGTTTTTTCCTTAAAGATCATCAGAGCTATAAATGCAGACCTACTAACTCCCACCTCTCTCTTTCTCATCACTTTCTTCTGTCCTATCAACACCTGACTTAATACTTCCTCCCCTGGTGTTTTTATAAACAGCAGCTTGGCTTTGGGCGAAGAGGCAAAGGTGGAAAACCACACAGACATCCCCATTTCCGTCATCATTTTGGTCACAGACATCATCACGGACATCATCACAGACATGAACGTCCACCCTCTTCTCAGCCCAGACCTGAAGACCCTGAGCATAGCCAAAACTTCAGCAAGGAAGATCAAGACAGCCATGAAGGACCTGCTCCTTCTTCTCTCCCTCCTCCCCATGATGAACCAGGTCATCACCATCCTCCTCACCATCATGGACCACACTGTCCTCCTCCCCCTCCTCACGGACCACACTGTCCTCCTCCCCCTCCTCCTCCTCATGGACCACACTGTCCTCCTCCTCCTCCTCCTCCTCATGGACCACACTGTCCTCCTCCTCCTCCTCATGGACCACACTGTCCTCCTCCTCCTCCTCCTCATGGACTGCACTGTCCTCCTCCTCCTCCTCCTCCTCATGGACCACACTGTCCTCCTCCTCCCCCTCCTCCTCATGGACCAGATCACCCTCATCCTCCTCGCCATCATGGACCACATCACCCCCATCCTCCTCACCATCATGGACCACACTGTCCTCCTCCTCCTCATGGACCACACTGTCCTCCTCCCCCTCACAGACCAGATCACCCCCATCCTCCTCACCATCATGGACCACATCCAGGACACCCTCCTCATCACTGTCATCACCATTACAGACATCACTGCAACAAGACAAGCATGTCAGGAAAGTATTTTCCATGCCACATGACAGGAACTATCTATCGCATTCCAGTTCTAAATCAGCAGGATTCCCTCACACCTCCCAGTGCAAACTTCCTTGAGCTATCCCAGTTCAACACTCACTCTTCCAGCGCTGGTGAAGGACTAAAGGAGATGCCAGAAGATCCAGGTTTTCCATATCACCCTACACAATCAGAATCATGCCCAGGAAAACCCAAACTTGTTCTTCCAAAAATTTTGCCGTTATTTCCCCAGAGCTCCATGGCAGAAAATTCTCCTTTATGACCCCAGAGAAAGATGTTCCTGGCTTGAGAGTTGCAGGGCCAATGGCAGTTCTTCAATGAATGAAAACAGCACAGGGAGAAGGGGGAAAGCATTCAGTTTCTAGGGAGGAGAAGCATTGAAAAGAATCATTAAGTATTCCAACTTGCGTCTTCATTCTGGTTATCTCAGGCTCCACTGTGACTGAAAGGCTCAAAATTTTGAGTCCCTCAGATATTGTGAATGGGTAAAAAACTCGCCAGTAAACAATGTTCCTTCAGTTCTAACTAAAAGGAAAATTCCCTAATAGTGAAAACTACCACCTAAAATCTTTAATTTTGTCATCATTCATAATTATAATGTACTTCTCAGAGGAATCTGACCTAGAGGAAATTTGACTGCCTTCCACAAAAAGTGATCCATGGCACTACATTCATGCTTTATACAAACTAAAAAAAATAAAAATATGCAAGAATTTTTTTCTTGACAAAGTTGCCTAAGTTTTGTCTTTTTTTTTTACTATCGATTTTTAGCTATTAATATTAAACTAATAAATTATATTAAACTATTAAGCTATTTAAACATCCATGAAGCAAACTCTAGCATAAATTCACTAATGGTGTTTGGGTTACCACCTTTACCTAGAAAAGGTCTGAGAACAGTTAATGACTTGCAGTCTCACACTGCAGGGTGGCCCACACAGGTGCTTCCAGTGCTACAGCTGCTGGTGGTGACACCCAGAAATACTGCAGTCAAGGACAGCCCTTTTCAAATAGCTCATAATTGCTCTCAGAGGAAGAGGAAAGCAGATGCATGTAATAACTCTTTCATGTAAATGTTTTCTTTATCACTGAACCTTCCTCAATGGAAACTGAGTTGGGAGGAGCAGGAAGCAAGAATAGTGGTGCCTCTTTATACTCCAGCCCAGATCAAGGTTGAGTCTATTCTGACAGTCCCAGGACCCCAGTGAGCTGGTTCAGAACACCTATCTCATAAGCAAGAATTTGGGATTAATCTCAAAAAATTAGTAATTTCATCCTCAAAATAGCTCTTTAACAGCATAAAGTGAAAAACAGTCTTAGGGTTACATTGAAGGAAAAGAAACAAATGGGTACTCAGTGTAACCGAGTGAAGACTGACTAACTTTTAGAAGTCTGTCAACATGTATAAACAATCTTATTTCTGGCACAGTTTATCCACAGTCTCTACTAAAGTTCATTTTCTTTAATCAAAACTCGTAGCAGGTGTGGTGGGTTGACCCTGGCTGGGTGCAAGGTGCCCACCAAAGCTGTTCTATCACTGCTCTCCTCAGCCAGACAGGGGACAGAAACTACAACAAAGCTCACAGGTCAAGGTAACGACAGAGAGAGGTCACTCACTGAATACTATCATGGACAGCCTGGACTTGGGGAAATTGGTTTAATCTATTACCAATCAAACCAGAGTAAAATCATGACAAATAAAGTTAAATCTTTAATACATCTTTCCCCCACCCCAACCTTTTTCTCAGGCTTAACTTTACTCCCAGTTATGTCTGTCTCCTCTCCTCAAGCAGTGCAGGGGGATGGGAATGGGAGTTGCAGTCAGCTCACCACATGTTGTGTCTGCCACTCCTTCTTCCTCAGGAGCAGGACTTCTTGCAGTCTTTCCCCTGCTCCATCCTGGGATCCCTCCCCCTGGACACAGTCCTCCATGAACCGCTACAGTGTCGGTCCTTTCCACAATATACAGTCCTTTAGGAACAAATTGTTCCAGAGAGGGTCCCCTGCAGGGTCACAAGTCCTGCCAGTAAACCTGCTCCAGCACAAGCTTCCCACAGGATCATAGCTTCCATGGGGAATCCATGTGCTCTGGTGGATCCCTGCTCTACCACTAACCTCCATGAGCTGTAGGGGGACAGCCTGTCTTACCATGGTCTGCCCCATAGGCTGCAGGAAATCTCTGCTCCAGCACCTGCAGCACCTCCTCCCACTCCATCTTCACTGATGGTGGTGTTTGTGTAGTTTTTTCTCACATATTCTCACTCCTCTCTCTGCTATTGCTCTTCCCTGGTTCTTTTTTTCCCCTTCTCCACTCCGTTATCCCAGAGGAACTACCACCACTGCTGACAGGCTCAGTCCTGGCCAGAACTGGATCCATCTTGGGGCCAGCTGGCACAGGCTCTGTCAGACATAGGAGAAGCTTCCAGCAGCTTCTCACAGAAGTGAGCCCTGTAGCCCCTTGCTACCAAAACCTTGCCATGCAAACCAAATACAGCAAGACACAGCTGGAACACAGGAGCTGAGGCAATCCCAAGGTGTTCATAAATCCAAAGAAAAGCTATGTGGTGCCAAACACTGGAGAAAAGCACCAGATGTTCTCAGCCAGCTCTAATCCTGGCTCTGCCAGACACAGGCAACACTGTTTAATCCTTTTTTTTTGGGTGTCACATATCTGTAATGGTAACAAAGCCCCATGGACTGACTAATCCATGGTCCAAAGGCAGCCTCTGCATGGCAGCAGAGATGGACATCTCCAAGAGTACTGCGAAGGACAACGTTTATCAAGTGTTGTTGAAGACTTACGTGACATTCAACCATATGCATCTGTCCAAAGACTTTTTTCAAACATGTTCTGAGAGCTACAGTTCTCAGAACTACTGCAGTTTGAACACTGAACAGATCTACAAAATTTATAAAGTTGTTGTGCAGAACTTCCTTGCCACTGTGACCTTCTTGGGTGTTTTATTTAAGCCTTGTAGAATTCATTCTCAGTAGCAGTTCAGATGTTAAGAAGTCAGAAAGCTACAAACATTCTTTCCCTTCTCAAGAGCTGTCCTGCTCAGTCTAAACATGTCCCCAGCTGCAGCCATTTATCCTGTTATCTTGATGGCAGGTGGATAACCTTAGTGTCATTCTGGTGACCACACAAAGTTTATTTAGATAAACTCAGAAGTTTATTTGCAGTATAAACAGGCTATGATGAGAACCAACCAACCCCAGCAGCCCACTTGTTCTGTTTACTTAGCTATTGCTCCTGAAAAACAGAAGAGGTGACTAAAACCCTGTCAGGCACTTCTTTTCCATTTGGCTTTTAAAGAGCCTTCTAATTCAGGTGGCCTTTTTCATCCAGTTATGAAACCTTTCATTGTACTAGCACTCTGCTGTAGTTTTTTCTGCAGCAGAGCCATCCCTCTTCCATATGAATTTTCGGACTGTGATGATCCTGATGTCTTTAGAGCTGTCGACGCAGCACTGCAGAAGTACAATGGAGACAGAGCAACTGGTAATCAATTTGCTCTATATGTGGTGATGGAAGCCAAGAGAACTGTAAGTAGACTTTGCAAAAAAAAAAAAAAAAAGTTGGGGTTGTTTATGCAGTGTGAATCAGTGTATCTCTATCTCATTTGTAAGGGGGTAAGTATGACAGCACAGTGTATTCCAAAAACATTTTAAAAAATCAAAGTGACTTGCACAGTAAGATGCTCGTTCCCATGACAAGCAGGGATGTATATTATGTTCTTATCAACAGAACTATGTGTGCTGGTGAATTGCTTACTAATACAAGGACTAAAGAATAGGAAATTTCTATCACTAATACAATTTGTCTTACTAATCCGCTCTGTTTTCTCCTTTCTTTGCTGGGAATTCTATTCCTTTCCATCATCACTAAGGTTTTCAGATCAATGGCAAAAACCCACTTACTAAAAACATTAATATAATCTTGACTTGGCAAGAGCAGGTGTCACACATAAAAAAGAATTACCTGATAAAGTTTGGCAATACTCTGAATTGTTTGTGAATATTATTTGATTGACACCTGTCCTAAGTCAAAGATGTAACTAACAGCACTAGGTGGTATTTTAGTCAAACAGGGTGACAGCTAAAATTACAGGAAAAAAAAGAATGCAACATGATCCTTTGCCTGGAGTCCTTCTGTATAGCCTTAATCTAACAAAAGAGTATTTACCTCTGAGAAGCATACAAAGATGGTATTACCATAATAATGACAAGCATTACTTTACTTGAAAATAACATTAGCATTTTTTTCTACTGGATTGGATTTTCAGATGTAAACCACAAGAAACCCAGTGTCAGAGAGAATATTTTGCAGCTCACAAGACACTCTTAACCAGATAGCAATTGACCTCAGAAAGGGGACGTGCATTCCTTGCCTTACAGCAAACTACCAACATCTCCTGGCACCTGCCCTCTGCTGTTCCTGTTTACACACTGGGGAGATTTAAGCGTGTGGAGACAAAGACTAAAATCAGGAAATCCTTTATACAATTAATATTAAATAAACGCTCTTACTGTTTTCACTGAACTACACATATCTTTAACAATAGCCAAATGCAAACATCTCTGTATCACAGCTGTAATACCACCTTCTTTTTGCTGATGTTCCCAAAGGAGTTTCAGTATTTTATCTTGAATAATGTTGTATTTTTAAGAATACATATTTATTGCAATTATTATTCATCTTTCCTTCTCTAGATATCCATCTTTCCTTTTCTTAAAAGATCTGAAGTGGAAATCAACTATTACTTTGAATCATTGATTCGATTATGATGTTAAGTAAAAAACAGAGAAAAGGAATCTGCAATTGAAATTTCCTTATACTTGAGATTCTTCTTCTAAAAAGAGTATAGATTTTACTCTTTGCTAGTCTCACAATGTCGAATGCATTAATTAAATAGCTGGTTATTACATATTCATGTACATTCATTATTGATATGGTAATAAAACATAAAAGCTGACTAGTGAAAGACTAAACCTGCCCCAGTTAAAGGCATAGCTGTTCATAATAATAACGAAATAAACCAATAGCAAATAACATACAGAAACAATGTCTTTTCTTATGTATTTTGTTTACTCACTGAGCTGATTTATTGCAGATTTAGAACACTGCAACAGAGAACAGAATTTGGCTCTTTTTAAGTCCCAGACAATATAATCTGATGCAGCTCCATAAATGTCAATTTCTTCCTGCTGAGGATTAAGTCTATTATATTTTTAGAGCCCTTTTTATCCTTTTTTACAACCTGCAACCATTATATCAGGTACTTGTACACTTCTTTGTAGCTGTAGCAATACATAACAGGAATTGAGAGAAGGCAGAATATAATTCTGTGTCTCCATCAGTGTAAATCCAGTATATGCCACCCACGCCAGCTCCGCTTCATTTTCTTGGTACCACTAAGGCAAGAATTATCATTTAATTCTCCCAGCAGAGACAGAGAATAATAACTGGTTATTTAAGAATAACCAGTGCTAAAGTACAGCAACTGCCTGTTTGTATTTGAAAAGTCACATTGGCAGAGAATTTTTAGTGGCTGTAAAAGATTAGTAACTTCGGACTTCATACCTTCTCTAACAGACGAACCACAAACTTTAGCATGCCACTGTCACCTGTAGACACAGGCTCACTACTTGATTTATGGCAAGGAGAAAATGCCCACTACTGATTTATCAACTTCTGAAATACTTCCACTGGCCAGGCCAAACCTTGCTTAATACTTTTTATTTCATCTTATGTGATTCCTGTGGCTGCCTCCACTGCAGCTCAGCCTTCAGTGCCTACAGAAAACTGCAGGCACTGCCAAAGGCTGTCTCCAGAGCACGTGCCCTCCTCGCCCCTGCCCACAGGCAGGGCAGCTGAAGTTCCCCAGCACCAGCAAGGAAAGGCCGTCTGGGCACTGCCAGGCTGCCTGAGGGCTGCTGGCTGCCGTGCCTGGGCTGCCAGTGGAGCTGCACAGAAGGAAAGTAGACAGGTCTGGGAGGAGGCCAAGAGTGAGAGCGAGGGAGTCAGACAGGAGCACAGTCCAAGCTGGTGATTATGCTAACTATCCAAACAGCCTCCCAAACTGGCTTTTTTGGAGTACATTTGAATGAGACTATAAAACCTAAACACTTCTTCCTGGTTCTAAAACCCTTGGTACTACAAGTTAAAATGAAGGTAGTTGAGCATATTATATCGATTATATCAACATATTGCTATTGTAGATAAGGGCTAAGTAATATAATTAGATAAGTTAATATTTGAAGTACCATGATCTGGGAGACCAGCAGCCAATATGAAAACATACTATAAAATACAAGGTAACCAATGAATAGTATTTACTTTTTGGAGCTCTTATCTTTTCACTTGATTTATTGCTATGCAAATGATGACATGTATATTGTTCTAATCCAGGCAGGTCCTGACCCGCAATTCTACCTGAAATACCGAATACTTGAAACTTCTTGTGCCATTGAGGAAAACAAATCCTGGCAACACTGTCATTACAAACCATCTGCAGAGGCTGTAAGTATCTGTTCTTCTTACAAGTTCTCTGTACAGAAACATCAGTATAATGACCAGGAATGTAATTGCTTGGGGGAAAATACAGTAGAAAAATTAACTTTTTTAGCTGTGGTGCTTTTGAAAGCTTATATGACTAAAGTACAGTACAGAAATGTTTAAAATTCAAAAGTTAACCATTACAATAATGATTTTTCCTTTACAATCCTGAATATATGCAGAAAGGAACATTTCAGCGCTTCAATATGAAGGTTGACAATAAACCCAACATAAGATACGTGCACACATGAGAGTGCAAGGGCTGTAAAACTTTCTGTTAATTATGTATAATGGAAACTTGCACAACCAAATGCTGACATGGAAGCCACTGTGGCAGAAAATTTGGCAGAGGGCTTTTAGCTGTGCAAAGCAGGCCTGGCTCGTGCTCCCAGAGATCAATCAGTAGAAGGTACAACAGGGGGACACACACTGCAGGAACACTGCATGTTCCCAGTAGAAGGTACTGTTATTTCACCCAGTTCACAGGATGATTAATATTATTTGAATCTATACGAAATGTCATGGTCATTGCTGCATGTCTTGTACTAGCAAAGAGGAAATTGGGTAAATATTTTATACAGTCTTTATTCAAGAGGATGTGTTAATTTCCATTATTCTGATTGTAAATTCTTCAGTTAATCAATACACATCATACAAACACAAAGCAATCTTTCAAGTTATCTGCTCAGTTCATCCCCTACTTTCCTCACAATCAACAAAACTGGTCCTTTTCCAGGAAAAAAAGAGCAAATTAGACACTACTACAAATGTACACATCAACCCCTTGCCAAAATCTGTTTGCAACTGTCAGCTGTCCTCAACTAGAGGAATATATAGCACTGTATTTTCCTCAGCAAGTTTAAGACAGTCGTTGCCATATGTTTTTGCAGCAAACAGGAGAATGCACAGCTCGAGTTCACATGAATGATGCCGAAAAAACAAGTAATGTTTCACAAGACTGCAAAATTTTCTCAGGTATGTAAATATTTGGGACAGTATTCCACAAATACACTGACAAATAAGAATGGAATAAATATAATGCTGAGACTTTCAGGTAATTTTAAAGGTAGCAGTTCCTTATCATTCTATTCAGGCATTTATAAAGAATTTTTCATAAGCAATTACACGTTAAGGACAGAATTTCACTTCACTGTTATACACATGTAGACTAAGCCAGTGAAGCATTGGCTGTTTCTGTCCAGGGTAATAAAAATGAGCATGTGTGTGTAGTAAGTTTCTTCAAGCACTGAAATTATACCAAGTTAAAATGAATTTGCTTAAGACCAAAAGCATCCCAGTAACTTAAGAGACTAGATACAACTTGGCACACTTAAAATTTCTGTCCTTACTTGTTTACATATAAAATTGTGCCAGGAATAATTAGAAAAAAAAATTTTGTATGACAAAATTGCACCTCAATTTTCTCCAAACTAAAAATGAGTATTTCTGTTAAAGTTTACCAAAACAAATACTTACTTCAACCAAGAAAAAAACCCTGAAATTTCATTTACAAAATAAAAATCTAGCAGTGATGTAATTATATGAGACACTGTGATATCTTTTAGACCTTAACAATAAGCATTACTACATTTCTAACCTATAAGATATTCACATATGACTATTATATTCACATAGAAATTTCCTTTATTAAAGAGATCACAGTGTTTTAAAACTTTGCAACTGAGAGCTCTATGCCTAGTGTTCTCAAAGACATATCCAAACTAGCTTAAAACATCCATCTGTCTATTAACTACAAAAGTATTTACCATGATTTCTGAGATGTTTGGCAATTTATATTTGTTTTTTTTTGTAAAACCAAAAATGGCTTTACCTACAGCCAGTGTACTTCTAGGAACTGCAGTACACGAACTCCATGTTCTACCGCTTTTGTAAGGCAATGGTGACATCTAGTTGCCAGTAAAAGAATGCACGGGAAATTTGCATTTGAATCTTTGCTTAGAAAGCATTAAGAAACATACATAAATTAAATGAATCATGTATTCAGCCTAAGAAGCTCATCTCTTCTTACCGAGTTGTAGCAACTCTAAAAAAAGAACACACATTTGTTCAGCACTGTCCTTATGAAAGTGCCCAGACCACCGTCGGTCTAGAACTGGGTGTGCTCTTGGTTTATTATCTCCTTTGTGACTACTTACTGAAAACATGGTCACACTTTTCTATAACATGTATATATTTGCCATTACGGAGTCAAAATAAGTGATGCTAGAAATACTAAGGGCCAGAGTTTGTTCATGTACTCCTCAGGGAGTTAAGACTAAATATTACTGCTTGCACTGAGATATTCCAAATGTACAGAGGAGCCAAACCAGACCCACAGGCTTCAAACAGAAAGGGTAAAACAACAGATCCTGACGGGTGAGGAATTTCCCCACCATATTAGATACCACACTGTTCAGCCTTTTTGGTGAAAGAGTTTGATCTAACTGACCCTGGACTAGTTTCCTGGCTGGTGCAAGCTGGCGTAACTTCATTAAAGCCAGTTTGTGCCAGCTGAAGATCAGGCACACAAATTTTACTTCAATTCCACAGAGACCACATATTGTCCCACTTTCATTCTCAAGCTCACTGAATCGTGAAATTAATTTATGTACTGAACTATAAAATTAATTTATGAAAATCCAATCCATGATTACTAGAAAGGAAAGAGAGTTAATAGGATTAGTAGTAGGAAACAGAAGTTTGAGCATCCCTGTCAAGCTTGTGTTTCCACAGCCAAGCCAGCTGGTTAAACCTGAAGGTAACACCAAGTGGTACCTGGCAGCCACAGTGACTAGCAGGAGCACTAGAATAGTCCAACCGCAGTCCCAAGGGCACTCAGAGTCAGAACAGTTCACATGGCTGAGCCAAAACGCTCCTGCTGAAGTCCCCATCCCCAAATACTGTGAGGACAGCAAGCAGCTGCCACTGTGGGTGAGCTTTGAAGAACCCAAAGAACATCCCCTTCAAGCTGTAGCCTCCACTGGCTCTTCCCTGCCTGAACGAAATGACCCTTCCTTAATGGTGCCAAAAGTACTTGCAAGGTTTTTCTAAGATTCAACAATTGCTCAAATGGAGTTCACTGCTGAAACCACGCCTGGATCCTAATGCCACGGATGGACTCTGCCACCACAAACCAGAGCATGTTTCTAAATACAACAAACGTCTTTGCAGGCCTTGAAACTGGAATGTGGAGTTTGCTCATCACACCAGTTAGAAGCAGGAAAGGTTCTTGCTCCTTCCCAGGTAGGAAAAATTAAATTCTAAAGCTGTTTTACATGAAGTCCTATATTTTTTGGTTTGTTTCTTTTACAGATGTGTCAAAGATAAGAATTACTCAGGTTCCATGTCTTGGATGCTACCATCCTATATCAAGTGACAGTTCACAAGTGTCAGAAATTCTGCAAAAAGCCATTCAAAAATTTAATAAGGAGGGTGATGAGCCTGCCCTTTTCAAGCTTGTGGAAATAAAACAAGCCAAAAGACAGGTTTGTGCATTATTTTTCTCTATATTTTACCAAAAAAGCAACCCAAAGCAGGTACCTTGTTTGTTTTGTGTACTTTTCTGATATTAAGGTGGTTTATATTTCATAATAAAGCATAGAAAATGCACATAAAGTGTAGACTCTATAAATAATTATCTTCATTTATAAGGAATCATTAACGGTTACCTACTGGATTGTCAGAGCTGACAACTGATAGTACACGCATTTTTTTCTTTACCTGCAGTTGCATCTAACCGGTGTTTAGCACCAGTTTATTTGCATTCAGTGCTGACATATGCATCTTGTGCCATCTCAGATGCTCCTGGGTACTTCACTTGGCCTCTTCCTGAGGCTCCAGCAGGAGCAGATCTCTCCTGGGGTCTGTGCCAAAGCTGCCAGCCTGCACAGATGTCTCACATACTCTACAGCCTCTCAAACAGCAGCAGGCATCTATGTTTTTGCAAGGCAGTAGGGCCCATATGTCAGCAGCTGCTATACACTACAGGATGGGTAAACACCACATAGGAAAAATGGGAAGAAAACCAAAAAGCCAGAATGCCACTCACAGAAATATTTCTGCATGCAGGAATATCTGATTTGCTAGAAATAACTGCTTGAGTTGTAGAAGTTCTTTGTCATCTTGTATTCCATGCAACAATTCCTTCCCTGTGAATGGTTCTCCTATGGACTGGTGTGACATTGCTAGAAAGTAAATTTTCTTATTTAGTTTTTAACGAGTATATAACCTGACACCAAGTACAGACCCTTTTCTTTGAATATGTATGTATTAGTCAAAAAGCATCTTCTGGTCTCATGTCAGCTTGACCCATGACTTAATTCAGACTTGTCCTCTTTATATTTACTGAGGGCAGTGATCCTCTTTGCTGAAAGACAAACTTGCACAACATTTAAGCCACATGACAAAATCTCACAGACAGACTGCAATCCAGCAGCTGGAAAGAGAACCATCATGTCACCTCTGGCCAACAGACACTAGTCAGAGCCCTCCACTTCAACTGATCTGGGATGGAAAGTTCCTATATTCGATTATTCCTTTCTAACCCAATGTTACCTGGCCCAACACGAGATATGGAGAGATTTCATGGGTGAGAAGTAGTAGCCACAGTGAGGAAAACGGAACAGTTTCCTGGAGGGAAATTTTTAAAAAGGCTCACAAACCTGGACAGAACAGCGTGTGGGAGAAGGCAAAGCCCAGACACAATTATGGGTAGATGATAAATGCAGGACACTCAACAACAAATGATGTCAGCAGCATAAAGTTACATTATTCAGATACTGTTTTACTGTGTCCCATGCTCAGGAATGCAGGACTTGCCAGACTGTATTAGTGTAGTCATCTATCTAGACCAGCTTCCTGCCACTGGGAGTAATAAGTAACAGTCACTTTGGAGGAGAGTGCAAGAAACCCAGCAGGATGAGGCTGCAGGCTTGCCAGGAGAAGTGAAAACCAAATACAAAGTGCAGTTCTCACATATGCAGGACTTAGTTTACTTTTTGTGTCACAAGGACAAAAATATTTTTGCTGTCCATGGACACTTTATGGTCAGTGACTGCAAAGTGATTTGATGGGAAAGCACTAGAAGAATAGTTTTGCCTTCTTTGCTAATCACATTTAATAGTTTAACTTGCAATTTTGTATTGGTTTAAATCAGGTATAACCAAAATATCTCTTCCAGGTGGTAGCTGGATGGAATTACAAAATTGAATATGAAATTGAGGAGACGAATTGCTCCAAAGACCAATTTCCAGATTTAACTCCAGAGTGCAGAATCACTTCTAGAGGTGTAAGTAATCTTCAAAACCTGTTTATCGAGAAAATATCAGATCAACAAATCATTGAGATGCGACTTAAGAAAATATTTATAGTCTTGCTTCACTTTGTGAATGAAGTTTAAATCCAGTCTTATACATAACTATTTATGCAATTAGAACATCCATGTTTTCCCCTGAATCAGTGACTAAGAGGATCACTGAAATGTTTACAGATTACTCTACAGAATCTAAACAGTTTCACACAAATAATAAATCCCTTGAGAAGTTCCTATCCAGATATTCAAGGAGTTACTCATACACAACCCAAGAAGAGATAATTAAAATTAGCACCATTTTTCCAGCTTAAGACATATTTTCTAAGAAAAGTAAGTAGCTCAATTATTACTCAACCTCTACCACAGTCCAAATAAGAGAACTTCAAAAGAAATTTATAAACAAATATACATAATCTAGCTAAACAGTGCTGCAAAAACAAGTCCTCCCTCAGTTTCTCTGACCTGGAACTGAAGTAGCTGCACCAAAAATAGAGGCTTCCTCTCTTAACTGACCTCCCTGAATCAGCTCACAAGGGGATCAGACAAACAATTCTGCAAACACAAGGCAGAGGGCAGGAATGCAGAGTCACAATGAGCAGTGGTGGTGAACGGGAGGGGACTGACTGGCATCTGCTTCAGCTGTTGTGGAACTGCACTACTGAGGGTTACATTCAAGAGCCTCTCCTGTTCCACAATTACTCCTTGAACATTTCGAGAATGTTTCATACGTACTGATCAAAAAGGGAAAGAAGGACAACACTGTGGTAAATAACAGAAGTGTGAGAACCAGACTAGCTGAAGCAAATCCCTGCATTACCCTCATTTGCCCTTAAACCTTAAGCAATTTACTTAATCTGCTTGAGTCTGAGTTTCCCAGCTGTCACCTACAGGTGATGACTTCTGTCACCTCACCTACTGGAGGAGCTCTCCCTCACTCACATACTGCTTTGGTAACCTAGGGTTTGTGGGATTAGATCATTAGCACTTATCCCCTGAACTGTTAAGCAGCCTTGCTAATAGATCATTGACAGATATTATTAGACTACCATATTCCACAAATATTCCATACCTTGAAATAACCAAATTCCATGGAAGCTGTTTTGTACCTTTATTTAGCTCAGTACCATTCATTTTTAAATGGGACAACCAGAACTGCACCCTGTATTCAACACACATGTGAACCACTGAGCTATACTGGGACATAATGTCAGTCTCTTTAACCCAGATAATAAGTCTTGACATTATTTTTTATTATTTTTTCTAAACCACCACTAAGTAGACTTTTTTATGGATTACATTTTCAAGTATCTGTAATAGCCCTAAGATCTTGATCCTGAATTTTAAGCCTTCCTTCTTATTCTACAGTTAATTTGATAAAGGATTTCACCAAAACCTTTTTGAAGATCTCTGTATACTTTATCAACAAGTCTCTCTACCCATTTTTGTTGATGCTTTTGAAGAACTCTGACAAATCTGCAAAATATTACTTCTGTTTACCACAAACCCCCCAGTCTCTCCTCGATGTATTCATTCCCTCCAGTTCTTTCCTTATTACCATTTCTAATCACTGGAATGATGGGATCAGTTTTATGGCTCTATAACCTTTTAAAGAAAGAACAGAACAATATCTGCTTTCTTCCAGCCCTAATATATCAAGGCAATTTAAAGCAAGTCACCTATCATAGTTCCTTTAGAAGATCTGAATAAATACAAGAAACTCAGTAATGTTTGATTTGATAATTGCGTAATTTTCTTTTTGATCTGTACAGTTTGAGACAGAAATTCCACAGAGTTCTCCATAAAATAGGATTCTGGCTTGTAAACCTCCTCATTTTTTTCTGTAATGAATATATACAAATAGTTCATTTGGCTTCTCTTTTATGATCTTATTTTCTCCAAGTGGTCCTTCTGAATCCTGATCATTTAATGGCTCTGCAGATGTCTGTCAGGCTTCTGGTTGCCAGTATATTCAAGGAAGGAAGGAATTATTAGTAGCATGCTTGACTTATTCTGTTAGCAGGAAGGTATTAGGATGTGAATTTGTTCCTTATTTCTAAATAACAAGGAGCTGTTTTGCATTTTTTACTCCAGCGTGTAGGCAAATGTGAGGCCAAAGCATATCGGAATCTTCAGGCAGAGATTAAAGAGATCAAGAACGAATGCAAATTTCAAGGTATGTCATAGGCACTATCAAATTTAAAAGTCCTGCAATTTTCAATGTTTTTTATTGTTATTTAGTGTTACTTTTTTCCCCATGCCATCTATCTGGGCACAGATTACCACAGCTTCACAGCTTTAGAACAGGGAGAACAGTACTATTCCATGTAGTAAGTGCTGCACTCTCACCCTTGGTTTTCTTCAACACACAAATTCATTGCTGATTTCATGCACCTCTTGTTTCACCTAAATCAGGTCTTCCCATACATGTAGCTGTTCCCTCTCCATATATGCTGGCTACCCACAGCGGGCACACACAATTCTTGTTTCTATGAAAGAACTGTTGTTAAATGTCCAATGTGACAGTAGATGCTGATGCAGTGCTCTTCTAGATAACCAACATGTGTAACTGCTGATCATATAAAACTCAAAGATATTTTGGTTTCATTTCATAGACCCAAATATGAAGCATTCCAAAAGGCAGAGGTTCATAACTAACTGTTTTTCCCAGTCTTTACGTACATTGAATCTTTTGTTTCTTAGATCTGAACTCTGCTGGTCTCTTTCAGTTGAGGAACCAGTTCATCCTGCCATTTGTCCAGGCTGTCCAAGGCCTATCCCAAGAACCAGTCCAGAACTCAAGGAACTACTGAAGGTTTCTATGGAGAAGTATAATTCGGAGAGCAATGATGATTTCTACTATAAACACGGAGAAATAGAATCAGCGACAGTGCAGGTTGGCATTACAGACATGACCTCATCATTGGTCTGAGCTGAATGGTGGCTAAAGTTTGTATTTAGCTTTGAAATAATGTTTTCCTCTAAGTGTCAATACATTTGGTAACTGAAATATCCATGCAATTTTTCTTTAAAAATTTTATCCATCTTGTCTTGCATTCAAGAATTATTCAAAAATCTCCCATCCCTTGAAATTTAATTTTTTCCTTAAAACAAAACGTTTTAAAAGCATAGGAAGAAGGTTGACTCACAGTATTTAATTTCTTTTATCTACCCCACTTTTTACCAGCCTTTGTAATATACCTTAGACTTTTAAAGTATAAAAGATCTATTAGACAGAACTACTCCCTTGATCTACCCTACCAATACTCTTTGTTATTTTAGACAGTGTCCACCCTAGAGTAGGTGTAGCGTCCAAGAAATGAGGCTTCTCAATTTACCTTAGAAATCTGTTATTTTATATACTGATTGTTCTGCTAATAATACTCCAGCTAGATTTAGAAAATGATATCTGTGCATAACATAAGATAAACAGAGAAACAGAGCTGAATAAAGAGGAACAAGGAATCTGGAGGATAATATTGGTCAGCATTTGCATCTGCCTTGTTTACTGTTCCAACACATCAAACCAGAGGTTAAAGACAGAACTGAAATAAGACGATGAAGTAGTTCAGAAAATACTTGGTCACACCAGAATTTTTCTGAATAGCTCATGTTATCTTATTAATAATATCTGTGCTTTTTCTTCCTTTTTTCTTCTTTCAAACTTTTTTCTTCTTTCAAACTTTTTTCTCCTTTCTGACTTTCCATATCATACTGATATTAGCATGCACACATTTTTAAAATAGACTTCAGAGAGACAGAAGTTCATGTTTTGCCTGCTGTCTCTGAAGCAAGATATATTATCTCAAGTACTGTGAAAAAATACTAAGAGAACTCATAGCAGGCACATTCTTGAACCCTTGCAGATTCTCTCTTTAATGAGTTTGGCAAATAGGTTCATTTTCAGCTGAGCCCATTCATCACACACTTCATTTTATTCACATTCCACTTTTCTTACATCATATTTGGCTCTCTACAGTGCTATCTCTAATGATTTCATCTGTTACTAACAAAATTACTACAGGCATCTAATAAAACAAAGTCAAAATTGTGGGCCCAATATTATTCTGGTCTCTTCTGTTTCCTTCAGCTTCAATGCTGGAATTTTTGAGAGTGGGAACTGGAGCAAATAAGTTAGTTGATTAGAAGCAGATAGGTTTACTGAGAAATATTTTAATATTGTTCTTCTTAATACATGTTGGCCTAGTGGTTAGGACTTGCAGAACATAAGTAGTATAAGCCTGTAGAAAACCATCTTTCCTGTGAACCCTTTTCAATAAAATGCTTTTAGCATAGAAAGCCTTTTTGTTACATTTTCAGGTGGTTGCAGGAAAAAATTATGAAGTAAAATTTAGAGCCCGGAAGACAAACTGCTCAAAGAAAGAGTTTGAAAACCTTAATGAAGACTGTGAAGTCACATTAGACGGTGTAAGTAGTGATGATGATGCCAACTGTAATGTTCCTAACAGACAAATTCATTTGCACCAGAAATTGTAAACACTTCAGTAAAATCACTTCCTCAATTCTGTTACCTCTTTCAGTATACTTTTATTTCAAGAAGAGCAGCTTTCACTGTTTGTAACCCAAGCGACATATTAGGAAACTGAGTCACTCCAGCTGCAGGATCAGTGCTCACTGCAAAGCCAAAGGAACTTTCTTTTTACAATAATCAACCAAAGAAAGGAAAGGATGAGGCTGCTGAGAAATGAAATAGCTGCAATGCTCCTGAGTCTGTGGACTCGCAGCTAAGGAAAACATGAGACTGGAATGTTACCTGTGTGCAAGGGAATGGTGGCTCTGGAGTGCATGCTGCTGATACCGGGAAAATGTGTTCCAAACACTGGAAAGTCACTGATAGGGCCAGAAACCAAGGCAAGGGAGCTGTTTGGGAAGGGGGGCTTTATCCCCCTCTCTTTTCCCACCATATGAACAGTGCTTACCTGTGAGATTTTAAAATTTGTTTGTGCAGTAGACAGTACAAAATAATAAAAAAAAAGCCTTTATCTCTGTTTCACTTTCCCCAATTTTAGTAGGAGAAATACTATCAACAAATGATATTTCTTAGGAATATCATGAAGATTAAAGTTAGTGGTCCAAAAGTGCTGGAGATGAAAGTTCCAATTTTCAGAACCCAATCTCAAATCCAAAGTTGAATTAAAGTGTTCACACAGGCATACTATGACCTAAAAAATAAATATCCATTGCTAAGATAGATTTCATAAATATTTGGGTAAAGTTCCAAGTATTTTAAAATATTATTAGAAAAAACATTCTTTTTTCAGGCACAACTCTCTTCCTTTGTGTCTGATGTTTTGTTGCCTTAATGTGTCGGTTTTGTTTTGTCAACAGGCATCGTTGTCGTGTGAAGCACAAATTTATGTGATCCCATGGGAGAATAAAATCATTCCAAAGCTTAACTGCTCTGAAGAACGGAGACTGGTATGATTCCTCTTCATCACCCACCATCTTAAGTAGAGCAAAGAACAAAGGCAGTCATTTAATTCTCTATTTATTCCAAATTATCCCATATTTTGGACCAAAAATAAAGGAACACATAGTTCTTTTAACAACCTCAGTAATGCCACACTTCTCCCTCTCACCCTCTAACTCGAGCAACCTGTCACATTGAAGTCAGCTTCTTCACAAGGTGAGACAGTGGCCAACAAGGTGATCACAACAACAAAGGCCACAGGACAGGGAGAATGTCCTGCCTGTTGACTGCTCCTCTGGATTGTCAGTTATGTTCTGAAGCATCAGGCCCCATCAGCTCCTTTAAATTACTACTCATACTAGGTTTGAAACTTGAAACAAAAATGTATTTGGCAACACAATAATTATACCCCACAGATTTCCAAAGCATGTGTGAACCTTTTCCTATCAGTTGAGTGGCAGATCCCCTGCCACTGTCCTCAATCTCTGCCAGAGGATCTTTCAATTTCTTCCTACTCAGCTCCACAATTAACTAGCCCTGAACATGGGTCAGTTTGAAAATCTCAGAATGGAATATAAATATTTTTATTATCAGAACTTTCTGATGATTGCCGGTTTTTTAATAAATGCAGAGATTCCCATGCTACACTGAATAAAGACAGATTAAGCTGCCCTCGTAATTAATAACTTCACTGTGCTCAGAACCTTCATAACTACGTATCCATTATGTATCAACTAATATCTTTCCTCTCTATTTTCACTACAATATTGTATCCACTTCAACTTTCAAATGTAGTTCCATCCCAAATAACTCTGATTTGCAGTTAGATAATGATCAGAGGCTTTGGTGGAGAGAAATGAAACCCATGTTGGACAGTGACTGTGCACCATGTATTCAGTCTTTGTCTTCCAGTTGAACAGTGATAGGGGAGTAGAGATTACTCAATAACAACCGAGTGTTTCAGACTATCAGCTTTAATCTGTGTGTTATTTCTAGGCAGTATTCTGAAATGCATATACCAAATCTAGAGGCAAAAAATTGAATAGTTACATTTTATATAACAAAATGGCACAGATCTTTTGTATATTCTGCTATTGATACTACTCAGAGATGTGTTAGCCTTTAGCATAAATTGGTTTTATACATCTGAGTATTATAATTTAACAATTATGGGGACATCTAGTCCTAGAAATCAACTGTATTGTTCATAAATTAAAACCAGTACATGTGTTTTGTTCTCTATAGTATCATTCCCCTCTTTACCTGGCAGAATTTCAGTGATATAGACATTTTTCTTTTACACATACAGCTGTTAAAATATTCCAGAGTTATTTGGGAGGATATTTATGTTTGTATGCTTATCACAGAGAGAACTATTTAATTTACTTTGAAAATCTACTAAATTATTCAGGTACTACAATGGGCCAGCTTCTGAATTTTCCAAATCTGAAGCAATTGTTCTTGTTCAAGTAACAAATGTGGCTATTATGGCTATGTCTTTTAGGAATTTTTTGCAAGAAGGCCTCCTGGATTCACACCTTTCCGGAGTGCTTCACCCTCACACGCTGCAGAAGACAGTCAAAGTCCTGGCAAAGAAACAAAGGAAGACAATGGACAGGAACCAGAAGGCAAAGGTGAACCTGAGCATAAACATGGGCATAAGCATGGGCATGGATGTAAAAGCGATCATGAGTCTGACAAAAGGCATGGGCATGAAATTGGTTGAGGGTGCAGAACTGGCCATGGGTGTGGGCATAAAAAACACAGTAAAAATGGTAAACAAACATCCAAACCCCAAATCTTCTGGAGAGTCCAGTGAAAGGGGTTTTAATCAAAACAAAATCGTCCCATCATCCAGTGCTGAAACAGCACCGGAGCTGGTTAATCCAGGGATTGCAAGAAAGGAAACCAGTACACCTGCAGAGCCACTAATTCTTCCTGATACTTCTCTATTTAATGGGTTGCCAGATCGCCCAGAATCTCCTCACCCCAGATGTCCTGGAAAACCATGGAAACAAATTATGGATCTTCCAGACTCTCCTAGCCTTCCCAGAGAATTCACAAATGAGGATCTCTTGCCTCCTCCAGCAGAAAGTGTTGATTCAGCAACAGCAAACGAAGAGGAAGACTTTGATCTCGCAGATGCTTTACAATAATTCAAACACTGTAGGATCCTTTTCAGAAATTATACATAGAAAAAAAGAAAAATAGTGCCTTTTGAAATGTATAAAATGTGAAGAGGCAAAAGCTCCTATTCTGTTAACTGAAAGACTCAAGTAGGTCAGCAGCACTTCTGGGGACCTAAGACCATATGGCAATACTGTGTATCTGCATATATTTGCAAATATGTAAATCAGTGTAACTCATCTGCCTCAAGTTGCTATAAGCACAAAGTGAATCACTGCATCAAATCTCACTGTATTATATTTAAAAGAATGGCAGAAAGAATTTTGCAGATTACATGAAGATTCTCAACCAAATATGGGTAAAACAAAAGCAAGATAATAGAGCAAGGGAGCCTCTTCATATATATGAAATAATATTTCTCTGATTTACTGGAGTGAAATAAAGACCAAAATAAAACAAAGGAACCTGTTTTACCTGTCAATTTCTTTAAACAAATTAATATTGCCACCAGTCTATCACTAGCAGGTTGGATAACATGGACAGCTGAGAGACTCCTAAATAAAGCACTTTTATTATTCCCTATACATATTATGTTAACTACACAGTAGAAGCGCTATGATTGACAGATTTTCATGTGGCAGAAGGGCACAAATATCACAGATCAGACAACAAAATTACAAACTCTTGAGACACCTAAAATTTGTTTGCCTTCTTCCATTATTAGGTTGTGCATAATTTTGAGACTGGACTGAATTTTCTATTCTGGATATCTTCCAAAGGTTCATGGTTTTGTGGGATACATTAGCTAAAAAGCATCGAATATTTCTTGCAAATTAAAACATGTTTTCCCTCTGTATGGATCCAATAACTTATTCAGCTGAAAAAAATATAATATGCAGCAATAAACAAATTAATACTCTAATTCCCAGATCAGTTCACCAGTTTGAGCCACTACTTGGTCCCATAAAAGGTATTGACAGGGTAAGGTCCTACAAGTGGTAACATTTCACTGATGTTGTTGAAAAAGACCATATTGCTTGAAAGCACAGAATAAGTATAATCCAACACAGCTGCAATTCCCTGAAGTTGCTCATCCCAGCTCCTGGGATTCTGTGGCATCAAGACTATATATTCAACAGCTGGGAATGGGTCCTTCATTTGTGTGCTGTGCTTCTATGGCCACCACCTCCCTGGTGAGGAAGAACTAGACAGGTGAAGTCCATTCAGAGAATGCAAACTGATGGATGAAGAGGATCAGGAGGTCTTGGCACAACAGGTCCAGGATGATCTTGAAAGAGAAGTAGCTACAAGGAATGGTCAGAAGACACAGAAGTGGAAAGGATAGAAGCAGGGTGGAATGATATGGACAGGGTGAAAAGAACAAAAGAAAACAGCAAAAATTGAAACAGACTGAATGGGATGGAGAAGTGGGTGAAGGCACAATGGCCAAGGAGCTAAAAAGGACAGGAACTGAAGAAGGGAGGTAAGAACAAAAGTAAAATGCAAGAGACATGCAGGAGGGTCTCTCTGAATTGTGGCAGGGCAGTCCCCAACACATCACAGAACTGAACTCATACTGCCTTGAATCTAAACATTCCCTGGCAGTGTAGGCACAACTCCCCTCTCTGGTGCCTTGTTTCCTTTTTTCTAATTGCATTAAAAGCTTTGGTGAAATGTATTGAAAAAGTCATGAATTTCAAAATTAGAAATGGTCCCTGCGAATATAAACTCAGCCTGGTTATGTGCATCTAAACGTTTTGGGGTTTTTTTCACAGTGTAACTGGTTGCCATATAGACAGACAGACATCTGTCATGACTGGTGATATATAATCAGAACCACTGTACTTCCTTTCTTTCTGAAAACTAAGTTACCAATCTTTCAGAAGTCACACAACTTAGCTGGAGCCCCATTTTAGAGAAAGATACAAAAATAATAAATCCTGGATCAATCACTAATCAAATCCAGCATTTCTTCCCCCTTCTTTCCTTCCAGCATAAAATGCAAAGTCTATCTTCTCTTTTTACCATGTGACAATTACTAAACTTACAAAGCTAGACAAAGGAAAGCCTTGAGAGTTATCTTTAGTTCTCTGCTTCTTTTCTCTTTTTTCTGAATTTTGACTTGTATGATTTTGTCTGTATCTGCAAACTCTTTTGTGTATGCTGAATTATTACAAAGAGCATAAGCTCAAACCAGTTTTTCTTTAAATCACCCTAGCAATTTAAGTAATTAGCACAAAATTGCAGTAAAAGAAGTAAAGGTGCAAAGATGAGAAAAACAAAGTTTTCTTCCCATTTCTGATGCCCCTGACCTGAATGAAAAGACAGTCACACCCTGGATGTATTCTCCCCACAGAGAATCATGGGGAGTGATCGTACATGATTACGAGTAGTGAGACAGACTGAGTGGTCATTTACCATGTGCTATAGTGATGATGTGAGGTTTCATTAATGTTTAATACAAAGATGACAATTTCAATTTGCTTTTATAATTTACAAAAATTATTACTTTTAAAAAAAAAATCATTCTGGAATAAAAATCGGCATTCCAGTCTAAAGATTTTGAAACAGAATGTTCGGATATTTTTAGAACGGAACATTTCAATTTCTCATTGACATGTTCTCATTACAACAAAACAGAACCTTCGGAGGGAAGAATCTGCTGTCAGAAAACTACTGACCAGCCTTCTTTCAGCTCTGCTGCTGAGAGCTCTGCAAAGCTCCCAGCTTCTCCTACTGCTGGAATCACGCTGGTGCACTCTGTCCAGGGACCACAGTGGCTAACGAGTACTCTCCTCCTTGGCCAGCAGATGGCACATTTTTTGCCACAGGGTTTATGATCACCAAATTATGTCAGTTTTGTGATTGCCAGGAAAGGCTTAGTAGGCTTAACACTCAGCGTTTCGTTTGGGTGAGTAACAATGTAGATAAGAACATCCCATCTGTGCAATCTGTTTTAAATATTAAGCTCTAGCAACAGAGCCCCGAAGTTTGCCAGTTACTTATTATGAGCAAGGTGTATAAATAATGCTCTAAGTGTAATTTCATGAACATAAAAAATAAGGCTACTCCTGCACCAGAAAAATTGCATTCTTAGTGATGCAGATAGTGCAGGAACTATGACTCTGGGGTATGAAAACATGTCTGAATTAAAGTTCTGTTGATGATACTCCTGACATCCAGAGCTGCATGATGGCCATTCTGCAGGTGTCTGAATTTAATGTGCTCTCTCTCTTGTTCATTCCACCTGTGACTGTGGGACAAAATATGTATTTTAACTGACCATGAAAATTCCTCAGCTTTACTATGGATGGCCTATTGGATTTTTGCCACAATTCAGACACGACCTTTCAATCACACTCAGCAGTTCCAATCATCCTCCTGTGCTGTGTTGACACAGTGTAAGCCATGGGAGAGAGCTGTGCAAACACCTGACATCAGAACATGGGGAGCATGAACAATGAACACTGGCATTTGATAAGATGTAAGAACCCATTTCCTTCCTTGTTTTCTCAGGTCTCTCAGCCAGCAAGATAATTGCTCCCAATTTAGGAATATCAGCTCTGAGGACAAGAGGCTATAGAATTAGAAATGACATCATTGTGTGGCCATTGTCATGTAGACAGAGCTGTACCAAATCCAAACTACAAATTCCTCAAATATTCTTAAAAAATAATAATGGGGGTAGATATTTTCAATTCTATAACCAGCTACTCACACACAACTCCTAATGTTGCTGTGTTTACAACACTACATTAGTATAATTCAGCTTCCACAGTTTTAATTAAGCTTTAAGTGAAGTTCATTTGGTAAAATGTAATTAATAACAAAATGTTTCTACTGCATTCTAAAAGAAGAGGGAGGTTGCTTCAAGAAGGAAAGAGGGAAGGTTTTCCTACTTGGATAAGGCATCTTTCTACAATACTGGTAATACTGCTGTTCCTGCACTGGTTTCAATCTGCTACTCAGTGAAGACTCAACCATAAGCTCCAAAGAAGTAACTCCTACTAATATTGAGTAACAGGGATTTGAAACTTGACAGAGATTCTTTTCTCTTCTGCCATGAAGAGAAAAGTGCTGATCTGTGGGTTGAAGATCAGGCATTAAATTACTTACCTTACTGTTTCAGTTCAAACTGAGCCACAGAGAATCAGAATTCTCTGCAGAATCCAGAGATATGCCAAAGAATTATATTGGTTTTAAAAGTGAAGAGCAAAAATATATTTATTAGAAGCACTGTCTGATTTTGGTGGATGCCTCTCCACCTTCCACTCAATGCACTTATCACAGAAGCCATAACAGACCAGTTGGCTTGAAACAAAAAAATAATAATATGAGTGAAAAACAAGGGAACAAGTCTGACTAGGGCAGAGAATGAACAAGGAAGTACCTGTCACTCAGGGAGGACATATTTTTAACTGAAACTTAGATTACTATAAAAAAAAACTCAAACAGTTGGGGTAGACAAGAATTGAGGATTATTGATTTCAACTTGGGGAACAAAATGCTCATCAACAGAACATCCACAGGAGCTATAACATGTTTAAAGGCTTTGACTTACATGCCCAAAACAGTATAGTTTAGTACTTTGAAAATCCACCAGACACATGTGAAAGAATATAGTTTTATTTCTTATTCTAACCCCTAAGCATGTCAGCAGAAGTTAATTCCTTGACATTCAATCCAAAAGAAAAAAACACTAATGCCATCAAACATCACGTAAAAGTAAATCTACTATAGCTGAATTCTCTTCATTTATACGTGCCAGCTGTTCTAGCAGCTGTATATTAACAAAAACAGTAGAAATGCCCATAAATTAATAAAAATAAAGGGGTATAATGGGACTTAGCTCAGGCTTTACAAAAGAAAAAAAAATCAGTTCCAGAAGGAATCTAGAATTCAGACTGATCATTTAAGCAGTCTTGTGACTGCTAAACTAAAATCTCCTGTTTGAATGCAGAGGTCTGATTTTAAATTGTGCTGAGAATTAACCTTAAATTAACCTTAAATAGCATTATGGGTACTCAGCATTTCAAAAATTAGGCCTTAGAGCACTCAGCCAAAATCTATGGTGTAAAAAACTGATATTACTTGGAAGTGGCTGAGATGGACATTGAGCAGTGCAATGCCTCTAAAAGGTAATTATGGGCAGAATTAACCTTCAAAGTAGCTCTTATATTTTACAGTGCTTTGGGAATTGGTGCAGGTCCTGGTATTAACAACAGCAGCACTAGTGGCTTAACAGCTTTCTTTCGTGGCCCAGAGATCAGAATGTTCTGGGTAATGTTTTGCCATACTTCCTTATTCTCTTGATCATTCCCACAATATAAACCAGGTGAAAGAAGCAAGCAAACCAAGCATAAACTATGAGATCACCTCTTTCTTCAGAGTTCAATCCAGATGTATGGACAGATTAGTAGATTTACAAACAACTCCTCTGCCCTGTTTAGCTTCCAGTTAAGTTACTTTTCTATTGTAAGACAACCGAGATGCCTCTGGAACTTTGACTCAAGGTGACAGATCTGTCGGTTGTAGCCGACAGTTTGGCACAGGAACAGTGTCAATACGAAGGGTACAATGTGAGTGCACTCCACTCAAAACATATCAGCACTGCTGGAGCTCTGCTCTTTTTCACTGTAATACACATCAGCCACCATCAACCCATCAACTGGACCCAATAAATACTCATACCGTTTGCAAATTTATGAGAATAACCTGTCATTTAGCAACACTGTGCTTCTGCCACCTGTTTTTGCCAATGAAGAACTATTAAATCAATCTTAGACTGCAACACTAACTGTCCACTAAATAGCTATTCTAAAGCAACTGAATTTTAGTCTGCATAGGGTCCATCCATTCCTTCTTTAACAGTTACTGTACAGAGAGAAGTTTATACACTCATATTGGTTTGAATAATCACCTTACAACATTGAAGAACCCAAACTAGTTTGACCCAGAAGTTCAGTGATCTCTTCTGGAATGTAGCACCCAATGCTCTGTGGAAGTCAGTCCTAAGACAAACTCAGCAGGGCACTTAACAACCGTTCAGAGCAGAAGGTGATTAAACCTCTTGCTGACACTGAACTGAATCACAATCACTTGGACTGCCAGGGGGTGCCTCAGCCATGGATTAAGCTCAAAGGACTCATGCAAACCTTAACAGGATGTTATCAACCCCAAGTGCACTGGGGACAATAGTAAATAAAAAGAATGGTTCCGAAGACTGCAGAACTATCTGCAGCTAATGAGTCTGACAAAACTAGTCTGAATCACAAAATGAGTCTGACTAGTAAAAACAGACTTAAACATCCAATTCCCCATGATACACCTTGGAAAGGGCAACTGATATATTTGTGTTTGATGTACCTTACCCAGTGCCACTCATGGCTGGGAAATGGCATGTATGAGCTAAGCTCTATGATCTCAAAGAATAACAATTTCACAGTGTGAGATGGTAATACTTTAAAAAAAAAAAAGTGAATCCCTATTTACAGCCTGAACTGCTGAACTACCAGGCTGCTATAGGAAAAAAATTCACTCTGACCCAAATTGCAAACAGACTGCAGGAGAATAGTCAAACACCATTTGATAAATGGTGATAAAGTGCAAAACAAGAAATTGTGAGAAAGGGCTGTTCTATCCAAGCACACTCGATAACACAGCAAACAGATGGTTAAGCAATATCAACACAGGAGTACCAGCAGAGCTAAGACAGCATTATCGCTGCCTCCACAGTTTGTTTTATTCTCTTCAAGGCCCCACAGTTCAAACATGGCAGGTGTGCTGGGTTGCAGTGCAGGGCACGTGGGTTCAGCTGCCTCAGAAAGAGCCAAAAGACTGAGAGAAGGAGCAGGTGAAGGACAGCAAAAATATATAACATGCTAGACAGATGTAGAAAGAGCAGCAGTAGCTTTTGCATGAGTGTTTCACATATAATTCTGCAATGATCTTGAAGAGTCTTAGACTACAAAGCTCACCCCATTAAAGAGATCCAACAGAAAGCATGTCTGATGTCAGTTCTGTAGTCAGTATTCTTGAGTACCTAATATTTATTTTTCATTTATTTATTATACATTTCCACTCAAAAGACATCTACTTAGAAAACAGAAGATGAAAGATCATTGATAAAAGGCAGATAACACATCAATATACCCCAACAATCTTAGCACAAAAAACATAGTTTCACTTGCATTTTGAAAGGTTTCACAGCACTGCACAGCTGAATGCAACAACTGACATATTTTAATATATACAAACAGAATTCAATCGGCTCAATGTTATGCTGAATTTTTTACCACCACTTTTTCTTCTTATCTCTCTACTGAGTTTTTTCACAGATGTCTTTACCCAGGGTAACAACGTTAATGCCAAAGTAGTATCAAAAAGCAGCTACCTTGAAGCAGCAGTGAGTATTTTCTAAACGAAAAAGTCACTCTTCTTCTCCCTCCTTTCATTGCAGTATTTCCTCCTGAAAGCACGGGAGTGTGCTTGCTTGCTCATCACTCCTGCTACCCTAAACAACTGAGAGAGCTTTGTTCTTCTGCACCAGCAGTTCTGCTCATGAACACTGACACTGAATTTCCTTTTTTAGACAGCAAGGACGCAGACTTTCTTCCTCTTCTCCCCCCCTCTGCCTCGCCTCCCCTCCCCCTCCTACAGTCTTTGCTGTGCCCTCATCTTACCTTCAACAGCACAAGAAATCCATGCTGCAGTTTTTTTCCTCGTTAGCAGCTCTATGGTAACAGCAGCTCTGAGGCAGCAGTCCTTCACAGTTCTCACTTCTCTCTGTTTCCTTCTGCATAAAGATACACAGTCTGCTTGCCCAGGAAATTAGCAAAGACAGTTCTGATGGGATGAAAATTAACAAACACAATTCCAAAATGATTTCAGAAAAAGTGTGCTCCCTGGGGTACAAAGTTGTATTCCCAGAAGAACTGAATATTAACAATGCAAATGAATAATAATAATAAAGAAAATCAGAGAACTCTTTTTGTGTAATTAACTGTAAAATCATCTTTGTGATAACTACGCTTTCTTGAACACAAATGTGAAAAAAGAGAACTCTGAGCTTAAGATACACAAAATATCCAAATGATGTCCTGAAACTAAAAGTATTTGCCATTGTTTGACTGAGTCTTTCTTTATTTGCTATTAACACATAAATTAAATCAGTGGTTTGTTTGTTAAACTCCTACTAAAATAAAAGCAGTAATGGCATACAAGGATTCATAGCCTTGTAACCCATGGAAAAGTACATATCAGAATACATTTAGAAATGGTAACACAAGCTACAGAGGGCAAAAAGCAAGCAAAGAAAAAATATCAGTAATTGGGTGGTTACTGAGTACTATAGTATCTGCCTGCTTAGAAATTAGGATCTTCCTGACTTTGCTACTTTTAAATTAATCAGAAGAATGAGCTACAAATAAATGTTGAATATGACAGCAAATAAACAGCTCCTTAAGGCTCAAAAAGAATTATTATCAGAAACTCTTTAATTAAACTAAAGTACCTAGGACAAGATAAAAGAACTTTGAATAGAGCCACATACATTTTATTTATTTATTTATTGCAAAAAAACTGTCAGTAAATTATAATCTAACCATTTTCATTATATGCATGAACTAAATGAATCAATATATTCCTGCAATTCAGCATGAACTCGCATTTCTGTCTCCTGCTGTGTAAAGAACAAAGGTTTCTGGCCACTGCCAATTGCTGTGACATGATGTGTTAAAGTGCATGTCCTGGAGTGGCACGAGCAATGCCGCAATTCTTCTTATCTAAAGTAAAAGGATCACCTGCATCTTGTCCTGTCCATGCATTAGTCCATGTCCACGCTTGCTTGTGTTGGTGGATCCCAGGAAAACACAGGCAGCTGTTCCTGGGCACAACCTGAGAGGAAAAGAATGAATTCTCTACTATCCAGCACCTCAAATGTTCATTTTTGCCTCATCTGGCAGTATTCAGTCAGCATACAAAACAACATAGAATAGCATTCTGGGATGGGTTAAAGCACAAACAACTGGGGCTAAGGACTGGCCTACAGAGGCTTCACAGCACGAAATAGAAGCCCCAAACAACAGAGCAGGACAGTTACAATTAGCAGCTCACTTGGCACTTCAGCTTCATGAGCACACATTTCAAACCCAGCCATGACAAGAGCATGAATCCGTAACACTGTTAAAAAGAAAAGCCTTGGAATAGTTATATTTTTGATCCCCAAAAGGTCTCAGAAAGACTGAGAAAACAAACGAACAAAATTATTACAAAAGTCATAATGTTTATCTTGATTAAGTTTTTAAACTTTTCCCCACCTGGAGGTCACTGCTTTGCAGGCTGAAGCACAGCACACAAACCCATCAGTCCCAGCTTTAAACAGTTTACAGTCTAAGAGATCCTTCAAAGAAAGACGATAATTTCCATTGTACAAACAGATGAAAGAAGGGCACAAAGTTGAAACTAATTACCTATACTTTCACATTAAACCAGTATCAGTAACAGAAACTGATTCTGAGCTATAGTTACCTACAGAAATTAATAGTCTCAATTTTCTTATGAAAAGTAAATCTCAGTAGGAAACTTTCAATTTGTAGAAATTAAGATTTACCTTGAGGCAATACTTTTGACTACACAGCTCATTTTATTAATGACAAAGTATTTAACTTTATTTTTACCTGTTACATGCTGTAACAAAATATAAACTGTAAAATACTGTTTTGAAATTTAAAACGGTCTGATAGAGAAGGAGTAAGAGAATTCATTAAGAGACAAGGCTGGATATGGACACAAAAAGAGCTTCTGTTAAAGAACAATGAAGTAATTTGTGTGATATCTCACTCTTGCTGCTTAGGGATGTGCACGTTTCAAATATCCTGACAATAAAGGCCTGTGAGACACTCACAGCGCAGTTCTCTGTGCAACACTGTATCAGCTGATAAATCCCTGCCATTTGTTGTCACCAATCTGAGATGGGCCCTCACAGCTCACAGCTCTGCACAGCACAGTGTGTTTGTCCTGATGTCCAAAAGTGTCACCTGGGTGGGGAAGGACAGAGTGGCTGGCTCTCATCAGTCAGGACACAGAGCACCTATCAAGGTTCATGTATCCACAACATACATAAGAGATTACTGCTTTTTGACCACAAACTGGTCCTGTGAATTTCCCCCTGCAAAAATCAAAGTCCTGCTTGGCCTTTTTGGTGTTTTCATCTTGGGCTTGGTGCACGTGCACTACTTCCTCCTACTAAGGACATAACACTCAACTTTTTTATCAATGAGGAAAGGTACTCAGATTAAATAGAGAGTACAGGTCTGCCTGTAGTGGCTATTCCAAAAATTAAACAACTGAAATCATCAATTAAAAACCTCAAACAATGTCAGTTGATTCCAAATTTGAATAATCATGAGAATAAACAATGTGCACAGATGGTTAACCAATAGCAAAAGGAAAAATGTTTTCTTCAAAATAATGCACAGGCTCATACCTTTCTCTCAGAATTGGAAAAAAATATTCTTTGCAGACTGCCCCACAGAAATATGTGACATGCACTATTTCATGGTAGTGCAGAAGACTTCCAGTAGACTTAAAAATAAATGCAACCACTACTGTGTCAGGATGTTATCAGCAGCTGCCACCTGGTTCATCTCTCAGCTTTTCTTTACTTTTGCAATAGAAAGAACAAACTCTATCCTGAAAGTACCTGTAACTTCTACCAAAGATTTCTAGGCCTCCTACCATTACTGACCCCCATGTTTCAATCACTTGCCCACAGGTAACCTCCGAGGCAAATACCATCACCCCACTTTGCAGAGGAGAAAACTCAAGAGCAGAAAGAGCTCTCATTACAAGAAGAGTCAATGGCAAGTCTCTAATAAATGTAATCTGTTCAATTTTAGTGTTAAAATTACATGTCTGTGGTCACACTGGGAGTCCTTAACACAACAAAGAACAGAGCTAAGCCGACTTCATGTCCTGGACCCGACTACAAGCCTTGAAAACTACAACAAAGGATCTAATTGCTCAATCAAGGAGAATATTCAAGACCTAAAACTGTAATTATTGAGTTTTATAGCATGCAGAGGACTGAATGACTACAAAAATCATAGAAAGAAAAGTGTGTTTCTGTTTCAAGTATTTCGGTTAAGATTTTATTGTGCCAACATTTTTCTTATTACCAGAATCGTTACTAAAATTACAAGACCACCACAAGTGATCCCATATGATAGTTTTCTTACTTTATACTCCTTTAAAGAATTAACAGTAATTTACATGCTTCCTCTAAGAAATTAAATACTGATTTTCTAAAATTAACTCTAGGTTTTTTATTAGAAGCCCAGTGTAATGCTAACTAAAGTAAAAGGGAAGTTTTTCACGAATTCAAAGGCCATTGAATGAAACTATATATACCTACTATAAAAATAAGTAGTATTTCACTTCCCTTAGTTCTTAAGATTTTTTTACCCTCTGAGACAGAGCTGAGAATCCTGGGTTCCTCTGAGGGCCCAGAACACTTCTGCCACTTCCTTTCAGCAGCAGTTTACTAACACTTTCCCACTGCATAAACCAGAGAACTCCATTATTTCAGAATAAGAAATACATAACAGATAACTTCAAACCTCTGAATGCAGGAAGGTCACTGCAAGTCTGAATTTAAGCTCCAAACTCTAAGAGGAGATGAATTAATGGATGAATAACTGGAAATATTAAATTCACACAACTTTGCTCTTTCTTTTTAAAAAATTAGTCTTAAACAGTTTAACAGATTAATATCATCAAGGAAAAAATCTAACTGGGAATGGGAGAACTTAGGCTAAGAAACAAAACTACAAAAAACTGAAGCAGGAACACTCCTTGGAGACTTGTGCTCCAAGCAACTAGGAAGGACAAGCCACAAACCACCGTGCATACATTTCAGACAAGTGAGTCAGCTGGCCAGCAACAGGTCCTGTCCACCCCACATCCTCTACACAAGCCTGAATATCATGGACAGACTGAGCATGTGAGACAATTAAATCAACTAAAGCAGCTTAAATCCCACTGTCTGTCTATAGTGCTTGGCACCTAAGTAATTTAAGCATATTTGAAAACGTTCCTCATTGACCTACTGCACAACTATTCAGTGAGACAGAACTTGGACTGGGAGAGGAAGTTCTGTGTCTGAATGTACTTTTAATTCACTCAACGGGGACATCATTGAGATTTCACAACACAAATTTGACTACAGTTCTAAAGCATAGAAATATCGGTCAAAGCGTACCAAAGTTGTAAATTAATTTTAAAAAAGGATGACAAAGCAAATGTAGCAGCCCAACATACTAAAGTCATCATAATGTGGATTTCAGATTACATGAGAGACTACAGAATACAAAGCCAGCGTTCTCAGTTCATTAAAAACATTGCATCTTATAAAATCCTATTGTTTAGTTTGTTTAAATTGTAATTTCAGTGGAATGACAAAAAATGCATAAGTTAGCATTAATGAAACCCTGACTACTTTTAAATAACAAGCATGGGACTCCTGGAATTTGGACTTTCTTTCTCCCCTGGAGGTTTTCCAGGATCTTTCCTATCCACTCCTACATTTGAGGAAGAGCGCTTTTGTTTAGGCACGATCCTTTGGGACTGATGAACTGAAAAACATGACTTCTTGCTAACAACACCCTAACAAATCATCTTGATCCTTGACACGACCTACTGTGAGCGAGCTCTGTCTGTTTACCATTACTTTCTTTGCCCTGCTAGTCATGACAATCACATAACACACAGTCCCCACTCTCGCACCAGACTTGCAAATGCAGGAGAGGAACTCAGGGATCTTCCAGGTTTCCTGTGAAGTAAGTGACAGTTTCATAGCAAATTCAAATCATGCTATGAAATTTCTAAAAGGAGATTTCTGAGATTTCCTAATGCAAACTGCACCACAGCCTTTGCCAGAATATTGGTGAGCAGGGATTACTCAACTGGAGCTCAGTTTCAGGAGGTGTCAGCTCCTACTGCTTTCTTTAGATACATCATTCCTTACTTCAATCTGCATGAGTAATGACTGGAAACCCAGCTGCTAAACCAGCTAGTCCATCTGTTACCCCGTTAATAAATGTATAATTATGTTCACTCTCACTAAAGAGCTCATGATTCACTGGGATTGTCTTTTTGGGAAACATCTACTGAAGTATATTAGGTGCACGTACGTATGTGGCCGTGGATCCTATCTTTAGTACACAGACATATTATTTAGTGTCTTCTTGGTATCTCTTCTGCTTGATGAAAACATGAACCTGATCCTCGAGGAGCAAGTTTTCAGCTGAGGCTGCTCTAGAAAGTTTAATCACATCTAAAGCCAGGGGACCATAAGAAATCTCAGTGTAATTCCAAGATTTTTGTCAGTGACAAAATCTGACCTTTCAGTACCTCCTCACTATGATGCTTCTTGTTCAAAACACAAATAATTCCAGGCAGAGTATGGCTGATACTGGCCTAAAAATACACAAGTTAGATATGAAAACACATGACATGGCTGCTTGCCCTACTGTAACCAAAGAGACATTTCTCAAACAATGTACAAAGGTTTTAAAGGGTGTAAAATGTCGAAATTTTTTCCTCTAGTACAGTTAGGGGTCACTGCTAGGATAACAATCCTGGATTTCTGCTATCTTGTTTCACAAAAAGAAAGGACTGATTCTGCATTTCCAACCATTTGCTTATCCAAAGTTAATGAAACAAAATTTCTTTCCTCTTTTCATTTGGTGAAACAAGTCAATGATTTCCACTGCAGGAAACATTGGGTTCTGTTCCTCATAGGCCTTGGTGTGAAACATCCATATGAATAAATCTCTTTTACGTGGGAACTGATGATTTGGTTCTTAAATCATAATTTCATTGTTCCAGTCATACAACACTCAAAGCAAAAAGAGAGTATCTGCCAAGGGGCCACCAGATCAAGGACTGTCACTGCATTAAAACAACCATGAACCAGAGCAAATAATGAAGCCAAATAATTCAATTCATCAAACTCTGCCAAACTCTGCCACGACCACGTGACAGGAGATGCCAATAAACTCAACGGGTTTTTCTTTACACTCAAGCATCAGGTAAATCAGTCTCAAGCTCCTCTACAAAGGTCAGTGGTCAAGAGCTGTGGGGGGCAGGCAGCACTGCTTGGCTACGTAGGTGCCTTATTCCAAGAAATCTTGGCATCTGACTGAGAGACTTTCCATTATTTTAGACAGTAAATAACAATATAAATTTATAAAATTGTCCCCTGATTGAAGTTAACAGTCAAAAAATCATTTTCTGAGTTGATCTTTTTTTTAACAGGATGAAGTTTGGTCAAGCAGAATAAAACAAGACTTCCAGGAAGCTAGAGCTAAGGAACAGTTTCTCCTTAAAGAAAGCCAGGAAAGCCTTGTCAGTTAAAAACTGTTGTCAAAACTGAATTCTCAAAGTGATCTGATAAATGGATAATCTGAAATTACACAAATTTCTTTATAGGAAAAGATAAAGTAGATATTTGTTTCTGAGATGTCATTTCAAGTCTGTGAAGAATGATCTTACCCTCCTGAAACTCCCTCAGGTCCCAAAATCTTTTCCACTCAGGTTTGCAAATACTTTAAGACTTAAATGCAATACTTAAATAAAAATATATATATATTCAACAGCTTTCTTAATAAATATTCAAGATCCCTAACAAATATTCAGCAGTTTTATTTCTCCATTTAGACTCAAAGTCATCTTAGTGGGAAATCTAACCACGCCAGCCATGCATTCATGTTCTTTCTTCAGTCCATCCTGTTTCTTTTACAACCAGAGGTTTATGAGTCCACATAAACTGTCATCATTTATTTAAAAAGCCTCTGGCTATTGTTGAATAGCTGTCTGAACTGCAAACACAAGATATTCTCAATATTTTCTACCCAGCACGGGTGAAACAAAACTTGAGACCATTAGAGTGGGTCACAAGTGGAGTTGCATTTATATAATTTTGCTGGGATATTGGTAAATGCTGCATTATTTCTACAGATAATATTGCCCTAGCAGATGTTACCATAGGAAGATTAAATGTATATATAGTCTTTGTAAGATTCCCTTTATGGATATTCTAGATGGTTCTACACAATTTACAATATTCTAGACAAGTAAAGGGTCGAGAATTTCAAGCACTGCCTTCATTTGTTCATATATAATCACTATGGAAACAGGTTTGAGAAGTGACACATTTAAGCCCATTAAAGTTGGCAAAAAATTATTACTTACAATTTACGTTATTTACCCATGTATTAAATACTGATGAAGATTATTGTGAAACCTGAGCATTATAATGATCAATATTCTTTTCTACCACAGTATGAAAGCATTGGGCACGATCATCAAATCGGTTTGCACAGTAACATTTCGTTTACTGCTTTAAATTGAACTGCACTAACCTTTAAATCAGTTTTGACAGGCTTTTTTTGTGAACGTCGCTGTACTGCGACCTGCAGTGTATCACAGCACTGCGCTTTCGGCAGCGCCCCAAGGACCACCCAGCCCGCCTCCTAGAAATACTCCCCAATACTCCTTCATCCCTTCCAGGAATGATGCACCCGTAGCGCCCCGGGACAAGCCTGCACGATTCAGCCCCGGGCCCGCGGGCCTGCACCGCCGGGTCCGAGCGGGGCGGGGGTGAGGGGAGCCCTCAGAGGCGCCTCCATCTTCCCCCCATCACCTCACGGCCCCTCTGCGCGCTCCCAGCACTGGCCCCTCACGACAAATCCGGCCCCGGCCGCAGGAGCGCGGGGGGGAGCGCCCGGGTTGTGTTTCGCCTGTCCGGGAGGAGGGGGCGGCGGGAGCCATTTCTGTGAGTGGGGCCAACCCGCGCCCCTGGAGCGCGGCCGCCTCCCCCCGTCCTAGGACGTTGCTCTTTTCACTCCTCTGTCATCCCTTTACTCTGGGGCTTTAAAAAGAAACAGACACGGTGGGAAAAATATAGCCATGAAAAGGCGCCGCTGTGCCGGCCCAGCCGCTGCCGCAGGGCCGGCCGGTGCCCCTCACCCGGCCAGGCCCGGCCACCATCTCCCCTTCCCGCCCCGCGCTGCAGCAGGGCCGGGCCGGGAAACCCCGTGCACGCGGTGAGGGGGGCAGGGAGGGAGGAAGGAGTGAGGCGTCGTCACGCACTCAATGGTGCAATATCCTTCCGCGCTCCGAGAGAAAAAGAAGTCCCATGCTCGCCGTGACCTATTGGCCCCGAGCGGCTCAGGCACGACCTTCGGAGTAACCCAAACGGTTGCGTGACGGGAATACCTTGGGAAAGGGGGCTCATTCCGGGGGGATTCGTGCTTTTTCGCCAGTGGCATGCGGTGTATATCCATGCGCAGAGCGGAGCGCAACGAGTCCGGCGACGGGGCGGGTATATAAGGCGGGCGCCGGGGAGCGCTTGCCTTTTCAGTTGAGGACAGAGCTGGTGATCGGAACATGTCAGGGGGCTCCGCGGATTATAGCAGGTATGGCGGGGGGGCCCAGGCCCTTTCCTCCTGCAGGGGCTCCGTGGGTCGTGCGGAGGCGGCCGGGTAGAGGCGAAGGGGGGTGGATGTGGGCGTTGGGGCGCGCTGAGGGGAGGCCGGCGCTGCGGTCGCTTAGCCCTGCGCCGCGGCCCCTCCCGTTCTAGACGTTTCTGTCCCGGCGCTTCCCTTGCTCGCGACTCAGCGGCGGGTTAGCTCTATTTCTCCAGGCTCGCTTTTCCTTACTGTTTTTTTTTTTTTTAGCCATCCCCTTGCGCCTGAATACAGATTTTTTTTTTTTAAATTTAAACCGTAGACAACTGAGTTGCGGCTGAAATGTTTTAACGCCTCCACGAGGATTATTTTCGTTTGACATTCTGCTCCTCCCCCCGCGCCGATGGTTCGCCCCAGGTTGTGGGGCCGCGCTGGGGGCATGATCATTGTGTTTTGGGGGGGGCCCCCCCGGGCCATCGCCCGGCGCCGTCCGCCCGCAGCGCCCGGTTTGCGCAATCCCAGGGGTGGAGCTCTCGCGAGAGTTCCCCGGCGGGGCGGGGCGGGGGGATCCGCAGCGGCGCCGGGAGCGCGCCCGCCCCTTCACCCCCCTTCTGCCGCGGGAGCGCGCGCCCATTCCCCGCCGCGTCGGGACCCGGCCCCGGGAGCTGGGAACGCCCGAGCCGGGGTGGGGGGAGGGGGGTAGGAGTTTGCCCGTTGGCAAAATCCCAGAGCACCTGCTGGAATGATCCGTCACAGGTCCCGCGGCGCTGGCAGCCGAGGTGCCGGCGCGCTCCCGGGCGCTGGTTGTTCCGTACTAACAGCGTGTTCTGTTCATTGGCAGAGACCATGGCGGCCCAGAGGGAATGGAGCCCGATGGTGTCATCGAGGTGAGCACCTGTGAACCGACTTGAGAATTTAGTCGCTGGTGAAGATGGGTGTTGTGTTTAATATTTTCCTTTTTTTTTTTCCATTACAGAGCAATTGGAATGAGATTGTTGACAATTTTGATGATATGAATTTAAAAGAATCCCTTCTAAGGGGCATTTATGCTTATGGTTTCGAGAAGCCTTCAGCTATTCAGCAGAGAGCTATCATTCCATGCATTAAAGGTATGTAGGCAATTCGTTGATTATCAACATGGAATATTTAGAAAAGCATTGTAAAATGCATACATTGCTTCATTAGTGTGCAGTGATACTTATCTTCAATCTTAAAAAGTGATATGATGGTACACCATCTTTCGGGACTGACCTGAAATGGAGAGAACTTTATAGTACTGATCACTTGATTCAAAGGGAATTAAATAAAACTAAAAACCATGAATGACCTCTGGGAGCAGTAAATGTGTATCCTACTTTTTTTAGGGTATGATGTGATTGCTCAAGCTCAGTCAGGTACTGGCAAGACAGCCACATTTGCTATTTCCATCCTGCAGCAGTTGGAGATTGATCTCAAGGAGTCCCAGGCACTAGTACTGGCCCCTACCAGAGAACTGGCTCAACAGGTATTGATAGTGTAGTTTAAAAAAATAAATGCTTGTGTGTTGCATAGGTTTCAGGTTTCACAACTGTGAGACAACAAATAGACTTCTCAAGGGGCTGTAATTAATATCCATTCAGAACCCCTTTTGTGTGAAGTAATGGGGGATACAAGCTGGCTTCTGTCCCACAGGTTCTCTGCCTGCTTGAAAAGCTGAGTTAATGCCCATGGAGGGTGTGCTGGGGCAAAGGTACAGAAGCCACCTTCTGTGCTGGATGTGGTTAAGGTGTGGCAGCATCTCTAGCAGAAAACCAGCTTGAAAGCACAGTGTTCTGAGTGGAAACAAAATTTACTGGTTTTGGAAGCTATTTGAACCTGAGTGCAGTTGTGCAACATGAAAACTGCAGTGCACGTGTGGTCACTTAGATTTTTTTTTTTTTATGTCTTTGTTTGTTTTCTTGACAATGTAATTGCATGTCTGCTTAACCTTCAAGGCTTGGTACTTTGTAAAGCTAAGTGAATGTCTCTTCACAAAACTTACAGAATACTTAAATTTTTAGGGTGAGAGTATTTGTAATGTGGGGTCTTGAAATGTTAAACCCAACTTGAAATAGAAAACATCATTTTCAAGTAGAATATACTAAAATGCCAGTGCTGTAGTGACAGTTCTTCAAGGTAAAGCTAAACATAACTAAATCAGACAGAAAAGAGTCTAAAAATTCGGTGGAACAAGAGCCTCTGATCAGAAGGTTAAGCCTTTGTTCTATTCTGAAGCCATTGGTGAGGTGGGAGTTGTTTTGAAGCCTGTGGTGCACTCACAGCTCACAGAATAGTACAAGTGCTTAATGCAGGCCTGAGCAGCTGAGAGCTTGGGCTCACTTTGGGAGGCCCTGCCTTCAGCTTAGTAATTGATTCATGGTAGTCACTCTTCCGGCAAGCTCAAGTAGTAAGGACAAAAATGTAACTTAAAGTGCCTCTCTGACTTAAGGTTAATGGTAAATAATGTGCAGTTAGGCAAAGTCATTTTAACAACAGTCTCTTCTAAGAGCTGTGTAGTCTTTGTTTGCTGTCCTGGCTTCCAAAGTCCATAAATGCCAGTGATGATGGGCCTTAATCTTTATTCTACCAGGAACTACTAATGGAAGGTTCTATTTTAGATTCAGAAGGTAATCCTGGCCCTTGGAGACTACATGGGAGCAACATGCCATGCTTGTATTGGTGGCACAAATGTGCGCAATGAAATGCAGAAACTCCAGGCTGAGGCTCCACATATCGTGGTCGGAACTCCAGGGCGTGTGTTTGACATGTTAAACAGGCGCTACCTTTGTAAGTATGAACTCAGTCGTGCTCTTAAATAAATTCCCAGTATAAATCTCGTACCCAGTAAGAGCTTTTGCTGGAAAGGGTAGTACTAAAGGAGAATGATATTCAGAAAGGACTTGGTGTGTTTCTGAAACCTCATGAGATGCTGCTTTGTTTTTTTCCAATAGCGCCTAAATGGATCAAAATGTTTGTTCTGGATGAAGCTGATGAAATGTTGAGCCGTGGATTTAAGGATCAAATTTATGAGATCTTTCAAAAACTTAGCACAAACATCCAGGTAAAAAGCTTTTACATGGTTAAATTGATGGATGCAGATTTGATTACAGTGTGGCTGAGAACTGAATTGTAGACATTGGTGTCCTGGGTACGTGCTAACACAGAGTAATGTGTTCCAGGTTGTGCTGCTGTCAGCTACAATGCCAATGGATGTGTTGGAAGTGACCAAAAAGTTCATGAGAGATCCCATCCGTATCTTAGTAAAGAAGGAAGAACTGACTCTGGAGGGTATCAAGCAGTTCTACATTAATGTTGAGAGAGAGGTTGGTATCAGTTGTACTTGCTCTGACAGGACAGCTTAATCTCTTACCTTCTTGTTAAAGCACTGTACTAAAATTGCAGGAATCAAGGCTGAGCTTTGGTTTCTGCAATAATGCTAGTAGAGTACATGCAAGAAGAAGAAAAATTCAGCACTGGATCGAAAAGACTAGGGTGGACCTCTTTCTTAATGTCCAGTGTCCTGTGTCTTAAGATTTGGTGCAACAGTTGATGCAAAAATATGACTTAGTCTCTTCGTTCCAACTTTCCAGATCATACTGTGTGTGAGAGGATGCTTCATTAGTTGTTGTATTGGAGTTTTATTCCTTGTTTGGGGCTCTTATGTATGAGCTGTCCACGGCATGATGCATTTCCTTATCTTGTTTCTTTTCAGGAATGGAAGCTGGATACTCTCTGTGATCTGTATGAGACACTGACCATTACACAGGCTGTTATTTTCCTGAATACAAGGAGAAAAGTAGACTGGCTTACAGAGAAAATGCATGCCAGGGACTTCACAGTCTCAGCTCTGGTAGGAATTGATACTTCCCCATCACTTCTGAAATGTCCTGTATGTACTGGGAAAGAAATGGTAATGAGGGGTATTAGAATGAGAAGCAGGAAAGTTATAATATAGCTGTGCAGTGCTGTATTATCGTTCCCCCTGCTTAAAGTAAAGTGTTTCCTTTCTATCCCTACCTGCTTCGTTCCCACGGCAGGTAGGGACGCTGGGTTTCACACATATGGCTGTTTCTTAGAGGATGTTCCAGTCTGGAGCATTGGAACTGTACTAACTGCAACTGTTCTTTAAATTCTCCAGCATGGTGACATGGACCAGAAGGAACGAGATGTTATCATGAGAGAGTTTAGATCAGGGTCAAGCCGTGTCCTGATCACCACTGACTTGCTGGTGAGTGTTACCTTACACTGAACATGTTCCTGTTATAACCTGGTGCCAAAAGCTTCATAAGTCAGTGATGGCTCTTGTAGCCTGAACTGTTGGGAGCCTTTTGGAAGAGCAAAGACCACGACTCCACTATGGACTGCACAGTTGTAGTTCATAACTAACAATGTGGCTGACAAAAAAACCAGGATAGATAAATTTTTAGGAAGCCTGTGACTTACATTAATGGCTCTGTGTCGCTTTCCAGGCTCGTGGCATTGATGTGCAGCAAGTGTCTCTGGTTATCAATTATGACCTGCCGACCAATCGTGAGAACTACATTCACAGGTCAGTGGCTCTGCCCACCAGTTGGTGTGCTCTGCTGAATGTCACAGCAAAGGCACAGACCCTCGCCTGTTCTTCCCTGTAGTCCTTGTCAAAACCAGGAGGTGTTACTCATCCATGCATACAGTAACTGCTCAAAAGCCAGCAGGAAATAAAGCCAGTTGTGGATGGGCTTTAGAAAAGCCTTGCATTTGCACAGCTGTGATTCTGGAAAAAGGGAGGAGCAGGACTTTAAACAATAAAACAAAGCAGTGGGAAAACTTAGATGTTTAAGAAGTTTGGTAATGGCTGATCATTTTTGAAGATGTGGGGAAAATGCCAGCTACTGAACTGCCTTTTGTCACATAGGCTGCGATGAGTGATGGCAAAGCCATTACTGGCACATCATTGACAGCAGCATCAGCTTAATTTGGGGTCCTGGCTGGTCTTGAGTTTGTTGCTGCTCAGGGACCAGACAGACCTTGCTACTCAGAGGGCTGCCTTCACTTGTGGAGGTCCAGCTGTGTTCCTGTTGTGTGTGCCATGTTTGCTCTCGGTGGCTCCTCAGTGGGATTCTTTCCTCTGTGGTGTGTCTTCTGGTAGCAGTTTGTTCCCCTAGGTTTAGTTAACTGCTTCTAGTGACTGTCCCTAAATTAAGTAAACTGTGCTTTGTTACTTGATGTAAAAAAATACAGGAGTCGATAGCAGCAGTTGATGACACAAGATGGTGCTCAGAACCGACGTTGACGTAATTTAGGACGTGGATTCGTAAGCGGCACAGTTTGAATAAAGAGCGAGTTGGTATTTATTTATTTCTTTTGTCATGATTACCCCCTAAGTTTTGTGAGCCATTTCTGTGTGTTAAGCTCTCAAGCTCTCGCTGGCAAGGTGCTTTACTGTGCAGTCTGTAGGAAGGTAGAGCTGATGATGGTGGGTGTAACTAAACAGTACTCACTGATGTGTTAGTGACCAATGTGGGCTTACACAAAAGTGTTGGACTTAAATTTTGCTTTTTAAAAAAACAACAAATCCTAAGTTTTCCCACTGGAAACAGGTTGAACTAAACTTCTGGAGTTCAGTGTGCTGTTCTATATGTTACTGGATGTAATTGGATTTAGTAACAGTCTGATTGTTCAACAACGGCCTGTCTTCTGTGTGCCCTGTGCTTGGGATTGGATGCATGAGGGGTGGCTGTGCAGTTGAACAGAGGGGCGAGAGACTGACCCAGGACATTAAATAAAGATCTTACTTTACAGCCTAAGAGTAACTGTGTCTGCCCTGCTGCCATTATGGGATGGACCTTCTGCTATGCTGCTGGCAACAACTGCTGGTTTTTCCTGACCAGAGGTGACTTTGGTGGCAGCTGGTCCTGTAAAGGCAGCCTAGGCTGGCCAGTGGCAGATGAGAGCAGCAGTTTGTGAGTGGCTCTTGCAAACGTGTAAAGCAGGTTGGAGTGGTTAACTTGGATGTAAATGTGCTTTCTTTTTGTGCAGAATTGGTCGGGGTGGCCGGTTTGGCAGAAAAGGTGTGGCTATCAATTTTGTCACTGAAGAGGACAAGCGGATCCTGCGAGACATTGAGACTTTCTACAATACTACAGTGGAGGAGATGCCGATGAATGTGGCTGATCTCATTTAGTCCCCGGGATGAGGTGGTTGTGAATCCAGTGCTCGCTGTTGCTGAATAGGCGATTCACAACGCGCATTGTGCTTCTTTCTTTGGGGATATATTGAATCTTGTCTCAATGCTCATTACGGATCAGAAATACAGATTTTTGATAAGAGAAGCGACTTTGTGTCGTGAGCTCTTGTGGGGAAAGCCATTGGCTTTGTCCACTTTAGGGTTAGACTGTTGGGGTTGGGTGGAAAGTCATGGGGTCTGTAAATTTTTTCTTTATTAGAAATTTATTTCCTAGTTCCATAGAAGTGGTTGTATTAGATGTTCTTTATCATTTAATAATTTACTTATGGACTAAAAGATATAAGTGCTGTATAAAGTCAGCCAATTATGTTAAACTAGCCTACCTTCCTTTATTGTATGTACTTACACCTCAGATTAAATTGGAAAGGCCTTTCAAAATCTCTAAACTTTTATAAGAGCATTAAAATGCATTTTTGTTTCATATGTATTTATTCAATAAAGTATTTAATTAGTGGTAAGTGTGATTTGGACCCTGTTGCTAAGCCCCAGCAAGCAAGCAATCATACTATTGTCTTAGTTAGGGTTAAACCCAGTAAAATTTGCCATATTGCACATGTCTTAATGAAGTTTGAATGTTCAATAAAATACTTCTATATTCACTTAAACTGTAAATAGTTGCTTCTTGGGTAGAGGGGTCTCACTTAGAAGGGTGCCAGCAGCCTGGGCTGTCTCAGGGTGGGAGCTGAAGGTGACAGGGCCCAGCAGGCAGCTTTGTCATTAATTTGCAGGGGTGTTTCTGGACTAGTACTGGGTGAGCTCCAAGTGCCAGAGGCTGTCCCTGTGTGACACAGCTCAGGGGTGCTGGACAAGTGTCCTTGACACTGAAACACCCTTTCATCAGTGTAGAAAATGGCTCCCTTAATAATCAGTGCTGGTTGATAAAACTCCCTGCACTGCAGCATTTTAGCTTCATTCCTGTACAAAGGCTTTTTTTAACTGCATTCAGGAAGGTGGAACAGGTGTTCAAAGCATCTCTGAAAGGAAATGTCCCAAAGCTGCTTGACCACCACAGAGCTGTGTTTATCCAAGTCACAGCTTTAAAACTGGGTTTGTGAGCAAGAACAGTAATGCTCAGGCAGTCTAAGTAACATCTTTTGAACGTGACCTGCCCTTCAGATTTTTTCTTATGTAGCTTGAGTGAAGTAAAAGTTGCAACATGCTTACTAGAAAGCTATTTTTGCAACATTTAATACTAAAGCATCAGATATAAGATAAGAGGTGATGTGGAATCTGTTCCTTCAGGAGCTGAGTTCAGTCTGAAGCCAAGTTCAATAGCCATGTGATCATTTTGCTACGTCAATTCATTCAAAACCAAGAGGGGCTGCAATGAATAACTCCTCTTCCTTTCTCTGCTTGCAGCTGATTATGTGTCTATGCACATTTTTTGATGACTTTACCTTTCCAAGTGTAAGTGCAACACAGAAGCATTACTGACCCCTCTGCTCTTTGACCCAGTGTAAAAAAAATGAATACTCCAACATGAGCTTTTCCAACTGCTGAAGCAGTCCTTTTATTGCAAAAACAGTACAAAAGTTCATGGGTCCATGTCTCAGAGCTGCAGCCACCCCTGGAACAAAGGGCTGCTGGAGGAGTCAGGTGTTCTGTGTGAGCTGCTGCATCACAAGGGCACAGAGACTCATCAGCTGCAAAAATTCGTCAGCGCCATCTGCCAGGCATTTGTCCACTTCCTGCAGACAGAACAGAGGACGTAAAACCCTCTGAAAATAGTGCTCAGGGCATCTGTGTCTTGGGGTACAGTGGAGAACCCCAAGGTGAAGTTTGGCAGGTGTTTACTGAATTGGCACAGATTTCTCCAGCAGTCACACACTGCACACCCCTCCTACTGAAGTGGGAACAAGAAGCTCTCCAGCCTCCATCTTCCTGGGGAGGCCACAGCATGGCAGCTCCACACAAAGGGATGCGCCATTGGCTCTGAAACGACCTGCCAGGAGCATCCCTGCAGGGCATCGACACCACCTGCCTGTCTGCAGTGAATTTAGCAAAACCTCCACCACTGCTGCCTCTTCTTCTAGGTCAAAATTTAGCAAGTTAATGAATTTTTTATTTTTTTTAAAGGCGTATTTTACACATCAGAATAAAAACTTGCATTTTGCAGCCCCTAATTTTTTTGAAGCGATGACTTAATTTGTCCTAATTTTTCTTCCCACCTTACATGAAAAACAACCAAACCCACAATCCTCTTGCTTGAGTCCCACTAGAACAGCATAATATGATCAATAATTCACTTAACTGGGGTTCGATTCCTTCGCATGAAATTTCTCAGGATAAAAATTTAGCTTCTACCAAGAAACACTCAAAAAAAAAAAAACAATTATCATGTACCTCTTGGGAGAGACCCTACAAACAAAAATTAATCAGTGAAGATTAACATGGTTTGGGTTTTTTAACTGAAGCTACAGACTCACCGCGAGTTTCTCCACTATGACAGATTTCTGCTTGTCACTGAAATCTTGGCTCTCCACCACTGTGTCGTGCAGCTGGTTTACAAGCTGAGCAACAGCAAACCCCTCATTGATGAGATTCTGTGCCAGGGAGAGAGGAAAATGGAGGTAATTCAACTGGAAACCCAATCTGAAAAATTCTGTCTGAACTGAAAGACTGTGCTGAAATTTAGTATGGAACTTCTACATTTTGGAGGACAGTTCAGTAGCTTGTGCACAGCCCTGCCCTGCATCCTGCCCAACAGAGACCCAGAGTGAGCAGCCAGGAAAGGCTGCACGAGCAAGGCAGGCACAGAGCAGTAATTTTGCCCAAATGTTCTTCCAACTTCTGACAATTCACATCTCGGGGATTTTGTGAGACATCTTAAACATTTAACAACCTCCACCGAACCTGTCCAATCTTACTCTAAAATTAGGAAAGCCTGGCATCCACAGCATCATGTGGCAGTTTCACAGCCTTCTCATTTTAAAGTGCCACCTACTTTGATTTATTTTCTTCATCTGGTTGTTGCTAGTCTCAGGCATACAGAGATCTGTAAGGCCAAGGCTCTTTTGCTAAAATAAAAACCATGGTAACTAAAGATAGCTTTTTAAAAAAAAGCAGTAGTGCCCAGTTACAAAACCAACAAATACTGAGAACAGTGGTCACTGAAGCCATTTAGGAAGAAAGAAGTTTATGGAAATAGAAAAAGAGTTGGTGCAACCTTATTTTTCTGTACAGCTAAATCCACTCCCATGCTTTACAGAACTGTGTGTCCAGTTGTGCCACCCACCACAAAGCACCTACTCTGGCAAGTGGAGAACAGCTACAAACCACTCCATTAGATTAGATCAGATCATGGCCTGATAAAAGACTATGCCAGCCCTGAAGGTTTGGATAATCCATATCATCACCTCTTAAGATCAACAGTTTCAGACACCACGTAAGTCAATGTGAAAGTGTAAGACAGGGACATCTGCACAAACCCTTGCACAACAATTTTAAGATCTGCTGCAAGTTTACAGGAGAATAAATCCAGACTCAAACCCAAAGGTCCTGCCAAGACTATCCAGTGAGGCTCAGCCAAGCAAAAAGCAGAAGGCTGATCATAGTGACTTTTTTCATAAAGCCATGGAACATTTCACTGGAAGGGGGAATGGTACTGTGGCTGGCTCTCTGTCGGGGACAACTTGAGTTAAAATCCAGTTCAAGACTGACTGAACCTGCTTTAACCTCTCGAGATTAGGAATTTCCCATTATTCAGAAAAATTCTGTATTAAAGAAAATAAACCCACCACTATAAAACAGTAGCTTTTGCTTTCTCCAGCAAGGTCTATTTTAAGTCACTGCAGTTTGTCTTACAAACTTAATCACTAGTGCACCATAAGATTACCACGAAATATTTTAAAACTGAAGAGTTATTACAGCTTTATTCAGATACTTCTCATCTAACACAGCTTCTGAGTAATGAAGAAGGTGACTAGTCCAGGGACTACTACAGTCCTCTGAAGAGACAGTTCTAAAGGCCTGAGCCAAGTGTCTCCCTCAGAAATGCTACTCTGCCTAATTCAGCCTAACAGCTCCACATGCCACCAGTTTAACTAAGGAGAAAACCAGAGTCCCACTGGTAGGGAAGTTTATTTCCAGCTTTGACAGCTTTTCCTCAGAAGGGAAAGCCTGGAGTTCTAACTGGTAAAAGACACTTCCCAAAACGTGCATCCAAACTGATTGAGGCCAATGTTCTGCTGCTGCAGCCCAGCAACAAAGGATTCAAAGGGCAGTGACTGAGGAAAATATTCAGGCTGGAGCACTAAGAGGACATTACCTTTGCCAGTGTTTCCAGTTTCTCAAAGGAACCACTCTGGCACCCCAAGAGCAGTTCATCAATTGTCTCTTTAGGGATGACCTGTAACAAGAAGTGACATTTCTTAATTTCTACTTTGTAAACTTAAAATTGATGTTGATGCTTACAGTAACAGATACAAACTGCTCATGGCAGAGGCCATTTCAGCATTTCATTCCTCTGCACACCCAACCACTTTAAGCAAGTATATGACAGACCCACTAAATTTTGAAAGTGAGAGTTAGGCTTTAATATTTGTCCTATATTGGTGATATTAAAACAAAAACCATAAAGACAGTGAACTGTCAAAGTCACCTTCATGAATCCAACACACAACTGTTACTCAGGACATTAAGTGGAGGACATACTTCGACACTGAGATCAGCCAATGCTTTCTGCACCATTCTATACTAAAACAACACAGCAAATCAGTTTTACTTCCAAAGACACACCAGGGACATCCAAAAAAAGCCCAATGCACTAAGATCAGACAATAAATCAGAAGAAAAAAGGTTGACAGATGCCATTATTTTGCTCTACGCAGGGAAGAGCTGCCCATTTTCCCTTCTACTCACTGTCACACTCCTGCCGGTTGAGTGTCTGGATAGTTTGTTTTCAAAGCTTCTTTATTAATCTTTTGTACTAAGGTCACTCCAGGGTCACAGAAGTTATGTATGACCAAGAACTTCATGGTTTTATGAAGATGTAAAGTTGGGTTCTTTTGGTTTAAACAAGCATGACTCATTCAATAATGGAATTTCATGCTTCTCTTTCCTGTCATTACAGTCAACTTCTGCCAGGTTTCAGATATCTGATATCTATTCAGATATCAGCTCTGTTTTACTGCTAGATACACAAAACTGAACAATGACTTCACTGAGAAAATTGCTTAAAATTGTTCTGCAAAACACTGCACAGAAGCAATTGCCTCTGGTTCCATTAAAGTGAAAACCTCTCAGCCCTTACAATTACCTGTGATGGCAGCACCTTCAAGGGAAATGCATCCGTCATTAAAGCCCATTTATTTTTCAGCTCCTCAACTCCTAATCTCACATTTCTTGCTTTAGGGGGTAAGTGTTTTGTTGCTATAGGAACACCTTCACACATGTTTTGTTGAATGCATTTCCTCCCAGGTTTCTCCTGTCCCTGTCAGTATTATCTATGTCATTCTAGAATAAATCACTGCTGTTTTGTTAAAAAGCAGAATCTACACAGATCCTTGAAGAGACACTGTCACTGTGAACATTTAAGTTGTAAATGAGCTGCTACTGAAAGTCATTCCACTGTGGTGCTTCCAAACCATATTTTCAATGAGCTGCTACTGAAAGTCATTCCACTGTGGTGCTTCCAAACCATATTTTCAATGATCTATACTTATATATATATATATACACACATATATATAAAAGCACCAAAAAATGTCCTAATCTACTGTTCCACAAAAGGCAATACATTTTGCATTTATGGGCAGAATATTTCAACTTGTTTGAATTATAAGACTATTTCACAGTTTACCATGATTTACAGAAGAAGTTGCTAGAAACTTGCTATGTAGCAAGTGTACAGAATCAGGCAGTCTTTAAAATTCTGGTGGATACTCTATTGGTACCATACTGCAATACTAGTGAGTATCGAACAATTTTCTAATCCAACTTTAAGTAACAGTAGATAAGGGTAACAAAATGCTTTTCAGAGTAATTACAGGAGAAACTGCAAAGCATAGCTTACCCCAGCAATTTCAGTGACTATCTTCTCTGTGATCTCCTTGCCACCCATTAGGCGAGTGGCACTTTGAAGGAAAGTAATTGCTTTTCTTAAATCTCCTTCTGACACTTTCACAAGGTATGACACTGCCTGAAAAACAATGTCAGAAAATACTAAATTATATGCTCACTGTTAATTAAAATCTAGTACACTTTTTTAATACAGTTATTTTAAAACATCAAGCAGTGCCTAAAGCAGATTTTCAGAGCCAGGCACAATACACAAGTCACAAAGCAACCTCTCTACTAACACAAATGTGTGCTGGCAGTTTCAGAATGAAGCATGGTTTAATGCCAGTGCACTTAGCAGAGAATAAAGAGCCCTATAGTTTAGCTTCAGTCTTCTCTGGTGGACACTTCTCTGGTTTTAGGACAACTCTTAAAATTTATCTCATCTACGGAAGGAGAATAATACCTAACTGAGTTTATGTATTGCATTTCGTACTGTTGAGCAGCCTGGAAAAGTATGCTGACTTGGTCTCTTTCACTGCCATGCAATTATGCACTGGATTAAGCAATAAAACTACATGGCAACCACGAAGTCACCTCATTACTGATCTTCACATGTTCCTTCTCAGAAACGTCCAGCAGCCGCTGCTGTTGGATACTGTCCGACAAAGGCTTGAAGCGGAATTTGGAGCATCGAGATGTTAAAGGTTCAATTATTCTGAAAGAAAGGAATGTAAGTGTTTGGAAAATCAATGGGTGGGTAAAATTCATACAAAGAAAGTTATCAAGGCGGAAAAGGTTTAAATAACCTTAAAACTGCAACACTGTAAAAAAAAAAAGTTGAAACCTAAATATTGTTTCAGTCTTGCATTCATATAGTTACATCTCTACTGACTGAAACCTATGAAAACTAGATATCAATCTCTTAGCAGGGAAAAAAGAAAGAGACTACAGAACAGGCAATAAGTCCAAATAAGCAAAAAGTCCCACATGTACCTGCTGATGTAGTTACAAATAAGACAGAAACGTGTTGTTTTAGACTCTTTTTCCATGGTGCGTCTTAAGGCTGCCTGGGCTGCTGAAGTCATTGAGTCTGCTTCATCCAGGATTACAATTTTAAAAGGAGGACACATTTTACCACTGAAAAGTAAGAAGAAACCTGTTATCCAAGAGACATGCAATGTACAGATCAAGGAAAAACAAACAACAAAAAACATAAGCAAAAACAACACTGCAAATAGCGAATCATATTTTACTTAAGAATGTATACTTGATAAACATAACACATTCAGAGGTTCTATCTTTTTTTACTATTTTTAGATAAAGGACTAATATTTGTAATTAAGGGGGGGGTGAGTTCCCATGGAAAGACCAACACTTGAATGCTGCAAAAGTCCTCTAAAACACATACTTCTGCTTTTTCTTCTTTCAACACCTAATGTAGCTCATCTTTTTACAGGTTTCCTGATTCCCTGAACTCCAAAGAACACTGCAACAGACTGATTTCAGTACCTAAGACCATTTTTTGCCAGACAGTCCTGGCATGCAGTTTCTTCCCGTTACTTTCCACAGTCCACACACACGGCTTGACCTGCACAGGGTTTCTCACCACCTAACGCCAGAATCCTTTTGGCATCTTACAAACTGAACCCATCTTGTGTGAGATCCTCCACTAGGGAAGTAACTTCCACCATGATTTATGCAAAGAGGTTTTTCTATGGCAGTCAAACATCTGCAAAGACAACAATGTGTGACCACACCCAGAAGTCTTGATCTTACAGGATTTTCCCTGTCTGCCTCCAACGCTAACAGCACTAGCAAAAGATCCTCCCGGCTATTCAAACCCCCCAGCATGAAATTCCAGGAAGCCAAAGCTCAGCCAAAGCACTGTGTGTTGCCAACTTTCGGGCAGTGCTGACCCATCATTTATATTGGAAAAAAACCCAACCACTTGCTTTGTCCAAAGCAGGAGGGGTTTGATCCAGCACTTACTCTGAACGGCTCCCAGATGCAGTGAGCTGAGCAAAAGCCTTCACCTTTTCCCGAATCACTTGTATTCCGCGCTCATCAGAAGCGTTTAACTCAAGGACTCTTTGCCGGAATAATTCAGGCCTGCAAAATTTTTATTACAACATGTCAGCTGCTAACCCTTGTAATGATACACTGTAGAGTATATCAACAACCCTTCTGGCTGCTTTGAATGGCAGGGATTATTTTTATCAGCATTACTAAATAACATTGTTAAAAGACAGTAAAGTTGAGATCATTAAATGTTAGGTATGAATTTCCATTAGCTATTTTTAGACTCTCCTCCCAGGCTACAGAAAACAATGAAGTATAAAATTACATCAGTTATCCAGGAAAAAAAAAAGTAGGAAGTTGGCTTCATAAATTCAGAGCACTATATTGTCTGCCTTTTTACTTATATCACGAGAGCAATGTGGAATAACAAGTAAAATGCCAAGATACAGTCACTGGCAGTACTACCAAATGAATTATCTACAAAGTATAACACATGTGGTATTTAGCAGCAGTATTACACAGCAGCAACTCTGATTAAAAAAACCAACTCAACAACTAATACACTGGATTTTAAATCCTGGGAATCAAAATGGACTCACAATGTGAAGTTGTCTTCCTACTACTAAAGTAGAAGTGGTTCTCTCCAAAAAACAATGAGTCAAAAATTAAAGATGATGAATGGGATGGGGGGAGGTACTGAAGTCAGCACTAGATTTGATCGTAACATCAAACACCTCCTCATCCATTTTTTGCTTATGGATCACTGAATTCACAACTCAAAAACTCCCAAGTGTTACAAGTGAGCTGATGAATGCACACATGCTGAATTTCAGTCTGACTCCCAGTACTACTTCCAGACACAATTCAGTGATGCACAGACTGAATCACAATTCAGAGATTACAATTCAGACATTGTATGAAGTACTCTGAGAACAACTTACTGAATAAATCATAAACATTGGAATTCCTTTACAAAGTTCAGTAAGGCAGATGCAAGTCATATTTTTTCCATACTCTGCTGTAGGGTTACATGGCTGTTAGTGTTAAGTGCTGTAAGTCTATACTGGTAATAGAAACCAGTGGCTTGTGGCAAGACAAATGAGAAAGAAATCTCATGTTGGAGCAGAATTAGAATGTGAAGATATTCCTGAAAAAATCCTGGAAGCTACATAAAAGCAGGCAATGACCAGAGGCACTGTGTCACATGATCAGAAGACATGTGACAGTCAATTACACCAAAGCAACTTGATTTCAGCTTACCCAAAGAGTTCTCTAGCAGCTGCTAAAATAGTGGAAGTCTTTCCAGTTCCAGGTGGGCCATAGAACAACAGATTGGGAAGCTGAAACAGCAAGGCACCATTTTTAAGAAAAGTAAATGAGTAGAACAAACAAAAACCAGCAAAACCTACTGAAAATCTGAACATCTAATAGAACAGAAACTATCTACTCCTTACAGTAAACAATACCAAGTCTTTCACTACTAGGTCTTCAAAGGAGGACAAACAGTTGCTGTTTATAAGGCAGCATGAACAAGCTGTTATTTGGTGGCACTATCACATGTTCTATCAAAACTAATATTCCCTTTTTTTTTAATATATACAGATACTCCAGGACATGTCTGAGATCACTAAGGCCTTCAGAATTTACTGTTATGACTGCAGTGACATACAAATTTATTCAAGGATGACTTTCAAGCAGCCTGGATAATGCTAGCAGTGCACTGGGACAGCACTGGTCCCAGGTTAACTACCCCTTGCTTTCTCAGCTCCCCAGACTGCCTTGTCAAGCCATGCTGGGAATTCTCCACTGCAGTGAGCACAGGGCAGCTCGGGAATGCCTGTGATGGATTCAGGGAGGGCAATGCAGACACAGTCACAGGGACACTCCCAGTGACTCACTGCACTGCACAGCCCTGCCAAATTCACACCCACCCAAGGAGTTTTCAAAGGAGACCAGTGGCATTTCTTAAAGAGATTAGGTTAATTGATCTTTAAAATAATTTAATTAATGACCTCAGCATGAAAAAAAAGACAGCATTAAGGAAATATGCTGACACAGGAAGATCAAAGCAGCACAGCAAAGACTGCAGTAATAATTATAGGATGACATTTAGCAGCACGAAGCAAAACAATCTCCCAGTTTGAGAATATAGCTAAATATCTGCTAGATACCTGAAATTCATCAGCTGGAATAAAAGGTGGGTTTGTTTTGTCTGTCAGAGAGCTAGCACAAACCAAATTTGTATAAGCCATGACTGAATTTTGCCTGAAATCAAGAAGCTTTCTAACTAGCATAGGAATGATAGCTTTCTATACTATCTCAATTAATCCCTTTTATAAATTATCATTTTAAAACTGCTGTCTTTAACAGTAGGAGATGTTCCAGTTCTACACTCTTAGAACAAGAATCCAAAAGTCCCCTCTGATCAACAGCAAAAAGACAAACCTCTCAGTCTGACTTGATTTCCAGCCCTTAATAAATGTTCTATTTTTAAAAAGAGTCAACTAAAATTAGATTAGAGAATTCTATGCTGAATATAGCACTCAACGCTGACAGAATGGGAACAGCAAAACCAAAACCATTCAAAGAGCAGAGAAAAATGCAGAAGTACACAATCCATAATCAAAAAATGAAATAGAGACAATCATTTTGGTACCAACCAACCCATTCTAACAACTAAGACAAGACACAGAGAACAGATTCAACTGTGTACATACTGTAAAAGTAGAGAGAAGAATTTCAATCTTCCATCAATTTCTAGTAAATAAATAATTTTCAAGTTTTGCCTGCTTTTTCTGCCAATCAATCATTGCTTGTTTCCCTAATTACTAACAAGCAAACTGCATCACATACTAACATTTTTTCAAATTGAGACACACACAACATTGTTGTGCTCCTCTATCTTTTATGACAGCTCCAGGGAGATGAAATATGTACTGAATGACAGCTGAAAATTCACCAACCTCCTGAGGTTAGGACACTGCAAGGGCAGATGTTTTCAAGGAGATTCATAATTTCATGCCTCAATGCTAATTCACACACTACTAGTTCTCAAAACAAGCATTAGCAGGTAAAAAGTTTTAATAAGAAACTGTTTCTTAATTCCATTACACCTCTACTTTATTACTGTTTGTTTCAACTTCATTTATGCCTTTTTCTCATGGAAGTATTTACACTACTTTTTCACCAAGCAGAGCCTAATCCTTTATGTAACTGTGGCAGTATTTTTAAACAAACTGCAACCTGATCTGGTTATGCATTTTTCTACGCTTGCCAGGGGTAAGCAGGACACCTGCAGGCATCACCCTGTTTATGGGAAAGTCACTGCATACAGTGCAAACCCCAACTCCTTTTCCAGAAGTTCCGGTACAAGTGAAGATGTAAATTGCAATGATAATCCTACACTTCACTCTTTTTTCAGTCACTGAGGTATCATGAAGCAAATGAAAACTAAGGAATACTGTGCCACTTGTCAGATTCTTTGCAAAAAACACAAACAAATGAACAGTCCTGGCAGACAGAAATCAACTGCTCCAGTTCAAACTCTGGTCTCCACAGTTCATAACAGGACGGATGCTTGCTCTTACAGATGGAGATATAACGGGCAGTTACAAGTCCTGCTGCATTTAGAAGCTCCCAAACCAAGGCCCACAAATACAGGCCAATCAACAGAGGACTAGCTATCCATTCCCAACACTAAGGTTTAAATAAAGCACATGACACAAACCTACAGCGTTGTCACAGCTGTTTCTTTGATCTCCCCAGATCTCCAAATTCAGTAAGAACTTCTGAATAAGTACCAGCCACCTCAGAGTTTCAGTTACACTTCTGCCTTTTTGACAGAATAAGTCCTTTCAAGAACTAATAAAAATGTCCAAATTTTAAAAAACGTCAAATATAAAGTACCTGCATGATTTTGTTCTCAAATACCTTGCTGAGTTTGGGTTGCTATGGCAAAACACAAAGCCTGCAACCACAAGCAGAAGTTATGATTTGTCTGTTTGACTCAGGAGGCCAAAAGTGTACTAGTCTCTGAATCCAAGAAACACAGCTGATCCAGAAGCTGTAAGGTTTTAAATAACTGTTGCTCAAAATAGAACTTCCCAACCCATAACCTAAGTGATGTTACATAACTGATATGTCCAGACAGAAGAGGTGGCAGCACCTCATTTTCTCTTGACTGTTAACAGTTTCTTCCTAATTACCCCAACTGTACAAATACTGTAATACAGCAGCATTAGTGTTGAAACACAGATTTCTGTGGGTACAACACGACGTGACAAGGTTACATTACAACAGCATTCTCAAAGCAAATTGGAGACATGAACTAAAGAAACAAATACAAGTCCTTCCAGTTCTGTCATACCAGTTTGATTGTGGCTCCCCACGCTCAAATGAATAAGGCACTTTTGCTTTTGCAAGTTCTAATTAGATTTTCAGAGGGAAACAGACTCACACTAGTCAAAATAAAAACTGCAGAGAAAATTGTTAAAAGTTTCAAGTACCAAAGACTCCCTGTGCATATTGAGCATCAGAGCACACTATGAGTGAATAGCTTCTTGAATAAAACTCTGAAAGGTCCAAATTGCTTCATTTAGGTCTGGGTGAGCAGACAGCCATATCACAAATGGCATTTTCAGAACATCCCTGCCAACCATCTCAGGTGGCACTATCAGATCACAAAAACAGAACCAGCTTTTGAAGCACAAGAATGACAATTCTAGGTGAAGCATGGAGGAAAAAAGGTCTCAGCTTGTACAAAGGAAGAAATTGTTCAGATTTGAAAAAAAAAAAAGCACAGCTATCACTTGGCTACCTACTTTATTTCTGCCTTCATTCCTTGCACCTCCCCATCAGCTGGTTTGGAAGAAATAACCATCATACATACCAAACATTTACTACATTTTTATCCAAAAGCAAATGCGACTGTAAACAAATGCAACTGAAAATGCTCTGCTCATCTTCTTTATACTTTTAAGTCACAGAAGAAAACACTGCAGTGAAGTCAGAGCAACTGTCACACTTAGATTTTTAGAGCCAGAGACTGACTTTGAAACTTTAACCCAAACAGTCTGGGTATCACTATCCAAGTAGTAGGCCTGGCACTTATAAATTAAATTTCCCTCATTAGCAAACAGTTTTAGTGTTTAGCAGTTTCACAGGAGCACTGATAGGTCACTAGAACTGTTTAGGAATGGCTGGCAATCCAGTCATTCTTTCCCTTCTTCTCTTAAACATGAATATCAAAAATACTTGTGGAATAGTAGTGAGGAGACAACAAAGGCCTTTTCAGATTTGAAGCTACCAACAAGAAGTTTACCATTTGAGCTTTTCCAGAAAAATTCCAAACTGTATCATGGAGCTGACACTTTTACAGTGTTTGAAGGGCTGGAAATACCAGAAGCTTTACACATATATCACAACATTCAGTGAGGAAGTCACTCAGCTTGTTTGTAAAGTACCAAAAATGATCATTGCTGAGTTGGAAAAGAGGAATTTTCGTTACCACTGGCTCAAGTGTCTGTCTAAACTTGCTGATTAGCTAGATGTTACCATTACACTCACATCAGCACCCTCCAGGGACTTCTTCAGCACAGCAACAACTTCATCCTGGAAGGCAACTTCATCCACATTTTTGGGGCGACTAAATAGAAAGACATTAAGTACAATTTATTAGCTAACAAAGTTTCAGAAACAAGATGAAATTGAGAAAAACAACATTACATCAGATAATGAAGAATTACAGTGGATTTTGTAGCTGAGGTCAAAACCATAACAGAAAATCTAACATCTCTGGTCCACGTTACCGAAGCGATCTAATTCCTCAGGAAGCTGTTTGTCTTTTTCTGTTGTAAACACCTGTCAGAGCTGTTTTTAGAAGTGGAATTGCAATATTTTACCACACAAAACCAAAGCATTTCATGCACTTACGCATGGAACCACAGCGATGAAACTGCATCGCTTGACATGGGCAAGAAGCGTTTTCTGCCCAGTAGCATCCACAAAGGGCTCTTAGAGCAGCTCACAGTGCTGAGTTTCATCCAAAACAGGACAAGTTAAGCTGTCCTCCCTGGTGTGGACACCTACAGCTGCGACCCCCCTTGCTATGCACCCACTGTCTCTCCACAACCCTCCCGAGCCAACCCCTCCTTCACGGCCTGCGACCTCAGAGCATCCCTTACTATTTCTCCACCCAGGGGATGGGTTTGGTCCTCTTGCTCTCCCCGCTGCTCCCCGCCGCGCCCTTTTCCTTGGCAGCCACGGGCTTGGTGCTGATGGAGGACGGGCCTTTCAGGAACGCCTGCATGGCTGCGGCGGTGCCCGCTGTGCTGTTCTGTGCCGGGCTGTGCCGGGCTGTGCCGGGCTGTGCCGGGTTGTGCCGGGCTGTGCCGTGCCAGACCCGGCCGGACCCCCTCACAGACCCCCCTCAGCCGGAGCCCCCAGGCTCCTCAGGCCTTTCCCGCCAACCCGCCGCCGTTGGGGGCGGAGCCGCTTCCGCCCCCCAGGAGCCAATGAGAGCGCGCGGTGCCGCCGTGGGGGGGGGGAGCGATGACGTCACCCGAGAGCCGAAGGGGAGTGCGGAGACGATGCGCGCGCCGAGGGCGCGAGGCGGGCGGAGCCTCAGGGAGGGCACGCGCCACCCCCTCATAGATGGCGGGGCCCCAACGTGGAAAAAAGAACAAAAAGCCCCCATCAAAAAACCAAATATAACCCCTAAAAAATAATACAAAACCCCTGAAAAGAACAAGCGCCGTACGACAGCAAGCGGAGGAGGGGCTTCTCTCTCCGATGGGAGGTCCTGAGGCAGCGGCCTCTGCCATGACGGCCGAGGTTCGTCTTGCGGGCTCTGAAGGTGCCACCGAGTGAAGTGAAATAAAACTCAGGGGAGCCCGAGGCCTTCACGGGCCTGTCCAGGGTCGTACATTTGCGGCTGTACGGGCGTCGTTGCTCAGCCCTGCCCCGTCCCCCGCAGCCGCCGTGAGAGCGGCTCCCCCGGGTGTGCAGGCCCGGGGGTTATTGGCGCTGAACTGAAGCGAAAGCGAATCCCTTGTGCTTTCCCGTTACCTCTAATAAACTCCATTACAGTAAAGGCAGGGAGGGAAAAATTGAGGAGTGTGGTTGATGTGACAGATGCCTTTAAATGATGAAAAGGCGTCCTGGTAGATGTGACAGTCGTGGTGCACGCCCACGTTTCCATGTGCTGGGTGGCCGTAGCTTATTCTCCACCAGCCTCCACACCAGCTCTGTGGATAAAAAATGGAAGTATTTCTGCTACCAGCAGCTGTGTATTGTGTGGCTGCAGATGTTCCACTTTACTATTTTCCCTACTCCTGGCCACGAGGCACAGACAGAGTAGCCTGGGAAGCCGCAGTAGTGAACCCCCAGAAGAGAGCTTGCGGAAGGGAAAAAGAGATTGGAAATGGTCTCTATGGCAACAGATGAGCAGCCTTTGGAAAAGGAGATATGGGGAAAAATTTAGGCTGAAAATACATCAGTCAGTGGGACAAACCTGTAATCCTTCTCTGGGCAATTTTAAATAAGCTGTTTCCTCTCATCTGGCATTCTGCCACGAAGAATGAAATCCAGATTGTAGCCTTAGCAAGAAATGCCCACACATATAATTACTGCAGTTGTCTTGTTTTAGATGAAAATGCAATGATCTTTTTTCCCACTGTAATTATATTTGGTACTTCCAAGTCATGGTGACAACTGATTTCTGAAATCAGTTTCTTTGTGAAACTGTAAGGCTTTGTTGCCTTTTTGAAGCTTAGTTCTTATTGGTGGTTTGTATTCAATCCACTCTCCTTAGTGGGGCCACTTCAAATGTACCTGGCATTTGAGCATTTTGTCAACTTTGTATGATCATCAAGTTCCTTTCAGCAGTGGAACTTCCTGTCTGCTACATTAACTTAACTTCATAACACAACTTTTTGTTTCATTACCTTAACAAAAGTTTAAAACTGCAGAAAAGAATAATGAAACCCAAGCTTTTGTCTCTTACTCCCTGTTTTTCTCTCCCTTCCCCTCATATACACAAGGACTGGAAATTATGCTTGCTCTATTCTATTGAATTACATTCACTCACCATCTTAAGGTCCAACAGATCGAACTCAGGCAGCTACCATGTCCTCTCATTTGCTTCTCTCCAGCATTTCCCATGTCATAGGCTGTGGTTTATACCAGCCTAGTCAGTGCTCCTTGAGCTGACCTAAATGGGAAGCCTGGTCCCTTTCCTTCCCAGTTGTGTGGTTTAACCCCAGCCAGCAACTAATTCCATGCAGCAGCTCCCTCACTGCCCCTGTCACCCTGAAGGGGTGGGGAGGAGAATCAGAAAAAAAAACAACAAAAAGTAAAACTTGTGGGTTGAGATAAGAACAATTTAATAATTAAAAAAGTAAAATATAATAATACTAGTAATACTGAAGATAACAACAGCAATAATGGTAATAGTAATAACTGTAATGGAAAGGAGAGAGAGAGAAATAAAACCCGAGACAGGGAAGTGATGCACACTACAATTGCTCCGTCCCTGCTGACCAGCCCATCCCTGAGCAGCGATCGGCCCCTCCAAGCCAACGTCCCCTGTTTATACTGGGCATGATGCTCTATGGCATGGAATATCCCTTTGGCCAGTTCAGGTCAGCTGTCCCAGCCATGCTCCCTCAAGTTTTTTGTGCACCTCCTCAGTAACAGAACATGGGACACTGAAAAGTCCTTGATTTAGGGTAAGCGCTACTTAGCAACAACCAAAACATCACTGTGTTATCAACATAATTCTCCCACTGAATCTAAAACACGGCAGTGTACCAGCTCCTAAGAAGGAAACTAACTCTATCCCAGGTGAAACCAGGACACCAGTTTCTTATGTCAGCATTTGCAGGTGTACAGCCACAGAATGAGGGTTCAAGAGCTCATCTGACAGAAACCCCGTGTGTCAGGGGTTAGGGACAGTAGCAAGGCAGGAGAATTGATTAGGGGGAGGACATTTGTCTTTATAAGTTACTCTGCCTGCTGCTGTGGAGACCTGCTCATGCCTCCATCAATCTAGACCTTCAGTCAGTTGACATTATAGCTTTCTAGGAGATCAGCTCAGGGTTTTTTATGACACTGAAAGTGGACAAGTGGCTTCCTTAAATAAATTACATGGAGTATAGAAAAGTAAGCTGATCCTAAAAATTACAGGATTACTGTTTAACAGCTTTGTCTAAAAAATCAGGCTTTGTTTTAAAAGAGGAAAGTGTTGAAAGAAATTAATGCAATAAAAATATATGGATTTTCATAAAAAATGAACAGCAAACATTTATCTCTTAACTTTCAGCATTGGAAGACTTCTGTCAAAATTATGTAAGCAACACAGAGCAGACTGATGTTGGCAGTTTTCACTGTCCAAGATGTATAAACAGGAGAAGGTTCGAAGCAAGATGGCAAAACTGTTGAAAGGTATGAACTGACTTCTTTTTTCCCCCTAAGATATAGTAACTAGGGCAGCATTTGTCTCAGCTCAGCTCAAGAGTGACTGTGGGCTATGATCACTATATAAAAAAGTCATGGCTAAGGTAGATACTGCAAATAGGGAATTATTCATTCCTTCTCAAGATGCAGGAACCAGAGGCCTGATATTGAACTATCAGGCTTCATACTTAAAACCAAACAAAGTATTTTTTTTCACACAATGCATATTTAAATTGCAAATCTTGTTGCTACCAAACTTTCTAGCTGCGAAAATTATAAATAGATTTAAAAATAGCTAGACAGATTCATGAAGAAATGGAGTATTAAATATTATCAATCGTATGCAAACTTAAGCTCAAAAAGTCCCTGAACTGCAATCTGAAAGGGGAATACTGGAGAGGGACCCTCTTTAAGTGGCCTGTTTCATACACTCTTTCCTAAGGGTATATTAATGATCCTGCTCACAGATGGACCACTGTGTCAAGACAGCTGTTCTGGAGCACAGAAAGTGAATGATTGATGTAAATGATGGTGACAAAAAGGTTTATGATGGGGAACGAAGAAAGGGACAAGAGCAGAGAGCTTTGCTAGAACTAGTGTCTTTGGTGCCCTCTTTTTCTTTAGAGAGGATGTTAGCGGAAGCTGTGCTCCTTTTTAAGGAGCTGAAATGGCCCCTGAGACAAAGCAGGTCAGGCTTTGCAAAGTTGAGGTAAGAGTCTAAGTGTGAGGGTAGAGCCCCTGGTGTTGCCAGGGGAGCTTTGTGTGGAGAAAGGGTGTACATGCAAGTCTTGGCAGAAAAGCCCACATTTGTCACAGCAGTTGACTGAGAGGACAGTGGAAAGTCAAGAACAGCAGAGAAGCACCAGCACTGTGACCCTCTTAGAAGCCAAGCAGAAGCACAGTTCACTGAAATGTTCCAAACAGAACAAAAGTAAGAAAACTCAAAATATGGTGTGCTATTTTCCTTTACTGTGTGATTGATGTTCCAGAAAGGAAGCAGCACTCTGTGCCTTCTTTGTGGGTATGAATCAAAGAGGTGTCTGACTCATTTAATAGTTTCTTCTACTAATGAAAATGTGCTGTAGGTCTGAGGTGCTGCCATAGCCAGTAAGAAGTGGTGACAGTGTAATTACCTTTCCCAGTTGTGCCAAAAGTGTTATAGTTCTTCCCAGCAATACAGCCCTAACCTTTGATACAGGGATCAGACAGATATAGGCAAAAGTTAAGGGAGGGAGAGGTATGATACCAAAGTAGCTCGTTTCCAAAGAAGAAAATTGGGAAAGGGATCCTAAACTTCTCTGTTATTCCATCAGCCTGCTTTTTTTGGTCCTGCTATGGAAGTGTCTCCAGATGCACTCTGCACACCAGAAGGTTGTAATCTTGTTCTGGAAGGAGATTCTTATGAAAAACTAAAAGATGGGTGAGCTTATAAAGGCTATGTGGGACTGGGAAAATGGAAATAATCAAGACAGTGAAGAAGATAGGCTAGTGTCATGGATGGATCTCATTTTGATTCTCACTAGCCCTTCAGGCTCAGTTGATTAAATGTTTCTTAGTGACAGAAGAAAGATTAATAGCTATATAAGATGAAAAAGAAGAAAAGATCAATTTTTTTTCCTGTGAGAGTTTCCCCTTCCATCTGGTCAGGTCATAGAATCTTGTAAACACTTTTTGTTTGCAGTATGCAATTTACTGCTTATTAAAATTGCTTACAATGCTTTGGCCTCAGCTGTTTGATTCAGGATCTAATAAACAGTTGGTGATTTGTCAGGCTGTCACTCTATGGAAAAAATCAAATTCTTTTGCCTGTTGGCTATCATTTTAATAATGGAACCATGGTGTTTGTACAGCCCCTGATCCTGCTTTCGGTGAGACCCCTTCCTGAAATGTAAATCATCATCCTTTGTTCCTCTACCACATGTATATCAGCAAGGGCTTTTATCCTTCAGAGGGGAAATCAGTATTTGTTGTGAAAGTACTGTCTTGATTTCACAAAAAATCCCACTGGAAAATGTTACCATCACAGCGATGGACCAAGTTGCTCCAGCACCTTTGAGCTATTTCTCAAGTGACAGGCACTTTCTCTCTGTCTCCAAGAGATCTCTGCAGCCCAGGTTCCTGTTTTTCCCCTTTCTCAACCTGGGTCTTGAAGTGTGGATCACCGGTGCTTTTGCAGTATTTTTGACTCGGTTCAGTCCCTGTGGCTCTTTCATTTGGGAATTTGGGATGGCAATGCACATGGTAAACAGCAACCTCTTTTTAATGCAGGCACCAATGAATCTTGGCAGTGTAAAGAAATCATCCCATAACTGGTAAAAAAGTGGAGTTTGCAATCCCATGGCTGTGCCCTGCAGCCCAAACCTTCCCACCAAAATTTCCCCCTTTTGTTTGTTATAACTCACATCATGAGGGAGGGACAGCACTCTCAGCTCGGACTGAATCCCATGTAACCCAGCCCACAGTATAAGCTGGGCAGGGAGCAGCCACAAAACATAATTATTGGGTCCCTACTGTGTCCTTTCCCCCTTCAGACTTTGTGCACCTTGCTGGATTTCAGTGACCCTGTGAGAACCAATTTCTCTCTCCTGAACTGGATTGCAATTGACCGGCAGGTTCAAAAGTTATTGAACGTATGCTGGAAAGCTGCAAAGTAGATTAACATAGTAAGAACAAATAATAAGAGAAAAAGGATTCTTAAAATAGCTAATGGTCATGTGTCTGCAGTTACTGATGCTGAATAACAATGTTGGTATAAAAGCGTATGGTCTTAAAATAACTGAGCATGAATCTAGCTAGAAATTAGACAAAGGCTCTTAACTATCCTTAATGTTCTTGAACAGCCTTGCTGTAGGAGTAGTGAGAGCAAGCCATCTACACTGCCTTTCAGTGTGTATTTCGTTTATGAATGGGATTATACAGTGTCTCTCCCTGCAGGGGAAAAAAAAAAAGAAAAGAAAAAAATCTGGTAACTGTCTGGAAACATGGTGACTTTTCTAGTCCCATGTTCCTACCTGTAGTCTGTGACTCTCCAAGAGCAAAATAAAGCATCCCAGATCTTTCATATTGCTTAAAAAATTATGGCTGGGTGTCAGTCTGCTTCCCACATGCATTTTTTTCCCAATAATGGCATCTCTTCCCTGATTGAGGAAATCCTTTTAACTTTAGTCAAGAGCTTTACAGTTTGACCTTTACTGCCAAGATAGGCAGTAAAATTAGATCTCCGAAAAAAAATGTCTTTTACTTTAATCCCAAAATGTTGGCAGGTGGGTGGCTCTGAAGTCATCATTCTCACATGTTTTCAGACAAGACTTACTGTTAAAATAACTGAGCAGAAGTATGCAAGGAACCTCTCAGCACAGTTGGTCAATCATCCCAAAATGAGGACAACAGCACAGATACTCAGACTGGCTTGTAGGTCAGCCAGCTGATTATAGGATTTTCCCATCACAGAGGTAGATAAACCCTTTTGTATCACCGGGACAGACACACCAACCATGCTCTAAGATCCAATGAGCCCACAGGGGGGATTTTGCAGCTTCAGCTTTGTGTATACGTGTTGTCAGGTTCAAACATGTATGTTTGGAAAGGTGGACTCAAGTAAAACTCTATGAATGCATAGGGAAATCTGGAGTTAGAGCTGAATCCACTCTGTGGGAATAGAGCAGATCTTGCAGGCAGCTGCATCCTTCTCTATTTTATTTCTTCAGTTTTAGATGTGTAATAAGTTTTCCCTGTTTCCAGAAGTATCTTGTGTGGAGCTTCAGGTAGGCTTCAGAGGAGGAGGTGCAAAGAGGGAATGGAGACATACAAGTCTCTGGCATGCCCTGCCCTTTCTCACTTTCTTGCTGGCCTCACCTACCCTCTTCTCAGATCCCAGCTGGGATCTATAGCTGGGAGGGTTGATGAAGCTTTCCCGTAGTTCAGCAGCCAGTTGCCCTATGGCAGCCACGTATCCATGCCAGGCTCAGCTGTGTCCCTGGCACCCAGGGGCATCTGCTCCCCATCTGCTCCCCACAGACCTACCCTGGCCCACTGAAGTTCACCTGTGCCTGGCTGCCCCACGGGCACAGCAAATCACAGGTGAGTCCTGCCCAGCACCCACGGCTCATTAATTCACTCTGCCTGTACATGTACAGCTGGAGAGGGTCCCATGGGCTCAGTCACACCAGGATCCCTGAAATCCTATCCATGCAGGTGGGCAACAAAGCCTCTGGCCACAACACCCCTAAAAAGCCCACTGCCCCCTCCCCCTCCATGTAAGCAGTGGCCCCATTTTTCAGGCAGGGGCTTTTCGAGGGGATGGGAGGAAGGTCTCTGGGGACACTGCGGGGTTCCCCTCGGGAGCAGCCTGCAAGGCACCCGGGCCCCAGAGGCCAAGGGGGAGCACCGGAGGCTCCGAGCGGGTTGTTCTCTACTCCCAGGCACGCTGGTAAAGAGAGCGTCGCAGAGCAGCTGCTGCTGTTAGAGCTCTCCTGCCAGCTCCACTCCTCTCGATGCCATTCCTACCTCCAGGATTTTTCCCTGACTCGCAGCATCACCATCCAAAAGTCTCCCTGGAGGAAGGTATCTGCTTGCTGGTTTGTCTCTTTATCCTTTGCCTCATCCGCGGGAGAAGGGAGAAAAAAAAGCCATAAGCAATCAACTCGTCTGCTTCTTTCCTCTTTTTTTTCTCCCCCCTCCTGCTCCCTTGCTGCTGTCAAGGGGCGTAAAATCCCCTTCTGGAAGGAGCTTTATGAGGTCCATGCATGGACGGCAGCAAATTGGAAGAGGTGAGCAGCTGACAGAAGATGTGAGAGCTGGAAGGGCCGTGCCGTGGGAGTGGTCCTTGCTTTGTGTGCAAGTGAGGCAGTGAGTGTGCAGCCTCCCACTCTGGGTGCATCTTTTTTTGGATGCTGTGTAGTTCCCTGTGGGAAATGCTTTTTTGGCTAAAAGAGGAAGAGATGTCACATCAGGAGCTCACCCAGCGACTGACTACGGTTATCACCCATGTGGGTAAGTCATCTTTATTTTTCTTCTTACTATGGATTCGGGGGCCCTGTTCTCCCAGGAGGTGCTGATGCCTTTGTGTGACAGTGTCACACCTGTGCATGAAATAGGAGCCATCGGCAGATTGTGAACCGCTGGCTCTGGGCAATTAGACAGCCTTTTATTGATGGTTTGGTTTGTTTTTCAAGCATGTATTTCCCTGAAAAGCAGGAAGAGTAGGAACAGAGGGTGTCCTACCTGTGAACTGATCTGTGTAAAATACCCGAGCACAGTCCTTGCAGCGAGGTGGTGGAGAAAAGGGGGCGGTGGGAGGATGCTGGAGCAACAGCAGTGCTAATGTGCTGGGCATTTGACTGTGGTGCTGGAAGCAGCCCATTCTCAGAGAATCTTTTTTATGGCCTTTGATGTTTCAAGGTTTCTGGAAGCTGCTGGGACAGGATCTCAAAAGCTTTTCTCCATGTCAGGCTTGATTTTACTGTTGCTAACCCTCAAATGCCAGGGAATACAGGTGAGGCCCTGTACTATGTGCTGGCATCCTTATGCGTCTAAGCTGGCTACACACTTGCTGGCACTGGTGACTGAATTGCAAGGAAATGACTAACCTGAAATTAGCCAGAGAATAGGAGATGCTGGTGATTAAAACATCAACTGAGAAAGGATTTTATGACCCTTTTTTGCTACCTATAGTTGAGTTAAAGCAGATTGCAGCTGTGTTGCATCATGTAAAGAGAACATTTTTAGTTGAATTGCATGGAAGCAAATTTTATAGCTGTCAGTGTTTGTAATGGATTGTGTGTTGTGAACGCCAAAGATGTTGTACAGGTTCTTGAAATGCCTTTGTCACAGATTTGCTCAATCTGTATATGAAACAGAATGTTACCAAAATCTGGCTTTTAGAGAATATCCAAGTAAGATTTTAGATCAACATTATTCTTTGGTTTGATATTAGCTGTAGCAGCTGAACTAAGTTTAAGAGAGCAAATGCAATCACTACCTTGCCCAAAGAAATAACACAAAAGCAGATTTAAACTGAATAAAATATTTAAGACTAGGTCCTATCTCTGCAAGATCTTATCCAGGGGTCAGCCTTCGTGCTCCTGGTAACCTCAGCAGGAGCTGGGTACGGGACAGAGTATGATTGCCACGAGAGCTTGAGGCAGCAGCCTCTTCAACCCAGTAATGCCAACACGAGCTGCTTTGCAATTGTGCAAATTCAGATTGACACGAAGTCACATGAATTCACATTTTTATTATGAAGATTTGAGATTCAATATGAGGCACATTTAATTTTGTTCTAGGAAGAATATTTCAGTGGAGCCAAAGAGGTTTGGGCATCTTCTGGTTTTCCTGTTAAACTCAATACAGGTCCCTATCATCCATATTGAGGACCCTCCTTGATGTCAGGAGGGATTTGCTAGAGGTAACATAGCATTATATTACCTACTATATATTATGATCTAGTAGAAAATAATTCTAGACACTAGAATGATGTTAATGAACCTTTCTCCCGTTTCCTGATATGTAAGAGAGGTTTCTGGGTCATGTGGCTGCTGCTAAAGAGTGTCATTGGTTTTCTGGAGATCGAGCAGGCCAGTCCTAGGGAGAGGAATCAAGGTCACAAATCTTGGTGTTTTTTCCATTTCACACTGAGGCAAGAGCTGAGTTCATCAGCTTCCAACAGGGAAAGATAATCCCACCATTTTCCCAGCCATTAGAGACCTACAAAGCAGATGCTACTTGTGGAGTCTGCCTGCCTTTTTGTAGGCAGTGCTCATTTTTTATTGAATCATGTAACTGGAAAAAGCAGTTGTGCAAAAATGGAAGCAAGTAGTGTTAAAATATTTATCATTGGCTGAAGGAAGAACATTTCTTCCAAACCCACTGATAATGCACTATGTTTATGAATAACATCTTGTAGTGTGAGTTGCCATAGCCGAATCAGCAGTAGCTTATTGAAAGAGTAATTCCTAGGAAGCTGCACAGGTCTCTTGGAAGTTCAGTGGGAATCTTTACATCTCAAGCAAGTAAAAGGGCTCTCAGCCTTGGCAAATTGAGGGGATCCTCCCCATGAACATACTTTATAATGTTTACTATTTTTACAACAACTGTCACCTTCATATTACTGCTTGGACTGATGGGATTCAACCTGTCTAGAATGTTCCTTGCTTGGGAACACAGCTCCCAGCTCATCCAGGGAGCAGGAGGGAAGAAGCTTATGCACTAAATTTGAAAAATGCCAAACAAGAACTTTATGGGAGAGTTAAAAAAAAGACATACATTTGCAATAAATTCTTTATGGGATTGTTTTGATCTGTGTCAAGTAGATGACACACCAGTTTATTTTTAGTGTATTGATGAGAGTGACACAAACATAGTTAATTGCCTGGGGTTCATCTTATCTGTCCTGGGACAAAGCTCTCATCCCTCATTAGCTGACTCATGTTGTGTTAGACAGTTCATGTGCTTGCAACAAAAGCCTCTTATCCTGCTACAGACTTCATACATACAGCTACCTGCCTTACCAGGTTAAAATCGAAGCATTGAATGTATTTCCCTGCTCTCTTAATTGATACTTTTCTAGTACCATGCACCCTGTACTGTAGCACATCTTCATACAGTGTCAAACAACAGAGGACCAAATTAGATCTCTTAAAGAGCTCTGTGCTCCCTCAGCCTCCCTGGGGTTGTTCCTGATAGCCATGGTGTGGGTGAGGTAATGGGGCCACAACAGGTGCCTGGGACAGGAGTAGTTTGTGAATACTAGCAGGCTTTCTGCTTACTACCCGAGATCTGGCACAGAATGCTACCCAATCATGTTACCAAAACTGCGTCAAGATTCTTTTTTTAATTTAACCTACTTTCATTGAACTTGTTTGTTGGGAGGTGTTGGGGAAACACTCATCAATTTTGAAAAAAGTGTGTCCTTCGGGTAGGTGGGCAGGTGGCAGCTCTTCTGTGGTGGGGAGGGAAGAGCTTTGCTGGGTGACGTGCCTGGTGCCGATGGCAGGATTGTTTGCCTGTGGGAACATGCACAGTTCTTCTAGCTTGCAAATCCCACAAGAATATGCTTTTGTGCACTCACTGCCCACCCACACTCGGCAGTTGGTCCCCAGAAGTCTGATGCCAGCTTTGCTATTTGTGGGCAGCGTTCTGGGCACAGTTACGCACACAAGCACCTCCACCCCGTGCCCCATTTACCGCGGATTTTTTCTTACAATGATTTTATAATAGGATGGAGCTGCCAGAACCAACGTGAGCTGTCTGAAAAGGACAGCAGCTTGGGTCCTCTGTTGCCAGTAAAGAACTCCACAGCATTTTAGAGATGGAGTTTTCTTAGAGGTTCCCCTTAAATCTCAATGAAGTTGTAAGAGCTCCTCACATCTTCAAATGTCAGGTGGATCCAGATGAGCTGGCTGTCAGTGTCCCTGGTAGGGGAGGCAGTGATGTGAATTTGCAGAAAGGACTACGTTGCACAAATGTTACATAAAAGAAAAGAACCATACAATCAGCTTTTATCTGATTTTGTATATTGTTATTTGTCCAATTAATGAAAAAAAAAAGGAATTTAAATAACTTGATGGAAATCAAAAGGAAAGTCAGTGGCAGAAGTTGGTCTAGGGTTGACACCTCAGGACTTAGACAACCACCTAAAATTCCTATTTGTTAACCATAGTATGTCAGTTCCCACCACTCTTGGCTTAACAACCAGAGTTGAGGGAGCTGTGTAAAATACTTGTGTGAGTGAAGAGAACCTGTGTTACAATTCAGAACAGGAAGTAAAGGATGATACTGCATCCACTTGACTGTGTGAGAGGAATTTAGGTCAGCAGAATGGAATAACCCGAGCTGGCACTTGTCCGAGGCCAATGGCTTAGCATCACAAGTCACAGAATCTGCTTTATGCTACAAAGCCAGAAATAATCTAATATGTCACAGCTGGAGAGACGATTGCAATGATTCTGATATTGCCTGTGTACATCAAGGGCACTCAAAAGAGATATTGCAAGAAATTAGCTTTCGAGGCACCGTATCAAATAGGCCCTCTGCTACTTCTCTGCAAAGGCCGAAATCAAGGCAATAGAAATTCCCCTGCCTGCAATAGAAAATTCTTCCCTTTGTTTTAGATTGTTCATGCATTTCAGGAACTCTTTTCGAACCACTGATTCTGCAGCTCTGTCCTACTTACGGATTTCTGGTGTGCAGCTGGGGGCAACTGGTCCTTCCACTGACCACGGCACACCGGGTTTTTTCACCCAAAAGTCATATACAGGCATGGGATGGACATCTATCCTTGCATTCCCAATGAAATATGACAACGGAAAACTTCAAAAATATGTCTGTTAAATTTACTTGGGATCTCATGCTAACGGGAAGTGGTAGGTTGGAGTTCCTTTCCCCATTAACCTACTTCTGTAAAAACATTGAGCTGTGATCATATTATCTGCATCTTTCTCTCTGTACCCCAGTAAAGCTTTTGAACCATTGGCCAATTTTTACCAAATTTGGTGAAGTGGCAGAGGTCAAAAACATTGTGTTCATGCAAAATATGAAAATAGTAACTGAAGAGAAAGGTGCAATTAGTGAAGAAAATACTAATAAGCTCATTCTGTTAGATCTAAGAGACTCCATGTGGGAAAGTGCGATGTGGGAAATGAAAGATAACAATTTATCTTTTTTAGTTTCAGAGCTTAAAAAAGCTACTTGTTTAATTTTTTGTTCCTAGATTGTGGTTATTAATTTTGCTCCGTTCTATATGGCCTATTTCTTGCAGCTGTTTCTATAGAAACTGTTTAGCAAGGAACTGTTTAAAAGTGTTTTGTTATTGCTGCAAAGTTTGTGTCTATAAAAAGTGGAAATTAAGCTCTCACAAAAAATTTGCAGATGTGCCTAGTGCACTTTCCAAAGTGTAGAATATTGCAAGTACCACATACTTGTTTAAAGCCCACATTCTAACCTGTTTTGTTGAGACATGATCAGAAATAAAGACTGTAAGAAACTGTTATGAGTTGGGGATCCAGAACACTTTTTGTCTCAAAGCAAAATATTTATGTAATAGTTTTGTCTCATGTTTAGGGAGACAGAGGTGACTGAAGAGCTTCCCAGAACCAGAAGAAATAGTAGCTTGCATTAAGGCTGCTTCTGTTTCAGGAGAGAACAGCTCAGAGATGTTTCTCTTCAATATTCCACTTTAGCTGTGGACTTTTTCATATGAGATGAGACACTGGCATCCTTGAGAGAATTTAAGAAAAAGGTAGAAAAATTTTGCGCTATCCAGGTGTGTTACTGTTAATAATTTCTTTCAGAGCAGCATGCAGTAAGGAGAGCCATGCAGAGCACCACAGAACTGAAAGGCTGCTTACAGCCCTAGCAGTTTTCTCATTTATGGATGTTCTCCCCAAAACTGGCTGTTATACCCTGAGCTTTCATTCTCAAGCCAGTAAGAGAGCAGGATGTTGGAAAGAAAAGGCAATGGCAGTAGCTATCCACCATCTGCTTGCTGCAAGGTTTTCACACTTTCTACTTAGGCATGTTGTGATGGCAACTGTTGGAGACAGGGAACTAGGCTGGATGGAACTGAGGTGTGATCCAATCTGTCAATCTGTAAGTCACTCTTTTTTTCAAAAGCCTCCACATTGCTGCTGTTATATCTAATGCCACAGCAGTCTCCCTCTGTCCTTTGTTTTCTAGTCTTTCTCAGTAATGGCTTGTGGGTGTTTGTTTCTTGGCATGGAGGAGTGTTTAACATCCACGGAAATTAGTAAAGGAAAATCAGATGACAGAAACCAAGTTTAGCTGTTGGTAGTGGTGATGCCCTTCCACAGCTGTGTGGGCTGGACAGCAGGTCCTGTACATCCCTAGAAAGCTCCACTCACCTCTGCAGTTTGTCTGTTGGTGCCTGGAAAGTAGTTGGGACACAAATGAGTAATTCCAGGATGCATGTTTCAGTTGCAAGGAAGTCTGTGTGTCTTCTGTTTGGGTCAGCTCATGGCTTTCCTGAACCCACCTCTCTCTCAGGACTGTATTTTAGACAGTGTTAGCCCTTTGTGGCAATTTTAATAAAGCAGAAAGCAGGAACATCTGACTTCTAGAGCAGGCTCTTGCAAACACTATGTGGTGGTTTTCTGTTGGGATTTGGGTTTCCTTTTGCACTTTTTTGGGGTTTGGGGGTTTTTTTGTTTGTCTGTTTGCTTCTTCTTTTTTTTTTTTTTCTGTTTTGTGGAAGAAGCAGTTTTGTTATTAAATAACAATTTAAAATAAAAAGGAAGAATGAGATAGCTTAGGTCACAAGCAAGAGAAAAATGACTTTTTACAGCATTATACAATGAGCTAGTCAGACTGTGGCACTTCCCCCTCTACTCTTAAACACTCCAGAGCAAGCCCAGGGCTACCTGGAAGGAGAAAATGAGGGACTGTCCAGGGGAAAGCAAGTGTAGGAGGTTTCCTCCTGTGATTCAGGCACAATGAGAGATGCTGATGCTGGCAGAAGTCATTGCTCACTAGCAGGGTGGGCAGTTGTGACTATTCTGCTAAGTCTCAAGATTAAAAAGCAAATAGGACCAGAAGGAGGTAGAGAGAAGCCCCTGTCTGCTCCCATCTCTGTGGCAGAGGGAAGCTCAGATGGCCTCAGAAATTAAAATGAGCTGACATCTATCACATTTCCTGGCAGCTCGTTAAATACAAGGGCCCTTTTCCACCTCTTGCCTCATCTTTTATTTAATTCCTTTTTCTCGCCCTCCATATGGTGCCTGAATCCAAGAGGTTCCCTGAGAGGACATCTCCCTGGGGGAAATAGGTTCAACACTTCAGAAGGTACTTGCAGCACCAGCTCATCTCAATGAGTAGAGAATAAGCTCATCAGTTCCATGGCTGTCACTCTTTTTCTCCTTTTGCACTATGTTGGAGGCCTCTTTTAGCCCCTGAGGTTGGACTCAGTATTCAATCCAGGATGGACTTTTCTGGACCCGGGTGACTGCTAAAATAATTTTGACAGCACAGTGTCTACTACATGGTACTAGTCCCTTCTGTATATTTTATCCTGTTCTTCAGAGCTGGGCTTGGAGCATTTGGGAGAAGATAAACCATAAATGTTTTGTGTTAATGCTGTGCTTTAGCCCACTGACCGAGTTTCTTGTACCTCCCTATAGAATTCAGCACAGTAACATCTGGATTTCCCCAGATGGTCAGTGGGTGAGTGGGAGAAATCTAAGTTCTCTGCAAAGCTGCCTGACCCTTCTCATGTGAGAAAATGCTGGAGAATGATATGAAAGGGATAACACGGCACATGGATCATTATTAGTCAGTCAGCTTTGGTGATTCACACTAACCAGTGCAGCAGACACGGCCAGAATGGAAACCAGGGAACAGAATGGAGGCAGGGTGAAGAAACAGCCCACTGTTACATGCATAGGTGGAAAAACATCAGTTGTAAATACCTTAAGTGCTCTGTAAATCGTGGCATGGAGGGAGGTACTGCTCAGAGAGCAGGAACTCTGTAAAGAAAAGCTGGTGAGTTTAGCAGAGGAAAGGCTCCACTTTGGCATGGGGACAGATGTGTAGTAAAGGTGACTCTCTGGAAGCTTAAATAGAGATACTAAGGTCCTTTTTGGAATATTAGTCCAGGTCTGATTCCTGACCTGGATTACTCAAGCATGGGAGTAAAGGTCAAATTTCTGCAAAAGCCAAAATCCTTTGAAACATTGCAAAGAAGTGACAGGAAACAATGTCTCATCAATAATACAAGAAAATGGCTCTGATCCAGAAAGGTGCGAAGATTTCTCTATTTCTGTGTGAATAAATGGGGAACTGCTGATACTCAGCACTCCACAGGTATTTTTGTCTGAGTGCACTCAGCTCTAGCTGACCCAGCTGTAGCCGCTGCTGCAAACAGATATAAGAGGCAGCACAGAGACTTAGCACCTACTATCAGAATTTCCTGAGTTCACGTGGGGATCTTGGGTCAGTTCCTGCCAGAGCTCAAGGAAAGCCAAGCTGAGAGGATCTCAAGTCAGATTCCCCACATCCGTGAGCACAGCCTGTAATCCCTGTGCTTCCGGTTACCTCCATCTGTGCCTCAAGGATCTTGGATGGAAACCAGCAGCTCTTATCCTGAGACTGTTTATGCACCCACTCATATCACCTAATATGTGAACACCCCAACTGTCCTACAGCAGGGCTGTCATAGTATCTATCCCTATATTAACACCATATGTTACAGAATTGGTAGGAGAAAGGCTGGATCTGCCACTTCCGCAGTGCAGGCTGTTGCCCAGGGCAACGAGATATGAGGGGCTGCAAACCATTTAGCTCTTGCTTCCTCTGCATGATCGTGAGCTCTGTGATTTCCAGTTTCCCTTGGGCAATGAATTGTCTACAGCTGGCCCCGAATACAAGAGCAGTTATCTGTGGTTCCAAGACATAAATACAAGGCAAACAATGCTGATGTACAGCATTGTAGACTACCTGGCAACAGCTGCAGACAGGATCTGACTCTCCTCATTCAATACATGCCTTGAGCTCCAGAGATTTTATATATATCTATACTCCCACGGGAGAACCACTTCAGGAAACTGGCATGTGAAGAGGTGAAGAAAATCTAAAACCAGAGAGGGTATCTTTCAGTATTTCAAGAGAGTGATTGTTGCCTTTAAATTCCAAGACCTTTAAGATAGCAGCCATATTTTAATTATACATAGGTAGGGAATAAGCCCACAGTTACTGGCATCTCCAGTTATTATTATTGCAATATTTCCAGTTTAGTTATCACTTTCCAAGGATGTGCACGTGCTGACAGACAGGTACCAGGGAAAGAAGTGCACAAAACAGACACAGCTCAAGTAGCAATGATAAGTAGAAATGAGATTATTTGACTGTTAAAATATATATTTGAATATACTGTCTGTTAGCTATATGTGTTACAAGCTTGACACTCCAAATGCATTTTTTTCCTCGTGCGGAGTTCATATTCTAATAGAATTGCTGTGGCTAGAATTACTATCAGAAGAGTTTGCCTCTTTTTATCAATCAATAATTCTTCACCTAACAAAACATGACTATAAATATTTCCTCCCTTAGGGTCTAAAGTTCACTGTTATCCATTACACTGTAGTTCCTAGATCTCTGAAGCCAAGGCTTACTTTTTGAAGGGATCAATATTGGTGTTTGCAGCATGAAAGCCAAAGCTGATGACATACATAGGAGCCATACTATTGATCTTGCAACATCCAGAGAAAACGTTATTTTAAACCAAAATAGCCATGGCCTTAGCATGACCCTGAGCTGTAATCAGGTACAGAACTCAGAGAGCTCCCAGCAGTTACATGCCAGTAGTTGGTGCAGGAAGGTTGCTGGGAAAATCTGATTAATCCTTATTATGGCGATCAGCTTATTTTGTGAAAACAAACTTTCCAATTTTTTTAAAGGAGAAATTCAAAGCTACTCTCACAATTTCATCTGTCTCAGATATTTGCACTGTTATCAGTGTCTAGTATCTTTTCCCATTCCACTCTGAAGAATCCAGGAGGGGCTTCACAGCTGACTGAAGTCACAGTTCAGTCTGAGATAAAATTTTTGGTCCTTTTTTTTTTTGATAGCTCATAAAAATCCATCTTTTTGGCTTTGTTTTCAGCTGGGAGAGAATGCAGTTTCAGCAGTGTGCAACTGTCATTTTGGATCATGTTGAATTACACTCTGACTATACAGTAGAGCCTTGTGCATATTTTATCTTGAATGGGAGCAGAGAGCCGGCATCCAAGTGCCCTGGGAAGAGCAGAACTGGTGGGAGAGAGCAAAGAGGAGCCTGTCAGTGATATTCTGTGCCCATTCTACCCCAGTACCTGCAACAGCAGCTCTGTACGGGCCACACTCTGCCTGTCCCACTGTCCCCTTCAGTGCTGGGGTGTCACATCTGTGCAAGTTTTTCCCAGTCCAGTCATAAGAAGGAGAAATGAAACACAAGCCGTCATCCCCTGCACCCTTCTCTTTCCAGCAGGGTACAGAGCAGGGCTGCTGCCTGAGGAAGGGGTGTGTGCGTGTGTGTTGTTCTCAGGAAGCAGCTGTGCAGGAGAGGGGGAGAAGGCAGCAGAAGGAGCAGAGGGCACATCAGCTCCGCTTGGCACTGCTGTTTCTACTGTCACTGTCCCTCAAGGAAAGGGTCAGACCTTTCCGGGATCACCTGAAAGGCAGGGTGTTACAGAGATGGGCAGAGGAGCCTCACTCCCTCAAACCCCTTCTCCAAGCGTTTTTAGCCGGTACTGGTACCCAGGAGTTACCCTCTGTTGATGGAAAGATCCGGGCGCTCCCACCGCTGCCTTTTTGCGGAAGAGCCGCTGGAGGGCGCGGGAGGGTGAACCATTCCCTGGCCGAGCCCCGCAGGCCCGGGGCATCTCCTCCTGAGGCCACAGCATGAGAGTGCAAAATACCAACATCACGAGTTCGGAGAAAGCCATGGTCTCCAGAGATAAATACCCTGTGAGATGGGTGTTGAACCTTTGAAAATCGGGGTACAAAAGTACTCTATCTAAGCTTTTCATGCAAACTGGGATATACTATAGAAGGACATCACTTCACTACATGTGTGTAATTATTGATCCTTTTAGTAATCATAGTTTAAGTTTTACATAAAATCTATTTTTTTATTTAGGAGTAAACACATCTGTTCATTTTAATATCTAGAAAATATAAGAAAGAGCCTAATCTTATACCAGCTTCTCTTTCAGAAAATGTGGGAATCTGTCATGATTTTGATAATAAAAATTATTAATATTAATTAAACACTACAGAAGTTACTAAAAGTCTTAAACATCTACCAGAAAATACAAAAGCTAGGAATATGCCTTGCAGAAAAATAAGGCTGGCATTAGTATGGTTTTTCTCACCCCCAGAGCGCTGTCCCGTAATAACTGAGCAAAGGTGGTGAGAGACTCAAATTATATATCAGGTCTAAATTAATCCAGCAAGTCTAAACTGCAGGTCACGAACAGCAGAGAAAGCAGCTGGAAACAGCATCACCCACAGCATACAGGAAAGAGGGACTGGGGGCCCTCACAAATGCAGTAGCTGAAACATTGGATGGAGGGTGTGTTGGTGGGAGCCTCAGGTGAGAATGCTCTGGGAGTTCAGGCTAATTAAAGTACTCAGGACCCTGACTACAATACTGCTGCCAAATGCAAAATACTTTCTCAGTACAGCCCATGTGCTCTAAAATACTTGCCATGTCCACTACCAGTGCTGATATTTGGGATCAGTCACTGAACCTGATGTTAAGACTCCTTTTTAGTGTTTTGGTTTTATTTCACTCAATTAGGTCATTCTTAGTAGTTTCAGCAGCCTTCACTATCAGACTTGTTGCCCCACAAGTGTGTGTAGTAGTAATTAGCCTGGAACAGAACACTGCAAAACCTTAATGAGCAAAACACTGCTTTAAATTACATTGTTGAAAAGACAGAGATACCTACAAATGACATAAAATAAAATTGAGGGTCGCTCTGTGTACTGTGCTCAAGGCTGCAACCAAGAAAAGGATACTTCTTAGCATGTCCCCATATATTTTACAGCTTTACTGCAGTAATTGCAATTGATCTTAGGCAAACTATATGAATATCTTGGGATTCGGTTCCCAGCTGAAGATTTTTTCCTTATGCTTCATCATTTGTATTGAGATTTTAAAGTTCACTGGTGGGTTCTTACAGTGCTTCTGACACAATTATAAATATTGCTTTATTTTTTTTCACAGTTGATTGCTATTCTTGAAGCAAGTATATTTAAACAAGAGACAGGAAAATATTGTGTAGAATTATGTGAGTTTATGCTACAAAGGAGCAGCAAAGAAAAGGTTGAAGAGGGGCTGAAATTATTGTTAAGCCAATTCAAAGAGCTCTCAAGCCAGAGGGAGATGTATGGATTTATTTAGCACATTTCTCCCCAATTATTTGCTTTTGTGGGGCAAAACTTTCAGTGAAATTATTCATCCCCCCAAGACTTCTTCAAATAGTTCTCAGATGCATTCTCAAATACAACAAAAGAAAAATATTATTCTTAAAACATATTCTTTTATTGGCAATTAAATAGGAAATTGTCTATTTCATGAGAGTAACAATCTCTCTGTGGTGCCAGAGTGCTCAGCTGAGATTCACTGGAGAAGTGAATGCAGCATTATTTAATGCTGCATTCCATGAAGTGGACGTACATCTATTGGGACTAAGGTCCATAAACGGATGTGGGATTTAGATACATTTTATTGAGTTAATCTGTTCTGGTCAGCAGAAAGCACTTGCAATGGGGCTTCCTGACAGACTAAAGAGCAATTTCTTATCTCATCAGAACACTGCACCACTCAGCTTTAGGCGATTTAAGTCCATGGTGCTGTTCAAGTCAAAGCACTGTCCTTATTTCATGTGGGCTGGAGGTCTAACTTTGTGCAGACAGTGCTCAGCACATCCCAGCACATGGATGCTTCGTGTCCTGACAGCAGGACACTTGGGGTTGACAGGGGAGGCCATTGTGCATTAGTGCAGTGTTACAGAGAAACCCTCGTGCTGCCTTCATAGGAAAAGTTGTCTCAGGTGCAGCTTTATACTGTTTCTGCACCTGAAGCTGGCTTACAGATTTTTTTTTTACTGTGTGGACCTACTTGCCTTTTAGTAGATATCCCTGAATAATTTTAGGCTTGCTATGATGGAAAATGAGGCTTTGATGCTAATACTTTTTCTATCCCAGCTGGCCATTTTCCATATAATTTTAGCAGCTCTTGCCTCGTTTTGACAAAGGATTGCAACTCTCATTTCCTGTAAATTTACCCTATTTACATATTCAAGATGGGGTAGGGTGACAAAACCCAATAGTTGTGCTGGCTGGGGAGGAGAGGGAGAGGTCTGGGGGTATGGCTGTGTGTGGTGAGGCAACATCTTGCCTTGCTGTGCCTGGTGCATGATGCAGCGCTCCGGGTGGGGAGAGGTCAATGAAGTGCTCACAGGATGCTCAGTGATGCACATGCTGGCAGGTTATCCATCCCTTCATTTTTCTGCTACGCATCAGGCTTTGGTGTAACTTGGGAAATCACTCCATAGATTGTGTCTTTGTAGAACCTTAAATCTATTACAACTGATAACTTAGAGACAAAGCTGGGGTGGATAAACTGGGAACAGCACAGGGGTTAAGGCTGTGGGTGGATGTGAAGAAGGAACAGCTCTGCAGCATCAGGCACTGAGCAGGACAGATTCCTACCACCTGGCTGTAGGCATGTCCAAGCATCCAGCTGCTCTGTGTGGTTGCACTTGTGGGTGCACACAGAGGAGAGTGTTGCAGCCTCTCATTTGCAGGTGCCCAGCATGGAGAAACTACCATGTGGGCAGGTCCTTCAGGAGAGACTTCTGGTTTCTGACAGCAGCCCTGTCCTGGGGAAAAAAAGATAAGGTATACTTTACAGTAGCCAGACTAGAGGCAGTAACTCCTCTTTGATGATTTTATCCTCAATTCCTTAGACGAATGCAAGCCTTGCCCTAGAGGATGTTAAAGGAGTGTGTTTGATGTGTATCTGCCAGCTGAGAGCCCAATCAGTCAAAAAGGCGTCTAAGAAAGTCTCAGAGGAGCTCCTTTTTCCTTGAGGACTGCACAGAGTGACTGAGTGAACCTCAGTGCACAGATATAGAAACAGGGAAAATCAATAGTCTCTGAAGCCCAATCTCCTGCTTCTCATGGTAACCGATGCTGAGTGCTTGAGAGATGGCAATAGAACACTGAAAATACCTTTACTGTACTTTGTAATGTGAGAAGCTCTATCTTCCTGTTCAGCTAACATTTGGCATATGTCCAAAAGCCTTGAGTATCAACAGCCCTTGTGATGCTCACAGATCCTATTTTTATCCCTGTGTCTTTCTGGTTCTCCTTTATCTGCTTCAAGTTATGAATTGCAACAACAACAAAAAAATGATGCTTCCGTCAGGGAATGTGCACAGCTGCTCCTCGGGGAAAGAAGCTGCCCTGGTGGTCTTGGCTGCATGGATCCAGCAGCTGTTCTGCTCTGTGAGCGCTCCAGCGGTTGGTTGCCAGGAGGAAAAGGTGAAGGGGGAGAGAAGGAGGAATAGTGCAGTGATTCCAGTGCAGTGCCCTGGATGATGGCACGGGCCAGGGTTGCCATGGCTCTGGGGGTGACTTGGTGTGTGCAGTGGCAGAGGACAGAGAAGAGAAAAACATGTTCCCTGCTTAATCCAGACTGTCTTTTCCAGCACTCAAGGTGCTGCTGGAGGGCCATGGCACAAAGCCTGTGCCTGTGCATCCACCTCTCAGATGCATTGGTTGTATGGTCACCATGGTGTTTAGGAGTGTAGGATGATGGGGGCTGACATGCCCAGTTTTATGGGCCACAGCCACTGGTTATCCGGTGTCTCTGCTATCTGTTCCTTTTGCATTTACGTGTCTTTCAGTTTATTCCCCTGACTTTAAACCAGGAGCTATGTTTTGGGTATGTATTTCTCAGAAAGTTTCTTGGTCTCACTTAGGTCCTTAAGCATTTTCATGATCAGGATTGGAAGAACTTTTCATCCAAGCCTAAGCCCTGGATCTAGCTGATTTTTACCCCAGTGCCAGTTACAGACTGGTAACTCTGAGAATCTGTTTATCTTGCCGAGCAGATTCCTAGCAGGACAGAAATGCCTGCTGTTGGTGATCTGCACTTAGCTGCAGAGGTCAAGAGCCAGGTGCTGCAGCACTTCGTGCCACTGCTTGGCCAATGAAGGTTCCGCTCATCTCCTGATCTCCTGGGAAGCTTCTTTAATCCAGCACTAATGGCACTGGCCCGTTTTGGTTTGGTTTGGTTGGTTGGTTTTTTATTTTTTATAATGATGGTAACAGTCCTTGACTAACCCTGGATGTCTGCACAGCTTTGAGATGGCAAGAGAAGTTCCTTGGCTAAGGTTGTCCTCTGATCTTCACTCTACTCACTCCACTTTACTCCCTGCTTGCGTGGGAGTAAATGTGCGTCAACAGTGGCAGAGTTGTTGTTTCCTCTGCTGAAGGTGACCAAAAATGTTTTGCTCGTCCGTTAAGAAGTCACTTTAAGCAGATCAGTGTAATGAGATTCTGAAGCCATATGGCACTGGAATTAGTGCCTTCTAGTGCAGGAAATGTATGTTGTAATTGCAACAGTGCTGTATGCTAAAAGTAATTTCAAGAACAGAGATGTTTTTTCCTCTGCTTATTACTTTAACTCCTTGGGGCTTAAAACAATGTCTGGGATGTAGCCCATTATTAAAAAAGGAGGGAGATGCAGTCCTGGTATGCTTTTTATTAGAAAATAAATGGAAGTTAATAGAAAAGATCAGTTTCCATTTCCTAGCTGAACACTGGAATAGATGTTACCTGTAGCAGCACCAAGTGTGCTCTGAAAATAAACTTTTGTGTCAAACCGCTGAAATGCCTCAGATTCATGTTCTGGGTGACGGGGAAGGCAGAAAGAAGGTCACATATATGCAAAAGGAAAATGTGTTTCAGCATAGCTATCAAAGATCAGTTCAAACATCAGATAAAACATCACATATGAAATAGGAAAATGTGAAGCTGGGGTTTCAGAAATGAAATACAGATTATTTTCTTAGCTTCGATGTGTATCGATCCTAATATTGGCATTGGATTTAGATCACTTATTTCTCAGGCTTGTGGAATGTTATATACATCGATGGGGGGATCTACTGGTCTTCTTGCTGTTGGGTTTTTATATTTTGTTGTTTTTAAATCATTGGTGGATAGGAGAGGCAATTTTTTGAGTCTTTTCTACACTAAACTTTCTTAAACTTACAAGGCTCTGATGGAAAAGTGATGCCTGTTTCCCTGCAATTGTTTAAATGACTGTGTGGGTTATGCTGCAAACAGGGAGCATTTTACAATGTTTTCTAGCTGCCTCATTTACCCATGCAGCAGAAACAGAGTTCTCTTCCTCCTTCCTCTGGCACATAAATACTGTTCCCAAACTCAAATCTTGACTGTTCACAAGAAATTACATCCCTTGGGCTCAGCATCGTTGAGATCTAACGTGTTTGTTGCATGTTTCGTGCTTGACAGTGATACCAACCATCGGAGCACTGCTTTTTGAAGCAGAAGCACATTGTTTTATGAGAAGAGATATTGGGCTTAAACTGATTTAACTGAGTTGACTTCAAATTTGTGGCCATCCTCTGGCCACACAGTCACGGCAGGAAGCACCTTCCAGCAAGTGTCAATTCCAAGGTAAACTGGTATTTCTGATGAAAGTCAGAACTAGTGCAGCTTTGCAGGCTGTTTTGGTTAATGGCATCTGAGGATATCTGGGTCATGGGTTGTGGGGTGGGGGATTTTTTATTTTGTTTTGGTTTTTTAAATTTCTGATGACAATTTCATAAATTTATTTACTTGCTTATTCATTGACAGACCAAGCCAGATGATGTTGCTAGGCAATGCTAGCAATTCATGAGCAGAAAATGTCCCTTCCTTAGGTTTTCGTAACATTTTGCTGTGGTTGTCTGCAGCAGCAGCAAAGTAGCTTCCATTCTGTTATTATGGAGAAGACCCAGGGAAGCCTGTTTACCATTTTCTATACCTGCCCCCCCCCCTACTGCATGCAAAGAGCAGTGACCTGCTGTCAGTCAGACTGATACTTTTCAGCTAACGGAGGAAAATTGCTTAAAATCAATCGTCCACTCTGAGTGTGTTTGGTAACGTGTTACATAAAAGCATTCCTGCAAGCCAGCCCTTGCAGCAGGTCCTGTGCAAATACATCCAGAGCAGTACAGAAGAGGTGATCTGTGGTAGGAAATAGGGCAGTTCTCAGCGCTCCCATGTCAGAGGTTTCCCACACGTGTCAGGAGAAGCCAACCCATCTGCCTGTGATGTGGGAATGAAATGGCACTTACAGGAGAATAAACAGATCCTTTTGTCCATCCATCCCAGTCCTTTCAGCACAGCACTCAGTCCCTGAGGTAACTCTTATGTGCCTTGTTGCTCAATGTGGAGCAGCTGCAGTCAGCTCATTTTTTGGTCTGGAGCTGGGTGATGGCAGTGGTACCCCAGGCATCAGAGTTTTGTATTGAGCATTGTAATGGATCAGGATTTCCTAGGGAAAGACTAAGAGATGATTTTAGATAGTTTTCCTGTTGCGTGCTGTGGCTACCTGTGCTTCCAAAGCTCACACCTAGGGCAGATTTCTTCTTGCATCCCACTTCCAGAGTCAAGTCTCCCACTTGGAACGGAGCATCTCACAGATCCTCCTGTTGCTAAGCCATGTAGATACTGGTGGGAGCAGAGGACACAAGAGTGGCAGACAGAAGTGTATTGCCACAAATGCTGGATTCTCCCTCACTGTATATCTATACGTGTGCAAGGTTGAAGTGCAATTAATCTGTGTATGTCAGACATGAATATATTGTCAGCAAAGTTTATTTTCTAAGGTACATTGTGTTTGCCTGTGTATGGAAGGACACCTTGAGCCCCTGTAATGAAAGAAATGATGATGGAAGAAAGATTTAAAGATAAAACAGTGGGGTTGTTTTTCTAGTTTTCTTATCTCGTGATGGCAGTTTTCTACAAATTAATTCTGCCTTCTGTGCCACTGCTCTCCCTATCTCTAAAATATTGCTGTCCCCTGGGGATTTCTCTATGGAAGCTCTAATAAATATTTTACAAATGCTAATGAATCAGGTCATCCAACAGCTCAGTACATCATTGTCCTCTCTTTGCAGGCAGTGTTTTGGCAAAGAGCAGCTTCATGCCATGTAGCAAATTTGGGGGGCAGGGTAGCACAAGTCTTTTACCGTAAAAGGGGCAATGTCCTTTATAACTTTCTTTGGTCAAAGAGGGAGGTCCAGAGGCTCAGTTCTCAAGTCTGGTAGCTGTTTTACTATATGGTCAGTCTGTGTGTGCTGGGTTAAGAAGCTTAAACAGCTCCTACTGTGTGGCTGAGGAGCAGCAGAGCTGGCAGGGGAGAAGCTGCAAGTTTGTGAAATGGGATAGAAGCAGAGGAATGAGTTGACTTCTGTGTGCTTCAGCTTACAGGCATTCAATGCAGTCCAGACACTTATTCACCATTTTAGTAATAGCACCATGTGAGGCTTTTCTCTCCTGAACATCTTTGTTCCCTCTGTTTCATTCTCTGATTTGGATTAATTACCCTTCTCTTTTCCCACTCTGTGCCTGAGGATCAGCTGTGATCTGAGTAGGCCATGAGCTGAACACACTGGATGTTTTTCTGGCACTGTGTGAAGTGCCAACAGGTGTTAGTGATTGAGGCAGAGGAAGGCAAAGGTTCTCAGGCTGTGTGTAAGGTCCTTGCAGGAAGCTCATTCTGTGCTCAGGTCCCTGCAGATGAGCTCTGGGTGGCAGCTCAGCCCTGATTCATTGGGTTCTCACTGTATTCTTTGCACTGTCACCAGTGCTGGCCTTGTGCCTGTTATGCATCTCCTGTGCAGTTCCCTCCAGATCCCAGGGAAGGCTCCTTTTTATTCTACTGCATCAGGATTGCGTGCTCTCTGTACTCAGTTCCCCAAGTACTTGTTTCTTCACAAAGCTCTCTAACCAGTGATTTGTATTATAGTAGTTGTTAAAAAGGAAAAAAAATCAACGTAAATACCCAGCCCCTTCAAAGAGATTTAATGGATGTTTCAAATCTCTCATTTTGGTGTCAAATTGATTGATCCAACTTCTTTTTTAAACAAAATTGGTTGGGGGGTTGCACAGCTAGCAGAGCATGTCTGCCAGCAATATTTCCCTTGTCCTCCATTTGCTACTCTGTTCATTTAGATTATCAGATCTTATGAGCAGGGACTGTGCACAGCAGCAGAGGGCTTTTCTGTACAGTTGCAGCCTCCCAGTGCCACTGCCAGACATATGAGTAATTGGTTGAGCAGCTCTGCAGAGCAGTCTCCTTGCACTGCCCAAGCTGAAATGCAGAAGTAAAAAAATCCATTCTGAGAGATGAAGAATCATAAAATCATAAGCCTGAAAGGGACCAAAAATCATGAAGAAAACCCTTTTCTCGAGGAAAAATTATTTGTGAACCTGTCTGGCATGCTCCTTAGGAGTCATTCCGTGATCTTGCAATGTGCTTCTGGGATCTTCTCTCGTCATTGTTGCTTGTAAGGCAGCTTTAAATTAATGATAAGGAAGCCATTCAGGGCATGGGCTGTGCTGAGGTTCACAGCTTTCATTCTGAATGAGAGATTAAAGTAAACTGATATTGAAAGCAAGGAGGGAGAAACAAACACAGTCACTAAGCCTATAAAGTCTTAGCCAATTGCGATGGCGAACATCCTGCTGGCGAGGGTGACCTTGAATGAACTAAGTGGGATAAAGTCACCAGCCTGGACTGACGGCTGAAGAATCAGGCTGGATTCCAGCAAACAGAGAGCAGATTCCCGACAAGAGTCTTCTGAGCTGTGGCAATGGCTTCTCGGTGTCGGAAATGTGGACAACAGGTACCCAGGAATCTGCCTTTCACTGCTGTCCGGATAACAGAGGGAGAAATGAAATCTTACCATGATTTTATAGGAGGATGCATTAGGCTGGAGCGCATGGCAAAGAAAGGTATGTACAGCATCTTTAAACAAAATAGCATCTTCTCTTAATGGGAGCTGCATTGCATTCCCAGGCAATTTGCAAAAAAGAGATTATGTTTCTAATGCTTTCTCTGAGGAGTCAGTGACAGATAAAGGCAACTGGCTGGATTTGGATATTAACTCAGGTGTGGCTGCAGCATTTTACTTGGCTGTCTATTTCTGGGATATTTGCAATGATTTGACCTAAAGGAGGTTAAAATGAATGTTAAGCTCATTCTGAATAAATATTTATTTCACTCGGATGTCAGACACTGACTTTTCTGTATATGTCAGGAGCAGGTATTTGCTGTGCAAGGAAAATACTTTTTTTGAAATGAATGTAAGAAGCTGGGGCAGTGGGTTTCATGACCCAGTTGAACCTGTCACCCTGTTCTCCTAAATTACTATGTAGAAGGTCATTAACTTTCTCTCTGTGAAGATTCTAGTTTCACTGTACTCAGAAAGTTGGACTATGGAGCTTTTTGTGCTCTGTGTGAGTCAGCCTGGGTACAGGGCAATATTCTGCTCTCAGTGGGTTGCTAGTATAAGATACTGGTGTTCTGGCAATTTGTGCTAACTGCATGTTAACTCTGGAGTGATAATAGTTGAAATCTAGGCTGTTGACTGCTTAGTCACATATCAAGATTGCTGAATCATAGAACACTTTTTCTTTATGTGACATTTGAAAGAAAGATTAACCAAACAGCCCCCTTTCATTTGCTGTGTTAACTTGAATAAATACTTAGTAAACCTCAAATCCATTATAACATGTTCACTAATACGTGATGAAAGGATCCCCAAAAGCATGCAATATGATTGTATTTTCAATCTGAATTGTTTATTATGATTTAATTAGCTCTTCAGCAAAGAGAGTTGCATTCAATGTGGTAAATGGAGAATATTCTGTAGAAAAAGAGGTGGACCAGAAGCAGGACATCGGCCGGCAGCTACTGCCTACAAACTGGGGTTTGCAGATGCTTTCTTTAATAGGGCTCTAACACACAATGTCAGGGTTTGAAAACTGCAAAGCCAGTCCATTGTACCTCTGCTTCTGTGGGTGATCCATCCGTGCTGATCTTTGGGCTCGGTGCCTACCTATGCGTTGCTGTGTTTGGCTGACCTCTCAGTCACACTGATGTTTCCAGTTGCACTCTCTGTACTGTGGCATTCCGAGTTCAGCACAGTATGGCAGAAATGTCTGGTATCCCAATAAAAGACAGCAGAATTCATTGAAGTTCCTCCCTGGATGTTTGATCAGGTGTTTCCAGGTTTCTTATGGCTCTGGGGGCCCATGGGCCTGTTGGAGGCAGAGATCAGGCATCTGCTGTTCTTTTTCTTCCTGTAGGTAGAGAGGAGAAGAGATTGGTAATAACTTTGCTATGGTTACTGTTCCCAGGGAAACATCTCTGCCTCTCACGTTGAGAGGCTGGCTACCTGGCACAGTATTATGGGAGGAAATCCCTTGAAAAATCATTTTCTGCTGGAGAGCAGATAGTGTGTCAAATCACCTTGAGCCTGTTGCCATTTAGTGAGGCAGAAAACATCGCTGCTGCTTTAGTTCTAAATTCTGCCAATGAAGTTGCTGGAGGGGCGAAAGTTTGGTTATTGCCAGGGACAAGGTGCCTCCTGCTGCAAGTGTTAGAGCTGGGTGAGCTGTGAGAACACACCGGGGCAACTCTGCATGCGGTGACAATGTGAGAAGAGGGCTAAGGGGCTGGCAAGGTGGCACAGGAATTCATAACAACACTGCCTGGGTTCCTTCCTCCCGCTCTGAACTGACTCTGACCCCGTGCTCGTCTTTGGTCCTGTTTTGGCCTATGTTTTCTTATCTGTAAAGTAGGAATAGAATTACCTGCCTCCATAAAAAGTGGATCCTGATGGTGTAGTTATGACTATCCTTTGATGATTAGATCAGTTTTCCTTTGTAGTCTGTAGTGCATAGACACGGAGGAAGAAAGATGATCTGTCCCAGAGAACTTGGATTCTGCCTGCCCCTTCTTGCTAGTCCTACTAGCAAAGACTCATTGACAAACTCTAGAGATATGTGCCTTTTTCCCTGTGGCATGTTCTGACTTACCATCACCTAGGAGTACCCTTTCTGCAATGTAAAGATCCAGCTGGAGTGTTGCTGAGGTCTAATTGGCTGGTACTTACACAGTGCTTCGGGCACTCCAAAATATGAAGCATTTTTCACATACACGCCATGTCTGTTGAACCCTGTGAATATTCTGTGGCAATTTTCTCTCTTATTAAATATTTTATTGAGAAGAGATGGAAGGCATGCAGGTAACTACAGCAGAAATAGAGGCCACGTGGCTGCAGTGGCCTGCAGGTAACCTGCCTTTCGGCAGCAGTACCCCACAGCAAGCAGTGCTGTACCAAGCTATTCCAGTCTCTGGATCACATGAGTTTCAAGGCTTCCTTTGAATCAACGAGATTTGTTCTGATGAGTGGTTAGAAGTGTGGTTGTAGTCTCCTGTTCAGGTAAAGAGATGAAAACAGTGAATGCTTACAAAAAGGAAGTGCTGCTGTGAGGGGCCAGCTGAAGGGCATTTTTCCTGTGGCCATGTGATGCCTGCTCAGAGCTCCACAGCCCCAGCTCCCTGCAACAGGCTACATGAGCTGCCTACAGGTGCTGAAGGCCCCTCTGGGGTCTGGTGTGCAAATGGTGCTATTTTGAGTACCAGTACGTGACCTTGAGACTCTCTGGGATCTGCAGCTCCAAGGTGCTAGTTATAGCACAGCTATGAGAACCAAAGGGAAGGAGCCCTGAGAGAGCCAGGCAAGAAATGTGACAGGGACTCCAGTCCAGGGCTGATCCTTGTTGGAGTGCTCTCAGTTCCTCACTAAAGAGATACCGAAGGTGAAAGCAAAGCATAGCCTCTTGTCATGAAATACATCATTCTTGGACTGTGGCTCATGTGCCCTTTCAGCACTGACATGACTACTCATGTCACCCAGCTGCTGATGAACATCTTTAATGCTTCAGGACACCTCCTGCCAAACTGGCCCTCTCTGTCCCCAGATGCTCCCAATTAGCCTGCCTTGTTGTGATGCTCCAGTCCGCCAATGGGACCACACACCTACGGGGGCTTTACATGGATGAATGATTCTTTGCTGGTTACACTATGTCTCTGCATGCTGTGGAGCTTGAGGCTTCATTTGGATTATATATTTTTAAGGGAATAAATGTGTGGTTTTCATCTGTGCTCAAGGCTGGTGGCTGCATAAATCAGGGTAATAAATCTGCAGACATTAAGGAGTATGCAGTTCATTACTGAGGCTATTCAGGATTTTGCTGCTGTTGCAAAACCAGGCAAGAGCCTCCTTACCAGTGGAGTGGGGACCTGTCTATTGTGCTAACAGAGGGTTTCTGATTTTGTCCTCTGTAGAGCAGAGGAATGCTGCAGTTCTGTCTGTCCAACTATAATGGGAACCTTTCCTCAGTCCTACTGCTGTGTCTCTCTTACTGCTGGAGTTGAAAAGCAGTTCTTCATGTCTATCTGTTCAAGGAGGGAAAGGGACTGAAGTACTGGAGCAGTTAATGAGTTACAGTGCTATCTGTGGAAGGAATTCCAATCTGTATTGAGTCCAGGCTGAAATTTCTTGGACTTTTTGGAGCTTCTTCATCTTTAGTAGTAAAATATTAATGAGAACTGCTTTCCTTTCCCACAAGGCTGACCTTTCCACAAAGGTGCTGGTTACTGGAGAAAGTGACTATTTCATGTGAAGACCAAAACCTGCAGTATAAGTGAAAGGAATTTCTAAACCCCTTGAGACTCAGTTACAGTGCCTCCTCATGCACTGTTCAAAATTGTTCATGTTGTATTTGTGTTCAGTATGTCTTCTTTAATATAAAATGCTATCTAGGGAACCTGGGGTAATTTTTTTTCCAGCTGGCTCTTACTGCAAAGAAAACAGCTAAATTAAAATATTCTGTTTTCCACAGAGGTTTTTCTAAGAGAAGATCTTTATCTTGGATGCTTGTGTCTCTTTTCACCTGTTCCCGTTGATAATGCAGCATGCTTTGCTGCAGTTGAGCAATACTAAACCCTGTTTACCTAATCAGAAAAGTCCAGAGAATTGTGAGGAAAATAGGGAAGGCAGAACTTGATTTCCATTTTAAAAGAATTTTGAGAGATAAGCAGTACTGAGAAGATCAAGAGAACAAATCCTCAGAGGGCAAGTTATAGCAGAGGCCTTCTGGGTATTTATGTTTTTCCCTTCCTCCCAGGATACCAGAACAAGAAACAATTCCGTGAAATGGAAAAGCATTAAACACGGATAGACAGATTGCTGTAATTGGCAATGTTTTGTTAACTTGTGGGACTTATTACCACAATATAATAGCACAGTTTGCTTTTTTTATATGCCTAAATTGTAGTGTAAACTGTCTGGGGAGAAGATTTCAGGGGCACATGGTGCTGAATATACTGGGAGCTTGGAGAGCATCTCTGCAGAGCTCTCACCCTGGTTATGCCCACAGACCTTATTATCTAATTTCAGCCAGTTCTGATGTTTCAAACCCCACTTAAAGACCCAATTCTGCTGTATTGATCTTTTATACAAATTGTGCTGCTGCTTTATTACCTGAATCTTGCTGTGGATTAGCCTGCCCAGCGAGGTTTCTAAACCACGGACTTTCCTTCTTCACCATCTGTACATTATGTAGTAGAATTACTCATTCTCAAGTATAAAAGAATGATAAATAAAGCTTGGTTGTAGCAGCCCACATATTTATGAATATTTGGACTATGCCAAGTGTCTTATTGCACAAATTTCTGATCCTATTAGTTAATTCCATTTTTCAAGGGGAAAAAAAATCCTCCAGGTTTTTACAACAGACAAGAATTATTGACCAAAGATTTTTTTTTCACCCTTTTCTAAGCCAGGATATCTCAGCATCTTTGTTCTGCACAGTCAGTGCTTTATTCATATTCAGAATCTGTTCCTGTGAGTCATTAAACTGGGGATTGGTGAGTTCAGGCTACTTGTCTAAACTCTTGAGTCACTACCTTGAGACAGTGTGCTGCTGGGGGGCCTCTGAGGAGCAGGGGACTACATGGCTGAAGATCTGATTTTGAAATTGTGATACTGTTACATCATCTGCTAGCATTGGGAAAAGCTGAGGTGAGATGGGAAGAGGTGAAGGAAAGGGATACTCTGTTCCATTTTCCCTTGACTTTACCACTAGACTCAAAAAGTGAGATCTGCCAGAGAACAGATGAAACTGGGGACAACTATTACATTTTTAAGTCAAAACCACAATAAAAACCAGTAGGCTGTAAATGAAAGTGGGAGCTTTGAAGCACAAGCCAATTTCTTTGTGTTAGGTCAGCTCTAGTGGAAACAGTGGATTTGCAGTTGCCTGGAGTCTTTAACATAAGATTAAAGAGCTTTCCAAAATGCTAGTTTAATCCAATTTCTGTGAACATCTTGTGTGTTCAACAAGTCAAACACAATGAACCTAGTGGACCTCCCTGGTCCTGCAGTGAAAGAATCTAGGAAGATGATCTCTGAGTTAGAGGCACTTGGGGATGAGCCATTCCTTGTCAAGCTTTTGTAGACCCACACCCACAGATGTGACCACATGAACGTGTGGGGTCAGATGCTCGTGTGGTGCAAGTTATTTCAGTCAAACTGAGGTGTATTGTAGCAACTGAGGATCAGGTCCTTAGGTATTATTTTTTAAGTAAACTTAAATGTGTACTGCAGATGCTTCCCAGTAACAAAAACTGAAACATCACTATTACTCTATTCTGTGTGCTGAGTGCTGGTGGGACAGTATTTGGATAGTACAAAATACTGTTCTACTGAGGGAGGCACAACTAAGCCTTTTCAGCTTAACAAAGACATTTTACAGACGCTGACTAAAATTGCCTTTACTAATTACCCAAATAAAAAATGTCTGACATGTGTAAATCTATTTTATGAAACTGAAAGTGCTGCACGATGAGCTTTCCTTTGAGCATGTAGCGGACCAAGCAGAATTTCTTGGTGCCTCTTCTGTCGTGACTTCATTCCTCTCCTTATCTCTGGAATCCAGCATGAGGTCAGTAATTCACATTCACTTGCAGAGTAATATCTAACTTCACAGCTGGATCTGCTACTTTTGCAGCGTCTCTATACACAGGGTTAAAGTGATTTTTGGACTGTAATCATCTGGCACACTTAGCAGCCACTTAGATAGATGTGACACTTGTCCATAACGCTTTGGAGCTTCTCTTACCTGTACTCCTCGGGAGGCCGAGTCCCGGCAGGAAGGTGGCAGATGGTGCCCTGGAGAGGGCAGTGGCTACCCCAGAGCTGGCTGGGCTGAACACGGGCTCTTCGGTTGTTTCGGGCTTCCCCCGGAGCTGAGCTGGGCTCGGTGAATAACTGCGCTGTTGTGTGTCCGCTGTGTGCAAGAGCTGGAGGGGAATCTCTCACCTGAGAGCAAAACGTATCTGGAACGGGAGACGTGTTTTGTAAATTCGTTACACGTGGACACTTACACTGGTAAAGGCAGCAGAGGGTAACATTATACACTCACCGCAGCGGTAAATTCACCCGTTCAGCATGCAGTGTAGGAGTGGCTGGGGAAAGGAAGTGCAGTGTAAAAATCATACTATGCATCTTGCCACTTTCCTAATCTACCTTTATCTGCCAAGAAGTGTCTGTCTGTAACACTACTCATACATATCTCATACCAGCACAGTGATTTTCTGCTTTGATTTGGCATTTATCTGTAACTACACAGAAAATTGTGTTAGTTTTCTTATGCTGTACTATAAACATTGTGAGAATTTGTGCTGGCTGGCTGATGGGGTAAGGATGGAAACAGTGGGTGCGTTGTCCTTAAGACAGATCCACTCCAGTTGTCTGTCTGAACAACTTTGGTTTGCTGCTCATTTTACAGGTGGGATATTGAGGTTGGCTGGTGACCTGGATTCCTCTCCCCATTCCTCAGTTTCCTTATCTATAAAATGAATGACACTTGTCTTTTTTTGAGCCTGACTGATGGCAGGACTTAGAGAAGAAACAAGGTGTTACCACTATATCACACATCCTAGGGGACAGGTGCTGTGCTGTACCCTGGGTGAAGAGTGACTTGTATCCACAGTTACTGAGCTGCTGGGGGTTGTGGTAGTAAAAGAACAATTTTATCAATGAATCTAATGTTAAAGTGGTGACCCAGAATTGCTTCAGACAGCTGTAGATGCAACACTACCACTGGCACACAACATGAAAGCACATGTACTCCCTTCATGCACTGTGCAAACTTGTGTCTTACTAGATATGTAGAAATGATTCCTCCCCGACTCAAGAGCTGCAGTCATGTTTCCAACCAAATTCATAGTGCAGTCTTCTCTGCCTTTAAATAACAGGTCTATGCTCTGGTGTGTGGGTGTGCCTTTGGGATAGTACTCCAAGACAGCTATTCACAGCAGCACTGCTGGTTTCCATTGGCCCTGGTACTCTGCTATTTAAAGTTATTTTAATGGAAGTCCTTTCCATGCCTTATTCTGAGCAAGTGAATCTGTTTTGTTGGTTATTGGGCTGTAGTTTTACTTGTTTGTGTTAAGCTGTGAATGCCTCTGAAGTGTCCAAGGGCCTGAGTGCAGAGCTGCCTGGGCGGGAACAGGCAGCTGTACCCTGGGGAGGGTTAAAGCCTGGGTACGGTGCGACTCAGAGGTCTCTGCTGCGGTTTGCCTCGAAGCAGTTACTAAGCAATTTGTGCAGTCTCCTCCAGGAGAGCGTCAGCTCTTTGGTGCACTGTTGGTTAGATCCAGGACTGCTTCCACAGAACACTGCCTCCCTCCATCCCTTCCCTCTGCCTCAGGAGAACTCCTTGCCACAGCGGGACTACCAGGAAGCCAGTCTGGACACAAGGGAGGGCACATGCTTGTGAGTGTGTGTGGGTCTGAAGGGGAGGCATCGCCCTTTGCAGCATCTTTTTGTTACTTTTTCTAAAGGGATCTGAGCTGAGATGGTGGTGACAGCTTGGAGGAGGCTGCAGGAGGTGGCTGGGTCTCCTTGGGCAGAGAGGTCGGCTGTGAGCAGTGCTGGTCCTGTTACACATACTCAGTGCTGCTGGCAGCAGTGGTGGCTGCTGTGGCTCACTGTCTGTCTCCAATGACAGTAACCAGGGAAATATTTTTGAGCTAACTGGCCTCTGCTCAGGACTGAGCATTTCTGAGCTCCTGAGCTCAGAAATTGTGTGAATAGGCTCTGAAATGATTTTGCTGGATGCAATAGTTCAGAGCAGAGCCAGTGGGTAGAATTTTTCTAAGATACTGTTTCAGCTGTGAAACTGTCTGCTGGCAAGCTCTGGGAGGAAGGAATGAAGTCTGCTGTGTCTCTTGATTAGCTCAGTGTCCGGGCATTGCAGTGAGAGTATTTTAGATTTGCAGTTTGCCACATGTGGTTTTTGTTACTCACGATGAATTTTAACATGACATTATGGAAATGTTCTTTTGTTCTATTCTCTGAGCAGGAATTTGTGTTTTAGCAATCCAGCATTGTTGTGAAGCACAGATTTTGGGAAGATGATGAATTAACTTTTCTCTGGCAAAAATCGGAAACCATCAAGAAGTTTTTACAACTGAGGGACTAGGCAAGAGGCTGTCACATGCTGCTGTAAATCTGGGTTAATTTCTCGAATGCTGAGATTAGACCTTGATCTTTAATGTTTTTCTTAGGGAAGTTTCAGTTTTGTGGATAGTGGGATGTAACATCCCCCCATCATATCCCCGCACACACTCTTTGAAATCAAGCAATATCTCTCAAAAAAAAAGTTTGCTGAGCAAATGATGTGGAATGGTGTGTTTCTTTAGATCTTTGCTGATTATGGATTGTTCATAATGCATAATGAAGATTTGCTAATAATTTATTATCTGTCTCCTATAATTTTACAGAATTATTATAAGAAGTAACTTCATAATAGGCAGGGATATGAAGGCACCTGAACAGAACAGTGAGAGTACTTTAAGAATTTTATAGTAGTTTGTAGAATTTAACTTTTATGGGGATTATTCATGAAGGATTCTTAGATGTGTGCATAAATGTATGGTGCCTTCTGGCAGTAAGTAGTCATCAAAATCCTTGAAGTGTGACTATAGATATAAATTTGTACACACCAGTGTATTTTTGTAGAATGTACCAATAGTAAAGCTAAATACCAGTTTACTTATATAGCAGAAAGATTTTGATTTTTTTGATTTACCAATCAATTTAAAGACAACTTCTTTAAAAACATACCAAAAAAAAAAAAAAGAAAAATCCCAGTCAAACAAGAACATCCAAAGATTGTTTTTGAAGAAGTGGTTAAATGGAAAAAGTAGCAAAATCTGTTTCTTCATCCAAGGAAGTCTATACCAAAATATTTTGAAGTTGGCTTAGAAAGCTGACATAAAGCCTAGAGGGTACATGTCAGCAGTAGCAGCACTGCATATACGAGTAGCAGGGACACATCCTGCCTGGACTGGTAACAGCCTGCTTGTCAATTTGACACAGAGTAATTAACATTTAAACTATACATAGGCCTGATTGAGAACTATCAACTTCACTATTTCTGAGTCTTGGTATTCCCCAGGCTCAGATTTTGCGTCTGTATCTGAACTTCCTGGCCATCTGCTATCATTTTAGATTAATACATATTTCAGTGTTTAACAAAACAGGACTTCAAGCATTTCCTCTTGTTTCTGTGCAGCTGCATATAGACTTAACTTTGCCTTACACACATGCCTGAGGGGTCTGTCGAATCAGCAACCACCTGAAAGGCTGGATCTAAATTCAGGTTTGAATCAAAAATAACTGTGGTTCACTTGCATTTCCAGTGCAAAGTAGGAGCATGCTGGACAATTTGTGACTTGAATGTCACTGCAAGCAAGTCCGTGGAAAGTCCTTGCAGTTTGCTAATGGCTGGTGTGGTCTTGAGGGTGAACTAGAAATTTCACTTTTATGTAGTGGCGATGTTGACCTGCAAACAACTGGGAATGTGGTCTGTACTGCCTGTAGTCCTTACGTTCTTACTTGGACAGTGTTCAAATGTCTCCTTTGGAGGTTTTTTGTACTGACTGCTTTGAGCCTCTCTTGCATCTTTCATTCAGTAAGCTGCAAACAAAGGGTTATGTTGGGCTTTTGCCCAACATACCTACTCAAGAAACTGAAATTGAGGGGACTTCCAGTTGGGAGGACAAGATTTCAGTTCTTTGACATGAACAGCTCTCCTTTCTCCCCCTTCCAAGTCAGCCACAGTAGACTTCTAATGTGTATTCTACCTGCCTGTAAAAAACAAATTGTTTAAGTCTGTAACCACTCCTGGAACACAGGAAAACACAGCCACTAAACAAGTATTTTCAATCCGTGACCTCTCCACTCCTGTAATTTTACGTTAAAATGAGTATCAAAATTAGTAAATGAGATTACCTGAAAAAATGCAGTGATCCAAAGTAATTTGAGCAATCTTCCCTGAAAGACTTAAAACCAGCAGAAATGTTTAATGTGTCTGCAGAGCCAAGCTCAGGTAAAGCTGTACATCCATCATTAGGCTGTGCAGAATGCCTTGGAAATACTGATCACCACTTAGTGTAATGACAGGAGAAAACTTGAGAGCAGATCTGCTGTGCAAGAAAAAATCCCATCAGGCACCAGTTCAGCTTCTGCCTACATAGACACCGAGAGTCACAGGTTTTTGAGCTTTTCAGAGAAAGGTGCATTTCTAGCCTTTCCCTCTTCTATGGAGATTGTTTGGGAAAGCTTGTGAGGCAATTCCATCCACACCATTATCTGTCCCCTTTTGAAGAGATTGGAACATATTGGAAGTGCATCACTCAAGACAGTTGGAATCTTGCTCCTAACCTTGCTTGTCCAGATTTCTACAACATTAGTGTATACAAAGTCAGGCTGCTGTTACAACTAAACCACCAACTTTTAGGGATACCTCCAAAATGAACCAGTTACTTAAATATTTTAGAAGAATTTTGTGTCTCTGTAAGTTAGTGAGCAAACTTTGTGATGAAGTTTGGTTTTAATGAGAAGAGAAATTGAATTTAAACAGATACTCTTTGTAAGTTTTGCAGTTGTGCTTGGTGAAAAATTGAGCTGGGATAAAAGATGACATCGGTCACTTTACCTATGCTCTGTTTTGGCTTTTGCTCTAAGCTGATCTTAGTCTGATTGTCTTCTGGAAGGGGTAGTCCTGGCTTTGCCATTTGCCCCCCCTGCATTACCAGCACTTGTACCCTTCAAGCAGCTCTGCAGAGAACTAACCCAGATCAGAAACAATTCTGCTAAGGAAAGGTTTACTTCACTTTATTTACAATAACTTTATTCCTGACTTGGTTTTCAGTTGACTCAACATGGGTTAGAAAAAAAAAGAGGTGGTGGGACTACGCAGAAGAATAAGAGAAAGGATGGGATTTCCTTTCTGTTTATAGCTGGATTTTAGTTCCTCTTTAGAGAAAACAATTTGTAGCACAGCAGCTTGTGTCTGATCTTGCTGTTTCTCTGTCTGGGCTGTGAGAATAAACAGACCTTTTCAAAAAGTAAACAGAAGGCACAAATGGTGAGAAAGAGAAATAAATAGAATTAATTTAAAAAAAAAAGAAAACCAAAAAGTAGTAACTTTGAAGTTCTTTTTGACCTTCAGGAAGGGAAATGTTTTGCTTAAGGGTATATACTGGGAATTCTGGTGGGACAGATTATTTTCAAATCCTTTAGCCTGCTTAAACCTTATCAGTGAAACATGCAAATTTGTTTCCTTAATGTGTTTAATTCTTGAAATCTAACTTATCTCTGCTAGACTCATAGCTAACTGTTGTTCATGGCAAGAAAAGCAGATATAGGACCTGAGTGAACATTTCAACTGTAGGTACCTTGCAACCTTCAAACTCTGAATTTGTGTGTTGCCTTTTGGTACTTTTTAAGAAGCATGAGCACATATAACATGAAAGATGTCCTTTCATGCTCTTAAAATGAAATATCTGGCCTCATGCTAAACTCTCCTTGCCCTTTTCCATCACATCAGCAATCTGATTTTTCTCCAAACCCACAATCTTGATTTGAATGCTCTGAGCATAATTTTTGACTGAGCTTGCACAAAATAGAAGTAGGCTGATGTATTCTACCATTCTAGCAAAGATTTTCTTTCACTCCCATCTGTCTTCCTTCCCTGTGAATTACATATTAGGCTGTCATTAAAAAGAGATGAACTTTGCTCTGGAAATTTGTAACCCATTATTCCAGGATTAGTGACTTCAGATGGGGGATTGATGCAACCCCCTCCTGTAGTCAGCAGAAGGCCAGGCAGTTGTACCGTTCAGTCACTGAAACACAAAGAAACCCCAGTGTCCTCTTGTGGCTCTTTGCCTTTCGCGTCCTCCACGGAGCAACAGGCACTGCTGTGTCAATCTGCTCGGCACCGTCCAGTCCTTCACTCCAGAAGGTCGTATTTCCAACACTCTTGGAAATTATTAGTTGCCATTAGCATGTAAACTAGTTTCTCTCTGCTCAGAGAAGAGACAAAGGAACAAGACTATATTCATTGTTGCTTTTAATCAGCTGCTGCTGGTGTAGCTCCTCCAGACCTGCTGTGGGAACACATACAGCTGGGTGAGGAATAAAATAGGCAAGTGTGCGTGTGGGGAAGCCCAAGCATATTTCATTTTTGAGTGAATTATGAAGCATAACTGAATGGCTTTCCCCTTGAAGATTAGATAGCACAGTTGCAGCTAGTCTCCCTAGAGAGCAAGAAGGGAGGAGAAGCTGTGCCAGACAGATGGCTACAGTAATTGCTTTTCTTTTTCTCACCCTGGGTAGAAAGCCTTTGGAAGCAAAACTGTAAGGCCTAATTCTTCTGCAGTGAAACTGGCCTCTGCTAGGAACTCAATTTATGGTAGTTTAAGAGGAGAACCAAGAGTAGATGAACTGACTTGTTTGTTTGGGTTTTGTTTTGTTTTGTTTTGTTTTGTTTTTCCCTCTTCCATAACATTCTTATTCACATTTTAATTGCCTTGGCAAATTAAATTAGTTCAAGTCATGAAGAACTGTATGGTATGTGTAAGTACTCAGTTTTGATGGCCTGTGTAGGGGATTGGCATTGTTTCACATAACACCATTTGATCAATTAAGCTTTTTTCTTTTTTTCAATTTTAGAGACAATTAAGACCACAGGAACAATCACACAGAAGCTGGGAAATGTCTGAGTCAAGTTTGCCAAGATAAACATGTTCCAGACACTTGGCTGGTGTAGGTTTTGATATGATCTTGAATGGCATTTCTCTACAGACTTTATCAGAGGACAGGACTGCTCTGAGGTGATCAGGGGTTATCCAATCTCTTGTGTAGATATTAGCAAGGTGCAATGAAACAAGGCAGTTGTTAAGCTCTTGAGGCTTTTCAGCTTCCTGAAACCTTCCTATTGACCTCTGGGTCCCCATGTAGTGAATTAAAACGTGCCTATCCTCAATAGGTTTATCTGAAGTAGTCTGCTCTCCTGATTGCTCTCAGCCACCTGCAGTGTCAAGAATCAGAGAGCTGATAGACAGAATGGAAATGAAGGTCCCACATCAAAAACTTCACTCATTCCAGTTTGAGTTTTCCCCTTTTAAGTTTAAAGGGAGATTTTGCAGAATCAGCCCCCTTGACATTTATTTTTTCCAGTTGCTTGGAATCATTGTCTTTTCTTGTGCATCAGCCAAAATTTGTGCAACTTCTTTTCACATTGTGTGTCACTGTCTGTCTGGGAGAGAGCAATGACACAAGCTCTTCATCTACTTAATCTCAAGGCATTAGTGTACTCTTTGAAAATGAACAGAAAACTTTCCAAATGAAGTTGTGTCATTTAAAACCTAGAATCCCTAGTTCTGGAAAGGATCAGAGTGGTTGTCTGAAAGCAAGAGAGATGGTATTTTGGGCAGTAGACTAAGAGGCAAGAGAAAGAAGCTAATCTCTAACCTCTCTGACCTCCCTCTCTATTTCGGGACAGTTGGTTTAAAACCAAGTGCACCGAAGTATTTCAGTGTCTGTATTGTATTCACATCAGTGAAGATCTTGATGCTTAAATAGGGCAGCTGCCTGCCTTCCCTCAGATTTGTGATCTACCTGGACCCAGCTTCCTTCCTCCCACTTGTTGTCTGGGTAGTTAGAGGTGAGTTGTACGAAACCAGGACTGGTTGTTGTTCTGTAGCTGCACAGTGGCTAAAGGAGTAGTTACAGTAGGTGTTATTATAACATAAGCCTTGATCCTGCCAGTTGACTTGGCAGATATTCCCCATAAATACTGTTGCTCTAGACTGGGGTGAAGAGTGGGGAGAACAATTGGGTGCACCTGCTTCAGAAAGAGATCAGATTAGTTCAGTGTGAGATTATAGTTGCTTGTCACTTGATAGATCACACAAAAGTTGTGGTGATTTTTCCCCAGCTACTTGCCAAGTTACTTTTTAACTTTTCAGTGTTTACTGTAAAAGAGCAGGCTTTGTTTTCATGAGAAGAAAGCCTCACAGCCCCTTATTTCCTCCTTTTACTATGTATTTGATTGTAGCGGAAAAAGCATCAGGAAAGGAAACAGTTCTGGATTGGTTGGTTACACAAAGTCCTCCGGCAGAGATCGGGGAGTCCAGGGTGGAAAACAGCCCTGAATGTGGAATAGACTTCACTGTTTCAAAGACTGAAAAGCTGCTGTACTGGGAGGCCAAATGCAGTGACTTAATATGAAACTTGAAGCAGTAAAGAGCAGGTGTCAGCTTGAGCAAACCTGTGGCAAGCCCTGGCAAATCTACTGGAGCTGGTTTATGGAAAGCTCTCTGTGAAACCACAAAGCAATAGCTGATATTAGTAGGCTGAAGAGGAGAGAGACTCTGTAAGTATCATAAACTTCTCCATGGTAGTCATATAATATCTCAACCAATAGCCCAGCCAGGGTCTTTTTCTGTGAGAGTCATGTTTGTTTAGCTGGGTTCTTAAAGGATGCAAACATTGTCATAGAGGCTTTGTTAACTCATTTCTGTTCTCCCTTGCACAGATGAAATCATGCAGCAGGAGATACGGCCGTTGGTAGCAGTGGATATAATAGAGCAGCTCCACAGGCAGTTTGCTATCTTGTCAGGTAAGAAGTTGCTAGCAATCACACTCCAGCATTCTCTTGGAAACATATTGGAATCTATTGTGCTGACTGTCACCCTTCAGCTCTGTACAGCAGTTGCAGTAGTATTTTTATATTGCTAATGAAAAGTACTGTTACAATCAGATATTTGGGGTATTTGGAACTGATAAAAGCCAAGTTGCTGTGCTTGTTTTTCTTAGAACAAGTCAGTTTTCCTTGTTCTCCACAATGGGCTGGGGAGAACAGATATAGAGGGTAAGAAATTAAACAAATCTTTAAACAAATCTTTATACACATATCTTTCCACAATGGCTGAGCATCTTGTTTGTGGGAAAAGATTTTGGTCTATCAGGGAGCTATTCATGGCCTCCCCCTTCCTTCTCATTTGCCTTTGTTTTAGAAATGATTCATTGCTAAAGTGTAAGGTTCTAATCTTTTAAAGATATGATTATTACATATTCCTTTGTTTGCCTGAAGTTTGCAATCACACAAAGTGACGCAGTTCCTTTCCTGAATAAAGAGCTGATACTGAAATATTTGCTAGATTATTTAATACACTTATTTTGGATACCGTAGAAGGTGTCTATCATAGAATGGCATGTGCTGTTGACTGCATGGCCACTGGAAATTCCTTTTGTCTTTGTTTCTGCCTGTTCTGCAAATAAGGGAATTCAGAATTTGCTTTTTGTCTTCCCCATAGATACACACTGAAGTATCATGAATTTACACAAAATGCTGAGATTATCATAAGAAGGTCCTCTTGAACAGCCTGTCCCTCTTGTCAGAGAGAAACACTGAGAACACAGTGCAGAGAGTGCACAGACCCAGCTCTATAAATGGTCAACTCTTTGCTGCATCTTTGCATTTTTAAGTACATTCCAAGCTGCCAAATGAAATCCAAATCTTGAGTTACACAGAATTCTTTATGAGGCTCTGAGTATTAAAACCTCATTGGAGGCTTCTAAGTAGCATCTTGTGACAGTTTAATCAGTTCAGTAACTAACAGGTTTGCATTAGGAAGAGGGTATTGCCTGGTGGAACCAGCTGCCTTCTTATCTGCAGTAAAGCATCTCAGGGTCACATCTTCCTAGAATTCCTAATGAACACAAACCTCCAGGCAGGACAGTGTCTGTAACTGCATTAAATTGCTCAAACCTATTTCATCCCACTGTTGTGCTCAGTGCAGGATAACTAGGAATTGTTGAGAATTCCCTGCCTCACATGCAGTGCTTATCCAGTAAAATGTGGGGGGCTACCATGTCTGAACCCCATTACTTTGTAACATTTGGGACCATTAATAAAAATTGTATATGTCATGTAATGAGCAACTTGTGGAAAGTGGTTTACTAAACAGGAAGAAAAACCCATTTCCAGTTCTATCTAGAACATTAAACATAGAACAAAAATGTCAAGGGTAAACATAAAAAAGCATATTCATATTTCTTTATGCACTCAGCATTCCAGCAGTGCCTGTGTTCTCACCTGCTGTTTTAGCAAGTTCACCTCTTCACATTTGATCTAGTTCTTTTATTCTTGCAAGTGATGAGACAGATGTTTAAATAAAGCAATTTAAGTGTAAGCTGCTTAAAGACTTTGAAAATAACACTTCATAGAAGGCAGGGCTGAGGGACTTGTTTGTTAGAGGTTGGCAAATAACTGTTTCATTGACATGCAAGTGCTAATAACCAATAACAAAGGTGAGTGAGAAGGTGTCCTTCATGGCCCCATCTACATGAAAAACAAATCCCATCTGAAGAACTTTCAGGCTTATCTAAAATCTCCTCAGTAAAGTCCAGAAATAATAGTCTAATAAAAACCAAGGCAGTATAGTTCATAGTTTCCAAATTGATTTCAGTCTGAAGTCTACAGCTAAATTTGGAAACCTAGGTGCCTCCACTCCAAAATCCCCATGGCAGCATGTGAAGAAGATCAGAAACATTAAATCATCTACTCCCTTCAGCCCAGTATCTTATTCTGTTGGTGACCATAGGTAAAATACATCAGGAGTCTTCCTTACTGTCCCTTTATTGCCTCCTGCAAGCAGAGGTTAAGGTACAAGCCAGAAATTACTATACTGTTCAAAAATGCATTTCTCTAAATAAGTGTAACTTTCTTTTTCCTCTAGCAAAAGATTGGTTTTCTCATCCAATGAAAACAAATCTGGGCACTCTTCTGTCTCATTTCACTTATTAAAGTAATTCACACATAAATGACCTCATTTGATTTTGATCTTTTTTTTCCAGATGGCTCTGTAGCTTTTCCTCAAAGCATGCTGCTTTGCTGCTTTTCATTAGGTATGAGCAACCACAAATATTTTGGTGCTTCAGTGCTTGCCTACATGGTGACTGAAAATTTGATACTTAGCCTATTTCCTGGTTTTCCATACTGAAAGGTTGCAGTCAGTAGCCACTGTCTGGAAAAAAAGGTCTCACCATTGTTGGCAGTAAAAGGCAATCCCAACTTTCTTTTAGAGTGTTATGGACATATATTATGTTTTTCTGAACAACTTCATAACAGTGGTATATGCTGATTTATAGTAGATGGGGTTGCTGTAGCCCCCAGAGCAAAGACAGACCTCTCTTCCATGCACATGCAGAGCTCAGAGGACGTAGCAGTGAGTCTGGTTTTTGTTGCTCCAGAGCCTCTGGCTTTGTCAAGCTCTCTTGTTCAGTCCTGTGGACCCCAAATCCATTTGTCCAGTGATAGCAAAAGTAACTGGTTGACTATTGCAAACTTTGTTATGAATAAGTATTTCTTTGGTTAATACCACCTTTTCAGCAACAGCTGGCAGCTAAAGCAGATATAGTGAACACATAATATTCTCTTGCAGTAAAGCAGAAAAGAAAGAGGAAAGTGATTGAATCAAAGGCTCTTTGTTTTCTCTGGACATGACTCATTAGAAACACTTTTCTCCACTATTGCTGTGTACAAACTTCCTAAGAGGATCTGACTGTCTTGCCATCTCTGAGCAGATGGTAGGAATTATATAACAAGCCTAATGAGTTTGGTGTTTGATTGTGCCAGGGTCTAGTTATAATGAGTGTATTAGCTACTAACAGCCTCCTGATTGTCCTGGCCCTCCTGACCAGAATAACCAAGACCTTACTGTCCATGCCAAGAACAGGGAAACTCTCCAAAGCCTTCCCTGGTCCACTAAGGTCGTGGAAAAGGCTGCAGTGTAGTGTGACAATGTGCTTAATCACGTAATTTTACTTTAGTCATCTTTTTCCATGTGCTGATTTAGCCCTGCTTAGCTTGTGAGATCTACTAGGAGTACTGGTTCTTGTGGTTAAACTCTAGTTTTGAAACCACTACTGCCTCTCTCCTTTCCCTGAAAACCAACTCCCAGTTATGGGACTATAGCTGTGACAACACAGGAGTGCTCAGCTAGGTTTGTGTGTTTCCTGTAGGTGTTAAGGGAACTACATCCCAAAGTTGGGTACTACTGAAAACCTGGTTATTATCACACACCAGTTTTTACTGAAGAATAAAGAACCACTGGTACTATACCGTTTCTGTCCTGCTGACAGACTAATAACCTGCTGTACCAATCTTCACTTGAAACTACTACTACCCCCCCCTTTTTATCTGCAGCCTCACAACCTGTTCTTATCTGTAATTACTCTTTCAGAGAGCCCAATCTGCCATTTGCAGCAATAATGGATCTTGTTACTAAATCACGAATTTATTACACAAACTGTCATGAAGTGTATTAGCAGAGAGTCATTTTCTTTGTGTTCTGCTCCTGTTAAGTCAACAGGACTGCAGTGAATGGGAGACTGTATCTGAAAATGGTAACTGACTCAGAAGCCAGTTTATTTAATTTCCAAAGCCTGGAGGGTATTTGGCCATCTGCTTCCTGTTTAAACTGAGCCTTTTGGAAAACCTGGCCTGACCTTGCCAAAAGGACAGCTTGGAGCTTGTATAAAAATTGAGACCCAGGAAGCATGATTTAATAAGAATTTCAGCACTCACAACCCTTAATCAACATGAAAAACAAAAACAACAGAGCATGGAAAAAGCAAGACCTGACTAAAGCAGTGAAACTTCAGCCAAGACATCTCTGACCTTTTTGGCTGTCTGGCCTGGGAGATGAACTGCACTCAGGGCTGCTCTGACTCAGGGAGTTCTCCGCACGTGGGCAGGCCCGAGCAGTGACCTGCACGTGTCAGCAACATTTGAAAGAACACTTTCCAATACTAACTGATGAGTTAGTGTCTGTGGCAGGCTGGGGAGGTGTGCTCTGTAAACTTGCAGACAAACTTTTGGAACTTTTCCCGACCATGGCCTGTTTGTTGGGTTGGGTTTTTGTTTGTTTTTCTTTTTTTTTCCCCCCGGGAGATTCAGCATATTTGGTGATCTCTAGTTAGGAGAGCTGCTGGCTATGGAATAGCACTTCAGTGTAGCCTCTGATTGTCTAAACTGTGGATATTTTGATGCCCAGACAGGAGGCATAAGTGGGTTAGAACTGGGGAGTGGAAGATTTTCTAAGATTCCCATTGTGTCCAGGATCTTGGCCTGCAGTGTTGTGATTGCTTGCTGCTTTTACATCAGTCATACAACATGCAATGTAGCTGTGAGAGCTCCCAAAATTCAGCACTCACACCTCATTTGTCAATCACACCCTTTACACTGCAAAGCAAAATTAAATTTTCTCTGCTGCCATAACCCTTTCTCTCCCATGTATATTCCTTCCCCAAGCACTTCAGCTGTTTTGTTTCCACAGCTGAATTCTGTCCCTGTCTTCATTGCAACAGCTATCCAGGCTGCATTGGCAGCTGGAAAGGCTGTCTAGTAGGGGCAACTATGAATGGTGTTCTGTGTTCTGGGACTTGGGGAATTGGCACACATAAGAGTGAGCAGTGGTCCCATTACCATGCCTTGTACTACCCTGATACAGCTTGTGTGCTGTCTATCCTACATTTTTTTCCCTTTCACATTCACTCTGACTTCTGACCTGTCACCCAGGTTCTTCCTTTCCCTTTGCCCTTGGGCCAAAAGTGAAGTGGAAAAGTTGAGCAAGGAGCTGGAATGGAAAATAAGGAATGTGCCAAGGAAGAGGAGGAAAGGGGTGCTGCCATTCTCATTCGGAGTGGCAAACCAGGCACAAGGTCAAGTTGACCATAATATTTTCCTTATAAGTCTTGCCTTTTTTCGAGCAGCTCAGCCTCTGCTCATGTTGTTTGACTCAGTCATGCTCCAAGTTGTTGAGTTTGATGCATCTCTGATCATCTATCAAGGTTTTTAACCACAATGCTCTTCCCCGAGCAGCGGTGGGTCCATATCTTTGACACAGTGAGTTTGGGTTGGATGCAAGGCAGGATGTCATCTGCAGAGGGAGAGAGCAGAGAGATGGAACTCCTGAAGGAACCTGAGGGAGCTAAACCAGGTCAGCAGCATGTGTTACATTTGTGGGTGCTATCTGGGAGGGGAGCTCAGATTTACCTAAGAGGTGGCAGACAAAATCCTGTTGGGTTTCCTGTGTGGGCAAAAGTATGGAGCTACTTGTACCCCAGAGCAGTCTGGGGTCTGACAGAGGAGCAGTGACCCACGGGAGACTGCCTGTGGGATGACCTGGCTTCCCTCAGGCAGATTCAGGAGTGAGCCTCATGTTAGTTCAGTTAACAGGGGATAGCCCTGAACCTCCCCTGCTGCCAGCTGAACCTCCAACTCTTGTGACTACTGCTTGCAATGGCCACTGCCACCAGCTGCTGTTTCCCTGGCTGGGCACCAGCACTTGGAGCTGTCAGGAGGCATTGGAAGTGGCTGGGTTGCCTGAAGAGTGCTGCAGGGTGGCATCTAATGGTGCCTCGAAGAGCTGCAAGTCAGAGAGGCAGGCCTGTGCATTGCATGAAGACAGCTGCCAGGTATGGCCACACTCTTGATATCTATTTTTTAGTGTGTCTTTGTTTCTGTTTCTGACTGCACTAAACTCAAGGTATTTCTTGCTTCTCCCATTGGGCTCTTTAGCTCAGTTCATGCCTCATGTTGCTCTGGCTTCTCTCTGAGCTTCTTTGCTCCTGGCAGTCCTTGGGCCCCCTTAACCCTGTTGGAATAGAGCAGACACACCTCAGGTAGCCATAAGGTAACCTCTCTGACCTCTCTGCTGTGTTCACGTGGCTCACTCTGTTCAGCACTTCTGTCTCCTTCTTCCTGCCCTCACTTTCTAGTTGAAATATCATTTTTTTTTCTTCTTTTGAGGACTATCTTTTTTCTTTTGGCCTTCTGTGGAACTGCTGGAGCTTGTCCTGTCCCTGTGTGCCTGACTTATGATGGATTGTAAATTTTCCTATTTAGCAATTAGACTCTTCTCACAAGTGATCCTCAGGAGCATAGGGGTTATGCACAGTCCCATCAAGACAAGGATTGTATACAGAGAGTCCTTGGGGCCAAATTCCATGTACTCAGTCCTTGTGGCTGTGGAACTGATTGAAGGCTGTCCCTGTTGGTTTTTACTTTGTGCTCTCTGTCCTTCCAAGACATTGAGTAGTATCCAGCTAAAGTATTTCAAGGACTGGAAGAAATCACGTGGGAACTCCCTAGAAAGCAAAGTTGATGGCCCTGAAAAGAAAGGGCTGCAGCTTGTCAATTTGCATTCTGCAGAAATTTGCATACTGCAGCAAATCTTGGTTTAGTGTCAGGGGAAAAAATGTCATTAACATTTATTTGTATGGAACTGCTCTCTCATACAGAGGAGTTTTCCAGACACCCTTGATATTTAAGGAGCTTCCCTTATATCCTTTAACATCAACTCTGGTTATCTTGCTATATGTAGGGATAGATGGATATAGATTGTTTACCTTTGTAACTCAGCTACTGCTTGAGGTTCAGATATGGGCAGGAACAACCCATTCCTAACATATTTCTGTTATTGCTTGTCACTCAACACTTCAGATATTCCTGCTCTCTTCTTGTCATAGTATTTAACAATTTCTGATTGCAAAATTCCCTCAAACTTCACCCTAATTTCCTGGTCTGGCAGGAACTGAATGCTTCCTTGTTTGTTTCCCTGTTGGAAATATAGCTGTACTGAAAAACCTCTGAGTGTTCTGGTTTGGAGAATGAGATGGAGCCCAGGAGCTGTTAAGGGTGTGTGGCCTCATCAGAGGCAGGAGCTTCTCACTCTTAGCTGAATGTTCAGCCTTAGGCTGTTCCTAAGTGTCCTAGATTTGTTCCCAGTGGTAAAGGGAAGAAGTCAGTGTTCAGTCTGCCTACATTTATTCCTTGGATGACTTTTTATAGAAGATCTGGTCATAAAAAAACTTAGCCACATACATAGAGTGCATCATCAGCCTGCCTCACCTAGCTTGGGGAAGAGAGGCCAGAGGAAGAAGAGCACATCTACAAATGCAGATGCAAGAGAATAAAAGGGATGCAAAGAACCCTGGTCTTGAGGAGCCTTAGAAGTACCATTTGAAACTTGTAGTTTAAGCAAATCTTGAGTATAACTGCAGGTAAACAATCAGGCTTTGAAGGAGGGGATCCTCCAGTGGCAAATACTGCTGCTTTAAACCAAAATATTGCACGTTACTACGTCTCCCTCATTTAAAGTATCTTCACATATTTGAAATATGAGAATGGGAAAGCTTGGTGCCCGGGAATCATGTGAATGCTTATAAGATACCAACCATGAAACACCTCAGCATTCACTGAACTCTGCATGAAGAGTCAGAGCAGACAAGCTCACTGTTTAATTTTCCTGGCTGTTACTGTTTGTGTCCAGGAGATGTCACTGAGAATCTGTAACAAACCAGCCTAACTGGGTACTGGCTGGTTGGAGTTCCTGGTCTCTAGAGTGCAGCAGTCTGGGGAAAATCTGACTGAATTTGCATGACAGCATATTCTCTGTCACTGCTGACTGCAGACAGTGCAGCTGGAATGCCCTGGGATCCAGCTGCTGTGCATCAGCACTTGGCATCATCCCAAGGCCAGTGTGGAGGTCAATATGGAGGCTGTGGCTCTGCTCAACATTTGAAACACAATTCAGTGCAGCGTGAATGATGGTATTCTTGCTTTGCATTTTGGCTGAAAGCCTTTTCAATCTCTGTAGGCCTGTTTTCTTCCTAGCAGGGTCAGTTTAGTGGATGATCTCACTCAACTGAGTCATTTTCAGATGTAATTAAAGCAATAATCAACCTTCAGAAAGGAAAATAGAGGCTAAAGGTAGTGTGCTGACAAAGCCACCATGATGTCAAGAAAGTGGGAGGATTGGGCAGAGACAGGTTCAGGACTAGGAATGGACTGTCCCCTCTACACACAAATAGCTAGGAGTTCCTGGAGCACCTCTTTGCAGTGATCACCAACACAGGAGCAGGAGAAACTGGCTTGTGGCACCAGCTGTGGTTAACAGCAGGGAAATGCAAGGAGCAGCCTGGAAACAGGGTTTATTTGTGGGGATTTAGAGGGTACTTTCGAGGAATGAGAACTTATTTTTTTCCCCCCAACTGATTCTCTATTTCCTCCCATGCTCCTAATGGGATAATTTATTGGATATTTTCCTTGAGGAAGGTAATTTACTGTCTCCCTCTCACAGCTCTCCCTTCACTAAATGGAAGCCTATGACATGGCTATTCCATGGGCAAGAATCTTCTGTGGGTGATAAATGATGAGAAAATCTCTGTGTGCTGCAGGACTACCCTCAGTATTGGGCTGTAGAGAATTCCTGAGCCTGATGCAAAAAATGGGTTTACATAGAGATTGCAGAGAAAGAAGAAAGACTCTGGAAAAGGAATGTCCTTAATGTCCTATCTAAGGAGAACTGAGCAATAAGATACTTGTAACAAATGCTTTGTTTCATCCTGTTCCTTTATGTGCTCGTGCCTCATTAGTGAGCTCTGAGTCCAAGCTGGTGAGAAAACCTCTCTTAACTTCTGTGTGGTTGGAGCAATGCCCAGATTTATTAGCAGAACCAAGTTAGGATTGTACTGTGTACTACAACAGCTCCTAGAGCTGAGCATCGTGTCAGGAGAACTGTAAAGGCTGCTTGGTTATGAGGGACTTGGCTCCATGTTTCCTATAGCTCTACTAGTGTTTGGATCAGGGAATCTCTCAGAAAGAGACTCCTCTTGACCTTGTTGCTTATGACCCTCCTGTCCTGTTTAGTAGAGGTTTGATGCATATAAACAAGACAAGAGCAAAATTCATTGATTAATTCCTCCATACACTTTGAGTGTCTTCTTGTTAAAGAAAGACCTAAGACCAGGTTGGTCCCAGGCCTTGTCAGGGGTTATATGTGTGTATTCAAAGCTTGTATGCCTGGTTATTTCATTTCCTTTAATGTCTGGAAGGAATCAGAGAGTGCTGTACTTATACGTAGACAAAAGTTTTAATATTATCACAATGAATTACTTGGAAATGGGTAACAAAGAACCAAAAAAAGCACTTAATCAGAATTGTGAAGAAGGTTCTCAAAAAAGCTGAGAATAAACAGAGGCTAGAATCTCAGCTGGAGTCAACTGAGGTAATGAAACTACAGTGAGTTATAATTTCAAATGGGAAGCTGATTCATGTTTACTGGATGTGGATGCTTTACAAGGAGGAATATACCATTGAGTACTGACCAGTCTGTCCAAAGGCATAAAATCACCCTCTAAACTTTGCAATTTCTCTTTTGCAGGAGGAAGAGGGAAGGATGGGGCACCCATTATAACCTTTCCAGAATTCGCAGGATTCAGTGAAATACCTGATGAAGATTTTCTGAATGTGGTCACGTATCTAACCAGCATTCCCAGGTGAGGATAAGCACAAGTGTCTGTTGATGTCCTAGAGAGTTTTACTTCCCCAGTGGCTCGCTGCTTTTAGTGATGCTACCAGGATGTACCAGCGACCCTGCATCTATCCAGTCATTAGGAAACTTCCCTATGTACAGGGGGCCTGAGGAACCGTTTTCATGATTTTCATTGGAAAGAAAGCTTCACACAGGGCAGGTTGAGCTGGGTGGGAGGGGTTGTAGATCTGAAGAGCAGCAACAAAGACGGCAGATCACAGGGGAGCTAAGAGGGGCTGTTTGTGAAAACCCTCAGGGGACCTGGGTGCAACAAGGGAAGGATTGCATCTAGAAGGGGACAAACTGGCACGGGTCCTGTGACTGCTTATTTTCTGAGTGCATCTTTCTGTGCAGCTTTCCCTTTTCTGAGAAAGCAAGTGAGGTGCTCCATTGACAGGATTCTGGCAAGCACCGTGTGCATTCTGATGCTTTGTTTCTTTGGAGATTGCTCCACAGCTAGGATGTTTTCCTTGCTCTTTGCCTGCAGTTGTGGAAGGATAGTGAAACAAACTGACTTCCCCTGCTCTGAGGATCTGTGCTGAGGCATGGCTGCTGAATTACTTCTTGTTTATCTAAGAGAGCTTAATATTTTTTCAGTCCCCTGATCCTGTCTCTGAACCATGGCTGCTTGTGCTAGTTAGAAGCAAGCAAGGATTTATTATTTCCTGTGGTTTTGTGTAAAAAGGTGCTTAGAGGATCATAGGGGAAAATGCACTCCTTCAAGTTTGAGTGAGAAGTTTTCCAGCTCCACCTACATCTATTCCCCATACTGACTTGCCAAAGCAAGCTGAGAGAAACCACACACTGTGAATTTAACAGCTTCATTGTTTCACTCTGCTCTGTGGGGCTTTTGTTCTGCAGGAGAAACTCTGTCTTAAGTATTTCTTCACTAGCTTCAGGATTGGGAGGGTGACCAGCCTCAGGGTTCATAAAACACCAATAGTAGCTGCAAAAAACATAAGACTAGTTTTTCAGTTCTTTGTACTTGGTATGCTGGGGGGTGATTCCCAGTAAAGTTGTCACATGTTGGGGAACTAGCATGTTGCATTGTCAACATGATAGACAGAAATGCTTTATGCTTCTTCAGCCTGTGTGAAACCCAAAAGTACAGACGGGTTCAAAAGAAATAAGCCAAATTCATGAAGGATTGCTCCATCAATGGCAGCTGAACACAATGGCTCAGATGCAAACTTGGGCTGAAGAAATCCATTTATTACTCAATGCTGGGACTTGGGAGAATATACCAAGAGAAATATTGTCCTTCTCATTTTCCTACTGCGTTTGTCTCAGTAGCCACTGTCTACTAACACTGGAGTCAGGGTGTTGGGCTGGATGGATCTTTGCTTTGATTCAGTTTCAGTTCTGTGTTTTCTCTTCCCCTGAGGAATCCCAGAGCAATGTGCAAAGAATGATGAATTGCATTTCAAAACTTTGTAGGTCTGGAGAGCTGCAATATGCCCATTTTACAGATGATGAGTTGAGCAGATGATGTGTAAGTAATATCTCACACTACAGACAGGCTCACCAAAACCGGTGTTGAGTAAGTGACTACTCAGTTTGCTTTAAATGACTCATTCAAGGTCAGTGATTGGGGTTTGAAGGTACATTTTCTGCATACCAGCACACTGGTTTAACTCTTAGGTTCAATCACAGATCACACTGCAGGGATATGAGTTTTCTGTAGAGTTTTCTAGTCTTTGTTGCAGTGCTTTTAGAAAGATTGACTACATTTCTTGAGTCACTATTTGAAACTTGTCACCCTCTATGTAGGTGGTGAGGGACAAAGATGTCAATTTAGAAGAGGAAGAACCTGAGCAGCAAGCTTTGGTTATGTGATTTATGACATAATTATATGAAGTACTATCTTAATATGTCATAAGTAGTGGACCTGTTTGGGTGCAGCAGAGCCTTGTTAATCTGCAGTTGGCAGGTCCATGCACACAGAGTGTCTCTGCCACACACCTCAGCAAGCAGTAAAGGGACTGCATTGTTACCTTCATCAGCACTAATGTGCTATATTCTGCTGTGTGTATTATAACAGCATTCCTGTGCATGTTGTGTCACTGCCAGTAGTTCACCTTTTACTTCAATTTTCAAGAAAGATGAGAAGGTATCAAATGAAGTGACTAAGAATAGAGAATAGTCTCTGACTCTTCTGGAGTTACAAAGGGTATGGCCATGAATCAGGTAAGATGAAGTATAGTTTGAAAAGCAGTTCACCCTGTTTATCCTAGAAAGTACTTCCTTCTTCGGAGCTTAGTGAACCAGAGAAATCAGCACACCATTTTCCAGGCAAATATAGAGAGAATATCAGTGTCTGATTCTGCATATCATGTAGAAGAAGGCTCATACTAGTTGTGGAGTTGAGCTCTGTGATTGCAGACAACATCATTCAGCATTTGTAACTAAGTCCCTCTGGAATGATTAATCTTACATGCTAATATGACAGAAGATATCCACTTGACATGGATCAGCTCCTTTGAGGAACAGGTGCCCTCCTCTCCTCCCAAAAGAGGTCAGGAAATTCAACATCTCCTGGCCTCCTCAAGTCAGTGTTCAAGGGCTAACCCAAATTCAGAGCTGAAGATTGTACAGCTCTGCTGATTGCACGTATTTCATTCAGGGAAAGGGAACCTCTCTGCCAGACATCTGTAGATCTGGGCAAATGTGCCAGAATTTATTTTGGAGGTAAGCCTGATGTCTGTCTGCTGTTCAGGATTGTCTTCAAATCCTTCTTTTCTGAGAACTGGAGAAACCCCAATGCATTTTCACAAGAGATATTACAGTAGTGATGCTGAGAAAACAATGATAGAATTTGAGTGTCTGTGTGTCGGGATTTGTTTTTAAACAGACTCCCTTCCTCTGGGTACACACACAAGTGGGGTTTCTCAGCTGTACATCACTTGTGCTGATGCTTCCATCTTGGCTAGGCCTCTTCCCATGGCTGTTTGCCTGCATCCATTCCTCAGTGCCAAATGACATTCAGACCTTGGTACGGCCTTTCAGCATGCTGACTGAAATAGGATCACTTGCTGACACTCTCTCTGTTTCCCTGGCTAAATTTAGGATCTAAATCAGACCTATCTATTTAAAAAAAAAAGAAAAAAAGAAAGAAAAATACCCACCAAAAAAACCCCCCAAAACCAAGCAAACAAAAAAACCCCTCAAACCAGAGGTGCCACCTGGGGGTCTGGAGGCTGAGGCTGATTTTCCCAGGCCTTTCCTGCCTACCAGACTTCCAAAGCAAGTTTTGGTTCCAATTAGCAGAATCAGTTTGATAAATCCAATGCAGATTTTTAGGTTGGGTAGGAAGACCCCAGGCTGAGAATTTTGGGTTTAGTTTCTTACCCTTCCAGTAACAATCTGCAACACACGCAATTTCTTTGTTGCCTTCCTCTGAACCTTTTTTCCCTGATGCATACATACCATGCTGGTGACTTTTTTCCTTGAAATATTTGTCAATGCATACAGTTGTGTATATATAAGAGGAGAAACAGATGAAGTCTCTTCCCTGTGCTTGAGGGGCACTGCTACAAACCACCTTTTCTGTCCTCTGCATAGAGAACTGCATGTTGCACTACTGAAGAGGAAAGGTCATGTACTATCATTGAATTTTATAATCCCCAGAGGATGCTGTAAAAATATTGAAGTGGGAAATTCAGTGTGTTTTCCTGTTACCAGTAGGAATTATTGGGAAGACTCACATGGCATCCCAGGTTTGCCAGAGAGTCTGGCTTTCAGGTTGCTGTTCTTGATCCAGCAGAGGTGCATCAGGAGCTCAGAGTTGCTACCGTTGGTGGTCTTAGTGGATTATTGACACAAGTTTGCACAAAATGAACCCATGAAAAATCCTGGGTTGCTCCTTGTATGGACAATGGAAAAGGAATCAAGGAAGTGTTTTAATAATTTTTTTTAATTTTGATCTGTGGGTAGGTGTTTGATCGCAGTATATCCTTTGATTATGACATTTACACTCTTCCCACTTGCCTCTGGTTTGTTCTGAGATGACTGAGCCATCCTCCTCCAATGAAGTTTCTGGACACTTTTCTCAGTGTGTACTTCTGAGGACTTCTCTCCAATGCTGAATGCTCTTGGAAAGCAGAGAGTAGAGCAGTCACACTGAAACCCTGAACCCTGTAGTGGGATTTTTGAGAGGGAAAGAGAGGATGTGGTATTTATGAGGTATTTATGAGAATGTGGTATTCATGGGATAGAGCACCAAATCAGTGCCTCCTAGATCCTCCTTGAAAAGCACTGAGAGGGACCAGGAACTGTTATCTTAGACAATATGTTAAAAGGATAGTTTTGAATGACTTGCAACCCTGGAATGAGTTTGTGGTTGGCAAGATAGAATTCTTCAGTTTCTGCTTTGTCTATCAGAATTCCTGGGGCTTTTGTACACAGCAAGGTGGTAACAGTCAGGGGATATTGACCCCCAGGAGCTCAGTGCCCCTGTCAGATGTCAGCATACCTGAAGAATGAAGACTGAAGTGGGGTGTCTAATAGCTTGAATTATTTTGCAGAGAAAACAGGATCTGAGGGTTTTGTCTTTAATACAGCACAGTGGAATCTGTGATCCTGAACGATTCATGTCACCTAGACTGGCAGTGGAGCAGCTCAGCAGCTCAGAGATTTAGCAGATAAAATATTCATGTTTTGTGTAAGCTGATAACCTTACACTGGAAAGAGAAAATTTGCTGGCTTTCCCTTTTGTGTGAATTTCAGCCAAATATTCATTCTTTCCACTGTACGTTGTTTTCATAATGAGCTCAGAGGGTGATCTGAAGGAGGCTGTGTTTTGCTGCAGTAGCTCTTCCTTGGAATAGGAGTATCTCTGTGTAACCCTGCATACCTATTTCATCTGTTTTGCAGTCTGGAGGCTGCCAGCATCGGATTCATCATCATCATAGACAGACGACGGGACAAATGGAGTGCAGTCAAGGCATCCCTGACACGGATAGCAGTAAGTGCTTGCTTTTGTTATTTGTCTTCTGGAAATTAAAATCGTCTGCTGAACCTTCAGCACATGATATAGTCTCCTGTACTCATTTTAAGCTCCCATTTTCTGGCCGTGGATGCAGACTCTCCCCTGCCCTGAAGCTCATGAGTGTTAAATAAGAGAGGGAGGAAGCTGCTGGAACAAATTACACAGCCTTGTTTACTGTTGAATTAGGACAAATTCCTTATTTTCTGGGTTGTCTGCAATCTAAATTCTAGTAATTTTAAGTTGGTTCCTAGAAGAGTATAAGAGGTCCCCTTCTGTGCCCTGAGGAGGAATTGATGTGGCCTGCTCATGAAAGAAACAGATCCCAAGGGACTTGTGTTTGCATGGTAGTAAATGATCTCTGTCAGAAACTCTTAATAGCTTATTATATTTCATTTGCAAAAGTCAGAGCTGGGCGCTGATTTTCATTGCTGAGAAAAGCAGCTGCATTTATACATCTATTACCAGGAACGTGCTGTGTGAGGAGCAAGCACTTATACACAGAGGTGCAGGATGAAGGGGTGACAAAGGCAACTTTAAGTTCTTTTGAGGTATTTAGGCAGAATTGTTTTTTATTCTCAGGTTTTTTTTAGTTGCTCTCTTTGAGTAATTGTTCTTTTTTTATGCTTGATGAGCTCAGAGGAGTGTGTGAAGAGATGTAAGCTGGGTGTTGCTGACAGGGCCATGTCTTATGAATGTGTTGAGTGTCTGCGTGTGTGTAAAAATATGTGAGGTTAACAGGATTCAAATCCCTTTGCAGAATGAGAAGGTAGGTCAGCCTGGGAAATCCTTCTGTGCCACCAGCTTCCTTCACCACGTCAGACATGGGCAGCCAGCTTTGCCCTCTAGTGGCAGCAGCCTAAAAAATGGGAAAACCTATGGTGTGGTGGTGCAAAGGAGCTTGGCAGGGTTCAAATTTGGGGGAGAAAGGCCCTTGTCAAGAACTTTGCAGCTTTGTGATAAATCCACATCAGAAAACAATGTGTGGCTGGGCAGTAAAATCCATGGGCCAGTCTTCCTGCTGGCTTTGGAGACAGTGCCAATGGGCACATGCAGAATGGAACAGCTGACACAGGGAGCAGCTGGACTGAGCAAGATTCAGCAAATCTTACCTACTTTGCCCTGTTTAGGAAACACTTGGCTGAAAATTCCCTAACAAGGCAGAGTTGTGCCTTCTAATAGTTCTGTATTTCTTGCAGGGAGCATTTCCAGGAAACTTGCAGCTGGTGTTTGTCCTGAGACCCTCCCGCTTTATCCAAAGGGCGATCGCTGACATTGGCATTAAACTCTATCGAGATGACTTTAAAATGAAGGTACCGGTAAGCATGCATTTTTTGTCCATGTGTTTTCTCCATATCTGCAGTTCTTGCGTGTCAGCAATTTCTCATAACCCAGTAACTGAAATTTGATTGCAAGTGGCAACTGGGGACTTTCATCTGGGTCCATATGATAATACCTGTATGGTAATGCCAAAATGTTAATTAGCAGTGGATGCTTCACAGTATTTAATAGACATGTTCCCAGTCAGTCTAGCTATAAAATGTGGCTCAGTTTTTAAGTATTGACATTTTAACTCAGTGGAGCTGATCCTCTGAGGTAGGCAGAGGTAGATCTCATTCCAGTGACAAACGTTAAGTATTGAGGACTACAGAGCAACAAAAGGCTGGGATTGAATTCTGCACTATTTTATGGATTATCCATGGGACTGCTGACTTTGTTAAGTGCTTCCACAGCATTTCCTATTCTGAATGGCTTTTATGATCTCCAGGCCCTCAAAATTCAAAGTTTGTTTTCTGTTTCTTTTTATATTCACTTGGCATATGCAATAGGTTGATGAGACTGTGATTTGAAGATTATCAATCCTGAAAGAGTTCAAGTTTTAGGTTATTCTATGAGAGCTCTTTTGGGAGTTGTTCCTAGCTGCCTGTTTGCATTTGGTTTCAAGTGTTTTATAAATAGACTTGAATTATGATTATTGATGATATTTCATCCTGGACCAGACTCATACTGGGTTCTATAATGACTTTACTGTAGGGATTCAGATGACTCTTTTGGATTTTACTTGTGGTTTCATATTGTTTTGCAAAAGACTCATAGCTCTCCACCAACGAATTCTAGCTCTGTCAATACCCAAGTTTGAAGTTCAGGTGTTTAAGACACCTTCTGCTTCTTCTGAATGAGAGACAGCAGCCTATTTATTACAGTGCATACAGGAAAGGAACCATGAATAGGTATTTGGTTAATGTGGACTAAATTGTAACATTTACTGTAGTTTGGCAAGTGTGGCTTTTTGGTAAAATGCAAAAGTGATGAAAAAATATATCTTTGAATCTAAACCAAAATATCTTCTAGTACTTCAAAAAATGGATGCTCCTATATTTAATAAGCCATGATCTGTTACTATAGCAACTACTGTAGCAGCAACGGCAGCCCAGAAAGGGCAACCTCATCAAGGATTAGCATTTTCCAACAATTCAGCATCTTCCACACTTTTAGCAATTTATTTGATGACAGTGTTGCATTTCAAATCCAATTTGGAAGAGATGGAAGTTGGAAGGAAGGTTAATTCTAGGCAGAGGTCAAGCACTGCATTAAGTATGAAATAGTAATTTATCTTTCTTACAAGCAGGAAAATCAAGATATGAGTTTAGTTTGCAGTTATCTTGGATATTCTGATTTTGAGACATCCTGGGTATGTCCACAGAGCTCTTAGAAGAGCAGCCTTACAAAAACTAAGAGTCTGCCACGCTCTCTGGAGGGACCTTTCACCTGTGTTTGCAGTCCCATCCTAAAAATACCATCTGGACATGCCCCTGTGTACCTGAGTTTCAGAGTGGGGAACTTTTAGGAATCAGTGCCTATCTTGAATATCACCATCATCTTTTAAATTGTTTACAGGTTGTTTGTGTTGTGAGTTTGGCACTATGGCAACATTAATGTCATAACTAGGCCATGGATGGGTGGTATTTCCTATCACAACTGTAAGCGAGTCAGGACCGAGACATGAACATTCAAAAGGAGCTCCAAGAATATTGTGTGCATTTGTCAAAGAAACATTTGTTTAATAGTTTATCTGAGCTATCAGACTGCAAATATGTTCAGTAAAGTAGATTTGCTGGGTTAAATCAACACTGGATTGAGTAGGAACCAGAAGATCAAACAGGAGCTGGAAATAAAGGCTGAAATAACAAACCAGACAAAATAAGGAAATGCGGATTTATATCACATTGGCATACAAATGTGGTTCATAAAACCTCATAAAGTAAATCTTTATTGGGATAGTGATTTGATTAAATATCCTTATCCAGGAGCAAGATAAAGAAATACAGGAGACACACCAGGGTTCATGTGATATTAAATTCTAGGAATTCAAAAGGAACACACAGAGATTTACCTAAGGAACCTGCCATCACAGGAAATGAATTAAAGCATTCTCACAGCATACACAAAAGGCTGAACAATCTGTCCATAGCAGGGACTTCTTTGACCTTTGTAGGCTGTGACTTCTTTCAGATGTCCTAACCCATCATGAAGCAGCCTCACCACAATTCTGTGTTCTGTGCTGACCTGCTCATGCAGACCCTCCTCTCCTAAGCTGCTGCTCCCTTGCAATCTCAGCTTACTGACCGTAACTGTCTTTAGGCTGGCAAGCAGTGTGGGAGATGCTGATGCTCTCTAAGATTGGTTTCTTAGATGGATGCTGGATTGCTCCTAAGCTTTCTCCTGCAGAAATGCCTGCAGGGTGAAGACCTTGTGCACTGTTGGGCAATATTAGCCAGCAATATTAATAAGTTTGCTTTGTGGCTCATTCTGACAATATTAGATTAAAGCAAACATAAAATTCTTCTTAAAAGGGAAGTGCATGACAGTGTTCCTCTGTAGTTTTACTGAAGTGTGAAGTTTAAAAAGATTTCCAACTTGTCAGCAACATCTCTGGTGGAGAAGAACTACAAAGCAGTTGAGACTTACTTTCTCAAATGTAATTTGCAATTCAGAAGTAGTACATAGATGTCAAGTTCCAGTCTGAGGGCCCTTCAAGATGATGCAGCTTTTTGAGTTTTCTGACTTTGATCATAACAAGCAGTGTTTCGTAGCACATTCAGGTAACAGCTTTTCATCTAGCTTTGGCTGAGGTACTCTCTGCTTTCTTCACCAACAAGGTCTCCTGGCTTCTGTGTTTAGAGATAGAGTTCAAGGAGAAGATGAACTGCTGGAAGTGAAAAAGAATTGAGTGAGGGCCTACTTGAGAACATTCAGCCTGTACAGGTCCATGGGGCCAGATGCATGTTCCACTGCGTTCTTGTATCCAAGTTAGGTTAAAGTCTGGATAGATGGACAACTAGATGTGGATTTAAAAACTAGTCTCATGATGGGCTCAGAGGGTAGTGATGAGGCTCATGCTCTACCCGGAAGTGGGCGACAAGTGGAGTGTTGTAGTGATTCCTGCTGGCACCTGCCCTGGGTAATATCTTCATCAATGACATGGAAGAGGCAACAGGCTGCACTGTCATCAAGTGTGCAGGTGACACTAAACTGAGAGGAGCAGTTGATACATTCCAAGACAGAGTCACTGCAACAGAAGCTCAAGGAATGGGCTGACGAGCATATTATGAAGTACAAAAGGGACAAAGCAAATTCCTGCAACTAGGAAGGACTTCTTCCTCAAGAAAGAAGAATCCATGTTCTTCCCTCCCAACAACACAACAGTGTTGTGTTGTTGACAACAATGCAGACGGTAGCCTGACTATCTGAGGAGCATCTCTGCAGAAAAGGACCTGGGAACTTGGTAGACAGTGAGCTGGACATGAGCCAGAGTGTGCCCTGGCAGCAAAGGAAGTCATCAGTGTCCTACTTTAACAGGACCATAACCAGCAGGTTGATACAAGCACTCATCCCTCCTTACTTGGCTCTCATTAGATCTCACTGAGTATACCCTGTCCAGTTTTGGTTCCCCCAGTAAAAGAAAAATAATAATCTGGAATGAGATCAACAGAGAGACACCAAGAAGGTCAGAGCTTGGAGCATGTGCTCTATATGAAGATGCTGAGGGAACTGGGCTTGTCTACCTTGGAGAAGGGAAGGCGTGGGAGGGTTAATATGACAAACCAGCAGCTTTCCAGTTCCTCCAAGAAGGTCACTGAGAGCACACAGCCAGGCTGCGCATGACAGTGGGACAATAAATAACTGATATAAAGTGAAACGAGCAGTTCTGACTTGGTATAAGGAAAAACTTTTCCACCACAAGTATAATCAGGCAGCAGACCAGCCTGCCCAAAGAGGTTGTACAATCTCAATCCTTAGATGTTTTCAAATCTCAGGTGGATAAAGCCTTGAGCAACCTGCTTTGATCTCACAGCTGACCCAGCTTTGAGAAAGAAGCTGGACTAGAGATCTCAGGTTCACGTCAGCCTGAATTATTCTAGCATGATTCTGTAGCAAGGACCAGCTAAAAACCTGTTCAGGTTTGTTCTCAAGGCTTTTTCTGGAGCATTATTAGCCTAGAATGCACATCCTCTTGTCTCTACATCTTCACTCATCTAATTGTCCAGAGTGTTTGCCAGTGTATGTACCACGCTCCCTTGGAGCCTGCTGACAGGCAGAGCCAGTTAGCCTTTCTTTAAAGAGCAGTCAAGTAACACGTTTGACTTATTTTAAAGTCCAAGGCTTAAAATTCCCAGTAATTTGTGCTCAACATCTTGTTCTTCTGTTGCTGAAATCATGGCATATTTTCTAGCTGTTAGAACAGCAATACATGTGTTTTATTTGTGTAACCACTTGTGTTGGTAAATTTACAGTGGTAATGCTGCTTATCTGAAGCTGACTGCAGATTTTTTTGGCTTTCATTAAGCAAGTCTAATGGTAAAGAGACTCTTTAATGTAAGAAAATGAATTTAGATTTGTCTCTGCTTTCTCTTCCATCATGATTTTAAATTGAATAATGCCAGTGAACTCAGTGGACGTACAGTGCCAAAAAAAGGATTATAAAACTGAAAGGGAAATCTTATTCTCAATGATTTCATTTCAGCACTTGCCTGGATCAAGTGCTTGGGTTTGAAGAAGCTGTTTTGACTTGCCTAAGCCTCCATTTCTCTATAAATAACAGTAATCTAGAGAATAAATTATTTGATGGAAGTTTGTGTGAACATTATCAATACTATACTTTTGCTCTTGAAGCATGTGCCAAATGACAGCCTAGAAAGGAGCAAGATGATGTCAAACTATGGTTAGCTCAAGAATGGCCATGTACACATTAAGAAGGAAAAATCTAGTGAAAATAATCTGTGGCCATTGCATGACCAAATACATGCTGAGAATTGACAGCCTGTGGTGGAACTGCAGTGTTCATACGTGTTAAGGCAAACCCAGATCCTAGGAACAATGGTTTAAAGGGCTCATTATTTCTCTCAGTCCAGTGTGTTTGGATTTTTTTTCAGATCATCATGTTAAACTCTGTCTCTGATCTGCATGGCTATATTGACAAAAGTCAGCTGACCCGGGAGCTGGGAGGAACTCTGGAGTACGGCCACAGCCAGTGGATCCACCACCGAACTGTGAGTGCTGGTGTTGTTCTTCACTTGTCTGCACCAGAACTGTCCAGATGACCAATGCAAAGCAACCATTAAGTAGTAACTCTTCAGGGGCATGTCAGCCTACTGATTCTGCCAGGGGCTCATGGAAGGAGGAAATCCATGACTCAAATAGAGAAAGGCAAATTCCCAAAAGTTTGCAATAGAAGCAGTAATCTGTATCTCACTGTGTTCCTGGCCTAGGGCCGAACACTGTCAGGGTATTCTTACTCAGCAAGGCCCCTTGGCACATTCTCTTGGCTTTTGAATAATTGATGGGATTCATAGGCCTTCAGCTCATGGTTGAAGTTGAACATAGGCTTTAGCACTTTACTGAATCAAAGGTCAAAATTCTTACTTTAATGATTAATTATGTCCCTGCTTTTAAGAGAATAGAAACACTAGATTTTATTTTACCTTGTTTTCATTTCTGTGCTATGTAAGCATGCACTCCAGCTGGGTCATATTTTGGGTAACTGAAGAACATTTGTAAGTTGAAAGGTAGAAAGACTTTTTATTCTATTGAGGAAACTTGTACAGGTTTGATTGTTCCCTTTTGGGGCTGGTTAATGCATTTCAGTGTTTGCTTCAAAACAATGTAAACAATTCATTATGGTGCCCAGAAAAGGTGATAGTTCACAAAAACAGACTCCAGACTCTGGCACATTAGCAGCTAAAATACTGTCTCATCCTTCTAGAGCAAAAATGGGCTAAGCTGGGACGTGATCCTGGAAAATTAATTTCACAGAGACTCTGTGCAGTGTTTGCATCTGTCTTTGTGGGTCTACTTGCAAGATCGGTATGTTAGAGCTCACATCTAATGTGAGCCCCAATATTTTGCAGAGTTCTGAACAGCCCTGGGTTCTAGTCTATTGTTGCTGATGGACAGGTTACATCTAACACTCATAAAAAGAGCTTTTCTGAGGTAACTTTAGGTCAAGTCACTTTTGTCACTTTCTTGATATAATTTTTTATGCTTTTCTGTCCTTATAAAATTGAATTTTATTCTCCTTGAAAACCACCAAATATTTCAGGCTTCTAAATGTGGAAACACAGAATTTGAATTCCCTCTAGCACTGATTTTCTACATTTATAGCTGTGTTGACTACAGTGAGGTTAGAATTGAGATAGGTGAGCAGGCTTACGTGTTAAAAGTGTCAAAAATATGAAACTGTCCTTGCAGGAGGGGGGAGTGTGAAGAAATGAATCATCTGTATCAGCTTTCACAAAGCTAAAGGCTTGAAAATATGCGGGAGGGGAGTAAAGAGAGACACAAGAAAGGCTGTATCATTTATTAATGAGAGGAGTTTACATAAAGTAATAATATATAGTTTGTTAAAATATGCAAATAAAAGTGAGCCAAGATTTGAGGGGAGTGTGGCTATATAATCCGCAGAGGTTTGAGTTAAATTTGTTTGAAAAACTCTTACCAAGCAGAGAGACTTGGAAAAAAACCCAACAAGCCACAGATATAACTTAGGTACATGAAACAATTTATTAGACATGTGCACAGGAGAGGGTGGGGGCAAGCACGCTGTTTAGTGAAACTCGGATAAGCTCCTGGTGAGTGGTGCAGTCAACCAAGGAATATCTGCATAAGAGGTTGTCATTAGGGAAGTGTCAGCCTCCATGGCACCTTGAAACAACCTGACTTTGAGTCTTGCTGAGGTGTGGTCTTCATGTCCTTTGCTGCTTCTCTCAGTGTTCTCCTATCTCGTCCTGCCAGTGCTTTTTTTCTGAAACAGCTTTAAACCGTGGCTAAGTGGCAGTGACTCAGTCATCTCCCTGCATCGTTCACTGTTTCTGCTTTCTTATCTGGGTTGGCAGGAGCCTGTGAGCTTTTTTGCCCACGGAATACATTTTTGGGCTTTCAGGAAATCGGTTGTGGATGGCTGTGTCTGTCAGAAGTGTGACATTTCAGCCAGCTCTAATCCAGTAGTTTCAGTGCTGAGAACAGCAGGCTACAGCTGCTGGGCACCAACCCAGAGCAGTACACAGTCTGTACTGCTTGTGTTGAAAGCAGGCATGAATTCATTGGGAAAAAGGGAAGGAGGCTGTGGACTGTGCAGGCATCGCTTCATCTGGGGCATGTTTCAGATCACATATTTGGACTATACCTTTTGAATTATGATCTACTTCCTGTTTGTTTATCACTGAGCACACAGCAAAATTTTACTGTCATGGTTGCAGATAAGGAATTCCCATCATTGCCAGAGAAGGGAATGCAATGTGCAACAACTATGTAGCATTTGCCTGGATGTAAGAGCATCCCTAGTGCTGCTGACTGACACAAACCATTGAGTGGGTTAGATCACAAAGTGCAAAGAATAAAGAGCTACATAGAACAATACGGTCCCCCTCAAAATTTGGGCATAATCATGAAAAAACATCCCATGCAATTACTTGCTACTAGATATAAAAGTTTTACTCACATCTCACAGGTCTGAACAATATATTCTCAGAAGGCAGCATTGGTTTTAAGGCTTCCTCTTTTGCCCTTTCTTCAGTAAAACCACAGATTTCTGACAAGTTTTGTGTTAGTACAGCCAAGTGATAAAGCAATACTCCATTGAATCTATGCATTTTAACTGTGTTTGCTGTAACTTGTTCTTGTATTTATGTACTAACATGAACAGATGGGAGGGAGTGACTAGAATGCATCTAGTACAGATAGGCAGGATGGAGATGCACATTTTCAGAAGTCAGGGGGAAGACAGATTACTGCTGAGTGAACAGTGGCTGTATAAATATAAACACAAAAAGACTTTGCCCTATATACTTTAGGAGTGTCCTCAACTTAAAGCCTTCATTAAAATTTTAAACACAGCAGAATTTCCCAGCAAGCATGGGCAGAGGATCTGAAGTTCCAGGTCTGGCTTTGAACCTGATGTCCTCTGTGGTATCATTATGTCCTCTAAGCTCTGGGAGTTCCCAGTTGGCTCATGGAGATGACAATACTTTGTGACAGAGGATTCAATTTGTGACTTTTAGCATATCTGCCTCAAAAAAGGCAACATGACCTGCTTTACAGGCATGTAATACTTGCAGGACAGTGTGCCTGAAGGACTGAGTGTTGTTAAAGGGCTGTTCTTAAAGTTTGTGACTTTATGCTCCTGCTTTTCCAGGCTATTGAAAACTTTGCAATGACAGTAAAAACGACAGCACAGATGCTACAGACCTTTGGGACAGACTTAGCAGAGACTGAACTTCCCAACGATGTGCAGTGCACGGAGGAGCTCCTCTCCGCACACACCGACCACCACAGCAAGCTGAAGGTGAGTGTTGTCTTCTCATGATGGCTCCAGCACAATAGTACATGATTTGTGACTTAACAAAATGTTCTGCCATCACTTGAGAGTCCATTGTCTGGTAGCCACTGAGGAGGACAGAAACCTGGGTTCAGGAGGTCAATTTGATTCAGCTGTGGAAAAGGACATTTTACAGCTTCAAGAGTGATAGAACAGGGAAACGTCACTTCTAATGTATGAGGGGGTGTGATGGAATCACATCTGGAATAGCATGGGCTCCTGATGAAGAGTTCATCAGAAAGGATGAACTGGAGCAGATAGAGGCAACTGTGAGGATAATTAGGAATAGACAGAATGATCTAGGTAATCATGGTTGTTTTATTTAAAAAAAAACAAAACACCAAACTTTAGGGCAAGTTTAGCTTTGCAGAATAAGAATCAGAAGAAAACATTACTGCTGTCAACAAATACCTTAGGTTAAACACAAGAGAAAAAATACTACTTAAGCTATATTAGCACAACAACACGTTTTATGGAAGAATGTGCAGTGATGTGGGGATTCATCTGCTGATATAATAATGTTTCAGCCTCATTGCCCTTTTCATTACTTATCTTTCATGCTGGGAAGACTCTTCTTCTATGGATGACTCCTTATACCTGTTGTACTGTGGCTCAGCATGTCACAATGTTGTTTGAAGGAAATTCCATTAAGAAGTGCAACGTGTCAGCGCAGGCTCTCAGCTCACTGAACAATCTGCAGCACACATTCAATTTGTGGTAGAATAATTTATTCTGCAATAAATTTCTGCCTGGTCAGAAATGCAGTCTGCTCAGAAATTGTACTATTTCTTTTCTCAAAAAAAGATCTACTATTCAAAGTGAACAGATTTAGTCTCTGCATTTTCTAAAAAAACATATCACCTTTGGTAAGCATTTATATTTTGTTCCAAATATTTAGTACCTATGAAAGCATCCTCCCGTAGCATCACTGTGTTGTCCATGTAAGAGATGTGAGTGTTGGTAGAAGTACATAAAATTTGTTTTCTGGCTTGTTTTCTTTCCCTCAGGATGAGCTGAAACTAGCAGTGAAGCAGGGGGCCACCCTGCTGACATGCATTCGGGAGCCAGTCACCCGAAGTGCCAACAGCAAACTCAGTCCAGATGAACTGGAAAATGTAGCCACAGTAGAAAGGTCAGTGAAGCTGGAGTACCTTGTGCAAGTTGCTAATTTATTCCTAAGAAATGCAAGTGTAATTTAAATAATTTAAATATGCGAGTTATAAATTGCCTCCGGTTCAACCACTCAGGATTTATTGGACAGGGAACTCAGAGAAGGGAATGGCTTTGAGGAATTTACTTGATTGAACTGTCGAGGTGAGTTCAAACAAGTCCTGATTTTGTGGTAATTTTTGGTCAGACCACTAACTACCTGGGCTGAAGATTTAACATGAGACTTACTTTCCCTGTAACATATGTGTCCTCCAAACTTCTGTACCTGATTTGAAGGGCACCTGAATCTCTGTGAGATGAGAGGGTGTGTGTTTGTGTATGTCTGTGGAATCACTGGGGGAGAAACAGATGAAGTGATACCCTGCAGAGAGAGAGAGAGAGAGAGAGAAACAAACCCCTTTTCCTTCCTACAATGCTAGTTACTACCATAAAGCTTTTAGTCACCATGTAGAAGTTTCTGCTGTGCCATGTGATGCAGTGGAAAGAGAAATGCCATGCTAGTGTTTCAGCATGTCTGCATTCACTGGGAACAAAGCTGCTAAAAGTAAAGCTGAGCTGATATTTTTCACTGAATACTTTAAAATCCTTTTAACAGTCACACCAAAGGAATTTGCGAATTCATCTTGAATTCAACAACCAGCTTTGATTAAAACCACATTTTCCAGGGATAGATTGAAAACAGAACTTTAGTTTTGAGAGAAATAGGAGGGAACTATTGTCATTTGCCCTAATAACTTGATCATTTCAGCACTCACCAATCCCTACTTGCCCAAAGAGTGCCCATTTATTGAAATACAGGATATTCACGGAAAACTTTCTTTTCATTTTTTCTTCTTGTTTAAACTGTTCTACTTTGTAATTAATGGATCATTGAGAAACTGTGCAGATGACTCACTAGTCTGGTTTTAGACATTTTACTCAAGATGTATGACACCTTGATATTAATTTCTTTGCAAATAAATGTTTCATCATTTACACAAAATAATGTCCATGGGAGTCATTATGAGCTTCTAATGTATTGTTTTTAATGGACTGGGGAAAATGATTCAGTCCTTGCCTGTTTCTGATGGGTGAAAAAAATGAACAAGTTGTAGAGTCCTGCTTTAAACATTCCATAAAATAATAATTGCATCACATTCAGTCTGCATCAGTTGGGGGTGAATTATCTTTGAAGCATTGGGTGGAAGCTTGGGATTACAGTTGCCCTTGGCTGCCAGAGCATGGAACAGCTCTGAGTCCTTGTTGCAGGTCAGGAGGCAGGACTGCAACTGCCACAGTGGGTCCATGTAGTTGTCACTCATCCATCATACTCCTGCCTATCCCACTGCAAATTTAATTCTCTTTTGCTTAAGGGAGAGTTGACACAGAGCCCTCTTACATGAGTGTAGGCTCCCCACCATCTCCCTGCTCTGCTTTCTGCCACCAGTTAGTGTAACTTAAAAGAAATGAACCATAGGAAATAAGTACATTCTATTCATTATAATTTCTTAACAGGTTGTTGGCTCAGTTGGATGAAACAGAAAAGGCTTTTGATCAATTTTGGACCAAACACCATCTAAAACTAGAACAGTGCCTGCAGCTTCGACACTTTGAACATGATTTTAGAGAGGTACTTCATTTGTTCATGCTGTCTAGTCTTCTCTGGTAAATAAGGTCAAATTTTACCCATACCTAAAGTATACTGGCAATCCAAAAAGAAGACTGGGAGAGAAGCCCTTCATTATGAAATAAGAACTGAGTTTTCAAAAATTAAATTTTTGGCAGCTATCAGATGTCTTACAACATTTGAATAAAGCCCAGTGAGGAAAGTGCCAGACTGTGAGGCCAAAATGTGAAACACCAACTTCTTGATAAACCATTTTACATTTACGTGTGAAGTTATCAAATATAATTTCTTCTGTGATGGTAAGTTGCCAATTCCACCAGAGTCAAAGGAATACAGTTCAGAAAGCCCAACTGTCAGCCCAGAGACTGGAGTAATACAGATTCTGGAGTAATATAGACTCTGGAGTTACAGGTTTTCAAAACTGCGTGGGCCTAAACAGTGAGAAACAGGGCAGCTCTTTGAAGAATAGTTGATTGTTGCTTTATTCCTTGGTTTTTCCATTTTGGAACAAGCTGAAAGACTAAATTTGAGATGCAGACTCTTTTCAAAGATATAGATGAATGTTTGTTGTAATTTTATGAGTATCTTGTGGTAAAGTTTTGGGTGGGTTTATTTTGTTTTGGTTTTATTGTTTTGGTTTTATGCTTTTGTTGTTGCTGTTTTTTAGGTAAAACTGACATTGGATAACCTCATGGAAGCACAAGCAGGTTTTGCTGACATTGGGGACAGTGTGACTCGAGTGGAGCACCTCCTAAAGGAACAGAAACATCTGGAAGAGAAAGGACAGGTTTGCACTCAATTTAGTATTCTAACTGCTCTAGATATGGTATTCCAGACACTTCTTTGTCACTGTCCTTCCATCCCATTTACTCTCTTCTCATGAGTCATTATTTTAAATTGCAAACTCGGATCCTAATTTCCAGAATCCAGGGTTGTTGAGACCCAGTAGTTCCAGTTCGTTTCTTGGAAAGCAGGGGGAAAAAAGCAGGGGAAAAAACTTGTATAATGAATGTCCCTGGTATGGAGAAAGAAGAATTGGACTCCACAACTTCTCTGGGCAACATGTTCCAGTGTTTGTTCACCCTTACAGTAAAAAAGTGCTTCTTCATGTTCCGATGGAACTTCTCAAGTTTCAATGTACTCACTGACAATAAAGTTGGTCTTCAATGTAAATATAAAGTAAGACATCAGCTATATTTATATCCCAAACCTTTACCCTCAGGCTACAGCAGGGATTATAGAGATGGACTGTCATTATTATAAATGTCATTCTAAGATCTAACTTTGGATTTTTCTCATTAATTTCACAGGAACCTTTGGAGAAGGCTCAGTCTCTAGCTCTTCATGGAGAACAGCTTATCCAAAACAATCATTATGCAGTTGACTCCATTAGACCAAAGTGTGTTGAACTCAGGCGGATTTGTGATGACTTTACCAATGAGACCAAGAAAAAGTATGATATTTTGGGAAAGTCTCTTGAGCTGCATAAGCAGTTAGATAAGGTGAGCAAACCTTCTCAGGTAACAGCCCTGCCAAGGTTCTACCAAAAATGAATGTTTTTATAAGCTCAGGTAATTACGATGAAGATAAAAAGTTGTGTTTGTTTTTTCTCTGTTTCATTCAGTAAATATAACTAGAAACACTGGAGCAGTAGATTCTCATAAGTATGGTCTTAAAATGATGAAAAATAGGAAATAAAATAAGGAAAATTGAGCTAGACCTAAATTTGAAATGAGAACCAAATGTATTCTAGTGCTTAAAAATTAACAATTTACTGCGTGTTAGTTTTCAATTTCTCTGATCTAGCTAGAATAGCAAGATAAATGCTTTGAGAATGTTTGTTTGCTATTCCAGCAATGTAAACCTTCTTTGGAGTATTTCTAACTGAGATTCATAGGTCTAAAAAGTTTTGAAGAGTTTTGATATGGTTTCAATTTTTGGGTTAATTATGTGACTGAACACTCAAATGAGGTAGTACAGCTGAGAGATTTGGTTTGCAGTAACACTTTTCCTCTTTGCTCAGACTTTTCCTCTTTCCTCTTTTACATGTTACTGGACCATCTAGCCCATGAGAGCTGCACTGAACAGCAAGTTCAGTTCAGCAAGTCCAGTTCTACATATCCTGGTGGGATGACTTGGGCAGGAACTATGGCATGCTAGGAAGTAACATCCATCCCTTTTAGTGACATATTAGGGCAAATCTGTATTTCACAGAGTAGAAGCAACACTTAACAACATGGACTGTCAGTGATGATGGGTCCTTCTTTCCCCATTTTTCTTTAAAGGCAAGCCAATGGTGTGAAGCTGGAATCTACCTCTTAGCTTCCCAAGCTGTGGACAAGTGCCAGTCACAAGAGGGAGCTGAAACTGCACTCGTTGAAATTGAGAAGTTCCTGGTAACAGCCAAGGAACACCAGCTCTCTAACCCAAAGGAGTTCTACAATCAGTTTGACATGATCCTCACCCCTGAAATAAAGGTAAAACCCCTCAGATGTGCATGTATTCACTTAGAATTTAAAAATTACCAAATGCTTGGTACCTGAGAGTGTACTGGGCTATATATTTGAGTCTGCTAAAATATGCCTCTTTCCCTATTCCAAAAGGGCACAGAGGTGAGCCCTTGGGGCAATGAGTTTTGCTCATATAAGTAGTCATGGAACACATGTGATTTTCTTCAGACCAGTGTCAGAAATACTGCCTGAGTCACCATGTCTTGGTCAGTGAAACTGTGATGTGTGTGGAGTGCGTGGACTGGGTTGCATTAAACTGCAGCACAGTGTCATCTTCAGCTCTAGTCTGTCTGGTAACACAAGTACTTTCTTAACTTAGTCCAGCACTGACAAGTGTTTGTTGTTTGCCTTTTCTTTGTCAAGGCCAACGCCCAAAGAATTGTACAAAAACTTGAAGATGTACAAGAAATGTTTGACAAGAGGCAAGTAAGTTTGAAGAAGCTGGCAGCCAAACAGACCCGGCCAGTACAACCTGTTGCTCCACATCCTGAATCTTCCCCAAAACGAGCATCACCAAAGATTACCAGGCCAGCAGCAGTAGGTAGGCCATGAGCAGTTACTTTCAGACATACACCAATGTTTTGTCCACATGGTGATGTTTAATTTTTGTTATCAGAATGAAGACTTGCACTTGATGTGCAGTGTCAGCCCTGTAGGTCCAGCTATGAAAAATGAATGTGAAATATCTGTCACTACAAACATACAGACAAGGGTGAATCAAAAAAACCCCAACAAACCAACAACAAACCAACAAAAAACCTCAGGTTTCTCTTCCTAGGTCTAATCTACAGAGTACATTTCTATACTGTTTCCCAGTGTGTCTTATATTGCCAGTTCTTGAATACCCAAGCCAGGGTAGTCACTGCAAGCCTGGAAAGTAAGCACGAGAACCTCTTTTACATTGCATATACTGTAATGTGAATATTCGTCTTTAAAAGGTCACAATACCTCAAGTTTCAATCAGATACTTGCCAAATTAAGGGTTTGCTAGTGACACTGCCTCATTTGTGGAAGTTTTGCTTTTTCCTCTCTGCACAGATGTTCATTCACTTTCTAGCTTGTCCTCTGCTAACCATAAAAGTTGAACGTTGCTTCTGTTTGGAATTTACTGAAAGTTCCTGATTTGAAGTTTTCACATGCCTTTAACCAAGATAGCTGTTTTCTGCAAAAGGAACATGGGTGAAGCTAATTTGAGACACTGCATCTTGGAGACCAGTGGCTGTGCTTGGAGGCAAGAAGGCATTACCCCTTTGGAACTGTAGGGCTTTTTAAAAGGGGAACCTTTACCAAAAAGCTTTTTAAAAAAATAAATTTGCAAGAAGAGCTTGCAATAAACTGCTTTCTCAACAGGAAGATTAGGATGGCCAGTAGCCTGACCATTTTGCTTTCTAGGCATATCAGCAGGAGGTCACACCAATGTCCCTGTTCTCCTCTGCTCTGCAACCCTAATCCTTTCTTACCAAGGAAAATCATCTTCTTCCTGTTACCATGTTAGTTTGACATCCGTACTTCCCCCCTACCAAACCATACTAGCTTAACATGTTCTTAACACACAGCTGCTACCTCAAGTTTCAGCTTCACTATTGGCTTAAGGCAAGCTGAGAACACAATGCATGTGAAAAGGTCCTGCTCTGCCACACACATATCCTCCAGCAATGTGCTCTTGCACTGAGGTGGGCAGTCAGTTTGCCGTAGGAGTTGTGATTTGCCTTGAAAACTCAATCAACAGACTGTAAAAATGTAGTAGTTATTTTTCCACGGCATGAGTTACAGAAATGCAGGGAGCTGTGGAGTTCACGCACCCCAGTCCCCTGCTCCAGTCAGCACTAAGTCAGAGTTGATCACATTCACTGAGTGGCCACTAGTGCTGAAGAAAAGGAAGATGCAGAAAATGGGGTTATGGGGTCAGCAGGTCAGAGGCAGTTAGTCCCATCACTGCAAGTACCATTTGAGGATGGCTTTCACCTATTGTGAAACTGCATCTTCAGGCTAAAAGCTAATCTTGCTGTTTAGTTTATGCATGCAGTCTCTGATTTTGTTTCTTGAATTTCTTTCTTGTCATTTTAAAGCACTTGCAGATTTTTTAATTAAATTGTTGGTATAGATAGAACGTTATAGAACAGTCAGTAGTATGTACGTGACAGTGCTCTAAGTTTTGATTCTTGTTCATACAACCAATCCCATACTATCAGCTCTTTCACAGAAAATCATGAGATGCTCCATTGCTCTGTCCCTTGCATTGCAGTTCAGGGTTTTACAACCCAGTACAGGATAACTGTGTGACAAGGATTAGCCTCTAATGTCCTGTTGCAAAATAATAGGTAGATGACATTTATTTTTAAATGTTACTCTGGTTGTTCTTTTAGAAGGTGCAAAGTGCAACTCAGTCCTGTTCAGACACTGATAAGTAGACTGTAAAATCTCATTCAGGTTCCTGAAGGTGCTTGACTGAGTGTACCTCTGTACAAAGAGACAAACCCTGACTACCTACAGCTTATCCAGGGGCTCACAATCACAGCTTACTTTAACAGCTGTGAATAGTACATGTACATTCATATACTCTGTGTAATGGCATCCTTTGGGTGTTATCCAGCTGTCAGCTACCAAGAATCATACTTTGAAATTCCTGAGTGCCCTTTCCCTCAGAATGCCAAAGCACTTGGCAAGTACTGGTCAGTATTTTAACCTCTTTTTTTTTTTTTTCAGAAAGAAAACTGAAGCACAGATAAACTGATTTACCGAGGCATTTTACAGTCTGACTCTCCAATGTGTCTTAGAAACAGGGACACTGAGTCCTATTCCAAGCCTTGAAAATGAGGCTGCGAAATTCTGCTCTTCTTGGAGCTACCCTCTTTTGGACTTTCCTCTGTGTCCTTTCTTCACATTCACGGGATCAATGCACTATCAACATTTACTTATGGGGAGAATTTCTTGAGCAATATCTTGGAAACATGAGAGAGGCTTAGAGCACCTTTTTGAAACACATAGTGTAACTCATTGTCATTTTTTAGCCAGGACTTACCTGAATATTTCTAAAAGCTTGCAAAATAGTATATGGCAACAGGAAAATGCCATGTTCCTAGGCTGCATAAATATAAAAGCAGGCAAAGGCTATAAAATGTTGTAAACAGAAATAGAAGACTAGAAAGAAAGGCTTTTGTCCCCAGGCAACAGAGTAACAATACCATGGCAGCACTGCAATGGTTGTCTGTGAAAGGAAAAGAAGTTATTTTGTTCCAGAACAGATTTTGTTTTGCTTTTCACTGCTGACTATCCATTTTCCAAACAAGGAGTGGTAGGGAAAATTCAATCCAATTCAGGGTGCTAATGGAAAAATCTTCACAGATATGAAGACTCAGACATGAAATACTGTCAGACTCTCCATTTTACATGGACAAATACATAGGTGCACACAGGCAGAGCTGATACTATGTCTGAGAGGAAGGGCAGGTTTCCATCAGGGAAATGACTGTCACAGGTTATGTCTGTGTCCTTATGGTCACTGGTGACTGACTCTCAGCAAACTCTAAGCTTAGTGAAGATCCAGAAAGGCAGCTCAGAGCTGCTGTAAACTCTCCCTCACTCAACACTTTTCACTCAACACTGTGGGTCTGGAAGTTCTGAAGCAAAATTTTAGATTAATCTCAATTTTGCTTGAAGCTTTTGGTTTCGCAAATGAACTTTCAAATTTTGCAGGGACAGGCCTGTTCAACATTGAAAAACTAGTTTTGGAATTATTGTGATGCTCCAAAGTCTGTGCCAGCTGGACTTGGTGCACATTTTAGCTGTGAGAATCTGCTTAAGTATTATTCACAGATCAACCCAGAAAAGGCATAAACCCCTCTGTTGACCTTTTTATAATGAGTGCTTTGAAAATATTTAAGTGGCGTATATAACACCTTATTTTAAGGACAACTCTCTTTACGCCCAATGGAAGCTGCTTGAATACTGCTGAGGCTAAACTTGTCCCTGTATGTGTTGGGAGGAGAGAACTGGCACTTCATAGGGAAATATTTTTGCTGATTTACTTCTGAGGGAATAATTTTTGATGATTTGACTACATATTTGTTTTCTGCATTTCTGTACAAAACTCCTTAGCTGGAGTGAATTGGGATAGGTCCACAAAGTCAAACCATGCAGGCCAGAATTGCCTCTAGGCTGTCAGGCACAGATTAGAGACAAATTACAGAACTGTAAAGGAGAATACAAGCTATAAAGGATGATTGCAGTTAGCATTTCTCTGTTTTAATTTGCTCGTAATTCTCCCAAACTCTAACTCTTCGAAATGAAACTTTCCCAAAGCCTATCTTCTCAGCCTGACACATTCTTGGAAAACTTCAGTAAAAGGTGATTTGGCCATCCTGCAACCATGGTTAGGAAAATTGTCTTACTTTAGTTATCTTTGTGGTGAGAGCTGGAACATGGCAGTACAAAGTGCTATAAAATATTCATGGGTAGATTTCTTTGAGTGCAACATAAATGTCAAATACAGGAGCAGAGATGTCAAAATTTCTGTGAGCTCATTAAACAAATAACATGTTTAAAAGCACATTGCACATACAAAATCCATGACTCACCATACAAGCATCTTAGAAGGCCAGCTTGGAACTTGAGATTCATATGGGGGAACACAGCTGGAGCCTTTTCAATTCTTTAAATAATATAACTTAAGCTGGTTCCATCTCAGTTAAATGTATACAACTGCTCATTGGATCCATTCCAGCATTCCTCACAGTCACTAGTGCATAACACTCACTAACTAATAACATCTGGATAGGGGATGAAGGAAGAATGTCTTGCAAGAGTCTGGGGATATGTGCAGGGGAAGTGAGGCTGCAGACAGATTAGCTGACTCAGAAAAGATGCTGCATGTGGTTTTCGTTAATGGTTTGAGAAACCACTCGTTTCTATAGTTCAAGATATTGAATAAGTGTAACTCATTAGCCAGCAAGAGACATAGACTCTGTAGTCAAGGGTTATAATACATGCCCAGCACTTGTAAGGCATTCAAAGACCCCCTCAAATAAATGCTTTACATTCAGGTTTTGCGTGAATTTCCCAATCACATCTTTCCCCATATGTTTTCTGTGTGAGAGTTTGTGCATTCTCACTAATCACCTACAGCAGAATCAAATTCCTTTGGCAAGAACAGGCATGGAAACAACTAGTCTGCTAAATTTTATTGGGCTTTGCTGCTCCTGCTGTCCAACACGAAACGTGAGTTCGAAGATCATTAATGACAAAATCATTGTTTTGAATTGTGGTGATGACAAAACAGAATGTTTAGGCAGCTAAAGAAACACCAGAGCATCTTTGCTTATCATTCAATGGCTTAGTGCAGACTTTTCCATTTTTAGGCAATATAATCTATATTTCTTTGCTCTAGCAAAATTGCTGTCAAACCCCTGGAAAATCTGCCAATATAAGAAGCACAAAGCAAGGCTCCTCTATGTGGAATATTATTCTACAAGGAGACACCCCACTTGTCTTCCTTTGTTCCTGTGCCTTTATTCTTTCAGTAGGCAGCTCAACACTTTAACTTTCGACTTCCTCAGCAGTACAATACAGTACTGACCTTGAAACAGCCAACTGTGCTGAATTTTATAAGGGAGTTTCCCTTATATTTCCAGTTCCACAGTAATTAGTGCAATAATAATTGGCAGGTATTTTGGCTGTTTCTTTCTAAGGTGCTCCAGAAACTACTTAAAGGTAGTGACATGCAGCAGTCTCTGACTATGGGCCAGTCGATAACTGACAAATTCTCTGGAGCATGACCAAAACAGATTGCTGCCTGCTCTCAGTTCATTTCTGGGTCAAATTGGAAAGGGAAGTTCGCTGTGTCAATCTGAATCAAATTCATCTCTGAAATATATGCAGTTGAATTTGTCTTTCTTATCTTTGCACCTGCCTCCTTTCCTGAAATATCTCACACTGGAGAAGCCAAGACTAACCTAGTGAACTGACCTGAGTAATTGCTGCTGGATCAAGGAGCACCTGCACTTGGGCTTCTTGTGAATGTGCCATCTTTCACTTAAGCTGTTCTGGATCACCTGGAGCTGTCTGAATTTGCAAGTTGTGATCCAGATATCAAAATTTTACCTGATCTCCACTTTTTCTGCTGGTTGCTTTCAGCCAGGATTTTCATACCAGTATCAACCGTCCCCTCAAGTCTTCTGATTAATGAATAGGTCAAACAACATGGTATTGCTGACCATGCTCTTCTAAGCAAAAGTTGTCATGTTTTCTGAAGTTATTTCCTTTGCTTCCATTTCTTTCCACAACACATCCATAAAATTTCTGAATTAGCTTTGTAGAACAATCCAGTGGACTGAACCTGGATTTAGATAGGGCAACTAGACCTTGGCAGAGTATCTAGGGTATTCAGGATGCCTGTGTGTTATTAAGAGTATGAAACAATGTCTTGGTAGTCAAGTCTTAGATTTATTTCTTTTACTGCTGATTTTTCAAGGTATAAATAGGATATAGTTGGGAGAAGCTCCAGGAGATAACAGTGTTTAGTGTGATAGGTACGATCACAATCTGCATTTTGTCAAGATGGTGGTAGATGAGAATTTAAGGCTAAATAGAATCTCCAGGGTGCATTAGTATGGAAAAGAGTGAATTCGCTAATGCTTATAACCACTTTACTCAGGCATTCATGGGGGAAACCATAAAAGGACCCATTTGAAAACTTATCAAATAGTTGATGAAGGTTGGTATTCTGGTTTTGCCAACAGTATAAATCATCCTTCTTGCAGATTAGAAAGGTAGGAAGAACTTTGACAATGAGGATCAATAGCTTCTATATGCTTTATCTTGCATCTTTTTGTCCCCTTGGTTTCAAAATGTCAGTACACCACTTTTTGGGTGAAATAAAAATACCTTTGAGAGAACAATTACTACTTCAGGGAAAGCTTTCTTGGGGTGGGAAAAAGGCATCTGTTGAAAGTAGTGCTCAAAATCAAAACAAATCCCCTGCTGTATATTCTGAAAGAGAGTGATGGAAGAGCCAAAGAGAGACGACATTTGCATTTCAGCTCAGTCCTGGGAACCACGAGAATCCTCTAGCAGTTGATTATAGCTGCTGGTGGTTGCCAGATTTCACTGTTCCATTGAGGAAACCTTCTAGTATAGAGTCATTGTGCAGAGGTAATAGGCATGAAATGGACATTGCCAAGTCCTCATGTCATTCAGCATTGGATAAATCCAAGAAGATTTAGAGAAGAGTTGGAGAGAAGCCGCTTTAATTAATTCTCTTCCCAGCTGTGTGATAAGGCTGCTGAAAAGACACAGAGTAGAAAAAACGTCGACTTCCATTACTGTTGTCTGTGAAACTGATATGTTGTCTTTTTAACTGAATATAATTTGGGTGCTTCTATGTGCCTTTTTTGCCTTTTCTAAAACTACCTTGAAAGAAGAATTTAATGACAAGGGCATCTGAAACTTTGTTAATGTGTTTCTTCTCTAAAAAGTGTTCAACCCCCTCCTACATGAATCCTTTGATACTACATCCTCTTCATTCAAAGATGTCTGCATCTTTGTTACTGCACCCCTCGGCTTCTCCCCAAAAAGTTATTAATTACCACCAGGACTCTCAATGCCTCAAAACATTAAACTTGGTGAAACCATCTCAAAATGTTACCAGATGCATTTGAAAACAATTTCTTGTTCAATTAGAAAGTTTTCCCAGAATAAAAATGAAACGGACCTTATCTCAGAATTGCAGCAATTTTGTTTTGTTTTGTTTTGTTTTTTTTTCTTTTTTGTTCTTCTAACCCAGGTTCTTTCACCATTTCTTCTGGCTTTGTATGTGTTTTTACCATGACATGAATGGTTGTTCATATCAATTCAGCAACTAAGAAAAAGAAGAAAGCTGATTGCCTTGTGCTTATATAGTGTGTGCTGTGAAACAGATACAAACTGTAACAGAGATTCTTTTCTTCTCAAGCAAAATATATGATTCCCCTTCTCACAGTTCCTTTGGACAGCAGGCTCAGGACAAGTGGTTATGTTGTTAAGGATGACTGTCCAGTAGCATCAGACACCTCACTGTCAGCTGTGGTTTGCAGAGCCTGCAAAGTCCCTCAAACCTGACATGACAGAGCATATTCTGAAATTGCCTCCTCAGGTTCACTATTGTTATATTCGTGTCACAGTGACTTGCTGAACTCCTGGGATTACTCTTTCGAGACTTGTTCATGTAATGAAAACATTCAGGGCACAATCCTTTAATCCAACATTGCCAAACCATTACCAGAACCAACATTTCCTTTCTTTGGGAACCCACACAAGCAACACTGTGCAAATGACAATTACCCAAGTGATGATACAGCTGGCTAACATTTACCTGTCTGGCCTAAAGATGGTTTTCCCAGGGGAAGCCAAATCAGTCATTACACTGTGGAGCTTTGGATGCCAATCTGAGCACTGAACAAGGTGGCCCATCCTTTGTGCCAGCTGGTCCATCGCCACCCCAGCCACAACTCAGTTCTCTAAGCCAGGTCTCAGTTACTACTGATGTGTTGGGATCTTTGCTCATTGCTTTTATTAGAGAGTAGAATTTCAACTTTCAGCACACATTTTCTAATGTTACTCTCTTTTTGACTCCTTCAGCTACCAACAGGAGGTCCACCGAAATTTCCTGCCCTCCAAAGACAGTTTCTGAAGTAGAGTTATCAAAAAAGAAAAGCATTAAGAAGACTAAAGGTGGAATTAAGGTAGGATTACCTGTGATTTGGGGACATCCCATATTATGAGAGAACTCAAGACCACATAAATATAGGTTTACTCACTTGGAATTAAAAAAAAAAAATAAAAAAAAATCGAACATTTCTAAGTTGACTCTCTGATAAGGATTTTTTTTACACTCCACATTGCAGTTTGAAAGTTACTCAGATGATAGCGTTAAAAAGCATTTATGGAAAAACAAGTTACACTAAAGGAGAAATCATCTTCAAAGGATGGAAGTGGAAATGTGGAAGAAATGTCCAACAATAATATACTAAAATGCAGCCAAAGTGCCCATCCTCCCTTATAGCACGTAAACTACTTTGTTTCTAAAACTGTAATCCGATTCAGCTCAAGTTGTGTTATGTTCAGGGTTTTACAAAGTTATAGGTTTTTCCTCATTTAAATATTTTCTAAGGGTAATTTCTATGTAAAGGATTTAAAACTAGACATGTAATACTTAGGAATAAACCAGCCAAAACCCAAGAAAATCCACTGTTACCTGTGCCTGCATAGGCAAGTAACCTTCAGGGAAAGCTATCTGGCATTTGTGTCTCTGTGATGAGATTTCTTGCATTATTCTTTCCACAACAAGAATCTATTTAAGATTGTTGGGACATCTTTATCCTTTCTCTCTATTCCCAAGCCTGACAGCATGTAAGAATCCTGCCCTTACAGCAGAGAGTCTTTGCTTTGAGCTGTAGACACTGACTGGGATAATAAGCTACCAAAAACAGCTGTTTGGCCTTCCTTGAGTATTTTAACACTGGAAACAAGTTTCAGATACTCCATTCATCTGCAGGTCTTGAAACTACGATGAACTGCAGCTGCATCCTAAAAGTTTTCATTTGCCCAAGCTAGCTGAAATAGCCACTTTCAGAGAACAGACTTCTTTCTTCTTTTCCCCTGTCAAATTCAAGCAAATACCTCATTTATCTTATTTAAAATGTTTGGGTTTAGACCACGTAAATACGCCTGGGAGAGATAAGAAGAATACCAGTGAGGTTATATTCTGAATGGTCTGTGCACAAATGTCATACCTTTGCCAACATCCCCTTTAGTTAAGTTTACTAAAAATAAGAGGTCAAATCATACACAGTGCTGTACACTCACAACCTTTTAAATAACAGTAGCCCTTTGCCCAGATTTTCTTGCAACTTGCCTGAAGATTCATATTATTGGCTCTTTAGACCATTATATCATTAAAATGGTAAAAAATGCAATTTAAGGTATGTTTTGAGAAAGAAAACATAAGCCCTGAATGTAAGGGAAACAATGCAATGAATGTTCAAAAAGAATTGTGAAACAAGTTGGGTAGTATGAGGTATGATCTTCATTTGGGTGCTTCATGAAAGTGTGATGGAAACAGCAAGTAGCCTTTTTCATATTGTTCAGCAGCTTGGGGGAGAGGAAGAGGAAGGGAATAAGCTTTTTCAGTACATCTCTGGGGAAAATAAATACCTCAACTTAAACCAGGTTATATAGGAGAGGAGATGACACAATAGTCCCTGCACTTACAGTTTTTAACTTTTTCATAGTTAATGAGTTATTTTAAAAGGGATTTTTAAAGGTGAGCTCTATATGAGAACACATCCAATAACAGAGACCACATTTTATTAGTTCTCTGTGCCTTTTCCAGTTTAGTCCACTATTACACAGGGTTTTTGTAAAATAGAGTTTCTGATTTTAATTAATAATTCACAGACCAAAACTCATACACTAGCACTTCTTACACTAGTGACACCCAAACATGGATGTGCTACTTTCATCTAAATATTAAAAAATGGTTTAATCTTGTTAGTGCAGGAATTCCACACAGGCCAAAACCAGTTTTGGGGTTTTTTTGCTTGTTTGTTTGTTTTTCCTTTTCTGGGGGGATGGGAATATTTAGCAGGGAGGAAGTGTTACCAGAAGGCCTGAAAAGCTAAAAAATGTATCAGATGTCTACCTGGCAAAATTCTATTATTCAATTTTTGATATAATACAAGCTACTTCAACCCAGCTCTTCTGTTATCCACACCCCTGACTTGCTCATACATTTCATCTTAATTGCCCTGAAGCTGAAACTAAAAATTAAACTTGGTCCATCTTCTGAAATGGCCAGAACAGTCCACAACTTCAGCAATAAACACAGAATAAAATTCAGTTATCAGCAGGAACCTAGAGCTGGTTCTCCTTTGTTCTGATAATAGTTCAGGTGAGGACAGCTTATTAATGGATCCATCATTATCATCAACCACCTAAATAATTTTGCAATATTGAATGTAAGATACTTTTCCCCTCCAGAATCAGCCATTAAAAATGAAAGTGCTCAGGAACTAAAAGACTGCTGGAATTTAGATATTGGCTTGGATTAACTGCAAACTCAGAAGCTGGGTTGTTTTACTGAATTTGAAGATTTTGGCTTTTGAGTAAGTCCAAGTAGTACTTGGTGCTCTTAAAACAAAAGGAGGAAAAACCTGCTTAAAACTTTCCTGGAGCACACCTGAAATGATCCAACTCTGCAAGACTGGACAAGGGAAAAGGTTAGTGTTTATCAAAATAAACACTGGAGCAATCAAAAAGCTCCATTTCAGCCTGGGGACAGCCCCTGCACACAAACATGTGCTCAGCACTGTCTTACCAACACTGCTCCTGGGACACAAACACTTCTCAGAGGCACAGGATGGATTCCCAGCTTTCTCCATATGCACCCTATAAAGAACTCCGAAAATGTCAAGTCTTTGGTTTGGCTTGAGACACAAACCAAAAAAACAGCATTTCAAAGTCTAAGTAACAGACTATCATGCCTGTAATTATCTACACAAGGAAATAATTCACCTTCTATGGTGCAAGAACACAACGACTTCGCCTGGAGTCAGGAATGCCTCCCATGCCAACACTGAGCAAGGAAGCAGAATAAAAATAGACAAGAGGTATTCTTGATTTAAAACCTGCACATATAGAATTCAATTATTTTAAATTGTCTAGTGACTTGCTAGGTTAGGTAGGATCTGGTTTTTATTCTTGCAAAGAGTTAAAGTGCTCTAAATAAAGCATCAGCAATTAAGTATTTTCACTTTTAACATGTCCTTTTTATTCAGATTGAGGTGATGCATGAAGCAAGTCAAGGAGGATCTAGCAGAGTCCTGGTGACCAGTGAAAGTGATGAGAACTTGTCAACAAGGAGGAGGTAAGGCTGCACACATGAGCTAGTATATTTTTTTCTTCTTAGAATGCAAATTATTGCATTTATAGTACACTCTCTATGATTTCTCTGAAGCTCATCAAGATTAATAAATAATTATCTGTAATGAAGTCACTGAAATGCTTACAGCCATGCATTTATACCCAGTCTATCAGATGGAAAAGCAAGAAAGATTTATCTTTTGTTTGGGTTGGGTTTTTTTTCCATTTTTTTCCTTAAAAACATTAATTACAAGATGTGAGAAAATAAGTCATTAGAATAAGCCTTGCATGTATGTTCAAAAAAAGCAGTATTAAAGACCATCTCAGTGTTCAGAATGTTCATATTTAACTATATGCCTCTGAGAAGCTTCTGGGTTTTTTAAATGCATGCTAGAGTTTCTGCAGTCTTGAGAAAAAGATTATTAATGATATATTCTAAAGCACCAAATATTTAAGTCGCTTAGTTCAACAAAAAGTACCAAGTAAACAGCTTAATTTAGCTGAACTGCACAGTTTCTAGGCCAAAGGGAGCAATTAAAAAAAAACAAACCCACACCAAAAAACCCACAACAAAACCCACCCTGCAAGAAGCCAAATGACACAATCCCCACTGACTTCATTTGCTTTGTTCTCTTCTTCACTATGATTTAGATAATTCATACTTACATTATGCCTCTGTCTCACACAGGTATACACTGAAGTTACCTGATGCAAAAGACTCCATTTCTAAAAACCTTAGGTTGATACATTATGTTAGACAAATTGGAGAGACATACAAATCATCATTATCTGAATTTAATTATACCCTAGGAAAATACCGTGTCTGGTCCCCAAACCATCAACTAGTTTTCAAAAGGTGCAAAGTAGGACCTGAAATCTTGTGGAGATAAATACACATCTCCAGAGGAACAACTGCCTAAAGAGAACATACAAATAACAACAGGTTAAGCTTCTAATATCTAGCAGTTCTACACAACTTTAGACCCAGAAGCTTGGTCAACGAATTTGTGAGCTGTCTCTTTCCTGGGAAACACCGATTTTGCCCTTTGTTGAGGACAGGTTTGGTGCAAGGTAGAACAGAAAGGAAGGTGGGGGACGGGACAGTTTGAAGCTCTCTAGAGAGGGAACTCGGGATAACACTTAAAAGCATCAGAGCTGATGCTGTCAGTTAGGAAGAAAGCAACAAGAGATATTTACCTCTGCTGTACTGTTTGGGTTTTTTTTAAAAGAAATAAGTCTGTTTATTCAAAACAAATTTTACAAAACAATTGTCTTTCTGTGGTACAGAGCAAAGTTTAAGAATAAATACTGAACACTTTGTATAAAAATTAGTAATATCAAAGGGAAACTGATGCAAACCAAACAAATAGGTAAAAAAAATTTAGCATTAAATATGCTGTGCAACAATGTCAAACTCTTAATGAGGAGTGACCATTCAGGCTGATACAGTTTTATTTGTTGAAGTAAAACCTGACAGCCCTGCATTGGAGCACCGAGACTATTGTTAAAAAAGGTTCCAGATGAAAGTGTACAAATATTGTGTTTAGAACCAGAAAATAAGAAGTTTTCTAGTGTCTCCATTTTTTGAAAGGAGTGCCTTCATGCTTTTCTTTTTATTCAACAAGCAACTTCTTTTCACTGCAGCAAAAGAAAATGCATACTACAAACATCAAGACCCTTTTAAGATTAGGAAACAATCCAAACAAAACTCAAACCAACTGTAAAACAGAATATTTCAATGGTCAAAAGTGACTTTCAGATAATGGCAAACTACATTTAAGCAGCGTTTTAGATGTTAGCTAGTTTAGGCTACTTAAAGCTTAGTTTACTTTTGCTTGTATGAGTGAAAACAAATCCCAACACAGAGTTATGCTGCAAAAACTGTAGTCTTACTAGTACATTTTGGTTGCATACTGCATATGAAGACCCTCTTTCCCTACAGTGAACAGGGTGGCTTTTTCTAGCAGTGCAGTTTTGCTGTGCAGCTTTGTTGATTTAAATGGCTCAAAACAAGTCAGAAATCTGATGAAGCAGCTTTCCTTCAGTACAGAGTAATACTTCCTCTATATGTGCATTTATCTTCTCTGTAAGCAACAGGTCATATAGATCTAGGGTTGTCTTGTGGTTTTTTTCTTTTAGAAAATACGTATTCTCAGTACTATAATCAATGTTTAGGCAAGAACAGGAACTGGATTTGGTTTTTTCTGAAGTATAGCTGTTATATTCTTCAGTCATTTTGACACTGATAAATGATTTATTTGTCGGCTCTTTATATGCCAAACATTTGGAACCAGTTAGGATTCTTATTATCTTCCTTCTGGAAAATCCATTATAGAAAGTTACATATTTTATGTAGCTACCTATCATCCATCTGAACAGCTTAGAGAACAGTCAGCAAGCTCACTCCTGGATTCTGTCTACACTAAGAGCCACCACTGTCCATTCAAACCATAAAACCCGCAGCACAGCTCCAAGAGCAGTAGCAGTTAGTTAAACCAAGTTTACTACTCACAGCTTAAAACTAGCAAGTCCTGTACAGCTACCACAGGTTTTGCAGTTAGCAACTAAGATATCTGTCCTGAGAGTCTGTGGAAGCACCATTAGTGAGCTGTACAAGAAAGAACTGCAGACACCCTACAGCTCTGGTTCTCTGCAGTATCTCTGTGGCACCACAGTACAACTCGTAAGGGCTGGAGGTCGCACATCGCTTTGCTCTGGTTTGATTTACAATGCACAGGTGTTTTGTTCCTCTGCAGGTGATATTAACATCGAAATATATTCAAGGTACAGGGTTTTGTGGACACAAACAACCCTGAAATTTTAAAGACAATTTTGATGAAAAACATTTTAGTTATTTTGATTTGTGTACTGGGTTTCTGTGAATCACCATCTCCCTATCCCTTCAATGCGAAGTCAAAGTTTGTGCAGAAAATATCCTCCCTCTTTGCTAGTACCTGCTTAAAATTTTGCTTTTTTTAAGTCTTTAAAAGCTTCACATTAGCTCTAAGTAACATTCTTGGTGACTTTTGCTTGCTTTTAACCTTTAGAATCGTGAATATTGGAAAACAGAAGCATTCTTAAAAGAAAACTCATTTAGCTTATTTGCTTATTAAAGATTGGACTGTTTAAGTACACTGATTCAGTTTTCAGAAGGCAGAGAAATATTAGCCAAACCTGTTACATGAGTACTATTTGATTTTCATCACTTCAAGCTCTAAAGGGAGCTCCTTTTTTTACTTAAAACCACCAAGTCAGAGGGCATTCAAACACTTTCCCTGTTTCAAAGATTTAGGGAACTTAGCGAAAACGACTGTAGCAGGTCTTCACTTCTAGCACTCACTGTCAACTGTGCAGGTCCAGACTGACTTTCGATGAAGCACTGAAAAATGGTGAATATTTGTAATGAGTTTACACTGCCTTAAACTACTGCAATACTCTCATTCATCAAGTCAGAAGTTCCACTTTCCTCATGTTTTGAAAGGTCTATTCCATTTTGATATAACAGATTTTTGTTTTGCCACATGCCTTAGTTCACACAGCTTTAAAAAAAACCCTCAAGACTTACTGACAAGTTCAAAGTAACAAACGTTTTCAACAAGCATTTCAAAGTCTAGAAGTCTATTATAGTTCATTTATAATCCAGACTTGCATCCCTTGAAGAGTGTAAAAAAACAGGCTGCAATGTAAAAAGTTGCAACAGGAGAGCTATTCCAATAAGTTTCTGAACAAAATCTGGGACCATCTTCTTCCTCTCCCCCTGCCCACCCCAAATATTCACATGTAAATTTTACCTCTTTCCATGTTTACATATATTTTGAATAAACACCTAAAAAGTTGTTGCTCTGTTTTGGCTCAGTGGATCTTCTGTGCAGATATTCAAGTATTAAGAAAATGCAGCTGAACAAGGATATGTGTCCTCATAGTACAGTTTACAGAGAAGCACAATATTGACTAGTCTGCAGTATATTCTACCCCATATCCCTGAAGAAATCTTTTTAACTTTGGGATCTGTAGCCTGCTTCCAGAGCTGGCGAAGATCATCTACGTGTCCGTGAGATGTCATCATCTTGTTATAAATGCAGGGATGATATGGAGCCTTTCCTTCCCCAGAAAAAAATACATGATATTGTGGTACAATTCCCATTTTATTGGCACAGAGACCCATGAAAACATCATCTATATAAAGACTTGTATTGAGAGTCAGTGAAGCCTCATAGACTTTAGCTGCTACATCATTTGATATTACATATGCAGCTCCTGCTGTGTAGTCAGGGTAAGAGGGCCACTGGTACATTTCATATGGAACATAGTATTTGCTACTCTTGTCTCTTACGGGAGGGGATCCACGATGGACACGACCAATCCAGAGATCTTGAACACCCATTTGTGTTAGACTTTGGAGATAAGCAACAAGATTTGGCATATGGATAAATATATCATCATCTGCAGACATAATGAACCTGGCATGATGACAGTAGGCATTCACCCAGCTAAACTGCAAAAGCAATTTTAGAGTAAGATTGTGAAAAGTATCCAAGAAGTCTTGCTGAATCAAATCATGGTATTTCTGGTCTTCAAGCTCAAGTTCCCTTTGCTGCCATGTTTTCTGCAGATGGTCTGTTGGTCGTCCTAAAGCAAAAAGAGTTTTAATGTTGGCATTAAGTTGAGAACGAACATACTTCTCATTACCCCAAGTTTGTCTAATTGCATCCCTCCGATGACGGTTTTCAGGAGAAGTCTTCACAAACAATAGGAGAAGGACATCCTGCTGCTGACATTTCTCTCTGTGGTTGATCAAATATTGGTAGCTTGATACTCTGTCCAGGTTATCCCTGCTGATAGACAGGCTGTCATTCACAAAATGGTAGCTATTTATGAGGTATCTGTATGAATAGGACTTCATATGGCTCACAATGTGATTATCAAATGGTCCCCAAAAAATCATGAGACACAGTATGAAGCAAGTGGCAAATATTTGCAAAAAATGGCATTTTCTGACTCTTCTGGGACTAACAAACATTCTGATGCAGTTTTTATAATCCTTATTCTTGTTCAGGATCAGTGTTTTTCAAGTGCCTTTGTTTTTGTTTAAGAGCACAGTGTCACCCCTTCAAGATAAGTGTCCCTTGTAAGGCATGATGTCTTTCACTCAGTATCCTTTTGAAGCCAGCTTTGTTCACAGACTTCATAAGTCATCTTTCTCAAAAAACATTTTTCTTTGATTGAAGGAACACAGGCAGTTTTGAAAGATGAGACTTGCAGATGAGTATTTTCCCTTTGGGGCATCTTGAAACAAACACTGCAGTTCTAATCGGATCTTCTCATGTGTTTCCCTCCTTCATGAAGATTCATGCCAATTCTAAGTGGGGGAGAGGAGAAAGGTTTTAGTGAGCTGTTATTAACACACTTGTGATTAGGTTTGGTCATGGAAATGGCTGACTACTCAGACATGCCCCATCAACAGCCACACACACCCACACCCCCTCCCAGCCCCCAAAAGAAAAAAGTAACCTGACTGGCAGCAAGTCAGAGGTGATCAGTGGCCCAGAGCAAGCTTGTGGAGGCCAGGGAAGGAGGAACATGACACAGAAACCTCTTTCTTAGAAATGCCCACCGCTGTTAACCGACAACTGGCATTTTATTTAAACTATAAGCTCGGAGAGAGAGGCAGCCTACAAATGTCCCGGGTTACAAATTGTCTTTGGGCAGTCGGTCTGCTAAAGACACAGACCAGGCAGAGCCCCGAGACGGCTCCCGGGGGAGAGAGTGCTGGGTGAGCGCTCCGGCCGGAGCCCTGGCAGCCCTCGGTGTCCCTCACCGCCGTCTCCCGCCCCCCCCTGCCATGCCGTCCCCTTGCCCGCAGAGCTCCATCCCCCCCAGCCTCATCCAGCACCTTCCCCAGCGGAGCCCCAGGACGGCCCCGCTGCTCTGCCCCGACCCGCTGGAGGGGAGCGGCCGCTGGACTCAACAGCTGCGGGGCTCGAGAAGCGCCACGAGGTCAAACGTGCCCGGATCGGCCGGTACCGAACGGCCCAGACCCCGCTCGGGACCGCCCTTAACCCGCGGTGCAGGCAGCTGGTCACCCGAGCTACGGTTAAGGGGCGGGCTGACAGAGAGACGGCCTGCACCCCTGTCACAAGTACAGCTCTCGGGACCAGACAGCTCACACTTCAGGGCTACTGTCTCTGCTACCAACTAAGGTTTAGTGAAGAACCCAAAGCACATCTCATCCTGCAGTTTAAAATCCAGTTCTTGTTGCCAGAGTTGTCTCTTCTATGTAATAGACAAGAACAGCCTGAAGTTGCAACTACTTGTTCATGCCACAAAAAACCGACTATTAAGAGCTTTGTCAAGCAAGAAGTGTAGGACTAGCACCGTAAGGAATGACACCCCACAAGCTAAGCACTTGTGGCATAGAAATAACTCCTGAAGCAAGAGAACACAAGCTATCATTAGAAGTTCTGTGCAACGCAAATGTTCTGAGAATGTTTTACTCATCTCAAGTCTTGCAACTAGATAACAATGAGAACACAACAAAGTATAGAAATAAGAAAACTTGGAGCAGTTTTGTGGTGCTCCACGAAGGGAACTGGCTCCTCAAAATGGAAACCGTGCACTGGTGTATCCGAGGATTGCAGATTGTAATGCATAACAGAAAAGCTGTATGGGCAGTTTGGTGAATAAAAGTCAGTCAGCGCTTTTTATAGTATCAGTTTAAACCCTTTTTATTTTGGAAACATGAAGTTAAACAATGCACCTCAGAGTTATGAACTCAGCAACTTTACAATAGAATACTATTGTAAAGCTTACTCTTGTTTCACAGATGCAGACAAGCTGGAGTGTTACAGAAATCCAAACATTTGGTAGTGTTTTTTGGAGGAGTTGGTCTGAAGATACCAAGTAGTCAGGCTGCCCACTGCCATCATGATAAGCTTAAAAGCAGAGGACTGAAAGTTATCTATTTAACCACCTGAAGCAAAGTTTACCCTGGTAAACACGGGCCTCCTCATCACCAAATACAACTTCTTTAGATTACACCTGGATAAGAAGTTTTGGCAACAGTCTGCAATTGCCCATGTCATAGGGTAAAAGGAGACAACAATCAACACTACAAAAACAAAGGACAAGGTCACTGAAATCTAGCAGTGCAACTAATCTACATGACAGTTTTTCCCACTAGGAAAAAATAAAAGTCCTCAGAAAAAAACCAAAACACCACCAACACCCAAACCAAACCCACAAACCAACCAAAAAATCCACCACAAAACACAGAAGTCATCATGGACACAGCTTTAAATATGGAGCAGATAGCAGGGGACAAGAGAGATGCATAGACTCAATTTTCTGCTACCTAGCACCCCCCTCCCGAAGTCAGGGATGCTGGAACAAGAGCTTAAGCTTTTCCTTGCAGAAAAAACAAGCCATTAAATTAACTGAGTAAGGGCTGGAACAGTCTGGTCTGTCATTTCCTTGATCTAGTTCAGGGGAATTAAATCAGCCATTAGTAGACACAAGCTGTTCAGAATCCTCCTCAGAAATACACCTCTCAGGTAAAACTTAAAAATGTGACTATAGATGAACAACATCATCATCATCGAACAACACTGATGAAATTTATGGAGACCTAAACCCACTTGCCCACCTCTCTCCAAAAAAAGTCTGGAGACTTGCACTGAAGGTACTAATACACAAATAGAGACTCTTGGACTGTCAGAACTTTTTACACCCCATTTAAAACACCCATCCTTTGGGCTTAGTCATGTTCTCCTTCCCTTAACAGGAAGTTAAGGAAAGCAGGTTGAGTCACCACAGGAGCTATCTGCTGCCATGTGAATCTCATAATTCTGAGAAAAGAAAACAATCCAACACACCAATGTGTTCTCCCTAGCAAGAGGAAACACCATGGAACAGAGATAAAACCATGCTTAACAGTCATTTTTCTGACCATAATTAAGGTGTTTTGCCTCTTGATGTGCATTTTCTTACTTGTGGCTTGAAAGCTGTTAGATTCACTCTGAGACTGGAGAAAGACTGGGAGAATCAACCAAACACACTTCCTCCAACCACCTTCCTTTCCAGCAGATTTCAGATTCATAACTCCATGTGGTCTTCCTCCTGTTGCAAGTACTGGAAGCTTCTGTCATTCTGCAGCAATCCTGCCTTTCTTAAAGGAGCTTTAACTTTTCAGTATTACCACAAGTATGACTCATTGAATGTAGCAGCTGTTCTGTTCTGTATTTTGCATTCAGAATATATTCTGGTATGAAAGTGGAGCTAGCATGGGTTGTCTTTCAAACTCAATAGTTCATAGAGTGACCACTATGGAAAAGAAGATCCTTAGGCAGCTACTTTAAATATCCACAGAAGTCAATATTTGAAAAAAAAAGTCAGTATGAAGTTTATTACAGGATAGAACAGTTTTGGGAAGTCTGCTGAGGAGTGGCAGACAAGAGAGATCCTAAAGAAACACAAAGACACCCAAGACATGAAACACCAGAGACACAGACCCTTGCAGGAAGAACCATGAAGAGACAACATTCACACTTGAACATGGTGATTTTTTCCCAACTATTACTATCCTGATAAAAACCTAAACCCAAGAGAAACCAACTAAGACTGCCCAGAGAGAACATCTCATTTTTCTACTGGCTACAAACTTTGTCATGTGGTACCAGACGCAGGCTGGTCTTCAATACACCACATCCCTGCACAAGGTGTGTTTTAGGACAAAGATCATAATGTATAGTTATTTTTCACTCTTTCCACCTAGGACAGAAGATAAGTTTAGATCACAAGTGGCTTTGCCAGACAACAGGATATAACAGGAAGCACTATTTTAAATAGAAACATTTTTTACAATTTGTAGCAACTGTTACTTTAACATCCACAGCTCTTGGATAAAGTGCAGAAGACCTACAAGAAAGATTGTAGAGCTGAAACATTACCTAGTTTCAAACACAAGTCATCTGAAGAGCTGCTGATCATTATGTCCATGTCTTTTGGCTGTGCCAAAAAGCCAGTTGAAGGGTGCAGTTCTATGCAATGGTTGAGTTCAATCAAAAGCCACTGCTGCCAAGTGGGGACAGCCTCACACTCGCTCTTCCCCCAGTCCTCACCACACCAGCCTTCGACAGCTCTGGAGTTTCTATAGTTGTTCAACAAGCCAAATTCAGCTTCTCCAACCTCTTCTCCTCAAAAGACAGCTGGCTGAAACCCTGAAGAAGTATCAGAAAGTGGCTGAGGTCAAGCTGTGCCTAACCTAAGTGCGCAACAGGATTCAAGAGTTTCCTTTGTAGAACCAGATGTAACACACATTGTTTCTAAAGCTTTCAGTCTTTTCAAATCTAAAGCTCTGTCACTACAGAAAACTTGAAGCCCTAGGACAGGCTTTTGCTCTAAAGTCAGGATAGTCCTGTCACATGAGCTACTCCATATAAGCTTGTTTGACAGTGGAGTGTTAGAAGGCACATCATAGAGGTGCTCCATCCTGCTTCAGGTGGGCTTCATCCCGACATCAGATGACACAGGGACACCAATTCTACAGTGCTAAAGGAATGTGCCCAGCCACAGAGGTGACAGAAGCAGACATGCTGCAGTTAAATCTGCATGGGCCAAGATTAGCATTGCCTGGATGTAAATTTAGACAGATTTGTTAAGCCTAGTGTAAGGATGAGACAATCCTGAAAAGAGTGAGTTAGATTTTCTTGAAGCTTTCAAAATCTGTTCAGAAAGAGGCTGCAGGTTTCAAAGAACACATGTTTAGGTATGTTTTAGACTTTTGTTTGTTAAGTATAATTTAAGACTTTTTTTTCCACGTTTGGAGCAATTTAAACAGTTATAATTCCTGTGAAACTGAACTCTTCCATCTGCAGCATTTTTGATTTATGTATTGCTTACACCCAAAGACCAAAGGAAATCTAGTCAAGTTCGCACATCAAATAAGCCATCAAAACACAAGCTTATCGAGATTTTCCATTCCAACTGTTAAGAAAGTATGTGTCTAAGTTAATGGGAGCAAGGCCTGAGTGGAGTTTGCTGCTTACAGCTTTAGCTACAAAATTATGTAACCCAGGTTGCTCTGATCATTTTTCCTTTGCTGACATGTCTTCACAAGTCATGTTATCTGTCATCTCTACCCTGGCCTATGTCCCCCTTGTTCACTTCCCAATATTTGAAAAACTTCTTACACATCTTAAGAAGTTGCTTTGAAACTAATCTTCAAGTTCTTTTATATGAGTTGTGTCACAAGAGAAAACAGAATGGAAACACTGAGCAAGTTACACCCTGACACTTCTAGGACTTCCTGTCATAGTGACAGAAGGTCACTTTTAGGAAAAAAAGATGCAGTAAGGTACTTAGCTAAGTCTGTCTTCTTACACGGTTTGCAAGCACCAAGATGAAAAGAAATCATGAACAACTTGCAACGAAAATATTTTAAAGTAATGTCAAAACTTTCACTATTACACCTTGTTCTGTTCTGTACAAACTGTTGAGAAATGGAAGCCAAGTTCTGTAGGAAAACATGGTCACAATGGCAACGGGATTTGGAAAAAGAACATGATACAAAGATCTATGAAAAATTTACAGTCAGGTCATGGATGTTGAATCAATAAGAAATATAATGCCGGGATGACTGACAGTAGCTTTTCAGACTTTGTTTCAAGAACATATAACCCATCTTCTTTAATAATCTCCTTTGCCTGCAATCTCTTTAGTTTGCCTGGAACTTCTACTCAGACAATGGTTTCCTAGGATGGGAAATCAGCATTCTTAGATGCTCTTTGTGCATGCATTGAGGACTTCTCAGCCTGAACAGACACATGATTTTCTATGAAAGTGAACATCCAACACTTTCCAAAACATGAACTGTTTAAATGATTCCGAAGTTGCTCAGTCAAGAGCAATCCCTTATTAAAAAAATGGGCATTCAACATCCAGGGGAGTTTTGTATCACAAATAACTACAACAACACCCAGAAAAATGAGCCATTGAATGCTGTGCCCACTTGCTGATTCTCACTGATGTGTAAAACTTGCAAGTGCTGAGCAATCTCTGAAGTCTTGGTTGGCAGAGAAATCAAAAGGATGGCAAAGCTTTAGATGACTAAAGCAGTTCAACTCCTTCAGGGCTGGAAGCAGAAACAGGTTGTAAATGCTTAGCACTGCCAGAAGGCAGCTAAATGCCAGTAGAGATTTAGTTTCTACAGAGGTTTTGCACTTATTGTAACTATTGGGTAGAAAGGAAGAGAGTGGTTTCTTCAATTTCCCTTAAAATGAGCTGCAAGCTTCCCAGCTGCTACAAGCCAATCTAAATGGAGACATCTGCCAGAATGGACAGACTTGCCTTCATGAAGATCAGTTGCCCCAAACAGCCACTGTGGAGATGGTAGGAGAGGAGCATCTTTCAAACACCAGTCTACATTTAGACTGCAATTCTCAGTTGGTTTAACCTGCTATATCCACTGCAGACTCTTCCCCATACAAGCTAGAAGGAAGAATGGTGTTTTCCTGAATGGAAGTCTCCAAAATATGAGTCATTTCGTTCAAGTAATTTTGCATAAAACACACAAGCACCAACATGAAATTCTCTGCTTTATGTGAAGCAGATTGAGTGAAAAGAGCCCGATCTTTGTACTGACTGTAAGGATAATATTCAGAAGTTTCGGTCTAGCAATGACATGATTGACCCCACAGGCCTCATTTTCTGAGAAAAGGGATTAAGTTAAGCACTTCCACATAGACAAGTCAGAGCTCTTAAGACACAGCTTAAAAGGCTGTAATGGCACCTATTTCACAACCCACTGCATCTGTTTTGGCAGCAATGAGTTCTAATGCTACACTGAGAAGCAGTCTGCATTTATGTAAATTCACTTTTACAGTGCCAGTGTTTAAAGATGGGTCAGACTGGCACACATTCCTTTCTACTCCCATGTACTAAGGCAGAAAAAGGCAGTAAAGGGGCAGAGCACATTAACTGCATTTGTTAATGTTACCCTGTCAGGTATAACCTCTGCAAAGTCATCTCCCTCCCCCTTTTATAGTAGATCATTTCTGTTCATATTTGGAATCTTATCTGGAAGCTTGTGTACAAGTGTTTTAATGAATTTTCTACTGACTATATTTCACTTAATCTCAGAATATTATCAACACACCTTGCCTGCAAAAGTGGGCAAAAAGAGGCATGACAAAGGGCTCACTTGCCACTGCTTTCTATCCCACATTACTGTATCCATCTCTTTACAGAAAAGTGTATTTCAGACAACCTTGCAAGAAGGATATCCCATTACACATGGCAAGCTTTGAACTGAACATTGAAGAAAACTGTTTTCCCCATCCTAGATTAAGCAATTGTGAAATATCAAGCAGTTAAGGATCCAGTGCAAGGCTCAGCACTGGAAGACAAGAAAATGCAAATTCCCTAGTTACGCATTAATACCGAATCCCTGTTTCATAACATGTTCTAATTGAAGAGCTACAACATCATAGCCTCACCTAATCAGTAATTCTTTCTGCTGCCTGTTTTAAGATATTTATTTTCAGCTAGATCTAGAGATGTTATTTCCTGCCTATTTTCCCCTCAAACCTAAGGTGATTTCTGTTCCAATCTGCAGGCCATACCTGAAGATCAAGCTGAACAACTATCTGAAGCAGACTTTTTCCATGCTAACTGCCAAAGTAAAAGACGAAGTCAAATTTCAGACTGACACAACTAATTGTAAGACTAGTTCAAGCTGCCTTTCCATGGGGCCTCACTTAGAAACTTTTCTTTTGCCTAGTACTTTAAAAAAATGCAGTGAGTTACAAAGTGTATGAAGGACACACTTAAACAGAAGACTAACACCATTGTACCTCATCTACTCCCCAGTCTATCCATCTTCTTTGAGAATACTCTAGCTTATAACCCAAACTCAGCATCAAACTCCAAATGGATGTCCCATATTGCAGTCAGAGTTTGCAGTCAAAATTTGGATGTTACATGAGTCACTAGCATGTGAGCAGTAAGGCAGGAACACAAACAAATAAGAATTTGTAAGTTCAATTTGCAGACTAGGATACAGGGTGTTTTCATGCCAAAGGATTGTGCTTTTTTTCCTTTCAGTTTGACCAATGATAATAAAACATGTTGGAATCATAAAAGTCAAAATACAGTTTAATTTACAGGGTACAGGAACTGGTGGGGTTTTTTTTAAGTGTTCTATTAGACAAGTTTTCTCCTTTCCAGATATAAGTTAGCACAGATCAGATATATGTGACCTCTTGAATCCACATAGCAGAATATCATCCCATCTAGACTTCCCAGTTCAGTTCAGCTGCATAAACTTGCCTGTCTTTCTTAAGCATGGCTTATTAACCTTAGCCAAGTATCACGCTGACTTACCATCCAGACACCATTTATGCCCTATACATAGCTGAGCGTGACAGAAGTCCTGGATCACCCTTCTCTGCATCAAATCTTTTCCTCCAGGAGTTTCTGTTCCCAAATCTACAAGTAGAGTCCCGGGAGACAAAAACAACATACACAAGAGTTTGAGGAAGCTGGGCTGCAGAACACTAGTTCTGGTTCCCATCCCATCAGTCAGAACCATCACCACTTCAGCTAAAAACTCTTCCATCTTGATGACTCAGGTCACACAGTCAGGAACACAGCCTGATTTTCAGTTCTTTACACACACTGTAGAAATTAAGGAGGAAATCATGTCCCAGTCCTATGCATAGGGATACTAGACAGTAAAGACTGATGTTCTCAGTTGTTGGGGAAGTATTCAGGTCTTTAGTTTCAAGGCCATGCTTTCCACACCACATGTACAGACCCAGCAAGCACAAGGTCTAATGCTACACTAATGCACAGAGCTGTACTTCAAGCAAAGCACACACACAAAGGTCTCCTAGTAATTTAAGACAGTCCTCTTAAAGCAACTGTAGGATCAGCCTAGAAAAGAAGCTGCTCTGTGGAGAAAAATAATACTTCTATCCATATCTAAGGAAGCATGTGTATGTATAATTAATTTTGAAGGTGAGCTTTCTGATGAGTGAACAATCATGAGGAAGAGGACCTCTTGAAGATGACCCCTAATGGCTCACCCCTCCCACAAATGTAGTGGAGCTGCCATTACCACAACACTTCAAAGGCCTCCTCTTGAGATCACCAAGAGCAAATATTGCTTAAGCCACTTCATCTTTCCATACACCCACAGATGTACATGCACTTAGGAACTGACAGTCACTGCACACTGTTCCCTTGGCCCTGAACAGAATCAGGCCTTGTTCATTCTCACACCCTCCTGTTCTCTGCTGTGCAGAGCTGCCAGTAACTCTTAAGCTAAAGAAGAGAAATGCTGTATTCTGCTTGAGGCTGGGGAAAGAGGGGAATTGTTAAATGACCCTATCTGCTTCTTGGAGATAACCCCATCCAGTGGGTTGTCTTCTTTTATTAATAGGAGAGGCATCTATTCAAATCAAGCAAGCAGCCTATCAGACCATGCACTCACTTCTTGTTTAGCATTTGTACTTTGGTTATTTTCTTAAGAGATTAATTACATTTGGGGTGGTTCAGCAATAATTTGCTAAAACTGTTTCAACACATGCAAATTCTGCATAAACATGAAGTCTGTATATACAATATACACACACACACGTTTTCTATAAAAGCATGAAGTACTAGTCATTCAAGATATACCAACAGAAGTTAAAGAACTGAAATTTTTTAATGACTTTAAATTAAAGTTACATAAATGGCACCTTGAATTCAATTAAAGAGTCACCCTAACTTTAAGCAAATCATTATCTAGAAATAGCAACACATCAGACTGTCCATTTCTCCTAACTTCCAACCCGCAATTCTGAAAGCATTCACACAGCCTTCACTGGCATAAGAAAGCCCAATTAGTGTTAACTTTTAAACTGAATAAACATTATGTTAAGAGGAACAGGTAGTTTGAGTAATCAAACTCCTGATCAAACAAGTACCATCCAAACCTGTAAGGTTCAGGCACTCCAATCTCTATTTGTATCAAAATACATCACTCCTTGTGAAGTGACTGTCAGTTTGGGGAAAAGACTAAACAAAACAGCAAAGTTTTGCTAAACCTAAGTGTACCAGATGAACTGGCCAACAAAAAGGACCAGAGGGGATAATGATTTAGCACTTCTGTGAGATCTGGATTCATATATCCAGCTATCCTTTTCCTTTAGTTCAGTAGTGAAATTTTAATTTCAGTTATTTTATATGACTACATAAGTTTCAAGGCCCTGATGTAGTTTTCAAGACAGTCAAATATCACATCAAAAGCTGATGGTTCACTGAAAATTTAAAAACAAATTCAATAGCAAAGGCACATAAATACATATGGGGGGTCCCCATGGTTGCTTCAAGCCAGCCTGAAAGGCATAAACATCTCAGATTTTAGGATAATGTGGATCGAGAACCACCTCATCATATACAAAGGAGCTGCAGATTGCCTGGAATAATAGCGGTGCAAGGCTTTGTTTAAGCCTGTCTGCAAACCGGGTGGGATGAATTCCATTAATCCTCTCCTACTTCTGTGGGAACTAAGAAGAATTTTGGCCTTTTATACAGCCTCTTCTGCAATGCAACAGGGCCAGGGATTGAACAGGAGACACTCGTCTGCTTTTTGTTGTTATGAAATATGGGGAGCAGGAGCAGCACAGCTCATGGCAGAAAAGCAAAGAAAAGCACCAAGCCCCCATCACGCACTCATGAGAAACATGACAACACAGAGAGCTGCGGCCACTGAAGAACAGCACCCTGCAGTTCCAGCTTACCAGGGCTCAAGTGCCCTCACTGAGAGCTGCTAACAAGCCACTGGCCATAACAAGCCACAGAACAGATGACTAAACAAAGAATTCCTCAGGCCTAGCTTCAAGATTCAAATCAGATAAGAAAAGCCAAACAAAGGAGCTGCAAAACATTCCCAACATGTTTAATAAGCAGTGAGATTTTTTTCAAGACTACAGTCTTTGTAAATTAAATGAAGGAACTTGTGTATTCGCATTTAACCATAAGTACTTGTCTCTGCTTAGGTGAAATGGATAATAGGTCACTCTATTCAGTAATATCAAAAGCTAGTAAAAATAATATTTTTATATCTAAAAATACATGTGTATTGTACCTATGTGTGTATATATAAACACACTTCTTTGCAAGACTAATGTAAGGCCAAGTTTGTAACTGAACTACATACAGCACTTGCATACACACAGTACCAGATTAAGAACTCCTGTGAGGACAATTTACTGAAACGGAGTTAAGTAGAAAATATAAATGGAATTCATTGAGACAGACCACAAAACACCATACTGTGGACTCTAAAAGGAAGCTACAAAGATGGGAGCAGAAGCTTGCAAGGCAGAAAGCAAGACAGAAGGAAAGCAAAGACATCACTAAAGAAGCCTGATCATTTTAGAAAGTTGAGCTTTAACTACAGTGCACCAGAAAGTCAGTATTTTTAACTGCCACAGGACTTTGCTCAAGTCCTGCTCACAAAGCAGTCAGAACCTTGAAAAAAAAAAATTAGTCATAAGAATGACTAATGAATGACCTTTGCCACCCTTAGTACCCCCTACATGGGTTTCCTACTGGAAAATATAGTGAATAAGACTTTATTGGAAAGTCAGGAAGGTTACAAGGATGAGTTATGAAAGTGAGAGCACTTTGTATGGTCTTAACAATAAAACACATGGATTACCCACTCCAGTGTACAATGCAAAGTTAAAGACTAATCTTCCTTTAGTTAACCAACTCAAGCATCAGGAAATCCATCCATCCATGTTTCATACTCCATGGAAAAACACAACTACAGGGTAGAGGGCTGCAGTGGTGTATGATGAGTAGCAGTTAGAAAACCAAGTTTCCTCCCGTAAGACAAAAGGTCAATTTTGCCCGACAAGCCTCCTCAGGTCTTTGCAGAAGTGAAACTCAGAAAAACAAACCTTGCAGGATCCAGCAGCAGAAGAAATGTGAGCAGACTTACTGGGCCAACAGCATGTTCAATTTGAAGCAACTTTCCTCAGCTTGAAATGTAAAGGAAGAGTTAAATCCCTTCCTTTGCCACCATGTCCCAAAGTATCTCCAACAATATGCTCTATGGTGACAAAAGAAGCTCTTTATTCCAAAGATGTGGCCTCACCTGAGTTGAAGTTGAGCTGCTGCACCTGGAAGGTGACAGTGTACCTTCAGAGCATGGCAACATTCCTGTGAGTTTTGAGTCACTGAACACTTTTTATTCCAGTTTAAAACTCCATCCAGAAATCTGGAGATAGTATCAGACAGTCAACCCTGACCTCATGAAACTGGTTTGCAGGAAATCAACTTTCTCTGTGCTACAAGGCAGGAACAATATGTAGATGTATGTCCCTCTTCAACACTCCTTCCAACTAAGTTGCTTTCACTTATAACATTCCCTTCCTGTGTTCATAGGTTGTTTAAGCAGTTTGGGGATCTGGGAGATTTTCTGAGTTATTCGGACATGTAGTAGCCACAGCATCTCCAGGCCACAATTCTGTCTAAGCTGAAGATCAGCCTGTGCAGCCAGCCAAGCAATAAGTAAACCTCAGGACTGGTAAAGGTTCATTCTGAAAAGCTGCAATTCCAAAGCGAAGGTGTTTCATCATCCTATTTCCATACATTGTGGTGGTTTCCCCATTGACTATAGAATTTAAGTCAAGTGTCATCTTTCAAAGGTACTTCCGTAGCATTCCCCTTGTTGCTGCCAAGGACAAATGTCTCATGAAGAAAGTTCATGAAAGAGACACTAGAATCTCTCTAGTGTCCATGACTATTATTTCAGTTTTTGAAGACTCAGGAGTGCACAGATCTCAGTTCAGGATCTGGACCACGATCTTCCAAATGTTGCAAAGATTCCAACTATACAGTGTCTCCTTTATCAGTGGAAAATCCTCCTTTCATTTCCAGCCAACCTGACAGATGTAGACCATGCTGCTTTCCACAGGATTGCAAAGATAAGTTATTACTGAGCTCTGCTGAATAATCAGATAGCCTCAGTCAAGATGCACATATCCTAGGAAGCTAAGGAAGGTATCTGACTAAATTCTGCAAGTGCCATATGGAAGGAAGAGCCAGTAGTGCAATGCTAATCTATGAAGTTCTGACTCCCTCCACCTCCTTCTGCCAGTTCCAAGGCCCAGCAGACCTACCGCAGCAACAGCAAAACCACAGGGAGCTTTCCCAACAACAAAACCCCCTCAGTACTTCTGTACTTTCAGTTACCAACACCTTCGAGTTAAAGGATTACCTAGGCAATTCCTCAGGCCTAGAGGGATAACCATGGGAGAGGCCATGCTCAGCACATCCTAGATGCTGTAACACTGTAGGTGCAGAGTAACACCAAACACATAAGCCGATGGCATTTTACACGATAAGCGATGACTTGCAGGGTTTTCCACATGCTTCTCCCTAATCTGTAGGCGAATTACCATTCCCAGTTCAGTACTCACTACTCCAGTTTGGCCAGATGTCAGAGAGACTGTCCCAACTACTGCTTTGGGCAGCAGGAGCAACCAGTTTGTTTCTCAATAATGTAGGATCTTAGAGAAAGCAAAAAGTGATACAGTTTTGATTCACTCAATGGAAGACAACTAGTAAGCACATACTGCTATTAGATTTCTAAGCAGAAAAACAAACAAACTCCAAAACCCCTACCAGTGAAAAAGCCCACAGTTTTACTGAGATACTACATTTCTGTATGTAATAGAGAGACTTCTATGAAACTAGTTGTGTGCAGAACAACCAGTAACTTCCAAAATACCAGAGCAACATCCAGTTCTATGTAACGGTTCAGCCTTCTGGAATACTAGAATATTCCATGGCTGTTATCAACAGTGATTTACTGTCTCCTGCCCTGTTCAACAAGTAAAGAAAAAAAGCCCTGGCATTTATCCTCTCTTAGAGTACAGCTATTTTCTCTCTTTAAAAATTAATCTATCCCTTTGCTAACCCCATCTTTTTTCCCTTTCCAACTGCTAGGAGAAATGCAAGAATTGGGGAGGAGAAATGAGAACAAGATAGCATCATACAAAACAGATTTCAACAGCTACATTAGTAGTTCCAACACTAAGAGATCCTCAGGCATAAGCCTGGGCAGTTCTCAGATGAGGATGCGGCAGCACAAGAGAGCAGCACGTACCGAGTTCTCCACTGCTTTGCAGAGCCAAGATAGTTACAGGGGTTTCTTACTGTCTTGCACTTGCTGTAGTTGCTTACACTGGCGTAATGTCAGTCTCCCATCTCTGGGTACTCCCAAGGTCTTGCGCAGGAGCACTTAACGAAGCTGCTCCTCCCAAAATAGCCCAGGTGTTCCCTGTGCTCCCCGCAACGCGGATGAGCCAAAGCGACTCCCCCTTTTCTCGGGCCCCGCCGCCCCAGCCCGCGGCTCTGCCCCGCACGGCGCCAAAAGCATCATAAGCACTCCCGAAAACCTCTGAAACCCAGGAGAGTCGAACATACTGGGAAACTCTCGGGCTGAAGGACAACCCGCCGCCTCCACGGGGTTTCCCCGGATAGTTGTTGCCGCCTCCTGGCACCCCCACGAACCCCCAGACCAGCGCAAAGCGATCGTGATCCTTCCCGCCGCCGCGCCTTCCCCCATCTCCATCCCCCGGGGCATCCGCGGAGCCCGGGAGTGGCCTGGGAGGGGCGGGGGGCAGACAACAACTTCCAGCCATGCGGCTGCGGGCGCCCCTTCGGGGGAACAAAGGCGGGGGCCGGCCGGGTCCGTCCCCGCACACCTCCCCCGCCGGGAGCTCCGCAGCCCGGACAAGAGCACAGGCAAAAAATGATACTTTTCTAAGCTTTGCTTGGCGCAAAGGCGCGTTTGGAAAACGTTCGCTCTGCCTGTTTTGCCCAAAGCTTTTTCTCCCGCCGGTTTTCCCTAAGGAGTCCCCAAAAACTGCTCGGGAGGGCTGCTCCGGCACTAACGAGGCCGTGGGGGGAGCGGCTGCCCCGTTCCCGGGGGCGCGTCCCCGTGTTGCAACCCAGGGCTGCGCGGAGAAACTCCCAGCCGGATTTGCGAGTTTCTTGGGTGAGAACAGTTGAGGAGGGGGAAAAAATCCCACACTTTTCCTGTAGAAAAAAAAAAACAGTTTGGAGAAATACGAAGCCGGGAGGGGCTGCTGGAACAAGGGGCGGGAGGAAACGGCGCTGCTTTGAATGGGCTGTTTCACCGCAATGCTCGAGTCGCCGCGGGTTTTCCCCCCAAGGCTCAGGGCATGAGAAAGACCCTGAAAGGGCCACAAAAAGTTTGATATTTTTCCGCCTTTTTTTTTTTTCTTAAACATAATCGACTGCCAGACAATCAGAGGCTTGGGGAGAATCTCCTAAAAGGCTACATGAACAGACATTAAAACTGCACTAAACTTTGCGTCTCGTTTATCACAGAAATTTGAAATCCCAAACCCCCGAAACGACTCTTCTTTCGGACGGGAGCGGAGCAGGCGCGTAGGGCGTTAATGGATGCGGTCTGCACCGAAACCTTGGAAACAAAGCAGTTGGAAAACTCGTTTGTCCAAAGCAGGGAACCGCAATTCCTGAAACGCGGATAAGTAAAACACCCTCCTCCCCCGAACAGACCAGCTCTTACAATTCTCGAAGCCAGACAGAGGAGAGGGGAAAAAAAGCATTTAGAAATTCAGAATATTTTCGCTAATTTTAATTACCCGGCCACTCGCTTTAGTCATCAGAGGAACGAATAACCCGGCTGCTCTTAGTTTAGAAAGCGGGAGGGGGAACGTGACGACGCTCAGCAGAGATTCCCGCACCTCACCTCCAGGACTGGCCGGCGAGCTGCTTTCTCCTGCGCTTCCTTCCTCGGGGAAGAGGGACCGGCCGGGCCGCGCTCCCCAGCAGCATATGGGCTCCCGGGCCCGGAGCCACCGGCTCCGCCCCCTCCCCGCGCCCGGCCCGGGCTCCCTCCTCGGCTCGGGTGTCCCACTGTTAGTAAACAGCCTGCCCCCCCGCGGCACTGCCGCCCTGGGCAGCATCCCTGCTCCCGAGGAGGTGGGGAGGGTGAGACTGCCGTGTGTTGCGTGGGGAAACTGCGTCTTGCGACGACACTCGAAAGTGCTAAAAGTAACGCTGCTTAGAAGTTCGAAAGTACTTATATCTTAAAAACGTCTTACGTTCTTAAGTTTAGCTAATTGCTGCTCTAAGTCTCCGAGGTGCCAAATAACATCTTACTGCTAGGTAGTTAGTTTGCAGGTCACAGTGAAACTTATCTCACTTTTTTTTTGTTGGAAATCTTCAGAGGGGTAAGAAAGAGAGTGATTTAGGGTTTCTTTTTCTCTTCTGCCTTCCCCACAAACCTTGGTGACTTCTTACACCACCTGAAGGGGAATGCCTGATTCACTGAAGGATCAGTAGTAAGTCTCCATGGGTGGTAGACTGAGACAGAAGTATTTGAAAACCAAACGAAAGTAAGTGCTATGAATACGCCTTCTTTAAATACGCTTTTGCAAACTTTTGCAATGAGAAAAAGTGGGTTAAAAAAAAGCACTCATTCAAATTCAGTTGAAAAGCCATTATAATGCTGTGCCTTGTATGGTTTCGTAGAATCAGACAGATTTCTCACTCAACAAAATATCAAATACAAACCCATTGTGTATCTCCCATTCTTTCACATGACTGTGATTGATCTGAATCATTCCTGACCTCATCACTGACTTCACAGAAATTTTAACTATTGCATATCATGACAATTAGGGTCTGTTTGTCACTTTATAACCATAAATCTGACAACATCTTTGTGAGGCAAGGAATTGTTTTCTTTTCACAGACAAGAGAGAAAATCAGAGATAGGAATACTGTTGTCAAGGTCATCTAGCAAAAGTAGAGCAAGGGTAAAATCAGAACAGCTAATGATCCCACAGAAGGATGTGTTGCTTTGCAATACAGGTTTTGTTTGGAGAAACTTCAAGGCCTATGGAGTTTTTCACTTAATCTCTCCTTTCTCTTGTTATACGTCTTAGTATGACTAAGTACTTTATAGCAGCCTTCCCAGATTTCTCTTTGTCTGTTTGATTCTCCAGAAAGACAAAATATAATTCTTTACAATTGGCAGTTCATCTTAGAAGGAAAAGTTTGTAGATCATTGTGGAAATTTGACATGTTATCTGAGCAGTGTTTAAATCATAATAGAAATAGCCTTATAAACCAAGCATCATGCATTTTTCTTATCAGAATGATAATCACTGATTCTTTCCCTAGTTCACAAATGTAGGAGGTTTTTTTCCATAAGTTATTCTTCTTTCTTACTTTCAGTTATCATTTATGCCTTATCTGTGTCTGGATAATGCAGCTCCCAGAAAATACAGCTTCAATGAGTCACATTTTCAAAATCAGGAGATACTTTTACAATGTAAGGTGTGTGTATGTGGAAGCATGATTCAGATATAATTACAAGTTTTGAAGAATTGGGTACATAGAAAGCAAAGTCAGAGGTATTTCAATTATTGAACAAGAGTGACTGCTTCTAATCAGCACTGCAAAGAGACTTAGTTTGGTATGACTGAGTTTGTCTTATGTCCACTTTTCTCCTGAAAAGTGATATCTGCCCAAAGGATCAACAGCTTTTCCTTTGTGCTCACTTATGTCCCATCTTGATTGATCTGAATTTTCACCAATTTAAATGCAGCATCTCTGTCAGTGAAGTAATCACACTTCCCCTCCCTCCCTCTTTCTCCTTTCTCCTTTCTCCTTTCCCCTTTCCCCCTTCCCTTTTCCCCTTTTCTTTCTCTTTGTCTTAAAACAAAATCCTGTAAGGGTCAGGTCCTCTGTTAAGATAAAATTTATTAAGAAATAAAGCTCTACCTCTTCTGTTTTCCCCCAGTGATGTTGGAAGGGAGGGGTTTTTCAACCTTTATTTGTTTATAAATTAGATCTTAAACATCCCATCTCAGCCATATCTTGCCCACTCAGCCCTGACAGCTGCAGACCAAGTTGCATCTCTAAACCAACAGGAAAGGAACCTGCACGATCAAGCTTACTACTCAGAAAAGCCCCTCACACGTGCTTTTCCACAGGAAACACCTACCCTGGGTGTGATTCTGCTGTCGTGCAGTGCTACAGCACACACAGGTTCAGGTCACAGAGATGTCTAGAGAGAGCAAAGTGGTTTATTGGGGCAAGGACTGATACTGGAGAAGGGATGCAGGAGAGGGCAGCACGCACTTGAAGGGATGGGGACTTAGGCAGGCAGATTCCTTGTACCCATACGGCCGTCCATCCCGGCTGGCCTCATGTCTGGCTGGAGACGTCAGGCCCAATATCGGTATAAATAATGAGTTGATAAGATTCAATAGAACAGGGAGAAATATTTAGATGTTATGGGTTTGTAGTGTGATCTGTAATTCCTGCAGGTTTGTGTTAAGCTGCTCTGCTCTTACTGTTTCATACTCTCAATATGAGCAACGTGCTTTTAGCTATTCTTGCCCAGTAGAAGAGGAAGATAGGAGGGAAATTCTGTTAAACAATTTGTTTCTCGAAAAGAAAGTAACACAGAAGCCTGCCTACCAATGAATTATTTTCACAAAGAGGTTGGGATCAGAGATGTGTCATTTATTGCTTCTGAGCCTTTGAGTCTACAGGGAGCCCTGATGAACCTGCACAGTGCATTTGGAGGGGCTGTGACAGGTGCCTGTGTGGCCTAACTGTTGTGTTGTCCAGTGCAGCCCAGTATAGTCTGAATTCATGAGAGGAGATGTTCAATCAATAGAAAGATGATCTAAAAATCCAGAAGAACAGTTCTGTTTGATAAGCGAAACCAACATCTTTCTCTGTATCCATGAGATGTTTCTTGTATGAGAAATGTGATAGTCTTACACAACTACATGACTGTGCTTAGAGTGGAAGTATGAATGAGTTGGGCATTTTTGGTAAAATCACAAGAAGAGCAACCCTTTCTAGTTCATTTACACAAATGCCTGTAGGCAGCCTGTTACTGTAGCAAACTGACCAAATCCGTGGAGTCCTAATGACTGCATTCCTTAGTATCTTGTATGCATTAACTACATTACTGGGATAGTATTCAATTTATGTTCAGATGTTATTGTGGGGAGATGATCAGATGTTCTGTGGTATTATTTTATGAAAAGAAATGTGATTCATAGGTCTATTCTGATGTTTCATAATCAGTCTAAGCTCATTTAGGGCTGCTGCTGCCCCTTCTGCTTTCTCTTCCCACACACACTCCATGTAGTCCTTTTGCATCCCTTGTACAGGGCTGGCAAGCATGCAGCTGGGATGACCTCTTTTTTTCTTTCTTTCTTTTTGTGAGATTAGTTTTGAGTTGAGTCAACTCCTCTCGCTCAATTTACCTGAGTGTGCATGCTGGTGTACCCTCACTGTCAAATGCAAGGAAGAGGGCAGGATGAAGTGAGTGGGAGCATGCGAAGGTGCATATTTGTTCCTTCATAGTAATGGAGTGGATAAACTGATCAAGAAACTCCACCCAAATAGTTGATATTGATGATCACCATCAGATAAGAAAATTTGAAATATTTCTGTGGTTGATTGGCTTTGGATCTGACTCATCTATCATTTTTCTAGTCACCCTTGCAGCACTCTTTTCATGAGATGACTCCCCAGATCTTCCACGTGGTGTTGATGTTCTCAGTGAGTTGTCAATGTGGCCTTGCAAGTGGTCACTTATAAGCACAGCAACATGTAAATTGAAGCGATGGGTGTGCAGTGGTAGGAGTGACAGTAGTGTTATTCATTTAATTTTCATTCATGTCTATTACTACTGAATAATAAGCTGGAAAATTGCAAGGCATTGCTGGGTTTGTACTCAGATGTGGCATGTCACATAAGCAGCATAATCCTTGCTTTCTGAATTAAATCCTTATGAGACTGTAAGCTCTCCTAGAGCTTATATTCAGATAGAATTAATCTTATGAATGACCGGCTCTGGAGTTTGGACTCTGAGGTATCATTTATGGGACTTGAATGAAAGAGAGTCAAGTTTAAGAATAAGGAGTGGCCTCAGCTATCACATATGCATGGAGCACTACTGTATACATGCAAAATAGTTTCGAAGCATGTACAAAGACCAAACTCACTGCTTGTCCTCTGAACATGCATTTAAAGTTTGCTTTACATGCTGAGGAAACCTGTGGAGCATCTGGGATCACTTCTGCACACCAGCAGCCAACTGTCAGTTTGCAAATTTGCATTCTGGAGGGTGCAACCTATGGGTCTATGCCTGAAGGTGTTTGTACCCTTAAATGACAGGTTCCAACTGCAGATTTGGATATAATTTATATCTGAGTCAGGCCTACCCTCAGTGTTATTGATCTAACAAGGACTGAGGAGCTTCATAAATCAGTCTGTGCATCACCCTGAACATAAGTATATCACTGAATCATCAGGTTGTGTGGGTGGAGCAGGACAGCCCTTCTGCCCTGGGTAAAGAATTAGAAGCTATTTTCAGAATGAGAATATTGTGCCAGAGCACTATTCTAAATCAGCAATAGCAAAGTTGCACTGACATTAGGACTGGGAATTGCTAAATTTAGGTGTGGACTGGTGTCAAAAATAATAGTAGCTCAGGGAATGCTGCTGAAAGCTTTGGTGTCCAAGTGCTTGTTGTAATTGTCAGAGCTTCATATGGCAGGAGAGAACTGAGGTTCCTGATTTTATTCACTATTGGCCTAAGGTGCAGTACTTCTACAGGAGGCAGAGATAAATATTAGAATCATAGAACAGTGTGGGTTGGAACAGACTCAAAGATCATTTAGTCCAACTCCCTACCATGGGTAGGGAGCCTTCTACTAGACCAGATTGCCCAGAGCCCCATCCAGCCTGGCCATGAACACTTCCAGGAATGGGGCATCCACAGCTTCTCTGGGCAGTCTGTGCCAGTGCCTCACCACCCTCACAGTAAAGGATTTCCTTGTGATATCTGATCTAAATCTACCCTCTGTCAATTTAAAACCATTGCCCCTTGTGTTGTCACTACAGATCTTAGAAAATTCCTCTCTCTTATCAGTCTCCTGTACATTTTGAAAGGCCATAAAAAGGTCTTCCTGGAGCCTTCTCTTTTCCAGACTGGACAACCCCAAAAAGGGAAATTATTTGCCCCTTTTATATGGCATATGTAGGATCCATTGCAAAGGTTTCCATACAGTGTATAAATGGAAGATATAGCAAATTTCATAATATAATGTGATGTAACATAAAACTTCTATTACAATGGAAAGAAGGTGATTCTGGTGAGTGGTTGAGACATAAGTATTACAGTAGAACCCCAACAGCATGTCTTTGCAGTCTAATTTCCAGTTTTATGAAAACTTTCACCTGGTAGAGGGGAAGAATTTGAAGCCTACATTTTAAAAGAGAAGCTGTGGTCTTGACTTTATTGATAGGCACAGAGAGCTGGGTTTTTTACCAGACTTAATGAAAGTGCAGTCAGCAGGAGAAATTTCAAGAGGCCACAAGCCATTTCTTGTTTGCCATCGTCTCTTTCAACTTTTACTAAATCTTTGTTTTCAGAGAAGGTTCCCTGTTGGGCAGATTGGCTCCAGCACTTACAAGTCTAATTACAGCCTAAAGGGTTGGGAAGATCTTTGAAGTGAAGTGTATGCTGCCATGTAGGGAGATCTGGCTGCTGATAGAAATCTGTGTAGAATAGCAAGAGGAGATGTACTCCTACTATAGTTCCAAATAGTTCTGGGAACTGGGAAAATTATTATGAACAGGAGAAAAAAATTCTTATTGTTATAATACAATAGTTTACTGAGCATTCTGGAGGCTTCTTGAAGTCCTCGTGTCCTTGCTGAAATAAGCACTCTCAATATTCGCATGTTTTCTTACAAAATTTGCACTTTAATCGAATATCAAAGAGGATTAAGCAGTCACTCCTGCTATTATCTCTCATACCTGCTTTCTATTGGAGACTAAGGTTATTTTAATACTCTTCAGAAATTCCAGGAATTCTTCAACTTGTTTTCTGTGCTGTTGTTCTGCTGCCTGTTGGCTCTGGGCAGGCTCCTGGAATGCAGCTGGCCACATGCACATCCGGGATGGTTGGTTTGGTTTAGGCCCATGGGGTGATTAGGATCAGAGGTATCTTCTGTCTTGCCCTCTGTCACAGGAATGTGTGTGCTCCACTTGAAAAGCATTGGAAACTTCTGCAAACACGTAGTCAATGAGGGGCAATCTGCACCCTCTTCCTGCTTCTTCTGCCCACCTAGGACATGACTAAAGGTCTGCTCTCTCCCACCCCCTGATCCAGCTCAGGGTTTACAGAGCACATGCAAATAAAGGCAGCTTTGTTTTGGCCTAGGACTGGATGTATCTTCTCTGAAGAAGCACACGTGGGCCCGAAGACTTCTACGGTTGTTTCTCCCCTAACTGTAGCTCTGTCACCTCTCCATAAAAACCCCTTTGCTCTGACATAGCAAGTCCTTGGCATTTCTGTATTTGTGTGAAGGACACCTTGAAATCCCAAGTAACAGGCACAAGCCAAGGAGCAGAGGATGTTAGCCCTCTTATCACTGCCAAGCTGATGCATGAGGAAAGACAAGGAGAGGCACTGGTGTGATTTTACAACACCTCAGTTCAGATGGTGCAGCCTTCTCTTTAAAGGGCAGTGCAGTGACTGTCTCCAGGCTAAGAAATCATGGAAACAAACTAGGAGCAATCACACCTCTCAGAGTGTAAAATTCTTCAGACAGTTGCCAAAGCCTTCCCCTTGCACATTCATGCCAGTTCCAATGAAATCTGCTCTGAAACTAATATGTAGTTAAAAACACGCATCTTCTGTGTGTCAATTAGCTCATGCAGGAGTGCTGAGCACTTCTCATTGTTATTTACAGCAGCACAAAGAGCACGATCATGTTGCCTAATCAGATGTCAGTGACTTGCACCCACACTGGGCTGATCTAAATAATTGTATGGTTTGCAGGACAGCAGCAGGCAGGACAGGGCAGATGGGAAATCACTCAGTCCTGTGTAGCTAGTGATGCAATGGAGCAGTGATTTATCAACTGCATGGCGCAGTAAATCACTGCTGACTTTACTTCCTGCGTTTAACAAGCTGCTTATTAACTGGGAATATAATAACTAGGTTTGGAAGATTTGTGACATAATCATGTTTAGAATTCTGTGTTTACTTCTGAAAATTCATGTAGACCTTTTTCATGCAGCAGGAACATTCTTTCCTCATATGAGTCCAAACAGGAATTCTATTTTATATAGTATCACTTGTCTGTCAAGTAGATCCTCTGCAGGTCCTGCAGAATTCCTGTGCATATCCAAATTATTCAACACACTGTTGCTGATCTTTCTTTGTAGCCTCTGTCTGGAAGGCATTGATACTTTATTTGCATTTCTGGTTATTACAGGTGTGTCTTCAAATGCTGTTCTCTGGTTAATAGCCACGTTGGGCAAACTAGCATGGACAGTCTTGTCTTTATGTCATCTGACCTGAATTACAACTAAATAATGTGGCCCCAAGCATGCTCTTCTTTGTAAAAATGCTGAAGTTCTATTTGTCTGTGCTGGCTCCCCCACTAGGACTGTCAGGCCAGACTTACTGTGTGGCCAGAGGACACCAAGAGCTCCAACCTTTGTAGTAGCTGTGCCCGGTGTGTGTTTACCTCTTCCAGTCAGCACTGCAACTGCACCCAGCCCCAATTCTACATACAAACACTGGAGAGGCCAACTAGGCCTTTCCCACGTAGGCAAGGCTTGTGTAAGACCTGTAACAGCCACTGGGGCTGATAAACCAAGCTCCCTATTCTTTTTGGGGAAAAAGGAGAGGAATGGCAGTCCTGAATGAGCCCAGAAATCAATCTGTCCCATTGTATTATCTTGGACATTGGCTATTAGCAGCCATTTAGAGAAGAAGGTAAGAAATCCAAATGCTGGGTAATATCCTCCCAATTTCTTGCAATCTGCAATTGTGAGAGATTCCTGTAAAGTGACCCTGTGAACACCCTCTCCAGCTGTAACCTACAGTTCTCTAAAGCTGCTTTCTAAATATCTCCCAACAGACAGTGTCTCTCCCTGTTTCTCTAAGTTTATCATTAAATTCTGCAAGCAGTATTTCAGAGGTGTGGCAGACAGGATTGTCCAAAGTATAGTTTAGTAAATGGATGTGGATGTTGCCAAGAGCTGTGATTCCCAGTCACTGCTGGGTGGAGTGTGGTAGTTGCAGATGGCAGGATCCTTGCCCGCCCCTCTGTCCCAGATTACCACTGCAGAGCAAGCGTGACACACAGAAGAGGGATGCTTGCTCCTCAGCCATGGCAGTTCACAACTTACTGACTGAGGTAAATGTGTCAAGAAGAGATTAACTAAAACAGAATATGTGTTCCAGTTGTTCCCATAAGCTCTATTTTAGCTTGTCAGAATTTTTGCTCCCTGTTCTATTCCCATTGTCACATAAATTACACCTTGGTTTATTTCCCCCGAGCCCCACAGAATACTGATTCTTGAGGACATTTAAAAGCAGGGCATATCCAAGAGATCTACCAGAGCTTGGGCTGGAGGACTATAGAATATAAGTCTGGCAAACTGATGTGTCCTATTACAGTGAGAAGCAGATTTAGGAGGATGGAGTTTCCTTAGGGTCATATGACAGACTGAAATCACAGAACCACAGAATCATTTTGGTTGGAAAGGACCTATAAGATCATTGAATCCAATGATTAATGCAGCATTGCCAAGTCCACCACTAAACCAAGTCTCCATGTGCCACATCTACATATCTTTTAAATACCTCCAGGGATGGTGACTCCACCACTTCCCTGGGCAGCCTGTTCCAGTGCTTGAAATACAGGCCCTCAAAGGACGAGGCATCTTCACCAAATCCATCCCCTCCCTTCGAAGTGCAACATGACCTTCTCTGGTCTGCCCTTTCCAACATAAACTCATTAATTTTAATAAAACCAATTCCTCATTCTACCCAAATGGCCTTCTGAAGTCTCGCAGAACAAAGCTATTGAAGTCAGATGTGCTGTGAGAATCAAAACCACTGAAGCTCTTCTGATCATCCAGCAGAGTGGGCCCTTCAGGATAGAATGTGTGTTGCCTTTTGCAAGAAGTGAACAATAGTTTCATGTTCAGCTTCTCTATCCCAATCCGAAAGGGCTCTGTATGGCACAAAATGTCCTCGCAGGAAGGGAACGAGTGAGTGCCACAGGCATGAGAGATGTTAGTCACAAGACCTAATGGAGGTGCTCTGGAGTAAGACATTAGGGTGGTGTAGGAATCTGTGTGGAGCAGAGTCACAGGTGCCTAAATCCTTCTCTATCCCACCGAGATAACACCAGCGAGGACACCCACCTGAGATTACACAGAACTTTGGAGTCTGTAGGCATGGTTCAGGTTCACTTAGAGCCCGAGCTCTAGTAGTCAACATGAATTCTCAGTATAAATAATTCCCTCTAAGGTTCATTTAACCTACTTTTGGGTTTTATTTTATTGGTCTTGTCTGTTTGACAGTTTCGGGGTTTTACCACAGTAACTTTTGCTGTTATTAAGAAAGTCCTTTTCAAGTATTGTGCTTTACCACTCTGCATGGGAAAATCCACAGCACTGCCAGCCCTTATCAGATTTCTTGCTCAATGAGGTCAACTGGTGTTTGGATATTATTGTATCGTGTCTACAAAGGAATGGAAAAAATACTCTACATGTAATCTGAAAGTAGTTGCGGTCTTAAAAATCAGGTTAAGCATAGAAAAAAAGGTGTTAAATATTTTTTGCTAAAGTTAGAAACTATTACATATCTAGAGATCTTTTACTTGCTCTGTTTCCAACTTTTAAGAAAAAAGCAGACAGGAAAGAAATTGCTTCCAGGATGCAGAAGCCCTGTGAATTTCCCACACCGGTAGGACATGCAAAATTCAGAGTGCTTCGTTTCAAGGGTCTTGGCTTTTAAATATCGGCCTGGACTGTATGTTCTTGTCCGTACTAGCTAGAAACAAGAATGAGGGTAAATCTAAATATAAGTATATTAATAATATTTATTTAGTTTTTAGACATATATATATACACTTATATTTTTACATTTTATAAAACAATGAGCTTCCTTCATTGGCTGGTAATCTTGAGTGCTCATAATGGCTTCAGTTGAACAGATCAAATCCATCCTTAAGCAAGTGTAGTAAAGAATTATTTCTTTCTCTCTTGCCCTCACTTTAAGCCCTTTATGGAATATACTTTGCTGCCATACTAGATCTCTCTGGCTCTAAGAAATCAGCTGGTCTGCTTTTGATTGGGTAATGTTTCTAAGGAAGAGTATTGAGATTTGAGTAATTAAGTTAAATCTGTGGCCTGCATGTAAATATCCATAATCTCAAGCAAACAAAGAATTATGAGAAATTACACAGAAGTCTGCACAGTGTGGAAGCAGCCTGTTAACCTGCAATGTCTGGGTTGCATCAGATATTTTACAAGCAAGTATGTGTAGCAGCTTCTGCGGATATCAATCTGCTGGCATCCTACTACAGTCTGTTGTATTTAGCAACAACCTAATACTAATACCACTTAGCAATTATAGCTAGTAGTAGGTTTGATCTATGAATTATTCACCTGCTTTTAGCTAATTGATTACTCAATGTTGAGATAGCAGAGAGCTAAATAAATCTTTATCATCGAATAGAAATGGTGCAGCTGCAAGGTTAAAATCACAAGGTGGGTCTGATGGGTAGTTCACAAATATGGGTAGTTGACAAATATTTACACAGCTACATGGCCTGTTATTTTGGCCACAGTAAGGACCAAGCTGCAGCATCCACATCAGCTAAAGCTCAGATTTGGGTCCAGAGCTGCTTCATTCAGTGTAGATGCACAGCTGAGCTGAGAGACAACTCCTGCATGACTTTTAGTCCTCTATTCATATTATTCCTTTTGGTAGGTGATTTAATTAATTTGCCTCTCCATTAACAACTATTCCTATAATGTAGGTCAACTAATTAAGATATATAAAAATATTTCCCCAAGGTCATTTGTTTTGGGAACAATGAATGTGGGACAATTCCTTATATATGAAGAGTTCAGATCACTTCAGAAGAAGCAAAATATTATAAATTGTGACTTTGGTGGTGAAATACATTTCTAACAAAGATGCAGTCCTTCTGCTCAGAACAATTTCCATAATAGGTGGAGCAAATCCATTTGACATTGCAGCAGAACAGGATCACCGAGGCAGGCAATTACAATATCTTCAGGGGGCACTAGTTTTCAGATGAGATGGAGCATACTACATAAATCCCTTATGCTTCTCAAATTTAGTTAGCTAGGGTTTGTTTGCAGCCATGAAAGTTACTTCAAGAACAGTCATTGTTCTTTCAAGGCATTGCTCTCATTTGAAAAAAAATTAAGTATATGGCAGAGAAACAAAAAATGTTTTCTATATCAACTAACAAATACAAACAAATGTTCTTAGGTCCAGAATGATCTTTTATTCCACTTTAGGAGGTAAAGTACAACAATTGACTCATTACTCAAATTTCACTTGAGCTGTTGCACAACCTCACCTGAGAATACTTTTCAACAGGAAAAAGCACTTTTAGCACTGTGGGAAATGAAAAATAATTCCTCTTAAACGTAATTATGTAGATGGAATGGAAGTTTCCTCTACACAGCAGCTGGCATGTTGTCATTTCTTTTGATTCCATAGCACCAAGATAATGTTGAGATTTTAAGATTAGACCAGTCTTAGAATTTCTTGTAGTGATTTCTAATTCAAAACTGGATGTGTTGTTTATAGCTGATTCTGCTTCTACTGGAACAGCAAGATTTTCACCATTTGATCCCTACAAAAAAGATACCAATGCAAAAAATATAATTTTGTTATATTTTATTTACATTTGGAAATAGAAATTTCACAGCACTTGAAACTAACCAGAGTGTTGGGACAAAAAGGTCTTTAAACTGTGCTCACTTTTCACTCTCGCTTCTCCTAAGTCCAACTCTATCCAATGTTGATATTTATTCTAAGATTATGTATCCATTGTACTGTACACAGGTTCATTCAGTCCTTTCTCTTGTTTTTGAAGCCTCAGGTATTGAAAGAGCCCGGGTATTTTCAATTTAAGTAGACATCTATCTATATTAGATACATTTATAAAAGTGGTGGGTGGGGGTTTTTTATATTAGTTTAATAAATTCCACTGAGTATTTTGCTCTTGCACACTCATATTCTGCTATTTCAGCTGTTGAACATAGTAACGTTTCATCTTCTAGGCACCATGCATTTTTGCAGGACAGATACAGAGTACTCATGCACAAGGGCCACTTTTGCTGGCTCCACATCTGTCACACAGACAGGTTTTCTGCACCACCGTAATTTTGAAGCACCAGTTATGATTTGTAGTGGGGTTTCTTTTCAGAAAAGCTCATCATGGTTTAATTCTATTTGATGGCTCCAATTCCTCTTCTGGGAAAAGACCCCTTATCAGGACAGGCACCTGTGATAGCAAATCCTGACATAGAAACAAGATCTGTGAGTGGAGGTGAGCCAGTGAGTTTGTTAGAGAAGCAGCACAGCTATGGAAACAAAAATCCTGAATTAGTTTGTGTTGCCATCTGAGCAGGATGCACAAATAGTAACTGTATGAGCACAAAGCAATTGAGATTTATTCAGAGGAGATATTAATATGTTGTGGTAATCTCTAGATGTTATTTCTGCTTAGTCTTGCATTATATTAGATGGGGTCTTTTAAGGCAGCTCCTAGCACAGCAGAGAAACCATCTGACACTGCTCCTACCAAAATCATTGTGATACAGACCTGCAGAACGACCTGACACCTCTGGGGAGCTTGTCCAGCCGTTCAATTATATTTTCTTTTTCTTCTGTCATTGAAGAAGAAAGAAGGAGAAAGAGTTATTGACATGAAATGGTCTGGTATGTGTCTGTTTTATGGTCACTGGGGTGATGACCTTCCCAGCAGTGTGCTCTCTGTTACCAGAGGAAGCCAGCTCAGATAAATACCTATTGAGAGAGTTTTGTTGCAAAGGGCAATGCAGTGCAGGGTAACTTTATATTTAGTTAACAACATTGATAATTGCTGTTTGTACTGTTCATGGCAATATAAATAGCTAAGTTTGATCTAAATGTCAGCACAGGCAGGGCAGATAGAGAAATGCATGGCTGTAAGTGAAGGGTGCTAATTAATACCAGAGTTTACCTCGTTTTCAAGGTTTCACTTATGACCTTGGCTAAAAACAAGTCTCTTCCCAATGCTTTGATGTCCATTGCAGTTCCTACATTCTCACCCTTGTTGAAAGGAATTCTTTGTGCAATTATTTTTTTTCTTCACTCCGGCATGTCATGACTAACTTGCCGGATGTCAAAGAGAGCACTAGTAACAAAGCAGAAATAGTTTTCCTGTTATTTTCTCCTTTCTTTTCATCCTTATTGTGCTTCTCAAAGCTAGGAGTGGTGGAGACTGGCTCAATGTGTGAGATCTCAGTAGTACTGCAGGATGCCATGGCTGCTGAAGCAAGAATAACCTGCCCAAAGGAAACCCATGTGAAATCCCACTTGTGGGAAACGTGGTCTTAGTGTAGCCAAGGCCATGATGTTTCATTAGAAACCGAGATCAATCACTCAACGAAACGTGAGCTAGCTCATGCATTTAATTTTGTTCCATAACAAGAAATTTCCTTTGCTGGAGGAACATCTGACAATATTGTATCAAGGAGCCTGTGTGTGATCCCTGCCACAACCATGTCCTAACTCTGCCAAGTGATGGTGGCAGCAGAGGCCCTGCCATACAGAGTTCTTTGCCAGGTCAGTGGTGGCTGAGCCCCCTCTTCTAGGACACAGGAGAAAAGCTGGCCTTGATCTCCTGAGCAGTGTTTCACTATTTCCACACCAGGAAAGCTCGTGAGTCAGGTACTACTGGGACAAGAGTATTCCACCTTTGGCAAATTCTTCTAATTTGGTGAGTTTATTTGTTTCTTTAGGGAAAGAGCAAGTATACTCGAGTGGAATGAAGATTTACTGGCAACAAGGATGCCTACAGATAGGACCTTAGGGATTTCTCAGATTCCATGGAAAACTTAGACTTTCAGGTCAGATGCCTAATCCTTTACCATCCCTGTTGAGATGGCCTGTTTGCTTGAGAATGATCCTGGTGAGGAACTATCCTTGTGAAAGCTACCCATAAAATTCAGCCAACTCAGTTTTGTTGTCTTTGGACTGCTGCCATGCAAACCTCCTAGTCTTGTAAAATGTCTCTGAAATGAGGCATACCTCGCACATCCCAGTTACACTAGAAATGACTTCTAACCGAGTCATGCATGTCAAAGGGGAAAAGGGAGTTGGAAGGACTGCCTGTGACAATAGTCCTGTCAATTGCTGTATCATATTTCCCTTAAACATGATCCTTGCAGCAGGTGTGTGCTGAGTTCCCCTTGCTGCCCCATGACAGTCACCGAGGTCAGCAGCTCCAGCAGTGGCACACTCCACAGTGGAACAGAAACTGTAGAGTTTTTAGACATGTCTCTCTCACAGTGGAAAGTGCACAAGGTGGAGTTTCCCAAACTGGAGAAACCGCAGGGAGAGCAGAGAGAGTCACCAGGAGCCCACAGCTGGAGCAGGAGTGGCTGATGGGACCTGAGTGTGGCCAGGAGCAATGGCAGCCAAGTCTCTCCAGCCTTTCTTCTATAAAAGAAACTCCCAGGGAATGGCAGCAACCAGGAGTGCTGCAAACAGAGTGGGCAAACAGGGCCTGGCATGACAGTTCATGCAGCAGTTTGCACAGCAGGGTGTGAAGGGTGGGCCAGTGAGGTCCTTCTGTCTGCTGTCTCAGTGGAGGTCAGGGATGGAGATCCATGTGGGAGCAAAGACCCAAGCGTTAATGATGAGTTAGAAACCACAGAAATGCCTGAGAATGGTTATGTAGGAATTAGTGCTTCTCCCCCCAAAAAGGTAGTGGGATCAGTAGCCCAGCTGAAGTACATCTACACCAGTGCACACAGCACGGACAACAAACAGGAGGAGCTGGAAGTCACCATTCCCAGAGGGATTTAGACGATATGTAGATGTGACAACTGGGGACACGGTTTAGTGGTGGACTTGGCAGTGCCGATTTAAGAGTTGGACTCTGTGATCTTAAAGGCCTTTACAATTCTATGACATAAACAATTCTGTGACATCCTAGAAGAGATGAGCTTTTCCCATTTCACCCCTCATGTCTTGATATGAATCATATCTAGGCTGTTAGACTATCTCAAATGCCATTAAATTCCTTGTGCTGTATAGTGAGCTCTCTACTTCACCATTTCCCAACCCAGCATGCTCACACAGCATAAAAGTGTCTCCTTTAAACCTCTCAATGCTTTCCCCTGCAGCAGCAAGACACACTCACATAGCTCTTTAATTTGCTGCTCTTAAATTGTGTTTTTGTCAGGGTAATTCTAAGGTCTGTGGCCAAGTGCACACTTTGTATTGTTAACAGTTTGACAAGAGGGTGATTCATGTGCAACAACCTTTAATGTTTTAGATTTTGCTGCTGTGGTTATTATTTGCAGAGCAATTGGGGGAACTTACTCCGGGAGCACTGGAGCTGAGAAGGCTCTTTTTTGATGGCTTTGTACCAAGTGTTTGTGGTGGCTGCTATAGCAGCAACTTTGTCAGAGAAAGACATACAGAATAACATTTTCCAAAGAATAGTGTTATAATCATGTAAAATAACATCTGGAGACTGTGGGATGGGCACAGATAGAGAGACAGGGCTCTCTAACATGGGTTAGGGTCCAACACAGTTTGGCTTGGTGAAGTCATGTAAAGTACTGCAGAAGCCCTTTGCACTTTTGTTTGTTACATAGTACTATTTAGTCATGGAGGCCAATATATTGCTAGGTGTGGCTTTCCTGTGCATAAATGTCTCAATTTAAAGATAATTGGCTCAATGTGGAGGTCAAGTAATTGGAGTCAGGGCTCCCTGAGTGTGCAGGGTACAGCCCTGACCCATTGCCCTACCTTGTGGTAGACACTCTGCAGTTCTGTCTTTATTTAAGGCATTATGTCAAGATACCTATGAAATCCTAGCTATTTTATAACAAAATTTGAAACATTATGGGTCAGTTGAAGGTAAGATCTCATTTCTCAGTATTTATAATGTTTCTCAAGCAGTGGTGCATAAAGCAGTAATAGCCTATGAGACCAGAATAAGTGGTTCAGATCCAGTCTGCAAAACCACATTGCCTTGAAAAAACTGGGGAAATCCAACACAAACCAATGAATCTATTTTGGTAACCTAGTAAGGTTTTAGTCAGTGCTTTTGCATTTCAAGCCGCAAGCTGAAATGTGATTATTTTACTTTCAAATGCCTGGCCAAACCATTCAAATGAGGCTTTATCAGAAGTGTGATCATTCTTTCAGTCTCAAAAAGGACATCCTAAAAAACTGTGGAGGATGACAAAATCCACTTATAGTGGATGCAACAGTACAGATGGGGTTCATGATATAAAGAGCTAATGGGGTCTGGCTGATTATATGATGGTTGTGTGATATATAAAATCCAGGTAACCAGACATAGGCCACATGTACAGGGAGGTGCTGGGTGAATGCACGTGCTGGAATTGATGCCAATAGTTGCCTACACTTTACTGGCCTCAGTTTGTGTGCTGCTTGTGGCTGGCCATCCTCCAGGTCCTTTGGACATTACTCCCTAGTGTCCTTCTGGGATGTGTTTTTGCTTGAGGCAGCTGTGTGCTTACAGACTCTTGTGGAGCACGGACCAGAAAAAGAACACTGGGCACTTGTCCTTTTCTACTGGGAGAAACTGCTCAAACCTCTGAAGGAGCTACCCTGAAAACTTTGTTCATAAGAGCATTAAAGACAACACTTTTTTGATAATATGGGACAGTTGATGCATTAAAAAAAAAAATAAAAAAAATTGAGAGACCAAATGCAATTTTATTTTAAAATTCAATTAGTTATTTGTCCAAAAGTCAATTGGTTACATTCATATTTCTGTGAAATACATCAGGCATCTTCAAGATATATGTAATATAAATATTTTAGTCTAACTTACTTTCATGTTTCCAGACTTCTGACATCATCCTGTTGCCTGTTTTTGCAATGTATTAAAGAAGTCTAGTCACCAATTTTGTTTATTGTATAAAAGAAAGTAAAACAGAAACATTAACATAGCTTTGAAATATAATTTCATTTTATTGAGTATTGTTAGTTATTCTTAGAAGAGAAACCATTTTTTGTTTGCCTTCCGGGGCATTTTAAATATTTTTTTTTTCAGATTTGCAGGTATAAAAATGACAGAAGAAACCAAGATGAAGTTTAAAATGAGCTGAAAAAAAAATTACAGTCCAAGAAGTGTTTAGGTCTTTTAATCTTATCAAAGCACAATATTGAAGTACTGAGAAATGACCTTCAGAGGGTTTTTTTGTGTGTAGTCAGAGGCATAAAAAAGAATATGCAAGGAATACAATTTTTTTCTTTCATATGTGCTTTGTTGAACTGTGGATAAACACTATAACCCTCCACCTTTCTTTTCTTTTAGCCACATAATCAATGAACTGATAGAAACAGAACGGGTTTATGTAGAAGAACTTCAAAGTATAATAGAGGTAAGAAACTCTTCTGAAATGACTTCCAGTGCTTAACCTCCAAATCATCACTGCAGGTGCACATCCTTCCTGGGCTGAGCACTCCCACCTCCTGTTTATAACACAAGGCTGTGTTAGCAAGATAGCTCAGCCTTGGAGATGGAGAATGGGAAGGATGTTTTGAACATCTTTCCTCAGGGCTTAAAGGAGGAGGCACCACCCCTGGCCCCAGCCCACAGAGTGACACAAGTTGCATGGTTCTCAAAGCTATGGAAAGAGGAATAGTTAATGATGTGCCTTTTCAATCACCAGTAGGTCTTAGAAGCAGCACGCTTGATTTCCGTGGGACCAGACACTAAATTCTGTAAATGTAGGGTTGGAAAATGATTGAGGAAAAGGAAGACCTTCCTCTTGCTCTTCTTTATTGTCCCATGTAGTGCATGAACACAGCAGCTCATGATGCAAATATAGTTCTTGAACTTTTGAAACTCATATGATATCAGCACACTTTTTTTTTTTGTTTAACCCAGTAATCTATCCATTTGTGGTTAAAAATGTGTTTGCACAGTTGCTTGTTAAAGCTCTGAGGAAAACCAGAAACAGCAGAAATTCATGGGAGCAACAAAGCAGCAGGCATGAGAGAAGCCTTTGTATGCTCTGTTGAGAACACAACCACATAGACTTTGGGGCTTTCCAGTGTATCAGACATGGTACTTCTTCCCCTGGAAAAAACAGGCTGGTTTTATTTTCCATTCTTCTCTGCAGGGGTACGCTTCAGAAATGGACAATCCTAATTTATTACACCTGATTCCATCTGCACTTCAAAACAAGAAGGAAATTCTTTTTGGGAACCTTCCAGAAATCTACGAATTCCACAACAGGCATGTGGGAACTGGTGGTTGTTCTATGTCCTTGGGTGCTATAGTCATTTCTACTCCTTTTTTGTTGGGTGCTTTATCATACTCATGTGTACACTGGCAGGAAAAGTCATCCTCACTCTGCCTCTGTGTGTGTCCTGTAAAACCCATGTGTAGAGATCATGTCTGAGACCATCGTATTTCACCTTTTCTTCTGAAAGATTATGCCCTTTTGTGCATTTACTAGTGATTTTCCCTGGCATTATCCATTTTGAATGCCCCTTGTGGTGAGTATTTTACCACCTCTCTTGGTACACTGGTAAATATCACAGGACTAAATCCTGATGTTCTTTCTCTGGCAAAACCCCTCTGTGAGGAAGTTTTCTTAGTGTTCAGCTTACTTGTCCTATATTTCTGTTATCAGGTCAGAAGAAGTGATATATTTCATAGCACTTTTCATAAGGAATTTTATCCTTCATATGGTCATACACCTTGGTAGAAGCCTTGTCCATACTGTGGACAAGGTAATCTAGAGCCCATAACTACAGTTAGGAACAAGATCAACCTCTTTTCAATCAGCTTTCAAAACACAAAGCTTAGGACTACTTCTGTACATTTCCTGCTTTTCCTAGCCTTGTGTAAGTAAAACTGGCTGTAACCAAAGTGAGAATCCAGGAATTATTTTGAATAATAATTCCCTGTAAGATACAACAAACAGTTGAACAAAATAAATATAAAAACTCTCTCTTTTGCAAATCTTAATATTATGCCAGGGTAGTCAATACATACTAGAAAAATTATTTTCCAGTTTATATATTATTTATATATTGTTTTGAAAGATTGTGTCTTTCATTTGGAGAAAGATATTCCTCTCCCTTTGCAAGGCCAGTCTTTCCCTAAAGGCTTCATGCACTGACTGTGACTGCAGAAGCCTTTGGACTACATCCCATATTTCCACTGCTTGCTGATTGAGCAACTGCATCTGACAGAGCTTTCCTGTCTTTTCTAGCTGTTCTGAAAAATCTCATACCCAAATGGGTTGCAGGTATTTGGGCTACATAGTGGAAACAAATCTCAACAGCCAGAGGAACCAGATGTATCGAATGCTTGTGATCACATGCAAACATGATAATGTTGGTGATTTAGGGAATCAGCTGTGAACCACATCCCATTTTTCTAAAATATGTATTTCTCTCTGTGTCAGAATTGTTACCTTCCCCACTGAATCCTAGTACTACAAACACACAGGCTTTAAGCTGGATTTACATAGAAGCTAGCATGCAATATAAGTAGAATTTTACATTACTCTTTGCTCTCTTTTTTCCCTCTCAGGATTTTCCTTAAGGAGATAGAAAATTGCATTGAAAACCCTGAGCTTCTTGCCCGATGCTTTTTAAAAAGAGTAAGTACATCCTTTTGCATGTTTGTATCTATGGTCTTATCCTACAGGACTTACAGATTTACTCCTATCCTTTCCCTCCAATTGCTTTTGTGAATGAGGGCAACTCCCATAAACAGATATTCCCAAATTAAGCCACAGTTAACAAGGATGTATTCTGAAATCTAACTCTTTACCTCGTTTACTGACAGGAAGAGAGCTTTTACTAGTGTTTTACCAAGTAATTTAAGTCCCCTTTAAAAGAAAAAAACAAACAACAAACCAACAAATAATAGTGATCCAAATGTTTAACGTGCTTTTCATTTTAGAAAAATCTATACCAGCAGTCTACTGTAACCCTGACAACAACCTGCAGTAAAAAAGCACAGCACAGTATCACAGAGGATTACTCTGAGTGCAGACAATACATCCTGTTCCTGCCTTATCTTATCCTTCTTTTCTCTGCACAATTCAGGACTCACTCCCCTAGACCTGGCCCAGCAGAGTCTGCTGCCATCCTCGCATGGACCCCACCAGCTCCGTAAGACTCTGTGAGGTTGATTCCCTTACTTGTTCACATAATTCAACAAGTGGGATTCTCCTCACTTGTATGAAGTGGTGGGGGTCAACTGTTTGCTTAAAAGTAAAGAGAGCTCATTTCTGAGAAAGCCTCAAGCCATCAGGCAGTGGTGGCTTTGGTCAGGTCCGTGTGTGTTTGCTTCCTGTGGCTCTCAGTGCCCAAGTTCCACAGCTTTTCCCCGAGAGCTCCCAGTCATGTCCCTCCTCCACCCCCCATCCCCCCTCAGCCTGACTGTTAGTCCTGTTTCCTGCAACACAACCAAAGGTGCTTGTTTATATGGTACTCATTCAGGGGCCCTACTAATGAGAAAAAAAATATCTTTTGGTGGATTGCTACTGTTTTCAGAGTCTGACAAAACTGCTTGAATAAGACTCTGTGTTTTGCACAGGAAATGGAAGAGGCATGAGAAACGGGAAAATCTGTCCACTGTAGTCAAAGGTACCTCCTGCCTCTCCCATATACATCTAGTATTTGCTGCTTTTCCAGGGTACACATTAAATACACACAGATTTGCATGTACCAGTAAGAGATATTGAGCACTCCCACATCAGTAAGATTTGATGGGAATTATGAACATGTGATACTTGCAAAGGGTATGGCCCCAATTTACAAACAGGTCAGAGTGAAGAGAGTCATATGAGTGTAAACATGATTATATGTCCACTGAATTATTTTCTGTTTAACAGTGAAGCATTTAGGGCTTGAGTAAATGACACTACTAAGGAATGTGTTGTTATCCTAAGATTCAGATGCTGAGCAGGAAAATATTGTGGTGAAATCATTATGCAAAAGAGAATAAGTGGTCTTTGAAGAATGCAGACCTTTGAAATCCAAGAAGCATAAAGTAGTCCATGTGCTGCAAATATCCCTGGATTTACATGTGAAGAAAAATTCTTGATATAGAATTGATACTATAATTCTGCAGAAAGTTCAAATTCCATATTTAAATATTGTAGCTCATGTCTCTCTCTGTAAAAACAGCGATGAGCCCAATTCTCCTCACTATTCTACAAAAATGAAAGCAGCACTAAAGCTGTGGTTCACGTTGGTTGAAGTGAAAGAAAACCAGTCTGGCATCTTTGCTCATCAGTTTCTGTGGCCTAGTCAAACCATGCTAAGTCCATCAAATAAGAGGTTAAATCATGCATTTGCTTTCTCCCTATTTCAAATTTCACACTAAGAAAGCACAAGCTTCTCTCTTGAGATGTCTCTGCTCACACAGTAGCACCTTTGATTCAAGAACTTGCCCTTATGTTCTGTTTTTAGAAGAAGCCACATAAAGTCCAGAAATGTGTTGTTTCTGTTGGACTGCCTTTAGGAGGCACAAACAAAAGTCTAGTTGTGTGTTTGTGTTCCCCATGATTTGGCAGGTTTTTATGCCTTCCTGCTGAGCAGTGGCTTCTGGCTGCCCCATAAATTATGCCTGTGCTTGCTATGACAGGGGGAAACAGAAGCAGCTGCTGTTCCAGGTGATGCCGGAGTTCTGTGAGGAAACTCACATTGTTGCACATTCTCTTCTCTATTTCTCCTTCTTTGTATGGGTGTGGCCATCCTGCCACAACATGGTGGTGGGCTTGTGATTAGAAATAAACAGTTTTTTTAGATTCATACTTGAAGAGCTCTACCCTGTCTGATCATACTGGGCTTTTTCAGCCCTGATTCTAGAGTTTCCTGAAAGCATCCTGAGAGCTGCAGTGAGACACTCTGGTGCCAGAGTCCCTCCATCCCCTGCCAGTCGTTCCTCTGCCATATCCCTACACACTCTCCCACCTCCACCAGTGCCACCAGATCAGCTGTTATCCTGAATGTGAACTCTTCTTCTCATGTGATGGCAGAAAGGCTGTGGAGTCATAGCCTATTTCTCCTCTCTGGCTTCTCTCCTGGAACATGGTAGAATCAGGTAAAAGATGAGCCAGAAATGCCCTTCTTGTCCTCCCTCCCACTTTGCCTGACCTTGTTTAGGGCACGATTTTCATATGAACTAAATTGCAAGTGAGCCAGCTCAGCTTTGCCCACATGGCAGCTATTATACCATCACCAAAATGCTTGACTTATTTAAAGCTCTGTGTGGTCAAGGATTATGCAGCTGTTTAAAGAGGGAGGGATGTGCACTGAATAACCTTGCAGGATGGGTCTCCTAGTGCTTTATCAGCAACAGGAGGGGCAGTCTGGGCTGATCTGCTATACAAAGGACTGGGAAGAAGGAAAGCTTACCAAACCAAGGCAGGAATGCCCAGCATGAAGCCAAAGGTCTGTCAGGCTGCTTACCAACATGTGCCAGGTGATGTGTCTGGCAGGAGTGATTCACTGTGGGTCACCACTGTTTACTTATTCATATTGCTAACCTTAAAAAAGGGAATAATTTAGTAGGAGCTGGCAGTTAGAGCATTTGGTGATTCAGGGTGAAAGAAGCATTTAGAAAAGGAATCTATCTGTGAAAGGACAGTAGCAGCTGACCAGAAACCTGTGAGTTGGATTCAAAGGGCTAAATTCTGCTCTGAAGCAAAAATTATTCATAAATTAGCAGTCAAAAGATAATTGGAACTGTGCATATATGCCATGAGCATTGGAGCTCACAGAGATCTCAAGGTGCAAATCAGCGTGGAAAGGAAAAGCATTACAGGGGAGATGAACGTGGTGTAAAAATACCAGCAAGAAGTCAGAACCTTTGGATTTGAAAGTAGATATGAGCTGAACATGTAAGAGTGGGATTTGAATAATGAGGCAATTAATTATTTCTTGGCATTTTAGAGTCTGATCCTAGTAATTTCATCAGGAATTTCCTATTCCTAACAGTATTGCAAAACTTAAAGCTGTATTTAAAGATGTAAGTATCTGCCTGAGCAGGTAGGTGTCAGTGATTTAGGTAGGAGTAGATTGCATTGGCATAGGTTGGTTCCACTATGGCAAATTACTGGTAGATTGTTGGTTATTGTACCTTTTCTTTAAATTGAAATTGGTTATTTTCTCTTACTCCTAATAGTGCTCTTGACTGTTGCTGTCTCTGTTCTTCTTGCCCAGTCCAGTTAGATTTCTGTGGGCCACGAAGAGATTGTAATATTTGATTATGCTTTATTCCTACTTTTAGTTTTGTGGGTTTGACCCCCTGCTAACTTCCCTCCAAGACAACATGTACAAACCATTCTATTTTTGTGAAAACACTGCACCTCTTTTGAAACTGGACCATTAATCCTCTATTTAGTTGCAACAGAGCTTTTTGTATTGCATAATCCTTAACACAGCTCGGTGTTCCGTGGCACAACTTTGCTCACAGCTGATTCCTCAGGGTGATGTCAGTATGGGTCTGTAGAGGAAGACAGCAGCAACATTGATTTCTTCTAGTAACTCTATACAAAAGTAAAAGCTTTCCCTGCAGCAGGAGTGTATAGGAACTGTCTAGTGGACTGAAAGCACAGAGACAAGAGCCAGGAATTCCCGAGATTGATTTTTGGTGCTTTCTTTGATTCACTGAGGTCACATCCCCCAGGGTAGGTGCAAATGAAGATGGGGAGCTCCCAGCACAGCCAGCCCTGCTCCATGGCCCTGTGGCTTCTGGGCTCCTGGGCTTCCTGGGTGCATAGCCAGTGAGCCCCGAACCTGCCAGAGGAACACCCATCTCTGCATCCGCCCATACAGCCCAGGGAGCTTAAAATATCCCCCTCTGAGCTTTTATGGAGATTGCCTTTGTTTTCACTGAACTCAATGAGATTTTTGCCGTGGACCTCAGTGTAGTCAAAGCTAAACAGAGGTGAAGTGAACCCACCCACTATCAGTTTGGATAAGACAGGGTTAAGTATATCCCCCTGCCTGGCCTGGGACACCAACCAGACAAACTTCCTACTTTTTTATTCATCCGTATATTTTTGAGAGCCAGCACTATTTTCAGGGTGTGCTGAACAGGTAATCCTTAGCTACATGGTGAGCACTGTTAACAATGACAGTCTGTGCCAGTATTGTTAATAAAATTTACATTTCTAATGTGTCTTTTCATTTGTTTTCAAACCATCTATTCCCCTCTCAGAAAGATTATGCAATTAGATTGTGTGTCTTCCAGTCTGCAGTCTCCTTGCTTTGTGTTAAGAGTGAGGGGAAAAAAAATCTTACTTTCAGGTGTATTTAACTTAATCAGGAGTAAAAAGTAACTTTGGTAGTTTTGGTATGTTTTTACATACAGAGTTATCTCCGTGTATTAATTATTTCATGTCTTGGGATGGAAGGTAAGAAAAAGTGTGATTCAATGTAGATGCTCTATGGATTCTTTTTTCTTACCTTACCTAAACTCTCCTTTTCTTGCAGAAAGAGGACCTCCAAATATATGAAAAGTACTGTCAGAACAAACCAAGATCTGAAGCTCTCTGGAGACAGTGTGGAGACAGCATCTTTTTTCAGGTGGGATTTCATTGCAGGCTAGCAGTGCAAGACTCATAAAGCTCGTTTTCCTTCTGTATCTCTTCTTTCTTTAGAAAGCTTAGAGCAATACACAGACTTTTCTGCATGCTTCTTGTACTGAGGGCAGGTACTCAGAGTGTGTCAAGGTGCTCTGTACAGGAGATTGGGCAGGTAGAGCAGATTTCCTGCTCAGGAGCCTGACTGCAGGCTATACCCAAACCAAACAAGTGCTGGCTTCTTTGCAAACGCCAGCTGATTGCAATCTCATCAGCAAGGAATGCCAGATTTCGACACTAAGTCGAACCTTAACATTAGCTCTTGTTTAGATGTATTTTCACTGTGGCATAAATAACCTGGAAACTCCTATGCAGATTGAACAAATTTTTCTCTCACTTAATTCACAGATATATAATCTCAGATTGTCAGATGATAATGATCTTGGTGTCTTACCTGTGTTTCAAGAAACAATTGTGTTTTTCTACCCTGTTATTTCTTACAGGAATGTCAGCGTAAATTGGATCATAAACTCTCACTAGATGCTTATCTCTTAAAGCCAGTCCAGAGAATCACCAAGTATCAGTTGCTGTTAAAGGTAAGTTCTCCACGGCAGTGCAAAGATTTCCAATGCATAGCATTTTACTTAAAGAGTTGCAAATCAGTCAGGACTACCTGGAAATAAATCCTCGCTCAGTTCTTCAGCAAACACTTTGCAATGTTCAGTTGTAAAATAGTAGAAAACAGAAAAAGAAGGGACTTGCATTTTAGAATAGGAACTGCTATTTCTTAGCAGTACTTACATACTAAGCAATAGAAGTATACTATTATATGTATAGCTTTCTCTATATAAAGATATTTTACACAGTAAATAAAAATATTGTCTTATTTATTGTTTTATTTATCTTTAAATAAAATCTATTGTTTTATTTATCTTTAAACAGAAATTGAAGTTGGCTTTTTTGGGTCAGTATATGGTCTTACAGTCTGAAAACAGGAACTGATGCCTTAAATCCTGTCTCTAACATCTGTCCCTGTTTAACAAAACTCTTTCAGCTCTCTGAACTGATATTTTCCCATGGTTGTGACTCAAACCTTTCAGGAGGAGCCACTCCCTTTTGCTGCTTCTTTTTAAAAGACCCAGCTAGGAACAAATTGTAACTTTTCCAGGAGATGGATACGTGAAATTCCCTCTTGATTTGGCTGGAACCCTGAGTGGTCCATGCTTGAAATTGTGGTCTGAACTGGGCAACAGGAAATATAGAACTCAAAACAATGACTTTTTTTTAAGATGATGGCTTAAATTTCTATCTTCATTTTCTCAGTTCTTAAAAATAATACTTATTGTCTTTCCTTATGAGAAGGTCATGAAGGTGAATTACACGCTGTTCTCAAGCTGCTGGGATTAATGTAGTGTTGTGCACTGTCAGGAAATTTAGCATTGAAATTTGCAATGAAGATTTTAGGCTGCCATTTAAATTGCTAGCAGCTACCATGGCACTGCTCAAATTGTGCCAGTGCAAGTCATGTGAGGACCTGGCTGGCCCTTCTTGTGCAGTATTTCTCCAAGCTGTTTACTGACTTTATGCAAAACTATAGAATCCAAATATTGAAGGGGGATATTGACATGGATAAAACTTCATGGATTCCAGCAGATTTACATCAACATACTCCAGAAATAAATTTGCCTCTATTTCTTGAAACTAATCTGCAAGAATGGAAAAAGTGTCAAGGTCTCCAGAAAAGCAAGAATAAACCAGTTTCTGCTTTTAGTTTGAAATATGACTGTAAATAAAACCAAGATTAGATCAAGGAGTAAAATTCTCAGGCAAAACAGGTCACAGCCATTGGGGTTTGAAGCTGGTCAGACCAGTTTCATACTTAGCAACAACACATTGGCATGGGCATTTACCTTGTCAGGGATTATGAGATCTGTGAAGGTGATGCATTCTTTTCCTGGTAGCAGGAGCACTTAAACATGTAGAAAAATTGAAGTCAGTGAAAAATTGATAACAAAGAAGTGCTTAAGAAGCTGTGTGCCTTGAGTGGTGGGCAGACTAGATTTAAATTTTGGGTCACAATTATTGCAACCCTCTATTTTCAACAGTTTAGCTAATATGCTCATGCTGATGAAAGCAGCATGCTCACTGTACAAGGAGCAGAGATCCATCCTCATCCTAGAAAGTGTGCAACAGGTACTATAGGAATGAATCCTGCTTTTACCTTCTAATGTCTCGTTACCCAAGCACTTGAGGAGAGGCTGTTGCTGTTTGGGGTTTGCAGGAACTACCTTCTTGGGGCCCCATTTTAGGGTAACACAAGTGCGTCACCATTTGGATTAAATTATTTCCAAACTCAAAATGTGGAATGTCGAACCTGCCAAATTCAGATTAGAAATTAATTTATATTTTTAACAGTGGTAAGTACCTTGTGGAACTACTTGCAAAGGAAAATGGAGAATTCTCCAGCATCTGAAATAATTATATTAAGTTTGTTTTCTAGCAGATGTGAAGAAAAAAACCCTGGAAGTAAAACCCTCTGACATGCAAGAAGTTCATTGTAAATATGTCAGAATGGTCCCATCTCATCTTAAATGAACACTTGAAAATGGCCAAAAAGTCAAAATGTGTGTCCTCAATGACAATCCTGGTGAATGTCCTGTTTGGTTTTGTTTGGGGTTTTTTACTCCCTTTTTGTTTTCCCAGAGCTCTGCTACTTTGTCTATACGGCACAAATTTCAGGGAGGATTGTCTTATGGTGTCTTCTGGTACAAGAAGTTCTCAAGTAGTTTCCATATCTCTTTTTAATCAGGAAATGCTGAAGTGCAGCAAGAATTCAGAGGGTACTGCTGAATTGGAAGAAGCCTTGGCCACGATGCTTGATATCATCAAATCAGTAAATGATTCCATGCACCAGATAGCAATCACAGGATATGAGGTACTATTTGCTGTTGCTCCTACTCTGGTCTTGAGTAATCCAATGCTCCTCCCACCACTGATTATGCTGTGCCTTTGGCTGGTACACTTTGCAGGAGCCTGTGCCACATTCCTGAAGGATGCCACTCAGTGGCATGTTGTGATTGCCAAAAATACTTGTCAGCACACCTGTCATGTGGAGGTGGGGTGTGAGTGTGGGGAGGTAGTGGGACAAATGTGAGGCTTCTGTGTAATTGCACCCAAAACTCATTTGTAGGTGAGAGGTGCAAGTGTGACAGACATAACTTAACAAATTTGCTGAAACTTTGTGACCTCTGTGCAGCTTGACAGTTTTCAAGTCTTTTGCACTGAGGGAAGAAAATTTATCTTCCACTTAAAGTGGATAATAGAATCCATCCCAGTCACTGGCAAGCTTGTTATCTGAAATACGAAATAACAACCACAGTACAAATCAAAGGGAACAAATCTCTCTCTCTCTCTATCTGCTGATGCTCCATTGAAGTCATATGATTTTCAAGAACTAGTGTTGCCTACATAAAATAAGCCCTTAAGTGAGAAGTGGAAGTGATTGACACATAAAGGAGAAACATGCCTGGCAAAACGAGGCCTGAGGGTCATGTGGTTGCCCATTTTGAAATAGCTGCAGGGTGAAAATGTCAAGAAAGAAATAATATACTGAGAAACTGGGTTCAAAGAATTATTACATCAGAGTAACGGTTTAGTCTAGACACCAGGAAAACTATTTTGTGCAGAATGCAACTTCCTGAGAAGGTGCTGGGGTCTACAGAGACTATGTGTGGGTGGGAAGTTATTCTGTTTTTCAGGATGGGAGTGGCTTCAGGAGTTTTGATTTCTATAGTTCTCTTTCATGCAAGTGCATCTGGTAGCTGAGGAACCCATGCTCCTGTCAGCATGAGTTTATAAATAAATTTAACTGCTTACTCAGTGGCATGTCAGAGATCCACTGCTGCACAGAGCTGGAGATGCTCCTGCGGACTGTGCATTACATTTGAACTGAGAATGTGAGTTCTTCCTCCAGTAGCTGTACTGGTTGAAGGTGAAGCAGTGGCCACCTCATTACACTGGTAAACACAGACTAGATGTGGTGCCCGTGGATCAGAGAAACATCACAGATCATAAGCACAACCTTAGATCCCCCAAACCTGACAAATTTAAATAAAGCATATGTTTACCTCATTCTGGTTATGGCTAAGTCTAAGTGTCTCAGAGATTCATTTTAGAAAAACTCTTTAAAGCCTGGATATTATTATTGCAGACTTGAACGAGTCAACATGGGCGTGGGAGGCTCATGGATACAGGACAGAGTTTCCACTGTTTCTTATTCATTCCCAAAGAGAAGGGTAGCTTTCCTCCCATGTTTCCCAGTTTAAATGTATGAAGTTACAGCAATTTCACAAAAAAATTTGGTTTTAAACTGCTCTGTAAGGGATGGGCAGAAGAGCTTCCCCAAGAAAGGTATCATATTATCCTAAGCAGAGGGGTTCTAGCCAGTTTGCTGTCCACATAAATGTTGAGGTCATCCTTTTGCCTATTCCTTGCTTTCAAATCTCAGAGTAGTTTTGTACTCAGGAATTCAACAGAGCATTCCTGTTCCTTTTAAACTTTTACTTTTGAATTTTCCAGCCTTCCATGAAATGCCAGATAGTAGCTCCTAGGACTAGATTTTTGCTTCTGGTTTCTTAGCTGAACTGAAAAAGCATTGCAAAGGGGGACATAGCTGCTGTTTAGCCCAATGCTGACAGCATTCCTGAGATGGTTTGTTACATGATTATTCAATGGGGTGAAAGTGTCAAAGAGGATGCACCCAATAATTATTTCTTCTCCCTGTTCCACCTGTCCCAGGCGCTCAGCTGTGGTGCCAAATAAACACCTCCCATAGCTGATGAAACCACACCCCATCTTGTGGAGTCTTTCCCACACAGCCATGATAGAAATACTTGGCTAGAACACCTTTCAGGGAGGGATATTATACCAGCAGGAAAGCAGGTTTTGTGGCAGCTGATAAATGCTCCTAATTGCATAGGATATTCTGCTTCTTGGACTTGTGCACATGCAGACTTGAGGAGCTGAACTGTTGCGTAAGAAGTTTCTAACACGTAAGTCTCGGGTTGGTTTGGTGGTTTCTGGGTTTTATTTGTTTGATTTTTGTTTGGTTGGTTTTTGTTTGTTTGTTTTTTAATTTTTATTTTTAGTCAAAGCCACAAAAAAAAAAAGTAGAATAAAGCTTGGAGAGCAGAAGTTTTACAGATGTTTGCTATTATTATCCCAACATTGGTATATAATCTGGCCTGCATAGTTTGTCCATGAGTTATCATGGGAGATACATATGAGTTATCATATTTATCTCTCATATTTCATAAACATGAGATACAGTGTATTGTTCTTAGAGAGGGTAATTATGTTTGAGATAGTGATCAAATCCTTCACTTTAAATTAACTTCCTTTAGGACAAAATATTGCTGCCCACTAGAAGAAATTACCAGAAACAGCATCCTCCTCTCCATTTGCTGCCCACACTAAAGAGAGAGTCCAAGGCTTGTGGGCTGATATTCAAAGGCTGCCACCCCTGTCCATCCTCTTTCTCTCTGCAGTGGCAGCCTCCCACTTCACTTGCTGTATCCCAATTCCAGATACAAGACTGGAGACAGACCTATCACAAGAGTTATACTGAGCTGGATCTCAGTGCTGTTCTTAACAGTGCCTGGGGTGACAGCAGCTCTCACCATTGTCAGAACTGTGTAGAAAATATGCTTGTTTGTTTTTTTAATTTAGCTTTACGTACCAATATGCTTTTCACAGGCTTGCAGTTTATACCTGCATGCATGTATAAATACAAACATCCACAGTCCTGTATGCACAAATAAAAGATCCAACTCTATATATTAGAGATGGGAGACTCTTATTGAAATTACTGAAGTTCTTTGAATAGTTTGGAGAGTCTAATAATACCCTGATATAGAGTGGAAAAGTACCTAGTTAAGACCTGTTTTTGCAGTGGGATCTATGGTAGAGGAGGGGGAGGGAGAGAGAGAACAGGTTGCAATCCGTAGTTTAAGAAATTGGACATTCCCGCTTGGAGCTAACATCTTTACCTTATAGTCAACAGAACATACAGATGTTGAAAATAAGTGCTTCAATAATGCACTGGGCTTATTCCCTCAACTTATTATACAAAGCATTCCTAGGAAAAACTTGCTGGTAGGATAATTATGTTTATCATTACTTGTTGAAGCCCATTACCATAAATGTGTTGCCATATCCTTTATCCACACTTTACTACACTCTTAACACTGAACTGTGCTGGTGGCATCAGAGCTACATATTTGTTGATTAATATCAGTTGAGGTATTTACCCATCAGTGGTCCTCAGACAATTTAGAAAGGTCTTGTTACTGCTTAGTTTCACTCTCCCTCAGGTACTTTTATAGCTCCTTGGTGCATTCACTCCCTCTTTGCCCAAGGCTGTGCAGGGTTGCATAGTTTGCAGATAGTGAGCCAGGAAACTATTGACAAAGCTTATAAAAGCTATTTTGCAATAGGAGGGAATCACACACCTACATACCTCTGGGCACCAATCCGTGACTTCAGACATCTAAGCTCTTTCAAGGTTTTGCCCACAGGTGGAAGAAGCTCCAGAAACTGAAACAAGATCTTCCAGAGCCAGGGCCTTTGCTTGAGCATCTGGACTGCACTAGGCCTTCATACTGCCTTGGAGTCAGGAGTCTTGAAACCCTTTTTTGTCAGAAGAAGTCTCCTCTGAGGTCATCAAAGGGGACAGCCTGTCCTGAGACAGACCTTAGATGCTAACTATGAATGGGGAGACAAACTGAGAATTATGGACATGGAAACCAGTGGGTTAATGGTTATATGAAGAAACCACACAGGTTTAGCAAGGGGACATGTGCACTCTCCAGCACAAAGGATGCCCAGGCACATGCCTCTGCCTGGAAGCCTAAACACCATTAGAGGAATGAATTGTGCCTGGGATTACCCTATTGGAATGTGATGTACACTCTCTTGGTTTCTAGGGCGATGTCAGTGAGCTTGGCAAGCTGTTGATGCAGGGTTCCTTCAATGTGTGGACCGACCACAAGAAGGGGCACAACAAGGTGAAGGACTTGGCTAGATTCAAACCAATGCAGAGACACCTCTTCCTCTATACAAAGATGCTACTTTTCTGCAAGAAACGGGAGGAGAACACAGATGGCCACGAGAAGACAGCTTCGTACAGCTTTAAAAATTCATTAAAGGTAATAAATGCAGTAATGGTGGGGGAGATAAATAAGTCTGGTGTTCTCACAAGACAAGGATGTTTCCACGTGGAGTTTAAGCAGGTGCATATATCTGGGGCTGTCTCACACCCCTAAGTAAGTTCCCATTTAGTTTTGGTCTGGAGACAGACCAATCCATATGTCCTGCAACCCCAGACATGAACCTTGTTTTTTGCAACTAGATACAAATGGGCATCCTGTGTATTCTTGCCCACCATCCCATAAAGAGAAGCAAGACTGAATGGACCTGCATCTCTGGTTGTTCTGCCTGTGGGTATCCTCTAAGTGTAATTCTACTGCAGGTTTTACTATTGAGATAGTTGAGCAGGTCTATTCTGTGACAGTAATAGCTACAGATGAATCAGTGCAGTAGAAGTGCCCTTTTATTTGCAAGAGTGGCATTTCCAGATATGAGTCAGGACATTTTATGGTGGGATTCACAAGCAGGCCAATTTTCCCTTTAAGCACATTGGTGTGACACTTGTGACTTTAGCCAACTGATATGGATCATGAAGTGTAATGCTGCAAACTTAATACAGGATAACCAGACAGGAATTGTAATAGAACCTGGTTCAAGAGTTGAACCAATTCATATAAACATTTGTAGTTTCTTTCTGTGGAGAGAGAAGGAATGGTGGCATAACACTGTCTAAATCTTCAAAGAAATGCTGAGGTAAATCAAAAACAAGAAGGATGAACGAATACAGGAAGAAGATGGGAAGTAAAGTAGCAACTGAACTTCAAAATTGTGGCAAAGAATATTTCATTTAAGAAATCTAGAATTATTTCCTTCAGGTTTTTTGTGTTTGGATTTGCAGTTCAGTCATTAAATCTCACAAAGCCCTGTTCCATTCCTCATCCTCTCCCACCTTAACGGGTCAGTGATGACAAAGGAAAATTCAGTCTTCCCAAAACTGAAAATTTGTCTAAGTGGACAAGAGCCAGGATAGGATTGAAAACTGACCCACAGATGAAGCAATGAAAGAAAAGAGGATAAACTCATGAACAGACATTAGCTTGGGTTACTTTTGAACACTCTTTCCCCTTAATCAAAAAGATGAACAACAAATTAGATATTGAGAAATAACATGTTCTGAGTTTTAATAACTCACTAAAGTGTATAAGTGAATGCAACCTTTTCAAAATGCTTCTCAGAGGATTGAGTTTAAAGACTATTGAAATTTTCCAGATTTCAGCTTCTTCTTTTTTGTTTTGAAACAGATGAGCACTGTGGGCATTACTGAAAATGTGAAAGGGGATAACAAGAAGTTTGAGATCTGGTATAATGGCAGAGAAGAGGTCTATATCATTCAGGTAATGACAATAATTTTTTTTTCCCAAGGACTATATACTTCCTTTCAATTGAATTGTTTTTAAGAATGTTTACTGTCCTGTACACTCCAGAAACAATAGCCATTGAAAGCTTCATTGTTGTGTGGGCATTGAGATTGCCAATTTATTATTGTGAAAATGGTCATGATTTTGGCTAAAAGAGGAAATAGAGTAGTGGGAAATCTCTTGGAATGCTAGACAGAAAAGCATAGACAGGACCTTAAATTCATTGTCACTCTTCCATCTCGAAGAGCATCCTCTGCTTTGCTCAAAGCTGGCCCCAGTGTTCCAATCCTTGGGAAAATTGAGAGCAAACATAGGTCAGGGCAGCACAGTGATTGGCAGCACATTTTAACTGGATCTGCTTTGCCCTGTCCTCTTGTGTTCTCAGGCATCTTCTGTTGAGCTGAAAAACACCTGGATTTCAGAGATTCGCAAAGTCCTGACAGGACAACTGGAAGCATGTAGAGGTAGGACACACAGAGCAGGATCTGGTAATGTTGCCTTCCTTCTGGAGCTGTGTGTGACAACACTGAGCTGGGACGAGTACAGGTACAGGGCTGACCTGTACCACCAGTGAAACGGGCAAGAACAGATCTCCAGTGTGAGGACCAGCTGGGTGGTTGCAGCATTGCTGGGATTTAAACCCTTGTCCTGGTCAAAGAAAATTTCTTGGAACTTTAGAAGTGGCATTGATAATTATTCCATTCACAGTTAGTCCAAGGGACATTCTTTTCCTCTGTTCTCCCTCTCAAGCTACAACTCTAGGAACATCCATTTACACCAGCATGTGAGGAGTTGGAGTCCCAGTCTTCACTTTGTGCCTGCTCACAAGACCTGGCACAAAAGATCTTTGTCCATGTCCATGGCTGAACATAGCAACTGTTCCTCTCCATCCTACTGTTTTCTTTACTTTGTTTGGGCTTGAAGGTTTTTATTTTCAATCTACTCACCCACCTTATGTTTTAAATGTCAATCAGTTATCCCATCTTTTTATCTTGGTGACCTCCCTGTAAAACAGGGTTGGTGACATTTCCCTCTCTCACAGAGATGTCACAACAAAGGTGGTTTTTGATGTGTTCAACACCATGAATGATCTAAGCCTCATAAGTACCTAAAGTAAAGACACCCTTTTAATGTAAGATATTGAACCCCAGACAGAAAAATTCAGCTAGATTATTCCAGATAGTAAAAGAACATAGTCTTGAAAGCTATTGGAGATACTATTCTATTTATTCTCTTAGACAAAAAAGCCTCACAGCTGTGCCTAATACAGGCTTTTCCTGGGCCCTGGCATTGCTTGTCATCTTGCTCTGTCATTTTCTGCTTCTGTCATACCTCTCTTTGCAAGGTCAGCAAAGCCTCTCCACCCACATCCTTCAAATTCCTAAGCAGAGTTTGTTCTAGGTGAAAACCTGTGCCTGTGCTTTAACTTTAGAAGTCACCTTTATTTTAATTGTCTGTTTCACAGAGACAGTGAGTTCTTGCAACCTCCTTCAGTGGAGGGAAACAACTATGTACATGAGCCTCAGCAATTCAATCCAACCCAACAAAATACTTACTTACAATGCTTACTACTGAGGTTTTTTGTTACTGTTCTTGTCCTCATCCTTTCTCCTTTTAATTCTGAATTTCACTATGATCAGTTCAGTGTGAACTGCTGAGGACAGAACTCAAAATTCTTCTAAGCGCAGTTTCAGGACTTGATCTAGGGACTTTTTGATATGGTTTGTAATATTTACTCCTGAGGTATAAAAGCTGGTGTTGCTTAGGCTACTGCAGTAGAGAGAAGAGAAAATGTACATGTTTAATAGGAAAAAGTGCTAATCCTCCATGTGTGTTTCTAGGCAAAGAAAATGAAGCTCACAGTTGAGCATGTGTGAAATATTTGTAGCATAAAAGACCTATTAGCTAGAGTTACTATGCATTCTCCAGAGAAAAATACTCAGAAATCAAGATTGAAAGTTTTTTAAAGAATTTATGTTTTGATGTTCTCTATTGTTTTGTCTTAAGATCATAGAATTCTAGAATATTTCTGCCTTAAGATCCTAGGATTCTAGAATATTTCTGTCTTAAGGTCATAGGATTCTAGAATATTTCTGTCTTAAGGTCATAGGATTCTAGAATATTTCAGATTTCAAGGGACCTCAAGACATCACAGTCTAAGGTCCTGCTCAAAGCAGAGTCAGTTATTGGCCAAACCACATTACTCAAGACTTTATCCAGTCTGGTCTTAAGAACATCCAAGGATGACTTTCATCCTACTCTATGAGTAAAGTCAAGCTTCCCTTCATTGTGAATCCAGCAGAACAGCAGTCAGAGGGTATAACTTGTATCTCATACGCTGTTGCAGCTCTTCCCATTGCCTTTTTCCAAACAATCACATGAATCAAGGCCTTTATTACAATACTGATGTCAGGAAGCACATGCTTTGTCCTGTGGTTTTACACAGTTATTTCTAGTTCCAATGACTCATGAAAGAAGAGACTATAATCCAAGACTGGATATTTCTCCAACTGTGCATTGTAATGAGAGAAGGAAGAGGGATATATTTGTTTGTCTGGCTGTTTTTAATGACTGTTGTTAGGAGTTGCACAGGCAGTTGGGATGTTGGAAGGAACCAGCTGAGATGAATGAGTGAAGGGCAAAGAAGGTGGCCAAAGTATGTGATAAATAGTTTAACACATGGGTCATTTGTGTCCAACCCTCGGTGTATGTACAGCCCCATCACATATTGCAGTGAGCATGGAATGCCAACAAGGCTTTGGGTAACACTGTGGTCCATCAATCCCAAAGAATGTAGTTGTCTCTTGAAGGCAAAGGAATTACTGATGCAGCTTAAGGGATCTGTGCAAGGCTGTGGATCAGTTGCCAAAGTCAGGAATGGAGCTATTTCCAACTCCCCACCCAGAATGCACATTTCTCCCCCGCCAACAAAAGACTTCATTGAGTTTAATCTTTTGGTGCTGCCCCTCACCCCTTATCAGTTCTTCTTTCATTGAAAGGAGATTCATCTTCTTACACAGCAAAATAGCCTTGGGATCTCAGCAACCTGAGAGTTTGAAAGCAGCTCCTTCCATTGCTTCCTCACTTCTCAGAGTCTGACTCTCCTGGCCCTGAAATACAGGCTGACAGCATCTTTCTTATCATTTTTCTTCACTCAGAACTTACTGGACATAGGTACAAGTTGTTACTACTTGACAACTATGCAGAAAGAGTGAACAAGTGGCACCTAAACAACATTTTCTTATTTCTGTTTGTCAAGGATGCTGAGCAAAAGCATTCTGCAGAGGGATGGGGGTATATCCCACTACATGGCTGTGTGTGCAAAAGGACTGGTGTACATGCATTGCTAAATGCAGAAAAACCTGTGAGCCACAAAACCTGTATTCTGGGAAAAATGCCATTATATCCATTCTCTAGATCCATATAGTGCAATTAGCTAGGAAGAGGTACAGAGGAAAGAGAAGGAGGTAGAGCAATAAATCTCTTCTGCACTGAAAAAATATGAGTGGAAGAGGTGTTTGGGTGAGCTAAGGTTTCATTAAGATCATCATATGCCTTTTCTTCAAGTACAAGCATTCCATTTTGATTGCAGTGGCAGTCAAAATCTCTTCTCTCTTATTTTTCTCTCTTCCCCACCTTCTACATAAACACAGAAGCAATTTATACAATTTGGAGCAATTTCCTTTAATTTTTTCTTTACCAGAAGCAAGTCAACTGCACCAAAGAATCACGGAGAGTGTATACCATGCACCGATGGATTCCAGTGCAAGCAGGTAACCACAGCTACCATGGCACACTCAGGGCCATGTTTTGTCTTGCCTTTGTGCTTTTGCAGTACAAAAATTCTGAGGGTTTTGTATTTAGCTTCCTGGGTATGAACTTACTTGGTTGTCTTCAAATTCTTTAAAGATAAATTCATAGTAAATACACATAAAGATTTTGCTCAGGGGGGGGACTAAAATCACAATTCTGCATTGATTAGCTCAAGTTTAGGCAAAATGTATTGGAACGTTTCCAGATGTTAAATGGAGCTGTCAGCAAATTTTTGTAATGGCCCAATTGCTGGGCAAGTTTAATGTAAGTTGGCACAGGATATCACTGTAACATTTTAGCAGGATCAACCAAACCAAGAGGTCCAAGGTAATACAGCCAGCCTTTGAGGGCTGTACAACTCCATGCAAGAAATATTAAACACGTGTAGTGCTAAATCCTGCACCGTATTTTCTCTAGGCTTGGTTACATTTGCTTTGTTTAAGATTTAAGGGTGGAAATCTTTCAGCAGAACCACCTTGGGGATAGGAGAAATTTATCCCAGTAAGATATGAAATGCAAGCACAAAAATGTTTCAAAATAATCCAGACGTGTGTCCTTCTTATAAGGCTCCTAAAGTGAGATTTTTTCCAGAGCAGAAATTATAGAAAAAATATGTAAACAGCAAATTAATTAACTCCAGGAAGAAAGGCCGTGTGATTAGCTATTTATCCTAGAATGGATTAAACCAAAGGAAAAATGAAGCACTTGTTGTCCTCACTCTGCCAACTGTGCCAGAGGAGGAGAGGTCAGATGCTCCTGCTCCAAATGCCAGGTTATTATAGGAACAGGAAGAATACAGTAAGTCTTCATGAAAGAACAACATTCTGGGCTGTCATGAATGGAACAAGGTTTGGAGTGTAGTGTGTGTCTCCAAGAGAAGCAAGGACAGGGGAATTGCAGCAGAAGTTGGCTTTGCACTAGCTGATGTGAAATGCTGGATCCAGAATTCCTCAGACTGTGGAACCCCTTCTGCAGCCTGTTTTGAGATGCTGGGTGAAGGAGGAGAAGAAAGGAAGCCACCTCATGGGCACAGTCTGTGTTTGTGACTGATATGGCCAAGCAGCCCCAGTTGTGAAAGGTGCTGTAGGTAAGCCAGTGGCAGACAGTATTAGCTAGAGAGCAGACATTATCATCAGAACTCTGCCAGTGGTTGGAAAATAATTCATCATTGAAATTTTATCTAACCAATAGACACCCTCTTCTGGGTTGCCTGTGTGTAACAGTGACTGTTGCTTATCGGGAATCGTCAAACCCGTGCTGTGACATTAATGAAATGTTTGCAGGATGCTCTCCCCTCCCCAGGCTGTATCTGTTCCATGACAAAGACTATCCCCTTTACTTGTTTATGTGCCACCACAACACTTGGGACTGCAGTTCCATGAGATAAGGCAGGGCTGGTTTGACTCAGGATTGGAGCTGAGGTGTTGGCAAGAGGGACACTTAGAGCCAGTGCCCATAATACAGGCAGTTATTGAATGTCCCTGAGTCCTGTTCAATCTATTTCAATTCTCTCTCTCTGTAAATTCTTCCCCAAAGTTTCACTGTTAAATCCTAAAATGAGATGCCCTGAGGTATCTATTGCTGCTGTATCTCTCTCAAGGGATGGTTGCTGCATTTCAGTGATAATGAAATGATCCCTTTGTATTGTTTTCTAATCTATTTAAACATATGAAACTTAAATAGATTATTGTTCTAACTGCTTAACTATCTTCTTTGTTGGAAATGACTGATTCAGTCATACATCCATGTAAAAATATCCTCTGCACATAGATAAACACAAACACTTGGAGTTTGACTGCAGATGCTGTTTCAGAAAAGCTCGTGTGTTTTCTTGGTGACTTTCCCACAGCTGTAAATCTTTAACTCTGTCAGCTGCACATCTCATAGTTATCTCAGCCCAGCTGAGAAGGAACAGAGAAAAAAGAATAAGGAAATGTGAGTGTGCTTTGGATTTGTTCCCATATTTATTTTAAGCCCAATTTTGTACCTGACATTAGGCTGAAAAATCACATTTTGATTTAGTACAGGAGGTAACAGAGACCTTGCTAAGGTTCCATCAGAAACAGATCAGAGGTTCAAATACAAAGCAATGAGTCCTAGGCCGCTTTATAGTTATGAAAGTTATTCACAGATCTCTAGTGTTCCAAATGTTTTAATGTTTGTAATGATATCTCAGGCCTTCCCTTACAGCAAAATAAACCCTATGAATGTTCAGTTTAACAGTTCATTGTTAATTGTAAGCAGCAGTGTAATTGCTGACACATGTTAATAACAAGCATTTTGGCAAAGAGGATTTCAAGTATGTAGATACAGTGAAACGTATGGAGCAATCTGCAAAAGATAACAGTCAAACACCCAAACTAAACCACCAGACATTTGCAAAACAATGAGGATAAGAAACATGAGAAAATCTTGCAGCTAGAACGTCCTACAAACCAAGGGTGGGAGGGTCCTTCCCGTTACAGACACAAGGCCAGTACCTGTGCCAATCTGTCAAGGCGAATCCCCTGTGGTCTGTGGTTCAGCTGTAGTCAGGGATATCCCACTGGGATTCATGTGTCCAAAGAGAAGAAACAGAAGTTGGGGGAAGCCAGTGGAATTCACATGTTCCTCTATGCATGGTATGACCTCTTTGTGACCATCCAGTATCCATTTCTCTCCTGGAGACAAATGCAAGCTACAAAGGATGGAAAACTGGGATTTTCTTTCCTAAGCTGGTTTTCCCCCTTCTTCCTTCCAAAATGGTTGGACTTGCAAAAAGAGCTTGTGCAGACAACCAGCTTGTTTCTCCATTTTTCTCAACTCTCAGAGAGCACATCCTGTAGTGTGTGGTGTAGAGAGGAGGCAGGGGCTGGGATGACTTTTATCCAGTACAGATGCAGGTTTCTGTAGCATAGAATTTTAAAACCTGCTCTTTGTTCTGTAGGCTTTCATGTCTGAGGAGAAAAAGAATTCTTAGTGCTCAGTGCTCTGTTAGGCATTAACTAGGAATGTAATTATTTTTATATTTCTTTTGTCCCAAGGTATAGCAGGAAGTCATCAAGTATTTATGAAAACAAATCTGAGACATCAAATGTGGAAGCATCTAACAATAAAAACAGGAATTCCAGTCCCAGCGCCAAACAAAAGAGAGGTAGGAATTCTGAGACAGAGCTTTTGCTTCCAAAGGGTAATATTTTTATAATTACACATATTTGTGGTGTTTGATGAGGATACTTTAAATGTATGTTGTTTAAACCCAACATCAAAAAAACAATGCTGCAAAGCTGAGCAACTGTACCATGAAACCTCCTGAACACCAAGAAGTGTTACTTGTTTAGGATTTTTAAGTCTGAATTTTGATGCATTATGGTGTTCTTTATGAAACTTGTGTTTTTTAAAAATAGAATTTTGGGGACAATAGTATATGTATTTTAACCTTCTGTATCCTGGTGAAATTGGTTTCTAGATACATTTAATTTTAAGACTGTCTGTGGACTTTGCTAAGTGATTTCCTTGCTTTATGTCTGAGGCTTTTTGCATCCTCTAACTATAGGTTCCCTCTGGTGTATAGTGAATACACCCACACACTGTCACAGAAAGTGCCTCCACTGTTTGAGGGCATAAGTACAATAGATATTCTATACAGTGTAGGTTAAAATGAACTGAAGATGAGAAACTGAATCTCATCTGACAGTAGCAGGAACGGAAAATCTTTTGACAGCAGTTTCTCTTTCAGGCAGTATTTCTAAATGCTAGAGCAAAGAATTTTCTAATAATATAAAATGAAAATTATGAGGTCTTAAGAGACTAATGCCCAAATGAGGCTTAAAGTAACAGCCCTTTCATAAATAGAGATAGTAAAAAAGAAAGTGGAATATATTCTCTTTGAAAAATAGGCTATTCGCCAAAAGATTTTTTCATTTCAATAAGTTTTCATGGTGAGAAATGAAGTAATGGATTCTTCAGTTAAAAATCCAATCTTAAAAATTTTTTTCAGTATATTTTTTTAAATGCAAACTTTTTAGAAATTAGGAAAGTGGAAAAGTGGCTTTTCATTTGAAATTCATAAACCTCTTTAAAAAAAAAATCCAGGAAAATTATTGATGTTTTTAACTGGTCCAGCTAAGCAAGAGTGTGGGAACTGGGATCACCCTATGTACTGATTGTCATTCTTCTGTCTTGGCTTTCCCATGACCAGCTCCTCAGGGCTCTGGCTTTGATCCCACTAGCTCAGCCCAGAGCCTCCTCATCCTCTGCTGGGTGGCTGCTCCTGCAGAGCTGGGCAGTGAGGCCATTCTCGTTTTGGGATTTGGGTGTCCTGTGCATCCTGGGCTGCAAACCAGGCTGCACAGAGCCAGCAAAGAACTCTCCAGCTTTAGATGTCCCACCAAAACTTGTGTCCCTGTGAGGCACCTCTGGCTGCTCCTCTGCAGGGGCTGAACTGAGTTTTCTACATATAAATCCGTGTTTGGTGTGGACCTGACTGGTGGAGTCACTGCCTTGAAGCCATATGGGAGCAAGTCCAGCAGGGCAGTTGGAGCAAGTTGCTCACAGCCATGTCCTGCTGGGCTCTGAATAGCTCCAAGGATGGTGACTCCACAAATGCCTTGGGGATGCTGTCCCAGGCTTTAACCACCTTCACAGTAAAAAAGTTTTTTTCACATTTTAGAATGGAATTTCCTGTATTTCAATTTGTGCCCATTGCCTCTCTCATCCTGTCACTGGGCTCCACTGAGAAGTGTCTGACTCCATCTTCTTTGTTTGGTATGATCCCCCTTTTTCAGCCCCTTCTCCAGGCTGAAAAATCCTGTTTCTCTCACTCTCTTGTCATGTCAGCTGCTACAATGCCTTAATCATGGCCTTTCACTGGATTTACTCAAATGTCCATGTCTGTCTTGTCCTGGGGAGCCCAGGACAGGACAGCATTCCAAGTGTGTCTCTCTCGTGCTGCAAAGAGGGAAAGCATCACCTCCCTGGTCCTGCTGGCACAGCTCTCCTAATGTAGCCCAGGATGCTGTTGGCCTTCTTTGCCACAAGTACACATTGCAGGCTCATGTTCAACCCACTGCCCACCAGGACCTGGTCCTCATTATGTTTGGAAATGGCTTCCAGGGTTATCTGACATACTTGCAGAATAAAGGAAAAGGTTTGAAATAACTCAGGTTATTTCAAAGACAATGTGAATTTAGAGACCAGTGTATAGTGCTTTGCTGGTGCTGAAAGGCTGGGGGGACTTGTGAGATCCTCACGGGGTTCCTCAGTGCAGTGATGTAACTGCAGAGCTGAAGAACCAACATTGAAACCTGACCCCTGCAGACATGCACTGATGTATTTACCGTGGGACTCTGAGAATGAAATGCTATGGATTTTTTTGCCCTAAGCAAACAGAAAGTAAGTGCATTTTATATACCAGTTTCTGGATTCTTTATAAGCTACAGTATCTTTACAAGGTTGCCTGGCAGTGGGAGCAGCCATGGCAGGGAATGGTTCTTAGGCCAGCACAGATGGTCTGACAGCCAAAGGCAGCCCCACAGCTGAAACCACCACTGAGTAGCAATTCCTCACCACATGTATCTGCCTGGCCCAAAGCTGGCATCAGGACACTGGGTAGCAGGAGCTGAAGCACACTGACATAATACTTCTGTGTTGTTGAAATCTGTTAACCTCACACCCACCTATGCATGCAGGCACCTTGGATCCTGGATTATCTTGGCTGCAAATCAGAAAGTGATAGGATGCACTTTCCTTTGGAAGCACAGCTTGTCTGTCGCTTGTCCGTCAGTGTGGATTCACTGTCTCTTTGTGTTCCCTTTGTACTTCTGGTCTTCATTTGTCCCTCTAATGATTTTCACTTGGCAGTGTATGAAGTAAAGAAGAGGAAAAGCAGCCAACACATGGTCTTTGTCCTGCTCCTTTGCCATAAACCTTCTGTGTGTTACCTGCCCACACTAAGAGAGGAGCAGATGCAGAATTTGGCAGGAATGTGTGGATCTGGGGGTTTGATCTAGGTCCACCTGTTTCCTGCAATGCAAGTAACTGAGTATCTTTCAAACCCAGAGCCTTAGGACGTCGATCCCTCTGTGACTGATCCCTTTAGAGGCGGCTGTCAGGTGGCATGGCTGGCTTATTCCTGAGGGAGCCTGGCATGTAAGCTTTGCTGGCGTGGCATCCTTACATCCCAGCAAAGCATGAGATCAATTGCATGACTATGTGCCCGCTTTGGAGGCTGTTAGGAGGACTGTAGGAGGTAAGGCTTGAGAGCACATCAGCTTTAGGGCAGACAAGGGCAGACTGCTCAGTATGAGTGCTGGATAGCAGAAGTGGGACTGCTCACAGCACTTGCATGTCTTGCACTGCAAGGCTTTTTCTGTTATTTCTCCCTACAACCTTGTTGTTCCAACCACAGTGATGTGTTTTCACAGTAAAAGGCACTAGATCCTTTTTAATGAGCTTGCTGCTAAACTGTATTTTCCTTTGATGAGAGCTACATCCCTTCACCTGTTTTTCTTTGGTTTTGTTATGTTATTGTTCTCCATTAAAACTCAGTGAGCCAAACTCAACCCAGGGGCTCTGTTTGGCTCAGCTGGTTTAATCACCCTGACCTCATGTGACCTTTCTAATTGATTAGCTCTTGCTCAGGCTTGAACTGAATCAAAATTTATTTATTTATTTTTAGTTGTCATCCAGTGCTAACCTTTCCTTTCCCATAAGCTGAACAGCTGACCCTTCCTTCCTTATTTCTCTTCCCTCTCCCTCTCTCTCCTAGTTGATGCTTCCACCTGCCTTAACCTTGAGCGCACAGCGCTTGCTAGAAAGCGATTCACATTGCAAGGTCTTTCCAACCGCAGAGCTCCACCCAAAGGTAAAATCACCCATGCAGCATTTGGTCTCAGGCCATCTGTCTCCTGCACTCCCACAATGTTCTCTCCATCCCATAGTGCCATCCATCACTGTTTCCCAAAGTGCTGCTGCATCTCGCCCAAACACTCCTGTCTGATGCACACATTTGGCTCCTCTTCTCAAAGACACTGTTACCAAAAATTTCTCCCACAGCAGTGTTGGCAAGGCAACCTTTGAGTTGGCCAGTTCAGTCTTTTACTGGTGCACATTGCAAGTAATGGAAATTTCCAGTTTCTCTCAAGGGTCAAAGTGTGAACTGGTTTTAAATGATCAACCTAACTTCTTTCAGCAACTTACAGGCTTGAAGGGAAGAGTACCATCTCTGTGTTGTGCTACACAAGGTTTTCATGTGTTAAATCATTCATTGGTTGGACCTCTTTGTTTTTTCAAATGTTTCTTATCTGTGGCCTAGTGATTACTCTGGAGAACCAGAATTCAGGAGATCTGGGGTTTATTGCCATTTCTACTTAATTATTTTATATGGTACTGTAAAACAGTGTGTTCTGGGTCTTTGTGCATAAATGTTTAACAGATATTTAATATCCATGAGCAGAGAACACTGTGTGTTCCTGTGATGGCTGTACAAAGAAGAGACTTCAGAGCAAAGAAAGAAATGTGAATAGAAATTAAACTGGATGACTACTTACAATCACTTTCTGAAAAGATACTACGATTACTCCTTTTATTGTTATTGTGTGGCTTTTCTCCTGTTCTGATCAATGATATTTCCTTCATGAGACAAAGGGTTAGTGTGCAGTGATGGAGAGGGTGAGCATCAAAGGAGGAAGAAGCAAGATGAAAGAATAAGAAGAGAAATGCAGAAGCAATGAATTGTATTGTTATAAAGTAGATAACAGTGTAGCAAGAGCCACGAGAACCATAAGATTCTGGCCGCAAGGCTAAGGCTACATGTGGTATTAAGATCTGAGGTACACAAACTAGTTTGGTGTCTGAATACCAAACCTAGTGATTTCTAAATCTTGTGACTTGGGGAAATGAATTACAAAATACAGATTTCAGAAATAACGTAATTTGTGTGAGTTTGGATCTACAATTTTGGTTTGGGCCCCTTTTGCTTTTTTATCTGAATTTTTCTTTTCATATGAAATGTCTTGCCTTGTACTCAATGTTCCAGACAGTGAAGCACAGCTCAGAGGAGTTCACCCCCTCAGCTGTAGGCACTCTCAGCTCAAAGGCTTGCAAAGTCTGGTTATTTGGGATTCCTGTGAAACACCTCTATTACCCAATGTGGTGTTTCACCTTGTTGTGCTGTTTTGTCACCGATCTGGTCCTGGCCTAGAGGGAGCCATTGGCAAACAGGCTGGGTGCTGGGGTCATTCCTTCAGGCAAAGCCATATTAGCATGACATGGGCTGGCTGTTAAAGCAGATGGGAAGCTGGGAGAAGGGAATGGGGAAGTCTCTGCAATCAGCTTGTCTTGCTCTTGAACATTTTGTCTAAAGATTCATTACTGGACGTGGCAGGGGATGGTGCATTGAGCTGAGCACACTTTGGTTCACACCTACTGTGTCTGTTCATGTCCAGAACACACAAAAGGGAAGGTCTAAACAAGAAAATACCAAGACTAAATAAGGTGAAAACAAGATTGCTTGATGGATATCAACTGGTAGTGGAGCATGGATGCTCAGAGAAATGCTGAACTGTCTGACTAGGTGGAAAATGTTATATATAAGGACCTCAGTGTTTTGGACAAAGAAATGCTGATGTCAGGAGGAGAAACTTTACCATCCTGCACTCCACTAGTGCAGAGATCCCCCAGGCAGCCTTAGCAGAGCTGGCACCAAAGTCTATCAAAGTCCATACTCAGCACTCTGCATCTCCCCCATCCTTGGGTCAGCATTAGCCATCCTGGTTGGCAGAGCCAAGCTCCTATTACTTGGTGTTGGTACAACTCCAACACATCTCATAGTGAAATCTGGGGAATTTGTGTCTTCTGAGCAGACTTAGAGAAAAGGCAGGGTCCTAATTGGAGTAAACAAAAAACTGCTCTGTAGCCTTCACTGGTTTGTCCTGGTAAGGATGGAGGCTCAGAGAGTGTTTTCAGGCATTCACACAGTTAACTTCTAGAAATGACATGTGAACTCCAAACCACTCATGTTTCAGTGTACTTCGGGTCAGTCATCACATAACAAGCAGTTCTGTGTCTAAAATAATCCAAACCTCATCTGTAGACACACACCCCATTCTAGTCATCACGCTCATTTCTCTATGTTTTGTAGCTGTACTTGGACACTAGTTGTTTGCTAAAATAATAATTGGCATGAGTCTCCTTTCTGAAGTATTAAAACTGGTGCAATTGGAATTGCTTTGAAAATATGTCCATAGCAACTCTTTTCTGTGCTTCTCACTCTGTTGAGGGTATTTTTCCTGTTTGTTTTAGAAGAGCAACCCACCTTTTACCTACCCTTTTCCAGCTGCTGCTTTGCTTTGAACATCTTTTACCCTCAGTGCTTATTAACCTCTAACCCTGCCCTGCATTGCATCTGTCTGTTCTCCCAGATCCAGAGTCTAAGGACAGAGAAGTTACCCGTCGCTTTTCCCTTGCCTCCTCCATCAGCACCACAGTTAATGCTTCTGCTGTGACCAAAGGTACCGTCACACTGCTTGCTTAGCTCCCCCTCTCCCTGCCTGCTGGCTCATACATTCACTGCCAAATGCTGTTCACAGAGTGAGTACACCAGGCTCAGTTTTTACAAATGCAGGAGGTTCCAGTAGAAGAAGAGTCAGGACCAGTGTAACACCTGCAGGGAGGCAGCCCAAGACATTTCAAATGTATATCCAGGTGTGCTGCCAGCACATAGAATGACTCTTCCCAGTTTCTCCACAGTAGGCTTCAAAAAGTGTTGCTGGTTTCCATGGAAACTGCATTAATTTTTGGCTGATGTGGGGTTAGGTTTCCAACTTCTCCCCGATTTGGATTAACTGAAATTCAATTGAAGTTATTTCTCTGTTTCCTTAAAGCTCTTCAAAATTTTTGCTTTCCAGAAGGAGAGAATCTCCTCATTGTGCAGCAGACATCAAGAAAGTCTGAAATCAAGCCAAAAATAGATGCCAGTTTTAAGCATATTTAGCATAGTCACAGTTATGATTAGAAATTATGTTTGCAAGGAATTTTCAGACATGCATGAAGGCACTGACCTCTATGCAGTTCGTGTGGGAATTTATGAAAGTTTTAGGTTTGAACTTTATTTTGAGAAAAGGCACTTTTACAAAATTTACTCTAAGTTACTGCATTAGTACCTACATTTAAACTCTAAAATCAACCCATGCATTTGGGCAAGCTGGTTGTGCTGAAAATCAGTAAGTCTGTAGGCACCTATGCCTACGTGTCAGAGATACTTTTTAAGAACAGAACATATGGTCTTACAAGGAATTCTGAATATACTGTCTTTTGGTAGGTCTTGGAATGAAGCAAAGGAACTGATTTGCAAGTTTAAGATTTGCAGGGGCAATTCACAAAACAAAATAGAAGGAAAAAATTGTCTGAATTAATTTGTATAAAAATCTTTCCTCTGTATTTGTCAGGAAGGAAGTTGCACAGTATTTGGTGCCTTCTCAATAGCTGTGAAGGGTATGAACAGCATCCTTGACTGCCATGAAGCTGTCAGGAAATGAGACTGTGGTGGGATTGATGGGCAGAGGAAGGATGTGACAATCCCACTACCTACAAATGTTTTTTTGCCAGCCCCTTTAGATGGTAACAGTAAAACATCACCCCATGAAAGCGATGGGCATAGCACAGGAGAAGAGGTTCTTAGAGCTTTCTGTCCTTGGCAACAACTTCAGATAATACATGGTCAGTTACTAAATTATGGGAAGACTGAATTATTTCCTAATAATTATTTTGAAAGCTGAGGAACAGAATGAAGCACATATTAAAAAGAATATGGGCAGCAAAGTGTTGTTCTTTAGTGTGGTTTAACAAAGAGAGCATGTGTGAATTGCAATGAAATTCAAACTCTGTTACAGTTTCATATCAGAAAGTCCTGTCCTAGAATCCTGTCTGCCACAAGACTGTTGGCAGTCTTTTGGAATCCTGAGAAAGCAGCTTTTGTAATGATTTTAAAACCTAGAAAATAAAATCAATTAAGTATTTTATTTACAGCATCTCTTTTAAGAAACTATTTCAGATGACAAAAGAACTGAAGCCTGAGTCTTGCCTCAGCATCAACCCAAATTCAGGTCTAGCCAGGGGATTTGAATCATCACTTTAAAAGGCTACGGCTACTGCTGTGTCTGATCCTCACTGCTGACAGTTCAGCTCCCTCCACATGTGGAGTCGGGGCACAGGAGAGGCTGTGACAGGTGTCCTCCACTTCCGTGGGGTGTAAGTGTTGGCTTTTGTGGGCTCTGCCCTGGCAGTCTCACGGGTGAGAGCTGGGATTGTGAGTCTGGCTGCCTTAGTGCCATCTCCTGGTCAAGAGTGAGAGGGAACATCTGTGAGACCTGATGGGAAGCAGATACTTTTACTGTGATGTCTCAATGTCGTTTGCCAAAAGAGGTCTGTTTCCTATCTACTTCACAGAAGTGCTTGTCTGCACCACCTAGAATTTAGTGGTTGACATTTTTTCTGGGTGAAATGGAGAGTCCTAAGAAGGTAGTGTTTCCAGGTAATGGGAAAGCAAGTTTCTCCTTTAACAATATTTACAGCCTTGTGACTTTGTAAACTTCACACAGGTCCCCTTGTTCCTGCAGTTAAAGTCAAGAGACATGAAATAAAGAGTGACCCAACTCCCCTGGGGTTTGAAGGTATGAGTATTTCCATCCTGCATGAAAACCTGTTTGGTGATCATTTGATATTATTCACTGAATTCACATCTCATCACAGCTGGCAGATGACACTGGAGTCCACTGGGGCTTTGGGGTCAGTTTATCTGTATAACTGGGATAAAGACAGCTTGTCACTCCCTTGCCTGTCCCCAGCACTCATGTTATATTCATCTAGGGATGGGCCTGAATTAAAACCCCAATTCTCTGCCTGTTTTGGGAAGTAGTGCCCTAGACTATCACCTGGATCTGGATTTTCTGCCTAGCTTCTGCCTCTCTCCATCAAGTGTAGCCGCAGGGAGCCAAGGGGCTACTCTTCACCCTCACCTGCAGTCTGGCCACTTGCATCCCTCTTCCCTTGTTAGTGTCTATACCTAGAGAGAGGAGCAGGAGCCATGTGCATGAAGACTGCAGAAGAGGCTAGACTGTGCATCAACAGCCATTTTAAGGTGCAGTGTTTCATTTCAGACAAGCAAAATTTCCACCTATTTGTTGCAGCAGATTAATCAATTACTGCTTAATAAGCAATACAAAAGAGTTAATTTGGGATGCTGTTACTCAACCACTGAAAGATCACCAGCTTCCATTGTCAGTTTTCCCCTTTACCAGTGTTTACCAGAACCTGGGACACAAGGAGCCAGGTACCCTTGCTGCAGGAGAGGGAGGAGAGAGATGTAGGCCGAGGAATTCTTTCTTAGCGTTGTGTCATTCTGCACAAAAACTTGGTAGAAAGAGCAGGTGAACAGGTCAGTGATAGAATCAGTGACATATCAGACCTGTGTCCTGTGTCACCCTCAGCAGGGAAGAGACTGGAACAGAGAGGTTGGAAGAAACAATTCAGAGACAGCAGAAGAAGTTTTGCTGTTTGCAGAATATTTCCTTTTGCCAGTGACCCCTGGCACTACATTTAGAGTCATCCTGGCACCTTGCACCAGAGTTTCCCAAACTGTGGTGTTTATACCTCACTTTCCTCACTGACAGATAGCTCTGGTCTCAGCATACCATGGGGCTGCAGAGGTAGGGGGGATTTCAAAGTACAAGGACTAACTGTAGCATAGAACTGACTTGCTCCTCATTGCTTAAAACCAAGGTCCTACTGCACAACATCCATCACCAGACTGAGTTTCTTTAAGGAGGAAACAATGAACTTTATCATCCCTTTACCAGAAGATATTGCTGCTATTGCCAGGGCTCTAACAGAGGTAATAATACAAAGGATTTGATGTACTTAGATAAAAATGTCCCCCCCAACATTGCATTGCATTCATCAAGAGTGAAATAATTCATTTCTGGCCTCCCTGGTCCCCTGTTGCTGCATCAAAACTATAGACCCTCACCTACAGAATGATTTGAAATGCTGCAAGGAAAACATGTTAAAAATGGGTAAGGAAGCTGTAATGAAATAGAACACTGCACTGTTCACCCAGCAATCGTTTTCCTTAATTAACATCAATATATCTGTTTGATTCATTTGGCTGTTCTCTGTCCTTCTCAGACTTACAGTTTTTCTGTGGAATGCTGCTGTCCTTTCACTCATTTGTGCTGGTCATGTGTCTCCTCTTTTATAACTGTTGGACCCCAGTCCACCTGTTTGTTAAAAAGACTGCCAGTAGCAGAGGTGATGCAGGAATTCACTTTGTACTGGTTGTCTGGTCACTATTTCACCCTGAAGACACAAACTGTACTTCCTGTCACAGATGCTTTTGAGAACACCATATTGGCCCAGACTAACTCTAATACCGGTTCCACCAAGAGATCCGTACCTAGATCTGCTTCACAGACAGGTAAACACAATTAAAGAAGTTATAATCTCAATTTGAGAATGTAATCTAAACTTATGATAATATTTACTCTCTTTAACATAAAGAGATTTTTCTCTCCTGGTGAATATAACTTCCCATCAGAGCAATGAAAGAACAAGCTTGGATCACTAGCAGTATAGAAACAATGCCTCAGATTCTGGTTTTCTGAGGTCAGGAACAGATGAAAATAATGCTTTTAATTGATGCCAGAGAGCTCAGAATTTGATGTCTTATTTTATAGCTTGAATTAAGTATGTGAAACTTGGGCTATTTCTTAGTCTCTGAAATTAGAACAGCAATTTGTATGGAAGAGAAAGGCTGATGCATATATTTGCAAGGAATCCTTGCTGATGAGGTTTCTGCCTTGGATGCTTTCTGTAAATGACAGTGGCAAAAGATTACAGAAACTTTGTCTAAGGGGGAAGAGGGATATCTTTTTCTTTTGGTATTTGTAGCCCAACCTGTGAATTTGAACTAAAATTGATGTAGCAATTTGAAGTTAATTAGCATCAATATATTCTTGTATGTTTAGACACTTGCCAGTATTTTGCTTGTGTGAATAAACTGATACAGAATAGTGTCACTTCAGAGGCTGCTTTACACCCTTAAAAGTACAGATGACCAAACCATACCCGTGAGGTTATAGCTGGGGTCACAGCTCTGGAGGAAGATGGTTGCTGTGTCCCTTTTAACTGGATTGCAGCTGTGGGAGCAGTCACAGCCCCTGAGAAACAGGAGGGAGGAGAAGGGGCTGCAGAGCTGCATGACCACATGTTGCACCAGTGCCTGTAGCAGGGAGGATGTGCATGGGGAGGGATTAAATAAATCAATTAATAAACCTATTTCTCCCAGATCACTTTTCTGTTTGCTACCTGAACTACCTGGCTTAGTTTTGTATTGTCCCAGGCCAGGTTTTGGTGTGGGTTGTGAGTGCTGGGATATGTAATCTCACTATGTGAACATCTCTGTGCACTGTAGTCAGAGCACTGCTTTGCCTTGTCAAGCAGTGGCCCACAGGATGTAAAGAATTTGGTTCAGCATCTGCTCAGCCCAAGTCCCTCTGAATCAGCTGATGCAGAGCAGGTACATTAATTAGGAAGTACATGGTGGTTTGACTGACTGTTCAGCTTGTATCTGTCAGGGCTGCAGAAATCTTTGGGACATGGAAGGTCTGTTTCCTCTGAGCTGGACTGTAGTCATTCCCATCCCCACCAGAAAAGGGACAGGCATCAAGTGAAGGAAAGTGCAGATCACAATTTCTCTCTGTACAGAAGAGTCTGAGTTACTTTTGCATCATAGGAGCCTCAGACAGGCAGATCTTATAGGGCTCAGCCTCAGTTTCCCTCAGGACACATCCTATGGACATACCTTTGTAGGTAAAGAAACTGAGGCTGTTGTGCTTGAGCTGGAAATCTCTCATTAAGTCCCTTCCACTGGGCTGGGGTGGTTCTGGGTGTAAATCATGCAAGAAGACTCCTAGGAGCAGAAATTTGAATGAGACCTTCCCTCCGTACCCCCAAGGTACGGAGTGCCAAGCAAGAGTGCCTTGCTCTTTGTCCTGTCCCTTTCCTGCAATTCCAGCGTTCTCCAGGGTATAGTTCTGTAAGTTGCTCGGGTGGTAATATCCCCTTGGGGTGAGATGGAGATAAGAAGTCAACAAAAATTCCATGGCTTTGGACTTCAATTTATAGATAGACATGTGGAGGTAAGCTGGAAACGGAATGAGCGTGGCCTTCTGAAAGTCACATCAGCACCAGTTATCATTTGCTCCAGCGCTGGCTCAGCAGAAATATTCCTGGTCCTTGCTTTTTGTACCTCCTGAAATGAAGGGATTTTGCAATGCTAAACACTGGAGGCATTGATGGATGTGGACACTGTGGCCACACAGTCTGCCCTCCTACTAATGACAGCGAGTGGTACAGGTTTTTAGAGACAAAATAACGGCTGTGACACAATTTTTGTGGCAGAATCAGGGAATAAGCTATAAAAAGGTACAAGCAATTCAGTAAGTAGAATAGTGAGAAGTGAACCTGTGATATTTATTTTATAAAGACTGATTCTGAAAAAGGCTAATGACTGATAGCTAACTCCTCTTGGTTTTTATGTCCTTTGAAAAGGTTGGCCCAGCAGGCAAATGCCTTCTCTAGACACATTTGAAGATTTTGAAGCCATCCCTTCCAGTATGGATGAACTCTCGAACTCCTCTGACTTGGAGGAAGAGACCAACCCTAACAATGTAATTCCTTTTTCAAATTACACTGCCCTTTCCTAGCCCAACCTCCTCCCCTCTAAGAATCATGATGTAACCTGCAAAGTTTGGGTTCATACCAACCTTAAATTCATAGACATGTGGGAATACAGAAGATGGGAATTTGATCTGGGTTATTGGGAGATTATTCCAAGACTATTTGGTTGATCAGAATGAGAAACATAAAAAAGTCACTCTTACTTGTAAGCTGTCGCTTTACTTTTTACAAATGTGAGGGAAAACTCTGAGCCTTTAAAAAAGTAACTTCAGACTTTCCCACATAACTTCACCTGGTGTCACAAAACCAATTTTTATGTCAGAATAATGGCTGGCTGGTTAATCCTAAAGCCTGAATGCACAGCACAGTTCTGTCATAATTTTGAATAATATTTAACCTGGGCATGATAAAAGGAATAAGAAGATACCCAACTCCCTACGGAAGAAATCTCTGCCAGCTTGAAATGCCTAATTTAGTGTTTAACTAAACTCACTCTCTCTTGCACTCATAGTGACTCTCTTTCTGGTGCCTTGTTTCATTCATTTTAGGGGAGCAATCTTTTTCGAGTAGAAGGCAGCTTTGACAGCTGTTTCCCAGATTCTCTGACTCTCGAGGATGGAGATTTGGTGCAGTTTGTGCAGGAAGGAGAGAACGGTCAATGGTAAGTACAGCAGAGAGACAGGGTTTGACAGGTAAAATAGCCATGAACTCCTGGAAAAGATGGAAAATATTCAGAAGAATGTCAAAGTCTCTTCAAAATCAATCCATATCCCCTCACCCCATTAACCGCAACATGAAAGAGGCAGTGGGAGGCATGAACACACAAGCAGCTTTGGTTAATTCCACCTGGTTGGCTTTCATCCCAAATGCTTGTGACAGGAGGCTTACGAGGACAGAAGTTTGTATAAAGGAAATGGAGGGGATTATCCAGAGTTTTGACACTTTCTAGGCAGAAGGGCACTGTCAAAGGCAGCACCCCCCTATAGGATACATCCGTAAAATCCCCATGCCTTCCACTGAGAGCATTTTTAGCCTGGAAGGTTTTGATATAAGGTGTGACTGACAAAGGGGAATGAGTCTGGCCTCCCCTGAGCTCACATATGTTTTGGTGCATTTATTCTCTCTTACTGCAAAGTGAGTGTTAGGAGCCAATAAGTGTTAGTGCCCAGACCTGCCTGCACATCTGAATTCTCCCTGCATGGGCAGTTTGGAGGAAGAAGATCTGATCTCTTTGAAGTACCTGTGCAGTCAGACCCTTCACTCAGAACTGACATGCAGCTGAGAAGGGAGCAAGTTCCATAGGGTGAAGTAGTTGGGAAGCGAACTAAACCCATCCTCCCTGGTATTTACAGCAAGGGGGATGGATAATATGATATATTAATTTTCTTTAGCTTTGAATTTAGAATCGTAGAATCATTTAGGCTGGAAAAAATCTCCATGGAGTCCAACCATTAACCCTGCACTTCCAAGCCCAAGGTCAGTGTCTCAAACACAGGCCAAGGCTCTGCTTCCGTGTCACACAGTCTGCTTGAAAGTGATCTGGGATTCTGGGTCACCATCGGAGACTGAAGAAACTTAGTCACCAGGTACCTGTAGGACTGCCTTGGGTCCTCTGCCTTCTTCTTCAGTTTAGGAAATAGCTGCCAACATGCACCTCTAAGAAACACAACCCAGGGAAAGGGAATGTAGGAAAATTCACTGACTGTTCTTTGAGTTTCAGGTTAGTGAAGAAACTGGTCTCTGAGAAAAGCGACTGGGTTCCTTCCAGTATATTGCAGCCAGCAGAGGGGGACAGTAACAACATAATTAAGAACAGCAATGCAGGTAATAGAGAAAATGTGTTACTGGCATTTATTTTTTATTTCCATACTGAAAAAGGATGTGATAAAAAAAGATGTGATAAAAAAGTGCACTTTTTGTTTTAAAGGACTCACCTGAGTATATGTGTCGCAGTCTCTGGTGATGTGGCTGAGACAGCCTGAAATTTGGTGCCTGGGTGTCAGAACTAGTTAAGGCACAGCAGCTTTCTTTGGCATGCTTTAATTGTTTACCCCTCCCTGGGCAGAACTTGAATCTCCCACCAAACTTCTGTGGCTACCAGTCCTTTATAGCCAGCCCAAGTGTGTCATATGGTGGGGTGTGCCTGCAGGATAGCTTTGATCCTGACATGGATAGCGCTTTGGATGGAGATCAGCATCAGGGCTGTGGTTCTGGCCTAGGTTTGAAAACATTAAGATTTCATGACCCATTACTGCTTTCATCATATTTCACAGCTGGCTCCAAAAGCTGGAGGAAAGGCTGCTCTGGCACAATTTCAGCCAAATCAGCACTAAAAGTCATCCTTTCTTCAGCTTTGGTTCTGACCTAACACCCAAACAGGTTGCACTGGAAAAGCTGAATCTCAGCAACTCTGCACATCAAAGGTTTAAAATTTTAGACTAATTTTTGCCCATCCTTAAATATAATTTACCAAAATGTGTCCTGCTTGTCTTCTGGTAACAGAGGACAACAAAATCTGGCAGAGCCATTCCCTGGGGACCTGCGAAAGAGAGTTACCAGCACTTTATTCTGAGTTACTGGTCTCTCTTGATTTTTTTTTTCCTTTGGTCAGTTTGTCAAAGTGGAGGAAACCTTTTTAAACCTCAGGATTCTTTGCTGTGGTTTAAGGGGAGTTTAGTGCTGCTCCTTCACCTCCACAGCAGGTCAGTTCTGTCTTCACCCTCAGTGCCCAACTATAGCTCTCATTTCTTTGGCATGTCTAATGCTTCAAAAGAAAAACAAAACCACACACACATTACAGTTCATTATATGCCAAAAGAGCCTCCCTTGCCTTTAGTGAAGGAATTAGGAGAACAGTGGAATTGTGATTATTTGTGTTTTATTTCATTTCAGGCTTTTAACAAAGAACCTCAAGACTGTAGATGGAAAATCCTATAGACATATTGTAGTGACAATGCCCATGTCCTCCTTTTCAGACATGTACAACGATTCCTGCAGTACAGCCTCAGTAGAGTCAGACACAAAGGAAAGTGAGGTGGCCAAAAGCTTCCCAGCAGAACAGAGGGCTGGCAGCTGAACAGCAGGACCAGCCTTCCTCAGGACCCCATCCATCTGTCTTTATTTTGGGTGGACACTGGATCAAAGTTGCCTTTCTCACAAGCTCTGAGGTTCACAATTCACTAAAACTTTATCACCATGAACAGATGAGAACTGTGCTGTCCACCTGGCAAGCTGGAAAAAACAAAGTTGAAAGGAGCATTAAACATCCAGAAAACATCAAACCTACCTTCAGTGTTAGAGGAGAAAAATGCTTCTTGCATTGGTTATCAAACTGTTTCAGAAGATGTGGCCTAAATTAGGTCGACAGCAGAGCTGAAGAGTTTCTATGCACGCACCTTTTGGCAACTTTGCTTGAGCACCACGTCACTGCACAGGGCACGGGATGGTTACGAGTTCTTGCTCACCTGGACGTTTTTCCATTTGCTTGCCTCTGGCTGTGCCTTCCCTGTCCTCCTTAATTCCAGCTGATACGTCATCACAAACGTGCCCTTTTTGCTATGGTCAACACCAAAAACATCCAATTTTAGGGTGGCTGGGGAAAGGAACCTTCTGACTGGGACCATCAGAGAGGCTCCGTGCAGCAGTGACGTGACTCCCTCGCGATGGCACTGCTGCGCACAGCATTCCACAGCTTGGAATGATGCAGGTGCCAGCTCCTGGCTATGACACGGAGGTGCAGGGCTTAGCAGGGAAGTAAAGATGTGTAACAGCTACTGTGACAAAGAACATTTTGAACTGTTTTTACAACCTAAGTCATTCCTCTGCCCCCTCTGCAGTCCTGGTTGCTGGATCACAACTCTTTGCATTTGGTGCCAAGAATTCAATTGAATGCCATTTACTGTCACATGTTTGAGTAGACTGCATGCTTTCCTTGTGTGCTGGGCTATGAGTAGATACATTTCACCCCCCATTTGGAATATACTTAAGCATTGCAAATAGGCAGTGAGCGTTAGAGTGGATAAAGTGTTGTTGTTAAATACTTCTTTCCAGGACATTTGATTAAAGGACTGTACCAAATCTCTGCCACATAAGGATGTAATGTATAGTATGAAGTGATTAGAGATGTTGTTATTCCTATACAAGCCATTAGCTCATTTAGAGCAGCTGTTAAGGCATGAAGGCATTTTGATGGTAATTGGGTCTTAGGTCCCACAAAAGCTGCTAATACTGTAGTAAAGATAAGTATTGAGTAGGTTTGCAAACAGGCAAAGATCAATCTGGTAAAAATGACCCTAGAAGATGCTCAAGAGTGAGTGAGTGGCTTTCACTCTTAGGGATGTTTTGTTGAACCCTCAGTGGTGCTTTATGTAAATAACAAAGGGGACAAAAGCACTGAAAATGGAGATGAAGCAAAACCAAAACCCACTCTTTACTAACTGAGGCTCTGAGCAAAACAGTAGGTGTCTGTCTCACCTTTGCTATCACCTTTGCAGGGACCTGAATGTTTTTCTTTTTGTCTCAGTGGAGGCTGGTGTTGCAAATATCTTAGTGTGTGAGTCAGGATAGCTGTGACACAGGTAGATAGTCCCATTCGAGTAGGTAAAGGCTTATTCAGATTTTTTTTTTGCCTGTGAAGCCATTGCTTGATTATGATTTGCACTGTGGTGATTAATTCCCATGGCTCTTCTAACCCTCCATATCTGATCCCTGTGATTTTGGACATTTTCCGTTCATGTCGAAAGGACCTGAGAGTTCTGTATCTTTTTGGAAAATGATTTTGTCCTATAGAGAGTGGAGCTTACCTGTTTTGTGCTGGTCATTTACCTCAGAAATGACACATAGGCTCTCAGGAACATGAATCCTCTTGGTCTACAGTAGTTCTCAGCATCTTAAGGGAAGAATTCATTCCTTTCAGGAATGAAACATGTGGTGATGTTTTCTTGTAGTGCAATTCCTTTATTCTCTCCCTAAAATGAGTCCATTCTGGTTTCAGTAATTTTTTCAGTGCTGCTGTCTACTCCTGCCCTAAGCATAGGAGAGGGAAGGGTAGGGAGCATTGATTGCATGTTAATAAGTACAGTAAGCTTTTGTGTGAGGGAGAGAGAGATGGGGAAGGGTTATCCTGGGTATATGAAACTGCCAAAATGAAGATTTGTGACATTGCTGAGAGATGGAATGATGAAAACCTGCACTTTGGAGTTTTCTTTTTGAGGAATCTCATTCTTATGGTGAAATGGCAGTGGGAAGTCTCTGTTTGATCTGAGGATGAGAAATCAGATACTGCCAGTCCCTTTCCTACCTCTGCTGTGAGCAGGGTGACAGTGTGCAAGTCCTATATCCCCTATATCCCTGCAATACCCTCCTGTAAAATGGGAGCTATTGAATTTCCCTCCTGTTGAATTATGATGCTAAATTTTACCATGTATGCAAAAACTGGGGACCCTTCAGGGGAAAGCGAAGCTTTGAACCCCATATGTCCCACTGTGCCCTCCATGAGTGCCAGTGGCAGCACCCTGTGGAGCAGCCTAGAGCTGGAGCAGGGAAGAGGATTGCTGATGAAATGTCTGCTCTCCCAGCTCACCATCTCATTGTGACAACTGCAAAGGTATGGGCTGGATTATCACAATTCTCCCCTACTCTGCTTTTGAAAACATTTTTTTCCCCCTAAAAAAATGTTTTATCCTGCTAGACCAAAGTTTGAATCACTCCTGCTCCACAAGTGTCCTGAGGATGACAGGTAACTCTCTGCCCCACTGCCACTCAGCAGTGGCACAGCACTCTGCTCCTTGGGAGCTGACTGTGCCACAGCTACTCAGACACACTGAACCTGAGCAGGGAGCCCACAACTGTTGTGTCTTTAACCCTCCAGCAGTGCTGGTGAGCCAGAGGCAGCTCCTTGTTTCTGTCTCCACGTTCCAAACCCAGAGCACACAGCAGCCCTGGCAGCTGCTGCTGGGCAGTGACCAGGCCCTGTGTCAGGGAGACAGGGTTTGATTTGAGAAAGAACAAAGTTCAGGGACAGATCAGGCTGCTGACAAGTCCAGGAGCAGCCCATAAAAAGCAACCCTCTGGCTTTGCTGATGAGACAAAATGGGGTTTGATGACTTTTTGTTTTGTTTTGTTTTTAAAGGGTAGACAGGATAGTCTTTTAATTAGTGTATTTCTGTCAAGCAAGGTGATAATTAAGGGAATGGCTTTCCATGTACAGTCTAGATTATGATTTGGTAATGTCCAGCAAGACTAATGCCTATGTTAAAGTACACTTTGTATGTAGGCCTTTGACACTATCCTTTTCAGGTAGACACACCTAAAAATCATAGTTTTCAAATATGGATTTCATTTCAGTGTTGTTTGGAGATTATATAGTGACCAGAAAGTAATTTAAAAGTAACAGCTGCCACTAAGTTTTGGTTGTAGAAGACACAAGATCCCAGGTAAATCTGGGCTGTAGCAGCACTTGTGGCTGAGCAGTGCCCTTGCTGCTGGACCAGTGAGTCTGTGCCAGCTGCCTGCTCTGCTCTCTGGGGCTGTGCTGGTGAGCCCTGCCCTCCGGGCTCAGGGTCCCCTCTGCTCTGCTCTCTTCTGTGAAACTTGCAGGAACTTCACATCCTCAGAACTGCCCTCTGCTCAGGCAGCTGCAGGTGGGCAGCACAGTCCTTCCTCACCAGCGGCAAAGAGCCGGGCAGTTGCCATGACACACAAGTCTTGATTTTAGTAAACCAGGTTAACATTTAATCAGGGCTCATCCTTTCCTCTCACCTTGAGCCCCACAGGGTGGAGAATCACACCAATGGTCGTTGTCCTGATCATAAACAGCTGCAGCCAAACCACCACGTCTGAGCTCTGGCTCTTCTTGCCAGTGACAGCAAAGCTGTGTGTGTGTGTGTCTTATGAAAAGCCATTTTATTATCTATGATTTTCTTAGACTCTTGATATTTCAAACAGGATTGGGTATGAGAAAGGCCATGTGCTTCCTTTCCAAAAATATACTCAAAGACTTCAAATATATATATGATTAGAAATATATAAGAATAAGAAGAAAAAAGAGCCAAAATGTGTATTTCTTCTTGCAGCTGGAGCTGAAATAGCTGCTAAGATTTCCTCTCCCCAGCTGAGAATTGGTACAGTTTGTTTTTCTTACATGATTTCCATGGTGTTGATAATGATGTATTTGTATATTGTGACTGATGAGAGATAATCAGACAGGGAAAGAGCACAGAATTACCTGTCCTTTTTTCCAGTCAAGACAGAATGTATGAATTTATTACAAGAAAAAAGTGTGCAAATGAACTTCCTGTAATTAGGCCGTTCTGACCTGTGTAGAACCACACTTTGTTTGAAATTTATAAAAATTATAACTAGTACAAAACCCTGTGGTTGATGTCTCTATATGAAGCAACAAGTCAAATGAGGTTTTTCCTATTCAAAATAAATGCATATTAGTAAAGGCACACCATCACAGCTGAAAAAATCCTCATACCTGTTCAGTATGACTTTAATTTGCCCAACACATGACACAAAAGGCACAGTCTTTGATTTTTTTTTCCCTTTACCCATCTCCTTTAGTCATGTTCCTGAATCCCTAGGACTTTTTGGGTAAGTTCACATAGCTCAGAGGAAGTTATAGGATGGCTTTATTATAGTTACCCCCGAGATATCTGCATACCTTTGGCTACCAGTGTTTATTAGGGAGCAGTAATTGACCCCAATACAGGCTGTGGATCATGCAGAAAGGCAAACAGGTAAAAATAAGAATGCAGAAACACAATGCAAATTGAGCAAGATAAACTGGGACTAATTTCAGCCAGCTTCCAGATTTCTGGGAGCAAACTTCACCTCACTTGAATTTTCAAGTCATTGGCCCTATCATGCTATTGCAGTGCAGTATTGGTATGAGAAAAAGAGAAATTAGGAGCACAGCAGATGCCTTTGTCCCCCCCACCCAGCAGTCCCCATGGCAGCAGCCCAGGGCTGGGAATGCAGCCGTGGGGGTGAGCAGGAGCGACGCTCTCCTGTTGCAGATCCCTGGTGTGCGGCTCGGCAGGCCGGGACCTGCCCGTGCAGCTCCTGCCCCAGCCTGGCGTGGTCTGCAGGAGGCACTTCGTGGGACAGAGGTGAGGTGTTGCCATTTGCTGAGGAATGTGTTTGGATACATCACTAAGGGTGAGCCCAGCTGATGCACCTTCCACAAGCCCAGGCCTTGGAGCCAGCAAAGGCTGCTGACGGTCCCCACCTGAGACAAGAGCCCATCTGGGGCTCTGCTCTGCCCTGTCTCGCTCTTAGCAGGTGCTCTGTAGAGACGGCTTGAGGTCACACCTCTCCCTTCTGTGCCTTAACATAAAAGGAGTGTGGCCCTAAAGAAAAATACTTTTTTACAGACTACAGGGGAGGTACTGATTTACAAGCTGTGACCCTCTGCTGGTGCAGTCTGCACCAGGTTATCAGAACTGGAGGGATCTTTTGACCTGGCCTTGCAGAGCCTCACGTCTCAGCTGCAGAGTGGGAGCCTGTATCCCCCCCAGCCAGCCCAGCGCTCACTTCTGTTTTCGCTTTCTTTCCTAACCATCATTTATTTCCTTCTGTGGTAGTTTACAGACAAGAAGCACTGGCCTCCCCCTCCCTCTCCACCTCCTTCCCAGCCATGTGACTGAGCACTCCCTGCATCAAGTGAAACTTTTCAGTCCCCAGGAAATCTTGATTTTCTCTCTGCCTGCTCCAAGGTGAGAAGCAGCATCTCTCCCACCTGCAGCCGTGCTGGCCATGGGGAGGAGTGCATGGCAGCTCATCCTGCTGACCTTCGGCTGTGGTGAGTAACATCTCCATTTCTATCTGAGAAATCAGACAGATTATGCCAGTTCTGTTTCCTGGCCGTCAGGACAGCACCTAAAAGACTGAAAACTTTGAACAGTTTTGTTGCTAGCACTAAGGGTGCTTTTAGTGAAGTCTCACTGCTGAGAAATAACCATAAGTACAGTGAATTGCAGCTGGTATAGATTTAGTTGGATGTTTTCCTCTGTATTTTTCCTTGCACTCTGTGGTGACATAAACTCTGTGAAGGAGTCAGCTTAAAGTAGTGTGAGAAGCAGAGTTTTTTGGCCTTGCTTTTCTTAATTAAAAATAGTTTCCAGACAGCAGAACTGACTGAAAATCTTGAGTGAGACAAGCAGGAAAGAAAAAACTTAGGAAGCATTGCTCTAGTCATTAATTCATTTGCATTGCAAGATGCAGAAGCAGGATCAGGAAAGCAGGAGTGAGGCAGGGGGCTTGGAGAGCCCACAGGCTGGGGTTTAACTTAATGACAAACCACATCAGAGTCACTGTTTGACCCTTAATGCTGCTCTGTGAAAATCTGTGGAGCCAGCCAGATCAAGGACATCTCCCAGTGCTTGAAGTCACCCCTCAACGCCTGCAGCAGTACAAAATTTGCTCTGTGAGGAAGGACAGAGCGTGATTTAATCTGTGTAATGGCTGAGGGGGTTTGAGCTCGCTGTTGGGACACTGCACTTCTGTGGTGGGTTTTGCCATCGGCACACAGGGATCACACCAGTAACAATCCCCGTCCTCCTCCCAGTGCATGAACGGGGAAACTGCCCAGGGACTTGACCGTGTGCAGCTCCTGCTGTATCTCTCTGCATTCCCACGCCTGCTTCATAGCCAGAGTCTGCTGAAATAGCCCCAAAACATACATATGAAAGGAGGGCAAGATCAGACTGAGAAGTAACACTAATAACTCAGTGGTCAGCAACCACTTTTGACCAGAAAGAACTTGTTTCCTCAACTCCTTATCCATTTTTGATCTTTCCTTTAATGATTTGTTGTGATGTTTTATTAAAGTCCCAAAGCCAAGTCTTCCTGTGCAGACAGGGAATTAAACATAATTAGAGTTTAAGGAATAAAGGTCAGATGGGTGGGAAGCTATGACAGTACTGAAACCTCTCAGAAAATCTTGGTGCTTTTCCAATTCCTCAAAGCAAACCAAAGGAGCCAGAGATGGTGAGAGTGTTTTCAGTGATTACAGGAGCTGGGTCAGGTTTTGTGTCCACATGGAATCAGTCAGCTAAACATGAGCATTTCTTCTGGCAGCAGAAAGCAGAACAAACCCACTGGGCAGCTGAACAGCATGAGTGTGGTTAGATGAAAAGGGGAAAAAATCCTCAGTAAGAGCTTCTATCACCCACCCTGTTGCAAGATGGCAAGCTGAGAAATGTCACAGCCAAATCATGGCACTGAGCACTGCCCTTCCCACCATAATGCCTGGGAGCAGAGCGGTGACATTTCTTATGACTGAAACGTGTCACCAAAGCATGAAAACGGGATCTCCAGGCTCAGACTGAGAACAGTGAATTTCTGAGACCTGCCCTGATCGGTTTCTGAGAGTTTTGTTCGGGAGCTTTGCATGGAGGCTGCCTGGACTCAAACACAGCCCTCAGCATGTGTGACATACAGCTTTGATGCTGAAGTAAGATGAGGGATTGCAGCTGCTTTCTTTAGGAAGATACACCCCTGGACTCTTGCAGCCCTCAAAATGTTGCTTGTATGAAGTTTTGAGTTGGCTTCATGGGAGGAAAAAAAAAGAAGACTAACGGGGGGGCAGGTGGGGTGCAGAGCTGCCATTTCTTGTTGTTCTGCAGCATTTGTTCTGTTCCCATTTTGTGGCAGAGCCATGGGAGAGGCTGTGGTGGTGAGAGCTCTGCAGGCGGCTCCTTTGCCGAACTGTGCAAGCTCCCCAAGAGGAACGTGGCAGTGCTGAGGGAGACACAGGGAAGCCTTCTTGGCCTTAGCTGGAGGGCAGGTCAAGGACCCCATGTGCCCACCTCCCCCTCACACAGCAGAGCTACTGACCTACCTCCAACAGCCACCAGAAAAGAGCCAAGACCATGAGGTGCAAACGGAGAGCAATCCTTACCCATCCCTGGGAGCTCCTATGGCCAAATGCCTTCTGAGAAGACAGTCCAAGCCAAGGGGTTTAGCAGCATGGCCATGCACTGACAGAAATTCCAAAATACTTGGGAGAGCCCAGAGGAGTGGTCTGGTAGGTCACCCATTGAGCAAGAGCCACGGGCCACCCCAAAGACATTTCTGGCTTTACCCCTCAGTGACCCTGTCAGGCTGAATAATGAAAAATTGTTTGGTTGAAATTACCTTTTGGGGATAACAAAGTTTCATTTAAAAGCTATGGGTGGTATTCCAATGTCAGTTAAATAATATTTCTCTCCACATCTGTAAAGTGTTATCTGGTCAGTAATCAAAACCAACCTATGAACTAACAACTAATAAGTACTGACTTTATTTAAGACTTGTGTAAATTTAAATATGGGTTGTTTCACAGTCTTATGGGGAAGAAAGAGTGAAAATTGCAACTTCTTCTTTCTTGTTTTTATCATGCTGATACACTCAGATGCACCTACCCAGAGTTGGTTTACGGCAACTGCTCTGACTTTCCACTGGCACACAGAGGAAATCAGTTATCTGCTTTTCAGCTCTGTGGTAAAGTCTAGAGGAAAGTGAGAAAATGAACTAAAGTATCATATTAATTACGCATTTTTATGTTCATTTTGATAAAAATCACAATATTTTTTGAGGTTTTTCGACTGTCTCAAATTGCACTTCTTTGATGGTAACAAGCTACACTCACAGTCAAGTGTATCCTGTACAGCACAAGTTTTAGGAATATGAGTATATGCACTTCTGCTCTTCTCAGTCATAGCCATTTTTTAGGGAAAATTGTAGTGTGGATTAAGATCTATACATCTGCTCTTGTTTCTTTGACTTTTGTCTTAAATTTGATTCAAAACCCAATAGAGTTTATTATTCTTATTTAGTTTATATGTCTCATAAAATGGTGAGATTTTGTGAATTCACCTATTATTGAAGAGCTCTGTTCTTCATGATGAATGAAAATAAATAAAAGGAAGAACCTTTGAGATTTCAGCAATTTTCACTCTCAATGTGCTTTTGGCCTTAACCTTTTTCAAAAGCCAAATCTCAGCAACCTGCCTGCCACAAACTTTGACACCAGTTCATGAGAAGTTTCTTTGAAAGATCCAGTGTACAATAAACTCAGACAACATGCTGTGGCATCCTGTGGAGCTGTACTGCCAGGAATATGGCCTGTCTTGGACTTCTGGGTCCCTTTGGTCTCCAAACTAGAATGCATCTCTGTCCTCCAGCTAATTTAGGCAGTAAAGCATTTAACAACAGCTGAAGCTCCATGCACATCAAGGAATATGTCATTGAGTTATGTTTTCTTTTAGCTTGACCTTGCCTTTCCAGAGTCTTGTTGCATGCTCACAATCAAAGATTCAAGCAGAAGAGTTGTGACATTCTTCTATTCTACAATGTACTTTCCCATTTTTTGTTCACTTCCTTATTTATATTTAGGAGCCAGATTTTTTTTTTTCACTTCAGCAAGGGACATTTTCCTGTAAATGTTATTAGATGGAAGTGTAATTTTAGTGCTGTGACTATTTTCTAGTGTGGTCCAAAATGCCCCTGGATGCTGTACCCTGAAATTGTTCCTCATTGCTGAAAGCCTATCACTAAGAGGGATGGTGTTTCTGTGGGTTCTTCCAGGAGGAAGGGCTTCAGGGTTCAAGCTGACATGGCTACAACAAAACCATAAATAAATATCTGGAATTTCCCTGTGTCCCAGACTGGTTTCCCAGACTATTGCGAATCACTGTAAGACCATTGCTCTGCCTTCACATGCACCTTCCCTCTCCCTTTACTTTGTTGGTAAGTAACCAACAACCCCTTTGCCTGTTACACCCTCTTCATCTTCCTTAGACCTCAATAATTTACTTCCAGCAAATCCTGCTTTACTACTGCCTGCAGGGAACTCTTGTGCTGCCTGAGGATTGTGCACGGTCTGCTCACACCTCTGGTGTCCTCTGGCTTCTTCAGTGTGTGGAGAGCTGGGAGCCAATGTGCTGCCACTGCAATGGGTATATTCAGAGGTGTGAAACTTGGGGGAGTGGTGACGAGTTATGGATAGTCTTACAGGCTGTCTGCCTTCACTCTCCTGTCATGACTGGAGCCAAATGAAGAATAAAATCATGTCACATCACCCATTTGATAACAAAACAGTGCAGTTTTGTTGTGGGGATCAACAGAAGTGTTAAAGGTAAAGGTTTCCAGACTACTGACTTTAGTTTCTTTGCAGCATTTTCCTCCTGCCTTGCTGAAGTGGCCTCGAGGGTTGAACTGTCTCCAGAAACCACGTCCTTCCACCATATGGCTACTTCTGCTCAGCCACTTTCCCTTTATCATTCCTCACCCCATCGAAGCACCACAGTTCACTTTAACAGCACAGTCTCTCTTGAAACAACACCCACGAGCCACGGAACAACTGTGCAGACAACAGAGCAGCACCAGGAAACAGCAGCTCTAGGCCAGCACACGACAGCCCAGGCAGGAGCTGGAACACCCATCACCACCACGACACCAGCAGACAACACCAGTGCAGCTGGCCAGGCCACAACCCAGGCCATGCACAGGGTCACACCTGCAGGGAAGAACACAACCACCCCCTCTGTGTCCTCCGCACACACGAGCACAGCAATGACAGCCACCAACGCATCCCTAAACCACACAACAGCAAATACTCAAGTGACAGCTGCTGCCACCACCTCTACAGCCACCATGCAGACGGTCAAAGCCACCACACAGTCAGGAAAACAAACAACAGCGACCAGAAACTCAACAGCCACAGCCATGACCAGCACAACAACCGCCCGTCCAGGGACACAAACAGCCATCCCATCTACTGTGGTGACAGTGAGACCCACTCCTGCCCCACGGCCTTCTCCCATCCCCACTGGCACATACACCATTTCCAGTGGGAACAGGACCTGCATCAAAGCAGTCATGGGTCTGCAACTGATGGGTCAAAATACACAAAAGGTGAGGTGGGAGCTGAGCTTTGTAATGACTGTTTCTTCATTAGCTGGAATTTATTCTTCTTTCCAAGGCATTTTCAGAAGTTAGTTCTATGATTAAAATAAGTGGCTTGCTGCCAGTAAAGCCCTTCATGTGCCACAGCATCTCAGCTGCTGAAATTTGGTTTGTATGATGATGCTAGGGGGACATACATGTGCTTTCTGATTTCAGTGATGTGGAACCAATACTAGAGCAGTAGATCAGCCTGAAACATTATTTGTGTTTCTTAGAATGGGAGACTAGTTAAAATCTGAACTGACTTTAGTGAAGGGCTTGACATTGTGAGTTATAATGAAAGCAAGAAATTGCCAGTTCACAGACTGGGAATCAGAATTGGGTTGTCTTGATGCTGATGCACTGAGATTTTAGGAACACAGAAACTTCCAGATCCTGGGGAGCTGGTACCCTCTCCTAGAAATGATGCGCTGAGAATGATTCAGCAAAAGGTGTCATACAACCTGAAATGGTGATTATGTCCCTCAGACTTGTGGTTTAGTAGCCTCCATTAATACAATATGTGGGGTTACATCCTCAGGCTCTGGAGTTCATATGCCTTGAGCCATCCCCATTACAAATCCAAATATTCTTGTTTGGAGTCTGGATATTTCTAAGGTGAGATGAGTATCTAATGTCAGTAAAAGTAATTTTCATCCCTCATCGTGGCAGAAGCCAGGTAGGGAGCATGATTCCTAATCTCAGCAGACCACAGCGACATGTTTATAATAACATAAGGTGTGTTTGAGATGAGACTGAAAGAGCAAAGCTCCATTCAGGGCTGCAGAGCTCTCCTTTCAGACTGCAGTATGGGTTGTTAGATGCTAAAGATGATGTGCAGGACCTAATGAGGAGGTCGGGGTGATATGTGGAGCAAAGCATGAAGCCAAACTAACCCCTGCCTGCTTCTGTCTTCATCTTTCCTCTGCCTTCAGGCACAAGTTTCCACTGCTCCCTCCTTATAAATTACCATTTGTACTCATCTGATGCTGCTCTGAATCGTATCAGTCCACTGAATGAACAGAAACCAAATATTTTCATATTTTCACAGCTCATGTGTCAGACAACCACCAGTGCTGGTTTACGAGTGGGGAATGACCCTGGCAGGCAGCAGTTTGGCTGCCACCATCACTGGCCTGTTCATTCAGCCACACAGAGCCTGTCTGGGGGGGGAAAAACAAAGCAGATGTAAATCTCTGTGTGTTCCTACAAAGTTCCCCTTCTCTTCATCAGCAGCCCTGCAATGTCTCTTCTCTCTACAGGAGCAGATGGAGTCTGTGATTGTCAACCCCAATGCGACACAGACATCTGGAAGCTGTGGGATGGTGCAGTCTCAGCTGAACTTAACTTTCAGTGGAGGATTTGTGAACTTCACCTTTGTAAAGGTAATTGTTGCATGTAGAGGGAAGGAGTGTTTAGGACTGGGGAGCTATAACTTAGATTCCCTTTGACCCATTTCATCTCTCTCCAGGCTTGTTTTCCACCTGTATATAAGGCACTATTACTCCTGTCCTTACTAAAGGGGTAGAACCACAGATTAGTTCAGGTTAAAAAAGGCCTTTGGAGACCACCTGGTCCAACATCCTGCTCAAAGCAGGCCTTGTTTGTTTGAACTTTAAGTTTGGAAAGGTTCATACCTGCAGTGAAGGGTAAGCATGGTGCTTTGCCATCCTTGGACAGAAAGTGCTAGAGAGCAGTGTTAAAGCTCCCCATCAAGCAACACAAAGTCTACAAATAGCCTCAAGCAAAATCTGAGTCTCTTTTTTACATAGTTAAGTGTCAGGTCTGCTGTTTGCATTGGAGTGGTACAGAGGGAAAGGGTTTGGGACTGGAGTCCCTGTGCAGGAACAATGTGTGTGTGCCCGGAGCTCTGACTCACTCTCAAGCTGCTCTTAGTCACTTGCTTCCCATAAAAGCCAGCTGGGGTTGTTAAATTCAAAGGACAGCCTGTGCAGTTTGAAGTGCCCAGGAGCCACGACACATCCACAGCTGAAGGAGCCTCATTTCATCTAATTTCTGAGTGGAAAATTCCAAACAAGTGAACTCCAACAACAAAATTGTAAATATGCAATTTGAAATGCACCACACCTGGGAGACCTCCAAATAGGCACAGAAACTTGGACAAGATGGGAGGTCCTGCTTGCACAGTGGGAAAATGAGTTTTCTTTTTGACATTGTGTCTGTTGATACCATGGTCCCACTGGGGCCACATTACATGTGGGTGAGGCTTTAACACAAGATACCAAGAGTGCTACAGCTGTTATAGCCACAGGAGAAAATCCCTGAGTGCAGCCATCCTCTTGCTTCCTCAGGAATTCACACATTTTTTTGGAGGCTCTAAGGGCTGGGTGGTGATGCCAGCAGGGCTAAAGACAGAAGTTAATATTGTGTATAAAGTGATTAATGGGCAGGGAGGAATACAGGGTTGGATCCCATCAAATTCTGATGAGTGTAATGTGCATCAAGGCCATGTCCTGGAGCTCCAGAGCTGCATTTGGCCATCACTGCTGATCCAAGCCTTTCAATTAATCAAGCCAAAGTGTCAATCTTACAGCCTGGCTCCAAGCTCAAATTAGAGATAATTAAGAAAAGTACAAATGCTTAGTAATTTTCATAGGCAGTCCAAGAGGGAACAGCAAATTATACCACACGTGAGTCGTTAATTCTTGAACAGAGACAATATTTCAATTAATAATCCTCTTAATTTTAGTTTATGGCAAAAAGTTTTCTAAAAGCTACAGAGGAAAAGTGAGGTAAAAAATGAAGGAGCTGTTTTTAAACAAAGGCTCAGTTCAGACCACGAGTATTTGCTTTAAATGTGTGCTTCCTGCATCAAGGGGAGCATTTTGGTGTTCCAAGAATCCTTAGAGAAAGGCTGGGGATTCAAGTACCCATGAAAGCCCCAGCTTGCAGCACTGCTAAGGAGAATCATGTAACCTTTAGGAGGTGCTTGACCTGTCTTGCCCTGAAAAGGGTGGGTTTGGCACAGGATTAGACAACTTGCCCTTCACTTAAAGATAAGCCTCAAGAGCACAGCAGGGCTCGGCTTGGACTGCTTTGAAATTCGGGTTAATAAGAAATCATGCTGCTGCTGGTTTTTATGTGTTTGGCCCCCACAGCCTCCCTCAGTGCTTTGAACCAGGAGTGCTGCAGCAGTGGCACTTCTGTCTGTCCCCATGTGAGAGGAGCTGGGTCAGGGGTGGCAGAGGAGAGTGGCTGGTTCAGTGCTCACCACTGCCAGGACCTCCAGGAGAGCTTGAAATAAAGAAGTTGTGTAACCCACCCACAAGAAGTGAAGTAGGAGCAGGTGTTTTCCCCAAGCAAAGTTTTTAACTGTGGCTAAACAGAACATAGTGCTACCTCCCAAAAATGGTCATATTTAACCTATTTGTGCCTCGAAGTTGGAATAATGCTGAGAACCTCTTCTCTGGTGTATTTCTTTCTTAAATTTTCCTACTCCATCCTACCAGTTTTTAAACTGGATGCACAGGAGACATTTAAGTCTGCTGCCATTTATGCACCAGCTGCACTCACCAGTCCCTGTGTGCTCACAGCTGAATTCAGCTGAGCAGTAGGGCTGCTGCACATAGACTCACATTATGTTCCAACACTGCTACCAGAGAGAAGTTCCCAGGGTTGGCTCTCGCTTTGTCATAGACCAAGGCAGGCCAGTATTCAGGCTGCACCACAGTTTCAGGGCAAAAGCAGGCAGGACACCTGGCTGGAAATTTTGCTCTGTGTTGTACCAGGTGCTTTCCATGTCAGCAGTCTGCAGGCATATGAAAACAAGCCAGCCAGAACCAACACTGTCAGCAGGGTGGAAAGAACAGTTATTTCTCCCCTACACATCCAGGTTGTTGTTTTCTGGTTTGTAGAGACCATGGTTGGCAGACAAAATAGGAAATGAGTGGTACAAGCATGAAATGAGCTCCTGGCTCTCAGCTTGTTGTTGACCTCTCCCAGCTCAAACCAGTGATGGCCACAGAAGTGCTGCTGCTCTGTGCAGTGAGCTCACGGGAAGGGCATCTGTCCATAAAAACATGGTGGCTCCAAGGATCCCCAGAACTTCTTGAAGGTGTGGGATGGGTCCCACAGGCAGGGAGACTGCAGGGCAGCACGGCTGGATTCAGTGCAGGATTACTCAGGAGAGCACTGTAGGGGCTCAGCATGAAAGTGAATAGAAGTAAAATGGCCTTATGTCATGCCTGTTAATTTGCAATGTACACTATTTATTGAACTCCTTCCTACTTTTGGTTATCACAAATATCTCACAAATGTCCAGTCTGAGCAGTTAGTTTAAAATGACACCTGCATGGTCCTGTGTCAGTGAACTGAGCAGAACTTGTGATGTAGCTGAGATTTGGAAAAGAAAAATACATCCAGAAGAGTTGGTTTTTGGGTCTTGAAGGTGATACTTTGAAATGTGCTTCTTTGGGAAATTGTGACCATTTTTCTGTGGTGAACTGTACTTTTTTCCCTGCAAATATGAGTATGCATTGTTAATAAAGATATATCTTCTTTTGCAGCAAGCTCCAAGTTACTTTGTCAGTAACATTGAGAGCAGAGTACAGTTATCTTCTGAAGGTCAGTGATTTTACACTGTCTTAATTCATATCAAACTGTACTGAATGTGGGATAAGCTTTCATATCTTTAAAACGCTGTCTTTTGCAAATAGGTGTTTTCTCTGGCTTTCAACGTGCCATTCATCTAAACCTTATGGTATGAAAATGGAAGAGAAGGGACCAGGCTGCAGTTACATCAGTATTGCTACATTTTCCTTTTGACCTCAAAAACTTTCCCTGCCCCACCTCTTTCAGAATAGAGATTACTTCAAACCTAAATTTAAGATACAAAACAGTCCTCAGAATTTTTATCTGCAAACACACAACAATGCTGTGACTTCAGTTCAGATGCATGTGTCTTTCCAATCTAATCAGCAAAGTGAATGAATACAGTACCTGGATCACAGAAATGAAGAGTTAGATACAGATTTCAGATAGGCCAATATGGAGAGGAGGCACATTTGACATTTTGGCTTTGCAAAAATAAGAACTGAACCCAGTCTGAAGTTCTTCAAACCATTCTGAAATACTAGACTCTGTCTGTGCTCTTCTCAGGCAATTGGATTTTTATTTGGTCAGGAGCTGCCCCAGGTGCTACATCCCAAGAAATGCTAAGGGAACATCATTTAAGGTAGAGAGAAAAATTCTGAGCCATCACTTCACATTTTCTCTGACATTAATTTTGCACAAATTCTTCCCAATATATCAAATTTATAATGACTTTATTATGTTGCTTCTCTGTTACTCATAAGTATTGAATTGACTTTTTGTCCCTGAAGGAAGAAAAACAAATCAGGAGCTCGACCAGGTGTGTCCCAGTGGCACTGAGCTCAATGCCTATTTTCATTCTCACTGATGAGCATTTTATTAACTCAAGTGGAGTCTGTTCTGATCTGTAGGAATGAAAGTAAAAGAAAAGCTGATCCAGAGGATGTCTCCAAGGAATGTTCTCAGTCTAAATGACCATCATTTTCCTGTGCATTGCTAAATGCAAATTGCAGCAAATATAAACTGATCAATTTAATCACGTTTTAAAATCCTCAGCTATACTTTGTGTCCCCCAAAGTGGTGCTGACAAGAGACATTGCTCTCCCTGGATGTCTGTCACTGCCTCTCTGCCAAATGCTGCCATTTCACACTGCAGTATTTTTGCAGTGAGCAAGTCCCTAACTTTTTTAATATAAAAATGACTGAATTAACTGTACCAGCAGACACTGGCGTTCTGATTTTGACTGAAGAGGACCAAGAGGATGCTGCACATGATGTGCTGGCAAGATGTGGTTGAGATACGCTGAAGCAGAGATGGTGATATGGATGATTTTGTCTTAAACTGGCCTATCTGCTTCCAAAGGAGGATGTGCATAAAGAATATAAGCAGGTCACAAAATCTTTTCATGCTTGGACCTTGGGCCATATTTTTCATAAAGTACTGTGACACTGAAATATATTTAAAAACATATTTAATACATAAAGTAATACAGACCAGTTATGTCAAACTCCCATGCTAGAGATGGTATCTCTTTTTTGTTTGGAAATAACTGTGCTGGAGACCTAAGATAGTTGCATGCTCCTGAGAGAATTCTAACCCCTTTGCAGACTCAAGTTGTTAAAATATGATTTGGAGGAGCACCTGAAATTTTAGTCACTTTTTTAGACCCAACCTCAGCTGAGTCACCCATTGATACTTAAAGCACTCATTTAAACTTGAAAAAATATAAATCATACTTTATGGGGAAAATATCCATGCTTTAGTCACATCAGTGACTCCTGCTCTGACAAAGCAACTGGGGATCCTTCATTTTATCCCTGTTGCTTCCAACACAGTGAGTTGAATTCTCATTTGCCTCTTTCTGGCCTCCAGGTATGTTCTACTATGCAGCCCTAAATGAGAAGCTGTTTACAACAAAGCTGGGGAATTCCTTTAAGTGTGCCAGCAGGCAAACCTTCACCTTGGAGAAGAACTTCCAGATCCTCTTTGTTCATATGCAGCTGCAGGCGTTTGATATTGTTGGTAACCAGTTTGGAAAAGGTAAATAGAAGGATACCTTTCCACCCTTCCAAGATCTACATGTCAGCACTCTGACAGCCTGATAGATATATCTGCTAAATTATACCCATACACAGGGGATGATCCTGCTACAGCACAGTCACAGTTTTGTATTTGTTCCCAAATAATGTAACCTGTGTGCTGCTGTATTCTCAACTTTTCTGAGTCACTTCCAACACAGTGCTAATACCTATGGAGGATAGAAAAGTATCTTTCCCTCCTGCATTCAGTACCTTCTGTTTCACCTTCTTATGAAAAATGTTCAACTCTACAGCCAGAATTTTATTCTTCACCCATTTTCTCCCAGAGCAAGCAGAGGTGTTCACCACCAGTGCACTGCCAAAACCCCAACTTTACAGTTCAGTCCCAGGTCACTGTTCTCAATATAGTCATATTTTAGCTATTTTTAAAAGCTCCTGACACTCAGGTTGTCTCACAGCTGCAGCAGCAGAACTGCCAACTAATAAGGGATATTTGTGAATGCAGGATGATACTTTCAGAGCAGCTGTGTCTAGATGTGACAAAATGTGCTCCTGAGGAGGATCACAATTAGCACACTCAGAGATTCAGAATTAAATGTGATGCTCATCTCTGCACTTTGTCTTTTCTTGGAGAAGCACCACAAAGAGACAACCAGGTCTCTTAGTAAAAGACAGATCAGAGAGGTGGACTAGGTGGAACCTTGTTGTCTCTTTCAAACTGTACATCTTCTCATTTTTGTCACTTCCTCTCAGGTTATTTCCATTCAAGAACTCAGGTGAACAGAGGGGTTGATTAGCTCTCCAGCCCTTCAGATGCACTAAAACACTCCCTTTTCTGACACTTGCTTCTCTGCATGCTTACAAAATATTGCCCCTGTATTCTTTCTCCTTTAGATCTGTCTTTTGACTCACTTTGGCTGTGTTTGACCAATTCTTCTTCTGTTAGGTCACCATTTTGGCTGCTTTTCTCATTCTAAAAGGAATATAATGGGAAATGACACTTGGGGCTTTTTTAATATACAGACCTTTTAAAAGCCACACTGAGAACCCAATTTATGCTCTCATTCTTGTGAAGAATCTTTTCATGGGATAACACTGAGCTGGAACAACTCATGATATCCCATCTGGTCTCTACACTCCCATTCAGCTTTGTACAATGAGTGATTTCAGTTATGGGATTTGGTATGGCCTCACCTCTAGCAGAGACTGAGTTGAGAAAGATGTTCTCTCTCTGTCTCCAAGATCAGGCTAATCTCTGCTAACCAATACCATATACAAATTTAAATTAGTTTTGCTCCTAATCAGAGAGCTGAGCAACCAGTTCTCACTTCTGAAATAATTCCCCAGTGGCTGTGAAATAGTCATGAAACTGTTACATACCTTGGCTGTGTATGCAGATTTTGATAGAGAAAATCCCCACTGAAAGAATGGCTCTAAATACATCACCAGCCACCTCCCTTGGGTGTCTCAAGACTCATAGTTTCACTTCTGCTGCTCCTGATGTGCTTATCTTTAAAAGGGGAAGAAAAAGAAAACATTAATGGTCACTGGTTTCAAGTTCCTTACAATTTTGTACAGACTGCAGCAGTTTACATCAATAGCTTGGCCTCTTAGAGTCTGGAAAGTTTAGAAGTGCCTTCTGAACTGTATTTCAGTATATCAGAAACAATTCCTAGAGTTCATAGCCCAAGGTTTCATCAAAGAAAAATGGCCAATTCAAACATCTCTGGCTTTTACAATACTTAAATGCAAATATTTTTAATCTCATTTAACAACAGGTTATATTAACCAGACAAAGCTTTTAAAAGGCAACATCTAGTAGAGTGTTGATGCCTTTGACTTTGTGGCATCACCATCTGGATTAGAGAAGAAGTGGATCAGCTTTTGGGAAGAGCTGTGACATGATGTCATGTACTCCACATGCTCCCTGGGCAAACTGCCCACTGTCAGTGTAAAGATTCCCATGGTGGAGAAGCCCAAGCCAAGCTACAATCTGTGCCAGCATAGTCACTGGAATAACAACAGGGGCTTTTATCTGAGAGTGCTGTCAAAACCTGCCTTGGAATAGTCACAGGGAGTGAGAAGGGCAGAGGGAGTTGGATCTCCCTCATACCCTGTCTATAAACTGGATTCACTGCTCAGCCAGGATATACTGAAGGGTTTATCTGACCACGATGCCCTGAGTCAGACCCTACGATCCACAAATATTCTGAATTAACTGGGAGAATAATCAGAATTTGATTTTTCTTAGGAAACACTGACTTAATGAGGATCCTTGCTGCGCTAATGATGTGCTGGACTATGGGCTCCCTTCTCTGGCCTGATCCTTTTTGCTGGGCAGATTAGATGAGGAGCAGTTTTTGACCATGCAGGATGTGTCCTGCTCTTTATTTTTAGACTGGCATTTTGTGGTGTGATGCTCCCCATCTGCTACCAGCAAGAAAGCTCTGCTGTGTGTGTGTGCGCTGAGTGGCAAAACAATTCCCACAGACACGAGGGAGTAGAGTCACTCTCTAGTGAAGCATGCAACTACTGTGAAAGGGGCAAGGATGGTTTTCTTGAGATAAGGTTCACCACAGATAAAAATGTATAAAATATAGCTCAGAAAAAGAAAGAAAAAACCAAAAGAAAACAATGTTTTGAGAACATCTGTCTTGTATTTGCTAACTTTTCTGGAATATAGATGTATAGTCTCAGGGTACAGTCTTCTGCTATAACACAGTCTCTGATCTTTTCCTTTCAGAAGAAGAATGTTTTCCTGACAGAAGCAGCAAAGCAGCTCCCATCGCAGTGGGCCTGAGTATCCTGGGGCTGTTTGTCATTGTGTTTGTTACTTTCCTGATTTCCAGGAGGAAGCCACATAGAGGATACGAGCGCATCTGAGGTGCCCTTGTACTTCCAAATGGGTGTAGCAAGCAGAGAAGTCACGGGAGTTTTAGCTTCTGCCTGGCAATCTCACTGCCCTGAAGCCACATTTTTAAGTGAGATGACACCATGTGTTTAAATCTAATGAATATTTCTGCAAGTAGTTTCTTTAGGGTAGGAAGGAGACAACTCACATCCTCTACTTTAGGCTATTCTTAGCATCTAATTTAGATGTAGCCCAGAAGACCAAAATGAGGAGCCTAAATTCTCTGTGTTATCAACAAAGGAGATAATTCAGACCACCTAAGTCAGATTCCTAGAAATAGCTTAAAGCAGTATTGGTATCCCCAAGAAAATCCATCAGGTTTGTTAATTATAATATTTAGATTTATTAAAATATATAAGTTTGGTGATATGACTTTCAAATGAATAAAGCAGAGATCCAGAGCTACAGACAACCCTGTTAAATTAAAGCTCAATGAAAGCCTTGTGGGAACACTGTGTGTGCCAAAATCTCAGGGTAAGTGTCAGTGTGACTCCATTCACAAGCAAGTTCTCAGCAGTCCTACAAAGAGTTACACTTCCTAAGTGCTTGGGTTTTTTCCTATTAAGCCCTTTGCAAAGGCACAGTGGTAATACGTGACTCTTACTCTGGAGCTGAATATGTCACAGTCTTGTGAGAGCTCACGAACCACCCATGTCCTGTTCAGACATGGACCTGTTACAGTGACCACCACTGAGCCCAGTAACTGCCCCTCTTCTGAGATGGCAGCACTGGGATCTCTGAATCTGGGAAGATGCCACACTCATTGGAAATGCCTGGGATTCAGTGACCACCATTGTGGCAGATCTGCCCGAGGTCCCTGAGAAATGGAAATCCACTGACACTGTATGTTTAAGGCTTCTCTAAGAGCTAAAAGCTTGCACAGCCCTTGGACAAATTCTCTGTCCAAAAGCGAATGTTATCCAGCATGCTGGATTTTCATGTGGAAATAATTTGGAGTTGCTTTAAAGCACATTAATTGATACACTCTGCAGTTTATTTCCTGCTAAACCGATGATGAAGGCATGAGAGTAGTAATTGCTTTTGAGATTAAGTCCAGCTCATGTTCTTTGTTGTAAAAAGGAAAAGCTCCTTGTTTACAAAGGAGATTTACAAAGCAAATGTGCACACACACACACATACATGCATGTGCACACACCATACAATCTGCTCACTGAAGCCAATGATGTCCAAATGATAAGAAATTATATACAAAACTATTTGCAAAAGAGAAAATAACATTAAACTCCTCCCCCTAAGGAGTTAGGGTAAGGGCTTAAATTTTACTAATAAAAGTTTGGCCTGGAAAAGGACTGTGGAATGGTACTCATTAAACAAAAGAAAGACTGAAATCATATGCAAAAATACATTGCTAGTTTAATCTGTATCTAAACAAAATATAAATGCTATGAGCTAATTTCATTTCAATGAAGAATGGCCCAAATCCTGAGCAGTTGTGAATGACGATGCAACCTCACTGGATTTTCACTGGGTAAAACTGGTCATTGTATCTTGTCAGTTTAATTTCCCTTAAGTATTTGTAAACAGTTCTGAAATTTTACTAGTATTTAACGATTGTGAGTTGACTTCTTTAAATTGAGAATGAAAGGAAATATTTTCATTCCATGAATTACTAAAAGATGTTGGTCTGTGTGAAGTAGGAAACATGGTCATACTGTTCCATAATCAGTATAATGTGTAGCTGTAGAAATAATTAAGTCTCCAAAAAACATTCCCTTTGAATCTGAATGAACCAATAAATGAGAAAGATAAAGACAATTCCGAAGCACTTTTGCACTTGGAGAAACATCAGAGAGAAGTCAGAAGCAGCTGTGAGCACAGGGGCAGAAGAGTACGTTTATAAGGTAAAGTAGCACAAGCAATGGGATACCAAACTTTCCAACCTTTAATAGGGAGACAGTGATTTAACTGTATTCAGTTTAAAGCTCAGAATGGTCTGACCCTAAGCTGTTCTGCCCAGTGATCAATAAACCTCTCCCACTCAAAGCTAAGTCGTATTTCACATGTTCTTTGGATTGCTGAGTTGCATGATCTGTAGTGTGTTTCTTCTGCTGACATGGAATATTTGCTTGTTCTGTTCTGAAAAATCCCTTTATGTTAATATTCAGTCTTTTAAAATCTGATATCAGGATGAAGAGAGAAAACTGTTCCTAATGACTGCTAATTCTATGTTTAATCTTGTGACACCCTCTGGCATTACCAGTGATGCAAGATAAATGTTTTTCCCCGGACTTTTTTTATTTCTACACTGAATCAACCTGGTGTTATTGAACAATGTTCAGATTCAGGTTTACGAGATTTGTTCTTATGCTTTTTATTGCTATTGTTTGCTATTTTTATGAAGCTGCATAGCCCTTTCTAGATGAATAACACTCTGGGCTTGCTCTAAATGTCACAGGAGAAGTGCACGTGATACAAACTGATGAAACAACAGGATGCTCCCAGGAAATGCTGCCAACATGCAGCAAAATTAATCCAATGGAGTTAGTGCTTCACAGTAGTAGAAGATCCATTGGAGAATTCCTTACTGCATCAGGAGATCCCAGCCCCTAAGTGCAACCTTTCTCCCACCTGTGGCCCAGTCTGCATCCCGTCACGTCTTCCTGATCACAAAATACAGCCAGCCTGCAGCAGGGATGTGTGTCAGCACACCAGCAGAACAGGGAATGTTGCCTCTCCAAATTTAATGCTAAATTAGAATTAGACAGCCCAGCTGCTCCCTGAGCTGCCATGTGCAGCTTTAAAAGCTGATGCCTGTATTTATTTTCTGCCTGAATTTAGGTAGATGTTTAGCTGGTACTTTTTTATCTAATGGAGCTGCCTTGAGGTCTTCTTCCCATTGGGAAGACTCTATAGGGCTAATGGGCCTTGCTCTTGCCAGACCTGCTCTTTCAAATATCTTGTCTGAGGAAAGATTTTGAGCAAAAACTCCCTAAAAGCACAGTAGGAAAAGAGCTCTTATGATAAACTAGTTGTACACTAGGTGGGCCATAATAGTCACACTGTGGGCAGAAGGGCACAGTTTTGTCTGCTGTGGGAGGGGACAAGGCTGCAGTGGGTCCCAGAGTGACCAGTTGCTAATCAACATCCCATCCCAACTCCCAAGGCAGACACAAGGACATCCCATCAGCATGACGATGTCATACTTAGCCAAATCTCCAAGGAGTTTATAAAGCAAGGTTTAATTTCTTTCAGTCCTTTTTGTTCTCTGATGGACAAGTCCAAGTGAGGGAACAGCTGTTAATTCAGCTGAAAGAGGAAGGGAGATGTAGATCAGCATCTGGAGTGTCTGAAGGTGGTTTGGTTGATCACTTTTAGCTTGCTATAATGTATGGTTGCTAAAAATAACTTGATATGAGAAGTAAGATATGCTCTTTATTTTTCTATTACTGGTGTTTCTATAATAAAGGTTGTATTTAGTCATTAGAGCGTGCATTGCTGTGGAATTAATTTATCTTTTGAGTGCTGTTTCACTTGAACTGTTTAAAATACAAGCACAAGCTAACAAACAGGGAGGATCCTATGAGCTCTGGTCACAAACCACAGACACAGTTATGCTTATATCCTAACCATAACTTTGATGATTATTTCTTCTGTAGCTTGGGCAGCTCCTTTGACATTTCTATAATTGTTTTATCAGCATTATTAAAAAAAAAAGGCATTGAAAATATTACATGATTTTCTGTTAATCTCCTCACAACTTCTAGAGAAGCTGAATTCACTGTTTCTTTATACAACCAGATCTCTGCTTTCCTATTGATCCAGTAAACACAGACTACAACTTACAGCAAAATGAAATGGATGCTTGTTACTTCACGTTTAAACTGTTTTCACAAATAATAATCTTATGAATTATGGTAAGAGTCTTTTGAGGAGAATGCATCCTTTCAGCATGCACTTATGGAAACTGGAGGAAATAAATAGCTTGGAAAATACCATAGATAAACTTGAGAACTCAGCAGCCACTATCACGGTAGAAGGAATTTCCCAAAGGAGGCAGGCTGGACAAGATCATCCTTAAAGGTCTTTTCCAACCCAAACCAGTCTATGATTCTTTGTGACTTTGCTGAGATTTTGCTGATTGTCATATCAACAGGCAGCCTAAAATATCATAACTGCACGAGGTAAACTTCTCAATAAAAGGGGGCACTCAAAATTTTTTCAGCTTCATCTTTAAATATTTTTCAGAGGAACTTCAAACCAAATCTCTCTAGATCTACATTTGGTGAGCAACTGCAGCCAGAGCCTGTTTGGGGTGCAGGTTCCTGTAATGCCTCTAAGGCTGTTGTTGGGGGGGGGTCACATCCTAGAGCTGGGCTGGCTGGGAGAGAGAAGGGTGGACAAGGACAATGCCTTGTCAGTGGTGAGCAAGGTAAGGCTCTGAAATGGCTGAGTGAGTCTCACATGTCGTGCTCTTCATGGCTAAAGAAGCAAAGGTTGTAGATGGACTGCAGGAAAGCAGAAGATGTGGTAAAGATGGGGGAGAAAACCCCATCTCTGCTGCTGGCAGCTGATGGAGGAACTCGGCTGTTGGAGAAGTGCCAGTGAGGGCAGCAAAGGGACCGTAACTTCCCCCAGTGATAAAATATCAGAATTATGTTTCACTGCTCATTTCTGATGTCAGTGCACATCCCCCCATGATAGACAACTTATGGCTACAGGTCAGAGGTTGAAAACTTCACAAGTCCCTTGATTTGTCCCTCAGCAGAAAAGCAGGGCTGCCTGGGGATCAGGGGCAGTTTGCTCTGCTCTCTGGCACTTGCTTGGTCTGGTACAATAATAAATTTGGTGCCAGGCTTACAACTCTTTAGTGGACAAGGTTCCTTTCTTATTCGTGTCAGTTTTAGAAGCTGGACACTGGAGCGTGTGAAGCAGACCCTCAAGGGCTGCTAGATGTCTCAAAATTCTCTTTCTTGGCAAAGTTTAGTGATAGATGAAGAAAGAGTCAACCATTTTTAGTTTGAAGGCAAAAAGCCCCCATCTTGTGCAAGAAGCACAAAGATTTGGAATTCATTGAAGAAACCTTTACATCAGAGTGTCTAGAAGAAAATATAAGGAGTATTTATTTGAGCAACAAAACAAGAGTGAGGAGAGAAAGATTTCTAAGGAGTTAACTCTTCATGACTAAGGTGACAAGACACTTGCAGGCTACACTTTCTTTCCCACAACCATCAGAATTGCACGCTAACAAGGCAGGGGCACGTGTGTCTGAAGTTATCAGCCACAGCAACATAACACTCCTGGGCTTTCATGGGTGTCTGGGCTTTCCCAGCCAGCCACAAAATATCACAAAACCTACATTTCTCTTTTTCTGCAAGTGTTATTGCCTATGAAGTGGGAAGATCCCAAGTACTTTATTAAATTATAATCTAATTGGCTCAGTTTCTTACTTACCTTTTTCTTCACAATTTTAAAAAAGAGTAAGTTGCATTTCCAACGTGCAAAACCAAAATAAATGGCTGTTGGGAAAAACTAAAGTGTTCAATCTGAGGAAGAATATCTGTGTTTATTAGACACACAGATCTTGGTTTTGAATCTCAGGTTTGCTGGGGCTTTCCTATACCACAAAATTTTTTGAAGATTATGCATCATGAGTCCAGCCAAAGTTTAACCTCATCTATTTTGCTATGGAATGACATTTTTTTCATCTGCTCAAGGAAAATGATTTCATATTTCAAATTATGGTTTACACAATTTGCTCATGGGAGAAAATGATAATGAGAAAACTACTCATATTAGTAATCAAAGCAGCATTCAAAATACGCCAGACTTCCAGAATAAAATTTAAAATGTTGTCCATCCAACCTACATGCATCACTAGGCTCATCACAGTGCTTCTGTCTGTGTATGTGCACGTTAAACATATTACTGGTGTCAGTGAGAAAATTATTATTTTTCCATTTCAGTGTTATTACACTGCATTTTCAAACACCTGCATGTACAATCTGGTGATTCCACTAGACTTTGCAAGCCCTAAAAGCCATGCTTGCAGAATGCCTTCCACGAGCAGATTTGCAATATAAATGAATTTGTAATTTCCATTAGTTCTGTTAAAAGCGTCAACTCCTCCACCATCTCTGATTTAGGTATTATAAAATATCTATAGCTCTTCCCAGTATTCAATAGTTAAACTACATAAAATACTGCCATCTTGTGTTTAGAGATAAATTAAACATGCAACTTTAAAAATCTGGGTTTCAAAAGAGTAAAGTAGGATTTACTTTATGTGAAAAAGATTGAAGTGAATGAATTATGGAAAAGTGGAAGCATCACTTAATAATTTCGCTTTTAAAATCTTATCCTTAGAGCAAGTGCTGAGCCCACCACCCCTTGTAGTCAGGGCCAAAGGACTGTACAATTTCCCCAAGCTGATCTGGTGTCTGTTTAACCTACTTGAACCACCCAGTCCCTGGTGTGAGGGGTCACCATGGCAAATTAAAAATAGCAACAGTGGAACAAGCAGAGATTGCTTGCATATGAAGAATGCTTCTTATGTAAAAAGCTTTGTTAACGCTTCAGAGTACAGAACACATAAGACATGTTAAACGCTGCAGCTGTTGCAATTAATAGCTTGTGTATTCCTTTGGTGAAAAAGCACGGCTGCTTCACCGTTTGTAAACAACAACTAGAAATACTTATTTTGACTGCACTGGGCCAGGTGTAGCAAGGCCCTGCAGTGGGGTGAGCTGGGCCTTAAACTAACAGATACTGGGAAGAAATTCTTCCCTGTGAGGGTGGCGAGGCACTGGCCCAGGTTGCCCAGAGAAGCTGTGGATGCCCCATCCCTGGAAGTGTCCAAGGCCAGGATGGATGGGGCTCTCAGCAACCTGGAATAGTGGAAGGTATTCCTGCCCATGGCAGGGGGTCGGAACTGCATGATCTTTGATGTCCCTTCCCACTCAAATCTACGAGCTGCAAAGCTCCGATGCCTGAGGGAGCAGAACGGACCCGGCCGGCTTTGTGTCCATGAGCAGGCGGAACGTGCTGATCCCACCGCTCCGTGACCTGCTTCATCTACACGGCGCAGTTCTGATCCAGGGATCTGGACCTGAGCACAGGGACCTCGGGGTACGCTCGGATTCCCGTGCCCTTCCCAACAACCCTCACGTTCACGTGTCGCTATTCCATCACAACCCCGGATGTCATTCCCGACGGAGCGCGCTCAGCCCAGAGCCCGCGCGCCCAGAAACTCGGCAGTCCTTGGGCGGCGCGCATCGCTTCGCATTTATAGGAAATTTATGCTGTCTGCTGTTTGAGCGGCCACTTTCTCGGCGTCATCCAACCGCGCCATTTCCCCGCTGTCCCGGAGCGGGCACCGGGAGCGCTCGGATCCCCGTGACAAACCCCGTTGCCCCTCAGGGCTCTCCCCGGTCCCCGCCCGCCGCGACCCGCCCCCGCCGCGCAGCCACTGCGGGCCGGGCAGGGCCGCACACACCCCCCGCCCACAACATGGCGCTGGCGGCGGCGGTCGAGCGGGGCCGCGGCGGCCTCGGGGCGCTGAGGCGGCTGTGAGTGCGGGCCGGGGGCGGCTGTGCCGGGCCGGGCCGGGCCGGGCCGGGCCAGGGGCAGGAGGGGCGGGAGCCGCCCACAGCGAGCCCCGAACTAGACTGCTCGGGGAGGAAGGGAAGGGGGCTCTGCTGGGCGTGTGGGGGGACAGCGGCGCCCCGGGCTGCTCTGTGGGAAGGAGGAGCGAAGAAGCGCCCCCGCGGTTGAAGGGATCGCTGTCGCAGCTGCCGCGGGTCCCGCGAAGCTGCCCCGGCCTCGGGGGTCTGTCCGCAGCCTGTGCTCACCTGCGACACCTGCGTGGTACAGGCTGGGGAAGTGAGAAGTTTGGGGAGTGCGCAAAAATCCCTCTCTCGTTACTAAAACTGAGGTTTAGTTGTGTGGTGCCTTTTTGCTCCGACAGAGCTTCAGAATTGTCTGGACTTGATCCCGAAGAGTTGATTTATGTACTAATTAACTGCTTTCACAGTTTCATCCAGCCACCTCACCTTGGCTACCGCTTTTTGTTAGTATTAGTCGTTTGAGGTTTAGGTTTCTGAAAGTCTCCACAGCTTTTCTTTCTGGCTGCCTTCACATTCTTTCTCTTGCACTTTTTCTCCATAGAAAAATTGCCGTTTTAAGCGTTTCTATTTTGTGGTTGTCCACATCTTCTTTCCCAAATACTTTAAGTTGGCCTCTCTGATAAATGCCAGATGTTGGCTGTTCTGTCCACTAAAAGACTTTTTTTAAAGAAAAAAAACAAAAAACTTGACTATTTCTGTTTTAATGCTGCTAAAAAAGTAAGGGGATAATTTTTATTGTATCTAAATGAAAGCACTTGAGGAGCCATCTGGTGAAGTTTGTACAACTTTCCTTGTTGTACCTGAATACGTAAACAGATGTATCAAAAGCTTCAGAGCTATTTCAGTGCTGTTGTTCTCTCACCTGAAAATAAAAGTAGCTCAGTTGTCACTTCTTCATATGCGTTTGTAACACTTCTGTGTGTTTATAATTGCACAGGCAATGGAACCAAGTACAAAGATTTGTGAAATGGGCCTCAACGATAGGTATGAAATTTAATTTCTTTGGCTACTAGGTTAAATTGCTGTTTGATGTGGATGGTTTTACAATTAGTTTTAGAACATTAGTTGCTGAAAAACGGTAGGATTTTTTAATAAATATTCATATCTTCGTAGTTCTTGAAAAAAGTAGCCTGCAGCTAACCTAGCAGAAATCATCTTTAATGTTTAAACAACATTTTGAATAATTTTAGCTGTCTTGTTTAGGTAAACTGAACTTAATGAAAACTATTTGGTTTTGCGATGTTTTCCTCTGCTGATACAAGTGTTGCAAAGTCTGTGAGAATTGTTTTTTAAGGCATAATGGTATTTAAACAAAATACGAAGGAGTAAAAGTATTTAGCAAGATGATTTAAACTCATTCTGGTGTCATGTTGACGAAAAAGATAGATTTTAGAATTCAGAGATCTATCTCCATTTTAATTAGTGAGTTTTAAGCTACTGAGTTCTGACTGTGAAGTCTCTGGCAGTGCTGACCTTACACTTTTATCAAGTTGTAGTTGCTGTTTTGAGACTTTGTAGGAGCTTGTAAGTCACTGCTTAGAAAACCCAAACAACAAAAAACTTGATACCTTGTTCTTTCTTTGTGACTGTGTATGAATGGGGAACAGTGCTCTTCAAGAAAATTTCAACTGCTTCTACTGGGGGGGACACAACACAGGTGTTGATTGTTTCTTAGTTAGTCCAGGGAATACACAGCAAAAATATAAGCCTCAGCTTTTATGTTTAAGTGGTTTTTTTAGGGTTAGAATATGTTTCTTGGATTCTAAAAAAGGAAGTTCTTAAAAAAAGGCTTAAACGTACTTCTGCATAAGGACTCTAAGGAAAAAAATCCAAAAGTAGCATGGAAATGCTTTAGGATGAAGTTTTGAGTGAAACAACTTCATTGTTGGAAGAAGTGCATAAACACTATAAATAATGAAAAAAGAAGTCATAATTTTAAAATTGCTGTGTTTCCAGGAATGTTTTTAAGGATCTGTTTCTTACTGTGGTTCATCCCTTTAAACAGGAGGTCACAGCATAGGGAAGATTCTCATCGCAAACCGAGGAGAAATCGCCTGCAGAGTGATGAGAACAGCGAAGAAAATGGGTGTGAAGTCTGTGGCAGTTTATAGTGAAGCAGACAGAAATTCCATGCACGTAGCAATGGTGAAGTATATTCATTGTGCTTGTGACTTATGTTCATTCACAACAGTATTTGCCATTGACAAGTTCCCTGTGAAAACAGATTTGGGTGCTGGTGCAGTTGAGTTTCACCTCTGTAGAGTTACTGCCAAGTTTTCCTTGAACTGATGAAAAGTTTGCCTGGTCTCTGTCTCAGCACCTGACAGCTATACAGGAAGGGATATTAAATTTTGGCTCTCTAACTCCAGAGCAGCCAGAGGTTAGAGAACGGACTCTGATTTTGGGAAGAAAGTCAGAATTTGTTTCACTCAGTTGAGCCTTTTCATGAGGAGAGGCAGTGATTTAAACTGCTGTGTGCCAACAGTCTGATAAATAATATAATCATCTCAAAAAATTCAGATTTGCTAATAAACAGTCTGTGTCCTATGTATTTCTTCTCAATCAGGCAGATGAAGCATATTGCATTGGTCCAGCACCCTCACAGCAGAGCTACTTGGCCATGGAGAAAATACTGCAGGTGGCCAAGGTCTCAGCAGCACAGGTGAGTAGATCAGGACCTACAGTTTTCTCATACTTTCATGTCTTTAGTTCTTTATTTTTACCCATCTTGAGTTTCCTTGACACTACTGAAGTTTCTGAGTTTTCTGAGCTAAGCTGATACAAAAATGGGCTGGTAACGTTATTCTGTTTTAGGCTGTTCATCCAGGTTATGGTTTCCTCTCAGAAAACACAGAGTTTGCAGAGCTGTGCAAGCAACAGGGAATCATCTTCATAGGTCCACCTTCATCTGCTATCAGAGATATGGGTATTAAGAGGTATCTATTTCTGATTTATGTGGTTATCCAATTTACAGCTTGGAAAAGCTAATTTTGTTAACAAACGACCAGTGTCATAATTGTTTTATTCTATCAGTTTTCACTGTATATTATTTTTATGGCTTTCTTCAAAGGAATAAACTCCAGGTCTATAGATATGGGATTCCAATAGACGTAGAGACAATCGACCTTGTTCAGTCATTAGGATTTCAGTAGTTAAATAAGTAATGATTCTGCTTTTCCAGAGCTGGGGCATTCAGCAGTCAGATTGGATGTTTTGTATGTTAGTCAAAAGAGCAGTGGAAAAGAAACACCACATTGTTGGGGTTATTGTGGCTCATGTAAAATGGGCCATGTAAGTTTAGTTCATCACTGAGGACCTTAGTTACTTAGATCAAAGAAATGCTTTTAGGGTATGAAGTATAAATCAAGAATGTGGAAATGAGGTTATTACTAACACATGAGCTGTATAATAGTAATTTGAGAGAATTAATTTTTTATCACTTTGTAATGCAAGTGTAAATTACCTCTGTAATTTAACGAGCTCTGCATGTGTATTTGAAGTTAGAGTTGTTACACTCAAGCGTTTGATGTGTGGTGTGAATCCAGCTGTATCATGAAAAGTGTTTTGCCTTTGTACAACTTCAGATGTAGTTTTGGCAGGATACAGTGTTGTATTTTGAAAATTTTAGGGTTTGGCCTCTACGATGTGAGTCAAAAGACAGGAAAGAACGGTAGAACTGAAACTTACTCCTGCTTTTATGTGGAGGGCTTGGAGAAAAAAAAAATCCCTGTTTGAAGCATGTGATTAATTACAGTCCAATCCTATGTAACCCACCTATGCAAGTAGTCCTGTTGAGGTCTACTGTGGAACTGCTTTCAAGAAGAGAGTTAGCATTGGGAACATACACAGGTTTGGAGCTTAAAGTAAGAAAAAAAAATATTATTATCATTCTAAATATTAAACTGTTCTGTCAAAGCACTTCCAAAGCTATAATGTCTGCTGCTGGCGTTCCTGTTGTTGAAGGTTATCACGGGGAAGATCAATCAGACGAGTGTCTAAAGGAACATGCCAAGAAAATAGGATACCCAGTCATGATTAAAGCTGTTCGTGGGGGTGGAGGAAAGGTAAGGAACTAATCTTCACATTCATCACATGCCATAAAGTGATCATGTCTCAGTATCTGCAACTGAATATTCTAAAAGAAATCTGAAAACAAAGAAACTGGAAAAGTACTTTTTGTTAAAATTCATTATTGATGTCCAATCTAGCTCTATGAAATCTCATTTCGTTTGTCGTGCAGTCAGGCAGAAGGTAAGTAGCTGGAATAAACTGGGAGAGTTTTGTTTGTTTCAATGGATCTCCAGCAATTCACATAAGCAGAAAAGTTGTCCTATGGATTTGTGTGAAATTAGATAACTTTAAATTGTTACTTTGTGATAACTTCTGTTACTTCTTTTGTTAACAGTTTTAAATGTTGTATAAGAAGGTATTAGAAATACCATTTAAATATTTTTGTCTAGACGCTTTTTAATGTGTGGTGAACTCCCAGTCTAAATCTGATTTTACTCTGAAATGTCTATAAAATGACATGCAGAGAATTTTATTTTCAAAATAGCTATATTTGTTTTGTAATAAACGAGTTTTTCTTTACCAAACTTGGAAAATTCCTATTATATCTGAGAATAAAATTGAATTTTGTACTCACCCATATCAATGAAATGATATATCTATTTTTCACACTTTTTATGGCACTTTGAGTGAGACTTAGAAGGATTATATTACTGGAAGCTGATACACAATTTTAGTAAAGTTTAAGAAAGGAGGGAAGAGAGTTAAGCTCATTTCTTGCTGTTTGTGTGCAACAACGATTTTCATTGTGTACCCTATTTTCAGACATTTAGAAAGGCTTTTTTCTGTATTTTAGGGCATGAGAATTGCTCATTCAGAAAAGGAGTTTCTGGACCAACTAGAATCAGCAAGGAGAGAAGCGAAGAAGTCTTTCAATGATGATGCAATGCTGATTGAGAAATTTGTAGATAATCCAAGGTGAGAAACAGATATTTCAATATAAACACTATAATGTTTATTCTATGGTTGAACAAACATAACTGGTTTAGTAGTAGGATGAAAATTGGTCTTGTATGTTTTATTTGCACTATGGCAGTTGTTAATTTGGTCATATTTTTTTATAATGTATTGAATTTTTTGTAGTGACTTTGTTTTGAATGCTAGGAATTAAAATAAAGTTGTTTGGGAGACATGGCAGTTCGTGAGCTTTCTAAACTTGATTTACATGTAGGAAAAAAAATCACTTTATAATACTTCAACTACAGACCTGAGTCAAGCTGTCGTGGTGTTTCTGCTGCCCTCAGGTGTCCTAAACTAGTTATTTAATCTTCCTTTATTTTGATATTTAAAACAGAAGGGATAGTTTTTATTTCATGTCTGACCTGTGAAACTGAGCTAATTTATTTTTTATAAAGAACTTCTCGCAGAGGTCTGTTTGATAATCTTGCACTTTACATCTGTTTTTCTTAAAGCATCACTATAAAGAAAGTATTTATTTTAAAGAAACTGAGGGCCTCCTTATGCTGTCAGATGGGCACGAGAAAAATCTCATTCCTGGGGAATTTCTTTTGCCAGTATCAGAGGATTGTCACAATGGTGACATATTTTTGTTAGCTTTATACATAGAACAAAATTCTGCCACCTAATAGTTGTCCTCTGAAATGGTGTGTTGAAATAAACAATGTTATTGCTGAGCCAGGGCTGCTGCTGCCCCTTGTGCATTGCTACACAGTAAATGATGGGGGAAATCATCATTATCAAATAACAGTGAAGTGGTTTTACTTTTATAATAATAACTAATAAAGAGGAGGCAGCCATGGGATATGTACCTCGTTTATCCCACAACTTACAGGATTTCAATGCAGTAGTTGGCATTTAGAATCCTGTTTCATTTGGGACATCAAGGAAACCTAAAACAATTGAGATCTTGCATAATAGCAGCCTCACTTCTATATTTTCAGCATTTATTTGAGGGCAGACACTTAAACCTTTGAGAAGTCCTACTGGAGCACACAAGGCCATGTACAAGTTCAAAGTCTGTTTGAGTGAAATCTGTCACGGGATTGGGGTTTTTTTGAGATACACTGAAACATTTACGTTTATGGAACAGGCACGTTGAAGTCCAAGTATTTGGTGACCAGCATGGCAATGCAGTGTATTTGTTTGAAAGAGACTGCAGCGTGCAGAGGAGGCATCAGAAGATCATTGAAGAGGCACCAGGGGTGAGCAGAAAGTTCTTAATATTTTCTATGAACTGACATATTTTTAAAGTAATTAATAATTCCCCATCAAGTTTATTTAGTTGATAGCACTTTATTTGTAATTCTCAGACCTGTTTTAATTTTGCTGCAGAAAATGTTCTTTAGGAACTTTCTTTAGGAAAAGGATTCTCAAGGAAAAATTATATAGGTGTCTTCACTACAGTTGTTAAATACTGCAAAATATTCACATATACTAGGTTTATTATCACCAGACTTAACAATAATTTATAATTTTTTCTATTATTATTATTTACAGCCAGGAATTAATCCAGAGGTTCGGAAGAGACTTGGAGAAGCCGCTGTCAAAGCAGCCAAAGCAGTGAATTACGTGGGAGCAGGTAAGTCTGTGGAGGCTTTTAACTTAATGAGAGTTGGAGTCACAAGCAAATGGCATCTGGCTGTTTGAGTATGACACACATGCCTCAAGTTTTTTGCGGTTCAAGCAAGTAATCACTTAGTTAGTTCTGATGTAATTACAAATTTAAATTAGCATACCTGAGCTCAAGACCAGTGGCAGCTGAAGAAAAGGAAGAAAAAATTTCAGAGCAAATAATTCAGTCAACTCGACTGTTGGAAACTGAGCATTATGAGTTAGTAACTTCAAAAAATAATTTCTTTGTACAAAGAATAATCCTTTGTATGCAAACACTAAAGCCTTTAAAAGAAAAACACAAATCAGTGTAAAGTCCACACCATTTCCCAGATGAAAAATAACCTCCCAGAATTGTGACTTTGTTTTCTCACTAATTTCTTTGGTTACTTATTTTTAAAAAATAATTACACAGTCTATAAGTATTAACAGTACTTTAGAGAGTCCTGATGCACATTTTAAAGTGCTAATGAAATGCAGCTTTTATTGTAGAGGAGAATGCCTGCTAAACAGCACAGGCCACGTAAATGTAAAAGGAAACAACCCTTCTGTTTTCAGGCCTCAATTTTGTGACCCTTTTAGATAAATTGTATAGAATTTAATGAAATTCAGTCTATCTGATTTGGAAATAATAGTGTTTTCCTGGCATAATTAAATTAAGTGTCATAGATACTATTTGGTGAAGTGTCCTTCTGCTAAATACTTCAGGAACAGTGGAATTTATTATGGACTCCCAACATAATTTTTACTTCATGGAGATGAACACCAGACTGCAGGTAGAGCACCCAGTTACAGAGATGATCACTGGCACTGACTTGGTGGAATGGCAACTTAGGGTGAGTGTGAGTTGTTTTTACATGTAGGGTTCCTCCTGAGTGGTGAATGGTGCTCTGTAATACTGCCTGTGAGAGAACAGATGGGTTTCCAGATCCTCATCTCCTGTTCAGCTACCAGGGTAGAGTTTCCTTTGCTCCAGAGGAACATCTCACATTGCTGTATTTGATGTGAGCATTGTGTAGATGCTCTGAATTTCAACCAAGTCTTCTCCCACTTGTGTAGAGAAAAAAACCATTTTTTTTAAGTGTATTTAGAGACCTTACAGTTTGTACTGGTAGTGCTGGCTACCAGTAACCCATTTTATCATCTGCTTTTTGAGCAATTTTTATCTAATAAAATCTTGTCTTAGTTGACCAGGCTGTAACTTAAATAATTTATTTTTTGACATAACCAGTGGAAAAACATTCGACTGGTTTTTTTCCATTATGTTTTAGCTGTCTGAAATATTAGGCAGTAAATTTACACAATAATAATTCAAAATCCTTTGACTGGTGGCTTCCACAAAAAAGGAAGGAGTGACTTCAGAATTAGCCTTTTATGACCTACCATTTTTTTCTCCTTGTGCTTTTTTTAATGTGCTTTCTAGTTGTTCGTGTTTAGAAGAAAGATATTTAATATTTCATACATCAGCACTCCAGAATATTGATCCTGCTGTTTTCAGGTTGCAGCAGGAGAGAAGATTCCCCTAAAGCAGGAAGAGATCCTGCTCCAGGGCCATGCATTTGAAGCTAGAATATATGCTGAAGACCCTAATAATAACTTTATGCCAGGAGCTGGGCCGTTGTTGCACTTATCCACCCCTCCTGCAGATCGTTTCACCAGGATAGAGACTGGAGTCAGACAAGGTAAAACTGAAGGCTGTGATGTATAAGAAATAATTAATATCAAAATGTTTTCTTTGTAAGCATTTCCCTCTTTGGCCTAAATAAGTTAGTCTGACAGGGTGTTGCTATAACGACAAATCTGTACAGAATTATTCTTCCTTGTAATTGTCCATGTATTTTTGGTCAGTCACTGACTATTTTATTTACCTCTTTATTTACCTATATCCATAGTAAAGTCCATTGGATCATGCTGCCTATATTCTCCTCACAATTTATCAATCCTGCATTCTGCTTGCAACAAAGAAAACTGGATTTGAGTAGTGTTATATCTACAAAGTCTGCACTGAAGTTGTCCTTGAAATTGAAATGCCAGGTCACAACATCATGTCATCGAAGAACTTTAATCTCTAGAGAAATGTGGCCATGAATTGTGTTCCCCTTTGATGCCATGTGGTATCCAGTACCTTGCATTACCAACTTTCAGAAATACTTGGTTTAGTGTTACAGCATTTCTTTCATTCCCATATTTTAGGTGATGAGGTTTCTGTTCATTATGACCCAATGATTGCAAAGCTGGTTGTCTGGGCTGAGGATCGGCAAGCGGCGCTGAGGAAGCTGAGATACAGTTTGCACCAGTATAATGTAAGTAGAAAGAGCCCAGTATGATTTCAGATCTTGAGCTAACTTTGTGAACACCTGGAGCTAACAAAGTATGCATAAAATACTAGAGTAAAACAAAAGTAATTTCTAAGAGGGAGCCTGCATTGCCACTACCGTTTCAAATTCATTATTTGTTTGCAGAAGTTGTATTTTTTTCCTAATTTGCAAACTGTTTTTATAGATGGTGTGAGTAGAAATAAGTGTGAAGTCTAGTTTTACACAGAGATTTTTAAGGTTGTGATCTCTTCAGCTGGATGATGCACCTGAGACTTTGTAGAAGAGTAAGGCTAAACAACATTTTCAATTATAGTGTGAGCTCTCTCAAACTTAGAGTGGAATTTGTGTTTGTGTTTGCCTCTAATTTCTGATATGTAAAAATAACTAAATTTGTAGACTTATACATGTGGAGAAATATGCTGTCAATTCTTTTTAAGAAACATTCCCTTTCCCCCCTATAAAAACTACAGGTATTGTATCTTTCCAAAAGCGGAATTCAGAAGGTTTGACTTGACATGAGACTGAATTAATTTACACTTTTAAACCAACAACATGAATGTGAGTCAAGTATTGAAAATATTGGGCCCCTTATTGTTTTAGCTACAAATGAAAATTACTTCAAGGGAAAGAGATAAATTCTGGAAAAACCCAAGAGAATTATTTTTCTTAGCAGATCTGTCAGTACATATTGACAGCATAACATAGTTACCAGTTTCACTAATTTCTCTAAAATAAGTATATTGTTTGCTTAGGTATTTTGCAGTACAGAAAATGGAGAGTATCTAGTAAATTTATAAAAGTCCCTGTTCCCACTTTTTACTATTAAAAGATCAAATATGGGATACTGACACTATAGTAACTCATTTTTTCATAAGAAGCACTTGTCAAGTTAGGAATGTTCTTTTAAATACTCAGACCATGCTTTTTCAAAACAGTAGAGTTTTTTCCTAAATTACCTCCCTTTACTGTTGCTGGGAAATCTTCCTCAACTTCACAGTGGACAAAGGTGGTGTTGAGAAAACAGAGTGCTTTTGGCAAGGCAGCTCTTCGAGTTTTTTATTTGGTTTGTTGTGTATTTTTTTTTTTTTCTTTTTAGAGTCATTGGTTTAACTGGTAATAAAACAGACCAGTTGAATGAATTACATTTTATTGCTGAAGTTTGTTTCGATGGTGCTATCTGAAAAAAATACTCATTTCTTACCTATACATAACTTGAGCAGAAAGCTGCATGCTCATTCATAACTTCAGTTTGCACTATGCTTCTGTTTCTTTACAGATTGTAGGATTAAGCACTAATATTGATTTCTTACTGAGCCTGTCAGGACACCCACAGTTTGAGGCTGGAAATGTGCACACTAATTTCATTCCCCAACACCATGATGAACTATTTCCGACCAAAAAGGCAACTCCACATGAAGTTATGTGTCAGGCAGCTCTTGGGCTTATACTGAAAGAAAAAATGCTAACAGATGCTTTTAGAGATCAGTCAGAGGGTAAGGATCATTCTTTTGCTTTATTTTGTGAGCTCATGTGCAATTACTTACTTTGCATGTTCTTTCTTTCACCTACTTTGCGCCTGCTCAGGGTTCTGCATTCTGGCCTCTCTCAGCTATTTACAAAGACTCTAAATTTTGTGAAGGGGCAGATATGGAATGTATCCCCAGTGTAATGGACACAGTACTTCCCACAGCACTCCAGATAGGCACTATCTGGAAGACCTTGGGATTCCTAGTCAGTGACACTGCGCTCTTTGCTCTTGACCAGCACAAACTGTGACCATCTGCCTGTGCTGTTCCTACAGCTGGCCCAAGGTCTTCAGAGGTAAAATTGACTCTGCTCAGGGTGGGAGGGGCAGTGGGGTTTGATGGAACCTTCACCTAAGGGTTAATTGGGATCTGCTGTGGTGTAACTGGACTCCCACACATTCTTGTCCTGTTCAAGGATGTGTGCATGGAGAGCAGCCAACGCCCCCTTCTTAGTGCTGCTGTCAGCATTGTGGTTTTTGTAGGTTACACAGCATCAGCTTATTCAGTGTTGACGACTGAGGAATTGTCACTCTCAGTGACTATAGTGGTTCCCCAATCTTTTATGTGCAATGTAAAACTATAAGTATGATGGTAATAACAGTAGGACAGTGATTTAGTGGTGTAAGTTCTGAGTATTGTGTTTTGTTGAAGTAGAACGAAAGTAACATATCTGTGTATTTTGTGTTTTAGATAAATTCTCACCATTTGCATCCAGCACTGGTAGAAGAATAAATATATGTTATACTAGAAAACTGTCTCTGCTGGATGGGGAAAACAGTAAGTTAATAAGAAAGCGTGTGGAGGGAAGGGAGGCACTTGATGGATAAAATTATTTCAACTGATGCTTGAAAATTCAGACTAAGAAACAGCAAATAGAACCAGGATGAGTTCTGTGCAATTTAAGCTGAGAATTCACAGAATTTCATGCTTAATCCACACTGTTAGATCTTGAGGAGATGTAAACCAAATTCAAATGACACCATTGTTGTTCATCATTTAAATGAATAAGGTTGACATTTTAAAAAGTGCCATTGGCTTTTTTTTTTTCACTTCATTTTGGTCTGAAGGAGCTCAGAACTTTTTCCCATCACAAACTGGTTTTCTGTCCAGATAACGCAATACAGATTTCAGAGCATAACTTCAGGTGCTCATCTTTGAAAAACATATTGGCTCGAATTCAGTATGAAAGCTGCAGTGTCTACAAAGCTAACCTGAAAATACTTGTTCTTTTCTTAGTGGTGGTAGGTCTTGTTTTTATTAAGAAACATAAACTAAATATTTTGTATATGTCATCATTCTTAGATACTGTAATTAATCTACTCACATATACATAATTTGTTTTATTCAACAGTTGTGGATGTAGCTGTAAGTTACAATCAAGATGGGTCATACAAAATGCAGGTACAAGTCCATTTTTTCAGATATTTCATTAGATAAAAGAATCTGTATCTTGTAGACTTATCTTAGTATTAACTGTTACTAAAATTGCTTGGTGATTACAGTTACAGGATTCTATTTTTGGCTTACTTGCAGCCATTGCTGTAGATTGTTATTTTAGCCTGAAATTATCTTTGGTAGATGGTGGATTGGCATGGAAGAGCTACTAAAATACTTCTGAAAATAAGGCTAAGAAAAGTGTTCGTATTTTCAGTATTTAAAGATCTTTTTCTTCATTTTCCTCTTCCTTAAATTTGTCTTCCTAAAAGTAAGTAAGTAAGTTAGATTTAAATCTGCATTTAAAAAGATATTTTTTTCCACAGGACTCCTGCTTTATTCCGTGCATGAGATGGATCTCCTGTGGGATAAATAAAAGCTTTCTAGAGCATTATCTGTAGGATAACATTTATTTTATTTTGAAGATGGAAATTGAGACATGATTACCAAATGGGATGAGGAATCTTCCGGTCAGATAATTGAATGATACCCCACAGAATTGTCTTCTTTGTGCTGTAGAGCTCCTATAGGATACAGCTCAAGATGCTTTAAACATAGATAATTTTGTGTGTGCACATGTGATAGTCTCCAGTTGTGTGGCTTATGGGGGTTGTGTTTTGCTGAGTGTTAAATATCCTTCTTGTTCACTTGTAGTCCGGTGTTTTTTCTCTCAGATTTGTCACCCAGAATGAAGGCATCTGGAGAATGCAGTCTCTCTGTAGTTCAGCTTCTTGTTCCCAATATTCAGAAAAGGGAAACTGGGAGAATAAGTATTTATGAACTGCTTAGACTGTGTAGAGATGAGCCTACCAAAAAAATAATGAGAAAACTACTGTGCTTTCGAGGGTATAACAGCATCTTGGGTAACTCACACCCTTATTTCTATGGATACAAAGACTGAGAACCCACATCCCTCCAGTAATACCCAGGTTATTTTGGGTGTATTAGTTACATATGTGATGCTGCAGAGCTCTTACACTCGAGGTTTGTCTCATGTAAGTCATGTCAGCAAAAGTAAAGAGAGGCTGGAAGGGATGTGGGGGCCATTTGTGGAGGGAAGTGGAGCTGGGGAGAATGTAGACTCCTAGGGAAGAAGCAGGAACAGGAGTTGAGGTAGAAATGGAGCGAAGCTGGAGATAAAGGATGGAGAAACATAATTGGGAGCTGATTATGAGGAGGACGTTGCCTCTGCAGTGTTACAAAACCTGTGCTGAGGCCAGTCAATTAGAGCAGGTTGCTGGGCCATGGATCTGGCAAGCACTCAGTGCTTCCAAGGGTGTTGCCCTAATTTGTGCCCCTGCTCAGGATACTCATCAAGCAAATGATTTTCCTCTGAGGGATAAGTATCAGATCAACAGTATCTTTTCAATGCATGTTTTCCGTGGAAGAACAGTATGTGACTACCTAATAAAAACTGAGTTTTATTTCTACTCCTACCACCCTGAAAGACCAGCAAGTCTCTGATCCTTTGCTCGGTGATGGTAGACTTAGAAGCAAACATATCAGTTAAATGTAGTGCACTTATGTTTGTATTCTTGCAGTCTTTATATGCTGAGGTTGTGGCAGAGGTGCAGTTTCCACTGATGTGGATGAAGGGTTAGTCACAAATAAATGACCTTTCCATCTGGTCTTTCTTGTGCAGTTTTGGTGTCTAACTGACACTGTTTCCATTACTGCTCTGCTCCTTTGTAGGTTTACTGAATATGTTGTAGTTCTTGTATTGCAAGCTTCCAAGGCAGAGGAAGTTACCTGTGTTTTGGAAAGCATTGTGGAACGTGATGTCAGCTGAGTAGTATGGATTTTCCGTTTGAAATCAAGATGCTACAACAAATCAAAAATATTGGATGTTAGTAGCATCACTAAACTGATAATTCTGGGGTTGTTTTTGTTCTTATTGAGAAACAGTATATCTTTGTTTAAGATAAAAATTGTCCTGGGGAACAATTTTCTGAGCTGTTGGTATTGGATACAGAATACAGTCTCTTAACTGAAAAATAAAGGATACATAAGATTTAAAAATATTTTTTCTTTTAATTCCAAAATTGTCTATGAAGAATCACAGGTTATGAGTGCACAAATGCTGTCTTTTGGTTTATTGGTAATGAAGGGTTAACCTTTGTCCTTATAAAAGCATTGAACTTTCAGATTCAAGATAAAACATTCCTGATTTCTGGAGAGATGTTGAATGAAGGTGATTCACTTTACTTGAGGTCTTCAGTAAATGGAACAGTGTGTAAGGCCAAATTGGTCATTTTGGACAACACCATTTACCTCTTCTTTCCGGTAAAGTTCCTTTCTCTATTATCACAAGTTTAAAATTTCAGAATTCTATCCATGAAAATGAGGAATGTAAATTGCAAGAGAATGTGAACCATAATTTCAGTTTCTTACTTTGACCTGTAATGTTTTGATACTTGCTGGATTTATAGGTCTAATTAGAAGTTCACTGGTTATGGTCCATGAGTGAGAAAATTACTTTTAGAAAGATAAAATACAATGAAGTGAATTGCAAATGATGGCTTAGGAGGAGGGAACACAAAATATTAAAATTGTCAGGTATTTAAGTTTGTCATAGAACAGTAGCAATTAGTTCAAACTGACAATTATTTGAAAGTGCTTGTAACTGTTATTTTAATTTCATTTTTTAAAATTATATGACAAGAAATAAATTGATACTGATCTGAGGAAAGATAACTTCAGGTAATATTAAAAGAATGGAATTAGGAGCTACCATGGCATTATATCTGTTGCATATATGCAAATGGCATTTGAAAGAAGATGTACCCTAATTTCCATTATTAGGCTGGTAAATTTTTATATGCAGTTCAAAAGATTGCAAGGCCCTAAAGTAACTCAATAAAAATGTAATCAAAGTAAGTAAATTATTATGTGTTAGTTTCAGTAATTAACCTCTAGCCCTGAGCCCCTTAAGACTTTCTGCAGAATGCAGTGAAAACTTTGCTGCTCCAGTGGTGAGGACTAAGGAACTCGTGCTGGAATGGCAAAGCTCAGTTCTCCTGTGACATCAGAGTGGAGTCAGGGGTGGGGGATTTAGAAGAAATCACAGGAGTTTTAGGGTATGGGTAGGGTGTGGGGGAGAATGAGTCTTTGGGGAACTCTGGGCACCAATTGTGAGAGCACTTAAAGGATTTGGAATAACAGTGAGAATTTATTACTGAATTAGCACTGAATTCATGTTATTGTAAATTGTGAAGCTTTCATTGGCAAGGAAGGTGCCAATGTCTCTCTTCTTTGTTGCAGCAACTGCCTGCCCCTTTTGCCTTTATACATTTTCTAAAACCTTCTGCACTGTTGCTGCGTGAATAAGGGAGATACAAGATGGGTTTTGTACAAAAAGATCCATGTGAAGCTGCTTTTCCACAAGGAGTTCCTTCCTTGCTGACCCTTAGCAGCAGCAGCCTGACGTTTAAGGCCTCAGACATTGGCAAAGCTGCTGACAGTCCTCCTGCTGCCCTGACCCCAGGGCTCTGCCACCCTCAGAACAAGGCTGGATCTGTTCATTCCTGAATGTCAGAACGTGTATTGGTGGTGGGATTTTATGTTGTTAACTCACCTGTCCTGGATTTTCTCCCTGTAGGAAGGCAGTGCTCAGATTGGCCTCCCTGTGCCCAAGTACTTGTCTGCAGTGAGCTCAGGGGGAGAGCAAAGTGGTGCTGTAGCACCCATGACAGGCACAGTGGAAAAGGTAATTATAAAAACATGGGTGGGAAGTGAATTCTCCAGTATATATCCAAGTTCACTTCCAGAAATGGTGCTTCTGTGCTGCCAGGAAAGAATCAGAGGCTGAAATGCCAGTGCTGTATGACTTCTAATTGGAAAAAGCCTTGTTTACTCTTGAGTTTTCAGCAGCCACCCAAAAGTTTTTAAGGCTTCCAGTCTTCTTTCTCTAGAGCTCTGCAAGTTCTGAATATTTAACTAATGCTACTGCTTAACTAATTTTTTCTTCATCTTAATTACTTTTTAAGTTGAAGGTCCCTGAAGTGTTAGAGACTGTTTGATTCATTTCATCTAACAAAAGAGCGAGTTAAGAGATGCACTTGCAAAAAAGGAAATACTCAGAATTGCCTTTTTGTTAAGCTGAGTGTTTCTTTCTTTTTCTTTAGCTCAGCAAGTCTTGTGTATTTCTCTGTACAGTGACAAAGTTTCCACAGAAGAGATTTCCTGAGAGTTTAGTGGTTAAGGGATTCTGGTAGCAATGAAAAAGCATGAACCCTTTCAGAGAGTCAAGTACCTTGAACATGGATCTCCTACACACTCTAAATCAGTTATAGCTGAATAACAAGGTGGCTCTGCCATCTTCTTTCTGGGTGTTGTTTTTTAAAAGACTTTAGGGAGTGGCTCCAGGAGGAGGTCCTGCACTTTCTCAAAATAGAAGTGCTTAAGCCAGAAAGGGTCAAATTATACATCATCTCTTCTAGTGTTCCATCTTTGATAGGTAAATGTCTTCCTGCTTGTCCTGGCAGCTGGCACTGAACCTCTCTCTGTAGCTCCAACTTCCCTTGAGTGTCATCTAGAGAACTCTCATAACCAATTCAGCAATAATAAAAATAATATGAGGCTGTTTTGCAAAACCACAATCACTCTGTGGATTGAGCTAGTCAAGATCCAGCTGATGATTGTTAATGGCATAGACAAGAATAATTTTTTTTTTCCCCAATTTTCTCTTGAATTTAGGTGTTTGTGAAGGCAGGGGATAAGGTTCAGACTGGAGATCCTCTAATGGTTATGATAGCTATGAAAATGGAGGTAAGTGACATATAAAGGTTTTAATTACTGAGAAAATAAAATTCTGGTCAGAATTTTATAATTTTCGGTTGCATTACTGACGTATGATGTAGCTTGCAGATGTCAGTATCACTTCATCTGCTATGAAACGAGTGTCATGTCTGTCTAGATTTTAGAGGATTATATTTGCTGTGATTTTGCTAACAAATGATGATTATATAATCCATGGTATTCTGCAGCTGTTTTAGCATGCATTTGGTGAGCTGTGTCAGGCCTTCTCTCCCCTCCTCTCCTTTGACTTCTCTAGCAGAAGACTGTCCAGGTGGATCTCTTGCTCACTGATTTGATCCAAGCATATGGAATATCTGCAGTTACTTCAGACAGAAATTTAGCTAATGGAGACTTTGTAAATATGTACAGGGTTCTTTGTGTATAATCTTTGTTATTTACATAAAGTTTTACCAAGAGTACACTCAAGATTTTGTGTAATTGTCCACATGGCATTCAGTGGACCACCACTTTGGCCATTTTATCTTGTCACAGTGTTTGACTGAATTACAGTTTTTTTAGCCTTGACTGATTTGACTTGACTATTAGTTTAAAATAAACCTCAGTTTGTGGTAGCAGAACTAACGTTGCTAGTTGAGAACATCTGCCTTTCCCTTATCATGTCCTTTTTAAAATTATACTAAAATTACATGAAATAAACCAACTGTGCACCAAAAAAAACCCTAGATCCCAAATCCTTTGCAGTTGGATACTAAATGTGTTTCTGTCTCTCCAGCTGATACCTCAGACTGACATTATCTGAGGTGCTATTTTTTAAGTGCTATTGAAATATAAATTGTAAAATTTAAAAAGCAAATTATTATTTACATGAGTCTTGGCTTAGATGTGAGGATTTACTATCTGGTATTAAATGTTTTGATACTAGACTAACCCTATGTAGAAAAATACCAAGAAACAAAGCTACAATGGAAAACTAACTTGGTACAATAACAAGCAAACCAGTTTGGGGTTGGTATGTAAACATGCTGTTTTACTGTCATTAGTAGCTGTATTTGTATTTCATCTGGATTTTGCCAAATATCTGCTCAGTAAAGACCCCTCCTGGCCAGAAAACAAAAATATCTTTAGTAAATCTGCAGATTCCTCTTAAGGGAACAAATCTGCTATATGATTAACATTTTGGATTAAAACTGTATTATTTCTGCTTGGTATTTATTACAATAACAAAAACTGTTAGTGAAGTAAAATAACATTCAGCTGTTCATACTTCATAATATAACATTATATAGCATTTTTTGTCCCCAGTATACTTATCAAATATTCATGAGAAAACTTGAAAATGGACTAGTATAATGTTTTAAAAGAAGGTTTTAAATAAATAAATAAATAAATAAATAAATGTGTCAGAGGAAGGAATTCAATGTTTTTCAGTTCTAATTGCACCAAAGAGTAATATTAGCATTTGCTGGAGAGAGAGAGAAGGAAAAAAACCAGGTTCCCTGCTGGTTCACTCTTGCTCTGTTTTGTGCAGCACACCATACGGGCTCCAAAGGCAGGAGTGATAAAAAAGGTTAATTTCCAGGAAGGTGCTCAGGCCAACAGACACGCTCCACTGGTGGAATTCATGGATGAAGAAGCCGAGGCAAAATAAAATTCAAGGAAGGTCCATTTCATTTTTTCTACTTTAGTGATTTTCTCCCAGGAGAAGACTTCTTTATATTTTCAGCAAACTGTTTTGTATGAGAGATTGGGGAATTGGTTTCCTCTGCACTTCCTGCATAGGTTGACTGTAAATTATGCTGACTTCAGTGGAATTTGGGTATCACTATCCTGTAATTGTATTTATAACACGTGGACCTGTGTGATTGTTGTTCAGTGGTTACATTTGCCTGTGGAAAGGCACTGGAGTGGAAAAAGATGTGGAACTCTCAAAGGATGGGAGAGGTTAGTAAGGACTGTAAGGGACAGACAGGTTGGGTTCTTCTGCTTCTTCATTCACAGCTGCCTTTTTCCCTGAGATTTGAGAAGACTGATTTGAAGGAAATCTGAAGGAAGACAATTGTTTTATGAATTCATTTTCTGGCAAAATCCCTGATTGTGGCTTATGTTTTTGCCTTAATAGGGAACTCAGGATTGTTCCTTAGCCCTGAATCCTTCCTGGTCATTTCTATTACATCTTTTTTTCCAATTTACCTCAATGAGTAGTGAAAATTTGCATTTCAAAAATTATTTTAATATACCTCAAAAGATCTGATACAATGCATTTTTCAAATACATTTGCTACACGTATCGAAGTTGGAACATAAGTTGGTTTCTAAAAATATAATTTGAACTTTAAATATGAAGTAGTAACATAGAAAGATAAGCTTATTTATTACTTGGAAAGTGTGCCAAAATAAAACACTGACTTCAAAATCCTCATTACTGTTCTCATATTGTTCATGTTCTTCTATGTTACTTATTGGCTGGAATGAAGTACATCAAAGTCTTTGTAATAACATGAAATATTACTATGAATAATAGATTTTTTTTTTTTTTGTATCTGCAGGGTTTCAGAAGGGAAAATTGTTAGGTTTTTTGATATGCAAAGAAAATACTTGGACTAAGCATACTGATCATTTGCTATAGATTTATTTTAACTTATTTAAAAGCCCCTCAGAGAAACAGGAAAAGGGAAAGAAAAATATGTTTTAATTGTTGCAAACTTTGGATATATTTTTACCTTTCAGTTAATGTGATGTTCTGGTTGTCATGTGAAGTTTTGATATGCTAATTTAATTCAATAATATGGTCTATACTGCAGAAAGGAACACATCAGATGCTGCAGTGATCCCAAACTTGTAGTCAGATCTGTGCAAATGGATCCTCACACTTACCTGAAATCTCATTTCTGAATCAATATACAGCATCATGGGGAGTTCTCTGATCTGCTTCTATAATTGTTCAGCCTTGCCTGCAATGCAGAAAAGCATTATAAAAAAGAATTGACTCTGGATGGACTGTATATTAAAAGCATACTGTAATACTTTTCAATGTTCCTTGTAATCCTGTGGCCACCTAACAAAAAATTCCAGTGATCATTTTGTAGAGTATTGCCACGGTGATTTTTATTTATGCCAAATAAAAATTAAGCTTAACTTTGAATGTTTGTTTTTGTTTTTCTCCGTTTTGTTCCTTCCTTGGTTGTTTCTGTCCATGCATTACTTTAGAGGGTTTTAAGCAGCTGTTTCTGTAGCATCATCTGATGATGACCACAGTCTGCAGATCACATTTGGGAGGCAGAAATCCAGACAGTTGTGATGGGCTTCACTGCAGGTAAGGTTAGTGGCTTGTTTTATCTAGAAATTGGATCTACCTATAGAAACATGAGCCTGTGCAGCCTGGCATTTATTTTTTGCTCACTACGTGACAGGGCTGTGTTTCTACACTGAATCTGTACCAAAACACCGAAGCTCACAGCATGAGGTTCTCTGCCCGCTGAGGCTGCACAGCTTGTGCACACAGCCAGTGAAACAAGAACATGTTCCCTGGAAGCTGACAAAATGTCCTCCCTTAGGAACGAAGGGAGACAAATAATGTTACCAGTTTTCATTTTCCCTCACTTCTGAAAATTAGCTGTTAAGTTTTTATCTCTCTAGGTTTCTACTGAGATTGATTTTTCAAATAATGATGGTTGTGTTTATTTCAGAATAAAAGCTCTTGCAGAAATCACTGTCATAGTTTGCACACTTTAAATGTTTTACTGCAATGTGATTTAATTGAATTTAGAGATGCTCAAAGAATTACTAAAGTCAGGTTTTTCCTCTAACACAGAATTTACAAAATATTTAGAAATCCTTGGTTTATTACAAATAAATTTTTGTGTTATAAATGTGCATTGCTAAGAAGCACATGATAGTAATAGCTGTAACTAAACTGTTGTCTCTAGAACACTTAGTGGTAGATTAAGAAAGAAAAAAAAGTTATTGTTTAAAATCAGTATTTTAGTATTCGAGCTAAAAGGGTCATCTCTGCCTGTAATTTGTTATCAATATACCTTTTCAAATGGTGCTGCAGTTATGAAAAAACAGTCATGGGTGTTCCACTAACAATGAATCTGAACTGATTCTAGTTGTAATGATTTTCTCTTGCTGCCATGGGAGAGGGGGGCCGGGTCACAGAACACGTAGTTCAGCCCCAGTTGATAGGCCCCAGGAAAGAACAAGGGTGTTGGTGTTCAGACTTGGCCTTCTGTGAGACAGAATCAGAGAGTAACACTCTCCATGAGCCTGCTGGTCAGCCTGGGGGATCAGGTGTGGATCATCCTGCCCAGCAGTGTGAATGTTACCAGACCAAAATGAGAGCCTTTAGTAAACCTCAGTTATCCCCTGTGGGATCTCCGTCTCTCTTGCACTCTCCAGCTGCTGCCAATTACTGTGGCTTATACTCATGGAAGATCTGTGGTCTGGAGCCTGAATCCATGCTGGATCAATGATTAGGACACAGGGAGTGGAAAGCAGGAGGGCAGGACTGTGTTCTTATTTCAGCCACTGATTCATGGTGGCTTCAGGTAAGTCACTTGGTAGATACTTACCTGTGTTTCCTCTTATTTGATGAGGTTGATGGCAACCAAAACACTGCAAAATTTGTGAACAAAGTGATTTATAAATAATTTTTAATGCTTGTTGGTAAAGTTGTAATTCCAGTTGTAGGCAATTTCTACTTGTAGGTTGTTTTTTTTAAACTTTTATACAGCAAATATCAATACCAAAGTTATAAAGCTTCCAATGTATATTGTATCCCTTGTTGTAATGGTTGTACTAGGTATTTACTAGAAAATCTTTGCTTCTGTCTTCATGCTGAGTAAAAAATGAATTGGAGTGTTTTTTGGCAGGACCTTTAAAATTTAGTCAATGGTAGGGAAAAACATCAGTTGATCTGGGAATACAACTCTTTTACTAAAACAAGCTGTACTATTTCAAAGGACATGTCAACCAGTGCACTAACACAGGTATATTAGTTTCTGTTGATAATCCTCCTTTTCAGTCAGATCAGGAGTTATTTGTCTGTGTTCTGTTTGTGAAACGCTGCACAGTGCTGTGTAGATTGTGTTTACTGTTTAATGTTATCTTAAAACCAGTTTATTTTAACATGGATTCATTGTATAATCAACATAGGTTATCTGGTTGAATACTCCGTATGTTTTATTATAGGAGCAATAACTAAGTAAAACATGTCTGGAGTCCTGCTGGGTTTTAAAATTGTGATAGCAGGATTTTAGCTTTAATCTGTGTCCTGGTTTCAGCTGGGAGTTAACCTTCTTCCTGGTTGCTGGTACAGTGCTGTGTTTTGGATTCAGTGTGAGAATAATGTTGGTAACAAACTGCTGTTTTAGTTGTTGCTGAGTAGTGCTTAGTCTAAGGCAAGGACTTCTCAGTTTCCCATGCTGTGCCAGCGAGCAGGTGTACGAGGAGCTGGGAGGGAGCACAGCCAGGACAGCTGACCCAAACTAGCCAAAGGGATATTCCATGCCACAGAACACCGTGCCCAGTGTATAACTGGGAAAAGTTGTCCAGGAGCCACCAGTTGCTGCTTGGGGATGGGCTGGGCATCAGTCAGTGGGGACTGAACACCTGTACTGAACATCACTTGTCTGTCTTGAGTTTTATTTCTTGTGCTCTTTTTGTTGTCTTGCTTTTCATTAGAGTTGTTGTATTATTTATTCAATTTTATTTCAATTATTAAACTGCTCTTTTTCCCATTCTCCTCCCCATCCCAGCGGGAGGTGGTGGGTGGTGAACAAGCAGCTGCATGATACAGAGGGGACCTTGTTGCTGGCTGGAGTTAAACTATGACAATTCTTTTTGGCACCCAGTGTGGGGCACAAAGGGTGGAGATAACGACAGATCTGACCAGAGCGTGTAAAACAAATTTATTACAAGCATTCATTATATTAATTTAATAGTCATTGGACACAATGTTGATTTGTTTGTTCTCAAGAGGTGTTGCTCTTGTTCTCAGGTTTGCATCATGCAGTGCCTCACTTGGTGTGTGTGTTCCCTTTGTGCTGTTTATCACCTCTGGGGGCTGAGCTAAGGTTGATTCTGTTGTACTTTGTAACACTGGCTTATGATATGATAAAATTGCTAATTGTGAAACAGAGAAAAACAATCACAAATGGAGGTTCTTCCAGGAAAGTTGCTGCTCCACTGTCCAGTGGGCAGTTCCAAGACAGAGAGGAAGGGCTAATCTTACTCCTCTGATCCTATGGAAAAAAATTCTGATCTGTTTTTACAAGAAGTGGAGAATCCTAAAACCAGTACTGGAGGGGCCCTGCCTCCTGACAGGTGGAGGGGAGGGACAGCTGAGTTTACAGGACTGTGTGGATCAGATGTCCTGGCACATCAGACCCACAGGAGTGTAAGGCTCTAGGAGATACCTGTGCACAGTGTACCCTAATGCCATCAAGCTATAAAGGGGCAGAACTCGTTTTCCTTCTTTCCCCATCCAACTGGATGTGTGTGAGCAGCTGCATGGTACTCAGCTGCTGGCTTGGGTTAAACCATGACAGGCTGTTTTCCATATAAATATTTCTGGTGCCAAAAAGCTGCTCTTAAAATGGTAATTGGTCTCTGTGAATGGCAGCCGACCTACTCACTTAAAAAAGTAGGGAAACCAGGAGTTGTTAAGTATTGGAGTCAGAAAAGCTCCAAAGAGTTTTTGGTGAAAAAGTCTGCTGCTGAGAGCTGCATCCCTCCTTTGCCTCTCTGAAAAGGGAAGTGGTATCTTCTTCTGGGCTGTCCTGTCCTGCAGTGGCACACAGGAACACTCAGTGATCAGTACTGGTGTGGTAACTCCAACCGAAGACCCCAGGCCTGCTCGGTGTCCTGTTCAGCATCCCAGAAACATAAGACACAGCTCCCGCTCTACAGAGTTGTGAAATGAGATAAAATATGAGCTAGAATGAACCAATTTAAAACCAGAACTGTTATATACAGACGTGGTTAATGCATGTTTTCCTTTAGCCTGCCCCACTGTATTGATGCTGATAGCCAGGCGTGGGCGTGGAGGTTACAATTTGCTGCTTAGGTATGAGAACAGTAATACTGGCTGGGTTGTGTGAACATGATCCCCAAAACCAGTTTGCTGGACAGTGTGAGGACTGGAAGAGGCTAAATGCCTGTGACATGTATGACAGGAGTCATCTTACTACCCTACTTTTTATGTCTGCATCACTCCTGCAGTCTGCCTACCTCCCATACATGCAACTTAAATTACTGTTTCATATATTAATACCAAAATATGTGCTCTGAATCGGGATGGCTTATTTTTATTAAGTAGAACAACTAAAGATGGCACATACAGAAAATCACTAGGATAGGGAAATAAGTGTGTATCAGTCTCCTAAATTCTTGGAATCACCCATAATTCTTTGTAGTGAGAAGAGAAAGCTGCTTACAGTTCAAAGATGTAGGTTTTAATCTTGAAGCTGTGATGGCACTGTCTGGATTACAGCTTGGGAAATTTCAGACCATTCTGGCTGCAAAGATCATACCTTGTTTTACAGAAGTTCTGAACTAAAACATGTCTGTATCTCATAAAAATCAACTAGGTATGTCTTACTGCCCTTCATTTCTTAATCCATATTACTTGCAATGCCTAGATTTTAGTATATGTATCTCAGTACTAATGAGTTAAAAAACAAAACCCAGAAGTCCTGCATTCTGTTGTCTTAGGTGTCCTGGAAAGTTTCCATTTATTCAGGCTTGCCAGGGTATGGTTGAGTACATGAGAAATGTTCAGACTTTCTTAGGCTCACTGACCTGACTTTCCTTCCTTCGTCACATTAATCTGTCCTTCTTCCTCCCAGAGACACTGTCATGTGGAACATGGCTCCTAATAGTGCCTTGGACTGGGTGTAGTAACTTGTTAACCTCTTGTGTAATGCAGGAAGGATGAAAAACTTAATAGAGGGTCAACACCCTTCCTTGCAACCTATTAATGATCTTCTGATATTGGTGGTGTCACTTTGCAGCTTAAATTGCTCAGACACCTACCGGAGGACTCACACTGTTTACTTCTTCTGTGCTTCTTTCAGAGCAGAAAAAAACCATTATGGGCTGATACAAACATTCCATCTGTACCAGCTGAACAGCACAACCGAGCAGACCATTGGGTCTGTGCCTGTGGATGCCAAGGAACTTCATGCCTTTAGAGTGGCACTGAATCTCCTTGTGCAGGACAGTTCATGAGACTTTGTCCTCTTGGTTAAACATGTGGTCAATTTGCAAGCAAAGGGCCACAGTCATAACCACTTTATGACTGTTCCATCAGTGTAAGATGAATTTGTGGTTTCACTTTCCAGTGCATAAAGTAGCTGACAAAAAGATGTGGGGGTTAGAAAGACATTTCCAGGCCAAGCTGTCCCAGGTTATTGTTACACTTCATAAAGCTTTGAGCCTCTTCCTCAGAAAGTGCTCTCAGTGGAAGTTCTCAGCAAGGAGATTACACTAAATAGATTCTACATTGACTGAACATGAGACTTGCTCGTCTGTCTGCTCGAGAGCTCAAGTCAGGGTAAAGCAGCTCAGTGTTATATTCAGAGTTATGCATTTGACACACTTGGATTTAAAAAAAGATCACTGCCTGGTTCTCCCAGGGTTCACATGAGATGATAAAACATCATTGGCTCACACAGCAAAACAAGGCAAGCGTGTCAGCCTTAAAATAAATTAAACAAGTCATCATGTTACTGTGATCACAGTGATTATGCTGCCTGCAGATTGCACAATGACTATTTCCTTCTACTCTGTGTCACTGGGTGCACGTGTCATGTTTACAAGCAGCAGAGCTGTGTATCCCTGCTCTGACCTGGGGTTCATCCTGCAGGGAGCTGTACCAAGGGAACCCAGAACAAGCCCCATTCAGACACCTTACTCTGAATACAAACAAATACACCTTTTGGCGGCCTCGTGGTGCCTTTTGCTTTGCAAAGCATCTGGTTTTGCTCAGAAATGCTGAGGGTGAGGTTCAGACAGCATACACATCACAGAAATGCAGATCTCCATCTACAGAGGTACAGCCAGCCCGTGGGTGTGTGGATATGAGTGGAACTGGGGCAATCTGGCTGTGTCTGAAGTCTGTGCCTGCCTACTGCAGAGTGCCATGTATGGAGAAGGTAACTCAATCTAATCAGACTGGCTCAGGCTGAGGCACCAAATAGCCTGGCCATGGTGGCCAAGAGCTCTGGGTAAGTTAACTTCAGGTTCAGCAATTCAGATATACCATGGAAGCACTCTGGAAATCAAGACAGAAGACTGCACCTTCCACTAAAATCAGACACTAGACTTACAGCTTAAATGGCAGTATGAAGCTACTCCTTTTCTCAGGTACAGTTTCATCTTATAAGTAAACTTAAATAGGGAAAAAAAACAACCAAAAAACAGTAGCATGCACGCTGGGAATAGCATCAATCTGCATTTCACATATTTTTTTATATTTCACCTTCATATCACTGAATCATCTTTTTATCATATTTTTATCTGCCCTGCTTAGAAGCAATTAAGTATGATTTTCCATACCTTTCACAATGGGAATTCATAATGTAGAGGGATTTAGTAAGTTAGGGCGATCAAATCACAAGTCAGTCAAAACACTAAACACAAACACAGTGTGCCCCCAGACACTCCAAAAACCCACCACGAGACCCTGCAATACAGGAAACCAGCAAGGCTCACAGGCATTAGGGAAAAAACAAGCCACTTAAAAATCCTGCTTCTGTCCTGAGGAATCCACTGCAATCACAGCTCATCTCTCAGATTATTGTTACATGTCGCAATAATTTTCCAGATTGTGTCTCCAGATCACAGGTGGGCTGTCACAGCACATCAGAGGGATGGCAATTAGGTAACTTGATGAGATAGATTTTCAGGTTTGGCTTTGTCTCCCCTGCCGTGGTTCACGTGGACTGGGCTGGTGTGCAAGTGTTCGTGGCTGTTCACACAGGCCACTCTGCAACCATCCTCAATTTCAAAAACATGCTTTTTGGGAGGGTTCAAGGTATGCAGGCAACTACAGTCTCTCAGGATAGCTGAATTCACACATATGTTTAATATCCAGACAACTTTTAATTTTCCTGTTCAGAACAGTAGCACAACTGGACACTTCACAGGACAGGCCTGATTTTCCTCACCAAACATGATTTAACTCCTCACACTCCATCTAAGTTCTTCTTTGATTTTTAGCAAAGTAAGCAAGCAGCAAATTAGACCCTTTTCTATAAAAATAGACATATAAACCCTGAACATCTATGATGAGGAATGTCTTTTTGAAGTCTTAATTTCCTTCTAGTGTGTGCAGTCATACCAGTCATGTAATATAAATACAGAAGCTTACTTTAACAGCTCCCAGCTCAGCAGGAGATGAGAGAATAAGATCAGATCTCAAACCTTTGTCCTTCACAACAGCAGTTTGCCACCGCTGTGAGTTTTATCAGCAAATATTCTGCTTCCACAAACTTCTTCAGCTGCCAAAAGCCTGCGGTAGGTAGAGTAAGCTTTCCTGGGAAACAAACAACTGTCTGGGATACTGGTACAAACTGTGATTTAACCACTGCAGCCTCTTTTGACAGTACATCTGTTTTACTGCAGAAGGGCTACTTCTGTCCACAGCCCCCAAAGGGGATCCCAGCCAGGAGCAGGGAGATCAGGGAAATCTTACAGGTGTGGAGGTGCTCCCGAACGAAGATGCCTGTAAAGCTGCTGCTGCGAGACCCCCGCCTTCCCCAGGTCTCCGTGGCTGCTCCGCAAACGTCTTCTGCCTCCCTCGCGAATCCATCCTGGAAAAACCGAGGGATTTTCCCATCGCGCCCCTTTCCAAGTCCAGGCCCCCGGGAACAGCGGCCACGCCCCTGGAGCCCGGCGGGGCCGGCACAGGCGCTCACACCTGGCCCTTAACTTTTGCTATTGAAGAAATAAGAACATACAGGGAGCTTTCCCGACAGAACACCCGGTCCCGGTGTGAGGAGCCGCTGGGATCCCCTACCCCCGACTTCCCCCTCCGAGCCCACCCCCGACATCCCCAGGAGGCCGGGGAGAACTCTCTCCTTCCCCCCCCCCTTCCCCTCTCGGGCCGAGCCCCCCCCGTGCGGTGCCCCCACCTCAGCTCCGAGCGCGCACCGTCCGCTCCCGGCGCTCCGGGGACAGCGGGACGGGCCGGCCCCGCCAGGGCTCGCGGCCCCGCACTGCGCATGAGCGGGGGAAGGCGGCGGAAGGGCCCGTGAGGAGCCGGAGCCGCCGCCGCCGGAGGAAGCGCCGCCGCCGCCGCCGCCCTCAGAGTCCGCCCGAGCCGGGAGGGGAGAGGCCCGCACAGCCCCCACCATGGTGAGCGCCCGCCCGGGGCCCCTCCCGGCCCGGCGCGGCGCCTCGGGGCCGGCCGAGGGCAGCGGGGCCTGCTCGTGGCGCGCTGGGTGCCCGGGAGCGGCCGAGGCGCCGGTGCGGGGGCTCCGCAGCCCGTCCCGATGTGCCGGGTCGGGGGTTCCTCGTCCTCCCGCCGGACAGGGCGGGGAGGGCGCGCGGGGCGCGGGCCGGGGCCGCGGGGAGCGCGGCGGGGGCTGCTCTGGGCAGGGGCCTAAGCGGGGGGCGCCGGGATCCCGCCCAGGCCTCCGGAGGCCCCGCACGGCGGGAGGGGCGCGCTGGCACCTGGTGCGAGGGCTCAGCACCGCCGGGCGGGACGGCGCGGGGGAGCCGAGCTGGGGGCAGCCCGGTGTGTGCCCTGAGCCTGCCCTGTGCCCGCGGCAGCGCTGGGAGGGAGAACAGGGAGCTGCCGGGAGCCGGGGGCTGCCTGGGGTTTTCCTCAGGATTTCGGGCGGCTCAGAGCCCATTAAGTGCTGTCAGTTCGCGGGGAAAACTTGGGTGTGTTGATGCTCCTTAAGCTGGGGTTATGTTGGAGAATTTCTGGATAATTGTTCTTATGTTTTGAGGAGGCTCCTATTCATAGAAGGGTTGTAAATGAGGACTTTGCAAAGGTCCTCCTGGTGAAGGTCTTGGGACCTTGTAAAGGCCTCTCTTGCATTTTCTCTGTGATATTGCTTTCGATATAGCTGAGGATTTGCTGTGGACTCCCAAATCAACTGACTTTCTCCCTTCTCTCTTCTAGAGGGAAACCGCAGTGGTTGGAACAAAATTTGCTGTTTTTGTTTGCCTAAACAAAAGAAAAATACATTCTTTTGCTTTAAATAAGAGGGGTCCATATTGGTTTCTTCATAGTGTCTTATGCACCAGATGGAACAAGTTTATAGTTGTAGTTCTAAGCTTTCCCTGTATACAAACGTTGTACAGCTTTAGCTGCACCTGTACAGTTTAAATTAGTACTTTTCTATAGCAGCAGTATTGTCTTAGGAACGGTGTAGGAGGGAGTCTTAACATCTACTGGTGTACACTTACTGGTATAAGGATATCTTATACCTGCTGTTAATACTATTCTGTCAAGTTGTGTTAAAAACATATTAAAAAAATTACAGTGTCACCTTTAATTGATGGAGTTACCTTGGCATAAAAATTTGGTTAGCCAGCATTTAAATTAGTGGTGTGTAGACCTCTAATAAACTTGTCACTATGTTACTAGTATAATTTTTAATTGAATATTTTGATGTAGATATTCACTTGCATTTTTTATGAGAGCTTAAGACTGAAGCCTGGGTAAACTTCAGCCTGTAAAGGTGTCTTATTGTAATTCTGCAGGTCTGGGACTGTCTCAAATAGCACTTACACAGTAATGTTACACAACTTTTTATGAAGATTTTTTTCCATAAAAATCACCTAGAGCTGTGATCCAGTGTATGTATGCAAAGTAAATACACAGTTGATGTCTTGTACATGCATATTTTATTGGCTGGCTCCGTGGTTAGAAATTTAAATTGAACAATGCTGTAGCAAGTGGCCAAGTTACAGAAATAGTAAGGGACGTTATTCTGAGAATAGCTTTTTGTGAGAAACAGCAGAATCCTCTCTCGTGCTTGGTCTTCTTGGAAACACTAAACTGAAGAACCAGCAGCCATATTCTGTGTAGCAATTCTATAGATTGGTATTTATCAGACTGGAGGGAGAAGGTGGGTACTCTGTCATGGCCCCGAGCAGAGTTGTTCGGCCCTGCACAAACAACTGTGTTCAGGTTGTGCTTGTTGACTCCCAACACCCAGGTGAAAGGATGACATAGACACTGAAGTGGAACTAAATGACAGGCTGCAGCTTGTAGAAGTAGTAAATACAGGATTGTTTCTAGTGCTTGGGCACAGGATTCTGTACCTGTACTTGTGGTATGTCAAAATCCTCTGCTTGGTTAGGGAAAAGGTAGGGAGACTTCTCCACAGAGATCCAGAGATATCCCATTGTCCTGCCCATGTGCACTACTGCTCTGGCTCGTCCTTCCAGTGGCTGTGCCTGGTTCCTGGGGCCAGGTAACTTGTCCAGCACAGTAAATGTTTGGGGCCTGGCTTGTCCTTGCCTCTGCAGCAGTGCCAGTTGGAGCACTGCTGGCTCTCACTTGGTCTCACCAGTGTCCAAATGGCCAGTGCCTTCAGGACAGAGGTTTCCTGCCTTAGAACCGTCTGTGTCCAGCATCTGGAATAGACACCACACAGCCTGGTGGGCTCACTCTGGCCTTTTAGGCAACTTGGGCAGTGTTTCTGTTCTGCGCTCAGGGACACCCCGGCAGAGTGGCTGCGATTGCTGAGAGCAGTCTGCCTCTTTCACCCGCTCTTTTGAGCTGGCTGAGCAGCTCCTGTGGAAGTGGTCTTCTTCAACTTCCCTCGTAGGGTGTTCCTGCTTCACCTCATCAGGAGGACAAGTGCTGTGCCCACAAATAAAGGCAGAGCAGTAAGCTGGTCCATTTTACTCTCAGCCATCTTCTCCGAAGAGAAGAGCTACTACCTGTACTATTCTGAATAATTTAAGAAATTTAGGGCTACGTGTGGTACTCCAGGCAAGTTTGTGAGTATCCATATCTGTATCCAGAGCCAAATGCTAACATTGTCTCTGTTTACATTATCTATCATACTATCCAGTTTGTGTTCTCTGAAGAATATTTTTATGCTGATAAATACATGATTTCTTACTGTAAACCTCAGCTGACAGGAAGTTGTAAAATTCAGTATTACAAGAATTCCATGTCTGACGCTGTCTTCTGTAATGTTATTGTACTTCATGACATTGTTATGCAGTGTTTAACTCAACAGGCTGTTCTGCAGGGCTATTTTCTGTGGTGCATATTCATGTCTGTAGCAGTTTGTTGATATTAAATATTTTGGGGTTTGGTGTCCCATAGTAAAACTTGTAGATTCTTGGCATTACACTTAGAGTAGTCGGAGTGCTAGACAAGATGGTGCATGATGTTGTTTCCTCTCTTAGCTTACCAGAGATCCCTTTGAACTAAGGCTGTAAAATCACTTTTAACTAGAGCCATGAAAAAATTATTCAGAAATATGAACTACTCTGAGAACAAGGTGTGAAATTTATTATGTAGCTCTTGATATTTTACTCATGTTTTATGGTGCCAATGCAAATATATGGTATGAATGCAGCTTCTGAGGGCTGAATAGAGCTTCTGCCCCATACCAGAACTAAGAATGCCAAGCAACTTACTGCTTTATTTTGTCCTTTTTTAGTTGTAAAAGCCCTGTTTTTGGCATTTCCTTCACTATTCAGGTTAATGTGAATTACCATTACATCTTCTGTGTAGCTATATATTGACCTGCCTGCATGCAGGTACTAAAATGATTTTATCCACTAAAAGAACATTAGAAGGTATAAAAAGCAATTTTAATTTTATGTTGCTTGTGGTTTTTTCCTTGGATTTTGTATCTCAGAAGACTTTGTAAATGGTTTTGTTCTGTTCCACTGCAGACAAATGGGTTTCACATCAGTTTGAAACTTGAAGCTTAAAAATGTCCTGATTGTCTTACTTCTTAGAGAAACTGCTTTCGAAAATGAAATGTAGTTAAAGCACATGTTTGTTTACATTATGCAGAAACTGTGGCTATCTACTTTAATTGTTTTGTCTTTAACTTGGATTTTTTTTTTTTTGGTAGTATACATGTGTACCATCACAGTTGGTGGATTAAAATGCACTCCGGTGTATTCATAGATTTCTGTTATGATTAACTTTTGTTTTCTTATCAAACAAAAATGCTCACGGTTTTGCCTTTTAGGCTTTAGCCGTATATTTGTTGAATACCAGCTGTAAACCGGGCTATTTGCAGGTGTCTTGTCGGTTCCTTTAATGGATACGGCCCAAGGTGGGGTGATTCAGGCCCTGTCGGGGGTGATATTCTCCTGACCATCAGTGTCGCTTAAAGCCGTGGCAGAGCTGGAGTCGGGTGAGGTTCTGGGTGAGGTTCTGGGATGCCGAGCCCGTTGTGTGCGGGCTGGCGTTACTCCGGGATCGAACTGACGTCAGTGGGGTCCTTAGGAAGTGCAGGGATGCTTCCCGCAGCCAGAGCTCTTGCTGGAGTTTAAATGCAGGCAGTACAAAGGCCTAGACTTTGTGGAGGTTGATACTATTTTAGAAAAGGCTTTTACCTGTCACGTGCATGAGAACTTAACAGGCTTTTCTGTGAGTCCTGCCTGAAACAAAGGCACAGATGTCACGTCGTTCAGATTCCCTTAGTTAGCAGTGAAATGAGCAGGAATCGGATCAGCTGTATGGATGCCTGGGAAGGGAAGGGTGGAAAGCAGTTACTGGAGTGACTGTGTGAATGCCTTCTTTGGGGGCCTTAAGAAATTCTGGGCTGCAAAACTGATCGTGCACTGCTTGTCTGGCTGGTGGCCACATATGACCTTTGAGCAAAGTCCAAGAGCACGGTTCTGGTGGGGATTCCCAGCTCTCCAGTCCAGGCAGTGTGGGATGTTGCTCTTTCCCATGGACATTATCCAGGAGAGTGGAGCCCTCGTTTGGCTATCATCTATCCAGAAAATATTGATGACCAGTGTGCAGAGCTGATATTTGAATCTGAGCTGACTAAAAACTGAGTGTAAAGATATGGAAAAACAATGTTGTGGTCAGAGTTGGTAGATCAGTTGTAGCATTTCTTGTTCTCTAGACTGGGGAGAAAACTACTTCAGGAAATAAAAGCCCAAGTATTTTTATTTTTTTTTTAAATTTGGAATCTTTCACTGAAGTATCTGATCAAAGAAAGGTTATTGAATTAGAATATTCAAATTTGGTGCTTCATGGTAAGAGGAAGATTTTAATTTTAAAATTAAATTGATGTTGTACAATCAGATGTTCATTAGAATTAGTGTCGTTTTATTAATCTGCATAATGCAGCTTTTCATTTGGAGAAGTTACTCTGTGTTTGAAAAGTAAGGTCACCTTCTCTCTCGTGACATCCGTATTATGAAAGGTAGCTTGGGTACCACACAAATTTGATCAAAAGCTTGAAGATCTGAATTTTTCCTTTTACCCTTAACCCAAAGAGTAAGAGTAGGAATTCGTTTCATTTGTTTTCCATTGGATTTTGTTTGTATATATTAGCAAGACAGATATCTGTTAAATAAAATTCTGTCTTCCTTTTCAGCTAGTGTTAAACTTGAGATGTTTTAAGTGGATTGAGTTGCATTGCAGTGCTTACAACTGCAGTGTAAGGTATTTGTTGCCTGATGGCTGTAGGATTAAAGGTTATGGGGTGCTCTGGCTGCTGTATTGCACTTAAAACAATAACAGACTGTTAGCACTCGGCTTCTAGAAATAGTTCTTAAAAGTGCAGAAGGTTTGGAACCTGTTCCTGCTTGAAGTGTGGGTTTTTAATGTGCTGAAGGAAGAGCTATAACAGGATAATAAAAACTCAGCAGTAAATCCATCTCTTGCTGTCCTGTAGTAGGCCTTCAAAGAGTGTCCAGTCACTTAGGATGTGGAGCTTCTGCGGAAACATTCATCAAATATAACGAAAGGGCTTTGGCACTTCTTTACTAAAAATAAACTCATATTTGACCAGTAAAAATATGATTATTCCAGAAAAAGATTATGGCTGAACAGTGTGATTTATTGCATCTTAATATACTACCAAATGCTGTACTGATTAGTGTAATTAGCTGCTTGACTCTTGGCACTTTTGATCTTCTTTTGAAAAGGTTCTGTGTTGTCACGATGACTTAGGGAGCCCCAAGCACGGGAAAAGGTCATGTGCATATGTAGGATTTAAATTTTATCATAAAAGGGATTTAAGCGGCAATTTTTTGTAATAAATTGCTTTCTCCTTTTGTGACAACATGTAAAACACACCACCTTTTGTGGTCCTGAGCATCCACAGTGAATCCCTTTCAAACCTTCTTGACTTTTAGTGGTCTGTCACTGCTTTAAGAGTTTACCCTTGCCAGGAGCAGGGCAGAACAAAATCTCTTGAGGTTTTATGGAATGGTCACCATTCAAAGGGCTGTGCATACTTATGTGTGCATGTTAAAAAAAACCCCAAACAAATAAACTAATGATTAAAGGCACCAGCTTTGGTGAAAAAAAAAAGGAAAAAAGAAAGGAAAAAAAATAAAAGCCATGGTAATTAAGTGTGACTGCCCTGTAGTGCAACTGAGTCTGGTGATGCAGCAGTCTGGCTCTGTGGAACTGATTAGAGGAAGCTGGTAATTGATAGAGAACATTAAATTTGGGATTGTTTCATCTTCATTTGGGATTTCACTCAAAGGTTTGTTTTCATATATCTGAGTTAACAATACATTTTAAAAACTGCAACTAAAAATGCATTAGTCATTTCTGGAAGTCATTCCACATGGATTTGTCAGCGTAGTGATTTCTGTGGCACTCTGAGCTCCCTGTGCAAGGTGCTGAATGTCTGCTGTGGAGCCAAGTGTGCACAGACAGGCAGCAGTGGGTCTGCACAGGAACTGCTCTCATGGCCTGGCCTTTACCTGGAACCGCTTCAGAAACGTGTTTGTAGTAAAAGATCCATCTTGAGAAACTTGTTCAAGAGACTGAATTAAAGCAGCAGCACATCGTAACTTTAAAAATGATGTAGCCTAATATCACAGTGTGTTGGGTCTGCAGCGTGAGCTAAAATTTTGGCTTCAGCAAAGTGTTGAAGATGTAGAGTGGGTTTGGTTTGGGGGGGAATTTTTTTTTTTAAGGGGAACTTAAAGGGTATTGGTGTGTTTAGTGTATTATGTGGGTATTGGTTTAAACCAAATGTGATGCTCTTGTATTTTTTATAAAGTGAAATTACCTGGAGCTGGTAATTTCACTATTCTTACAAATAATAGTGTTCACACTCATTGTTATCAAGGCACAGAAAACTGTATCTGACTTTTAGGACAGATAAATTTGTGTTCTGAAATGTTAATTCTTTGTTTTAATGATAATGTGTTTGGACAGTAATTATCCTTTGGAATGAAGAGCTTGAGCTCATACTACTCCTAAACCATTCATTCTTTGGCTGAGGATAGTTTATCATGTCTTGGGATTTTCTTTGCCCTTTTTCCCCATACTCCTTGAGAAGGAGCCATGGAAATTGCAATAATGAACAGAACATACAAGTTTTGGTTGAATACAAGGTAAATGAAAAATTAAATATTTGCACCATGTAAGAAGTCCAATCCTGACTTAAAATTTTGTCGGAACTTTTATTTACCAAGTTGTAGTGTTGAGAGTCCTTTTGCTTTGACTGCATTGAGTGAACTTGAAACTGAATTTGGATGTAGCTCAGGATCTGTGCGTTTGCTCTCTCCTGATCAGCACTTAGTTTTGTGTAACTCATACCCTTGAAATACTAACTGTGCTTCTCCTCATCAAAAATATCCTTGGGAATCCCTCTCTGCTGATCAGTTACTGGCAGCAAGTTCTCCATTCAGTTCTGTGCTAGAGCAGAGGGATGTCTCTGGGTCTGGGCAGGAGGCCTGGAATTCAGAGCTCTCACCTTGGCTACTCACTCCCCCACTCGCCTCTGGCAGAATTACCTACCCTTTTTTTTTTAGCTTCAGTTGCTGCACCTGTGAAATGGAGACAATGCCTCCTCACAGGAATGTTTTGCAAATTATGTAGGTGGAGTTGAGGACTTTCAAAGTGAAAAATCTCATAAAAAAAAATAAAAAAGTCTTTTAGGTATTTCGGTGTGTAGCTCCCTGAAATGGATGACCCAGCCTAGTCCCTTGTTGCCATCAAGGGGCACTTCGGGAGATCCTGTTCGAGGTCTGGCCCTGGTCCTGCAGTAGCTGGGAGCAAATGGACACCAGCCTCCTGCTCAGGGATGGTGAGCTGTTCAACAGCCTGCTCTGCCCCAGCCTCGGAGCCAGTTCATCAAATGTTTTGATATCTTAATTGCTTGGGAAAATTATAGAAGTCCTGATTTAAAAAACATAGAAAGGACTGATGTTTATTTTTCCAGTAAATATTTCTACTTACAGTATTGTCTGTTTTCACTAGAACAAGTTGAAATCATCACAGAAGGATAAAGTGCGTCAGTTTATGGTCTTCACACAATCTAGTGAAAAGACAGCAGTGAGTTGTCTCTCTCAAAATGACTGGAAGTTAGATGTTGCAACAGACAACTTTTTCCAAAATCCTGAACTTTATATACGAGAGAGTGTTAAAGGATCGTTGGACAGAAAGAAGTTAGAACAACTATATAACAGATACAAAGGTGAGTACCCTGAATTTTAAGGCTTATTTCCTTGTTGTATGTATATATTCTTAATTACAGTGTGTTAGTGCTGCTATGCTCCCGTGCTGGGAAATCTTAACCAACTCTTTCAGCTTTGTTTTTCTATTACTGATAATACAAGTTAGAAGGGGAATATGTGTAGGCTTGTGCTTCACAGGGATTACATACAGGTGCTTTATGTGCTCTAAGTGTAAGTACATTTATACAAGATGAGGGTCTGGAGCTGGAATTGTGTGTGCAGTGAGAAGTTGTAGTGGTTAATGAGGATTTCAGGTGATTCTTTTGGGGAAAGCAGGACTCAGGACTTGATCCTGACAAAATGAAGGGTGGCATACCAGGGATGGGTTCTACCTTAATTTTTATTCACCTTGGGCTTATTATCAGATAATTACAAAGAGTGTAACAGAAAACAAAGCCTCTTTATCTGTTACATCGCCAGTGTTCAACCGATGATACCGTACCACAGATAGCACAGTGAATTCAGTGCAGTAGAACAAATCCTGTGTTTTAGCACTTAGAAAAAATCTGAGTGCTGTGTTTTCTGTCAGTTTTCATATGTGTGCATAATCCAAATACCATTTTCCTGAAGTCTTTGTTGGCTTGCATTAGTAGATCTTTGTTAGTGCAGTTGAAATATGAGCATCTCACTTCCAGACCAGATGTTGATTCCTCCGTGGAAAGAGGAGTGTGACTGGCTGACTTGGAATCATCGGTAATGGGGCAGTGTAACTTCCCCTCGGAGGTTACCCTGTCCAATCTCCTGCATGCTGGTGGTGCCAGGAAACGCATAAAACTACAGTTGGGGTAGTGGTTGATGGGCAGATTTGGGTATTAGTACAGCTTGCAAAGGGACACTGCACAACTGCTAATAATGGGACACAGATCATCAGCCTTACCGAAGATGCCAATAATTAAGTGTCCTGGGGGGAGAGAACCACTGTGCTCTGTGTGGAATGAGTCAGAATATCATGCATAGTATTAGGCAGAAAACAAATATTTGTGGTGCTTCTTTGTCTCTCTGTGAAAATAACATGAGCTTCATTGTATGGGAGGCTTTATTGCAGTAACTGCCTCAATTGTTAAAGCTTAACCATTGAGAATACAATTTAATTTTGTTTTTAAAATACTCACTTACAAAGGCTGATCCCAAAAATGGCTTCTTGAAAATGTTTCCTTATCTTAAATATACTTGAGCAAATTGGCTTTTTCAAATACCTGTTTTTCTTGATACTTACTTTTATGTCCCAAAGATCCTCAAGATGAAAATAAAATTGGTATAGATGGTATACAGCAGTTCTGTGATGATCTAGCTCTTGACCCAGCCAGCATTACTGTTCTCATCATTGCATGGAAATTCCGAGCTGCAACGCAGTGTGAGTTCTCAAAGCTGGAATTCATGGATGGAATGACTGAGCTGGGGTAAGTGTTTAATAAGTGTTAGATGTTGACAGTGTGATCCAGTGTCCTATTCTGGGGAATTCTCAGTCACATTGCCCTCTCAGAGACTTTTGAGAGTCCAGCATCACTTGTCTGCCTCTGTAAAAATGCATCTGCTGTCTGTGTGCTGGATAATTGGAGAAGAAGGGAGGGAGCTTTGAGTGCCCCTTGCCTTGGTTGTGTGAGCATTTCAGGCAGTTGCCACAGAGCTGCTCAGGGTGGTAAAGCAGGGATGTTGGTTTGCAGTCAGGCATACCTGGGTTTTCTCTGAGAGCGTAGCAGTCTTTTTCTAAAAGATTTTTCTAAAAATCTTGTGGATTATAGGATCTGATGTATCAGGTAGTATGTGCAAATGCAATGTGAAGAAATAACAACAAAGAAATGAAATATTGCTGCATAGGTGCAGACTCATTAAAGGCATCCTGAGTTTTGTTTTGATAGTTGTATTCCACAAACAGTTCATAGATTTTTGTTTATGTTATAACTCATGTTTTCATGGTAAAATGAATAATACATGAATAAACATGCTTCTTAAACTGCAGATGTGACAGCATAGAAAAACTGAAGGCCCAGATTCCTAAAATGGAACAAGAATTAAAAGAGCCAGGAAGATTTAAGGATTTTTATCAGTTTACTTTCAACTTTGCAAAGAACCCTGGACAGAAAGGTTTAGGTATGTATTCTTAATCATAAGCATTTGTTCAAAAACATAGGAAATGGCTGATTAGAGCAGGAAGTGAATGTGCTGTTGTGATCCAGTGAGTCTGAAAGATAATCACCCCTGGGATAAAATACATCTCTCTGTTGTGAAAGATAGATGTCAGTTTAAGGTGTTCAAATTGATAGAAATATTTGCATCATTAATAAAGGCTACAAAATTTTATGAGAGAGGGTTTATTCTTTCACTGTGTGTGTGCAGTGCTCAGTAAGCACAATGGATTATGGTTTTACATTAAAGACATAATTGCACCACTTAGAATTTGCAGCACTGAACAGATTAATTGAATTTTTACTTTAGGATAAATTGAAGCTGTAAAGCCGTTTTAATAAGCACACACTTGTGCAGTCTCTCACAACACCAAAAATGCTTGCAAATGTCTTGGCAAAATAGAATTGGAGTAGTACAAATGGATTACTGTGTCCTGGGCCTGATGCCTATTGTTGTGCTATTGGTAATAGGTGTCTACCTACAGCTTTTTTTCCCCCCTCGTTTCATTGAATACTTTTTTCATTATTTCACGGCTCATGTGCCGACTGTGGCTTTGGTTAGTGTAACAGGTGAAGTGGAAGAGTCACTTATTAAAAATGATTTCAGAACATTACAGTTCAGATGGAACTAATTGAAAAACTGTAGCTCTGTCTACTCAAAACAGCAAAAATGAGGGAACAAAAATTTCTTTCAAGTAGTAATGTTAAAAAGCCAGAATGCACATTAATTTATATTCACTGTAATTGAGATATCAGCCATAAACTATAATTTCATTATTCTGTAGCTGTTAACTTCTTAACTGTTCTATTTTTGAGTGAAAGCAAAATACTGAAAGACCAGTAGGTTCTTCCTTGGCAACTTGTAAGTTTATTTTCCTCAGTAAAGAAAATGCCCTAATACTGCCACAGAAAACTGCCACAGCTTTGTACTCACAGGCTGTGTAAAGATGAGCCTTCTGCTTTAGTTTTATATGCTTTTATGTAAGGACCAACTTTTGGCTTAAAATAAGTATGGAAAAATAAGTAAATAAGCAAAAACTCTGTGTCTTGGTTTCAACTGTGTCATTGTTAAACATCTTTCTGTATCTTGTTTTTTGTTTTCAATTGGATTATGAATTTCATTGTCTTTAAAGAAGCTTCAGAGTACTGTGAAGCAGTAGGAAAATACTTGTGCATGCTTGTTGTCAGATCTGAATCATGCAAGTAAATGAATGTGCTGATTCTTATGTCTTGTACAAAGATTAATTTTTTTAGGCTGCTACAACAAGGAAAACGTGGGAAGGTAGAAGTTAGGATGTGGGAAGTGTCAGTGTAGAGTTTGTTCTGCAGTGTGAATGGTTGCAGGGTTTTGTTCTTCGATTTTTTTTTTTTTTTTTAATGGTTACCATTGTAACATTTGTATGTTGTTTTCAATCTTTAAACAGCTTTACACAAGGAGCATTTTGTAGAATCCCTGTAAGGTGGTAAAAATGAAATGAACAAATTGCAACGATACCATAATTACATGACCCTTTTTAGTTAGTTTTCTCAAAGCTTCAGAATAACAGAACTGTTTGATTTAGTACTTACCTTTTATTTTCTTTTCCATATTTTAAGGTACAAGGAAGACTTGCATTCCTTTTCTAAATCCCTCACAGGTCTTGTATAGAAATGAATCTGTTGAGTGTCCCAGATGGAACAGACTTCCATAAAAATTACTTACCAGGAAAACTAATTCCCTTGCTTTATTTCTCATTCATCATAAAGCTTCTTTATGCAGGTTAAGCTCTAACAGTGACAAAGTATAGTTTTCTCAGATCTATATAGGATATACACAGTATAAGGTGGGTTTTTTGATTGCTTTTGTTTTCAAGTCTGGGTCTGGAAGTGATGTACTGAGCTTAAAATCCGGATGCTTACCAGCCCTTTTGGTGCTCATAAATACACAGTTCTAGGCATGAATTTACAACAGGGCAGAGTAATTCTGGAAACCCTGAAGGAAAAGAATATTGGGAGAAGTACAGTGCTGCAAAGTAAGTGCTCCTAGTTAGGCAATTCATTTTGGTGTGTCTGAATAACTGCTTGTAGGAACTTGCAAATTGATTTTAATGTATATTGGTCTCTAATCTTGCAAACATTGTGCAGTAGTTCAGGCACAGCTCTGGAAATGTATTTCCTCTGCATAATTCCTTACTGCTGTCTAAGTACTGTGGATGTCTTAAAAGTTCTTGTGCATTTTGCATACCATTGGAGAACCCCTTGTAGCTGGTGTTCATCTCAAACACTGTTTGCTTCTCTTGCATGTCTCTGGATAAAACTCAAAATGGAGTATATACTTGGAGGCTTTCCTGTTTGATCCATGAGGATTTTCCTGAGCATTCTTACATTTATGAAAACCTAAAATTATATCTTTAACTTCCAATTTTGTTATTTCATAAAATTTCTTTTAAAACATGTAGTTTGTCCCAAGGCATTATGTCTACTCATACAATAAGTTTGAAGTTGCAGTATCCTGAGATTTTTTAACAGCCTTTGCTTACCCACAAGAATTATCTCAAAACTGGATAAGCATGTCAAAATGCACAGTTTGTTTATAGTGATTGTTTACAAATCACTGGAAAGACCTTGCATTTCTGTGTGCATACCATTAATGCAGCACAGGTAAATAAAAATTAGTTTTCTAATCTGTCTCCTTGAGGAACTGATCAGCTCCATCAGAAGTTTGTATCTGTTAATTTTTAGAGAGACAGTAGTTTTAGTTGAGAGCTAAAATGCATGTTTTTGTATCTGAATCTTGTGTTGAAGAGAGATACCAAACCTTTGCAGTCTTGAATTATGTTTGCCATTTTCACATACAGCTTATTTACTGAGGAGTACTGACTTGTTTCTAATCTGTCTCTTCTTCTCGAGGCTCAGACTTACAGTTTTGTCTGAAATCACACCCCTTTGCAGTTGCTGGAAAATCCTTCATGAATTTTATTCAGAAGCATTATAAAGTGACTCTGCTGTTTGAAAAGAACTTTTAATTTCAGATATTAAACAATTCAGAAACTCACAATCACCATCTATTTTCCCTTCAGCAGTGCAGATTTCATGCTTTGTTTTGTTTGCTGTTGATTTCATCTCCAAGATCTACCGCCCTGGGTTTTTTAAATATTTGGGCATCCTGGGGGAAGGGAGTGGTGGTGTTGGGTTGTTGGTTTGGGCTTTTTTCTTGAGGTGCAGTTGATCCCGTGCCTTTTCTCTTCGCTCTCACAAGAGGATTGTTTATGGAACAAATTTGCTAGACTGCAAAATATATAAGAGCTTTTTTTTAAAAAATAGGCCACTTACATGGGCAGGCTTTTGGGACCACTGTATGTATTTGGCTAAGGATACTGAATTTGGGAATTCACAGTGAGTAGTGTTTTGTTCTGCAGCACAGAGGAATTGCTTGGTAATTCCTGGTAATGCAGGTGACACTGGGCAAAGAGTTACATATCTGGGTTCTAAATTGCCTTTGTGAGCTAACAAGTTACTGTCTGCCACTACTAAACAGTAAATGCACGTCAGTTTAGCCCTTGGCACATGCCAGGGAGGTGAGTTGTCTTTCTTTTCCCTTCCATGCCAGACTAACCAGGCTCTTTCTTTAACTGCTGCACTCCTAACAGCACCCGTGCCTGAGAGGCTGCTCTGAAATGGGTCAGGTCAGATTTCGCAGTTGTCCTGAGAAACTGATTCCAAGCAAACAGACATTTCACAGGAATCTTCAGGGAAAAAAAAATAAACAAAAAACCAACAAAAAAAAGCAAGATGCAGAGACTCCCAGCAAACAAAAGAAAAAAACCAAACCAAACCAAAAAATACCCCAAACCACCAACAAAAAACCCCCAAACAAAACCAAAACCAGCCCGACCAAAATAATGCCAACAAACACACCATCAACTGTCTGTCTGCTTAAAGACACTACTTAAAGATCTTTTTTTCCCAAGGAAATCTGATTTCAGAAATGAACACTTGACAAAAACCTTGTTACAAAGGCAGGACCTATAATAAGGTTGTTCTAAAAATGAAATCATGAAAGGCCAGTTTTATGTAAATTGTATTTTATATATTTAAAAAAAATGAAAGCAGACCTCACTACAAAATACTGCAAATTTTCTTTTCAAGTCAGTAACATTTCTAAACCAAAAATATTTCTCTGATATTTAATTATGTATTACTATATAGCAAAAGGCACATGAAATGTCCTTGTGTGTTTTGGATATGTTAGATATTAATACAGGCAATTTTCAGTTCTATATTCAATAGTATCAAAATCTAACATACTTGTGTAACACTTTATTTATGGTTGCCTTTTTGTAAAGGATCCATGAGTATATTTGCATTAGTTTAATCTTTTCACCTTTATGAATATATAGTTCATCCTAGTGTTAGATACTTGTGGAGATTATATATTTGATATGTATATCTCTAAAAGTAATATATTTTAATATTACAGATTTAGAAATGGCCATTGCCTACTGGAATTTAGTACTTAATGGAAGATTTAAATTTCTAGACTTGTGGAACAAATTTTTGTTGGTAAGTTTAAATCTTTACATAAGCTGGATTGCAGTATTTTCAAAACTTGGAAGATAAACATGTTTAAATTATCAAGTAGATGAAATAGACTGTCTTGACCCAAATCCCAGATATTCATAGTGTGTACAAGAGAAATACGTTTTGGGGATATGGATGTGTCCAAGACAGTAAAAATGAATGTGTAATAAGGTTTTAATTTATTTTTTTAAAAATATAAATTTTCTACCCCTCTGAACAGGAACATCATAAAAGATCAATTCCTAAGGATACCTGGAACCTTCTTCTAGACTTTAGTACAATGATAGCAGATGATATGTCTAACTATGATGAGGAAGGTAAACATTTCCATTTTCTTTCATTAACTTCTAACTGTGTTTTATGCTACATTCATTAATGTGTGTCTGCTTTGGCACAGCTGTCTAATAACAGCACAATTAGAATATCCCCAGTGATCTAAAGCCCAGTCAGAGCTGCTTTAATGCATGTTGTAAACATCTGTTTGTTACTGCAGGTTTAAAAAAGAAATGCTGAAACTTCCATAGAATCCATTTTCTTTTTTTCTTCTGTCTGAGCTCAGACACAAATTCTTTCTTATTGAGACAAACCCTGATATCTGTGCATTTAAAACCCATGAATTCTCTGTCAGTGGGAGCAGTTCTTGGCATCTTCATCCAAGGAACTGACCCATGGCCCAGGCAGTTCTGTGTAGGGTGCTCTGGTTTTACTGCACTTCGTAGCTGAGAATGTTTTTTAAGTTTGGTTGCCTCAGTTTATGTGAGGGTTGGCCATGTAAGGATATAGAAGTGAAGCTGGCAGCACACAGGGATTGCTAAACATAAGTCACTTCCTACCAAATGTGTTTCTTGTAAACTTCTATATCGATCTTCCTCAGTCCCATCTGTAGCCAAGAACAGCTGATCACCCTCAGTGCTTGGCAGCACATCAGTTCAGTGAGGGGAGGAGACTAAACTTGTGATACCTCCAGAGCAGAGGGGAGCAAACTTCTACAACTTCATTTAATAATTATGGACAGTTCTCATTCCCCTGTCATCGAGAAAATGCTGCTGCCTGTGATAAATCCATGTAGTTTAGAAAGACTAAAGGTAGAAAATACATTTGAATGATTTGGAGTAAAAATATTCAAAGGAGAAAAAAGCCCGCCAAAACCCCACCCATGATTATTTTTAACTTTCACATGACCATCATGTACAAGACTGGGGACTCTTTGGTTATGGCTGCCCATAATGTGTAAAATATTGTTATGTATTTCAACTGCCTCCTGGTGAGGAATGTGGAGGAGTGTATGGAGTGTAACAGGAGCCTTCTGGGGCATCAGACTGTCAGGGTGTGCTTGGCTGTGCTCAGGTGTGGCTGAGTGTGCTGGTTCTAACAGATGATGAGCTTGGCATTGATGCAAACCATACTGTGAGCAGTAAATGCTGTAGAATGTTCTGTTTATGCTGCTGCTCACAGCATGAACTGCTCCATCCAGTCTTCAACACTCAAGCAGCTACTGCCATCCTGCAGGTCAAGTTGGAGTCCTGGTGCCATTGTCCAGGTTGGTTTTTTTTTTATGGGGGTGGCATTTTTTTTGTTTTATTTTGTCAGGAAGATGACCTTTGAAAGAGATGGGTTTAAAGGAAGCAGAAATCTTTAACCAGCTCTTAAATTTCAAGCAAGAAAATCAAATTCTGATTTTTTTAGCTAGAAACTCTGCCTGGTTTAAGACTGGAAAGTAAAGAGCTTGTTTGGAACTGAAGCTTTTAAAAGAATGGCTTGTTGAACAGAGTTCTTATGTTCTGGTGTTTTTATCTTTTAGGGGCATGGCCAGTTCTTATTGATGACTTTGTGGAATTTGCACGCCCTCAAATTGCTGGGACAAAAAGTACGACAGTGTAGCACTAAAGGACCCTTCTAGAGTGTACATAGTCTGTACAAATACCTGAAATGGAAAATTGCACAGTCAATTTCTGCTGGCTGGACTGAACTGAAGATCAATCCTCACAATATGGCTGAGGGTTGAGACAAACCTTTAAGGATACATCTTGGACCATATCATATTTCATTCTTCTCCTGGTGGTTTGGGCTTTTCTTCTAGTCTGGACCACTCTTGCCCGTTAAAATTCCAACATTGTGGATTTCATCATGGATTTATTTTTTGTTGGTGGATCACCCTAGTTTCATCTCCCATAAGTCCTAGAAGCTTTATAATTATTTTGAGGTTTCTGGTTTCACATAAAGCACAATGCTGGTCATCATCAGACAACTGTTGTATGGCATCTGAATTATACAGAACAACATCGAAACAATTTTTAAAAGAATCCTTAAATATACACTTGGGGCTGGTTGCAAAGACTGTACTGAGAGCACTTCCTGCAAGAGTGATATATTTAAGTGTCCTGGGTCCGAGTTTTTTCTTTTCTGGAAAAGTGCAGGTATTGTCTAAGTGAGTTTGAGTACCTGGTAAAAACAAATACAGAACTAAGCAAGAAAGCCCAAGGTTGTTGATCCTGGGGTCTCTCGGTGCCTCCCTGCCTGGTTTGATCGTGCCCAGCTGGCTGCGAGGGCAGCTGAGCTACGACACAACTCTGTGCACTTACAGCACCCACGTGTGATGTCAGAGCCCTCAGTGACATCAGTGAGATGAGCTGTGTGTGTCCTCATAGCATCCAATATTCCCTAGGTTACTGTCTAAGAAATCAGATTTCATTGCAGTTCTGAAATGCTTATCTGTCTGTCAAAGAAAGGTTTTTCATTTCTGTGGAAATCGAAAACTTGAATATACTGAATTTGTGTCTTAACTGTTTGCTACACAATACAGTATTTTAAATTGAGATGTGTAACTTTTATGGTTGAGGTATGATGAAGCAAATGGCCCTGTTGTACAAGAAGCTGGTGAGTTTGATGTGAATCTAGGTTTTGAAACCATTATCCTGATAAGTAAGTTAAATCTTTGTAACATAGAGGTACTGCCGTTACGGATGACACCCTTTTTTCAATTATTTTGTTGAGTTTTCCTTAAATTGACATATCACTGTGGTTGCCAAATACAGAAATTAAGAGAAAAGCTTTCCCAAACAAGCACAGATCAGATACAAACTACTACACTGGCTTTGTTTAAATTATTTTGTTGATCACTACTTTTTACTGTCTTACTGCGTTTGACTAAATCAAGTTCATTTGGTTTAAAGCAGGTTTTATCAGATGCAATTATTCTTTAATATTACAAGAACTCTTGAGCTGCTTTTGTGGTCTTTTACTCCTCACTTAGTTACTTGTGAAGAGATTTGATAAATCCTGCTCTGTAAAACAAGCTGGAAAGAACAAGCTCCAGGAGAGGAGACAGACCGGAGTCACAAGTGAGGAGAGAGGGTTGAGTTTGTGCTCTAAATAGTGCCGTGATAAGGCCAGAATTATTTTTGAGATGAGTCACTGGTACTTGCACTAAACAGCAGCACACTTTTACGCAGATGCTAAAAGTATTTTAGGGAAAAATTGAAAAATATTAAACGGATGAAAATTTTTTTATTTGTACTCTCTGAAATTGCCCTTAAGGCTGGCTCCCCTTCCAGCAGTGCCCTTTTAGCAAATCCACTTGTGCATTGATTCCAAAAATACAGTTCCACAAAAACATTGCAGACATTTGCTCCAGCTACTGGAATTGGCTATGCCAAAAAGTGTGTGTTTTGCTGCTTTCAGTATATCCTTTCTCAATTTTGTGTAAATATAAATGGGGACTTTAAATTACAGGGGTGGGTGGGGTGGAAAAAAGCTCGACAAGGTATCTCTGCGTGCTGTTTTCTGTCTTGAGGGTTTTGGTACCGTTTCAGATTGATTAGTTCAAGTATTGCTGTGTTTGGAGAGGAGAACTGACTTGCTTTTTATCCCAATACAGACTTGTCCCTCCAAAAAGTCTGAGATTGGGCAGTGGCGAAATGCCGTGGTGTTTTAAAGACTATTCCTTTTGAATGCAAGATCTTTTCAACAAAATAGTGTTGTCATCAGTTTGGTACTACATGCTTATAATTACTGTGTAATTATAAAGAAATACATAAAACTTCGACTTATTGCAGAAAAGGGGTTATTTGTGCTATCATGGCATCTTAAAAGTTTTTCAAAATGACTGAAGTTGAAAGAAACAATGATTTAACAGGGTGTTGTTTTAAGGACAAAATGCCTGATTACAGGGAATATTTTGTATTGAAACGTGCTCGGATGTGGCCATGTGTGTTTTTCCTTTATATATTTGTGTGAGTTTTTTTCTTTCTTTTTTTTTTTTTTTTTTTTTTTTTTTTTTTTTTTAAAGAATGCAGCCAGTTGCTTCCTTGGATTGCTTTAATTCGTAAGTGCTTATGTGCTTATGTCTTCAATTCGATGATCTCCCCACAAATGGATCGATTTAATTTTGCCAAATGTCAAGGAAAAAAAAAAAAGAAGGCAAACATCAAGTTTGTAACCTGTTTTTATACATTAAAAAATGTACAAAATTAGAAGTGCCCTGATATAAAACACTTAATCTCGAGATTATATTTAGTAAAAAACCGTCATTTACATATCTCTGTAAGTTCAAATGTAACTTCTTACAATCCCTCTCATTACCAACAGAGGCAATAAAGCTCCAGTGAAATTGCCATGACTGAGGCTTCTCCTGCATTGTTTCAGTGTATTATTTGTAAGACTTATTTCTGGAATGTTCTTTTAAGGAGTGGGGGGGGGGGGAAAGCATGGAATACTTGTCTTCTGCATAAAATACAGTTTCGTGGTAAGTTGTTTTTTCTTTTTGGGGAAAAAAATAATCTAAAACCTGCTTGTTGTACATGTGTACAAGTCCCCATGGAGCCGGTGTTCCCAGCCCTCGGCATTGCCATTCCCTAGCATGTGAAGGAAGACACCACACACACTGCAGTGGTTTAAATGTGGCTGAAGACCATCCTACAGTAGTGAAGTGACTTTTTTTTATCGACCTGTTAATAAGTAACTTATGACCTGCTTCAAAACTGTTTTACAATGAAATCCGTGCTGAGAAATCCTTATTTAAGAAAGATATAATTTTTTAAGAATGCATTTAATAAACTTTTGTCATTCACACTTTATTTAAATACCGTTGCCAGAAGTCTCTGTAGATTTTATTTGAGTATGGTACAGTGGCTGTGTTTGGTTTTTAAACCATGGTGCCCTTCAGTCCTCTGAGCTCTCCAAGAGTTGACTGCAGCATTAAATACTTGATGAAATTATAATTTCATTTATCAGAAATAGGTCTAAGCTTTGTAGAACTGTAGCTGGTTTAGTACCAATGTGTAGAAGTATCTGCTTGAGTAAAGACCAAGAATTTTGCTCCTGATGGTTTAAACAGGCACCTGTAACTCAGGCCCAAGTCCGAGCACTTAAACTGGAAGTTCTTCTGCTAAATGGTCTTCAAGTTCTCAGACTAAACAAAAGCTGCCTGAATGTCATTTGAATATTTTGCAAGAAAATTAAAACTCCTTCTTTTCTAAATTCAAATTGTATGTGTTCAAGAATGTAACATTCCAAGCCTTCCTCAGTGTTCAAAGGACAACTGGCAGGAGTCAGAGGGATAACCCTGTAAATCAAATTAGGACCAGGAACCTGAGAGGGTGAGAAATGATGGGGCTGTAAAGGTTGTGTGTGGAGAGGACCAGGCTGTGGTTGGGCAGCTGAGTGAACTCTGGGTTACATTTACTGTTGGAGAAATGGGAACGACCCCCAGGCTGGAATTCACTAATCATCTCCTGGTGGGCTCCAGGGCCAGCGAGTTCCTGCGTCAACTGATTTGAGCTCAGCTGCTGGAGGGACACCCCTGCATCCCCTTACACACACATCTATGGGTGTATGTAGGTGTGTGTCTTTATGTACAGCTGTGGGGGTTTTTGGTTTTGTTTTGCTTTTCTTCCTGGTGGACTTCTCTCCGGCCTGAGACTGCTGGGAATACATCTACTGACTGATCCTGGGCCTGTGGCACAGCAAGCCTGGCTTTACTCTGCCATATTTTCCTCTAACACATAATTAAAACAATGACTCAGCTAGAAGTGAAAGTTTTATTTAATAAATATAATTTTCATAAACCATTTTCAAAACAACTTCTACTGACCAAGCTGTACAAGGAGCAAGCACACAGCCTCGCTGTCAGAGGAGCAAAACCAACATGAAGCAGCCACAGTGTCAGAGGTCCAAAATTCTTTGTACTAATTATTGCTAGTTTCCAGTTGGCAATGCCCCTTATTTGCCTAAAATTAAGGATCAACATCTTTCAAATAGTACTTCTTGCAGAGATTTTATCATTACAGTTTTTTTTTTTTCCTTTGGAAAAGCAGAACTTGATCACACTTCAGTGAAAAAACAGGGGACAAGATGATCTGTTGTTTTTGTATGCATAGGGATCCGAAATCTCTCATGGGACTGCAACTAGGAATTGTAAAATCTATTCTTTGAGATATAAATAAGATACTCCTGCAGCAAGGCGAGCCTCATTTTTAACCATTTCCCCCTTTCTATATATGCCCCAGAGATTATCTTCTAGCCCGTTCTCAAAACGTAAAAAGGTTGAGAACCTGCTGATGGATGAAGTAATTTCCTTTAAACCTGCTGAGGAAAAATTATTCCACCCCCCAGGCCAGGCCAGGGTTTCTTTCAGACAAGTCACACTCTGTGCCACAAACAGCAGCACATTTATTTCATCACGTTCCAGGCACAGCGTCAGCCCAGGGCCCCTCCGCTCACATCTGTGCATTTACAGCCCGGCACCACCGCGGCCCCTCTGCAGCGATGACGGGATGGACTGAGGGCAGCACAGCCGGAGCCAGGGAGCGACAGGAACATCCCTTCAACCAGCACCACACGGGCTCTCCACCCAGACAGTCCTGATGCCTCTGGGAGCAGGATTTAGCTGAAGGAAAAAAAAATCTACGGCAAGCAGAAGCCTCGCAAATACCGATGCAAATGCGCTTCTAAGACGACTGATGGCAAGAGCTGATAAGAGCCACGAGCATCCCGTTCTTCCCTCCTCCTGTTACAAACTGAGTCATTCCCAGAGAGCAGAACCCAGACAAATCATGCCGCTGGAAGCAAACAACAGAAGCAAAGAACGTACAAAACAACCAACAATAAAAATGTTTGCAAAAAAACCCCCAACCCAGATCTGCAAAGAAGAGAGTCTAGTTGGGAACTAATTTAGGAGCAGAATAAAGGCTAAAATTAGTCTCTAGTGAGCGGTTTGCCCAGTTCTAGGAACAACTGTAAGCAGGGACATCTGTGTAACGAACAAGGCAGTGGTGAGTCCAGCAATGATGGCAAGTTATTAGGGATTCTACACCAAAAAAATGAGAATCCCAAAATAGCTCAAAAATAAATGGTTCAGAAGCACATTATGCTTGAGCACTTTTAACACTGAATTTCACCAAAATCACAACTCCTTAGAAGTACCAAACTATGAAAAATGATTTAGACTACAGCTTTGAGACACTTCTAACACTAGAAAATGATATTTTATTCCAATATAGAAGTTACACTGTCATAAAAAACATGTTTGAGAGTACTAGCAAAGGTTTTCAGTAAGACATTGTAGGTGCCTAATATGCATTCTAAATTGCATGAGCTTTTTCTCAAATCACCTTTTGCACTTGAAAACAATAAATCACTGAAAATATAAAGCCAAAGTTTTCAGGGTTCCTTCCTTTGCAGTTTTTGTTCCCCCTCCCCTACCTGTAACCTTAAAAGATATACAGAATACTCTTAAGCAGAACATTTACATTTTAGTTTGTGAAACAATTCAGAACATCTTTCCACTGAAGTCTTTTCCACTGCATCCTTTTAAAAGCTTAAGTTTGGCAACTAAAGTTATGTTTTCCTAAGTAACAAAACCAAACCCTGTTTTTCCAGAACGAGAACTGACCTGCTGGGAATGCAATCCCATTTGGGAGGGGCTGTGGAGAAGGTGCTTCTTCAGAGACACTGCATAGTAAAGCGAGTGTACACCACTCTTGCTTTGAACTACAGACTCCTACTACAGGCTTTTATGGATTTTGAGGCTAAGAGAGAATAATAACACATTTCCTCCCCGTGGCAAATTGTCCCCCACCCGTTCCCACTCTGTCTCAGGGACGAATGCCAGTGTTACACTGAATTAGCTGGATTTTGTTCTGGCTTCTACACGAAGGATTCTGCACTGTGCCCAATGCACAGTGAATGGTTTCCTACACTTCAGCTGTCAAAGAAATACACAAAGTCTTTCTTCCTTGAAGTGTTTTTAAAAGCTTTGTGACATCAACACAAAACCCCAGTCACTTCTTCCATCCAAAGTATTTGTCACACCAAAAAATCTGGTCTAAGGCAAACCATGTCTATGTTCTGAATGAGACATTACTGACTTAGATTTACTGCAAATAGAAAAATATACCTTGGCAGACAGATGGATTCTTAAGTTCCTCCTTAATTGTTTAAATGCATGTTTCTTCGGTAACCTTACAAACACTGGGAAAAGGAAAAGTAGGGGGGAAAGGGAGGAGAGGAGATGGAAGGTTTTAAAGAAACATAATGAATGTAAATTATTCTTCAAATATAGGACTGTGCTGCTTTTGTGCAAATATAATTAACACATTTTTGTGGTAAAAGCCAAAATACATCACCCACAGAGCTGAGCCAATGGAAATGCTTGGAGTGGGGCTGTACAAGGCCTCTGCTTCCTACTGCACAACGTTAACCCCAGTCTGTATTTTGGTCCAGGACACACGAACCACACGGATGGATGAGGTCACACACACTGACGGGACAATGCTGTGGCTGACACGGACAAACAAGTACTGCTGAAAGGTGGAACACTGTGATTTAGGTGTAAAAGATACAGCTAAACAGCAGATATCTGATTAGAGCACATAAGTCTGCATTTCCTAGGTAACCGTGGCAGTGTGAAGACTCTGAGAATGAGAAACTACTACAAAGAAAATAATTTTAAACCCATGTATAATACTATAGATATGAAATATAAAGTGATAGAAGTAGATGAAATCCAAGTGTATTTTGCTAGTAGTGCATATATGGATAAGTTTTTTTGGGGACTGGAGAGACAACAATGAGGTTATTGCATCTCTGCGCTGGATCCAGGTTTCAAGCTGTCTGCAGTGGGATGAGTCACATGTTCATACCTGCTGCATGGAGAAGGCAAGGCTCGATTTTAGTGATTCCTCATCCCCTGGACACTTGCTGTGGGGATCTAGTGTACACCTGACATTTTCAAGCTCAAGCTTGTTTTTAGGTAAGGCACATGCAAAGGATCTGATCCAAGGAAAGCGGGACCTCTTCAACGCTTCCTCTCCTCATTGAACTCGGAAGAATTTGGGATGAGGGATTTGAGAATGAGGGATACACTCCTCTGGCAGCAGCCCAGGCCCCTACTGAGATGTAACCAGGAGGGTGGGATGTGCCTGCCTAAATCATGGAATACAAAGGATTTGCTGTGAAATGTGCTCGGGGGACAGCACTGAGGGCAACGGCAGCAACTCACCCGGGCAGGGGGAAAGCGGCTTTGCCCGAATCCTACACTTCCCCACACCTTTACTGAAGAAGTTCTGTAGGTGTTATTTACAGTCTGTGTTTGATTTACAGTTTGTTCTACCCCGAGTTAATTTTAAATACACAGCCTTTAACTGCCTGACAGGGAGAGTATTGAAGTTATTGATGGGACTTCAGTGTCAGAGGCTGACTTAAAACAGGATGTCCCAAAGCAGCAGCACTTTCACCAGCCACAACCCACAAACACCACTGTGCCCAAGGCAGTGCTCTGCAGCCATCCCTGTGGCAGCACCTCCATTTCATCTCCCACATCCAAAGACAACCATTCTGGCTGAAGGAACATGTAAATGTTGCTGCTACCCAGCCCCAAGCCTGCAGACACGTTTATACTGGGACAACAGAAGTACCTACAAGATGCACCATTCAAACCTCCAACTGTGCAATTTGCTTTTATTGGCATACTCAGGTATCAAAACATTGCCATCAAGGTCTCGGATCCTTCCGATATAACGAAGATAATTAAGCATTAATTATATCTTCAAAGTACAACATGACCAAATATAAATACATGAAAAAGAACAAAACATGCAAAAATTCCCCAACTTTAAAAGATTAATAATTCAAAAAATTTATGCTAGTGAGACTTCTGCACAATCCACCAATTCTTTAAACATTTTTCCATGTCGGGATCCGGAACTGTTAAAAAACCCACACATGGCATAATAAAGGATGACTGGCTTCCGAATTATACTTTAAGAGAACAGTGAACTGTTATATCCCTTAGTATTCCAAATTATTGATTTCTCACAGTTAACAGTGTTTTTCAAAGCAATGACTAATGTATTGCCACTCATATACCAGCATAAATATTTGAATTGCATTTAACTCTCAAAAATTACTAAACTGATTGCTCACAGAATATGGTAACCGTCCACAGAAACAAAAAAATTGATCCTCAAACTGCTAAGACAGCATCTGAGACACAGCTCAAAATGAATGTGTGTGTTTAAAGGGAAGGGTCATCATGAAAAATGCAACTTTTAAAACTTCAATTGTGCAAATTCAAGTTGATTCAAATTGGATCACTCAAATTTGGGAGGAGAAAGATGTTGTCATTGCGCTGCAGTGACGTCTCAAGTATTAAATTCAGGATTTCAATCTGCTCATACGGTAACAAAAAAGATCAAATGGTCAGAGGTAAAAGCATTCCTTACCTCCAAAAAAATTATTTAGCAATTTGTAGATATAATTAGAAAAAAATACTGGAAGCAATAGCTGTGCAGATGCCAAGCCACAGACAAGGTCTGTGCTTAGGAGTCACTCTACTCTTTCCTAGGGCAGCGACGGACACTGGACTCGCCTCAGAACCTACAGGTGTGTGAGCACCACATGGCTTCCACAAGGCATTTACAAATGTCCCTGTCAACAAGTGGCTGAGTCCATTGTGGAGAGAGTCAAGATGCTTCTGTCGTTGGCATAGAAGGGATCCGAGGAACTCCATGATCTAAAGTAACAATAAAAGAAAAGTTTGGCTGACTGGGAACTTATACTCTACAGAGGTGAGGAGAAAAGTCTAGGAAAGCAAAAGATAGAAGTGCTATGAGATTAGGCAAATGTTCCTCTTTAAAAGACTAATCTATTCATCTCATGTAGGCACCTGCAATTCATTCAGACCTTTGAGAACAGATGCCAACTCATGTCTGCTGTGTAATTAACAATTTACTCACAGCTATGGATATTTTCCTCACTATGAACTAAAACAACCAGCAGTTTATATGCCCCTTTTGCCACTAAAGTTTCAATACTGTGCCCTCAGGGAGACTCTGAATGCTGCCTGTGTACACTGAGGCACCACCTGAGGCCATTCCAGCAAAGCCCTGTGGGGCACAGCTGCCCCAGGAAACCCAGCACACCCGTGTCCCAACGGGAAACATCCACACTGGCTGGAGTTGTGGGCAGGCAAAACTGAACCACAGCCATGAATCTGTTTCATCCCTTTTACTGTTAAATTTTAAGACATCAGGAAAGCTACCTAAGACGTCACAGCTTCTGACTGAGATGGGATCTCACAATGTCTTTCACTTGAGGACAAATTACTGCTTGGGAAGAAATACTGTTCTTGGCTGAACAATGTTATGAAAACTGTATGTGAAATGCTGAAAAATAGAAGGCTGGAAGGCAGGAAATCAAAACGTAATGAATTTATCCTCCAAATTAGCCTCTGTCAGAAATCTGCTGTTTCTTTACAACTGTTACATGCAGTGCCTTGACACAAGTACCACTAATGGGAGATCCAACAATTCAGCAATGAATCCTACTGTACAAGAAATGTGATCCAGCATTCTTAGTATCTGAGTGACTGACAAGCTGACAGACAATTTAATGGAACAGACAGACAAAAATGCATTTTTTAACATACCACACCACACATTTTATAGCCTAACTGGTGAATGGAGCTATAGAAAATACTTCTCAAATACATTTTACAAGCAGTAAAATAAACACAAGAGAACTATACTCCTGTGGCCCACTACTCCAAGCATTTGTACAACTTTGATTCATCAAAGCTTCTATCAAAATTTGATACCGTGTTGGATTTCCTGTTCAGTTCTCATATTTGACAGAATATCAGGAGCACAGAATACAACACAAGCTGCTACAGCAACATTATTTAAAGAAGTGCTCTTCATTCTACAGCACTTGCACAGACAACGTATTTCTCAGCATCACTTCATTCGACAAAAATAATTTGCAGCTACCTCCTGGTTGAATAATTTGCTGCTTTATACAGCACAAGTGCTCAGGAGACCAACCTGTTGGGGACTGCACAATTTTCTGAAGATTTAGATACAAAACACAGCAGCTCAAGCTCGTGAACAAAGCCTAAACAATTTTACAAGCACTTTAAAAAATCACTCGAGAATTCTTAATGCTGTACCTTCAGCATTTCACGACTCGTAACTGCTTCGTGTGATTCAAGCAATTCATGGCTAGCCATGGCTTTGCTAAAAGATTCAAGCAATTAAGATGTTAAAAAATGAACAAAGACTTATATTACTAGGAAAGTGTAAGGGAAGAAAATTACTTTTAGCCTTGGTTTTAAGTGTCAATGCTGAGTAGAAGGAGCTGAAGTCACTGAAGACAGCAAGTATGACACATTTAAAAAAAAATCTCTTATCTAGGTGTACTGTACATAAATGTAAGTGAAACTAGAAGATTGTTCAGAGCAATTTCAACCAGAGGCAGCAGCAAAAACCACAGAACTGCAAGCCCTTAGTGTAGCACCAAGATAGTTTTGCATATTCATTAAATGTAATCCTATTGTCTGTGTTCTAAGAACTCTACAATTATTTGGCTTGATGGAACTTCATCTGAAAATTACATGAGGTAAGCAGACAAGAAACCTGAGAAAAAGCAGTCTTCAAAGATTGTTTAATATTCTGTCAAATATGAGTTATCTTCAGTAAGTATTTGTAAGTTCTCAAGGAAAGAAAATTTAAGTGGAACAAAAGAGAAAATTGTAAAACTGTGAATGCATTAAATAAAACACAGAATACCTACCTTATAAGACTACAGGTTACTAAGGCAATTGTTAACAAAAATCTTAATTAGATAACAATAAATGGAAAAGAAGTAGCATGAGAAATTCCTCATTTGGAAAGCACAGTTTTACAGAGAAGTGGAAAAAAACATCAAAAAACTTAGAGCAACTGCTACCAAAATGTTGATTTTTAGACCAATTAAATGCTCACCTTGTAGATTAAAAATTCTATTAAATTGTTTATTTTACACATCATGCCCGCTTTCTATACAGCAAGTTTGGATTAAAAATGTACTTAGTCATAACAGTTCATATTTCATATGGAATGAAACATTTTGCATATTCATAACCTAGGTTTGTAGAAACACTGAATAAATTTCATAAGCAAGCCAGAAGAGAGGGACTGACTGAAACCACAGACACAGTGTTCAACACAAGAGTTCCAACAGAGATGAGCTACAGACCAGGCAATACCTAAAGGCAGAATCAGAGCTGACAAAGCTGTCAGTGGAAATTACCCACACCAGACTTGACACCCAGTGAATGATATCACAACCTTTAACAGAAAGAGACAAAGTTGTCCAAATACAAAATGAGTTTCCTTGAAAATGTGTGAAGCTCAGTGTTTTCAGGTTTGCCTTTTGACCAGTGAAGGACCATGATATCATTCAGGGACTGAGAGATTACGATGTACAAAAGACTATTTTGACTTCTACCCCCAAATATTTCCATGTTTGTTCACTATCCCTCTATTTGGACATGGGGAGATGGCACATTAGGGGATTCAGTGAGAGCTCCTCTGACCATAAGAGCAGTATTGCTCTTTAGACATATCCCATTACTCTAACGTGCTTTTATCCCACTGATGTTTGTTTCACACATGGTTTGTGGAGGAAAGATTTATTTAGCACATACTTTGGAATGGCACACATGATTTTGACAATATACCTTCTAGAACCGAAAAAACATTTAAAATTCTTAGAACCTGAAGACTCTGTTCTGTCAATTACTCTGATTTTAGAAATAGCTTATAAAAGTTATACTACAAAAATATTTCATCTTCATATCAATCAATGGCTGAAAGATTTAAAGACTCTCCTTCTAACAATGAAGTTATATTTAAGGGGGGAGTGTGAGCCTTTTGTATATCTTCAGGAGTAATTCAAGCTCCAAGGTAAATATTTGGAGGTTGTACATCCAGAACCAAAGGGAAAAGTCTTTCGACTTCATAAACAACTCCTGATTCATGAAAGCAAAAAAAAAAATCATAAAAAGGAGAACAAAACCAGCAGCAAGGTTTGATTTTCTAAAGAGAAGAATGTACAAATCAAGAGAAATTACGATAGATACAACACAAGAACTTGTAGTAAAGCCAAACTAAACACTTTAACAGAAATCTTTTGAAAACTGTTTTTCCCCTCCCCATCCCAAAAGAAACCACTCAAAAAGAAACAAGAAACTAATCTTTTAGGATGAAAAGAAGTACAACAAAGAGTTGCATCTCCGACTTAGGTAAGCAAAACCTGCAGCTGATTTCTAGACATCTATTGCTGCAGGCTCATCGGGTTCCAGTTTATAGGAGAATCGTCTGCAGCAAAGGCTATTGAGAGAAATGCCACACCTGTTGACCCGGGTTGGGCTACATCTTCCCATTAGTCGTTCCAACATTCTTCTAACAGATGTGCATGCTGTTTCCCCATCTGAGAAGCAGCACATGGAGTCCAAGCAGTTGATACCTGAACCTGCCTCAGTAAGCTGGAAGGAAGGAATAAAAAAAAACAAACAACAAAACAAAACAAAAAAAAAAACAAATAAAAAAAAATCAGTACTCACAAATTCTAGCAATGAAGATGTTATCAGAAAACACTTAGGAAAAGCAGATTTTCTTAAAGTTAGAGTGTTGAATATTTTTCAATTTTATAGGAGAACTACAATGAGGAATAATATTCCCATGCCCCGAGGCCTATATACACTAAAATTTGATCTTTCCAAGGTTTGTTTGCAGCCTTGGAGCTCATGGAAATGGTTTAACACCACATCTGCCTAAAGCTGGAAATGATCTGGTTAGGAATTCTCTATGTTCCAGCTCTAACAAACCCCACAGCAGAGCACATGCAGTTTCAGCTGGGATTCACCTCAGTGGCCAGACAACAATTTATACAAGCTCAGCTCTGTCCTACTTTGAGGGAAATCAAGAGAAAGCTTCAGGCTGGGGCTGCAGAATACAATGCAGCAACCTGATCCTATGTAATATTTTTTCCTCAAGAAGTGTGGAATGCAACTTCCTACAATAATTTACAGATTTTCACTACCATAGATACCCTTGGCTTGGTACAGAACAAAAGCACATTCCTGATTTTACAAACATTGTTTATCCAAATGCAAACAAGGCTGCTGTCAGAAAGGTTCAGTCATGTTCATGCCAACACAAAGAATAATTCAATATTAGCATAATAAACTTTCAACAGCTGATTTTCTGTAGGTGAGAAAAAAAAGCAATAGAAAGAATAAAGGGGAAAAAAAAAGGCAGTAAGAGAGATGTATGGGTGTAAGTGCCACCTACCAGTGTGCTCCTTTACAACACTGCTGCACACCAGCCAACTGCAGCAACCTGAAATCTCTCTGAAATCTTGCATTTCTAGAGAGAAGAGCCTAAACTGACTCCAGTAACCTTTCCAAAAGGAAATAAAAATGTGAATGTGGAGTGTGGGGATGCTTTTTAATTTAATTTGAAACTCTCCATGAGGGCATCCTGTCAAACAAATATTGAACACACAGACTTAAGCATCCATTATCCTGTCCTCACATCACTGAATGAAGATTCTGGGAGGAGGCATCTTAGTCTGTGATAGGACACAGTTCACTTAAGAGCTTCCCACAACTTTTCACAGCGTGACCAAAGGTCACTGACTGTTGTCTGAACTCTGGTTTCCAACCCCAATTTTTTGCACAACACTCACACTTGGTGAACACTGCAACAAAAGCAAAGAACCTCAGAGTTCCCTGTGGGAATGGTTTACTGTGAGTGGACACAATCCTTCCTAATCCCCAAAATAGGCAGCCAGACACATTTACAGCTTCATAACAGAACAATTCCCACACAGCAAAGAAGAGGCAGCAACAGAAACGAGGCATTTGGAAATCCAAGAGAAAAATCCCAATTGGTAGGGCAAGGAGGGAACACTGGTATTTCCATGCATCTTTTTTCTCCATGTCTGTCCCTTCCTCAGCTCTGTGCCACATTCCCCATGGTCCCTCCAGACCCTCCCATCACTCTGCTCAACGTGATGCTCACAGGACTGTCAGTCAACAGTTGTCTGAACATACAGAAAGCTCTAAAAACTGGATTCTGTGGATGCTGCACCTGGGAGGCCATGGATGAGCACAGGCAGAACATACACTAACTCACACTCATTTAGGAGGTTTTGGGGACACAAAAGGAACATTTATTATGACAATGAACTCCTGAGAGACAGGAGCAGAAGCACTGCAAACCACAGGTCTAAAAGGGGTTCTGGTTAAAACACAAACAGAACAAAATACACCTCAAGAGAGCCTGAGTCCCTGAACACCCTCATTTGATGGCCATCACATCTGGTCACAACTGCACTTTCACAGAAAATCAGGAATGGCACATTTTGCAGCACTGCAGTACCAGCAAATATGACCTTCACAGCCACATCAGACTGTGCTCAAAGAGTTATCAGACAAGGAATTACACAGAGCAGAAGGAATTCCTGTTTGGAGGTCAGCAGACAAGCTCCCTGCTGCACATGGCAGTGATCTTCACAGCTGTGTTCACAACAGTAACTCCCAGCATTCCTACACTTAGGATTTCAAAAAGAATATTTAGTCCATCCATTATCCTGAAGCAGAACAAGTTAACACCTTTAAAGTTACTTCAAAAGGTCACATTACAGAGGTTTTAGTAGGATCAGATGAACTAGACAATTTTCTTCCCTAGAATCTGCTGAGAGCTAGCAGTCCTACATATTGTTCAAAGACTGTCAGAAAGAAGAACCAAGAGGAACCCAAACTTGTTTCTAAAGAGTGAAGCCTCAGCTCTGATTTTGGAGGGCTGCTGCTTCCTTTATTCTTCACTAGTTAGACACAGAAAACTAGGACCATGCTTGAACTAAGATTTATGGAACCATTAATATAATTTAAAAAAAAAAAAAACAACAACAGCATATGTGACCTTATATAAGCCTGGAAACAGCAATTCTGTTTCATCAGCTTCAGAGTTCAGTGTAAAGTAACACTGGGTGAGCTCCTGCCTGGTGAACACAGATTTTTATATTTATATCCACTACCTGAAGGAAGATACACACGAATCCCTCTTCTCACTTTTCTCCCTGTGGAGGACAATTATGACCATAGTTTTATACCACAGTAAAACTTGGCATGGCAAGGCAGTAATGTTCTCTGAAAACCTAATACACACTCTTCGGAAACACAAGGCAGGAGAGACAATGCTTTAAAAAAAAAATAGTATAGAGAAATACAAGATATTATTAATAACTGGGCTGCAAATAAAGTATTTTCATAAGGTAAGATCCGGGATCTCAATAAACATAATACTTTATATGATAATGGCCCATTTGATGTAATAAATCAAAAAGCAACTGGAGTGCAGAATGATTCGGCTTAATAAAAGAAAAAAAAATCATACTATGATGCAAATTTTCTTATGGATGCCAAAAATATGGGTATTTTGGAATGGCTCCATGACTGTCTGTATATGAGATATGCAAATATATATACACACACATTAGGGTAGAGTGGGAGTACTACCTAGTGAACGTAAGGACTGTCGGGCAGGCTAGATGGCTCTAGCAGTTGCCTATTGTCCTCCCCTCTGTGCCTGCCTTCAGCAAAGTCACCTGCTGAGCTGACTGAACCCTTATCTTCTTCCATCTAGAAGGACAGAAAAGCAACAAATCTTATAAAGCACCACGCTGGCATTGCTTTAAAACAGTTACCATTGGCATATGAACTTGCAATTCCCAGATCTGCTCTCGAGAGAACAAGGCATGTTTACAAGGTAAAGAGGCAATTTCTTCCCCTTAATCCGTGGATCGAACGCGGTTTGTCAGCGCACAAATATCAGAAGCGTTTGGTCTCTTTGTGCACCACAGAGTACGAAAGGGGGAAACCCAACAAATTTGAAATCTGTTTCAAATTTTCAGATTTTGCACTTTTATATGTTTTCCCCCTTCTAACAGAAAGGACCATTTCAGTTTGTTTGCCTTATTACAGGTTATTTTACGTGCCACAAGACGGACATTTCAACTCAGAGTTAATCAGACTGAGATATGCAGTTGGGACTTTGTGGAACAGGAAATGTATTTAATCCTGTACACCAAGTTAGGAGCACTGCAGCATATCTTACCGAGCCCAGGTCTTGCTGCCAACATCTGATGCCACATGGACATTTCAGAAAATATATGAAATGATTATTACTATTCCACAGCTAAGGTACAACTTGCTCCCTACTGTAAAGCTCAGTCTTTAACCCTTAATATACTGTATAACAAAATCCCAAACAATTAGCTTTAAAATTTTAAAATATAAGAATATTCACATCTAACAACTTGCCTGGCACTTGTTTTCAACACTTCTCTAGTTTTTCTACTCTTTGTCTCTTTGAATCAAATAAACCTACAAATGCCAAATTATTTCAGTATTTCAAAGTCATCAGACAAAAGTATCTTCAGGTAAGTAATATGTGCACTTTTGTGACTGAAGACAAATACAAATGGTACATTTTTTTCTCATTTATCCCCTTCTCCTGTGATAGATTCTATGGATTAGCTAATGGATCAGCACAAAAGTATGCTAACAAAATGTACAGACCTGTAAAGGAAGAGATTACCCCTGATCAAATTTTAGTATATTAAGGTGTCCTAGTACACCTCACTAGTGTGCTTACACTTGGATAGTCCTCTTGGGAATTTCATGTTCCTTACAGAAAACATGCTGTAAAAGGAACAGAGACCTGTCTGCTCTCAACTTGACAGAGTTGGGCTGGGTCAGATCTGAAAGCTGTCAGGAGGAGAATCCTATGAAACAGGAACTAGAGTTAAAAATACAAACAAGTAATGAAGAGCTTAAAGCCAGGGCCAGGAGCCTGGAGTTCTGGAGACAGAGCAGATCTGGACAGAGATGAAGGGAAAACCAGGCAACAACAGACTCATGGGCCTGTAGATGGGGAATGAACAGGGCTTGGCTGTGATGAGGCACATGCTACAGTCAGAGTCCCGGATATACCATTATGCACTGACAGCCTTCTCTGTAAATTGACCCCTTTCTTGTGTTTGACATTTCCCTGTAGCTCATAACACACAGTCCAGAGGTAAAAACTCTATAAACACAATTAATCCCATCAGCAAGCAGAAGTAAAACATCTGTCCGAGCAACACTTCTCACATGTGGCTTAAGATTTCTGACAGTTCTTATAAAGCAAAGAGACATGTAGACATACATGCAGACACAAAACTTTATTTACAAATAAAAAAATGGAATGAGATACAATGGGGCCCAGTAAGTCCCCTAAGATACATATTTCACACATTCTAAGAACAGGAGAGACAGCTATGGAGGAAAGCAGTGCTCAGCCAGACTCCAGCTGAGGAAAACACCTGCACCTGAGCTCTGCTGCCTCATTTCCTTTTCATCCCAAGTTACAAAAGTGATAATAAAGTTCAGAGGCAAAAGCTTAACACACAAGACTGCAATTCTGACTCACAGGAATCACATGGACACTTAGAAGACTCCCTTCAAAACTTCTAACTCTACATCACAAATGTATTCAATACAAACTTGAACATTTTTTGCACACTGTGAAGCCTACAGACATAAAAAAAAATATTATAACATCATACTTGTCTTTTAATTTGCATTCATAAAGGGATTTTTTTTTTGTATCTCAACAGAACAGTAAGCACATTGGCAGAACAAGGCGTTAACTCAGTTTAACCTGGAGTTATGGTCCTTTTGAGGATTTTAATACATATTTACAAACAGAAAACTGCCAAAGTCTGTTCATCAACCCACATGCATTCTGCATCACAAAGGATGCGATTACTGGGTAGGCACATACAAATGAGGTGTGACAGATTAGCTGCTTATAGCCACATATTCACTGAGCAGCTGTTTTGTTTCCTGCTCCTACAGTTTTCCTTGCTTTTTCTGCCCTACTGCTTCAGGAAAATAGCTGCCCTTGACACCACAGAAACTAACCCGTGGTCTTCATTCTAAATAGGCTTTATTTAGTATAGTGAAGTGAGCAGTTTCTGTCTACTAACTGATCTTCCTTATTTACTATTTTAGGTAAGGATCCACAGGATTACTTCTGAACTTTGTCCAAAGACAGAATAAAGAACTAGAGAAACTCAAATCCTTTTTGTTTCTTGTTGCACTTTACACGTTCAGTTCCATAGTATAAGGCACTCAGTGCTTGTATTTCAGGTATTATTAGATGCTCAAGTGTAAAAATTCTGACATACAAGAGAACTGGATTTGTATAATCATTTGTTACTCACAGACAAAACAAATTTCCCATTTTTTTTCAACCCCTTCCCTAAGTGTAATATGAAGAAAATCATCTCAAGTTAGCAAGAATTCTCCTGGTTTTAGCCTTATAGTAACTACAGGGCTGCACTCCTAGACAGCTTTATTTTTCTTTGACTATCCCCAGTTGCATAACCCTTAAAATGTGTTTAGGTTTGGGAAGTTTAACAGAATCTTCTGTTACAAAACCTTTGGTGTAGATATGATGCGCCATGTAATTCACTCTAATAATTCACTGAGAAAACAGAGACTTACTGGAAATATATTTGTCCAAAGTAACATATTTAGATGACGCTGATAAACCAAGAAATTTAAAAGCTAACTTGTAAAGGCTTTTGCAGAGCAATTCTCCAATGCAATTATTAAGTTTACTAGTGTTAAATCATTTACTAACATACAGCACTCTGCCTGTTTTAATAGTGCTGAATTAAAAACAAAACCAAACTAAACCACCCCACCACTACCTCCCTGGGTGTTTGGAAATCCAAGGTGATGTGTTTCAGAGTGGGGCCACTAACAGCCAAACACAATGGCCATTTCAAGTTTTGCCTTGTAAAGATGTAGTGCACTCTCAGAGGAAATACAAAACTCTTCTCTTTTGGTTAAATAAACGGCAATTAAGTCCCAAAAATGTAGGTTGGTTGGTTCTTCTAGCACCTATTTGCACATTTTTAACAACAAAGTCATCTTAAAAAATATTTAAAAGTAATCAGATCTTTGCCTTAATTCTTGCTGTGGAATATAGAAGTAGATAATGATGGGAGCAAACAGGTTGAGACATTGCTGATGCATATGAATGCTTAAGTCTTACAAAAGAGAATCAGTATTTGACAGCATTTCATGTGCTGAAGTCGGTGCATTTGAAGAGTTTCAGAATCACGTTTTACCTACCCAGACACATGTACACTTTGATCTTTTTTTGAATAATTTTCTGGGACTTTGTAGCCAAATACCTTTAGGAATATGTATCTACACACATTGAAAACAAACAACACTCACTTTATAGCTGCACAAAACAAACACAAAAAGCCTTAGCTGCACAAGGGTATGTAAGCACCCAAGCTTAAAACATTTTCCGCTCTTTCAACACAACTGAAAAGCAAATTAAAATGGACAAATAACTCGCAAGAAACTGCTGCCTGAAATACATGGATTTTCCTGTCACGGCCTCATGAAGCTGAAATTATCCAGCATGCAAAAAGCACTGTTAATTTTTACCATAAAGAAATCAAAAGCATTATAACCATGCTAGAAACTATGATTATTTAACAATGGATGCATGAACAGCTAGATCTGTATTCTGAAAGTTGAGCATCATGCTAGGGATGTTTTTTCCTACAAAGAAAAAGCACGTCCAACACATGCTACTTAGGAGAAGCATTTGGCTCAAAAAACACGGAGCAAAGCCAAGAAATAACCAAACTGAATGTTTCTGCACTACAGGTATTGCCCTCTCAACCCACTAATATTCATGCCTCTTCCCATCTCTCTCAGCACTGGTTAGTTCACCTTCAGCATGCATAAGAGTTGATGAGGAACTGTCCCTCCTACTCTACCTAATTTTGCTCAGCTGATTCCTTGCCCTGGACAATGGCTGCAGTGCGATGAACTCGTCACTTAAAGCAACTCTGTTGGAGTACATCTACAATTGGACAGAGAAGGGATGGAACATACATGTCAGTAAGTAGCAGCAGTAATTTTCTAAGAGAAAGACACAGGACAACACATTGTTATTTAAGTGGAATACACATCATATACAGAACACAAGCCTGGTACCTTCAAGACAGCTCCTGGGATAATCACAGCCAGTTACTGTTTGGTAGGACCAATCTTAATGTACTTGTGCTTTCAATACTGAGAAAAAAGGCCTATACACCTCTACATCTGTGCTTTATTCTGCATTACTTTCTTCCCTCAATAGTGCTGTGATTTATATTTACCCAAAGATTTATATTTTGATTCACATTTACCTTGCTGTCCATTTCCTCCTATATGATTCTGTAACAGACCTACAGTGAGAAATTGCCCATAAGCTACTTTAGGGCAACTGACCTCAGACAAACACAAGATGGCTTTTCTTTAGGTCAGCAAAAGCCCCTTGGAACACAGCAAAAATAAAGTAACACATTCACCTTAAGTGCATTAGGGAAGGTAAAGTTAACAAAATTCATCCCTCTGTAACAATCAACTCATACTTGCCTATCAAATTTTTAATATGCTTATTTCCCAAAATGAAAGGGCGAGATATAAGTTGCTGTGACAAAACAACATTTACATTTAAAAGTTTATCAGGTGTTTCTCATATCAGTTACAATTCTTCGCTTTGTTATTAATAACTTTGCTACAGGTAACATCTGACTGATCAGACAGACTGACTGTTGATGCTATGACCTTATACTAACAAAAAGATAAAATCAGGTTCCTTATATATTAAGTAGGGTAAGGCAGGTGCCTACAGATACAGTGAATTCAGAGCAGTAACTCAGGTAAGATGCACAACTAACATGTTCTTGGAGTCTGAAAAATTAAAACAACAGAGGCAAGTGTTTCATTTTCAGCTGAGGAACCTGTGTTTGCAGAGTGCTCCTGGGAAGAGTTTAGAATTTAAATGATGGCAGTCAGAAACAAATAATTGAAATAGCTGCAATTTAAAACCAAGTGACTAGTTCAATAACAATTTATCTCACCATGATAAAAATGTAGTAACCGTAAACTTTTTCTTTCCCCCAATATGAAAATATACTAATTCAGTCCTGCAATTTAAAATAATTAAAAATATTCAGCTAGACACAGGATCCATCTTCACTATGAAAAACAGCATTTAAGAAAGCAATATAAAAGTTTCATATTTACTCTTTTAATGACTCTTTTAGTTGCTCTTTGATGACTTCCACAGAAGTCATCAGCATTAGTCAGCACCCCTTGCATTTGGGACAAAGACATTCTCCAAACCCTTTCTATCTCAAAGTTAGAGTCTCTTCCTCTGCTTTGAAACTGAAATAAAAATATTTACTAGAAATTTTAAACACATATAATGAAGAAGCACAAATGTTGTCAAGAAGGGAAAGAATGCTAAGTTGATCATCTGCTCCTCTTCACTTATTTGTACTTTCTCACTTCAAGAATAGAAAATGAAATTCAGTGGAGCTGACTGTCCCATTAAAAGTCAGAGAGGGAAAATCTCAAAAGATTAAACCTTGAGAAGGGAACAAAGAGGTGTTTTCTTGTCATAAATACATTTTTAGCTATGATTTCACTATCACACACACACACAGAGAAATTAGTGGATGGCTTCTGAAGAATTTCTGGTCAAATCAGATTGCAGCATCAGGAATTAAGAGTTTTCAGAAAAAAAGACAGTATTTTGGTAAACATACACCCTACTGCTGACTCTGTCAAATGCAATGTAGAAAGGGAGTAAGAAAAAAACCAAACAAAGAAACCCCCAACCGACCAAACCTAATGGAGATGCACAAAGCAAAATCCCCATGGCTAGGAATCAAGCTATAGCCACAGGAAAGATGTTGGACATTCATCAAGATTCCTTTTTAAAAATAAGAAGTCCTACTGTGTCCTTGACAACACAACTGCAATGGAAGTAAACTGAACCTAGAAATTCTTTAGAATTGATTCAGAAAGCAAAAGAATGCAGCAAGAAGTATAGGGATAAAGGCAGGGGAAAATCGTGGCTTTTTGGGTTTTAACTCAAGCACTTCAGGAACATGAGAAACCTCAACAACCACACCGATACAAAGCCAAACAGCAACAGCTGATGCACAGGAAGGAAGGAAAAGGAAGTGTTTGATAAATATTGCCACTAGTTTTTCAAGAAGAAAAGACAGGTAAGTATCATTACCTATTGCATTTTTCCTAAATCAAGACCCTTTAATCCAAGAAGTGCAATAGTGAGCAATCCAGAGTCTGATCAAGCCTAACTCAAAAGTCTTCTGAAAGCTAGTGGTTACTTAACTTGACTTTTAGCTACTAAATTCCGAGACAGAAAAAAGCAGCTAATATTCCAGTTTTGAAAAGGGAATAATGGGATATTTTGGACAGCAATAGGCTTGTCAGGATAATGTTGATCTGAGGCAAAGTAAGAGAATGTCTCACATGGATTTTTTTTTAAACACACAAATTAGAAGTGTAATATAATTTAAGTAAATCAACATGCACTTACATCAAAGTAATTACAAGGTTAGATGCTAAAGATAACAGCACTGATGTAATGCAGTCGGGCTTCCGCATGGCACAGAGCTCAGAGTAATTTGGATTAAGCAACTAGGACACCACAAAATCAATCTGGCACACAGATGGACTAAAAGCTGCTGAGAGGTTTCAGACCATAGCTGTGTATGGAATATCTTTGTCAATTGGGTTCTTCATTCACTGTCACTGTTTTTTGGCCCTGTGCTGTTTGACCTCTCATCAACGACCTGAAAGAAACCAACAGCAGCACTTGCAGATGAGTAGAAGATGCAGAAGATAACAGGTTATTGATGTATATTATTCTGTAAACTGAATACAGCTGGGGGATTCACTATTTCCATACTTGGCACTGATGTCTGCTGTGCTGGAATATGCTGTCCACTGGCGAAATCCAAAAATCAAGATGAGGTTGAGAATGTTGAAGATTACAGGAGAAATACAAGAATCATGAAAAGAATGTAAAACAACCTTTTTGACAAAAGATGCAGGTCCAGTCTACCTATTAGTGTGAAAATGAACAAACCTAACTGATCACAAACTAACCTTGATCACGAATCTAACTGTGAATAAACAAAACACTGTAACAGAAGGCTTCTCAGTTTAGCAGAAAAGGTCTAAAAAGATGAGATGGTGGAAACTGAAACCAGAGAGAGAGTCACTATGAGGACAATGGGTCAGGATGACTTCTCCCTAACTGTCACTAAAAAGAAGACAACAGTCAGAGATGAGATATTTACCTAAAAGACAGCCTAATTTCAACAGAATGATTTAAAGGATTCTTTGTAGCCCATGTCTGGCAAAAGAGAGATTCTATTATCACAGCACATCTCTAGACCTTGTCTATGAACCTGTGGAACTGCCACATGGGTAATTAGCTTTAATTACAGGATCAACAATCAAATATATAGCATATAATAGGATCGAGATTTAAGAAATACTAATTAAAAAAATCCTACTAAAGTAATTTTTAAAATTGTTTCCATCACATTTTAAGAACTATTCCATACTAATTACAGTTGCAGCTTCTAATACCTAGACAAAAATGAGAATAAGTTACTGTCTTTAACACAGGACAAATATGTGCAGTATGATCCTCTCATACAGCTGCAAGTTGAGATGTAAAAGACTGAGTGATCTCTTCATATATAATTCTGTTCTTCTTATTATCAAATACTTAAACATAAACATTACTGCCTTGTAAAATGGTGTCCTCACTTTTGTAATTTTAAATTAACAACTGTATTCTGAAATGAGAACACTTCTATGCATTAAACACAACAGCAGTGTAAGAGGATAACTATTGGTCAAGTTGGATACAAAAGCATAGGATTACCTGAGCTTTTTCAGTACTTGTTGGTTGCAGATGTCTGTACAGCACTTTCTTCACAACATCAATAAACAAACAAGCAACTACTATGAGGATTATGGCAAACCAAGCAGAACCACTTGACAACAGTTGAACAAATACAAAGTACATGTCCTGGGTATGTAAAAATGGCCTGAAAAGTTAAAAGAAGTGGCAGTTACTAAAAGGAACTTTAGAAACAAAAGTACAGCACAGGCTGTCTCAAGTGTATCTATTTCACATCAGGCATTGAGTCTCTCAGGATGCAGAGTCACAACTGATGGTGCCCATGTACAAGTCCAGCAACATGTTGGACCTGACCTGCAAAGAAACTCTGGGGAGGGAGGGTACTTAACTTTGGAGGGAAAGGTTCTGATTTAGTTTTAAATTGTGTTGCAGGAAATAAACCATCATCCTATCCCCCCAGGACCTCAAAAATACAAAGCAAAATACCCCCCTTCACTGATTCAAACCCAGCATCTTCATTTCTGTAGCAAATATTTACCTATTACATAGCATCTTTGGGAACCTATCTACTTCTTATGAGCAAAAATGCCTTCATAGTCACAGGCTGACAGAGACAAGCCCTGTCTGTCCTTGAGCACAGGACAATGTAGCAGCACTGCTCAAATTTTTAAAAGGATCACCAAAAGAAAGTGGCTGCTCTAGGTTTAATTTTTTTTTTTTTTTAAAACCTGTCATAAAATTCAGAGTATGATGGTACAAGATAATCCTACAGTGTTTTTTCATAGTTTCATTGATCTTATGTGCTATAGAAAGGGGGGAAAAAGAATCACTCACCAGATAATTCCCCCATAAAACAAGGAGAATATGAAATAAAATACAATGGATCCCCAAGTAACAAAATGGTTTATCCATGTCCAGAAGTGAGTTTCTAGTGCCATCTGAAACAGAGATAATGTCAGTGAGCTTCCTTTTTTCACCAACTTCACAGAAAATTATAAATACCAGTATGAACATACTTATGAACTTCGAGCCCAAACACTAAACATTGTTGTGACACACAAAAACTAGAGAAACATTTCAACCACCATTGAAACTAAATGTAAAAGTCACTTATCTGGAACTCCCAAGAATCAATTACTTCTGTATAACTTTTGAATCAATTTTAAATTATTGCTTTATTACATATTTGCCTATATTTCCAAACACAGAGAGTAGTCTGTGCAATATCATACCTTCATTGTGACAGTTATAACCATAACGGTGAAGACCAAAGTACCAAATGTCCAGTTTCCAAACATCTAAGAAAAGGGCAAGGAAAAATCATGGAAGATAAAAAAATCAGTTAAGAGCGTTCACAGTAAGTAAGTTAAGATTCTTCTCAAGTCAACTACACTAAAGAAATTAGTCTGTGGACATAAGCTTGTGACAAGTAATCATCATGAAAAAGCAAGGAGGATACAACACAAACTACTAGGAAAATAATACAGCTTATGATAAGAGCAAAATTAACAACCCAGAAGTCATCTTTCTTACTGGTTCAAAATAAATCACCACAAAGGCTACATGAAATATGAAAAAAGTTCAAAATAGTAATATGAAATGACAGGAAGATGAAGATATCAATTTGATCAGTTTTGATAAGCATCCAATAGAAAGGAAATACTGGGTGGAAGGTATTCATTTTCACATAAGTGCAAAACACTTTTGAGTTTAAACATTTTCAGATAATTTCCAACATGCAGCATCACCTGAAGGTTCACTTTTTACCCCAAGCACAATTTTACAATTCAAAAATAATGGTGCCATTGCATTTTACAAAGAAAATTGTAAGGAAAAGACACTTTGTTTCAAGGCTAATAAACCCAAAAATAAGCTTACATTCTAAAACACTTAATCTGTCACTTTTGTATTCTCCTGTGCATGAAAATTAAACTATCAAAACTCTGAACAAGGTCTACAACAATAAAATCTCAGCTCTGACAACCAAGCAGGGATGCTGAGGTTGTATCTATCTACACACATGCTGCTCACACAGAGCTGCCACTCTACACCAGGTCCAACTGCTCTGCTCCTGGAAGCAGGCTGGGTGCTGAAACAGAAAATGTTGCTATTTTGCAGCTATTTTTGCCACTGACAAACTGAACAACGACCAAATCCTCAACTTTGTATTTCCTGGTAGCAGATTAAGCAAGCAAGGAGGAAGGTACCACATGCAGACAGGCAGAGTCATCCTACAGTTGATGTCTCAGTACGGCACAGAGGCGCGGAACTGGGATTCACACAGTTGTAGTTCTTGTTACAGAGCTCTGACAGAAAAATCCCAACAGCCTGATGACAGATCTCACAATTGCTTTTCTTGTCTATACACTAAGCACAAAATTGAGGCAGCCATGAGTCTGGATTTACTGATAATTTTAAAGATCTCTGTTACAACACGTCTTCTGAAGCCTTCGATTTACTTGTCATGACGTGCTGGTTGTTAACTGCTGCAATAGTAACCTTAAAAGTGAAATTAAACTGCTCCTGAGTGACCTGTGAAAGAAAGTGTCTTTGCTAACACTGCTCTCAATGGTCACAGAGTTAGAACACAAAACACAAAACGGGTTCTTGCCACCATTTTATTTTTGAACACGTTTACATTGCGGATGCTGCATCCTTTAATCCTACAAAGTAACAGATACAATATTTTGTATCTCCTCCTCTTCTAAACTCTTACCATTTGCCTGTTAGGTTTCAATATCTGACGACATGCACAGCATGAAAAAGGGGGGAGAAAAAAGAACTAAAAGATCAAGTAATTGCACAATGGGTTGAGGTAAGCCTAACAAACACCAGGATTAACAAATTATTTACAGTCTCCTCTATTCTGCTGTGCTCCAAACCACAAACCTGGAATGGAAATGTGAGGCCTTGCACTAACACTACCCTGTATCACAGATTTGCACAGGTGACCACTTCTTGAGGACTTCTTACTCTAGCAGCACACTAGGTTCTCTTGCCCTTAATTTTGGCTTTTTCACTCACAAGTTAAATTTGCAAGAAACTTTAAGCACTGCAGATATCTTACTGCAACACACAGTTCTACCAGTTCCAATAACCACCTTTTAGCAAACACAGAAGGCACAGTAACAAAAAACCCACAGTCTCAGAATTTATCGGAAGTCATATCACATGAGAAGCCAAAGGGCATCTGTCAATTCCCCAAACTAAACAGTTGTTACTAAATACAATGGAGGAAGTCTGTTCCTGCCTTGTGGACATTTACTAAGCAATTCTGAAGTGAGATGCTTTGACAAGTTAAGATGGATGCACCAAGACACACTGATTCATAGTCTAAAATTACCTTGTTAGAAGAGTTCTGAAGGACCTTTACCAATTCACAAGAATTTCAAATCGCTCAGCTTGTAACAAATGGCAAGAGATGACACACTCATACCTCAGCTGGAAGAGACATTTTAGTCTCAGCACAACTATTTTAATGCTCTTATGAAACACCTCAAATGGAATAGGTGCTCCAGCTGCACCACTCCACTGCTCCTCTCTCTGCAGGGATGCTCAGAACCACCAGCTTTCTGATTTTAGTTCTCAAGACAACTCTGTCTACTGCCTGTAGATCACTACATTTTTAACTAAACTTCCTGAGCTCCCTGTCACCAGGTGACCACTGTGAATTCAGCATGATGCTATTTCTGTACCTTGTGCCATAATCTGCAACTCTGCCAAGCACTACATGAGAATCAGCAAGTGCTCCATGCCAATATTAAGAACGGCATAATGAGAAGCAATGTATTTTTCCATTACTACCCAAGTTTTACAAGGGAAAAATCAGTATCTAATTGTTCTAAACTGAGCTAAATAACTCAGAACCAGGGGAAATGAGGAAACAGACTTCTAATGGTTTCATCCAAGCTCTAGGGTTTTTTTCTGAATGATTCTTCCTGTGAACTTTAACATCTTTAAAATAAAGTGTCAAATTAGTATTTGATTATGTCATTAACTTATTGTCTTAAAAACATTTATTGAATAAAAAGTATAACTTAAAAGCAGCTTGCACCACTAAATTTTAAAAAAAATCTGAGTAATAGAATTAAAATAATATATTTTCAGGAGAAGTTTTAAGACTTTTGTCAACTTTCAGATTTAAGCCTAGCTTTGTAACAGCTACTAAAGAGAAGCCATTGCTTGACACTGCAATTAAGTCCAACTCAAAATGAGTTTTGAATGACTGGATATAAATACGCATTTACTGACATGAAATACAATTTTGACAAAAACAGTATACAAAAATCAAACAAAGTCTAAGACAACCATGACACATTTATTATCTTGAAGGGTATGTTCTTCAGGGACATACACTTTCTGACAATGTCTTACAATTTCCACACTAAGAAATGTCATTCTTGAGAGCAGACACTAATATTGACAAAGACTCTTTGATAATTATGTAGTCCATAAAATTTTTTGGACACAAGAGGATTTTTTCAAAAAAATATTAAGAAATATCACCACAAATACAGTGGTATAATAATACTTATGATATTGTACCTGGCCATTTCCCAGCAGAGAAGTGTCTTCTCCCATTAGAAGATACGAGCCGTAAAAGAAAACAAATGCATGAAAGAAGCCCAAGATGGTCCAGTAAAGAAATGGTTTAAACCCCAGATGGGCATTTTTACTGATGTCTCTGCAGAAATAAAACAGATTTTGGATTTCATACTGTCTATTGTATAAACCATGAGTTATTCACATGACATTAGTGCTACTGCTTTGAATAAATGTAACTTTCAACTGCAGCGAGACACATTTAACAAATGCTGACATACGAAAAAAATACATAAATCATGGGCAAAAAAAGGACTCTCAGCTCTCATGATTTGGATCTGATTTAAGCAGTGGTCACCAGCAGCAAGGGTCTCTAATGGGTCAAATTCAGAATAGCACAAACTAGAATTCTTGTCCCTGGAGGTGGAATTGCAAGGGGAAGAAAAAGTCAGATCTCTTGATACTTACCCCCTGTTCTGCTTAAAAGACCTTTACAACAAGAGAAACATCTGAGAGACATCTCTTTTTTACAAAAATAGATGCTTTTTTCCCTCCAAAAAGCACTATGCAGTGCAACATGTTGCCACTGGGAGGACATCTAATTCTACAAGAAATCACTTCTTTTCCCAGTAAAGGATTTTTTGTGGTGATTCCTGTAATCAGGTGTCCTAGTTTTTCATTTGCACGTCTGAGTCATTTTCACCTCCCACACGTAATGGAGGAGAAGGCTGCCAATCATGTGAGCTGACCAAGTGCTCAATGCTCTTACATTGTTAACATGATTGACATAAAAAGATCCTTCTCTTAGAATACTCCTGTTAATTAACATTTAGGATGAAAGCTACGTAGCTGCCGTTCTACCTCATCAAGACAGTTACTAAAAACGCCTAAGTCACAGATAAAATATTGCACAAATGTCTAATAGCAAGTTCAGAACTCTGCAGATGCCACTATTGCTGTACATGATGTGCTACTGTGAGAATTCCTGTAAGATGCACGTACCTGTAGAGCACGGGTTTACTCTGCAATACATGCGGATGCACATGCTGCTCAAAAAGACTGTATATGAGGACAGGCAGGGAAGTGAAACAAATATTGTACAAAGTCAGGTATACACTGTCATAGAGCGTCTGGAAAGGAAAACAGAAATTATTTTGAGTCTTGTAAAGAAAAAAAGGTGCTTATGCACAGTAAGAGCAGCAACAAATCATTACTTATAGGAATTTACTTGTTAGGAAAAAACTGTACTCTCATAACCACCTAGTAACATCGAGCTATCAAATACAGAAAATCAGCTGGATACGTTTTAAGTGTAAATCTGTGCTGCTCCTGTGTAGTTATTTACTAATTTACTTATATATTTATTAGTTATTTAATATTATTAATAATTAGTAATTATTTATCATTAATAATTAATATTAGTACATTTACCGAGATGTAAGGCATCCAATACTTACTTGTTGTGAAAACAAACAGAAGAACTGATATAAAAATTGTGGTGTAATAAAGCACACATTCTGAAATAAAGAAAAGTGAAGGAAATAGTTAATCCTTAGTATATTCCTCACAACTCTAAAAGAAACTGTTAACTCTTACAAGCTGGTAAAAATACACATGAAGACCATAAAGCATTTCAACATTTTACAGGGCCAAGTGAAGCAATATTCTTTACTTGACAGCACATTTTGTTTATTTGTCCTTTGGGACAATGAACCTGGAAAGCATAAACTTAATTATATCTGCCTGATGAACACATGTCACTATGGGAGTCTAAGTAGTATTAAAGGAGAAGAAATCCGATCATTTTCCCCTCAGTTTCTTTTTAAGAATTTCCTTGCAAAACAGATTCCATATTTCATTCAAGAAAGCCATACCCTGCTCACAAGAGCTTGTTGCATGGGAGCAGACAAAGCAGAAACCAAAACCCAACAACATAATGTTGCCTTTAAAGGAAAGGGAACAACTGAAAAGAAAAAGTGGCGCGAACGCGTTTTTCTGTGAACTCCACTGGCACTCTTGGAAAACTCACCTTATAAAAAAAGTACTGTACAAGGGTTGCTATTCTAATATAGTAAAAGTGCCCATGAACAAAAAGCAACTTGGAGAGGAATTTAAACCGAGCTATTGCATAGTCACTGTTCCTTACAGCTTGCCTTCCTTCCTTGCCCATGATTCCTGTGATGTTTGGGAAACAAAACAGAAAACAGGTTAAGTATTACAAAAATTGAAGTTTAAAAACCCCAACAATGTACATCTGAAGCTACAGTTCTGTTTTCCTGCACTTCAACATCATAAAGACTTAAGCAACTTTGCTGCAATAGAAGGTATTGCTTCTCCCACTTACAACTAAGGGAAACTGCTCATTTGGTGCTGATTCAAATTAAAAAAGCCTTTATTGCTTCAGACAGAAGAAAGTTACCTATGCCAACATGTGCTTCTTGTATCATGCTCACATCATTAGCACCATCACCGATTGCTAATGTTATGGGTTTCTCTGGAGACGTTTTTAACAGTCGCACTACCTGAAAAGAAAAAATTAAACATTTTAGATTAGACAGTCTACCCACAAACCATGTCACCAATTCCCAAGTATCTTACTAGTTCCCTACCTGTAAATATAATTAATACATTTTATGAGCATGGATGCTTGGGTAAAAAACATCTTTGGGATATCACAAGCACAAATTCATTCCTTCTTTAGAAAAGCAGCTCGTTTGGGCACAAGACTTATTTAAGTATTATGCCCGTCTTGAACTTGTTCTTCTGTTCTTATTTCAATATTCGGTTACATTGCTTAATTTGCTGCTTTATCATATGAAACAGTCAAGTGAAAGTTGGAACTGAAAATTTACTTATGGAGTAATACAGATTTAATGCTCTTTACTAGATGTGCCTAGATTCTTCATATTTGTAGTTAATGGAACTAATCCAGGTAAAATGCAGTAGCTAAAAGATCAATATGCTGTTATTAAAGAAAACAGATTCTTTTTAAAGCAACTTCATTATCACCAAGGGGTATTCTCAGTTGGAAAAGACACAGAAGAAGATAGGACAGAACAAGGAAAAGAACTGTTGACATACAAGGCTGTAAGATAATCAGAAAGAGGAGCAGTGAGACCCTGCTCTTTGCAGAAAGGAATCGGATGTTTAAGTAAATGCCAACACTATTCTAAATACAGAAGAGATAGTTAGATGAGGCTTTTGGTTAAGAATTAGTAGTTCATTAACCTCCCAGAGAGCTCTAGCTTAAGGCAGAAGCTTCACTAATTCAGTTGTAAACAGGCTGCAGAGATAAAGGTAGGAATGCAGGTCAAGAGGCTTTCCAAAAACAAGAAAATAAACACATATGAAAAAACGTTTCCCCCCTGAAGTTCCAGAAAGTCCAAGGTGGAAATATCAACAGAGAAACATTGGTACGAGGTAAGTAGACACAAAAACCTGTATTGGAATAATTGAGTTGTAGTTGGCAGTGACAGGGCACTGATTCACAGGAGCAGGAACTCACTTCACATGAGGAACGGAACAGTGACTAAATACAGTCCACAGCTCAGAGAAATCCATCTGACTGTGGGAATACATTTCCTAATTGCAGGTATTAATATGCAAGCTTAAAGGTTCCCCATTTTTAAGAGGTAATTACTTCAAGTACATTTAGCATTAGACCCTAGCAAGCAGCCCTACAGAAGTAACAAGGCTGCAGTGTGTCACCCACATCAGTCCTCCTGAGATCCCCAAGGCTGGGGTAATTCAGACAGACAAACATCTATGTGAAAAGGTCAAGACAAATCCCCTGGCAAATTTTAACAGCAGCAATCAGCAGCAGCTCTGAATGACTGACATGATGATGTTTAAAAAGGTTTTCGAGCTATAGAACATGCCAAAATTAGTAGTGAGACTGCCAGCCATCTATTAACACGCATTAAAGTTAGTAAAAGATGCAGGGAATATTAAGCTGAGTTCCAGCTTAACCTTGGAATCAGTCTCACAAAAAGGATGCCTACAGCAAAAGATCATGTGCAAGGCTAGACTAAACTGCCCTGGACTTCCTTGCTTACCCTTCACGTTGTATGGCATTTGTCTCAGTGATTTATATACTTCAATGTTTAAAATTAAAATGTCACTGCCATCAAAATGACATTTTACTGTACTTCATGAGGAAAGACGGGAAATAATCTCCATTATCTGCTGGACAGGATAGGAATTATGGGAAGCAATACAAAGCATTATAAATCAAGTTAAATGACAAAATAAGAACAAGGACACAACAATGGCAAATAACTGTACCTTAAAGAGAGGGGATGGCAAAAATTTCAGCTAAAAGGATGGACAGAAGTGGACAAATGAAACAAACTGTTTTACTCATAGTAGTTACAATTTGCTTTTAACATTTTATTGAAACTAATATTATACCAGCTGAAGAGTTCTATACTGAAGGGATTCTAAAGACTGCATTAGAACTCTGATTAATTGTTGGAAGCAGGAAGAGTGACCTCAAAACAGGTCACTCGTGCTATAGTAAAACAGCCTGCCCTCTTTTGCACATCTAGTACCTCATATAAGGATTTCCTACTGCTTTAAGGTGAAGAGATGTCTTTTCCCAAAGAGAGAAAATTTCAAAAGAAAAGAATAAATATTCCAGTCCTTTAGAGCTTAGCTTTCCAGACTGAAAAAAAATAAATCACAAAATCTAAATTTTAATTCCATCCACCTTGTATTTGAGTAAAATTAAGTACATGTGAAGGAAAAATGGTCTTAGAAGAGCAGGAAGGAAAACCTCCCCTGGACACTAGGCCTCTGCTTCTCTTCCCTTTTACTTTATCCTCAAACTTGGGTATATTTTTTAAAATACTCAGAGAAGCACACTTCTTCCTTACAGGTCTGTGAACTTTCGATTTGGCTTTTTTCCTGGAGAAGTGATGTAGCAGGCAAGGCTAAAGCATGCAGGTGGCCAGGACAGCTGCTGCCTTACACAACACTCAAGAGGCAGATTTAAGATGAGCCTTTTGCTTGCACGGTGGCAGGATTTTGACTTTTCCATCCACTCACAAATTTTCAAACACACATGTAAGAAACTTCTGAGCAAACTACTCCAGATCAACTGAATTTAACAAGGATTCAGAAGTCAGGCAAACAAACAAAGCAGTTTCAGAAATCCTTGCCTCCTCAAAGCATGGTAAAAGTACTTTAAAGGCACTCCTGATTATATTTGCACTAACCTTTGCTTTCTGAAGGGGTGCCATGCGACAGCACAACACTGCAGAACAGTTTTTGCAAACTTCCATGAACAGTTTTTCATGTTCCCTGAGTGCAAGAGAGAGGCTGGTCCCATCCACAACCAGTCCATGTTGGATAACATGGTCTTCCTTTATTCTATTCAGGGACAAAAATGTTAACTTTGTACCGGTGTCATAGAAAAATTTTAATTTGCCATAAACTCTGTTGTTGGCCAGACAGTAAGCAAAGAACTTAATCTGTTAGACAGACTGCTTCTTCAAGTCTGTTATTAATAATTTTTCTAAAAAGGCAACTTAATTTATTTGGCACATTCATAAAAGAGATTGTCATAAAATATGCAAATGAAAGAAAACCAATCTAAGATCATCACTGAGATAGCGACATCTCAGGTACTTTACCTCTTGGCAAGTTGCCTCAGTTGTTCTGCACAGGTACTGTCTGACTTGTGCTGCACAAGCTCAAGGATGTTCATGGTTCTGTGGAAGTGTCCACAGGACAAACTGACACTAACAGCTGTCTCATGCTTGTCTCCAGTGAGCACCCACACTTTGATACCAGCCAACCTGAGGGCTTCTATAGTTTCTTGGACTTTCTCCTGCAGTCTGGAAACAAGAAAAATCTCAAGTAACCAATAAAACACTTTACTAAGAAAGAGCTCACACTGTAACTCCATGTTACCACTGTAACCCCACTGCCATGACAAGTTAAGACTGCATTTCCAATGTCCCATGTATGGTCAGAGAATCACAGCCTGGCAGATGATACTCTGTTACCAGCAATAAAACAAAGGCCTTGACGAAACAAAAACTGAACTTAATCCTGCTAAGGGATCAAAAATTTGTCGTAAGCATACCTTGATTTAAATTATTTACTGCAACTATTCCATTTCACATACAGGAAATCTCTCCTGATGAAACACAGCTGTACATCATTGTTATTAAGCCAAAATCAGTTGGTACAACTTGTGTTTGGAATGCTCAATCCAAAGAGTGGTAAACATACTAAACAAGAATAGCACAAAACTTTTGATCATAGAGGGAGAGTTTTTCACACGTTATATTTCAGGAGTAAATCCTAAACTCGCTGGGATTGACTGTAGTTAGCAGTAGCTCCATTGCATACTTGTCTTCTACTCCTGTAGCCCCAAGTAATTCCAGATCCCTTTCTATGAAGTTGAACACATCTGCTAATCTTTCCTCCCGTTGTTGTAAGGCAGTCCTGGCCTCATGAAGGCGTTTGCCAATGTCTTGATACTCCTCAGGTGTGAATCTTCTGTAGGCTACGCACAAAGTTCTTAGTCCTTTCTGTGAGAAAATAAAAGACTACATTCAGAGTAGACAAGATTCTGATCTAACAAGAAGGTGTCACCTGTAATTTGTTCACTTCAAGCTACAGGATTTATCCCAGATGAATTTTCTTCTGATCAGCTGGGCAAGCACATACACTTACCAAAGCAAATTCATCCACATGTATCCTTGTTTTGTCTATTTCTCCACTCTTACTACGAGGAAGAATGGAAGATTCTGCTCCTTTTGTGAATAAAAGCTTTTCCCCTACAAAGTAAAATAGAATAGAAATTAAGAATAATGTCATTTAAGAAGTTCTCAGCTGCAGCTTTTACGTTTTCTGATGACCTACCTGAGGGACTCTCCACAATGACACTCATTCGTCTGCGATTTGGATCAAACTCCAACACATGAAGCAATTTGTACCTGTATTTTGTGTTTTAATAAAAGAGGGAAGGGCAAGAAAACATTTTTAGAAATAATTTTCCAAAGACAATTACTTATAAGCAGACTCTTACACCACAGACCTTTCCTCAACGTGTCATTTCAAACTCTAAAAGCAATGCTACCACTGATGAACAACAATCACTGCTATTAGTCATTGTGCAATTCATTGCTTTTCATCACTTTATATATACTTTATTCCATTTTGTAAGAATAAAAGGCTCTACCAATAGGAATAGTTTCCTGAATACTAACTTGATACCTGGAGATTACAAGCAGCTCCTATTTCTTTATCCTTCTGTCATTATTTCAAGTGTAACTTTGAAAACTACATTTTGTTTCTAACATTTGTAAACAATTCACACTGTCAAAAACCAGTGTGTGTGCGCCCTGATAACTGGACTAGTTTTTTATGTTACCACTAGTGCAGAAAATTAATTTTAGACATTCAACTTTGAAGTACTGCCAACTGACACAGATAAAATGGGTAAAAGGAGTTATGACATACTGCAGATATACAGTTATCAATAACATTTCTACTCATTTTGTGAAAGTTTGAAATATATAATTAGATTATGCACAGATGAGAGTGATTCTGGAAACTTCTAGAGCTGAAAGCAAAAACTCTAGGACTTGAATAAGCAGTTCAGTTTTCCAGCTCTACTACAGTCTCAACCTTTGAGGAATGGGAAAAGATACAAACTGTTACAACACACACCTACACAGAGTAACTCACAAAATTCTTGCATCTCAGCTACTATTGGTAAGGAATAAGATGCAAGCTGTCTTGAAGACATCAAGGGAAAAGCATTAAATAGAGCACGCTGTGGAAAGGCAAGGTTTGCTTATGAACAGAGAGGATTAAGAAGAGAACTTTACATTAATCATCACTACTGTTCTGCCCTTCAAAATAAACAAGGAATAAAAAAAAAATACCTCTCTGGTTTTCCAAGGCTTTTTACTTCCATACTGTCTCCACTAATTCCAGTAAATACTACTCCAACCCTAAAAGGAAAAGTAAATAGACATTTAATTTCCACTTTAGACAAAATGTCTATTGATGTAGGAAGGGGAAGGTGGCAGGGAAGAAAAAGAGAGATTCTTATACCCCATTACTGTTCTCTACTTCTAGAGAAAATTAAGAATGCTCACTTTCTGCAGTATTTTATTTGCAACACACTCTGACCACTATGGTTTCCCAAGGATTTCCATAAATATTTTAAATGATGACAGGACCCCTAGGGTTTTGTGTATTTTATATTTCCATGTTTTCCCAGTAAGCTGACAGTGCCAGGCCCTGGGCTTTACAAACGTCCCGAGCAATTTTTACGGCTGCTTTCAGCCTGGATTGCCTGCCCTAGGAAGCAATTCCTGTGTCAGGCACTTGTGGCAGCACAGCTCACCGGCTTGCAGCTTCAACTAAAGCTTTCTCGTCTGGTGAAGAAGCATAATACTCCAACGGGGACGTTATTCCATTGGCATGCCAGGGACCGTCAGCACCATCTGTCTGATCTGCATTGATCTGCACTGTATGACAAAGACAAACTGCCTTCAAGAACAGTTCTTCCTCTTTCACCTGTAAGAAAGAAAAATCTTGGTTTTTAACATTTATGTAACAACCCAGTTTTGAATGCACTCAAAAAAAAATGTTTTTGCTTAAAAATCTGCCAAATATTTCATGTTAAATAATCTCATCTCAACATGTTTAATAAATATTATTTGTTCAGTAGCACTTAATAGCTTCAAACTATTCAGAAATTCCGATTTATGTTGGGTTTTTTTCATGACAGTGGTGCAAGAATATTTCTCTGAAATAAAAACCACTTTCTATCTAGGATGACTAATGGTGGGAAAATCAAAGTCTCTTACCAAACCATGCCTATTTCCATCTGGAGAATCTTCAGAAAATCCCTCTGGAGTTAGTTTACCATTGACCTCTTGGTACTTTATGCCATTAATGGAGCACTCCCGAAACTGCATCTCATTTTCAGTTAATGTACCAGTTTTGTCTGTAAACACATACTCTACCTTTTGTAAAATAAAGACAAAAAAAAACAGACTTGGAATTGCATATACTTGTTAGAGGAAAAAAAATAAAATAATCTCAACTCACACTTTCTACTACACATGTTGTTTTGATCATGTAAGAATTTTAGCTTTTGCCATCACATGTCTAAACCTTATTTTAAAATTAATCAAAGCACAAACAATAAAAAGTCTGCAGTAATGAATTTTAATATTAAAAACTAAGTAAAAAATAGGAAAAAAAAAAAAAAAGAAACTATGTATTTTTTACTCTACCTGTCCCAATTCCTCATTGAGGTCTGAAGTATTTACTTGGGCTCTCTGGTTTGTTTCTTCATGATAGAGGTCAAGATCCCAGCCAATAAAAAAAGATCCAAGAAATTTTTGCATCTCGACAGTCACATAGAGTGAAATAGGTATAATAAAATTGTAAAGTACCAGAAAGGCCAGAAAATCTGAAATAAATCTCAGGATCTAGAAGAGAAAAAGAAAAAATGTGAAGATTACGACAGTCATCAGGTGAAACACAGTGACTTAATTGTGTTTCAATATGCATGAGGAATGACAAATTGAGAGAGCCAGAGAAGACCAAGTCCCACATCCACGAGAGAGACAACACACCCAGTGACAACGCAGGCATTCCCAGGTTGCCCCAGTAACACGCCTTCAGACTGATGCAAAAAGTCTGCCTTAAGCTATGACTGGATGTTTGACTTCTCAAGTTCATTAATCTTTGTCTATCTACTGAATCTGTCAGGAGGGCTGCCAATTAATATTAACTGTCAGGGTGATTCTATTTTCAAAGAGGGTCTGAAAAAAGTAACGTGTTCCCCATTCCAAACAGCATGACTCATTTGGGCTTATCTAAGGAACCATAAATTGTGAAGGCAAACAACTGATATTCCATGCTGTCAGAGGAATCTGCAAGGACTCTGTGTTGTTTTAGGACAGCAGAGTGACAAGAGGGCTCCTGTCTGCTGGCATTCCCCAGTGAGGTGGGTGATCTGGACTACATGACAAGGGACCATGTGGATTTCCATGGCACAGACTTCGTTTATGCCTCTTCAAATCAGTGTTCAACACTTACAATTGAGGCAAACGCCTACATAACAAGATAGAAACTTCTCTTTATTAGGTATGAAAATTTTAACAAACTTTGAAATGCAACACTACAGCCTCTCTGAAGTTTGTTTTTCATCTGGACAACAAACTCACTATCTGAATTGTACTTTGCAAAGACTCTTAACCAACCCCTGAATATTGAGCAAGGGAGATTAGAGATGAGAAAAAACAGGCCATCTCTTTCAACTCTACCAGATATTGGCGTAGAAGAACATTTTAAATAAACGGTAGATAAAAGTAGTGAACACTTTGCAAAGCTAAATAATGTCTGTTCTTCCCAATTAGGGAGTGTTGCTATAATTACTTAACAAAAGGTGTCTGACAAAAACTGAGCAAGTTCTGTGCCTAAAGAGATCTTCCAAACTAAACCAGAAAATACAGACAGAAACCAAGAGCATATTGCCAGGGGAAGTTTAGGTTGCATATTAGGACGAAATTTTTTACAGAGAGAGTAATCAGACATTGGAATGGGCTGCCCAGGGAGGTGGTGGATTTGCTGTCCCTGAAAGTTTTTAAGAGGGAACTTGATGTGGCACTGAGTGCCATGGTCTGGTAACCACAACAGTGTTGGATCAAGGGTTGGACTTGATGATCTCAGAGGTCTTTTCCAACTTGGTTGATCCTATGAATTCATGTGAGAGAAGATATACTGAGAAGAAGTGACAATTACTAAGGTTACCGAGTTTGTTCAAGCACTATCTATGAAATAACAATCTGCACACACAGGACAGATGGACAGGGAAGCACTCCTAATAAGGAGATCAGCATGTTGAGAAATGCAAAGCACATTGTGGAAGTAAACATGTGAGAGAGAAAAACAAAGACACGATAGAAGGAGAATGACACTGCAGAAACACATGGCTCTCTATGTTACTGATGGCAAAGGTAAACGAATGGAAAGGTTGAGGAAATACTTCTCCCTGTTCTGTTCAGAACTGAAAGGGCTCCACAGGGTATTCTACCTTGCATAGCCAAAACTTCTACTTAAGCTCCTGAACTGCTTTGGACAAAGGTACACTCATAGAGAAATCAAAAATTATGCAGAAAGCAGAAAAATACAGAGTGATTAGAAAAAGAGATACTTCTTAGAATTGCAGATTTCAGGAATACTCCAAAGTATCCCTCCAACCTCTACAGAAAGTGAGAAGGGCAAGCAGGAGCTTGAGCAAAATTACAGCCTTGCAAAATTGCCTGAACCATCTCAACATCACAAAACGTACAAAATTCCTGAACTGTGAAATTACTGTAATAGGACACACAAAACAGCCATCCTCCTCCTCTTTTCATTTATGGAATGACAAAAGACACCCTAAAGAACAGTAACAAGAGCACAGAACATCAGAAATATGTCCTAACAAAGCCCAAAATTTTCAAAAAGCTTGGTCTTTCCATAAAGGAAAAAAAAGTCCAACTAGTAAGAGTGTAGAGATATTCCTACACTATAGTGAGGCTACATAGGACTAACACTCTCAAAACCACTGAGAGAGCAGCACAGAGACTTGGATCATGTGATACTTACACCTATATCCAAGAACAGAGACATAATAAATAATACATTCAGTATCTTAATTGAGTGTTCCCCAGATATGCAACTGGGTAAACTACATTACCTTACTGCTATTTCTTTCATGCTCTGTTTTTTCATTGTACCAGGGCTCATCCCATTTCTCTTCAGCTTGCCATGCATACTTTAAAATAGTGCTCAGAATGGCTTCAAAGAGGAGGATTATTAGATAAATAATCAAAAAGGAATTCATGGACCTATAAAGAAGCAAAAAAAGAAAAGCAATTTCAGTTTATTTTACTCAATCTGCTGACACACTGTGGTTACAAGAATTAACTTACTGGACAGCACTTTAAAAAACATACCCTGTGCTTGATATGGATATAAATTTTCTGTGTGACAAGCGAGCAACAGAACGGAAAAGAAATCCTACACCTTACTAAGATAAAATGTCTATATGGCAATATGAGGACTAGATTAAGGTGCAAGAACATCCCAACAGCTGACTTGTGTCACACCTGCTATCCAAGACTTTGGGGGCTGACTTATCCTTCTCTTCTTCCTTGAGTTTCTAGCAAGGCTGTGAAGGCAGTACAACCAACCACCCTGGAAACCCAAGGCTGCACCTTTTCCTTCAGTTAAAAGAGCACTGCCACGTGCACCTGACTATTTAACCCAGGCCATGCTACACCAGGATGCAGTCACATCTGTCTCTATATTCTGTCACATCAGACAGACCATCTTTCCACCCCTTGCTTTGATGACTGAACGTTCACACTCCAGTTCTGTCTGTATGTAGCTATAGAAGAATAATCAATCCCACGCTTGCCTAAGAATTCCAGGAGGCTCTCTCACAGTTTTAGTAACTGCAATAAAGGCAACATAAATCAGAACTTTTCCCTTTCAAGTAAATCATGAAATTCAACATACAAATCTCTACTATAGTAACACCTATCCTGTAACCTTGAGCAAGCTTGGGTATTTCCACTTCATACATGACTAAAGAATCAATAAAGGATGAAATATTAAGAAATTAATTTTATCTTTACAGCTTCCTACCAAAGGCAAGGCAATCAACACACTCTTCCCTTGCCTAAAACCCAGTGAACCCAACAGGGTTTTAAAGTTACAGAGGAAAAACTAAGTTAAAGCTCTATGAATAAGAGAGATATCAGAAAATAAACATACTTTTCTACTGCTGACCGTTTCTGAGATTTACTCTTGTAATTTAATGCCATCTTTGTCTCCATACCTGTATACACTGCAACACCTGGGAAGGAAGGGGGGGAAAGAGTTATACTTTACTTTCTGTATGTATAATTTGCAGAACTTTTCATTTTGAGAGACGCAGGATAAAATCAAAAGGTGGTATTACTTTTGTGTTTACTTCAGTATAGTGATGAGACAGTATTTTGTAGGTATTTGCAATATTCTGCTATAGTAAAACAGTACTACTGAAGTAATTTTAACACCTACTTTAACACTGTTCATTATTATGACTGTACTGCTCAATATGTATTTTATGGAAATCAGAATGGTAAATCTCAGGAGAAAGTCTTGAACAATGGGTAGCAGTAAGAACAGTCATTTATCCATTGAAGTTAAGTTATTCCTTTATCAAACCACTTCAAATATTTTCACAGAATGGAGCTGGAACTTTATATCCTTAGAGATTCTTCAGCATAATATCATTACTTTCATCTATAATCATATCCCCTCAGGTAACAGGCAGCAAGATTATTACAATTTCTTCAGTGCAAGTAGAATTAAAGCGCAGTTCATAATCATGCTTTAAGAAGAGAATACTCTTTAAATATTTAGATGTCTACAAACCAAATATTTCTTTAGTGTTTTTTAATCTTGCTCCACGAAGTAAGAGACTTTCAGGCCCAAGAGGTCTAAAAAGAAATAGAAATATCAGCATTTAAAAATTAGTTGTTCTGTACTCTGTAAAACCAATGAAATCCAGTCTCCTATGCAAAGCTGTTCTATATTCCCTATGAACTCCCAGTGCAGCAACTTCAACCCCATCCTCCTTTAGGTCCATCTTCAATCATCTTACATGCCTCACCCACACATCTCTACAGAGCTCTCTGTTTCATTTCATGGCTCCTTTGGACACTGCTGTACTCTCCCACCACTGTTACATATCCCATAATTACTGATTGAGCTAAATATTCCAAATGGCTGGTTCAGAGAGACCTGCAAGTTACTCAGGAAGCAAGCAGGCAAAAAGCCAGTTGGGTTCACAGTACACCAGGAATGCTATTTTTAGGTTTGGCTAACTACCCATCTTACTTGTACCCCTCTGACAAACTGAAATGATCTAGAAAGTTCAAAATTTTTCATACTAAACAGAGACAAACAAGTAGATGGTCACACCACCACCACAGCAGTGCAAATTTTGCTTCCTAACACAGGAAGCAAATGTTTATGAAATATTTATTTCATAAATATTTTTTCCCTCACATCTATCGCAACGCAATAATACATTCATTTCTTTAGCTAAGTTAACTCCAAACAGGGCTGGGACAATAAAGGTCTAATTGGAAACAAGGTCAATTTAAGGTTAGAGCCATATGTTCTACTCCAGCCGTTGTATCACCTTTAGAAACTATCAGCAGGGTTGGTGTGAAATTAAAAAAAAAATGCATTTTTGCCAGTGTTTCAAATGAAAGCAGAAATTTAACAACTGCAGTGGACAGGTTGACATACCAGGTATAAGCAAAAGAAGTAAAGTTCATATGCTAAGTGCTGGTTCACAAGCCCTTGGGTTTGCCTTACTTTCCCTTTAGCTTTGCCACAAGCAGTCCGTGATCACTATTACATAAACAAAGCTCTTATACCTGAAGTTCCTTTGAAAGCATAACCTGGAGTTACTCAAAAAAAAACCCCAAAAGCCAAATTCACAATCCACCTCCCACAGTTAAACATTTAACTTAATTAATTTAACTTAAATGTTACTGCAAATGTGACAGTTGCCATCACAAATACCATGTGCACCAATTATACACAGATTATGGTGAGTTCTTTAAATTACACATACATATGTTAATGTTTTAGGCTAGACTCAAACTTCAACTGAAGAACTGAACTAAAAGGGACTAAATCCTCGAGTATTTAAACTTTTCATATAAGAAACATAATTTGTATTTCTGGATCCAAGTTTGTAAAACCAGTCTGACAAACCCAAAATAAAAAACCTGAATCACTGCAATACAGTCTAGACAAGTTTATCTTTGAGAGACAGAAGATATATCTTTGCTAGAAGTCAGAACTTGCAATTTTTTTTCCACACTCCCTTTAAACTGCCTCTGTTTTATGTTGTCAAACTATTTTGATAGATTATCCCAAAGTTGAACCTCTCCATCTTGAGAGTAATGGATCTTGAAAAGCTCAAAGTGACGTATCACATAAAGTGACCTTAGAAAACAGCTGAGTGGGGTATTGGGGATGGTATGGGTGGTGTTTTTTCGGGGGGTGGTCAAGGGCACTGGACTTGTGGCCAAGTGACCTGCCTTCTACACCCCCATATTTCTTGCCAAAACCATTTACAAATCCTTGATTCACTCTGAACTCCAGGTCACTCCTATCTAAAATTGACAAACATTTGCAAACCTCAAAGGAGTCTCTCAGATTGAGACTTTCAGTCCTTCAGACTGAAGCACACATTACATGGAAAATAGCTCAAGCAGAAATTTCACAAAAAAAAAAAGTGTAATAGATAATATTTTGGACTTTAGAAGAGTGAAAGAATCATAACAGATTTACCTGTTTCTATGACAAATATACATCATAACACAGCACTTCACCTTTTCAGAAGAGGTGACAAGGTTTTTTGAAAGCGCGACTATCCATAACCCACATGATAAAATAATTAAATAACTTAAACGCTATCTATTCCTGAAAATCTGGCCATTTCTTGTGAGTCAGTTCCGTGTCTTTATTTCAAACCATGATCTTTCTCACTCCTGTTCTTCCTATTTTCCCTCCTGGTAAACAGGATCTGCTGTAGTTTACATAACATACCACTGGAAATCGCTTCAGATCAATAAATGCTTTAATTAACAACTAGCAACAAAGGTACCAGCTGATTACCAGAGCCTAAAAATTACCCATTTCGGAGCGGCCAAGCCTTTCAGAACCATTATATTAAATCTGAAAAACTGGGTAGTAATGAACTTTCTTTCACTAATTTTCTCTCTTCTCCATCTGAAGTATTCAGCTATAACTGACAACTTTCAGTAAAAATACCCCTCCCTTTTACATATTCAACAGTAACTCTTATTTGTGATGGTTTTGACTTTAACCACCTTCATGCGTTCTAAATAACCATCTTAGAAAATTTGACTCACCGTACTATTTCTTCAGCTTGTTGACTTACAGTTATTCTTCCAACAAATCTAAGAGAGATGGGAACGTTTTAGAAATATCTGCATAAAGACTCAAAAATGTAAAAAGTCTGTATTTACAAAAATGTCTTTAATGGTTCACAAGTACAAAATGGAACAATATGGAAACACTGGCACTAATTTTACAAGAGACATTTAACAACAGAAACATTTATCTGTCAAAAGAACAGTCGTCTGAGAAAGCCTATTAGGTTTCATTAATAACCACAAAAGATTATATTTCTACTCACTTAAAACAGATTGTGACTTTTTGATGATTCAGTAAGAAATAATTCCTCAACGAATGTAAGTCAGCATATTACCAACCAGAAATAGTATTTTTTCTTTCACTAAAACAAATCTACTCTGCATTTAAAATCTGACGTTTGCATATTTAGCATGACCTCAGCTACAAACAGGGACATAAACTTCCATAGCAATTGTACCTTAATTTGCTAAATATCAAATATCTGAACTGCTGCTCAAACTGAGTATCTTAGTTTTAATGAATTTAATATTTCTCAAAGATCCCAAAGTTTACTGAAGAACAGCTGTGACACTTGGATTTTAAAAACTACTACTTAATAGCTACCATTTTCCACTATACAATTCAGAAGAAACTTGGATGGGAATATAACTTTTGCTCCCCATGATATCTACGACATTGATTGCTGATGTTAAAGAACACTCAGATATCCCTGTTTTTAATCTAAGGTTTTACTGTTGAAGAATGGAGTGCAAATCTTGAGCACATGCAAAATAAACATGGTCAACACATATCTTTGGAATTAACATAAGCTTACAACAATTTGCTATGATTTGAGTTAATTTCACTTTAAAATATCCTATATAGTACTGAAATCACCTGGCAGAACCTTATACAACTCATTCTCCAAACTGGTCATATTCACAGGCCATTTAATTTTTTTAAATCTGGAAACAAGTTTACTGGTTAGAACAGAAATGTACATAATTAAAATACAAAAGATAAATAAAAACTATAATTTTTGGTTTAATACCAAAATACTAAAACTTGCCACTTGCAGCTTTCAGTAAGTACATATGTATAAACACAGGCTAATTATTAAAATCTAAAATTCAAGCACATGTCTGAAGCTATTTTAATTGCAGCAAGACCGATAACATTCATAATATTAAACATCTCATTTTGAGGTGTTAATTTCAAAATATTTACTACTAAAGTGATACCTGTACAGATCTGCTTCTGGCTGCTGACATTCTATAACAGCTACCAGTTTGTCCAGGTTGGCAACAGACTGCAACACTGCTGTTTCTGGGACCGCAACGTGCGTCTGTAAAACAGTGCCCCTTAAGTTAACACAGGACTACCAGGCAGCAGGGGGGGATTTCAACAGGTTGAACTAAAAATGGCATCCCAAATTAACTGTTTCACAGAAGTAACCCAGACCTTAAGATTGGTCTCTCCATCCAAACTTGCAGTGGTGACATGGCATGAACCGTCCACTCGATCAGACGACAGAAGCACCAGGTCAACAGGAAAAGTCTCATCTTTGGCTACTCTGACAATGTCCCCCACCTAATGAAGTGAACACAAATGAGAAATACACAAAGGGAGTTTGAAAAGAGCAGAATTCATTTCAGCACTGTTACCTAACCATGATCAAACAGGTCACAATGATTAGTAATGAAACAAGAGCTGTACTTATGTGATAGAAACACAATTTTCAGTTTGCCCTTAACCACATACCCGAATGTTTTTAGATCTAGTTTTCACAAGGCCACCACTTCGAACAACATAAACTGGAGCACCGTTGACTTCATTGTCTGCTTTATGTCGTAGCCAATCTTCATAACCCTGTGGAAAACACACAGAAATTTACTTTTCAAGCAATAAACCTAAAAAGCTTACTAAATATCTTCTAAGCAAATGTGCCTCAAATTACTTCCTGCATAATCTGAATATAGTCACTAATTTCTCTTGAGTTTCTACTAGAGCTGTTACTCAAGAACCTGGGAAACCTCTTAATTTTCACTCACAGGAACAAGTAAATGCACATAAAGCAGCAAAAGTGGTGAAGAAACTTAACAATTCCATATTCTCTGAAAATAAACAGGCAGTGATATTTTCTGCAGATCAGATGACCAAGCACTCATTAAATCGTTGATCTGTATGGATTATTATACCAAAAATCTGGGAAGAGTCATTCCCCAGGGTCCTTTATGGATTCCTTCTTTTTAAAGAAGTAACAGACTGAAATTACTTCCTCAAGTCATACCAGACAGCACTTCTTATACTTACTGTCATAGCCTATGCATGAAATCTTAAGATTTCCTAATTTTGCGTGACATGCTGTTGACACATCAGCTCTGTATAGCAAGAGAAGATGACTGAGAAGGTTTTAATTCTTTTTGAGTCCTAATGGAACAGTTTGCAGCAACTGAGCTTTTAACTGATAAATTAAGCAGTTTTTCTTAAATTGATATTCTGCACCTCTTCAAGCACCCTTTATCCCATGCACACAAATGTGCAAACATTCCTGATCATGAATCCAGGTATATTATCCCCATCTTATTTTCCTGAAGTATTTATACATTGCTTATTTAATCTAATAGCATTAGATCATAATAGCATAATAATCTCTAATCCCCAAATCTAGGTACTGTTTGGAAAGCCCCACAAGCAGTGCAAGAAATGGATCAATCTATGGATCAACTGCCTCCTACATCCTGCCAAAACTCCTGCAACTCATTTGCAAGAACAAAGATTTCCTAAAATGCTTTTCTGTAGCTATAAAATCTGTGAAAGAGTTAAAAACACTTCCTTGTAAGTCTGCAGACAGAAGGAGGGAGCCGTATGAAACAGCAGGCATAATCCCAACTCATCCTACAAACATTATATGAATGTAACAATACAAAGAGTATTAATGCAGATGCAGTTGGAGAGTTCTGCAGTTGTCTGTAGTCTGTAGGGAAGTTATATGATGAATTTTGTATGTTAAAAGTACAGTTTTGCAGCTCTACCTTCATGTACCTCCACTGTTACTAGCACAAATGAATAAGGACAGCACAACTGCACTGCCTGGGTTTGAAAAGAAAGGGGAGAGGAAACAGGGAAAAGAAAAGAAGCTTTATATGCCAAATGCTTAAAAATAAATAATTAAGAAGTGTGTAGTAATAGCAGCCACACTCAGAAATTCTGGGAAATTAGAATCCTAAAGCTCCTAAGTAAGACTCTTTTAAGCATCCTTCCTAATCAATATGAAAAAGCAAGAGTCAGTACCTACAGCTCCTTGTTAAAGGTGACTGACAGAAGAAAACAAAGGTTTAACTAAAATCCAGTAACCTTGGGGCATTTGTCTCATAGACCTGAACAGCTGAGCAATATGGGCATTTGGCAAAGAACTGAAATTTACCTTCTTTAGAAAGTACAGATTTCAGCGCTTTCCCCATCTGACATCTACTGCCTACAACCCAAGGGTGACACCTCACACCAGGGAATTCTTAAGAGCCAACTTAATGTGGTCAGTTCAAATTCCCCCCAAATTTACCTACTGCGGCATTTTTGAGAGTTCCTTATCCTCACTTGCAACTATTGGAAAAATACTGTGACAAAGAGAGATGCCACAGGAACACAGGGAATGTTGCTTAATTGCGTGAAGAGAAACTAAGATTAAATTCCCTCAATTAAATTATATTCTTAAATTCTGTTTAAATAACTGCATCAAATGTAATTGAGAAACAGCCTGCATTTTATATGACCAGGGTTTTCATTGTCAGTATAGGTCTATAATTATTCAAAACCTTCAAAGTTCATAATTTAACTGACAGTCAAGTAAGCATCTCTGTTCAATCAGCTAAATATCTGTAACTTATTGAAATGGACTAAGTATCCTAAAGCTCCTTGGGAAATACCTTTATTTTATTGTGTTTTGGCTTGTTTTTTTAACTTTTTATTTTTATTTGTTTGCCAATTTTGGACTCCTCTGAGGACTGTATATAGACCTTCACAGGCACAAGGAGGAAAGTGCTCTGGCTAACAGGACAGATAAAATGACACAGCATGAGTTGCACCACTTTGCAGTCTAGTATGTCCTTCTTCTGACCTAGGTGCAATTACACTTCTAAGAAAAAGTTCTGTCTCCTTTGCTGAGTTTAAAATCAGGCTGAGTTCTGAGGTTTGCTAGAGGTTCCAAATTAACTGGTCTTCTGGAAGCAGGGGAGAGTTCTTCCACCCACTGCTAAGCTTCTTAAACCTGCATATGGTTAATGCTTCTATTTTTCACCTTCATCTTTTGAGAGAATATTAAATCATAGTTTAACATTTATTCTAATGTAACTTTGTACAGAACTGGTGCCCCACAGCTTTCAAAAAGGGGTTTCTTTCCTTAAAATCTGCTTCCTGTGAGAGAAAATGGGAGCTGATTTTGAGGCAATACTGAGTATTTTCCCCCTCTGCATTCCAACAGAAGGTTTGTCTTTCTTCCCTGTCTGAAGGCAGCCTGTTGGAAATAGCACACTTAATTGTCCTTCCAAGGTAACAGCTTGTGAATATTTTTTGCCTTCTTTGCAGCATGTAGGATAAATGTGAGAGTCCACTAGATCAGCTTAGGTGGTTCCAATAGTCCTTGCAGAGATATTGAGACAGCCAGGAAATCTCCTGGTGCTTTGCAAGTCATGAATGATTTCAAGTTTCTCCAGAAGGAATGACAGAATCTCTATTCTTTGCAATTGATGATAAGATACTTAAATTTCCCAATATAAGATCGGACATCTGGAACAAAGGTGGTGTTAAATTATTTTGGCCTATTTTAGACTTACACAAGTCCAACTTCTTCCTGGAAAAAATGATCTAATATTTATAACTCTGTTTCATAATCTCTTTTAGTTCACACACCTTTAAGGGATATTATCCATTGCCTACTTATCATTCTAGCTCTTGAATATGTGATTTTCTTGGGGGGATGATGGTAAAAACTGCAATTGAATAGGATTAGGGCACTCTACATACAGAAATTGCACAGTAACAAGATGAAATGTTAGTCCAAATATTACTCCAGCATTAAGAACCCCTCTGCCCCACTCTACCCAGTTGAAAGCTAGAACTATTTTTACTTTTGCTCTATTTCTGGGTGCCTTTGGGTGTTATTGGCACAGAAGGCAAATTGAAATTCCAGTTGTAGCTGTAACAGTCTCCTGCTTATTTTTCAGTTGCTAGACTGCATCTCTTCCCCAGACAGCACTGTCAAACCCCTTGAAGGGGATAGTTCCTGAAAATAATCTCCCTGCAGAAGAGATTATAATTTCTATTCACATCACCTCTTTATTTATGAGCTCGTTTCTTTCTCCTCTTGCTTTAGGGGTTTAAAGAAAAAAAAGATCTTATGTTTTCTCTTTCTTCTATTTCTACATTCTCATTACCGGGGCTCTAGGTCTCAAAATGGTGCTTGAACAAGATTTCTGTTAAACTCAGGTTTTTCTTATTTCAGGTGCTATAAAGCACTTCAAAATGTTTTATGCAACCAAAGAAGAAGAAAAGAAAACCAGAAGCTTTCTAAATTGGAGCTTTTACCTGGTACAGGATTACATTTAATACCTACTTTACACCATGGAACGTACGTACTCCTTGGGGCCAAACTTGCCTTTTAACTACTGACAAACATGGGCTGCACCACTGCTCCATCCACCCAAGCTCCTTTCTCAGTGTGTGATGTGGGAGGACTGGTTTTGATATGCAGCGAGGTGTGCCAAAGGAATAAGCGAGGAGCTTTCAGAAAAGGTCTTATAACAAGTGACATGTAATGTTTAGACAAAAATGCTGCCTGACATCATTCACTGTCCATTTAAGGGTACTGCAGTGAGTCACTGAGCGCTCGACAACTAACCAAATGCTGAAGCTCAAGTATCTAAAAAGAAACATTAAATACAAAATCCTTTCTAAAAATTACACTGTTTTACGTATTTTTAGTATCAAAGTATTTTCTTGGTCAGACTTTGTTAAGTAACTTTACCCTCAAAAGACTTCATGCCACAAGGTTTTTCCCCTTTACCTGCTTTATGGCTGTCACAGTTATGACAAAGAATAATGGCAATCCACTGGTAATAGGACTGGTAGGGGTATCTATCATGAGCTAAAAGGGAAGAAAATATGAACATTAGCTCAAATTTTATTTTCACCATTGTAATTTCAAAAAAAGGTCAATAAAAAACCACCCTAATAAAGTAAGAGATGACAACTATTTTCCAAGTATCTCATTATAAACTGTGAGTGTTTTTACTGCACTTCCTGCAATATTTCTGGAGCAAAACTCAGTTTCTGACACTTAAATAATACATGTCAATAATGATGCAAACAAAAGGTTCTAGGTAACAGAGCAGCCTTAGTCACATTTGTAATGCATGTGACAACTTTAGGAGTCCTTAGTAAAAGGAAGATATACTTCCATTCTACAGAGATGAATTTGGAAGTATACTACAAAGGAAAGAAATCTACATTTCGTGATGCTGTTTCAACATTCTATACAATCTACTGCTTACCAGCAATGTAGAGTATAACATCATCCACTTTAGAAGTGAAAATAAAGTTAAAAACAGTAGTTTCCAATGGTTTAGATATTAGAGAACATTTTCTTTTTCAGACTGCACCTTTCCAGTTCCCCCAAGTTAACATGCATTTTTTACAATCTGTGCTATTGTTGCTGGCATGCCAAAAGTGCAGTGTACACACTAAGATTCTTTATGTGGGGGGATGTTAGTGCTTCTCCTCTGCTGCAGGAAAAAAACAACACGGTCAAGTGCTGCAAAGAAAATATACACAGGAACTATTCAAAACCACAGACACTGATTGGATCCACTTTACCTGAGACCTATGGCATTGCTTTGGGAATCATTAAAGAAGAAAAAACAAAATCATACATGAAGTTTACTCTCTTAAGAGCTAAGAGCCTCACAGACAAAACAGATTATGCCACTTTACAATGCATGCATGAGTTTATTTCTTTTGCCATTGAAACAGACAATTTATAGAACACAATAAAAATGAGACATAGCCTGCAATATTGTTCTTCAACTGTAGCACTGCAATTTCAGCTTGGCAGCATGTTGTCCAAGAAGACCCATGCCAAAAGCACCTGATTTAGGTGATATAGATGACATTTCTGCCATCTATACTCTCTCACTCTTTCTCAAGAGAGGCTCACATATAAAAATGAAGCAGGTTTTATGCTGGTGGAATTGTCATGGCAGCCTGCTCCCTTTGCCTCTTTCACCAGAACACCATGGTCCTTTGCCTGCCACACAGCTGGACACACATCCACACACACCTGGTGTCACCAAAATGCAGTCTGTCACCATGTTTTGGGCATGCACGTGTGTGGTGAACAACGTGGACTGGACTGTGCTGTAAGTTTAAATCCCACACTGAGACTTTGCCCCAGCTCTGCCATCCCCAGTGGAACAAGGTGGTAATGACAGATTCTGCATCTTGGTCACATGAGATTCATATGACAGGGAATATACCATGGTGATCAACTTTAAAAGGCACCTTTGCCTTATATAAAAAAAAAAATTAGATATTAATGAACTTCCAAGTGGGATTTGAATAAAAACATTCTAACAAATGAACAAAAACTACTGCAGCTTTTCTCCTGTTCTATTTCCAAGAATGCAGGCACATAGACAAGACATTTCCCATACACATGAGGGTATCCACTTGTCACAAAGAAAACAGGATTACACTCAGAATAGAAGTTATGCCTTTAGATCTCTATTTGTTCATGGACATCACATTTAGATATTACTGAACTCAACAGTTTGAAAGAAATGTGACACAAAATTGAACTAAAGGGGTAAATCTGCATTAAAAAGAAATAAAAGCAATGCTGGCTGTGGTTACTTTAAGTAACATTTATGTACTATCTCCAGCATGTCTCCATGTTTCTCAAGCTCCAATATATTTAAACAGCATGAAACATCACAACAGGAATGACACAGTCAATACTCTTAACTAGGAAAATGCGATGGACAACACATTCTGTTAGACAAAGTTAGAACAGTATGACTTTAGTGACTCCCAACACAGGAATTTTCAGGTTAGAAAGGTCATTCTTTCTAAATGTGAAAGAACAAGGTCAAGGGACACAGGAGGCAATGGATTCAAAACCACAGAACTGGCCCAGTACTGACATCTTGCACAATCACAGACAAATTTTATGAACTCCTCACTATCCCTGTTTTTTGTCAAATGAGGTGCCATATTTTTCAGATGCATACTATTAAATGTTGGTTAATCACTGTGGAGGACTGCACACGTTCAAAGCATTCTATTTTATAATGATAGAAAAGTTTGTGTACCCCAAAATCTTGTCTCTGCCTCAGATATTAATTTGTCTTTCAAAAGTTACTATTTCTCCTTAGACTCTTTCTCCTTTCACCTGCTAAACCTACAATAGCTCCACAGAATTCAGGTACAATTACAGAGCTGGGGGTGCAAAGATTACCGAAAATGTACACACTGTCATAATATACTCGTGGATGTTCTTCATTAAAAGAAGAACAAAAAAGCTACAAAAGCCACAGCAGTATTTCTGACCTGTACTGTAACAATAACAGCATTAACTGACATCTTCAAAACTGACAAACTGTCAACCCAAATTGTAACACCTGTGGGTTCATTTTATCTGAACAAGTTGAATGTCAGGATCTTAGAACTGTGTCTCAATAGTCTGCTGATTTACAAAAGCGAGATTCCTCCTACACTGGGGAATTTACACTAATCTCTGCTCAGCTCAAGAGCAAGCACACTGCCCAGTTTGGTGCCAGTGAACCTGAATGTCTGCGTTTCTGCACACAAATGTCCAAGAAGCACTTAAAAACACAGAGTAAAACTCCTGGTTTGTTCAAACACCACCAATGCCCACAAAAATAAGAAGTCTATTTGGAATTTCGTTACCACCTTACAAGATTTAAAATTGTATTTTGAGGCAATTGAGTCCCTCTGCTGTCAGTGCAATGGGCTTTAAAGCTGCACACTTAAATACATTGGCATTCATAAAGGTAAAACCTAAGAATAACACTTAAATTTGGACATAATTATTTTTAAAGTGATGTTCTTTTCCCAGAGAAACTGGAAATGTGTTCTTTTTATAGGCAGAATATGTAAGTAGAGAAGTTAAATTCACAGAACAAAAATCAGTGGCAGATTTACAACATAAACTGCAATTTCCTGAGTATTATTCAACTTACCTGAACCAAAAATATAATGAGAAAATAAAAGTTGGCTACTCTTCTGAACTGCTCAAATAAGTTTTTTGGAACAAAATTCCACACTGTATACTGAAGGGAAAAAAAGAGAGAGAAGAGTAATTATGACACACTGAACAGTTTTTCAATGAAATTCAGTTCCAATCCCATTAAAGTCTAAATCTTTTCATTCTCCATCTCCCCTCCCCCAAACCTTCTCCTGGTCTTGGTCTTCTCCCACACAGAGCTGCTGTATCCAATTTTTGTTGTTTTTTTCTCCTTCTGTTTCAAGTACAGCTAGCAGGGAAGCAGGGGTAGCAACTGCATTGCCAGTACAGGCCATGTTTTAAATGTTCTCCTACCCACTGGGATAGGGGCAGCTGGAGTCATTTGGCTGTTTGCATCCTGGGTAGCAGGGAAGAAATTTAATTCTTGCAGCTGTAACATTCTCTCCAACACCACAGAGACAAGGCACATCCCACCACCAGCTCCACTGATTTCAATCCAAGAACACACTAGGAGGGAATCTGCAACTGCAGTCCACTGCTGATTTATTTTATGCAGAGTATTAGTTTTCAATTTGGCTACTTTAAAAACTCTCACAACCAGCTTCACCCTTCCTTTTAAGTAGTTTGGTGCATCACATCCAGACATGACCAGCACTAGTTTAAAACCTACTTTCCTTCAGAAATCCTGACCAACAGGCTTAATTGCTCTGTACTTTAATAGGCTTTGAGGAAAGAAGGATGAGAGGAGAAAAACTACATAGGAAGCAATCTTGCTTTTCCCTCAAAAAAGTTTAGTTTGTTTCATTTTGAATATTGTATATGCACCACTAGACATCATACACACCTGCACATTTACCAAACAACTTTTTAAGTAACATATCAAGTGGTTTTCCCACAAAAAATTGATTCCTTACCTTGGATGATATGATTCTGTTGTCTGCAAACTTCTGAGGAATATAATGGCCATGCTGGGGAAAACGATTTGCTATATAAATAGTTCTTGTATCGCTTTGATGTGGTGGGTCAAAACCCTAAAACATAAAATAAAAAAGAGGTGATTGAGAAAGGTTGTTAATAGTTGCTGTTTTCTAAAACTGTTAACTTTGTGCTGAAAAATGATATACACATATCAAGCAGAGTTTCAGAATAGTGGCTCTTGAATAGTAAAGAAAATTAATGTACAAAATTGAAGTCTGTTTTGTCCATAGAATTTTCAAAAATTGGGAAAAAACCCTCCCTCAATTCTGAGGTTGTGTACTCATTCTGAAAAATAAAATTAAAAAAATCCTTTCTCAAGAAGGACAGAGATGCAAACTTGAAACCCTGTGAAACTTAAAAAAGAAGAAATAGAAATGAAGATGAAAATATAATTAAATTACAAAACCTCACAGCTGTGCTCATAAAACCGATTATAGAAAAAAATAAAAGGTCAAAACAAACAAGTTATATTAGTATGCTGTGATACCTGGATTTTGAAAAGATTCTCACCAGCTAAAAACCAAAAGCATATGCATCTGACTAGACAATACTGTTTTTCCAAACAGGTTTTATCTCCAAGAAGTAACAATTTGTCAAATCTCAAATGTGATTTCCTGTCACGACCACCAATTCATCCAACAACTCTGAGTCATCCATGTCATCCCACTGAGGAAAAGGCCTTCAATGCTGAGGAGGCTGGAGAAGAAGTGGGAGCCACAGCTGAAGCACTGAGAACCCACTGGACAACACCCAGAGGACTGGAACATGAGCCACAAGGGATCCTAAAAACATGACTTATAACGCAAGGCTGAACAATCTAAAAGGCAAAGAGCAAACAAATTAGAGTCATTTAGCCTAGAGGAGAGGAAACTTGGGATGTCCTAGTAAATCTTCTGATATATAAAAGACTGTTCCATTGAGAAAAGAGGTAATTTAAAGGACAAATAAGAACAGAGGCAAGTAGGCTTAAGCTGCAGGTAGGAAAACTTAGTCTGGATATTGGCAACCAAACCAAAATTCCTTTCTTATGGAAAGGAAGAATTAAAAACCAAAATAAGTCATGTGGGAAGGTTGTAATGTCTCTGTAACACAAGGGCTTGTATCTAGGTCATTCAAGTCTATCTTTAATAGAGCCTTTCCTGGGGCTACATGACTCACCAGAACTCTTCCTAGCAATAATTTTTTGACCTGGACAAGCAGGTGATGCCAAAAGACAACAAACAACACAATAAACCAGTAATAATTCAGACAACAGGCCAAGAAAACTACTAAAATAAAAAGAGAAAAGCTCTAAGACATGAAATAAACCAGTGAAATTAAATCTGGAACTGTTAATTGTTCAATCAGGAATCAATGACTGTCTCTGAGGTGCTGAATTTCAGCGCCAACACCACCCACATTCCTAATCTTAGAATTGACTTTGCACTGTGTCCACAATCTCCTTGTTCTTTGATGCCACGTGAAAGGACAACTGGTGGAACAGCTAGGAAGGGCATTACCAACTCCATTACTGCAGGTGAGGAAACGACATTTGCAGTTGTGTTGCTTCACATGTGAAACCAGGCTCAGACCCTGAATGATGTCAAATAAAAACTGACACTTCACAGAACTCCAGAAGATGATACTTCTGTACCAGTTAACTACAGATGATAAACAGTGAGCACAATGAGTGACACAAAAAGTGGTTGGTATAACCCATCAAGAATTTTCTTTAATCCATGAATATCTCTAACACAGGGCATTAGGTCTGTTCACATCCAGGATGGTGTCATTTTAAAGTAACGTAATAATAAAAAGAATCCTCTCAAACATACAAATTTTTGTGTTTGACATCATTACCAGAGAAACCTTCTGCATCAGAAAGAAAGAGGTCCAGAAAAAAGAAGGGAGAAAGAAAGGAAGGGGAATTTTTCAAAGAGATTTGAAGGAGAACAAACTTTAGATGACAAGCAGTGGAAGGCTGGTCTAGTCACAAGCTCCAGGGTGAAAACTTGTTTAAAGATAAGAGCGGAGCAGTGAGACAAAAAGTAGATAGGGGAAAGGACAGGAGAAAATACATAGGATGCCAAAAGCAAAAAGAAAGGAACTGTTCACAGCTTTAAGAAATACAAGCATGAAAGTAAGATAAAAAAAAAAGTACCTGTTAAATGATGACACAAAATTTAAAAAGAGAACAGTGTTTGCAGCAGAAGCATTTTGGATACCTGACATTAGTGACACATTATTTCTAAATCAATCCAGAAGATGCCACAAATAAAAGGGTTTTGCAAGCAAGAAAAAATGTGCCTAATTAGTAAGACTAGGTACACAGCTCTCTTCTATCTCAGAAAATGTCTGGCACTCACAAAATACCAGACATTCTCACTTTGGAAAGTCATACTCTACAGCCTGAAAAAATTCAAACAGATGTAAAGCAAGGGAAATAAAACCAGAAAAAGCAAAGAAAACAAGTGGCAGTCTTCTTTCTGACAGTGAAAAATGCTAATCTCCATGCCACTTGCTGAAAGTTATTAAAAGATAAACGAAAGATTTCAGAGTGACTACAGTATCACTGAATTTTTTATATGCCCTTTTTAGGCAACTATCTGAGCACCTGAAAGTTGATGAGTTTGATGACATTTTTATTATGAAGAGTAAAGACCTCTGTACAATTCCAGCCTCACTGCACAAGCACTTCTATCAGAGAAGAATACATCTGCTGAAGCAGACTCAACTGATTAAAAGAAATCTATTTTCCAAATCAGAATCTCTGGCCATACAATTTTACAGGTGCAGTTGTGCAGTTAAAACAGCTTAAAATTGCAGTCTTTACACATTTAATTCCATTTTGTTGACATTTGCCACAGAGAAAGCTCAGAAGCTGAGCAGTCAGCAGATCACAAAGCACACCCAAGGCAGGCTGGGGACAAAAACCCTTCAGTTGTCAGAGCTGTGGCTGGAAAAGGACATCCCTGACAACCTTAGTGACTTGGCTGTAGTGACAGCAGGAAATAAGTGTCAGAGCTGGGAACAAAACCCAGATTTCTTAATTTTATGACTGTAACTTCTAAAGATCATTTGAAATTACCCAGCATCCCTGTCATCTCATAATTAGCCAGACCACAACCAAGTAGATCTGCCAGAGAAATTTTCATTACACATCTCTCCAAGGAAAATTCTGCACAGACAATGAACTTAATTTTCAAGAACTGAAATGTCTTTAACACTTCTCAAACTATGGGACTGGTCATTGAGCCTGCTCCTGACACAAACTGATTTGTAGTCCAAATTTTTGCCCGGCAAAGGGATTTTGCACGGTAACTGTACACAGCCAGCAAAGCAGGCTGAAGCACACTGTCTCCTAATTTCACTTATTAGACAGTTCTCTCTTTCTAACGTCATTCTCTAACTCAGCTGCAGAAGTAGGGTAACATGCCCTTGTCAAAGGATTTCTGCAGCTGAACAGCATGAGCAGAGAATCCCCAAATTAAAGTTTGAGTCTTGCAAAACAATTGTCACCAATATCTTTCAACAAAAGTTAGTTTTCCTGCAGTTCTCTCGTGAAGTGATTTCTACCCAAGTGCACAGATAATTGATGACATCACAAATGATGCTGAGTGTATTACAGAATCTGATATTTAAGGCTTCTTGATAAGGTATATTACAGGCATATATATTACATGAGTCAGCTTTAAATAAAATTTGACCATAAGATAAAGTGACCTGATTTTCCCCCCTTCATGCTACAAGTTAAATCTAGATTTATTAGCTAAAGTTCAGCCCTTCAGCTGATTTATCAACACAAACCAGGAGTTATCTACCCTTGGAATACATCCCTCACTTAATTTCAATCTACACATTCCCAATAGAAGTTTTGCACCCAGATAAACTCGACATGTTTGTTTTTGAATACAGTTTAAACACATACCACTTAAATACAATACAAAGTGCCTGAGTGAAGCTGATTTACAAAGCACAAATGAAAGTAACTTTTGAGGGAAAAAAAGAAAAAGAAGAAATAAGTGATTCAGAGTTTTCCTTTTTTATAAATTTGCAATGACTCTAACCAAAGACGAAGTAGTTTTTACTAAATTCCTTCAGCAGTGATTTCGTTACTGTTCTAAAAGTTAGACAAAGACATCCTCTGTGCAATAATTAGGTCCCTTTAAAACAGCACAGAAAACATACCCTGAGGAACTGAGGAGAAATATTTGACTGCAATTTTATGCAATTTATTTCATGAAAGAAATGGGATTCAACAGCCACCCCCAAATAACCCCTTCCTACATTCTGTCTCCATCTCAACTACTGTACCAGAATTGCCCATGTAGCCATCGGATGAGGTGGACTGGAAAACTGATCCAACCGAACCCCCACCATTTTTCCCACTTGCTTTTTTTTATTTTATTTTTTTTTTTAATGTGTCAGTTCCCTAAAACAATTGCATGGTCATGCCAATTGCCTGGTGACAAAAGCATTTACTATGAAAGAAGAGTTTTATATTGCTGCTGAGGAAGCATTATTAACACACACAATGAATTAGGCAACCACAGAGTAAGCAAACGAGAAGCAGCACTACAAAAAGAGACCCTCCCAACACCTGCAAGCGTAAAGGAAGAAAAGAAAAACAGCTTTTGTGGTCAACTTGTTGATATAATATACACATATACTGCATATATATATACATATATACACATATAATGCTTCAATACCACTATTAACATAGGGCAGTGTGCACGTACACCCTCCCCACGCCCTCCCCAGCACTGTGAAGTGAGACAGCAGGAATTCATGGATCTTTCAGCAAGGATTAGTGACATGAGACCAGCACACAACAAACCAATCGCTGTGTCAAGCTTTGCAATCCAAACATCGATAATTACAAATCATCTGACAGGCAGTTTTTGCCTGTGACTTGCATAAAGCTGGCATGGTTTAACATCATCTCCCAGGGTTTCTCATTCATTCCTCACAGCTTTTACAGGGGTAAAAAAAGCAAACTTATATTTGCCAAAAGAACTTCTGCTATGTGACCACTTTTCAGTGAAAGGGGTTTGAAAGAAGAAGTCTCATTTAGAGCCTCTTCCTCATTTCAAAAACCACACTGGACAGTGCTAGGAAAAGTAGTAGATCCCCCATAAGCCATCTGATTATCAAGTACTACCCAATAAAACTAATAAACAGATGAAAACCTGGTCTCAGAAACCCTTTTTCCTCAGGAAGTGACTTGACTGATCGTGGCTGCAGAAGCAGAACACCACATCTCCTGGCAGACAGCCCAAAAGTCTGCTATTACACTGCTGTCAAGATATATTTTGATTAAAGGTGTTTTGAGGAAATGGATTTTCTTGCTTTGGATTTTCTTCTGAATATACATAGAATACTTTTCCCTCTGTCAGATAAGATGATCTATTCACACTCCATGCCCATTTTCAGAAGTCTGTGTAAATTTGTACTCTATACAGTCAGCCAGTAATTCTTTCAGTCATATAACTAGGCACTGGTCAAACTGAATTTGCCATATCAAAGGTTAGCATGAAGGAGGAAACAGCCTCTCACAGCAATTTTAAACACTGCTCTAACAACTAAAGTAGTGAATCAGCTGAAGCACCCTGACGTGTACATGGTTTGTTCCTCCCCTTTTAAATATCACTGCAGTAAAGAAATAAAACTGTACTAAAAGCCATGCACCATTCATGCAACTTCCTCTTCCCACTTACTGTATCTACAGTTGTTTAAAATATCTGACAATAAATCATGCTGTAACCTTCTAAAAGACCTATAACCAGACTACATTATTTTGTGAAAACACACCCTCTAGGAAACAAGGCCTGAGAAATCATGAAGCAATAATCTGTCCTTTTACTACATTAAAAAATCTGCCTCATGCTATATTCAGAAAAGTTGTACTCGTGCTCATCACAAAGTCCTGGTTACATATAGCTCAAGTTGTTCTTATTTTGCCTTATTTTTTCAAAATGCCCACAGAAGTAACCTGGGAAAATCCCTACTTAAAATTTAAAAAAAAAAAAAAAAAAAAAATCATCTGTCTTCTCTTTATTTATCTGCAAACATAACAAGCCAGGTCAACTGGCCTCATTCACTGCTAACACACTTCCCTGCGCCAGTTCCTCTACTCTGGTCACTGATGCCAAACATACTGGTCTTGTAACATCAATAAAATCAGAAAGGAAAAGGGAGCTGAGCAGGCAAGTTATGCTTTCTAACACAGTGCTCTCAAATCTGTTATGGCATGGCTGGTTCCTGTGAGCAGCAAAGAATTTTAACAGAGGTTCAGGTACAATGCTTAATTCTAAAATAGTCTGACTTGCATCAATGCAGAAAATGGCTTTCTTACCCTCCTCACAATCCAAATCACAGTATTTACAAAGCATTTTGGATTTCATATGATAAAACAAACCTAAAGCCTTATAACAGCTACTTGTGACTGTCTTCAAAAGAATGCCAACATTCACATTTGTCCTACAGAATTATTATTCCAGCACCCAAAGGGGGACTACAAGAAAGCCAGGGAGGGACTGTTTACAACGGCATGTACTGATATGACAAAGGGTAATGGCTTTAAACTGATAGAGAGCAGATTTAGATTAGATATAAGGAAGAAATTTCTCCCTGTGAGGGTGGTAAGGCTTTGGCATGGAAAGCTGCTGATGCTCCACTCCTGCAGTGTTCAAGGCCAGCTTGTATGGGTTTATCCTCTTGCCTCGATGTATTTAACCAATAAAATGCCTGTAATACATTCCTCATTCATTGCTTTATTTTAGGATGCTCCCTGTCATAGTCAGACACACAGATTATGAAGATTATCAATAACAGATCCAGTGATACTTTTGCTCAGATGCTGTTTGGCAGAAAACAGACTTCACAATAAATGTGTCTTCAACTCAAATGAAGGAAGAAACTTAGTTAACAGTCAGATTCTAAGAAGCAAACCTCAGTCTCAGACAGGGCTAGTCGCTACTCTTCAAGGCCAGTCAGTGTTCTCTAAGTTTTTTCTTTTTAGAAAATGTTAAAGTCCAAGAAGTTTGTGAGAAGTTGAAGTCTGACAGGATCTGTGGTCCAGAATATTTGGTATTTTGCCATGCTTCCCAAAGCAGCCCATTCCTCTAAATAAGTGGAAATGAAGATGCCTTTGAAGTTCCAAATACACAGTTTTTTAATCTCAGAACTAAAAGTTTGCCTCTGTGGGCTCCAGCAATTAGTTGTTCATATCTGCAATATCATCTCCCCCTCAAGCATGAACAGAGACTGGGCAAGGTTTTCAAAGCTGACGGGTGATTTCAGATACCTCTCAAGAGACAACTATAGGACACTTTATTTTGTAAAATAAGAATTGAGATCCCCAAAATCACAAATCACTTTTAAGAACACTGCTCGAATATAAAGTACCTTGAATATGGAAAGTGCCACAATTCTGCAGTAATCAATCAGACAGAAATAGCAGCTACTAAACAGGTCACACCTAAGAAATACAGAACCAATGCAGTAAATGAAACATTTAACATACAAATCCTCCATCTACCTTGAATAACCATGGTATCTCAGAAAAAAGTAACAAAAAATCCCACACCCTAACTGTATCCTTTCTGCACATTCCCTGTATTCATTTAAGTAAGGTTATAGCAGATGTTCAATATTTAATAAGGCATTCCAATCTGTGACAGGTTATGAACTTTCACTTAAAACTAGAAAGCAGCTCCAATTTTGTAGATAACAATTTCACCATAAAAACATTACATTTGTCAAGTCCATGACAGGACACATACAGAAGAATCATACATTCCTTCACACATTTGCATCCTATATGCACCAGTATCTTAAAATGAAATGCTGTTTACTCACTGCTTTGAAGAGTCATTTGTAAAAGTATTTTACACAAGCATGAAGGGCTCCTGTTCTGGGCTACTAATACGACCACTATCCCATAAGAATACTGAAAATCACCATTTTCAATATCTGGATTGGTTCTAGCAGCAATAGCTACTTACGTCAATCAGCTCCGGCACCGCAAGTCTAATTCACATTTTCCTTCAGCATGGGGAAAAAAAAAACCTTTCCAAATATCTCTTCCCCCAGAATCACCCCAAGATAATAAATCTTACGGCTTTTTCAAAATGTGTGCCAAAATTACACTGACAATTGCTGACAGTTGCTGCTCAATAAATTTCACAGGAAGAGAATTTCGTTCATAGCTAGGACTGTCTAGCTCTTCCTTTTAACACGCTCGGATAAAGCCTGATCTGTAAAAACACTACAGTTGTGAGTCTGCTCCATCCATTGAATAGCACTTTAAGTTTTAATTCCATTTCAAATATGATTTATGACCTAAGTATCAGTTTAATGTCCTGCTTTCAGACAAGTGTACAAACTAGTTTATCCTTAAAGCCTACTAAATCTTAAGCATCCTTTCTGTTTTGTTGCGATTCCCCTTCCAAACAGATATGTAAAATATCTGAAAAAACTAGCACAGCCACCCATAAACTAAGCACAAAAATGTGCAAAGGAGTAACAAAATGCAGCAACATATAACAAGATTTTTTTTTTGTTTAAACCATTTGAAACTTCTTCCCCTGGTAAAGTATTTCAGGATGAAAACAGCCAGCTTGCCTTTTGTCTACATCATTATCTCTCCTTCCCATTTACAGTAAAGTTTTCCTTTCCCATGCTTATTTTTGCTCAAAGTAAACAAGGAAAAAAATCCTCTTAAGTCACTGCATGTGGGAGGCCAAGGAATTGCAGGGGTTTGTTTTTCAAATCACAGTGTAGCTGTCAGTCCCACTTTCTATCTTTTCTATCATGGCCCGTACTATTGCTAAGTGGTTTTTTCAACAGCAGCTGAAAAGAGGTTTGTAAAAAAAAAAGTAAGGTTAAAAAAAAGTCTAGCTGCAAATATGTCACCTGTGTTTTGCTGAAAGATATGACCTTGCATTTACAGAGGCACTTTGTCAGATCTATCTTGCTGCAGTTCTTATCTGCTGGCTTAACAAACAGATTTTGTGCTAGAAATTAGAGGACTTTTTGGAGAGGTATAATGTAGATACCTTTTCCCTGGTGAAATAGTTTAGAAACGAGTTGTAACTACTGAGGGCATTAAAGTACAATAAAGAGACCACCAATGAAAGGCACAAGTCATGAGGCTTTCAATGAAATTTAAATGTTTTATTATAGTTTTCTTTTATAACTCCTATCTCTCCATCCCGAAGAAAGCAAATGTCAGTTTTAATGAAGTCAGTCAATCCATTTAAAACTAGAAAAACAAATACCAGTGATATTCAAAACACATGCTGAATGTTATTAAATTTAGCACATATTTACTTGACTTAGATTATGAATTTTACCTTCTGGTGAGAGGTCATAAGCAATCTCTTAACACTAAGAAGAGGCATTCACCCTGAACCACCCCCCCAAATACTACCAAATACTACCTGCTGACTAGAACACAAGAAGTTTTTGCTCTTTGTCAACAAAATAATATTTTTCTCCCCTACTCACATAAAACATAAATAGATGGTAGTTAGTGAGGGAAGAGGACCTGTTAGTGCAGGAATATCATATAGTCAATTAAACAGTCATATTATTGAGTGACAAGTGGAAATTTGGTACAACAAAAAATCTGCTGCTTAAAAAAAAGAAATCCAAGTCTCACAGCAAGGCAGCACGTCGGACAACGCTGATCTTCCTATTTTTAAAACAGTCTTTGAAAGACACAGTGTCATGACTGCTTTGATTAAGTTTGGGTAGGCAATTTTTAAATTTAGGGTTTAATTTTTTACGAGGTAATACTTAAAAAATCCCACACAGGACAGAGTGGATGTCTCCATTGGGAACACACAGCTGGCTGAAGGCAGGGCCGGGTTCTGCACGCTTTGGAACACACTGTGCTGAGAATGCATTAGCCTTCAGCAGTCGCAGAATACAGAAAGAAAATAAGGGTAGAAGACCCAAACACAATGGGAGGACTAGTCCAGCAGATCAAAGAATATCTCTAGCAGAAAAAAAAACAGGCCACATTTTCTCCTGACATGAGGGGAGTCACCAACCCCCAACTCTCAAGCTGCTCTACCAAGGCAATGCCACCTTTGGCCTGTTCTAACACGCACCTCGCTGATCCTGCAGTGACAATTCAGAAGGTATTAGCTGGGCACTCTGAACCATGGGAACTCTTCTGAGAAAATATGTATTTATTTTTATAGTATACAATAACAAACACCCACTTAATTTTAGTCAAAAAGGCTAAGAGGCTTCAATGACAAATAAGAGGGGGAAAACGATACTCCAGAAAAGCAAGGTGATTTCAGAAGCTAGATTCTCAGTCATTAGATTAGTTTAAACTACTTTCAGCATTCAAAAAATACAGGGAATTACTTTTTTTGGGGGGGGGGTTAACTGTATTGATTCAATTAATTCAACAAAATGATTAAGTGAAAATAATAAACACATGCCAGGGCAAACAATGAGATCAAATGCTGTCCACCTTGCTCACAATGCCAATAACTGCAAGTTATCTCAAAATACCATCTGTTCTCTCAGAACATCTTAACAGATACCAACATCTGGAAGCAAAAGGGATGTGACAGAGATTACCAAAACAAAACAGTCAAAAACATTCTCTATGATCACCCCTCAGTGCAGGCTATGTAGAACTTTTGGACTAGACGAACTCTAAACTTTCCTCCCAGTCTGAGCCTTCCTATAACCAAGAAATAAAATTTAGTCTGGTAATTAGGTTTTCTGGTTAATCTATATTTTTTATTTTTGACTTACAGCTAAATAGTAAAGCTGCATTTGCCCGTATACCTCACGTAAAAGTTGCTGTCAGTGCACAGCAGCACTGAGGTTCTTAAATTGTAAAGATCCTCTGTCAAATACAGCTCAACTTTGCTTGTCTTGAACTTGTCATTTATAGAAGAGGGACCAGGCAGGCAGCTCTTAGGTTTTCTCCATGCAATATCTTTTGTACATCATTGAGATGACAGATAACAGATCAAAAGGCTCAAACTCCTCATAATAGCAACTAGAAGGATAAACCAGAGACCCTTCTTCACATGACAGGACTAATAGTTCAAAATTATACAGCTAAAATCACACATACAAAAGTATTCTACAACAATTTTTGGATACCACTTCACCAGACAACTGAAGGTATCATTATTTTCTGTCAATACCACTGCAACAGCTCCTACACTCCATGTGCACCACCAGGACCCCAGCACAGTCCAAACACTGCCACAAACCCACAGAACTAGAAGTGGAACAGAAAGTCACCGAGCTTTACAAATGACATGTTGTACTCTCGTTTTGTGTTGGTGGTGCACAAACTCGAGCGGGGGAGCCACAACACCCCTCTGCCGTACACAGATCAGCTATGTCATCTAACCCATCACAGCTGGAAATGCAAATAAAACGTACTGTGCTATTCCTGAATATTAGTGATGCTTCCTATCAACTGTTGTTTATCCAGTTGCTTTTTTCAAGCAGAGTTGGCTGTGCCTGTGGCTTTATGCAACCCTCAGCATTTTCACATGCCCCCTGCCTTTCTGAGATCTCAAGGTAACAAGAGTTGGAACTCAAGCATCTTTCCTGTGCAAAGCTTGTCTTTGAAGTACCTCAGGGTATTTTACTCAAAGCCATGAATTGTAACTCCACTTTTCTCTACATTTTGCATTACTAAAACTTAAGTACATCCAACTATTAACTAGATAATTATATCTTTTTAATATTAACTAGAAAGTTAATGAATTACTATACAGTCTATTTAAATGGGACAGCAACAGATGAAGAAAAACTGATAAACTGTCTCTGTAGAGTGGTGTGAATTCTTCCTAAACAAAAAAACAGACTGAGGGCCAAGATACCAAACAACCTGACAATTCGTGTCACACAGGCACTGAAGACTGAGCAAGAGAATTACTGTCATTCAATTCCTGATATACAACAAATCACTGAAAAAAATATGTAACACCTCAGTTAGAAAACTGTTAAGGATTTGTAAGACCATTACAAAGATGAAGGAAGTCTTACATTCTCAGCATGTCTCCCCTTTTCAGAGGACTGGGCATCCCTTTCTGTACGTCTACAGGCATGCATAGGTCTTCACAGACTAAAGCACAGCAAAATCACTTAATATATCACTTAAAAATCACCACTTAAAAAACTTAGCTGAAATAATCTGAACTCCATACCAGGTCTTCTCATTACTTTAAGATCACCTGTTTAATTTTCCATGTCCCTTTTACAACTCTTGAAAATGCGAGTTCTGAAGACCATATACACTCAGGACACTTAGTATATTAAATACTGTTCTCCTAAACGAATAAGAAGTTGCAAAACAACTCACTGGTTTCATATAGAGAGTACTTAATAACTACCTAAAAGCACCTTCAGCAAAGCATCAGTCCCTCCCCCTTCCCCTAATCTCTTACTACTTTTTGAGCATTTCTGCACACCAACGTTTTTCTTTTGTATTACTACAACATCCCACTTACATCACTCCCACATATTTGCCTGGTTCAACCCTCCTGTATGGATGAGAACACTTTTTTTAAAGCCCATTGCCACATCAAGCACAGGTACAAATGCATGCTCTAAAGGTATCCAAGCCCACACATTCTTCTCTTCTATCAGACACAAACTTTGGCACCCTTTGATTCAGATATTTCTGTCACCCCACTCTTCTCACTCACTCTGGTTATTTTGTCAGCATTTTTCCCCATGTTCTTGGCCCTCTGACATTTTTTCAGAACCTAAACATCACAGCCACGAGAAGAACCAAATGCATGGTGGGCTCTATGTTAAACCATTACACAGAGGAATGAATTGTCTGAGTGGCCTTAGGAACTAAAATGCAGGTCATTTTTAGGCCATTTTTCATCCTTATGAGCTATGAAACAACCAAGCCATTAACATCAGTGACATCTACAAAAAACACAAAACATGTATCACTGCAGTAATTTTTTCCCCCTTAGTACCATATTTAAATGTCTGTTCAAGACACTTGACCTTTTATTATCCTGTTTTTCTACTACACTAATCCTTCCCTGTCAAAACTAGTGCAAGCTTCAAACAGTCATTTTCCCATCAGTCTCCTTTAAAAGCACAAAAACCTCCTAGTGCCAGGTTTATTGCTCATCTTATTACACGAGGCTTTTACTTTCGATTACGGGCAAACAGATTTCTGGAAAGCTGGTCAGTGTACTCCCTGGGAGAAAAGCAACCATGTTTGATACATGAATTGCTAGCACTGATACAGTTCTAATCTAAACTCTACAGAAGACTGCATAACGCTGCTTTGAAAACCACAAACACAAACCTCAAGCCACCTTCAAGTGGAAAAAATGACAGCTATGTTACACCAAGCAAGCTTTCTTCTAAAAACCGTGTGTATGACTGTAACAGAAGAGTACAGTCAGAGCTCAAACAGAGCAATTAATTTCCAGGTCAGTAACTCTTGGTATTGGACCAAACTAGTGAGCACTGTCAAGCTGGCACTCAGACCATCACCACAAGCTCTGTGCTTCAGACACAGAACTGGGAAAATCTATGGGCCATGGGAAATGAGGTCAGGGAAGAAACAGGGAAAAAAAGAAAACAAAAATTTTTATTCTTTTTTTTTTTTTTTTGTAAAAAGTGATGCAAGAACTTAAACAAATCATGAGTGGGACAGAAGCTTTAACCATTAAAATCTAAAACCCTAACTAATGTAAGCTCTCGTACTAACCTGGGCAACATCTGCGATGCAAGGTAATGGCAGTGAGTGGAAAAAGTTATTTTACAAATATATTACTTCGAAAGAATTTCTCTTTTAGAGAAAACGCAAGAGGAACAATGCTGGACGTGGCAGGAAACCGGCCAACACTTCAAATGAAAATAGTCAAACTCGATGTATTTCCCTGCTAAAGCAGCACAGCCTCGGCCGCCTGGTTTCCTTCGCTCGCTCTAACACTGCACAGCAAGTAGTGCCTGTGGGGGGGGACAGGCACCCTCACCGCTGCCTTTTCCAAGTGCTTCTCGTCGCCAAACGCATTTCACGGACGTTTTCTTTCCATTTCTCGTCACTTCCAAAGCCTTTGCACGCACAGAGCGGCTGCAAAGCTCTCAGGGACCGGGAAATAAACGAGATGAAAGCACGTCGGGTTAAAGAGCCTTGAAAAGATTTCGCAACGGGAAGGAGGAAGAAGCTGCGAATCTCTGAAGTGCCGGCCCAGGGAATAAAGGCACCGTCATTCCTCTGGGAAGTTTTGGGGAGCCCTTCCCAACGAGAGGGGCACAGGTAAGGGGAACGCGCTGTCCCCTGTGACAAGAGGGGGCTCGAGAAAAGGAAACAGAAAAAAAAAATCAAAAAACAAACAAACACCGCAAAACCTCCTATAAAAATAAAAATATAAAAGTAATGTTTTTAAAAATGACAATAACGATGCAAGTGCAGCCCTTGCGGGGGGAAGGCTTCCCCCCTCTCCCGCACCCCGGCCCTGCTCTCACGCTGCCCCCCGACCCCGCGGCCCGCGGCCGAGCTGGGGCTCCGCCGGGCCGGGGAGTGCGGGGGGCTCGGGGGGGGAGGCACCTACCAGCTGCTGCCGGACCCAGCGCAGCATCCCCGGCGAAGCGGGTCGCGGCCCCCGCGGCGGGGCTCCCTCGGCACTGCCGCGCCCTCCGCTGTCGCCGCCGCCTCAGGCGAGCCGCCCGCCGCGGCTGCTCCCCATGGCGCGGGGCCGAGTCAGGAGCGGCACAGCCCCGCCGGCGCGGCCCCGAGGAGCCGCCGCTGCCACCGCCCCGCCGCCGCCGCCATCTCAGCGCGGCCGCTCAGAGCCGGCGGTCCCGGCGCTGCGGCCGCCCCGGGAAGTGACGTGTCGGGGCGGGGGAGGCGGGGAGAGGGGCCGGGGTGAGGGGTGGCACGGAGGGTGCAGGGCGGCAGTGGTGGTCCGCCCCGGGCTGCGGGTGGTCTCCATCGCTTCACTGCCCCGAGGTGCCGCTTCTGGGTTGCAAGGGCGGTGCGTGGGCCCGAGTGACCCGAGTTCCAGCAGCCTCCTGCAGGGATTTGGGCGAAATCCCACCTCCCTGTCAGGGCTCGGCGCCCTCAGGCAGAGCCTCAGCGCCTGAGACTCCCCTTTTCTACCGAAGTGAAGCTGCTTCGCAACTTGATTGTTTTATCTCTTTGCTTTCTTGTAAAAAATGCAAAGCGTGCACGTGTTGGAATAAAGAGGCTAAATAGCCGCTGGTTTGAAGTTAAACACAAGTGCACAGTGTCTGGGTATCCCAAGGCAAGGAACAGGTGCTGGGAGGATCTGGCGCCCTGCTCTCTCCCTGCTGCTGGCAGAGTTGTCATGAACTGCTGCTTGGTTAAAATTGGGTGTTGAAACGTGTTGTCGGGCAGTGATTTCTTTGAAATCTTCCACTGGCAGAGGTCTTCCCAGCTGGATGTGTTCGTGTGTCACCTCCGGGTGATTCTGCCTTGGCCAGGGGGGTTGGATTAGATGATCACAATTCTGTGATTCTGTGATTTTGCTCTGAAAACAGCTGCTGCTTAAGAAAACAAAACTCTGTTCAGCACCAAACACTTGCAACACAACGATACTAGTCTGCAGCTTTTGGGCCTGTGTGACTAAGAGCCAAAGGAGATTATTTTAAGCAGTAAAGACCTGAGCATTTGTGACCAAATGTAGTTCTCAGTGAAGCCCATGACGACTTTGACACTGACTTAAAGGGAAGTGGTTTTGTGTGTGAAGAGTACTGTTCCTGTTGTTCCCATTTGTTCCCAGGGAATTATGATATACAGCAACGAGTCATAATTGTATCTGCCATAGTGGTTAGTGTTCAGTTAAAAATTTAGAACATAATTCAGGATTAAAATAGATGATATAATGTCTGAACAACTAAATCTTGTGCTGAGTGCTGATGGTTTAAGCATCTGCATTTAATTAGAAAAATAACATTAAAACAGAGGGGAATAAAACTATTTTTATCAGGCACTTTGGAAAGCTCATGTTAACAAAACTCTGTATCAAATGCTAGGCATTATTTAAAAACATTTAAATACATCAAAGCTGAGTTTCAAACAGCTTGCACTACCCTATTCATCTAATGTGAAGTCGAAAATAACAGTGATTTCATAGCTATGGCACGTTGCCTGGAGAGTGGCCTTAAGCCAGAAGCTTAACTGATACACTCAATATTCATGCTCCTTCTTTATCATCAGATGTAGAACAGGGTCCTGACCACTACACTAAAATTTGTATGCCTTTTCTCTGAAGTGCAAGTATATTTGTCTGTCCCTCTCCAATTCAAGTATGAGTTGCACTTTCTGCAAGGCTCTGTTTCCATGGCTTGCAGTTGTGTTACATAAGCTGCTTTGCGCTTTCTGTTCCACATTGCTGTAATGATACTGTTTCACCAGACAAAACTTGGAAGCAATTGGCAAGTGATTTGAACCCTGCAGTTCGTATTTTTACCTTTAAGAAGTATGTATCTTAGTGAATGAAAGTATATTGATAGGATGATATTATTTTGCTGCATGCAAGAAATTTGCAGCAGCAAATTTCCACCAGAATAACATCCTTTCCAAGCATCCTGCCCAGTAGAACCTTGCACCTTTTAAATTGTCTAAAAGCTCACACTAGACATTTATGAAGTTTCATCTCACCCTTGAGAGACAAATAGTTTTCGGAGGAGAAAATTGAAGCAGAGCATTCAAGCCAGATATTGATTAGACAGTAACACTCCAGCACTTCTCAAATCAAAGGTCAACTGTATTAAGAATTAAGATTCTCACATCAGAGATCCCACTTTAAAATACTGCCCTGAAGTCTCACCTGCATTCACACAGCTGGCTTATACAGAAAAAAAAAAGCAACTGCTGAAGAAAAAGTCACCTTCTGATATGAAGATTAGGTTTAACCCATCACTAAGGCTCTCTTAATGAGACTCCAATCTTCCCAGTTAAGTATCTATGAGAGCAATGATTTCAAATGTTTGTTTAGCAAGATCAGGATATAAATGTTTTCTGATACAAAAATGCGTACACAAACATAAAAACACACACTTAAATGTTAGGTTCAGCAAGCTTTTAATTAGATGTGCATGAGTAATTCTTATGTAATGAATGGTGCTACTTTTGGGTTTGTAAAATTAAGCATCGGTAACCACAGAATCATTGCCTGAACACGCAACCGTCAAATTGACATTGGGGGTGCTGATGTCACTCCCCGAGCTTGTTCCTGTGCAAGACATTCACGCATTTCCATTATTCTTGAACGGTGTTTTGGGGCTATTCTTCAGCAGGAGCTGGTGAAGTGCTGTCATGCTGTGTGACCACATTTAGTACAAGATGAGATGAGATGGAAGTGCAGCACTGATGCCAGAGGGTGAGCTGCCCCCAGCATTTCTGCCTTTGAAACTCTGAAGTGCTTGGTAGCTGAACCCTTTCACCTGTCACATCCCTCGGTGAACCAGCCCCATCCCAGGTTCCCAGGTTACTGCTGCAGTGCAAATGGGGCACCTGATATCAAAGGGGATGGTGTGCTCTGGTGCTCTGACATTGGGGCAGCCCAGGTCTTGTGCTGCAGCTGAAAAACACCTCTGTCCTTTGGGGCTAAACAGAAAAACAGCAAAGCCTAAGAGGTGCGGAGCAGGGATGGAGGTTTGTGCAGCAAAGAGCAGCAATACTCCTTACAGTACACTGTCTTCCTGATGGAGAATTCATCTCAGTCATTATTTTGGTTTTAATTAAATGTAATTTCTTTAAATGAGTATTTTAATCTACTCATTATTTACTTACATAACTATGGTGCTAATTAAAAATGTGTACTATAAAAATGCCTGTTTTCTTTCTAATCCATAGAGACAAAAAGCTGCGTGAGAGACACAGGGTTTCTTCAAGGCATCTTTCCACAAGCATTCATTTACTGGCTGAAGCATTATATATAGATAATAAGTGGCTGATTTTCAGTCACAAGGCCCTTCATCTAAAGACACATGGGAATTCTTACCTAGAGCAACCAGTCTTCAGGGAAAAAGTAAAAGCATTAGAAAATGAACTGAACTTTTTAAAGGAAAACCTTGTGTGCAGTTTGTCACTCCTTTTTTTGTGCCCTGCAAGAAATAGGATCAGATTAAATTGCAGGATGCACAAGGTGACATTTCCAAGACACTTACTGGATCTCCACAATAATGCATTATTTTGTTATTTCTTCTTACCCTTTCTCTCAATTGCTAAAACCTGGATCCTGATGTAAAACCTCACCTTTCCGTTACTGTTTTTTTCTTCTCACTTGAGAGCTTTGTTTGCAGTGTAGAGCTTCAACTTCTACCCAACACATTCAGCCCAATAGAGCTGGATCCCGGAGTGCCAGGTGAGGGGCTCCATGGGGCACACAGAAGGTCAAACCCGTCAGTCCCCTTCACACACACACAAGACTTTGCACTGCACCACACTGCATGAAAAGATGCTCTACACTTACCTCATCTCCTGGCAGTGTGGAATAGCCTGGCCTGCTAAATGCAAGTCAAGATCAGTGCAACCCATTTTGCAAGGCCCCAGGATAACAGCAAGCTGTGGAAAACATAATAGTTCGTCTTCCCTTTCAGCCCCACTGTTAACTTTTTAATTATGTGTTACCTGTAGGCCACAATGTTTGGCTTGTGGCTTTCTCTAGAACTGTTTTGTTTTCTTTTTCCCCAGGGAAACTGCCCATGATTAGACAAAAGAGGAAATCTTGAAAAGCCATCCCTTATCTTCATAAAGCTGAGCATGACCAGGATGAAGAATAAACCCCTGTTTGCTCATGCCCCTTTTTTCCTTTCTTCTGTTTTTTTTAAGGGAAGAGATGAATTTTTGAATCCACAGCTCATAAAGTTTGGAATGTCTCCAATGGTCCTGTCTTGATGGAAAGTGCAAAACGAAAGTTTAGTGAGGAAATGCGTTAAGATAATCAGTTAATTGTTATTATATCCTGGACATTGACATAGGTTTTCTATGTTTTAAACTTGGATATCCTTATAAAATGTGATTTTTTTTCCCCAGACTTTATTTAATGATTTATAAAAATACACTTTTTCAACTAATTCATTCTTATCCTCATCCTGTTATAACAATTTCCTTTTCTAAGTTATAAGCCCAAGTGATTATTGACATTCACACATCCCTTCATGGTTAATCTTAGAAAAAGTACCAGACAGAAAAGGATGCAAATCAATGTCGGGATTTCTTAATAAACACTCATAATATATGGGATTTATGGGGAGTTTTTTTTTCCTGCTTTCACCTCGTTTAAGACCATGGAGTGCATAAAGAAAGATTCAATCCTGGAGAATAAACACAGGGACTAGCATCTAGGTCCCTTGACACTGGTCTCCTAGGACACTACCATGACAACTGTAATACAAACAGTTACACACCTGGATATGTTCCTTTGGAATGGAGTTTGAGAACTTTGTGGGAAAGGAACACAGGAATTCTGTTCATGGCTGTACACTCTCTCTTGGCTTAATAAGCTTATTCCGAAATAGTGTAACATCTACGATATGGAATATTCTCCAGGTAGTGGGAGGTAGGATTTCAAACACCCTCATGTAGAACCTCAGTATCCCGCGTCTTGGAGGACAAAGTGCTGAATTGGATAGAGAGCTTCTGAGAGAGCCTTCTGGTTCAGACTTTACAAGTCACGTAAATCTCTGTGGGATTTAGTTATGAAGTAAGCTTGTCATAAATAACATAATGTAACATATTTTTTATCTTTCCAGGCTTCAGCTTTTTAGTATTTGAGCTAGCTCATATAAAGCCAGCTGACATGTCCCTATACTGCACTCCAGTTATGAGGTAGATATTCCTGGAGGTGTTCCTTGCTGTGCTGTTGGCTGGGTTGTAGCCAGCTTGAACGCTGAAAACCCAACCTGGGTGCAGATGATCTTACCTCTCCGAGCAGCAACCCGCTGTGATTACATGAGCTCCTTTTCAAGGCTCCTCCCTCACTAGTAAAGGCAAAAGAATTTAGGAGAGCCTTAATGTAGCACTCCTAAATTGGGAAGCAAATAGTCCCCACCATTTAAATATGTGCATCAGTGTTAAGTGCTGGGTATTACCCAATATCAGTGAGTTTGCCCCTTTTTCAATAGTGTGAGAGATTGAACTGGTGGACATGACTTTGGCCTGTCTGGGTTACACAAATGCCTCGAGAAACAAGGCAGAGACAGTTTTGAGGGGCAAGACAGACACTTTGGAGAGGTGAAGAAAATTTCAGTGCCTCATCTAAAACTGATACAGCCACCTTGGGCTGTAAAGGACAAAGTAGAAAATCTTTGCCAATGTTGGCCATGAGCACAGGTTTCAGATGTACCAGCGGGAAGGAGAAGGTCTTACCGATCAAGACAAAATCATTAGCTTGCACTTACTCAACACTGGTGAGGCTGTTCATTAGTATAGCTGTAAAAGCAATTTTTGCTAACAGAGATGCATTTTATACAGCAAAAGGGTTAAGCAAAAGCATTTACCAAACAGAATAAACTGGCAAAAACACTTCTTCCTTCCAACACAATGTTTAGAGTAAAGTTTTGGCACTTCAGAAATTGTAGATTAATCACATCTCTGGCTGGTATTTATGATGAGACCTATCTTTCCACCTGCTTTTCTTTAACCACCATCCTTCCTACCTAAACCACATGTTAACATGTGAGTTTATAACCCACTCCTTATATCCAGGCAAATCTCCTGTGTAGGTGTGTCCACCAGCAATGCTGTGCTGGCTCCAAGCAGTTCCTGACAACAGGACAAATTGTGTATCATATAGGCAGAGTATATGTAAAGTCTAATGAGAAATCATGGTACCACTGATTCCAAAACAGCTTCCCATTTCACTTCTGGCTAAGCTTCAAGAAAAGTCATGTAGGCTCAGGGTTTTGAAAACCTGTCTATAATTACAGAGTCAAACTTCATTATAGAATGAATAAAACCATAGGAAGTATTTAGCACTTAAACTCAAGCTTTATAAATCTGAAGCTGGATACTCAAAATCTGAGAATGTGCGTGTGTATATTTATTATTTTTTAAAAATCCCTTTGTGGCCTACTATTCTAGAAGTAGGGTGCGATAATCTACCATGCAGGGATGTCTGTGGTCTCTGCAGACAAAAAAAAAGTAGCTGTGAACATGACAGATGATGTTCCTGCAGCCATATGAGACAAACAAACATATGGCTGCTCTGTCTGAAGTTCCTACAATGCTTTATGTCTTCAAAGTGTAGCAAAACATTGCACGATTAACATAATTGAAGCATTTTACAAATGATTCGTAATTATTTTTGCAAATGTAAATGATGATGCTGACGTGAAGTTTTTTGCTGTGCATGATGAATACTGAGTTCTCATTTTACTGAGTACTGTAATCAAATTTAGAACAAACGTTATATAAGTGCATAAGCAATCCTAATCCTAATCCCTTTTCTGCTGTCTCACTTTCTCCATCTAGGCCTGCTGCAGCTGTAAATCTATAAATCTCCCATATTTTGTGATTTCCTCGCATATTTTTATTTTTTGTTTCCCAATCTCCTGTCTTGTTCTGAAAGCATATATTTTTAGTTGGTAATGGTTCTAATGGAATGAGAAGCCTTCTACCAGCTTCCTGTACTGTATATTTGATCACAGCAAAGGTCCTTTACTGATGCTATTGCTGTAAGATGTTCAGCCTCACCCTGCTGAAGCACCTATTGGAAGAAACCTAGAGGTCTTTAAATATTTTTTACTCTGTCTTTAGTTGAATGTCTATTGTTTTCACTTTTTTATTAATATCAGTAGAAGTTGGCCGAGGGTATGTCAACAATGCATAATTCAAAGTAGCCAGAAGATATCAAAGACAGCTATTAACAAACCAGTTGGTAATAAATCAGTTCTAGCTTTGGAACACTAAATTCCCTGTGGGCAACCTAACCCTGTTTCTGATTTTACTCTAGGATTTGTGCCACTGGTATAATATGAAATTGTTTCACAGGCTCCATGAAAAATGGCCAGGAGGGACAGTATCCAGTGCAGATTTAAATGCTAGGCTCAGAAAAACAAGGGAGGGAGTGCTAGTGATTTTGTTTTGTGATACATTTCCAGGAGATGTTTTGGAATTTACTGGCTTAACAAATTCATCAAAAACTTTTTAAGGTAATCCCCATATCAATTAAAAAATCTTATGACAATTATAATTTTTTTTTCCAAATCACTTTTATTGAACTGTATCTTTTACTTGGAATATTTCTAAGGGTGCACATTAGCAAAAGATAACTATTACAGCTGAGTGGTTCATAGCATATAATTTATCCAGTTAATTTAATTTCTTTGTATTTGTCTACAAATTGCTTATAATTTTATGTAATTAATTCTTTATGTGAACCTAATTGCTAAAATAGCTGTGAGATCGTCCAGCTGAAATAAATAGCAGGCTTTTCATTGAATTGAGTGGGAACAATGCTAGGCCACTGGAGATTTATCCCTCCTCTGTAGATCTTACTGAAGTTATTCTTGGGAAGTGCTGAAAGAATGAGCTATTTCACATTTGACATATTATTCCTTCTACTTCTTACTTGCTAAAAGAGAAATCATTCTTAAGCAGAGAAAATGCACATTTATAAATTGGTGAATGAGACCTACAAATATTCTCCAATTTTATTTTATTTTTTTTATTATCATACTTCCCATGAACCTACTTGTTAAAATATATCTGGACAAAACCCAACACAATCACTGTAAATGTATTTACAAATTGAAATTTATATTTATGGTAATTTTTTTGTGTGTGTTATCCACACAGATTACCTAAGTTTTGCCTTGCATAACTAACCTTTAGTGACACAATTGGCAATATTATCTGGTCAGAGGCTAAAAGAACACATGCAGTCCAAACCTTAGTGCCTGTCAATGGAAATAAGATCTCAGGTGTCTGTCTTCTTTTCCAGTTACATTGATCAGTTTAATTACTGCTATTGCATTCTACACAACTCATGCTTCTTTCACAACCAGGGATATAAGCATCACAATGATAGTGGTAGTGACATGATTGCTTGTATTAATTATATGAAGACTTCAAATCTAATATGAGATTATAGTTAATAGTAAAGTTTCTTGACTGATGAATTTACTAGCCACTGGATAATTTACAGGTTCCTTGGCAGGTACTACCATACCTGCTAAAATGTAAGAGAACAGCTCAGCATATAGTATTTATGTTATTTGATGACGAGCCATTGCAAGCAAAACAGCATTTCATGTTTTTTAAGTTAATATATTTCCTTCTGTTTTGCTTATCCCCAGTTTTGCTTCTTCCACAAAAAAATATATTCAAATACTTCAGTATCACTGACATCAGTTGTGAGTTAAGCAACTGTTTTCTAGAAAATAAAATGGGCAGCAGTTTTCCAGCTCCACACTGCTGCCCAAGGCCTGCTGCACCAGCCAATCCTGGTCATCCAGCTGCTCCTAAAAATCAATTACAAACGCTCAATATTCCCCAAAGCATTACATTCTTCTGAACTTCTAACCTAGATCTGCTTCACCAGAAGGTAAATTTTTTTGCTTCTTATCCTGGCCCAAATATGAGGAACAATACTGAGCAGTACCTTTGTACTATCTGAAAATAGTCCTTCTTTAACCTGCAGAACACCCAGTTTCCTTAAGTTTTTCTGATGAAATCCATGGTTATTTTTGTTGCTCTCATCTGGACTTTATCCAGTTGGCCACCTCCTTTCTGAATTGACAAGTACCAAACAGAGCTTGTACTTTAACTGAGGCCTTATCTGTGCTGCACGCAGTGGAAAAATAATTTCATTTATCTCACATGTATTTGTATAACCCATAACAAGATATGGTGTGTTTTTCCCCTATAGCTATTACACTGTTGACTCCTGGCAAATGCATGCTTTTTTTTCTGGCAGGCCAAATCAGTCACTTTATATCTAATGTTCAAGCAATTATTCTTAAGTAATTCCTATTTTTTCATTGACCGTTTTTTTTTAGCACCGCCCAAGCTATTTATCTTTTTTACCAAGATTGTTTTGAATTTGGCTTCTCTCCTTCAAAATTCCTCCCAGGTTGTTATCATCTGCAAATATAATAACACAGTATTCCCTAATCCAAATACTTAATAAAAATGCTGATCAGTATTGGACCCAGAACAGATTCCCATGAGAAGCAGTCTTCAATTTGCACAATGAAAATGGATTTCAGCAGCACTAGCTCTCATTATTAACATGGATTTGAGTTATCCTTAGAAAATAGATAGTTTCCAGTGCACCTGACTTGCATGGCTGCCCTGGAGCCCTTCTGGAGCCAAACAGGATTCTGGGTTAGTCAAAGAATTCATTACAGAGCCCACAGATGGCACAAACAATTGTTATCGAACCGCATTAGCCCTTTGGAGAAATGCCACCCGCAAGTACCCGAAAGTGATATGGGCAAAGTGCATGGTCCAACTTGTACATTTTTAATGATATTCTGCAAGGTAAATGTATACAGTGCCAGCTGAGTTTGCCCTTCTGCATGTTGCCAAAAAGATACTGCAGGTGACCCAGAAAGTACAGCAGTGAACAGCTGAGGTTAGAGCGTCTACATCATTGCAGCGCTTCTTTATGTTCCTTTTTCACTCCTCATTTTATTGCAGTTCCAGCTCTGGTGTTGGGCTGATGGTGTCCTCAGGACTACAGATCTTGTCTATAAAACCACTGTGAAAGCCACCCCAAAGAGATGTGTTCCCGTCTGTCTGTCTGCCTGTCTGTTACAGTGGTCAAACAAGTAAGTATTTCTCATCAAGTTTTGAGAAAAAGACCAGAAAAATTGAAGCACTCATGGATATGTTCAAAATTTATCAACACCAACCCAGACAGGATTTACTTATTCTTAATATATTTTTCTTTCTCAAACTTACCCAACTTCCTATTTGAACATGTGTGTCTTGGAGCTGAATAAGGAACTGGGGATTTGCCTGTGTGAAGGCACACATAAATTGAAGGAAACAAGCACCTTCTTTTGAAGAAAAGGCGGTTACTCAGAGAAATATCTGTAAAGAAAGAGTATTAACTCTTTTATTTCAGATTTGAGGATCTAATTTTCATTCTGAGATTGAAGCACAGTACTAACAGTATAATTTAGATATCAGATTTATCTGTTCCCTTCTGCTGCCAGCCTGTATTTGGTTTCAGCGTTCTGATGTTGACTATTAACCTATTTAAATATTCATCAACAGCCTTCTGCCAAGGTGGATTAATTCACCATCTCGGGACGCTGTCAAGCTGTCAATTTGTCAGATATTTTTCAGTTGCCAGTGCCCTTTATAGTGACAATGATGGCACACATATAGCTGAGAAACAGTTTTTCTGTTGGTATCTCCTGCTATAGAAAAGCTCTCCAATATTTGAGTGGGTAAGGATTTCTGTCATGGCAGGTCTGAAAAATAGTCTTTTAACCAGAAAGCAAGAAGTGTGTATGGAAAGGAGCTGATGTACCATTTTGTTTGATTTATGGCAGTGAGGGCCTGTATGAACACCAATATGAAAGTTGCCTCTGAAGCTAAAGAAACACTGTCAGTTTTTATACCCACTGTATTTTTCATCCAAAACCATGAATAAAAGACAATTATATTAATCATGGAAGGATTCTGGCTGTCCCTTCAATGATGGCCAGAATTAAGCCCTTGTCAGTCTTTGATAGTATACAGAATCATGAATTTATTTACTGAATCACTAATCATTAATTAAAATGTAATATTTATTTAATATAACATTGTTTATGTTATAATTCTTACCAGTGCCTTAAGAAAAGCCCAACCAGATTTCTTTTGGTTACCTCAACTTTTAGAACATCTTTCTGGGGGACACTTTAATCAGAAACATTCAAGACATATTGCTGCAGCTGATGATTAGTATATTTTTCATGATGGAAATGAATTCAGCTGCACCAAGTACACAAAGTTCCTTTTATAGCTCAAGTACTTCCAGCTTCCAAGTGAGCGTTAAAAACACAAATTAAATAAAAAAGTTTTCCAAAGCAAGGAAACTCTGTTGAAATGTATAGAGACAAATGTTTATTTTTGTATTTTGGAGGCATTTAGGAGTGCTAGTCCTCCAGGAAGAAGTCTAGGTAAGTATCAGTGGAGTTACAACAGGGATGTAAATGGAATGAGGATGAGGCCCTTGGGCTTTAGGTCAACATAGCACAGCAGAAAGGGATTTTCCCTCTCTGAGACGTATCTGATGTGGAGGGCAAGCAGAACGTGCCCCAATATGACAGCAGGTCAGAGCCCATGGTACTTCATTGCAGCCACAAGAACCCCAGAAAGGCACCTCCAGAAAGTGGTACCCCCAACATGGCCTTTTCAAGCTCAAACATCTCTAAATGCATCTCCAAGGACATGCACACAAAGACTTAGAAGAAACTCTGGCTTTAGCGAGAGCTTTGGCTGGATATTGAATTTTCTCCCTAATTATGCAGAGGCCCTGACTCTTGACACCCACTGACTTCCAGCAGCTTCATTCCAACTCTAGCAAGAACACCAATTTTCATTTAGTTAAACACAGTAGAAACTGAAAAACATTTAATCTGTGTCTAAAAAGTCTCATAGTCCAGATTAATAGCTGTGTTAAAAAAGATGAACACACACAGATTTGCATAGTTAAGCTGGGCAGATAACCTATCCCATTTGCTAAAGGCAGTTTGCATACAGTGATTGATTTCAATGTAGTCTGCAACTCTGTTGAGCAGGTGCTGTATTAGCAGATATGTCATTAAATAAATATGACACAAATGTAATTCTACACACGGGGATGCTTTCACAAGGCTTTGGACATGTTACAAATTGGTACACAGATAGACTGTACTATACAAGATCAGATAGCTGAGGCAGCAGCCTGTACTGTATACACTTCCACTCTGCTAGCAATGTAATGGTGCTGCTGGGTTAAGTGTAAAAAAAGTCCCTCAAAGATCTCTATTTCCTGCAGAATAATTTATCTTTTTTCTTTTCTTTTTTTTTTTTTTTTTTTTTTCAGTTTTAACAAAAGCTGATCAACAGTGTTTGAATTGGAGAGAAGAAAGGAAGGAAATGATGTGTGGACAGGGAGAGTCAATCATCTGAAAGATCAGTTCCAACAGATTCATGGAAATTAACCTCTTTCATCATCATCAGTCACCAGTGATGCTCCTGCAGGCCCTTGGCTACACAAACAAGGACTGGGCAAACCAGGAAAATTCAGGACCAAAGTTAGTGGGGTGCACATTATTTTAGCACCCAAACTGAGTTCCAGGAGAAAAGCCAGTATGGTCAAATAATGATTTGTGTTTGTTTGCATTTTTTGTTCATAATTAGTCCATATTGCTGTGAGTTGGCTGTACCAACAGAGCATTTCCTGAGGGACAACTAGTCCCCATCCTTCCAACGCTTCCATTACAGGAAAGATGGTTCTGGCAAAAGTTAACAATACTTGACAGAATAGATTTTTAAGTCACTGGTGTTTTATTTGCCTCAGTAAGCAGATCTGCTACACAGAGGTGCTTTTCTGAGGTACTTCTCATACACCAAGAAGTGATTCAGTTTCTCTTTAGGGTCTTCACCGGCCTGGTGAGTTGGGAGATTAGGGTTTTGTGTCTCATCATAGTGTTGTTTTCATTATATTCCCACTGTTCATTTTTTAGTGCTCTCTTCAAGAGCTGATAAAGAACTACAAAGTTACTGTTAAAGCATTTATTGTAGTGGTTGCTGATAATGTAGCTTCACAGACCAGTCAGACGTACTAGCCTAAACTTTCTCCTGTTACAGGCCGGGGAGTTTCACTCAGTATGTGCCATATGCAGATTCTACTTTTTGGGTGAAAGTAGGTAGTTTTAGTCTGTGATAGAAAAAAAAAGAATCTATTATTTACTTAATGACTTCAAACAAGAAGCAGCCCAGATTTCAGAGTCCATTATTATCAGATATCTTATTTACGTAAATATTTACAAACTACTGTCTAGTCACTGCTTCATCTTTGTGTTACTCCACTAAAAAGATTAGGCTTTCCACAATTTTCACTGGGAGCTTTTTTGATTTTCCAGTTTACTCCTCCAGCTTGGTTTGCAGACAAGTAGTGCTTTGTAGGCAGTCAGATGGCCAGAAGTGGAGTGAATGAAGTATGTACAGATCAAAACCAGAAAGAAAGAAGCACATGTGAAGGCAAAACAACATTGAAATGCTTGGTGTGGGAAAACAGTAATGTTACCTGGCACGTCCTGGCAAGAGCAGGGATTTTAAGCTGCTGTGTGGTGCGTGCTGCTGAGGGGGTTTTGCAGAGACCTCACACCACAGCAGTTCAGAGGTGAAATACTCTTTGGGATTCTGCACAGCATAGCGGGGGGAGAGAGAGAGAGAGACAGAGAGAGAGAGAGAGAGGGAGGGAGACAAGCTTCCCAAAGTACCCAGTTGAGGTGCTGTGAGCTGGACCCTCTGGGACAAGCACAAGGTGATGGTTTTGCAGCAGGGAAAGATGGCAGGAGCTCCCCTGAGTCGCTGGTGCTCTGCTCTCGTCTTACACTGGAAGAGGACTCAAACACCTATCAGGCTCACACCTGACTGTCTTATTTATTTATTTTTTTGCTGCCCTGACCAGCTTCCTCACTGAGTTTGCTGTTAGCTGGGCCAGTATAGAGAATACAGAGCAGGCCCAGGACTGCACCTACGTCAGGCACATCCTGCCGTTGCAGCTGCGGTGTGAGCTGGGTGAACCCTCACCCCTGCGGCTTCCTCGAGCCTCTGCACAGGAAGCACAACAAGGATGTCACACCCTAAAACCAACCCTGTCCAACAGTCTCCTGACAGCAACATAAGTGCAACCTCCTCCAGGGAGGGACGACAGGTTGCTCCCACACCTCGGCAGCCCTAGGTGTACCTTGGTGGATCCGGCTTCTCCTCCTACTGCATGTGAGCTCATTAGAAACACCTTGCTGCTGGGAAGCAGCAGTTCACAGTGGAGAGGTTTTACAGGCATAACTGTGACTCTGGACCTGCCCTGTCATGTCCAGGTTGGAGTGGGGCTCACCCTCCCTGGCTCGCTCCGGTGCAACCCTGAGTTTCAAAAGGAAACGGAGAAGCAACACAATTTTTAAGGGGCAGAGAAGTAATTGAGTAATTGCCTTCACAGTTACATGCTCAGCTTTCTACTGTTTGCACAAATGAATCACAAACAGGAAGATTGCTACCACGGGAAACCTTGGGCTACCTCTCGAGGCAGAGATAATCGTTCATCTCATGCTCAGGCAGTCAGTAAACAAACAATAGCACTTTACACTTCATTTGTCAGCCTACAAGGCATGGGTTGTGTTCATGTTTTATCTCTGCACTCGTCTTACACAGTGCTGTCATGCAATTTGCACTGATTTTTTTTGAATTAGCAATAATTATAAGTAGAAACACACCACTGAGTAAATTATAGAGTCACTTGCCATTTCCCCAAGCAGCACACTGCTGCTCTCTGCTTCAGTTCTTATACTCATCTGCACCTGCTACAGGGAAAAATTCAAGATGACGCAAATTCAAAATATAATCAAAAGCAAGCTGAACCAGTCCAGAGAAAAGTGGTCAGAAATATTTGTGCTTTACCAATACTGTGCTATGAGCTGGACTAATCAGCTTTATCTGTATTTTTCAAGCTACATTTTCAGATCCTTGCTACAAATACCTGAATGATACGGCAAGAAGATTTTTTTCAGTTTAAAGCACAGTGCCAGTCACATGCATTTTTGTAAAAGTGTTGATGTCTGTTTGCTTGCCCCAGCAAGGTCCCAAGAGCTGTCTGGTAATTTCTAAGAACTCAGAAATGTCACAGGAGGACAAGCCGGTCCCTGTGTGCAGCAGAGATCACTGCTTAGTGCCACTCAGCATCTAAGTAGAAGAGGATGACACAACATTCAGCTTTGGGGAATGCAAAACCCAAAGAGACATTGGCTCTAGTTTGCCATTCAGTGGTCCTTCTCTGAGGACCATTCTCAGGAGCACTGAGTGATTCCTGGCACCCTGAAAAGCTAATATAAATATTAATGGCATCAACCAACACCTCGGGACTGAGGTGATGAATCTCTGTTCCTGTCACATCATAGACTGTACAAATAGGGCATGATCATTTACTCTGAAGTGCCTGAAATAACTCAGGAGTCTCTTCCAGCCATTTTTGAATGCCTTTAAAATTCCAGCCATTATGCTCACAAGAAACTGCATTTGCTCAGCCTGTTCTTTGTTTCTGGTCCCTGAACATGATCTCCACTCAAATACAGTCTCAGTTTCAAAGCCTATGGAGGACATAGTTCTTCCATAAAGCATCTGTAGGCTGCACAATATCTATAAATTTCAGTATGTAGCCTGGAAGCCAAATACAGGTAATGGAAACAAGGACACTTTTATAGGCATGAGCTTATAATAATTTAAAACCTGAATACCGAATGGAACAACAGAACAACTAAAACTCTCTGATTTACATTGTCTTCTTTCAACGCAGCCATAAGTAAGCACAGTCAAAAATCATAGTCAGGAAAGTATGAGACAGGAGGGAAAGGTAGTTATGATATCCTATGCCACTTGTTGGCAGCCAATATACTGGGAAAAATGTTTAATATTGTCTAAGGAAGAGCCACGTGGGAATAGCAGGGATTACTCTTTAAAAGCACATCTTCAGCTCAGCCTATACGAGTAGAAGTCCCGGCTATATCCACACCTTAGCAGAATTTCTGCAAGGAAGATGCTGTCTTAAAGATATCCATAAACCAGTTCTGAAAGCTGATTTCATAGAAACATTTCTCTGTTGAGGAATATTTCTATAAAAGCCTTGGTGCTGTGGAATGAGATCCACTCATTTTTTCAAATAACAGCTGATCCCTAAAGTGTCTTGCTCTTCTATTACTGCACCTTAGTGTCGTGTCCAGTGCCTGTGCCTATTTATTTCCTATACTGTGATGCTCCAAAATCTGTTAGTAAGCTCTTCAAAACTGATATATGTACACATATCAAATGCATCATATTGGATCATCAGTGAGACCACAGTCCCCTCCAGTTCTACTGGAACTCAAGAAAACCAGATCCCACTAATGCTGTTACCCTGTTGTCAGCAATACAGAGGTACGAGCAGGATCAAGCCTAAGACCTTGGCTTATAAGGTTCTTTATAAAATAATCACTCTGCTGAAAGGCTTCAGTGAACCCAGTCTTGTGTTACAATAGACTTTCTTACAGCCTCCCTTGCTTCTGGCCATTCCTTATTTATATCACACAAATTACTCGGCTCATTAGTCTGCCATTCTAATAGAAGTCCAGTTGAGTTTAGTTTATTTACTGTTTGTTAACAGCCCTTTCTTTTAAAAACAACATACATTTGTCTGTGTTTGCAGAAGTCTGGAATAGAATGGAAGCAAGGGAGTAAAAAAATTCATCAGGGCTTTTAAAGACTTTAATCATTCACATAAACAGCCAGATGACTGCAGTCATTCAAAATAAAAATAAAATCAAAACACACAGACTTCCCTAGGCAAGTGGATAGCTCTTAAAATGACTAGCCAGATAAAGGAACAAGCTAGTTAAAAGAATATTGACTGAACCATACTGCTTTTAGGAAAAACTGATAATGAGAGAGAGCACAGAATAAGATAGAAGGATCTTCCAAGTATTCTGGCTGCACTGAAACATAACAAAGCAGATTGCTTCCACTAAGGAGGCTTCAGTTCTTACTGTTCTTCTTAAAGGGGTTGTGTCAGCAGGATTTATTATTAAGGTGGACATAAGCTTGCCAAGGCACTCAGCTTTATGTTAAGAGGCCTCAGTGCAGACTTAAGGTACCAGTTTGATATTGTGCATAACTTCAAGTAGATGCTCAACTTCAAGCTCTGTTGTTCCCTCTGTTGATCCTAATGAAATTATCAATTTAGATTGCCTACATTGGTATGGCAGCATGAACGGGAGCCTCTGACTTAGGGGCTCATGCCCTGCTCGACATGTGTGGTGTATCCTGTCAGGAAGACCATGTCAACACATGGACAATTGCTTCTGATATCCTTGCAGATGGTTTCAAAGGACATATGTTAGAGAGCTGAGTCTGGGCAGTTGGATTTGAAAACTGTGGCCTAAACAAATTGTTTAAAGGAGTAAGGCCAAATTTTCCATGCTAAATTTTTTGCTGTGACTTTTCATATGGGGATCTGCAACAGGTCAAGTTCTGTTAGAAAACAACAACAAACCTATCTCTAGACAACTTCAGCCAGTTCCAAGAATGGAGCTGGGAAAAAAGAAAAGGCTGTTTGCCACATGGTAAGAACTTCAGGCAGCCACTTCTTTGCAAACCTCCTGGTGCAGAGGCTTGGAAAATGGAATAGGGTTCACCAAGCCATAGATGTGCCCTTACACCAGAGGCAGCTAAAAGCAAGAATTAAGGGTTGTTGTCCTTGGCAAGTGTTTAGTTTCACACTGATGGATTGTTTCAATTAGTAAACCATGGTCGTTTAACGTTGTACAGGATGTCACATGATGAGCTGATGGAAATGCCAGCTCCTACCTGATCACTCTTGTTACATCTCTCGTGTTACGCAAGATGTTGCTTTATGGATTCTTCTGTGTAGTAGTACATCCGATTGAATTACTTTACCAAAGTGCTCTTAACAAAATGACAATGCAGCTAGGTCAGGATAAACTAAAAATATCTTCTAGAACAAGCTATTGGAAAATTAATTAGTTTTGGGTCTAACCCAGTATTCACTACACTCCATGGAAAACCATCCACTGGTAAGGAAAAGGAATGGCAGACCAAGCCTTTGCAGAATTCTTTAGCCCTGGTCAAATTATTACATAAATGCAAATCCAGGATAGCACCAGTAAGTAAAGAACTGATGACAAAAACTAGCTCTATCCCTAATAGCCCATTTCAGGCATTTGTTCACTAGTAATGTCTGTCAACTGAAACCAAGTTATTTAAGTTATTTTACGCTTGTGCTGTACACTGCCAGAGCCAAAACATCAGTTGAGTTTGCTGCTGTGTCCTTAGAGTACTCTGCTGTGTCATGAAGGCTCCTTTCCAGCTCCAGATGAGTTAAGGACAATGTCACCATTAACTGTGAAGTTTCTTGCTACTTTGGTTCATGATCTCAATGCTACCTGAACTAGAAAGGAGATAGTATTAAAATACATGTCCAAGTAATCCAGAAAGAGAGTGTGAATGACTTCCTAAGTTTTAATAAACTCTCAATCCTTTCATATTCTTCCTGCAATATTCTCCTTCTGTACTTGTGCTAAGCAACCCTAGACCTCACAGCTATGGACTGCTTGCCTCCAGTTTTAAACATTTAGATGTCAACTATGGCATTGAATTCAAGGACTGAATTATAGTGCTTTTCTTTGTTATAACTCTGCTGGGAAAGAGCCACAGTTGCTATGAACTCTGAGCCATGGCTATAAATCAGTAGTGATGTGCTGATCTCCATCTGCTCTTAAACAAACCACTCCTCAGTTACACCAGTGTGAATGAAAGGAGAACCAAAATGTAAGTATCAACTACTAATGATGACTGACGTGCACAAAATTTCTAAACTTCTAGGGCAAAATTTTTTATAATATGAAGAATGCATAAAAATAATGCATTTGCATTCCCTGGGAACCAATATAAGTGGGAATTGGGCAGCTCAGTAGCAGGTCAGTAGCTCACAGGATGAAGAGTTACTCTAGAGTTGGTGGCATACTCTGATTTCTTCCTTTCTCTTTTCTAAGCCTCAATACAAGGACTTTCTTCTAAGCATGTTAAAACACTTCACAGTGGATATCCTTAGGAACCAAGTGAAGAGAGCAAGCTGAGCCAGGAGTGAAATGCAGACCTGAATCTGCTTAATTTCTATTCTAGGATAAAGCTCTGACTAACAAGGAGCAGTGTTCCATGGGATGCAGCCTACCTACTGAAATGGTTTTGCTGTGAATGAAAACAGTAACTACTGGGACAGAGCGAGAGTCTTGTTTACAGCACGTGGTAGTTCAGACACACACTTGAGATGCGTGTCCAGATCCTTGTTCCATAGAAGTGTTGGACATCTCTGCATTACATGAACAGAGGAGAGATTTAGAAAGATTCCCTCTCAACAGTCCATAGCCCAGTGACTACATGCCTCTAAGTATCTCTGCAATGTAAAACAATAATTGTGATTAAAATGAGAATATTACCGCACTTAAGACGTACATAGAAGCTCCAATACTTTTTATAAGTGATGTAATTCCAATGGTGTGTTATTGAATCCATTTAGTTTTCTGTCCTTCTGTCAGCTTGAGTATTTGTGCAAATGGGACTGGTGACTGACTTCCTAATAATCAAAATGTAATTATTCCCCTACTTCACATCATAGAACTGTAACTTTTTATTTAATCAATCTAAATGTTTAAGTAGTAACATCAGGGAGGAGCAGCTACAAATGAGCTGAGCTATAAGTGACCTACATCAGTGGTTGATCATGCTTCTTGATTAGTGTAAGCTTTAAAGCTCATAAGCTGTATTCTGCACTAAGGCAGACATTTAATAACAGTGATAATTAGTTAGTAGCTTGCAGTTTTCTAGTACTAAAGTCTACCTAAAAGCATAAAAAAATCTTTACTTATCTCTCTACATGGTATTAACAACAAATTTTTGGCTAGTCTGAAATGACATGTCTTCATCCATGACTCTTGGGTACAATTCTTTCCTCATCAATATATACTATTAACAACATTTATGTTATCTAAACCAAATTGCTGATTAAAAACCTTTAATAAATGTTGTCTGGAGTTGATGGCTTTCTAGAATCTATCAGGGATAACCATAAAGCAACCACAGATGAAAATACTTATGTATATAAATACATATATATGAACAGCTGGCCTGAATCAGACTTCCAAAATAGTAAGCAGCAGATTAGGGAAAGAGACTAAGAATGAGGGACACATTCAAGGAGCCCTCCTTGTAATCTGGTGTTGGGTTTAGGCAGTATATTTGGACACTGAAGTTGTCAATCATGGGTATTCTGCAGGGCAGTCGTTTTGAAACTGATCTTGGCTACGTGGGAGAGAAAGGAACCTCAGGGCTTTTGATTTTCTAAATTTCCTAACCCCCACTTCCAGTGCAGATACCCTCCCTGATTTACTGCCACATATTTCCCTCGCTCATGGATAGCGTCAGTCTGTCTGCAACAGGAGGAGTGAAGATGCAGATGACAAGGGAAGAGAAAGAAACCCCATGGCTGCAGGAGAAACTCCTTGTCTTAAAGGCAGATTCCCCTGCACCGTGTCACTCACTTGCCTTTGCACCCAGGATACTGGCTTGATGTCCAAGTGAAAGGAAGTTGCTCTATGAAACAGGGTCAAGTACTAAGGGGATACATTTTTTAAAACTATTTAAATGGCTTATGGTGTAGACAGGCAATTAGTGAGACTTTCAAACTGCATTTCCTAATTGCATAGTCAAGTACTTGAACACAATTCATAAAATTTAGTCTTTATTCCTTCTAAGATCAAAGTGAGGGAAGAGGAGGATAAATTACAAGCCAGCATGTAATCAGCCTATTTTTGTGTGCCTAAATAAGATGCCCATGTGAGAAGTGCAGTTACTCATCTCTGCCCCGATATTACCAGTTCTGCCTGGCTTTGCAGTGCTGAGCTGGAGGCTGCAGCTGGGCTGGAGCTCACCCACAAACCATCTCAGCTTCCAGGGAGCATGGGTGGATGGACAGGCAGCAGCAGTAACCCCAAAAGCCATCCTGAACTCAGCCAGCTCCACCTCTAAATCAGATCCTTAACCCTATCCCCAGAATGTGAATTGGAGCCACTTAGCAGGATTATGGGGAGTAAGTAGGGGGAGGCTTATTTTGAGACAGTTGTCATGACTTCATCTTTCACAGATTCAATTAATATTCCAGGTTGGACGTGATGATGATGCAAAGGCTTCCTCCAGACTGGGGGGGGGGGATTGGAGTGGGACCTTGAGGGTGAGACAAAATGGGGAGTGAACACTCAGACCTACAACACATTCAAAAATCAAAGCCTTTCTGTGATTCAGAACAGTTTCTTTGGCTAGTTTAAATATCTGTGCCAGACACTGGCAGTTACATGATGTGAATACCCCGTCAGAGACAATTATTTTGCCGATTTGTTCTGTGACAGCTCAGTTTTACACCAGCACTTACAGAGAATAACAGAACAAAAAAACAACTGAAAGCATAGCTTGAAGTGCACTGACAAGAGAGATTTATCTCTGGGGAAAATAATAAGGAAATACATTTGAAAACAGGAGCATCAGAGGGTTCAGAAAGTCACTGCTGAGTGTGGGAGGGGAGGGTATGAAGGTGGCTGACAAACTAACGCAGCGATTGCGAGGTGAAGCCCTCCCCTCCAGAGGAGATGGCAGTCTTTGAAGAAACACAGCCCAGTGCCCGAAAACCTGCTACATGGCTTTGGCTACCACTCCCTCTGACTTCAACATTCATCCTTAGCACTGCTGTTGCCCTGTATCTTGACCCTTAATCCCCACAGGTGAATTGCTCCCCGCCTTCTAACTCTTCAAATATACATCTCCAGTCTGTCCTCCCTGGAGCCTGGCAGTTTTATTTATGGTACTCTCTGAAACGGTGTGCCTCACCCTCCTTGGAGAACTTTTCATGCTCCAGCTGAGAGGTGCAAATCCCTGTGGGTATTATCATTACTTCAGGCAGGTAGGCGGAAAGATGGCAGATTAAAAGGAGCACTAGGCACACTCTTCTCTCTTGCTGCAGCCTCATTTGAAAGCAGAAGCACCCTTCTCTGTCCCTCTCTGAGCATACAAATAGGAAAAAAACAGGAGTGTCAGAATGCTTTAAATAGTCAGATTGGAGATGTCTGTCTGACAGCTCCTGTGCTCTGTGGGGAGGATGTGTTCTGGGTATGTGATAGACTTCTTACCTCCCTTTGAACAAATCTTGGACTTTTTCTGACTTCAGTCCTGAATGCTCTTGTCTCCCCAACTTTCAGACAGGACTTACTCATACAGCCAGCCTCAGTCTTGTTGATCTGAGATGCCTTTGAAATCACCAAAGTCGAGCGATATCATTCAAGAACTTTTCCCTTCAGAAATGAGTCTTGGAAATGCAAAGCAACACTGTGGGGATGACCCTGACGTGGTGATATGTTTGTTTCTGAGCACTCACAGGATGACTTTTCCATTGCTTTTCCAGTGCAATAGCTGACTCTTCAGGTGCCCTTGACAAACCAGCTATAAGAGCATCATCCAAACATCAGGTGGACCATGACTTTACCAGCTCTCAGTCAACATTTTTTCCCCACTGCAGCTACAGATCATTTTGAAAGCAGCCCTCTTGCAATAGTGAGTGGCATTTCTCTCTGTCATTATCTGAGCCCAGTTGTAAAGTTACGTTTTTTCCAGAACAGTTATAGAGCATTAGTTTAAATCCCTCCTATTTAAAAGTACAATGGCCAATCAGCTGACTGGCAAGCAAACAATGTCGCCATTAGCTCTGAAACCAAACACACTTTCAAAATAACCAGAGAACAAGAGAAAAAAGGCCATGCTTTTTGTAACTGAAGCCTGCAACACAGGCAGGCTCTAAAAAGCTCACCCATCACTTTGGGTAGTTCCCAGCATCCACTGTTTATCCCTGTAATCAGTACATTGGGGGAGCTCATGTGACAGATACCGTTCATGAGGACACCCTTTGCTGGAGAGGACAGTGCACAATCGACTGATCATTTGGGGTTCAGTCACCATTAAACACTTTGCAAGCAGAGTCAGAAAACTGACACCCACACTGAGCTACTCCGGTGCCCAGGGAGGGCTCAAAGGTGAGCAGCTTGTCAGGCTCACAGATGTGCCTTGGCTTTCAAGGATGACCAGTGCAGTTTTCGCCAAAATCTTCATTTGCAGCAGAATGACTGCTATGTCAACAGCAAGTTTCCAACTCCCCTGTTCAAGAGAAGGGAAAACACCTCCTCTACAGAGTTTAACGTTGGTCAGCAAAATTCAGCTTGAGGTGCATCTTGAATTTTTCAGCTTATAAATTGTCTGGTAGCTAAAGTCTCAATTTAGAAAAAAATAGCCTGGAAATAATATCACTATCTGATGTTTCCCTAAGGAATCCAGCTTTCTCAGTGCACCCTGCAGTTCTGTACACTTCCTGTGGGCGTTACTGTGATTTACAAGACATTTGACACTGAGTTAGGTGCTGTACAGAACCACCCAGGTGAGGTCAGTCCTGCTCCGGGTGTTCAATCCTATAGTCAGAATTGTTGAAAATTACAAAAACATCACTTCCCCTCAGTTTTATGCCGCAGATTTAATACAGATACAGATTAATAACAGATTTTTCTAACTGTATAAGAAGCAATGCTTAGGAGAAGAACATTTTTGTGAAATAAACAAGTTCTCTGCTCTTACGATACAGAAAGGACACGGTTTTTTCACCCTATTTATATTATTCCCTCAGCAGTGTAGAGTCCCAGGTCTGAGGAAATCAGCAACTTCACTTTAAGCTTTACTCTCCTAAGCACTGAATTCTTTCTGCGGCTGGTAGTTCCCTCCTCCCTGAATAACAGAAATCCCTTTCCCATTCAGAGAGCTCGAAGATTTCACTCATTGAAGTCCAAATACACAGTATAAAAGCAGCTAAAATTAGTGTATGCCAGGGTTAAGAAGGACACATACACAGTATTAAAAACTCCTTTTGATTTTTCTTTGTGGACAGTGAAATCAGATTACTTTTTTTTTTTTGGAAACACAGTTTCCAAATACAATAAAATGATTATCTGTTTGGTCTTCACAGAGCCCCTCATGGAACAGTTTTCATATCTGTCTAGAACCATTTGCAGTGAATTTTAGTACTGACATGAGCCTACTGTGACTGAGCTCCAGATCAGCCTGACTAGCCTGCATGGATGCTTCTCCCCACAATATCATCACTAGAGGTCTGTGCATTCAGACAATTCTGCCGTCAAATAACATTTAACCAGAACAGATCCCAGCCAGATTTTGGAAGTTACTTTCCCAAACCATACAGCCCAAAGCTTATGATGGGACACAGCTACACTGAAGACTTTGAGACTTGCAAATTGCATGATGGTGCTCTACAAACAAGCGTCTGACTTAAGGAATCCTCTCAAGGAATTAGCTCGTGGTGTCTCTGGCTTTCCACTAAGAAATAATTTGTTGTTCTCAGCACAGGAAAAAAAAGAGTATTATCAATGATACGGTTTGGCAAGCAGGATGCCAACAGTGCAGGTCAAGAGCCATAACTGCACTGCTGGAGGCGGCTGCTTCCAAGCCTTGCGCCGGGCTCCCGGGCAGAGCACGGATGCAGGGAGCTGCAGGGATGAGCGGTGAGGAGATACTCAAGCTCCATCTAGTGGAAGAAAATCTGTGTAAGGTCAGACTGGGACAAACACGGTTGTTGGGAGTGGTATGCACTAAGGAAAAAGAAATAAACCCGGGTAAGGACTTGATTCCCTGGGAGGAAATGTTCTCTTTTCTTTTCGGAGGGAGTCAGGGTATGATCATAATGGAGAAAACAAGTTGCGGTTAGAAAAAAAAAAAAAAAAGGAAAAAAAAACCTAATTACCTTCTGGGACATAAAGATTTAAGCTTCCTGCACATATATTTTACTCTCCATTACTCCTGCCATATCCACCTTGAGCTTCTCACATGCACTCACTGCTGTTTACAACCTTCTCTGGTCAGGGAGAGACCATGTGCTGACCATGCCAGCAGGACCAAGGAGGGTTAAGGAAAAGCTTCTGTTCATTTGGCTTCATGCTCCCATATCAGAACAGGGTAGAAACCCACCCTTTCGCATGCAGTGGCTCAGTCTCTGAGTCACTGGCCTTGTTCTCCCAGCACACACACAGGATCCAACAGCACAAGGGTCCTGTTAGCTCTTTGAATGTATCTTTATGACTGGAGCTGTCCTTTTCCTCAGAGGGTGGTACCAAGCACTATAAGCAATGTTTGGTTTTTCCAGTGGACACAGTCACTATGGCAGCAAACACCTTGCTCAGCTGTCACAACACAGAGGTCCGAGATGGAGACCTCTGAGGCTTCTGCCAGACGGCATTAGGAACACTCATCCATGCTGTATTGGCAGGATGTGGAGAGCCAACCCAGCAGAATTATGGCCAATGTCTCTGTTTTTTCATCTATTGCCACCTCTGCTTACTGCAGAATTTGTCTCACTGGGCCAAGACACTCAGCTAAGAACCTTCAGAATGTCTACCTTTAATTAAAAAATCCAACCAAACAAAGATTTTCCCCCAGAAATGTTCCATATTGGTTCTTTTGGACACAGAATGCATGTGTATCAGTTTATAAAACGATGATTAATACAATATTAATCTGTAGAATATTGTATTTTAGCTTCACAAAGTTACTACATGTCTTTTACTTCTGAAGTCAGACCAGTTATCTTCAGCATTAGGTCATGAAACTGTAGAGTTTTTGAATATATTTCTCTCACTTTGCCTACAAGTTTTCCCTGAGGACAAGTCAGCAAGGGAAGTCTCATCATGACCGTGGACAGCAGCAGCTTGGTGTAACTCCAGTACTTACACCTATTTAGTGCCATTGCCTGAATGTCTTTTAAGGGTTGAGATGAAGACCTACAGAAAGGAAACACAGTCACATACACCTAAGATCAGTGCTTGCTATAAAGATGTTTTCTTCTGGATCCTGTACTGATGCCAGGTTGATTTTTTCCAATTTTGGCCTTGTAGCCAAAGAATAGTAAACAATTCTATGAGTAAGAAGAATAAATGGATTCTATGTTCTGTTTGTTGCAAAGGGAGAAATGTCTGTGCTGGACTCGCACAGATCCAGTCTACCTTGATGTTTGAAGGTCAGGAGCCAAAACAGAACAGTGACCCCTAACAGGGCCATGGCCCAGCCTGCACCCTGGACTTATATGATGAGAGGAACCACTAAGTTTGAGCCTGACTTGTCTCAAGATTCCTGGAGTTTCTGCTCAACTTCCAGGTTCCATTAATAGATGATGTGTGTGTGTAAATCCTCCCTATGGCTCCAAAAACCTGTGATGCAGAGCTTTAGAAAAACGGAGATAAAAACTTAATACCTTAGGTTATTAAAATCTCAGCACTTCTTTTACCGCAGCAGCTTTTTGCAATATCTACTAATCCTTTTCCTCCATAAAACTCCATATCCTATCTCACAATATACTTTGCTGTGATATTGCTAATCTTTAAATTTGTGCATGTTCTTCAGTAGGTGAACATTAACACATGCACTGTGAGAGCATTAGACTTAGGGTAGGCTGGAAATGTTGCCTGCAGCTGCAAAGTCAGGGTAAGACAAGTCTCCTCCACCTCTGCCCACCCCACCAGCACCACCAGCATCGCGAGGCTGAGGTGGGAACTGCAGCAGGGAAGTAAGATACAGCAGGTTGTATAGGGGAGGGAATTTTTAGCAGGGCTTTCCTGCCAAAGCCAGGGTTCTACAGATGCAGAGACCAGCATCTCTTAGAAACCACCTTATTCTGCAAATGGTGAATGTTCTTTGCACGTTGAAACTGCTCCTTCATCTCTGCTTTACAAGAATGAAATAAGAAGAGAGAGAACTGCAAAGGCTGGTGCTACAAAGCCACAGGTTGTATTTACAACACTTACAGGTTCAGCAGTATCAGCTTGAGTTTTGTTCATATCTCTACCAGCAAAGGTAAAGAGAAACTTGCAATTCTTTTCCTGAAATAAAATCCACCATACTCTTTTTCCCTTCCACGAATTTTTTAAAACAGAGATAAATTATAATGTTTGAATTAAACTGTATGTGCCTATGGAAATAATATTTATAAGCGTTGTGGTAGGCCAAACACTAAACAGAAGTTCACATTAAGTAAGGTACTTGTCCCTGTAGAAACAGAACATTGTTCCACTTGTTTGCTTAGAGAACCTGTCTCCTTCACTTTAATTTTACAGTGAAAATAACGCTTGTAATAGTAAAAATGCAGTGGTTGATCAGATTCTAAACTCAAAATCTGTTTCTAGAGATGAAACTTTTCAGCAGAGGAAAAGGAACATATCAAACCACAGTTTAAGTACTAAAAAAGCAGTTAACTATGAAGAATAAAGGAGAAAGTAGGGAAAAACCCCACAGAATGTGTGTGGGATAAGAAATGAAACCACAAAAAGTCTTAATACACCAGTGCATGCAAACAGACATAGGCTGTGGCATGGCCAGACTTATACAGGACACAGGCACAGCTCTGAAGTTTAGGTCTGATCATATTTTTAAAGCATTTGCTTTAAAATCTTTCCTCTTCTCTGCCTCATCCCATTCTGTCTCCTGCTGGAATCAGAAGAAAAGGAGACGCTGGTACAGCCAGGACAGTGTCCTTCAGTGTTTGGGCACTGCTCTTTTCTGCTTCAAAGGCAGCTGCAATCTCCCCCGCCTTTGTTTTGCTTTATCAGTAGTGGAGGAGTTCACATCCTCCAACACACTCAGTAACAGAGAGCTTGTCCTTCCTCTCGGGCCGCTGCCGTATTATCAGAACTGTGAGAGAAGGCCTTCAAAACGCTTGTCCAGCACTTTCATTTGTTGTGCCCTAATGTGGCTGTTCTAGTCGCTGAATATGTAGATTTAGAAGTAAGTTTTTAAAGCAGTGCTCGGGTGGTATGCGTGTTAATCCCATTATCTGATAAACGGATTTGTGAACACACCTTCCACCATCCTGCATTAATAACTATCCCTCAGTGTCACTAGGAAATGTAATTTAAATGCTTGTGAGAAGTTGATGGACCATATGTTCAAAACCGCAGAATTAAACAGAACAAGTTTATGGGAAGTTGCAAAATTGTCGAGATCTTATCCCTCGCTCTCTCCTACCAGCTCCCCATCCTTCAGAGTGATCAATTAGACTTGCTGCTGATTTCCTGTCCATTTTTGAAAGTGCTGCCACATGCAACTTGTCTTCCCCAAAGAGCACTGAAAGCTGAGCACTCTGACACAAGACCTGACCACTCCTGGGACTCAGGGAATTTAGATTCTCCTCCAAAGCCACACACTGGCTTCCTACACCCGAGGAAGCCATTCATTCTTTATCTTTTTCTGAAACACAACAAATCCTATAATATGGGGGGTTCAAATTCACGTTTTTACTTTAATATCCCTGCACGTTACCAGTATTTTTCCATGACATCACTGTGAAGGATGGCAAAGAAAAACTTTTGGGGACCAGGCAACCAAAGCAATTGATACTGAAATCAAACATTTTGCATCCAGGTCATCAGTCCAAACTCAGTACAGTGTGCCAGCAACTCAGACTATTGGTTTTCATTTGTCTGTACTGAGTGGATATGGAGACTGGACTTCCATTCGCCTTATCAAGAGATATTTTCAGGGAAGAGACACTTATCTATGTCCTCTGAATATTTATTATCAGTGCTATAGATTATTTCAGTGAAAAGCAATGATGCCATACACTGCAGCGTTACAACAAAAGGATCCTACACCATCAACTCAAGGACTCAATGACAACGTACACAAGTTGCTGGGGACAGGCTGGAGTACAAACGTGCTGACTGTTCCACCTCACCACATCGACAGCCATGGTGCACAGGAGAGGCTTGAGTAGCATCCACTGGCAAAGCAGGGGCTTAGGTAAGCAAAGGTCACAGGCCAGAGATAACCACCTCTGATAACCATGAGTTCCAAAGACTCATCGTTGACATTTACTCTCCAACATCCTCTCCTACTTCACCAGAGAAGTCAGCACAGTCTGCCCGTGGGGTCAAGAAGGGGGAGAGAGAGAGAGAGAGAGACCATATAGTGCTCCAAATGCCCAAGGTGCAGCCACCTCCGTAAGTGGGGAGAGGGAAGGTGAAGCAGGCAAGTCGTACACTCAGCACTCAAGATGTGAGAGTCCTATGGTGTGTCCTTGTAGTGACAGGGCAAGTCACACCCAGTGGAGAGAGAAGGCTATTCTTTCCCTTCCGTCCATCTTTTGCTTCTGATCAGTAAAAGAGGCCATCTCCACAGATAAATACTCGGGTCCTGAGGTCTCCCATTGCCCTTGGCTGGAGCCATACAGTAACAGCACATTTGTTTTTGTAATCCAGTTGAACAAAGAAGGAAAAAGCCATTTCAAGTCTCAGCAGTCCCAGCTCTAAGAGTGCAGCACTAAAGAGGCACTTGCTTTCCAAATCAAGCAGGAGAACCAGCTCAGCTGGGGGGCTCAAGTCCAGACTTGCAGCCACCAAAGGAGTCCAGAGTGTTGTAAATGAAGGACCGGCTGATGCTCCCAGGCGGGAGTTGGGAGCGCTGGCATCTGTCTCCATTTCGAACTGAGACTTCATTTTGAGATTCCTGTCAACACTGCTGACAAAGGGGGTTTCTGTGAGCAGTTCCACGGGGGTCGGGAGCTGTGCTGGGGGACGGCGCAGCCCCGGGAGCCGCAGCCGTGCACTGCCCGCCGCGGTCGCTAAAGGGAGCTCCAGGCTCAGAGCTCGGCTCTGCCTCCCGCTTCAGATGGCACCGAGCCCGTTCGCTTTCCTCCTGCGGTAACCGGGTGCTGAGAATTACTGGGGGCATTTACAGGGACGTTTGAGAAATGTAAATCTGCTCCGTCACTTTAGGTTTGCAATACAGCAGCTACAAACTCTTTGGGGAACTGGGCACACCTGGAGTAAGCGTGAGGCTTATACAGCGTTTCACTGGGTATCTTCAAGATATATTGCATTTTAGAGCTGAACACTGCTATAGATACAAAAAGTACTTGCAGCCTAAGCTTGTCAATAGAGACAATAAACTCCCAGTCCTACTCATGTCTTTCTGAAGGCTAAGATTTTAAAAACACAGCTATGCATCCATCACATACAGTGACACAACAGAGACACATCTGAAATAAAGTACATCTCTACTGATAGTGTGAGCAGTTTTGAAAGGGTGATATATAACACTGGAATATTTTAGAGTCACACATTACCCTTTCACAGAAAAGCACAAAGCAGTTTTGGATGCCTGTGGCATTGTCACTGCAATCAGTGCCTCTTAGTGCCAATACATTGCAACAGGTAAGCAGAGTAGTTCAGCAGAAACACTCCTGGACTCTTGTGACCAACAAAACATCACCACAAAAAAAACCACCAACAAACCAACCAAACAAAAAACCTCCAAAACCAACCAACCAGTCCAACCAACCTAATTGGTTTGCAACAGCAGTGTGATTTAAAAACCAAGCAGCTAAACTCCCCAGGGAACGGCATCTGCTGCGTGGCAAGCACAGCCTCGTAATTCAAGTGTCCCTGAGGAAAAAAATCAAAACCTGTAAGGACTTCCAGAAGTGGAGTGCTGGTTGGGAAGGTCTACTCCCAGGGCTGGGGACTAGGCAGGAGGGTATTTCTCATTTTGTTTAAGTGTTTCTCGCAGGTGATGGAGCTATAGAAGCAGCTACTCTCCTGGTATGAGCAGTGATACCCTTCCCAATTTTGCTGGCCCTCCTCAGGGAGCTCTGATTAGCCAGTTTTGTTCAGTCACTGCTGGAGTCAACTGTTTGTTAATAAGTGAAATACCTTGTTTTCTACATTCTCTTCCTATAAAAAATAAAAATCTGTGGACTTCTTTGTGGAACTGGTTAGAAACAGGTGACCTTCAAGTACTTATGGCATGTTCTTTGTCTTAAAGAGAGTCACGAGTCAATAATATTACCATTATTCAGTTAATGCAAAGCAGTACATATGGTGCAGAAAGCAGCAGGGACAAGCAGGCAGTCTCAGAAAGAGTTGAGAAATGTTTGAGAGGAAGGAAATTCCCACCACCAGTCCGTCTGTCATACCAAGCCTGTGCTTGTATAGATGCAAAGTTGTTGGTATTCCAGACAAGTCATGATTCACTTGCTTATAATTATGGCAGGCATTTACAGGAAAAAAGGGGGTTTGTTTTTCTTAAGGGTTATATAGGAGCTCTGGCTCCTCACCTGAGCAGCCCTGCTGCAACTACAATGAAGATAAGGGACAATTTCTAGCCCAACTTTGGAAAAAACCCAGCCAACTCCACCCAAGTTGGTGGCCTACAGATTATTCAGCCACCCATTAGGGAGAATAAAATCCTCCAATCAAATCCCGATAAAAAACCCCTAAAATCAGGCACTGCACGTAATAAGACAGTTATCTGCTGCTAACCCTGGCTGACTGCTCTCCACGGGGCATGAGTAGATGTGCCACCAGGAGGGAGGTGGGAAAGAACAAACCTCCTTAGTTCACACAAGTGCAGCAGAGCTCATTATATGCCCTGCTGCCTATTGCTGCGAGAGGTTAGAAATGCTTCTTTATTTCCCCCTGCCCTAATGCACTTGCTGCCTTCCCCATTCTGTTTATTTTGTGCCACCAAAGCAGTGACAATCAGGCATGTGAAGCATTATTCCCTTATTCCCCAGCCTCTTTTCTGAGGTGAGCACAGCCCTGAAAACAGGAGCAACTTCCAAAAAAAAAAAAATTACTGCCACATCAATTTCTATTCAAATCACTTGGCACATTTCTCTAGTTCTTTTGCTAGAGACCAAGGTTCACTTCCAGCTCCCCAGCCTTCAATACCTCGGGACAGTGAGTGCTGGCACAAACTGAAACCTGGTGACCTTCCTTTGAGAATATTAAGTCTTGCTAGAGTTTCTGTGAGGTTAATCGATTCCTCTCAGTCCTCTATTGTGAAATCCTCGGACAGGAAAAAATAAGGAGAGAAAAAGCCAAGGGAGATTTTCATGCAATCCTTACAGCCCCAAGATTGATTCAGTTTGTCTCAGTCTCACCATCCTTGGAAAGCATGCTGCGAAATACTCATATTAGTCCTTAAATTAAAAACCCCAAATACTGAACCTCACTTTTAATTTGCCAAGACCACCCGGTCTGTGCCGTATTTGAAATACTACACAGAAAGGTACGGTGCAACATCATGTCAGTTATCAGAACCATTCCAGCTCCCAAAACTCTGAAGGGGTTTACCTTGTACAGCCTGGCACCCAAAAAGCATCAAGTGCAATTCTGAGTGATTATAGACACATGGAGATTGGTGTGTTAAACACTGGCCCATGGAACCATCCAGGCAACAATGAGCCTAATCAACTTGCCAGTTTCTCTTTCCTCTCTGCCACAGTTGCCAAGACAATTCTGTTGAGTGAGCACTCACAAATGCAGTTTTGTTACTGAAGGGCTCAAACTCCCCATCACTTTGCAGCTCACTGGAACCTCTGTATTTCTCTGTTCCTGATGGGACCCATGGACTGGCCTCCAGACTTTCTTCATGCTCTCTCTCGCTGTGACCTGCACCATGCCTGGGGCAGTGGTAAACCTTTGTCTAATGTGGACATTTCACCTGCTGCAAAATCAAATGCTGCATCAGCTGAAGTGCTGAAGGAGGCAAAGTCCTAATATCCCCTTAGCTCCTCCCTGGGTAAACTGGTCTCCAAAAGGCTGTCCAATCAAAGGCACTGCTCGTGTCAAAGTTTGGCCATGCTTTAGGTTGTGTACAATATTGGGCACATAAATTCTTGAGCTGAGTACACAAAACTGGGCTGAAATGGGGTCACAGCGAGGTGCACCAGTGCCCTCAGGGCCCCAACATATACAGAGGTGTGGAACAAAAGGCATCATCAAATACAGCAGATCTGACCAAAAGGATTTTTCTGCTCCCAAAACATCCCCATTCTACTGTCTGCATCTTGCCTTCTGTGATCAGTGCTGCCTTCAATTTGATCAGGATCACTTTATCCCACAGGTCCCCAGCCAAACTGGCCGGCAGCGCCGGCAAGAGAATCCACGTGGGATAACTGGGCAAGTACTGCTGGCACAGGCCAGCTTCACACAGCACTCAAATCCCTAAATAGCAACATGAATAAAAATAGTCCAATTTGGATATCAAAAAACCAAAATGAGGTAGGAATATATTTAAATTGAGAGGTAGTTTCTAAAATGCAGAGCGATTCTTAATTATTTGCCACTGTTCATGAGGTTTTACTGAGATACTACTTCATCTCATCATTTTCAACCCTCCGAAATGCTACACAAATGTCACGTGAGTAACTGACATTTTGAGAACCGATCTTTCCATTTGTTCAGTTTAAAAGAATCTTAATTTTTCTTCTAGGCTACAGATACTGATTGAGAGTGCTACATAATCTTTGGATTCATTTGTCCAACAAACATCTAATTAATTAATAATTGATAATTAAAATGACCTCCTTTTGACTGATACCTGATCTCAGAAAGGTTCAAAAGAAACTTAACACACATTGTGTCATGTTCCAGCATAACCCACTACAGGTATGTTATCATGTTATGCCACATCTGGTTTCCAGAGAACAAAATGAACCGCGGAACAAATTAAAGGAAGAACCAGTTGTACTTGTATCAGATCTAACCAGTTCAAATGTCTGGCAATTACAGGAGCAGGTGAACTTGTAACAGGTTAGCATCATTAACCCCAGAAATGGCATTATTTGTGGATATGTCCAAGCAGGGATATCTGATAACACCATATTATCTGTGCAATCACTTCTGTACTTAGGTGCTAGAAGAACCCTCTTAAGAGAAAATCTAAAATCTCAGCTAAACTGACAAAAAGGAAAAGTATTCCTCATGTTTGAATCGGAGGTGTGCAAATCATGAGTGAAATGAATGAACTGGCCATCCTACACCTCCCTGATTTTCTTTAGCAGCTCCATATCTTACATGGGATCTGCAGACTGACCCACACCTCCTCTGCTATACTTCCTGGTCACTGTGTGATGAGGGAAAAAGGTTCAGGCTCCCAGGTGCCTAAGATAAAATATCACCATGAAAATCTCAGTTCTCCAACCACACTGAATACTGCTGTTCAGGGAAAGCTGAAAACTGCCCCCATCCCCTGGGCAGTCCAAACCTCAGACAGGGAAAACAGTATGCTGCAAAGGAGCAGAGTACTCAGCTCTCATTTGCCTTTTCTAGGTGTTTCCTCTCTCAGTAGCATCTACCAATGCACAGCCCTGACTTTACTCTTAAAATTAATTAAAATACAGAAATAGCATTTACGTCTCTCTTCATGGATGCTTTGCCAATTTGAGGAGGAAAAGCATTTTGTGGGAACAGTAGTGTCAGCTATGGAGTTGGAGTCCTGCCCTCCTTACAGTAGCACACTTGAGGGACATTTCCATTGAATAGGTTGAATGGTGAAAACAAAAATAAACATTTACCTTTATTTTATGCTAAGGCTAAGTAGGTGCTTTTTTTAAAAAAAAAAAAAAAGAAACAATAGTGAACCAAGGAGTTTAGGTGCAGAAAATCTATGGAATTGTAATAAGTGGTGGGTCTCCTCCCAATGAGATATTGGTTTTCAGTATATAATTAATAACAAGAAAACTGTATCCTGACTTTGGGGTCTGCATCAGCATCCTGGAACAAAAAGGGCCATAAATTAGCATCAATTATGTATTAAAGTTCCAATTAACCTGGCTGACACTGATATACTTTAACAAGGTACACTTAGACAAAAGAAGCAACTCTCTAATTACTTGGAACGGGACCTCATGACCCATTCTGCTCTTTTATCCCAATGCCAACCTAATGAGGAAGGAAGTGAGAGATAGGAAACTGCATAAGGCAAGGCTGTAGCACCCCAAGATGCCCCTTGGAAAATGCTTTTACCTTTGTAAAGCTGCCAGTTGTTAATACTTTCTTGTTCTCAGTGACTTTTAACTGTTTTCAGAAAAAGTGGTTTTGAGGCTGAAATTGCTAATGTTCATTTTAATGTGGAGATCTGCCATCTAATGAGGGTCCTGATCACCTGTTCCTGCCCTGTGACACACCACATATACAGTATTTGTGATGAGGCACCCAGGGTTCCTGTACACAGATTGAAAGGATGCTCCTTGAAGTATTTTAGTCTAGGCAAGAGAGACAATCACAATTAATTTTACACCCTAACCAGAACAGTTGGGTTAAGCGTATTTTTCAGCACTGAAAGGACCTTTTCCAGCACCTGTGCAAAGACCAAGAAGAGAAGGTAGACCTGTATAAAACTTGTGCTGCCTGTAGGGAGAGCAACATCAAGGGGAGGATTGAGGACAGAGTCAGGAAGGTATATATAGAGCATCTAGTAAGGCACATCATTTTTCTTCCTTTTTATGTTTGCTGAAATCAGATAACCCTGGATACCATAACCAGGGGCATCTCCTCTCCCTTAAAAAACAACAGGTAATTTAGAGAGTGTACAGCCAGGCAGTTTGCTTTTGTTCAGTTCTGTTCAGTGCTCAACTCTTCTACCTCAGATTGACCAACCAGACTTTGAACATATGCAATTATACAAAGGGCAGAGGGGGCTGGTTTTTTTGGTGGTGTGGTTTTTTAAATCACTTAAACGTGTTGTACTTTACTGTCAAATAATAGTTCTCCAGAGCAAGGCAACTCCTGTAATGAGAACTGCAGAAGAACTAACTTGTCCTTGAAGTACAGTCCTTTCTCAGTGCTAATTCTTTCTCTGTCATGTTATCAGCATTGTGAATAGTTCTAAATTAATGATGATGCTGATCCCTTTTTTATGGTTTTCCAGTGCAATACAGTTGGAGTCTTGGCTTTCACAGTTGATCTCCCACTAGCCATACAAGTCTGACTTCTGTCCTTTCGGAGAAGAGGTGTTGGTGGAATCCATCAGAGGCACCTCTTAATTGTAGTCACAGTCTTCAAAACTCGGAGGAAAGTAAACTCGTCACTGAGATTTCAGCTGGATGACTCCTGCAGTGAGTGCTTTCCTGGGTCCTTGCAGTCAAAGGTTATCTTTCACATAAGCCATGTCAAAATTTAAACTTAAACACATTGGGTCATGTTCTTCCCTAGATGGAATTTCTGTGCAGAGGGAGGGAGATTTTCTGTAGTACTGCCAAAACACACAGTGCTGGAAGAGAAGCTCAGCAGCTCAAGGCCTGGAATTGTGACTCCCTTTCCAAGAGAGAGGTGTTGGATGTAATGTGCTCCATTAGCAAAAGCAGTTAGAAGACAATTGCCCAAATTACAGCTTCTACAGTAAGATTTTCAGGATTCCTTTGGTTTAGTTGGGAATTTTGTCTTTACCATTTTCCCCATATCTTTGAGTCATTCTTACAAAGCCAGCTGAGAATGAAGACAGAAATGTAAAAGAAATGCTTTAGTTGCTAAAAGGGTCAGAGTCAGGTCACCTTCAAGATTTGAACAGTTCATCGATGTCCCAAGCTAAGGCTGCCACATGCATTATCCTCCTCCCCTGTATTTTCTGCAGGAATATGTCTGGATCATTCAAGTAGTTTGTGAAGATTGAAAAAGAAGCTATACAATCAATTTTGGCCTTTTGTGACATCGCCAGTGACTTCAGTAAGCCCTTGTGGAAAAAGACATACCCATAGTTCATACGTGATGCATAGCCCTTGATCCATCTCCATTTAAACCAAGGTCTAGTTTAAACATCTGTGGGAATTGAATCAGACCGACAGACTATTATATGTGCACCATAGGGGACTCGCTTATAAGTCTCTTGTGACAAACATGCTACTTATACAGTATCCCATTCAGATAAGTGACCTACTTATTGGTTGCATGTTGTAAGCTGTTTTGATGAGAGCAATGTGATCCTTGCTGTTCTGCTTTGAGTAAACTTTAGCCTTTGGGTATAAGAGGAAAATTTGACATCCATGTAATAGAAGACAGCCATATGCATTCAGAGTGGGGATTTTCAAAACCACTCATAACTGCAGAAAGGAGGAAGAATAAATTCACAAAGCCTTGATTCTCACAGGAACACAGTCACTTAGTAAATATCGAGGTGGCTTTATTCTCTATCACACTGGAATGGGCCTAGTCTTTTTGGGGAAATAGGACAATTATTTGGTATTGCTTGGCTGCAGGTGCACAGGAACATTAAGGAGAACTTCCATCTCTATTTCTACCATTTGAACGAAAAAAATCTGATTTTAGTAGAATATCACTAATGTGAAAAGAGGGTAAATGACAGGGCTTCAACTTTTTTTGGCAGTTTATGCTATTGATTAAATAAATCCATCATCTTTCTCTTCGAGACTTTGCTTAAAAGTGAACAGATGTAAAATCCACCATAGCATATCCAAAGAAAAACATCCTTCTAAAATGACACAGAGAAGTGAAAAAAAGTGTTCTCCTTGAGATCTTATCTCTTTCCCTTGCAGCTTTAGCTCTCCATCATTTTATTCAAAGCAAAGTATCATCAGGCCCCAGTAAGAGCTATCCTTATCAGCCAGGGCTGCCGTGGCACACGTGGCCCTGCACAGTATAAATACACACACCCCCTGGTTCCCAGTTCAGATGACTCCGTCCACTGGTGAGTAGCTTGTGAAAGCCCTTCAAATCTCTTCACTGAGCCAAGGGTGACAGTTTGCTCAATCTTTTGTACCTCCTCTGACCCCGCCTCGTTCAAAGGAAAGCTTTTTTTTTCTTTCCTAATTCCTCCCAGTCCCTCTTTTAGAGGAATGAGAGGAAAATTTAAGTGCTCTGCTTTGACACTCAGCTTGCTGCTTGCGTGCAGTCAGGCCAGCTGCCTCCCCAGATCTCCACTGCATTGTCAATACGTTCCTCTTGTGCCAAGACAAAATTTATAAATAGATTTGCCCAGTCAGTAAGCCCTTTCTCTTTAGAAAGACAGGGATTCAGGCAAAAAGAGGATTATTGATAACATGCAACATCTTTATTATAGCAGAGACTGCTACTGCTACTATAGTTAAGGACCTGTCAGCATTTCCATTGTAAGATTTTTTTTTTGTGCAAGGGTTTAACTTGGCAGTAAAAATTTAAATATACTTGAAGCTGGACTTTTTCTTGCAAGAATTCAGCAAGAGTGTAGGCACAAGGCTCTCTCCTCTCTCTCTTCTTAATTGAGTGAATTCAATGAGTTTTAGAACTTCTCATGTGAATATGTTTCTCCTGTTTTCTGAGCAGTGATGGGTAACACCTGACCCACCATTAGTATAGAGCAGAGAGAAGACCACAGGGCAAACAGAGGGCCAAATCCTGCTCTCGTTTGTAATTGTGCTTGAATGACATTTGGCCATTATAGGAACACAGTTTTGGCCAACTTCCCATATTTTCCTCTACCAAAAAAAAAAAAAAAAAAAAAAAAAAAAACAACCAAAAAAAAACAACAAACAACAAACAAAAAAAAAAACAACAACCAAAACAAAAAAACCAAAAAAAAAAACCAAAAAACAACAAAAACAAAACAAAAACCCAAAACAAACAGAGAGGGAGATGCTAAAAAACGTCCTTTCACAATCATCTAATTTAGGTAGTTAATTTTCCTTGCAATGCATGCTAGTAGGACAGCATAATCTGCCAATTGATGTATGTGTCTTGGGAGTCACCAGCCCCACCTCTTTCTCCTTGTAGTCTGTGCCTCTCTTCAGCCTCTGGCAAATTGCTTAATTTCTGCTCTGTCTCAATTTCAGGATTCAGGATGGAAAACAGTAAAACTCACGCAAATGGTTTTGCACACAGAATTCATTCTGCTGCAGCTCAAGCACTTTCTGGCAGGAAATAATCCAGCTCCCATTGACTTCAGCAGTGATTAGCCCAAGTGCAAAGCCACGGCTTGTTATTGCAAAGTTGCTGGCACCCATAGATTTGTGTAACTTCAAGGAGTCTCAGCAGTCTTGAAGACAGGACTGCTAAAATATTGCAGTGGAGCACACATGAGTTTCATCAAACTAAGGCCATCTTTGCTTTCAACCACGCTCACACACACATGGAAGTAAATAGCAATGTGTGTGAATGAATTTTCTCCTCTTCTTCAGGTTTAAAAAAGAAGAAGAAAGTATTCATGCATTTCATGGTTTGCACTTTTTTTTGGGGGGGAGGAGGGGAAAAGAAGGGTACATTGAAATTCAGCCACTGAGTTTTGCTAAGGGCAGTAAATTGAGGACCAGGGGTCTGTGCAGAGGAATGGTAGATGTATTCTCCTCTGCCATGCTTCTCAGTGGGATGCTGCATGGCTTTCAGACAACCAACACAGAAGAACATTTTGCTTTCAGGATCTGAATAACTTTACTCTCACAGCCTGAAGTTAAACCCTTAATATGAGGAGAACATGGGCCTTTAAGTCCAGTGTAAGTGACAGAAAGTCCTTTACACACATGGCACAAAGCATTCTTTCGCTTGTTTCTCTCAACATTTGTATTTGCGGTCAACTGAGTAGTATCTTTTGTGTGCTCATCCTACAAAAGAATAATGCTTGTCTGTTTTGTCTGTTGACAAGATCTTCAAATCCTACTGCTCCTCTGACACATTAAAACAGTACATTTCTGTATAGTTTTATTTTTATGATATGAGGATTTAGCTAAGACTTTGACACCATGGAAACAAGACACAGGACATGATCCTGTTCTATCTAAATATATCCCCCGACTTTCAATCACACTTGCCTCTTTTATATTTCATGAAAACTGCTCTTTACTTTCCTCCATCTATGCAACTTTTTTGGCCAGCAGGATCACCTCGGGCCCATCCCTTAGCTTTCATCACCAGCTATTACCACTTGAAGGGAGAATTGCATGCACTGAGTGGAGGGGAGGCAATGCAAGAAAACAGGCCTTAAGAAACTGGATGTAGCATATCACTGGGGCAATTCTCAAGGAAATTAAATGTTAAATGGAAAGCAACTTTTTTTAAATCCTCCTGTGTGCCAAATGCAACTTTAATTAAGCAAAGCAGATCAGCTTTTTCCTTATGCTGTAAAAAGAAAGGACTGTCCATTTCTTAAACCATCATTTCCACTATAGATCTTTGGCATTTTTTATTACTGTTTTTGGCATTAGTTTTTATGGCTTGTTATAGCTTGCAATCATAACACATTTGCACTTCTTATCTACAGGGCTTCAACATTACCAGTATTTTTTTTTAAGCCACCAAAATATCCCTTTGTTGTAGTTCACACAGATCCTGCTTGAGTAAAGGAGGTGGGAGAGACAAGTCTGAAATGCAATTTGATGAAAACAAATTTCCCATTTCATTGTGGATTCAGATAGCTGCACTTCTGGAGACAAAAAAAGCTATCTATACCTGTCTCTTAAAATCAGCTTCCAGGGCTGATGGGGGTTTTCCTACCACTGGAGAAAGGGGACACAATATTGAGGCCAGAGTCAGGAAACAATGTAGTTATCAGGTAGCACTGGTGCAGATGTGCGCTCAGAGAGTCCTCAGCTTGGAAGATAGAGCTGGCTCTCCATTCCAGTCCACCAGACACAGCAAAAAGCCCTAGGAAGGCCAAAAAAATTCCCCTCCAAACAAAATTCAGTATTTTCCCCACCACGGGCTGACTGGCTACTTTTAAACAGCTTATTTTAAGTCCCAGGATGTGTTATTCTGCCTGCACAAGACAACTGAGCTGATAGCTGAACGAAGCAGGCAAGACACGCAGAAGGAGTTGGAACAAATGTCCTGAATTTTTGAACCTCTCTGTTTTGCCAGTGACCCATACAGTGAGGAGCTATGTCAGCTAATCACTTAGCTAGTCACTGCTGACAGACAAATACCTTGTGGTGACACCTGATGGAGTTGTTACAAAGCACCAACCTTTTGGGGGCTCGCACGCTTTGAGCTGCAGGTTGTGCACAGGGGCACAGCACAGCCCCAACAAGTGCTCAACAACACACATGCAAACCCAGAAGTGTTCAGACAAATTTCTTAAAGAGAAAGCATTTGTGTTTACTTGGGCATTTTTATTTTAAACCATTGATGATAATTAACTGATGAATAATATCAGTCATCAAAAGCAATAGCCTGTTTTCAAGGAGCATGCAACAATAGCTTGCTGCTTTTGTGGCTTTAATTGTAAAAGCAAATAATTACATCCTTTTTGAGTCTTGAAGAGAATTGCTTTCAATTGTAAACAGAAACTAGGAAAGAAAATTCTCTAGCACAGTACCCATTTTTAAATGGACACTTTTCCTAAAAAAGCTTGTAACGGCTGTGTTTCAGGTGCATATTCAAGGAGTAATTACTGATATGGACGGTACCCAGACAATCAGATGAGACTCTGCTCACCATCAGGGTGTCTTGACCCATGGATTGATTTGGCTCACATCCTTTTTCCTTTTTTTTTGAAATCCTTACAAGGCTCCACATGCAGTGGAGGAATGCAGATGACCTCGGGACTGAGTCAGTTCCTCTATCATTACTTTACAAATCACTGCAATGGCTGGTTCATTTTTCTTCTTTCCAGTTTCCCTCCCAGCATCTGACAAATCTTATAGTCTTTGTGCACAATGAAATAGGAACTCATTGCAAGTTCTGGATGCAAAGCATAGAGGAAGGCAAATTGTGAATGCAGCTCTGTTTGCCTCATCAATCTTTTATATTCTGATGGGTTCTGGTGCCTGCGAATGATCTCTGTATAAGCAGCCCAAACAAAACAGGTCACAAAGGACCATCAAACAAATAAACCTAATTACTGATACCTTCCACCTGACACACTCAGGGTTTTTATATCAACTTCCTTCTACACCAACTGCTCTGGAGTCTGACCCAATCTACCCCAAAGGGGGAACAGAACCAGATTTAACTAGACTAGAGTTGGATGGAGCTTTGCAAACAAGTGATAGCCCATTCAGTCAACAATGTTTGGTCTCAAAACTCAAGTGCTCTAAAAGCCCATTTTTAGCTGCTCGCACAGGAACAGGCTTGCCAACCTGTATGTGAGGTATGAAGTGCATGTGTTATATGGAACTAGACCAAAAGTCCCTTTCACATCAGCAATCTTAAGCACTCAGCACTGAGTATTGTTGCTTTGAATGCTTCCAGCTCCTGAAGCAATTCCAGGCAGACATGCTGACAAAAGAATAATTTTATCAGCATATGGCTGATCATAGCATCCAATTCCACCAGTATGAAATGGCCCCGTAGCGCACACTAGCATTTCTGCATACAAATGGAACAGATGCTGCAGAGATCGATGTAATAACAGTTTAATTAATTTTAGTGTCAAAGTCAAATGCTTCCTTATTTCCAGTTGACACGTCCCTAATTTCATGGTTGGCTCTATAAATTTTGGAAACAGGAGAAGAAATTTGATTCCAGAGTTAAATACTGCAGAAAGGCCTGATGAAATGCAAGAGAAGCCCTTCTCCCTGATCTTTATAATCTTGAAGCCATGTTATTTTCCATTGTCCACACTTTGTTATGAGTGTTTTACACTTACAGTTTCATTTTCACAAAGCAGACCCCTTACTCTGAGCAGTCCCCTCGCATAAAAGCGTAGTAGCATCCTGGAGCTCCAACTGTAGATGCCATACTGGGCTAGGAGTCGAGACACTTGGCTCTAGCCCTCACTTTGCAAGTGAAGTTTTCTGTCAGGAAAAGGTACACCCATTGGACCTCCCGAAAATCTATTTACCACTAAAAACCTCATTGTATTAGAGTAAGATCTTTTATCCCTCAGCACTGTGGGATAACTTTATCCCAGCTGTCAACATTGTACAGCTCCTATCCCAAAATGCTAATGGTGTTCAGCAGATGAGCTGGAGAGGCGGTGGAGGAGAGGAAACATATGGCCTTGGATGAATTATTTTATATTTCAAGTCACTGATAGCACCAAACACTATCCGTGTATTACAGTAGTGGGAGGGCTGCACATCCTGCATCTCCTATTAGAGTTCAGCTCTTTAGTTCCAGGTAACAGACAGGGGAAAAACAGCACAGTAAACTCAAATACATTCAACCAGGAAATATTGTACCCTGACTTCTGGTCAGGGGAAGTGAAGCAACCTATCAGTAAAACAGTCCTAGGAGTTATTGACATAGTTGTGGTCTGCAGAACGTTCGGATTGTCACAACAGCGAGAGGCAGAGGGTGGTGAGCGATCGCCTGCTGCACAAAGTGTTATTATGCCAAGATGTGTTCAGCAAATGTTTATTCCACAGGCAGGAACTACTAGTGCCTGTAGTGGTCACTTAGGCCTGAAACCCAAGATTTCAGTGATTTTGTCTGAATGCATTTGCCGAGCACTGGGTGACATTCACCAACACAGGCAGCTTCTCAGGTTTCAGCAGGAACTAATCTACCGTCCTCCTGCATCTATCACTTCCAATGACCCACACCAAAGAGCATCATGCACACCCCGCCTGCTCTGACACTCAGTGGGGTATCACCTCACAATTAGGACTCTGCATCCCAATGTATTTCATTAGCAAGAGGAGACGGTGGCCAGGACTCTGCACACGTTGTCAAACAGAGTGCCCAGATCACAGCAGGCAGCACCACAGAAACCCCCACCTCTCCACCAGCCTCCTCCTTAAAACAAAGGCATGTTGAGGGGAGAAGTGATGGGGATGGGAAGGAGGGAAACCTTAGCAATGCTTAAGCAAACACATTTGGAATGAGGCTTAGGTTACTACACATGTCAAGGGGATTTTTTTCCTCCCCCTTCTCCTCCTCATGTTGGCAAACTGTTGATGACCACAGGCATGGAGGCCTCTCAACAGGGGACCAGCAGAGACCAGAGGTAAAAGAACCATGAGGTTCGTTTTGCAAAGGAAAGCATCTGAAAAGGCACATCCTCTGGGTGCTTTTGTTTGAGGGCTATGCTTGACTAACAAATCCTGTTGCACTAAGATTGCAGGCTGCAGATATCCTAACAAAAACAAACCCAGAGTACTGCTTTTACATCCAAATGATTTCAGGGAAGAGCTGTTAACAGCAGGATGACAAACACCACAGTCCTTGAGCTCATGTGTGCAAATCTGAAACAACTCCTTGCGTTAGGATATCAGAGAAAAATCCTACAAATCAAACACAGTAATACCAAGTGCTTGTATAGCATGTTTTACCTGCAGCTCTTGGAGCGATTACAAAGAGAAATGAAGAAGAAAGGCTCATTACCACCATTTCACAGATAAGGAAACTGTGGCACAGAAAGGAAGTGATTTGTCCTGCAGCCCAGTGGAAGAACAGGGCAGTCAAGTCAAGCCTCTTAAGTCCCAGTCCGATGCCCTCTCCCCTGAACTATTGTAGCAGACTCTGACCCTGCAGGAACTTCACATTTGTCATTATGCTTTACACCTTGATCATGAGGCTGGGTGTCTTCAAAGCACTGCCCTCAGCTCCTTGGCCAGGAGAGGAAAAAGCTCCCATGTACCTAATCAAATATAATTGCCATTCCTGGAGAAAAGAGATTCCTTCTCAACTCCTCTGGATGATAATTCACCCTGTGTTCAGGTGTAAATGTAATGCTATATGTAAGCCAAGATAAAAGTAACTTCTCTGACCACTTTTAACTCAACATCCCTTATGCAGTAAATTTCATACACAGCTATTGAAATAGTACCAGGAATTGGTTGTAATTTTGTTTTCTGTTAATATAATTTCATACAGCAGTTTTAGAGTATTCTCACTAAAATGTAGGCTGCAGGGAAAGCTTGTTTAACAATAAAAGCCTATCACCTTTAAACATACAGATAGCAGAGGATTAGTTTAACTACTGAACTTCAACTGGGGGACCAGTTTCCAAGAAGGCACTGGCCCAGCATAGATCCTGCATCATTCAAGGCTCAGGAACAGCACTTTACTTGCTACAGCAGCAGTTGTGTCGCATGGGAACAGAGAAATAGCCAGGACAGGAATATGGGTCAAAATCAGCACTTAAAAGTTAACCTGGAAAGCAGTAAATCACCAGTGGAGATTCCAGAATGTGAGCACAGCACTTGAAAAAAAGGACTCTGCTTAGCAAGTCATCTGCAGAGTGTCTCTCCCACGGTCAGTGGTGTGGGTTTAGGATGTGCACATGAATACAATCTCCTGAGACAGATGAGAGCATCCTGGTGGGTAGACAGCAGGTTTCTTCCCTGTGTTGCTTCCAAAAGGTCATTACTGTGACCAAGTCAGACAGTTAAATTGTCAAACATGAACAGCTAACAAACAGGGCCAGGGAGGAAGGGATGTTTTCCCTTAGGTGCCTTGTGTAAACTTACAGCCTGCTACACTCTAAAGGCGGCCATAGGTGACTTGTAATCCAGGCCAAAAGCAGAAAATCACAGGATTAAAAGTGGGTGGTCAGATCATTCATTTGACTTGTAGGGGAATAAAACCCCACGATATCTGCTCATAGACGACAAGCAGTTTTGCAGGGAACAAAGAAATCTCTCTCACAGACAAAATTGGTCTGCCAGGAACTGAGCCCATCTAGCTCCTCACCTCCCCACCACCCTCCCCATATCTTCCCCTCTAAAAGGATCTTTTCTGGGATTCAGGGAATGCGTGTTTATAAAATAGTTCCATTCAATTAGGGCACAGAGTACAGCAGCTTTATATCAGAGGCAACCCAGAGCGAGAGCTCTGTGGAAGTGCAGGTACATGGTAATGATGACAACCCTGCACTGGTTGTAGTGTCATCACCTCTTATTCTTAATCAAAAGGCTTCCAATCCCTTCTCGACGTGTGCACTCGGAAATGAAGGGACTGCTGGAGAATCATTTGAATGTGGCAGCCCTAGATAATGATGAAACGAATAAAAGGCTGACTTTTTTGTTTAGGTTTGAGGAAGAATTCAGGATTCCTCTCGTGAAAAGGCAGCAGTTTAATAGCAGTGAGGCAGAAGGGCTTCTCGTTATCCACAGAGGCTGCTGTCGGCGCAGCACTAATGGCCATGGCACGGGCTTCCCCAGAACGCTCCCTGCGCCGCGGCACCCTGAGGAGGCCGTGTGCCAGCAGGGTGAGTGGAGACTGCTCCAAGAGACTTGGCATGGGACTGGGAAACAGCACAGGGCTCAAGTGCACAGGCATTCCCTTGTGGAAGAAGCAGGGACAGTTTTTCTGGGCTGCCCTAAGCAGTGCAAGACACACAAACCCACATCTGGTTGGCCACGTGTGGAGCCTTGGTGTCTCTGCCCCCAACTTCTTCATCCCCTGCTGAGCAGCAGCTGCTTGAGCAAATGTAATGCTGCACACAGTGAAAAGGCCATCTAAAGCATCTATGGGGCCGGAGTTGCTTCCACGAAATAGGATGTGCCTCCTTGGGCAGGCACATAACCTCCCTGAGCCTGGAAGCTGTACCTTCCCGGACACTGCTCTGCAAGACTGATTTTGATGCTGAATTTGGGTGAAAAGAATGGAAAGCAGCTAAGCACTTCGCTTCTCCCTGTAGCTCATCCATATCTCTCAACACAATTTTATTAATATCTCTTGCCGTACGTTTTTGCAGTGTCTTTTATATACTCCAGGAACCAGCCACTATAAGGCATATTATCTTTTGTCTGAGGGAGGTCAAGAGCTGTGCTGTGCTGAATGACCTACTGGATACCTGCTGGTTCCATTTGGGGAATACCAATTGCATGCCAGGCAAGAGCAATAGTAAAGGGTCTTTGTTTGGTTGTTGATTTAAAAGAGCATTGTTTCAGAGAAGGAAGTCGAGTAAGAGTCTTTTTCAGTGACTTAAGGAACACGTGGAAATAATTTTTGCTCGTATTTCATTACTGGCCTCTGTCTAAAAGTGAAGTTTTCACAAAAAAACCAATCTTGATGTTTGCAAAATTGCAACTGTCTTTAGCAATTTGCCCAACACTTCTGAGGCATTCACATTTATCTATACCAGAGCAAAACACACAAACCAAAATTCGAAACAACTTCTGTTTAACACCAGTTAAAGTGATTCTGTTCACTGCAGTAACATTTGCCCCAAATGCAGAGCTGGCAAGGTCAATAGTTTCACTTTTTGTGCTTCAGCTACATTAATATAACAGTTTGCCATTCCTCTCTATTACTATATATGTTCAAAGCTTCATAAGCTATCATGAGCAGCCTGATCTCTGACACACAAGACATGTTAACAACAGCTTTTGCCATTCAGGAAGCCAGCAAGGAAGAGAAGTCAGACCTTTCAATGTATGTTAAGTAACAAATATAAGATCTCCATGATGTCCTACATGATGAAACACCTTACAGCAGGTTAGAAAAGGAAGTATGTGGAATCAATACATTTCTTCTCACAGTTACATAGCTGCATACATCACCACTTTTAACTTCACTGTCTTCAATCCAGCCCACTGTGTCCACAAGTAATATCACAGGGATAAGGCTATAGAAAAGCCAAGGACATTATAAGTGAACAATGTGGTTATTCAGTGCATACATCTAGGGTTAGGGCAAAGTGACCAGCGATACAAAGAGCCCAGAACACTATGATGAGATTTCACTGTATAGCAATACCTGTTAGAATGAACACCTAATAAGAAAAAACAGCAGATAAAAAGAGCTTACAGACAGCACACAAGAACATATGGTTAGTCAAGAAACTAAACGTAGTCAAGCATAAACATGGTTTCAGGATTTCCTATCCCCTAGCCCCCTCACTAAACCATAGCATATGAATTAAGACAGTTGCATTGGGTTATGTGGCAAAGTTTGGTAGTAGGGGACTGGGCTGAAGGGGTGGCTCCTGTGAGAAGAGGCCAGAAGCTGCCTCCATATCAGACAGAGCCAGCTCCAAAACTGACCCAGCACTAACCAAAGCTGAGCCCATCAGCAATGCTGGTGACACCTCTGTGAAAACACATTTAAGAAGGGGTGGTAAACACTGCCCAGCAGCTATGATAGAGAGGAGTGAGGAAAAAGTGCAAAAGAAACAGCCCTGCAGACACCAAGGTCCATGACGAAGGAGGGGGAGGAGGTGCTCCAGAAGTCAGAACAGAGGTTCCCCCACAGCCCATGGAGAAGGCCACGCTGAAGGAATCGTTCCCCTGCAGCCCAAGAAGGACAACATCAGAATAGACACCCACACTGCAGCAGGGGCATGTGCCCTGAAAGAAGCTACAGTCCACGCTGGAACAGTTCTTGAAGAACTGCTGCCACATTGGAACAGTTTCTGAAGGACTGTATCCCACGGGAGGGACCCCGTGCTGGAGCAGTGAAAGAGTTCAGGGAGGAGTGGCAATGACAAAGTGTTATGAGCTGATCACAACCCCTGTCAATGCCAAATGTGGAGAGGGGGTAGCAGAGTTGGAATGAGGGAATGAAATTGAGCCTGGGGACCACATGTGAGGTGGGGAAGGTGTTTTTTTTGTCATTATCCTTCTCTATTTTTTAAATGAACACATGTTAAATTAATTTCCCCCAAAAGCTAATTCTTTCTGGTTTGCTAGTGATGCCCATTGCTCACTAATCTCCCTGTCTTTATCTCAATGCATAAGCTTTTTTTACATCTCGTTTTCTTTCCCTGCCCCAGTGAGGAGAGGGAGCAAGAGAACAGCTTGGTGGGCATCTAGCAGACAGCCCAGGTTATCCCACAGGAACAGCATTGTGCCTACATGATAAAGAACAAAACAAAGCTACACAAATCCCTAGAAAAAGAGGTTTACTCCAGACACGTGCCTTAGATCAAGAAAAGTAAAACCATTGTCAAAAAAAGAAAGAACATATTAGAATTCAAATAGCAACTGTTTGGTTGTGTTTTGTTTTTGGTTTTGTTTTTTTTTTTTTACTGCAAACCCAAGTGAATTAAAGCATGCCATTCAATAATTCTTACCTTTTTAAGAGTTTAAACGCCAGAGTTCTTTTTTTTTGTGTCAAATTACTCCTACATGCTCATTCCCTCCTTTTATAGCCTCACCACCATTCTGATATACAGAATGAGTGACCTCACCTGTGGGTTAACAAGACCAGAACCCTCTTTTTCTATTGGTCTGCTCCTTCGTCAGTCATTTTCAATAGAGCAATTAAAAGGCTCAACCAGCAGACAGCGCTCTCCACCTGATTTGCAGGTAGCTTGGTGAAATGCACAGCAAGGGGTTAGCAGATGAATGTACACATGAACTTCAATCAGCACAAATTGCTGAGGAAACATTTTAGTCTTGGATTATAATAACCATGTTGGATTGAGACTGTTTCCTAATCATTTTAAGCTTCATCAGTCGTAAAAATGTCCATTCACTTGGGCGTGAGTTTTATGAAACCAGCCTATGATCTCATAATAAATCTCTTATAAACTAGTTGAGGATCAGACCTGATTATGGGCACAGGAAAGATTCAGCAAATACAAGACATGAGAAAATAGACTGTATTTTTACTGTGATTTAGTTACTGGATGATTAGCTGGAGAAAAGCCGAGTTGAGAAGGCCATTTTAACCTTACCTGGAAAAGTATCTTTTCCTACAGCAAACACATCAATGCCAATAAAGTATCTGAGTCTTCTCCTATGTTATCTGACCTTATTGGCATTGATGTGCTTGCTGTAGGAAAAGATGTTCTCTAAAGCGTGATGAGATCCTTCTCTTGCAGAGCTGCTGGGTGGATGTATACTCTTACCAGGGTAAATGAGCACCTTGGTTAACTATAAATTAACTGCAGACAGTTCAGCACCCTGCTTAGCTGTAATCCCCTGTTTGTATTACTGTGCTGCTCCAATTGCATGTGCCATTTTGGGTGCTAATGAGTAAAATACAGTGTATTTTACTTAGACTGAATAAACATCTTGTAATTAGTACTAACCCACCTCATTGCAACATTGTGTTCTCCCACAGATGCCAGTAGCTATTGCTGATTGATAATTGCAGGGGCATGTTTTGGCCACAAAACAGCAACTTTACAGCACGGTCCTTATATTCACTTTTGACAAAACCCGTTGCCATCACCGGCCTCTCGTGCAAAGGACACTCCATGGAAGCTCCCTTGGAGACTATCTGGACCCCTGGGGAATGGAAAAATGGAAAAAATAAATCTTTCCAAGGAAGCCTTAAACTGACCGACAAATAATGTTTCTGAGGCATTGAAATGAAAAACTTGGGTGGAATTCAGTGAATTATGCAAGCTTTAAAATATCAGTGTGTCAAAACATCAAATTTATGTAATGCCATGTTCTGCTTCAGAAAATTCCAGTGTGTCTGCTCTAGAGGCAAAATATTTCAAGGCAAAGTACTTAGTGATGTAGAAACCACCAACCAAGGCAATTTGCAAGAACACACAGTGGCAGTTGCTGCTCCCACAGTCCTGGTGTGGGCAGTGCTCCCAGGACGGAGTGAAGCAGTGCCAGCTCCTGGCAGGTGCTTCCCACAAGGTGTTAATCCAAAAGCTCAGTGACAGAATTTTAATATCACTGCTCATCACCACAGCAAAACAGCCACTAGTCTTGTTATAAAATAGGTGTATTTTAAGTGCACTGTCCTATTCTGTTCTGTCCAGGGAAGAGAGTAGGGGTGGACCCGTAGCCAGACGTTGCTCACACCTTGTGGTATCCTTTCTCCAAGGAACTGTTCTTGGCTTTCCCTTATTTCTTTATGAGTGTAGTAAAAATGCTCTGGAGAGGCTCTCGTGTTTTGCAACGTGCATAAGCACAGCTGACACAAAGAGGTGAGTTTCAGACTATTTTAGAGCAGTGATAAAAACCACATTGTGCTTCTATTTGCTTCGGTTTAGATGATATCTGCTGTGCTCACAGATACAGGGAAAAAATCAGAAGGAAACAGGACAGAAATAAAAATCTTCTGAAAAAAAGGTCTGAATTTGGTCCAGAGAATCAAACCCCAATGTGTCAACATAAATTAAGCAGTTCCTCTTCAGAGTATCCATAACCATGTTGCAATAAAGCTGTTGATGACAGACTGAAAAGAAGGTAATTTTGTCACCTTAATTTTCTTCCTATTTAAGTGGGAAGCAGGAATGCTGCAGTGCTGGGAGATGACACCTGCAGGGCTGTGCCATAGCAGTTGAGCCTGAGGAAAGCCTGGCTGCCCTGTATGGGCTGGGAAATCCAAAGCTTGGAGTATTTTCTAAAGAGGCCAGCAGATGGTTCTCAGCTGTGCTCTGAGGCCCAAAGTGGAATAGAATCAGCAGAGGTATACAGCCTGATTTTTATTTATTTATTTATTTATTTAATACATTTATGTCATAATTAAACACAGCAGGGCTGCCACTGATTTTTTTCTTTATGGTGAATTCCTTGCCCCTCAGTTTCAGTTACCCAGTTGTTAGGTCGGGAATGCCTGTTTTTCTGGAAACTCCCCAGGAAACAGTGCTGTCAGCCGTCATAATTTCTATATAGCTCCTGCAATGGGACACATGGCATGAGGGAGGCCAGGGGAGCTGCAGGAGTGAGGTGCCCTCCTGCAGAAGGAGCTGTACACCAGCACCTGGAGCCCCTCACTGCCACCCACCTGCTGCTGCTACTCTGCCATGGAATGTACAGGAACTTTAGCCAGTGAAATGTATGGAGAAGCATCCTTGGCGAAGACAAATGAGCAGTTTTACATGTGAATGGATTTGTGGAGGTACAATGGGTAGAAAGAGTTCTGCATTCCCTGGATGTGTCAGCAAAGGCCTTCTAAGAGCCAGGCAGTGGTGCTGGGAGAGGGGAGTTGGGAGGGAGCAGGCTCCTCTGATTGGGACCCTGGGATGCAGAAGTGGGTTTAGCCTCTAATTCCACTAGAGGGGTCCCATGTGACCTTGAGAAAAGCACATACTCTGAGTTTCTGGGCTGTAAGAATTCCAGATCAAATTGTATATTTTTCTTCCAACTTTCTGCCTTGTCTGTTTAGGTTGTATGCTTTTTTTAGTGGGCAGTTACATGGGGGCCACAGTCTCAGAGGGGACCTTATTGCTTCTGGAATACAAATAACCTTGGAAAGGTTATTCTATGACTGTGTGAATTGCTTTTCCTGCCATTTTGTTTGCAAAGTGCTAGTGGTGTGCAGTAGAAGATTTTCATGCTACTGTGCTTTTATTTTGGACTCAGATCTTATCGCCTGAAAATTCTGCAGCTAATGCTTAGTAGGATGTGATATCCTGCATTTTGCACATCTGTATCATTAGCTGGAGGAGAGACGGAAAAGAACAAAAAAAATCCACCTTTGTGTAACTAAAAACCTCTCAGTGGGGTTTGTTTAGTGTGAAAGAAGGATTAGTAATTTTTAGTGATTAGCAATTTTCTCCCTCAGGTGGCTTTTCTGCATTCCCTTAGAGCTCACGTACACAACCGACCCGGCAAATGGGAAGGCAAAGCTGAGACAGAAGACGTGTTGCAGCAGTGAAAACTCTAGCAGGCAATTAAACCAGATATATTTTACTATTTTTAAACAACAAGTCTAATCAACAGAAGGAATATAGCCCTTTTTTTCCTAAATCAGTCTGTGTTTGTGCAAAATTTCTCCTAAAAACCTGCAGGTTTCACACTGCTGACTTAACCCAGGAAGTACAAATATATCTAACTATATACATATATGGTTATCTACAGATATCTATATTTAGATATATTACAGATATAGATACAGGGAAGAGGGGAAAGCAGAACTAGATATCTATATAGATATAGATGGATATAGACAGATATAGATATCTAGATTTGCTTTCCCCTCTTCCCTGCATCGTTTGGAACTGAACAAAAATGAAAGCAACCTCTTGGTTATGCCAATTCACCCCCCTTCCTCTCCTCCCTATGACATGCTGAGGAAATTGTACTCTGGTTTCTAGGACTGGTTTTCTCTGCCCCATTGTGCAAGAAAAAAAGTGATTATTTTTAATGTGGGCAAGAAAGAAGCATTTTTTCTCTTCTCCTTTTCCCAATTGATTCTGCTGCAGGAGGGATCTTGCTTTATTGTACGAGTGAGGAACATGGGGCCAGATTCACACGTGGATAACTCTTACTGACGATGCTGGAGTTGCATCAGGGATGGATTTGACCCATGATCTGTTATTTTTTGCCTTAACTGCAGAACCTCAGTCATTACACCTGGTTAGACTAGAGACTTAACAACCTGTGTGGCCTCAGCATTTCCTTTTATGAATCATCCCTTGTCTCATATAAAGAAATCCAAGACAAGCTGAACACGGCTGCTTAGTTTGATGGCAATCACACACTTGGCCAACCTCAGGGCTGTGTGTCTAACCCTTTCCAGGAGCTGGGAAAATATTCTCAGCTTAAAACATCCCATTCAATGCTGCCTTTAAAACAGGAACAAGAATATTCACTGCATTTACTGTAGGGAAAGGTGCTGGAATGAAACTATTGGAGACTGAAGTCGCGCACATACAGAAGCGGTGCCACATCTTTCTGGTTGCCTCATTAATGTCCTACCCTGCTTTCCACCCCAAGGAACAAGAGGGAAAATTAGGGTCTACAGCCAGTCAGCCTTAAACCAGTAAAGTAAGAAGCAGTGATGGATTTTCACATGGTTGTTTCGCGTGCAAATGTCCTGAGATCTGCTAATATTTTGGAGATGCCTCTGAATGATCCCTGTCTGAGAGCCACCTCCCAAAGCTGCCAAGGGTTTTCTCATGGTAAGGCACAAACTCCTCCAGAACTGGATGTGAACTAGTAATGGAGTTAAAAAGCTTATTTCATAGCATTCCTGGAAAATCTGAATGGGCAGCTGGGAGGGAAGGTGAGGAAATGTGGAGTTTTTCATAGTTTCTCCAAGCTTTCTCTTCAAATTTGTCGAAGTTCCTCAAGCCGATGCCCTAAGCTGAGTCACCCTGAGAAACTGCTTATGGGATAAACAAATGCTGTACACACTGAAAAACAGATTTAAACGTGGAGCTTCAGGAAGATGCTGAGTATTTTTTGTTTTGTTTTTGCTTTGCTGTTTTGCTTTTGAGTCAGAGGAAATGATTAGCTCCTCAAATTTCCGCAGTACTCAGGAATGTGACTACTTAGAGGATGAAGCCACCTTGAAGGACAGGATGCAGACAGCTTGGAAGCCTCGTGTTTGGCTTTTCTTGTGTGCTGATCATTTAAATGGGTAAAATATGGCCTCACACACAGACACAGAGTGTTCCACAACCAACCCATTTCCTCAGCTTGCTGCTTGCCCAGGATCTTCATTTACCCAGACAGCCTGAAGGATGGATGTTAATGTGATTATATTTTTATGTCCTTTCCTGGCTGCCAGAGGTTCCTCATCTACTTGAGCAATGCAATGTACCTTTTTGGCTCGAGGTTTGCCCTCACAGTTGTCTTCTCCTGCCTTTTGGCTTACGTGTGTGTAAACGGGTCCAAATGGGGCTTGGGAGCTCTCCTGTGTGCTGCTATCACAGAGGGAAGGGAATGTCATATCCAGGCAGCAGCACTCTCAGTTTTACACAGACTGCCTGCCAAAAACCCTCTTTAGGCAGTACCTGTGCCCTGGCAGCCCACCCTGGGCTGGGAGTGGTGCCATTGGAGCACATGGATATGGGAGCACACGCAGCCAGGAGGCCAAGTAAGAGCATCCAAGGGGTTTGCTGAAAGCAGAGCTGGATCCAGCCTGGGAATGCTAAGATGTTTAGCCTGTCTTTGCATACTGTTACAGAGAATGCCATCCCTCCTCATACTCCAGATGAGATGTTCTTGGCTGAAGAAATGACAATTTCCTGGTGGAACAAGAGTTATGTTTAAAAATTTTTATGAAAAATAAAGTCCAAGCTGTTCTACGAGTGTCTCTGTGAAAAAAAGCAAAAGATGATTCCACATAATAGATAAATTTCTATTTGTTTAATATTAGAGTTAGCAGATATTTGCAGGGGAGGAGGCCTCTCTTGATGAGAGCAGCATTTTCCAGGTGCTACTTCTATTTCTTCCCTCTGTTGTTCCCAGGAGTGGGATCCTTGACCCATTCAAGCTTTTTACTCACTGTTTTTTGCACTTGTAACTCACATGGGAAGATTCTGACCTCATACAGTGCTTTTACATCTCATAGTATCACTGAACTCAACAGGATTCCTCTCCATTTACACTTTAATGAGCAAAGGAATTACTACCATTTTATCTTTGAGAAGGGAAAAATGGTAAGTGTCTGATTTTAGTAATGGTTTGACTGTCTGAGAGAAGATAGCAAAGAAAATTGCTCTGAGGTCCCAAGAATAAAAGCACTGTGGAAAGTCAGAGTAGAACTTACATTAGTGGAGGAGTAAACTGAGGCACAGAGCAACCAAAGTGATGCAAGGAAGTCTGTGCCTGCCAATACCCACAGTAAGGACCAGTAGAAGGTGGTGCCTTCCATGGATTCAGTCAGTGGGAACTGGTCCAAGAAGACTAGTACAAAAAAGAAGCATGAAATACTTTGAAGGAAAACTGCACAAACTGAGCAAATACAGTTATGCCAGTGTTTGTTTTGGAAACAGTGTATGCTCAGGTGAGAAAGTGTCCCGACTTGCAGCATATTTTAGCTTGCCTGTATACAGAGCTCCTTTGGGCTTTACACAATAATCACTTTCCCCCTTTTGGAGAAGAATGACAGACCATCCATTTGATACATGACAAAAGTGAAGAAAACAGAGGCCAAACACTGACTTAGCAGAACAATCTGCCATAACAATCAATCACTATTTTCCTTTTATTTGGAAGGTAATTAAGTGCTAGAGCTCAGGTTTCCTGACCTATGAAAATTAGATATTTATCATTTTGACTGCAATTCTAACGTGCATTTACATATTCTTCAAAATGCTCTGACTTATTGCTTTGACCAAATCCATGTCAACATAAGACCTGGGTCTAAATGTTCACTCTGGAAATGTTCTCACAGTCCAGTAATACAGGAATCCTGCTCTTCTTCATGACTGGTTAAGAAGAAGCTGATAATATCCTGCAGGCCAACTATTGAGCTTTTGGACAGGCAGTTTCACTTTTTCCCACCTGCTGCCTCTTGGACAGGGAAGAGTCACCTCTGGAACCATTCTTTTGCTCTTCTTCACATTCCTTTTCAGTGTGAGGAAAGGAGTAGGGATATCAGTGGGATTCTCAGAAGAAACAAATGCAGTTGTTAGAAACTGCAAAGATGATGTTACAGGAGGAGGAAGAAGAGGTAGAACATAAAAGCTCCACTTCCCACCCAACCTGCACAAACCCAGCTGAATACCTGTAACTGAGTTGCCTGAGTTCTCACCTTTGTTGATTGAATTACAATTTTTTTTTTCACCCAGGAGTTTCTAGAAGTGTGAAGAACATTTCTCCATTTTTGTCTCAGTTCTGTTTATATTTATTCCTTCTTCCAGTGCTTTGGTTCAAATTCATCTTGACCCCAAGGGATCCTGACAAAAAGTTAATTAGAAAGCAGAATCCTAAGTGCTGTTAAGTGGTCTTCAGGATATCCAACTTCATTTTAGTTTTCAGGAGCATATTCATCCTTTTGGAGAATTTTACCCTTGTTTGAGGCTATCGTGTCCTGATTTTCTGACCTGTTAATTCTAACTCAGAAGGCTCTTCAAGCCTATCTTGTCTCTTGCTTTCTCTGGGCAGCTTTTCTCACAGATACCTGCCACCACATCCCCAAAGTCATCATTCCACCCCCTCAGGATGAGAGATTTTTCCATGGAGCCTATTCTCTTTCTCCTGCATTCAGATGCTCTCTGCCAAATCTCTCACCTCAAGGACTTTGCAAATTTTTTTTTTTACTTTTGCTGCTCAGAAGGCTTGGCTAATCACACAGCAAAGGCACCTACTGACATGCTTTTGTGAGAAAGCAAGAGAGGGGCAGCTGATGGTGCAGGAGATAATGTGGAGCCCAGTACACCTCTACACATCCAGGAAATAAATGTTTCAGGATGTGCTGCTTTAACCTTTTGCTATTCAGGCACTGAGCTGGAGAATCAGTTCTTCCCTTTGTATCTGCTGATGGGACTGGATCTGTGCCCATGCACATGACAAATATCCCTCTCAGTGCTGGCCACTGCTTTATGCGTCTTTGGATTTGCAGCCATTTGGCAACGATCCCATTTCTCAGTACAGGACTCTTTCCAGTTTCAAATAATATTTTTTCTAGGACAAAATGGAAAACCCACACGGCCAAACTTCTTCCACACTTTGGGAAAATCGATGCCAGTTATCCACTAGGTGACACTGTTTACCTACAGATCTTGTTCAATTTGTGTGAAACCCCACAAATCTTTCAAAAGTAGCATACAATATGTTTTGCTCTTAAAGAAAAAGGAGACTGGTTGCAGAGGAGAAGGAAAATTGGCTGTCAGTGAAGTATAATTAAGTACAAACCTACAGTTACGAGACTTTATGGTCTGGTTTCAAACTATTTACTAAAATGCATTTTAAAAGCTGCTTTTTATCAGCCCCATTTCAAAGCCTTAGGAAATTGTTTTACTTAAAGAAAGAAAAAACGAAAGGCAGGCACTCACCATCAACACAAATCTCAGTCTGGCTCAGATTTTGTCTTGGAGAACAGTGTGAACAGAATTGCTTGGTAACAGAGCCAGGCAGGAAGAAGAAAACAGAAGAATTTCTGCAATCTCATCTGAGGAGAACTTAGTGGAAAGCTGTTTTCCAACCTTGCAAACATTTCAGAATTTTGCATTTTCTCCCCAGTCTTAAATAGGACCAGAATTGGTAATCTCAGTTTCTGAAGATTGGGGTGTCTGAAAGAAACAAAAACTGGTTAGATGCTGGTTTACTTCATGCTTAAATATTATTTTATCCTTAAAGCATTTTCCCTATGGAATCATGTGTTTCTCTTTAAAAAAGAATATATTTCATTATGAAATGCTGATCAAGTAAAAATGTTTAAAACTGAAAATGAGGTTGGTCAAAATCAAGAGCTTCCTACAAAATGTATCAGCTTTTAATGAATATTTTTAATTACAAAAATACAAGTCTGCTTCTGCACGCTGCTTAGCTCAATGCAGAAATGATATGATTGGCAAAATCTGTGCTAGACTTAGCTGTGATCTGGGAATCATTCTTGCAAGGAAGCCGGATGAGTCTGTTTGAATTGGGCGCGCATTTTGGAAAAACTTTGGAGAATTCTGTTTTCTTTCTTCTGTTTTGGCTACTGACAGGCCAAAAGAAACACTTCTCATCTGCAGCCTTTAAGTCAGTCTTTCAGAAATACTAATGATCTGCAAGTGTCCAGGGAGGTATGTGGGAGGACTGGGTGTCCAGGATCTCTAGGAACAAGCCAGACACCTCTGGAGAGCAGGGAGGATTGCATGGGAATGTTCCAGCCTTGTGCTCTCCCACTGTGAGTCAGCCTTTTTTTTTCTTCTGTAACCACAGCCCATAAGAAGCTTATGGCCTAGTTCGTGTTTAAACATGGCCAGAGATCACCTTTAATTCCAACTGTCTAGCCACATTCAAATATGGGATTTGGCCACAGCTCCCAGTACTCTCACAAAATACAGTTTTGGGGAACATTTCTGTACAATACTGTTCACATTTGTACAGGAAGATCTTTTCCTTATGATTTGGGCTATTGGGCATTTTCTCTCCTTGGTTCTGAAGGAAACAACAACAAATTAAAGTTGTGAATAGCTAAACTAAAGTTGGGGGTTTGTTTTCTGAAGCCCTCTTCTTCATGTGCCTTCATCAGATCCTCCCCTTTGAAACCCTGAGGTGCCCAGCCTTGGCTAACGTCAGTGGGGCAGAGCATCAAGTCTCTGGGATGCAAACCCACTTTCCCACACTACTTCCAACATACTCTGGTACCTACCACAGCCAGAAGACTGTCCACATGACCCAACCAAAGCAAGGTCCTCCTCATGCTTCCTGCTGAGCACTGGACTCTCTCTTCGTTTCTCATTGCTCACACTGTAACTCAGGGGTTTCCTAAATGTTTGCAGGTATCTGGAGATATTTTAGGTTGAGTGCCCCTCGTCATTGCTGACAAAGTTTGGTTCACCAGCAGTAACGATGGAATAAGCTTTGCTTCAAAGCTCTTGTGATCACGCACAGAAGATGGGAGGGCAACAGAGGTACGGGGATGCTCCAGGGATTCTGCCCCCGTGCTGGGAGCTGGCAGCAGAGCCGAGGTGTGTGTGGATGTCCTGCGGACCCGGCACAGCCGCGCTCCCGCTGCCGTCTGCGCGATGCACCCACGTTCCAGGCACTGCCTTTTCTGAAATCCACACAGCATAATTGATAAACGTGCGAAAAGCCTTGGGGGTTGGACAAGATAATAGCAGTTTTACAAGAGCCTGGAAGACATTGGAAACTTTTATGATGTTTTTGATGTAAAATTATTATTTTTCCCCGCTGTTCAATGCACTCGGTAGCTGCTGGCTCGGTTTCAGTGGTTAGGTGGATGACATGTTATTTTTACATTTTTGAAGTGGTTTTTGGGCCTGGCTCACACACACATTACATGGAGCAAAAGAGGAGCAGGGGCCATGTTAAGAACAGTGAAGCCTCTGATTTGTCTTGCAGTGTGGACAGAAATCCCTAATTGGACTTTTGTCTGTGTCACTCTTCCAAAACTGTTTCTACAGCATGGGGAAATGCCCAGGAGAAGGCACTGAGGTTAAGGGCCTTGATTTAAGAAGATGTGGAACAAACTAGCACAGCAGGAGCTTCTCCCAGCAATGTTCCTCAGCCTCAAATCTGAACACATCATGTATTTCAGCCCCAGTTGGGGCTCTCCTTCCTCGTGAGTGCTAGAGACAGAAAATATTTCAAACAATGTGAAAGCTTTGTGAGGCAAAGTGGGGGGGAAAAAAGGTGAAAAAGGAACTAGTTCTCCAGAGAGCTGAATCTAGCAAACTCATTGCATTGGTGACACCATCCAGATTTGAAACTGCACCTCCAAAGGCAAAGGGCAGGAGCAAGTTTGTTTAATTTCGAATATTTGCATATCTTTTTCTCTCGCTGCATTGATATCAGATCTGCAACAACCTATTAAAGCTTTCATTTGAATAGCCATTATATGCCTGAGAATGGAGACTGGGCTCCTTGGGGGTGCTTAGGAATAAACAAATCATTTGTGGCACATGTGTTGTTCAAGCTTCAAGCAAGGTAAATGGAAAATACAGATTATGGTGCCTCAAGTCCTCTCCATTTTCCCCACTTGTCAAACATTCCCAGATTCTTCAAAAGAAGAATCTAGCCATATTATTAGCAATAAAATGGCTTATAGCTGAAATTTTGAAAAGATTTAACAATGTTCTTTGCAGGAATTGTGTTTCTCATTACATAAATCTCCAGGCTCTCAGACAAACCACCACCACCACAGCAAGCCATTATGTCCTGCTGTGGTGGTGTCTCCACTTAAAAAAGATAAAGATTCAGGGCTTTTTGACTTTCTTGTTTCCCATTCTTATTCTGTTTAAAGAAAAAAAAACCCACCACAAACCCACAACAAACCAAACGATACATTCACCACAGAAAAGTCCCTGCAGATTCATCTGCACTGGGGCAGATTAGTCCCCATTTACACCAGTGACCCATGAAAGGCCAGGGATGGGCTGGAAAGAGGACATGGAAGTTTCTAGACTACCACTGAGAGTGAGTGCAGACTCCCTCCCCACCCTGCTCTTCCTCACCTCGATGGTGCTGGATGCAGATGCAGGTTCCAAGAAAACCAACACACTGTTCAACAGCAAAGCCAGGAGCAACCTCCCTTCCCTCCACTGTGCCTCCTGTGCCTGTTCTTCAGAGCAACATAAAAGCTGAAGCTACCACTTATCTCCAGCCAGAGTGTTTCCATTGATGCTTTTGGCCTTTCCCAGATTGCGGGATGTGTCCTGCAGGCTTTATCCCAGCTACTGGTATTTGTCCTGGTGCCTCGCTTCTGCACGTGGGCTGCTGAACCTGAGATGTGCCTGGGCAAAGGGAGGGTGGGGATCCTTGGTTGGGAATCAAATACTGGAAATAAAGTAAAATAAGATAAAGTGAAGTCCCAGCAAACAAATGCTGAACTGATGCACCTAAATTTTATGATCTTCCATTGAAAAATGAGCTATCAATTGCCAGGTGAATTTCTCAGGTTGATATGGCAACTGGAAACACTGGAAATTAAAAAGCTGAGCAAATGTTCTTAAAGGAGAAAAACAGTCTCACTCCTGATCAGCAGGGATTTCCATGCTCCCTTCCTCAGCCTGCCTTATTTTAAATTCACAGCCTACAGGAACAGCAGTGTCATGAGATGACGCTGATTTTCTTTCCATCACCAGAGGCTGTTTCTTGGAGGTTGCAGTAACAGCTTTGGGCTTTTGTGTGATGGATCTATAGTCACAGCATAGCTCTTAGTCCCTTTTCAGCAGTGACATCCACCTGCTAGCATGGCCCCATGTCCCCACCAAACTAATGGTATTACTCTTTCAGTTAACACTGTCAATATACGGAGGGTAGGGTGGGAAAACAGACAGAGCTCCTGGTTATCCGTATTATGACTGTATCACTTATATCCCTTCTAGTTTCAGCAAAAAGCTAGTAATGTCCCAAGAGTCTTGATGCCTCCTGAACACATCCTGTAGCATGGCTCAGTGGGAATAGGTCAGCAGCCTGCACAAAGGGAGCAGATCACACTGGCCAGGAGAGCTGCTAGCTGGCAGGTTGATTAGAAACAAAGAAATTAATGACCTGTAGGTGTCCAAAGAGCAGCTATAGGAAAAACATAAACATTATTTGCTTAGTTTATGCACTGCCTCTTCTCCATGTTCAGCAAATTCAGTATGAAATAGGAGGATGAAAGGGTTGTTAAGCACCCAAGGTTGCCACTTGGGAAGAAGAACTAAACAGGATATTCACATTTGTATGCCAGCTTCCTACTCCAAAAAGATTTACAGGGGTGAATTAGGATAACAGATGACTAGGAAACTATCCACTACTTAAGATAGACAAGGATTGTATTAGTCTGGTATCTAATAAATCTTTTAATTTCTAACCTGTTGTTTTCAACCTCAATTTCTTAATTAGTAATCTCTAATTTACCCATAAAGGTAAAAATGACCTGTTCTGGATATGCCAAGAAAAATGATAGGTACAGCTGCCAGAGATACTGGGCAAAGGAAAACAGTTCTTGCCATAAAATGTTACGGTCTGTGATGCGGACTTGTGCTGAAGTTTGGGGCAGGCAGAAAAAGGTACCTGCCTTGCAAGGTGCAAATGGCAGCATCATCTAGAGCTCTGGACAAAGCCAAAAGACACTTATGTGTACTGTGATCACCATGGGGCTTGACTGGGGCACATAGTCCCACACTGCCCAGGATGCAGGGACAGGAAGAAACTTGTGGTGCTTGGGGCAGTTTTACGCTTGGATTCTCCCTGCCAAACCTCAGAGAGCCCCGTGCTGCTTCCTGTCACAGCCTCCTTGCTGATTAATTAGTGTCCTGGACAGGGGGCTGCCTGCTGTGACCGTGCCAGCGAGGACAGCAGCGGTGCCGAACAGCTGGAGCTTGCTTCCTGGGAGGACACCTACTCAAGTGGACAAACCCTCCTTCCCCCTTTGCTCTCTACCTTCACAAATACTGAAAGCATTTGATAATCATGTCAAAGCCTCTCAGATCCAACTGACCATATCTTCTCAAGCCGTAGTTCCATGAATCGAGTCAATTAATATTTATCCTCTGAAGGGGACAAGAGAATGTTTAAGAACCCACCTCCGAAAACCAGAGAGGGCAATCAGCTCTGATTTTATATTTATTTTATCTTTTCTTTAAGCAAAGGGTTGCTATTCCTTTCTCTCCCCACAAAGAAGTTAATAGATTTATTCATCAAGTTTTCTAAATTTAGACATCAAACTGATGTTTTTCTCCCACTGCTAATTTTATTCTTAGCAGCGCTTACATAAAGGTAAGTATTGCAATATGACAAAAATACAAACCTCCTCTGACCTGGAATGTACCAGTAGGTAAAGTACAGGGGAAAGTACAGGCAACTTCTTACCCAGGCTCTCCAAAACAGCAAGTCTTAAAATAGAACTGAGTTTTTTCTTAACGCTTAGTGTTTTATCTCGAGACCTACATCTGACCTATATGCCTTTGTAGTCTGGCCCTGGCCTATCAGGTTATGCCCTCACATTACCACAGTGGTTTGGGATGATGCTGTGTTTTGCAGGAAGGCCAGAGTTCCTGGCCTCAGTTCAGCAAGTAGCATTTTGTGTCTGTATGGGGTATGTGCCTGTTCATGGGAGGCCATGTCCGTGCTCTCAGTTCTTTAGGTGTCACTCTCCTGATTTTCTCCCAGCCTGTTTCTCTGCAAGCACAGTCACACTTGGATTGAGGCTGAACTTGCAAGTATGTGCCTGGAGTTTGCATTCTTGTATCTGGCCCAGTTTGGGTGATTTGGGCCCAGTCAAAGCAAAAGAGGCTCCAGCCTTGCACACTCCTCTGGCCTCTCCCAAGTACAGCTGGTGATCCACACTTGGAGGAGGTGACCAGCAATGCACGGGAGGGAGAGCACCATAGAGCACCTATGACTCCAAGAGGTCTTCTTGCAGGGTGGGCAATCTGCAAGAAGCACTTACTACAGTGTCTCCCCCACCTTTCTCATTCCCCAAGCTGATGAAGTTCAGTGTTGGTGAAGAGGATACTGCCTACCTTAACCACTGGACTATCTGCTAAAGAGCCAAAAATGCCCCATGCGCATGCCCCAGAAAAAGAGCCACAGGGCCAAATTCAGATCCTGAAGCGTAGAGAGACATTGAGCAAGAGCCAAGACCAAACCAGTTTTAAACCCTGCTGAGCACACAAGACACTCTCACATGTAATTACCACTCAAAGAGGGCAATTTGGGGTGCTGTCATCAGCAGTGTGAACCCTCTCTGCACTGTTCATGTCTGTGACAGCACCTGTTCCTGTGCACTCCATCCCATGGCATCCCGTGTCTTTGCCTGGCATAACAAAACCCAGCCCCCAGCAAAGCTGCAGGTTTCCATCAGCTTTTGCAATGCCTGAGTCCCACACATTCCCATTGGCCCTGGTCGTGCCTCATTAGTTTGGCTTAATCAAGTGACGAGCACCGCTCAAGGCCAGGGAACTGCTGTAGTCAATGGGGTCTATTCTCCGCTGGATAGACACATGTCACACCCATTAGCGTCAATGGGAGTCACAAATGCACAGCGGAGAAAGGCCCCAATGTGTCTAATGTGCATTAGGAAGGAACAGAGGGGCCAGTTCAGCCCTGGGGTAAGAGCCTGCAGCTCAGTCATGCCTTGCAGAAGAGCCAAAATTCGACTCAGCTTCAATCCAGCCCAGTGGGATAATCACCAAAATAAAAACAAAACCAAAAAAACCCACAAAACAACCAACCAGAGAAGAAACCAGTATCACCTGGTAGGTGGCTGAGTCCTGTGTAAAAAGGCCAAGCAAGTGGGCTGAGGGCCGTGGCATGTGCAGCAAACAGGTGTCCAAACCACCAGCGGGCTCTCGCTGCGCCCCCATGCTGAACAGCGCCGGGGCTCCGGCCTTCCACCATGCAGGAACCTTTCCCCTCTTTCCCCTTCCGCGGTACTTCTGTGGCAGATAAAAAGCTCCCAGTCTTTTAAGGCTGTGGAAATGATATTTGCCAGCCAAACTAAAAAGAAAAAAAAAAAAAAAAGGTGGGGCAGAATGGAGACCCTGAGGACAGGCTGGGGGACGGCCAAAAGGAGCAGGCTGTGTGTCAACAGCGAGTGGGAGAGAGGAGCCACTGCGTCCTCTGCGCGCACGTTCGGGGCCCATCCTTAGTGGACAAAAGAGGGATTCTTGATTGAAATCAGCTTGTCCCTGCCAAGGATCTGACCTGGTATGAGTAGCATCTGAGCCAAAATAGTCAACCAGATCTTTGAGTTTTCCAGTTTTGGGAAGGGTTTTTACTTTCCTATTTCTTCTTTCTTTTTACATTCAAGTTGCTATTAATTCTCCTTGAGATTTAAAATAAAATTTAAAATTTTGAAAAGCCATTTCTTCAAATATTATTCCAACCTGGGAGTTCTTGTCTATGTCACAGTGAGAGAAGAGTGAGCCTGGGGGATATCATGGCACATATTTCAGTGGCATGCATAGCAGAGATGTCAGGTTGTTACACCAAATGGTTTTTAAACATTTGCTTTTCAATTTGTACTTAAATTAATGCAACCCTATAAATATTATCATTGGACACAGGGGTCATATTTATCCCTCATGACACTGTTTCATATGTTGGTGTATTACCTAGACGTGGGGCATGGTCCCCCTTGCATCTGCACCTCTGCACCTTTCCCATGGAAATTTCTCCTAAACATCAGTGATGTTGGGCTTGACTTACCTTTTATGAAAGAAAAATCTAGTCCAAAATATGTAGCTCTATATCAGACTACAGGTACTTCACTGGTACTCCTAGAGTTAATAGCCATAATATATATCCTAACAAACTGTCTTTATCTTTCTCCATATGTTAATTCCCTCTAATCCTGTTATCAGTACAGGTAGTTGGACAAACAGTATGATAATAAAGCAATATTTATAATACATGTCCTTCAGTCCAAGATTAACCACAAGATTTCCCAAGCACCTAGGGATTCAATTTACCTACTGTGTGCAAATCACCAGTAAAAAAAAAAGTATCTAGGAGAACATATTTGTTCCCACACTGTATTGTTTACCATCCACTTTCCCCTTGATCTGTATGTGTGTCTGATCTATGCAATTTATTTATTCAAACCCTCGATGATAGTTTAAAGCAGGGTCTAAAGACCTGGGACATTATCAACACATTGAAGGAGTTTTCTATGAGCATCAGACGTACTCCTTCCTCATTTCCCAAGTGCTGCCCCTTTCATCACAACTAAGAATTAAAAAAGCTAAAAGAAGGAAAAATGAAGAAGCTCTTTTCCTCATGACTGCTACAGGTGCTTACTTAGTTCTGGATAAATGTAGCCTCCTTCCCCCCCAACCCACCACCATTTTTTTTTAATTCCTCTCAACGTGTCGTAGCTTTATATGAGGCTAATGGAGCAAGGAAATGCTCAAACGTCAAATTAAACTGCACAGCTCTGTAATCACTCAGACTGACATGGCATAAAAGGATAATTAGTAGTTCATTACATGGAACATTGTTTGTTCAGCTAAATTGATTTCTCTCAGCTGCCCATGTTTTCTGTTTACTTAGTGAGTGCTCCACTGCACATTCTTATTTGTGAACTAGGAAATCCCTTCCCCTGAACTTTTTTTTTCCTCTGTCTAATCAGCACTGAGGTTTTTAAATATAGTTTGCTGAAGGTAGACGAACCTCCAAAATTACAGACAGGTGCATGGCAACAATGGCCTGCATGGAGCGATCTGAAGTGCAAAACAAGCTGTGGTGGCTAAGGAGACATACCCAAGTATCCCAAAAAGGGCTGTGTGTGTCCATCTGCTTTGTACATAGAAATTCCTAGCCTGTTTTTCAACTTACAGTGAACTTGCCTTTCTCTCATAGTATAAGAAAAAAAAAAGGGCAGGGGGGTTATAATCTTTCAGTGCTGGGAGTGGAAATTCTGCAACAAAGTCTTCTTTAAAGCCTCCTTTTTGCTCACTGGGACCTGGAGAAAACAGGAGATTGTTGTTTTAAACATACTTTTCTCTCCTTTTGCAATTAAGGCTGAGGCACAACTACCCATTTTCAAATGTTTCTAAACTAGCTGCCTCATGAAACCTCTCCACTCAAATGAATTTCAAAATCCTGACAGTAGTTACAAGTAAAAGTGTTGGAGTTATCGACTCCCACACTTCTAGTGTCAGTCTCAATACATTGTATTTTGCTTAAAGCCCTAACTTCTGTAGTCATTTTCATTACGTTTTAAAAAGAGTTCTTGTTTAGGTAGAAAATCTGATTCCTAATGAGTCAGAACACTGGAGAAAAACAGACAAATTACTTATTTTTTGAAGCCTATTTAAAAATTTTCACTTCAATGCTGCCTACAGCATCCCAGACACCACCAAAAGACAGCCACCACACCCCTTTCCCGTGGGCCTTGCAGCTACTACATTTTTGGTGCTGGCGTGTTTGAATTGGATTGTTTTAACCTGATTTCTGAAAGAAGTTTACACAATTTCTCACAGTGCCCTGCAAGAAAAATGGTGCTCACTTTCTCTCAATTTCAGTGACATTTATGGGCAGGGTCCTGCCTTCGATGGCGATATCAAACCAAGATATTCCCACGCCCTGCTGCTTGTTATGGCCTCCAGCCCCCCTTGGATGTGTTGCCACAACACTGCAAAGTTGATTGCAGAGCTGATGCAGCTGAAAAAAAAAATTTCCATTTGTGCCAGGTTATTTTCCAGGAAGATCAGATGCCTCAGCCAGCTCACAACATGGACCCACAGACAACTGTTTCGCGAGTCAGGAAGGGGGCAGGGGGAGCAGCCAGGATGAGCCAATGGCTGGGAACTGTTTGGGCTCATGGTATCGTGAGAAAATGAACTTGGATCTGTGGGTGGATCAACCCCTTGCAAAGCTTCCACCCCGGCTTTACTCGTCACTCTGTGGAGCCTAAGGCAGTGCCATGATCCCCAGCACATCCTCACCAGTCACATGAAGAAGCACAGCAATTTTCTCTCTCCGGATGTTTTTCTACTTTACCATCTCCTCTCAGTCACGTGGCATGAATCCCTTTACCTATGTCCACAGCAACAAATCATTGTCTTTTTGCTTTGAACACTATCTTTTTCTACCTATTGATAGCTGCCACCAGCATCCTAAACACCACCTAAACACAGATCATCTTTAAACTTAAATTTTTCCTCACTGAGCAAACCATTTCCAACCATGTTAGGAAGATATCAGGGTTTCCCCTTTGGGAATCCCTAAGCAGGTCTGGAGACCGTTTTGGTGACAGCACACCCAGTACTTCAGCAACAAACCCATGCTTGCATATCTTAACACCCCAGGGCAATAGGAACCCCCTCATCTCTTTTGGACACATATATTCCCCTGAGTGACTACTTCTTTGCTTACTTGGTTAGGGCAGGTTTCCAATTAGTCTCCCAAGGAATCAGTCTGCACAGGGTCACACCACTGCCATGTACATGCTCGGGCCTGCCCAGCACCATGGAATGGGAGCACCCCACTTGCTCCAGCCCCCTCTGCATGTCCATATCTGGAGAGCCATGGGATGGAGATAGGTTTTCTCCTGGCTGCTGAACCAAAACCTGCTTAGTAAAGGACAAAACAAAACCAGGGTATGCCTCCTTTCTTGACAAAACGGAAAAAAAGAAAAAAAGGAAAAAGTCATCTGAGCTTTATATAGAGGGATATGATTGGTTTGGCTTCTTCTGTTCTGAATTGAAATAAAAACAAAATTCTGTTTGAGTAGTTGTAGGAAAAAAACAAAGTATGAAGGATAAATCTTGAAATATCTTGTCAATGGTCTCTTCCTTCAATTACCAGCTCAGTGACAGAGCTCACACCAAAAAGGCATCAGTGATTTCACTCCAATTCTTTCCTCTGCTGAAACTATTTGAAAAAATGACTTGAAAAATTTGATTTCCACCTGTGATTACCTTCAGTGTGATGGAAACCTCAATTTTTGAAAGAGGAAACTATTTATTAAAAGAAAATAGGCCCAGAGTGCATCCTGACTGCAAATACAAGTGTCAGCAACAACGTTCCCTGGGAGTGACACTGACACTGCTCAGGCACTGCTGCCAGTGGCACCTCCTCAGCAGCGACCTAGTTCCTGTAATGGAAATGGAGTTTTTCCGCAGTCAGGTATCACACTTTCAAGGCATTGTATAATATTTGTACTATTATCTTCTCCAGTAGCACTGAGAGGCATTTTACTATAGGCTGATTTCTCTGTTTTGGTTTTGGGTCCTGCTGTGCCCCTGCTCCACACTGCCCAGAGCAGAGCCAGCAGTTGCTTGTCCACATGGTCACAGCTTGATCTAATTCCCCCTGCTCCCCACCATGGCTTGCTACTTTGTGCCACACTAATGAAGCTTCTGGCCTGGATCTGGCTGGTGCAGAGCACGGGTGGGCTAAACTGCTGGGCTAAACTGCAGGCTTCCCAAGGTGATTGTGCCACACCCAATCTATGGGTACAGCTCTGCAGATAAACCTTTTGATGGAAGCCCTGGCAAATCACCTCCTTCTCCACCTGTAGTGGTGTTTCCTTGATTCTCAGGTTCACTCATGCCACTGAGGGGCTCCTCTCTGCTACTGGCTGCTTGTCAGAAATGTGAATTTGGAAAACGGACAGGTTCTGCTTCTGCTGCAGGTCATCCTGAGCTCACACGGCTAAAATCCCCAGTAAAGTGCTCATCTTTAAACTGGTTTCAATCTTTTTTTTTTTTTTTTTTTCATTCCTGGAAAAGTCCTTATTACACTGGCTGCCCTGGACAATTTGTTCATGTCAATTAATTGCCTGCAAATCATTTGTTTGATCCAAGACACATCTTTAAAGGGAGTTTCCGCAGACTATTCCTGGCATTTAATACAAAGTTACCAGTCATAATGAAACACAAACCAATCATTAGCTCATCTGCTATCTCAGCTATCCAGACTTTTTTTTTTGCTCCAAAGGTCCAAATTTCTAAGTATTTGGACAACTGCACCATGCTCCATAACTGTCTCCATTCTAGGGCAGTTAGGTCATTTGGGTTTGAACACCTCATTGCATGGATTTCTGAATGTGTCTGGTTTGGCAACAGGTCTGCTGGAGCCAGTATCCACCATCCCCACGCATTTCCCAGATCCTGCTGCCCTTTCAGCAGGCAAACTTTCTCATATGGTTGTTTAACCACTCAAAATGGAAGAAGTAGTTCTGCAACTTAACAAGCTAATGAAGCTTGGTTTCCTACACATTTACCTCTCATCATTGCCTTTAGTGTCTGAGGATGAAGTTCCAGTAGAAGTATTTGACATAATTGGCCATTTATATGGGCTTTTTTTCCTCTCCTATATTGATTTTCTACAGTGTAGGCCCCTACCTCAAGACTAATTGAAAATCTCTTGAAACCTGTAGGAACTTACTGACCTTTGATACCTTCATGCTTTTGGCAAGTTTAGATGAAATCAGCAAAGAAGTTAAAAAGGCTTTATCAGGGGACAGACAGATGGACATGGACATCATACCTTTGTAATCCTTTGGTCCCACAGGGAGACAGAAGTTGAGACCACAGAGCTGAGCACTTCAACTCCCAGTGTGCCACCTCACCCTGGCAGAAACCCTCCACCAGACTGGGAGAAGGATGCTGACAGAAACTGGTGGAAGTCCTCCCTGACCTCTAGCAGTCCTCAATGTGATATCTTTCACAGTGCTGGTGTGTAAGTGAATGATTCCTGACCATTAACAGACACATATTAAAAAAAAAAAAAAACCAAAACAAACAAGCCCAAACATGTTTAAAACACATTAGTATGTACCAAGTAGACCAGAGCAAGTTTTAAACATAATTTGGTGCTCTCACAAAAACATTGACTGTTCCACAACATTTTCCTTGCAGACAGAGGACAAGAACAAAGTACAAGTTCAAATGTTGGTGAGAAGTTGCCTTTACATCAGCAGAGCCAAGGACCAGAAGACTCACAAGGTGGAGCAAACTCACTGTAAGCTGTTCTGACAATAAACAGTTGATTTTAACTAGTGACTTTGAAGAACTTTAGCCGTAGCTGAAAAGATCTACAAACCATACGTAAAGCTCACTAGTGAGAAGATATTAAACACCACTAACCACAAAAAGTCCCTTCTCTATATGATATCCAGTTCCCTCCCTTCTTCTGCACAGAACAGCAGTGCTGCAATGAGTAATTTTTCTCATGGTGATGAATACATAATTAGATAATAAATGCATTTCAATCTTTGAGAGTAGAGTTGCCATCCACTCTGTATAATGAAAGCCGGAAAGAAGCTAATTCACCTGTGACTACATTCTCAATTACTTAAGTCTGTCATATTAAAATAAAAGAGCAGCCAGAAATCCAACAATCTCTTCAGACAATATCTGTGCCACTTGCTTCTGCAAGAGGACTGCCTGTCCTGAGCCTTAGAAACAAGTCCCTGTTTCCCACCTCTCATCTAACTTACTGCTTACTGACGTGAGACAATATAACTTCTGTCATCGCACCAGTAACTAATGAAGTGTTAAAGCTGTGAGCACTTGTGCGTCTGCTGTGGAGGCTGTACAGGGAGGGAAACCCAGCCCTGTGGCAGAGCCAAAACCACAACCACCGACAGCCTTCCAGAACTGGGTGGCAGAAACTCGAGTCAGTCACTGGGGCTTGTTGGTTCTCCTGGTTTTAGACCCTGATCATACAAAAACTCTCATGCGCCTGAAGTCATGAATACCAACGGTGTCCCTGAAGCCACGGGAGCTTTTCACGTGAATAGATTTTAAAAGAAAATGCAAGGATTTACAGGATTAGGGCCTGAAATTCTTGGCTTTATGTCTTTCAATAGAGTCGTACAGTGCCAGTTACACTCCAGAAATGCTATCACTTTAAGAGACCGAGTGTCGTCAAATGCTGAGAACTTTGCTGGAGATGAGGTTTAGGGTCTTCTTACTTGGCCAACCTGATGAAAGAGGATTAAACTCCAAATGAGCCAAATTGCAAATTGAGGCTATAAAGGTCAGTGATCATTATTTTCTGGCTGCTGAAAATAGGTGCTTGCTCCTCTGACTTTGGTAATTTTTAACCCTTATTGATGCGTTGATCCAGAGCCAATATATAAAAAAATGCTTGTTCCTATATTCAGTTTATAGTACAAGACTTTAGATTTTAGAAACAGCTTTCAAGGAGAACAGCAGTGGCTAATTGTTTCTGAGCATAGTGTGCTTAGCCATATACTAATTCAAGGCTACATCTCTGGAAACTTGCATAAGATGATATAAAAAATGCCCCAGTAGACACAAAAATCAATAATGGGTCGAACAAATACACCTTGTTTCTCCCCACCAACAGGCCTACTTTGGCAATATCCAAAGGAATAAGGCTTTGAGCCCTCACCCTGAATTCACAATGTCACCTCTCAGTCTTCTCCTCATCAATTACCAACATGTTGCCTGTCAAAGGATTTTGTGTCCAGACCAGGTACATGATTAAGTAAAACTGCTGTGGGGTCATCTCCAAACCTCTCTATTTTTTTGCTATGTGAAACAGATTGCAACCATGTCAACAGTATTTAATCTGTTCATCCAGGTTTCTACTAATAAAATTAAAAACCAGTAAAATTTGACTAGAAAAGCCAGCATAAAACAATGTACACTTGCAGAATTGCTTATTTTGGTCAGGAATAGAAAGATTAATGACCTCTCGATTTCTTACACTGTAATAGAAGTGGTTTTTTGGGCCTCCAACTTCTGGCAAGCAGATCCAAGGCGGGGGGAAGAGAGGGGCATGTGAGAGTGTAGAAGGCACACAGGGTGCAGACTCCAGGAGTTAGGAAATGGGAGTTAGGGAGCAAGATGGCCTATTTTTTGTACTCTTTAATGTGAGGCCTGTTTTTTTTAAACCTCTCAGCAGGAATAGCAAAGTTTTCCAAGTCATCACCTAGCAACAAAACCCAGAAAAACATTTGCAAAGCAGTTTTGCATCACTGCCATCCCTGGAAGAACTAACTTGTTGAAGGCTGAATTTGCTATGGAGAGGGATTGAATGCTCTGTTCTTATTCAGAGTGCTGAGACGTGCAGTCCTCTTTCACTGAGAACAGAAATTCATTAATGCATACACACACACACACACACACATTAAGTGTTGCTTTGGAGGTGTTCTCAGAGTTTTTGAACTACAGGGGTGTGGTTTCAACTGAAAACTGTGTAAAAACAAATTAAAATAATTTCTTCTTTTACACTATATCATTCTGTGTTACAGATTGCATTTACACACTTTCTGCAGAGTAGATAATAGGATCAATATTTAACATCAAAATCTATTCTTATAACATTTAATTTCAAACTAAAATAATTTTAGTAGCACCTCTGTAGCAGAGGCATCTTTGCTAGAGCTGTTTGAAGTCACAGTGAACAGCCTAGGTTAATATACACTCTATATATTTTATGAAACTAAATAATTTCCAGCAGCACATTTGAAAAAAAAAATTGTATTTGCTGAAAGATCATCTTTTTCTTGTAAGATTCTTCCTCTTCCCTTCACACTGAACACAAGGACTTTTCATGATGGTGAGGTCTATAACTGTCATGACCCTACAGAAGCTGCTACAAAGGCTCTGCCCACACAGCGCAAACCTGAGCTTTCTTAGACATCCTCCAGTGTGTTCAGAGCACCTTTACAGCCATTTCCTCTCAGTCAGCAGAGACCAGAGTTCAGAGCCCAGAAACAATATGACCATGTCAGTGCAGTGTTAGGTTGTGTGCCTAGGCCCACTCCCTTTGTGAGGTTCACCAGTCCAGTGGCATTGCTGTGCTGACTGGTGCTTCTGGTTTTCATTAGTACCACCTCTAAAGTTTCTGTACCCTGTTGCACAGTGTAAGCAAATAATGAATTAATTTTTCCATATTTAATGGGCAGAAATGGTATAGATATTATTGGGCCAGGAAAAAAAAATTCTAATACTGAACTTACTTAGGGATAATATTACTTATGTTTACACACTGATCTTCCTTTACTGCTGTAATGGTTGGAATACTGCTAATGGACCAGCTCTATGGCTACTATGGACATGGAGTGCAGAGCTGGGCAGAATAGTTACATTAAATTCAGTATGGCATTTAATCTCAAAATCTTCCCATTTCAGGTTGTCGATACACTTTTGAGAGGCATTAGATGTTCTCCTTAATCACCTTAGACCAGGGTTTGCAGAAAGAAGAAGAATTTACTGGATGATATGGATTTCATCCCCCAGTGGTTATACATAATCACTATGCAGCTTTGTATATGGTCTTATTGCAGGATTGCTTACATCCCTTATCGCTGTGGGAGTTTTACACAGCTTCCAAATATTTCCTGGGATGTTTTTGGCTATCAATACTTGGCTGCTTTTCCTAGCTTTCACCAGCTAGTGAAAAACATTTGGAATTCCATGGGACTTTCAGTGAACAACAACTCACTCATCAGCGTTCCCATTTTATAGGGAAATGTTTGCAAAGATAGAGCCTGTTCTTTCTTTTCTTTGCAGTTAAATAAAGGGTTAAATGCTGAGCTCTTAAAATCTTCCCAAAGTGTTCCCAGGCCTTGGGGAACAAGGATGTAATCACAGGTTTGTGACCCACCCAGTGGGGGTTAAGTGCCGCTGCACAGTTCACTCAGAGGACTCGATGCTCCTTTGCTCCCAGCTTTATGCACTGCAGTCACTGGGGGTGTCACACACACAAACCTGGTGCAAGAGTGGGAAGAATCAGCCCCTTGAGCCCTATGTCTGTCATTCTGCTTTGTCAACTGTGGCTCCTTGCACAGCCAATGCCCGAACTTGCAAGCATAAGAGGGAGGACTGACCCTTCGAGTATTCATTTCTCTCATTTGATCTCAGCAAACCTTTCATCCTGTCACCGCTTCCTCGTGTGTTGTGTCTCATCTTTTTAACATCTCTGTGTAACCTTGACTTAGTCACCATTCACAAGGCTAGAGAGGGCAAATGCAATCTATGGAGGGGTTGCTTTCCCCTCCCGAATCATCTTCAGCTTTACCCCTTTCTGTTCCTCTTGCTCTGATTTTTTACCTTCATTTTTTCTTCCAAACTGTCACCAGGTGGACAGTGGTTGTTAGGCTGAGATGGGAAGATGGGCCTCTCTCAAAAATCGGCATTTCTGTGGGACACACACTGCTGTCATGGGCTGCAAATTTGCGCCTGAATGAGTTACCCTCCAGGTTGTGGAGAAAACAGCAACACACGACAAACATCACACATACACCTGCACTTTCTGTGCTTTCTACCTGATACCAACTTAAGATCACAAGCCAGCATTCTAATAATGCAGTACATATTATAAGTACAGAATATGTGGCCTTCAGGCATGCATGTGTCTGCAGCAGGATGCTACACTCAGAGAAGCTCATTTTGGAAAGGCCAAAGTTGTCCAGCAATTACAACAAGGGCCTGGGTTTGGCATCTTGGCTACTATTGCTTATCTTTAATCTCTTCTTGCAAAATACAGGTAATGTTTTCCTGTGATATTCTTTAGACTATTGTGGAGTAGAATTCTATTCAGAAAGATCGTCATAAAACAGAATTTGATGAGTAGGGGCCTTGGTGAAGAGAACCGTACATCCCAGACAAAATTCCTATCTTCAATCTTCATCCAAATCAAAATGAAAAACTCTTACCCTTGGTTTCATCAAGTGCATGTGAGCTGTTCCTCTGTGCAAGCTGTTGCCCAGGTCAAATGCAACTCTGGGCCTGTCTGCCTGCTTTAGTCTCTATGCATTGCTCCATATTAATAAATTCTCATTTTCTTGTCTATTAATATATTCAGAGTGACAATTGACATAGCTGCCAGCTGCTTCACACTGAGGCAAAACCACAAACAGCAGCATTTTAGTGCCATATTAATGATTTATTATAATAAAGATGCTATCTTGGAGCCCTCATTAATGTCAGTATTGCAGCTGTACATACTGCAAGTAGATGAGTGATATAAAGTGTGTGTACAGCAGATAGAAACAAGATAAGGTAAATTCAAAGCTGTAAGCTTAAATATCTGATCGACTGCTCAGTGAAGCCAACAGAATTCCTGAAACATCTGTGGTGAAAAGACCTGAATATACGCATTTTAAGAAAAGCTTATTAAGAACACACAAACTATGGGTCACACATATGATCATTACTAGTCAGAGACGGAGAAGTGCTAAATAGGTATGTAGAAAAAGGCAGGAACTGTCTGCAGTTACATCTGTTCTGTGGAGAACAGGAGGAAGATGCCACTTTCTTAATAGGATGCTGGCGTTGGACTAGAAATAAGTATGGGACAGAGCACCTACCAAAAATAGACATTTTGCAATAAGAGTGTAGTACACTTCCATGTGTATGTAACACACTGCGGTCAGTGTGTACCGAAATAGCTGAGAAGTGCTACGTTAAACTTAGTCCAGCATTAGAAAACAGTGGAGACGAAGAGACAAGCAACACGCTCAGATATTATTCCACTAGTGCCATGACACTTACAGAGCCAGCTTTCCAAAGGTCTTCCCTTAGGTGAGGTCCCTGGGATCCAGTAGGCTTCGCTGAACAATGGACATTATGTTGAGCCGCCTTCTTCCACTCTTTTTGTTGGAACTTGTTTCCAAAGCTCACTGCTAAGAAGCATCTCTGGAACATTAGTCTCGTCAGGAAATTTAGTTCAAATTGGCTCATAGCTTCAATTATTGCTGGAAAGAAATGAGTGATGTCCAGGTCTGACTAAATAAAATTTCTTTAGAAAACCAGACTGTACAAAGGTTAGTTCAAGAGAGAACCCAGAAAATAATGCAACATTTTGTTTAGGATATTAATAACAGATAATTAATGCCAAGGACATAACTCATACCAGTGTATGTATTAGTCTATTTTTTGACACAGGTAAAGAATTAGAAAACCTGTCTGGGAGATATTTTTGGGGGTTAGAGGGGAGGGTAGAAAGATTATAGGCAGGCTCATGAAGACAGTTTGTTAATATAGTTATTCTTGAACTTTTTGAGTCTAAGTGAAATTTTGAGTTAAAACTTCTGTTAAAAGGAATCACATAGTATATGTTTTCTACATCTTGAAAACATCTTTGTGATAGTGCAATTTTTAAGGCAGAAATACCAATTAGCAGGATATCTGTAGCAAGAGACACCGAAAAAGAAGTGAAAGTATTCCCCTACGGGCTGGAATGGCAGATTTTTTTTTTTTTTTTTTTTAAATAGTGATTTAAACATTTTTTACCATGAACCTGTGTGATGATATATAATTCTTGCTGATAAAGTTTCAGCAGACACCACTAAGATTGGTTACTATTACAGAGTGAGCCGAATCTCCTGGTCAAATGATTGTGATTCAGTGTGGCTGCATTTAATACAGCCAAATGCAAGGTGATACATCTGGGAACCCGGAGGGCAGATTACAGCTATAAGATGGAAGATTCTGTCTTGGAAAAAAGTGACCCTGAGCGAGACTGAAAAAGTCAGTGGAGATAACAGCTTCAACATGAGCTCTCAATGCAAAGCTGCAGCTCAAAGGGCAAGTGTGTCTTCTTAGCGTGTGAAAAGGGAGGTATCAAGTTAGAGGTTGGGAAACGATCCTGCCTCAGTAGGGACCTACACTGAGATCACGACAGCAAAACTGTGTCGAGTTTGGCGGTCCAGTTGTGTATCTGGAAACATGGAAAGACTTCAGATGGGAGTCACACAAATGATGCAGGAGCTGGAGAACTAGACCTATGGGGATCTAAGATCTAAGGAGCTTAGTACATTCAGGTGTTTGACGAGGAGCTTGGGAGGAGACTTGGTCATTACAAATGCTGAAGGAAGAGGTTCTGAGAGGAAACGGGCAATTTCTGCTCCCAGAATTCATTTTAGCAATAACTGTTCCCACACGAGCATAGCAGAGCCTTCTGGTTTCCAGGGAAGACAGTGCTACCAGTACCTCCTGGGAACACATTATACCTGATAAAATACACACTGGCACATACTGTCTGTTTTACCTGGGCTCCGTGTAACAGCAGAATTATTTTATTTCATTACAGAGAAAGACTGTCAAAAGAGAGAGACACTCTGCCATAGACTACACTGCCATACCCAAACTTTTATCATCTGGCCTTCTATTGACTGCTAAGGAGGCCAGGTATAGAGTGCTATCAGCTGTAAGGAATTAATGACTTTTAGCATTATTATTAATTTTATATTTCATCCAGTGATCTGGTCAGTCTTTAGTTATATATATAACTGTATGTAAATACAGTAACATATGTCAGCTGAAGAAAATTGTGTCTGGGAAATTATTTTAGTGGTGCAAATCTCTTTGTAATAGTCCTAGACCTGTATATATCGATGGTGTGGGGGGATATTCCATTAATTTCCAACATGAAAACAGGCTGTGAAGACCATGCTCCTCTCAGATTCCTTCCCCTCTCAGCTATCTCAAAGAACAGAAATCCTAAGCTTTAAATTTAGAAATTACACTGTTTTATAAGAAGATGCTGAGTTAACTTGATTTTCTAATTGTTTATGTGAGGATCTACTTTCATTTCTAGAGAAGCCAGTGTGGCTCAGGGGATGTTTGGGGTAGTTCACATGACTACCTTAAAGAAAGTCACAGAAGCCTGTACTGCCCATAGCAGTCACTATTTTGAATTTCTGCTAAATGATGCTCCCAGTTTTGCTGAGTGATATGCAGCTAATCCCCAAATACTTGCACTGGTGTGGATAACCCCACCCACTAATTGCCTGGAAAAAAAGATATCCCATGTCAGGTGTTCCTCCTGCAGTAATACCTGGCAGCAAACATAAACCAGACATTGTTTCCTGACAAGCTATACATGATGCATCATGTTGCAATGTGAGGGAAGAGACATTTTTCCATGTTTACCACCCACTGTTAAACTTGCACAAAGAGAGAAGCTCTTCAGACCCTTCAGTCCTTAGGCTGTCCAAACATTTTAGGAAGCTAGTGGCTGTTCCCTTAGAAAAACAGGTCAGAGGCTTTTAAAATAACCCTCCTACACAAAAATGTTTTCCCTCGAGTTCTAGGAGTTAAAGAGATTCCTTCCTGCCCCCTCATTAGAGATTGTTTTCATAGCCTGCATGAGGCTCGGAGCAAATCCCCTAATGGCAAGTTCCCCCCAGCTCCCCAGCATACAGGTTTTACTAGTCTAGACATGAGGTCTAAGCCCACTCTCACTCTCAGCTGCCTGACAGAATCCAGCAGACCAGTCTCTACGCTTCCATTTCAGAGACTGTGGCATTTTGGACACCTAAAAAATATGTCAATTGGAGGTGCTGAGCTGCATTCAACCCGGTCCCTGTTTGCCTTGCAAATGCCTTGGGAAATTGCTGCAATTTTGCAGGGTGGTTCATTCAGCAAGGGTTACCCAGCTTTCCATGAAAACACAGCAAGGATGTCACAGAATATGCTCATAAATTGCTGTTCACTTGAGATTAAGGAAAATGAACGCTTGGGTTTGGAAACTGAATTGCTTTTCTCTGTTTTAACTCAGTGGCAAAGGCAGATTTCAGAAGACAGCTGAAATGCCAAAGTTTTGGTGGACATAGCCTTGATTTTTGCTTAGCTGAAGTCAGGAACAAAGGCAGAGTAATGTTTGAGTGCTCTGAGGAGAGTTGTTGATTGCACATTTCAAGTTCATTGTTGAAGAGTCCCCTTCTATTATTATGGCATTAACAGAAGGCTCTTGGGATCCCTACACTTACACAAATCTGCTTTCCTGGGAAGAGAAGCTGGGGGGCTTGCGGAAGTAAAGACCCAACAAGAGATTATACATAAGGAAAAGAGAATGTTATGAAGGAAATATCTTCAATTTTTTCACTCTGTCTGTTGCCAAGGAATCTTGGACCAAGCCTACAGAGGAACCTTCCTTGGATCTATTTCTTGTAATAATCCTAATTGCAGCACAGTTGGTGTGTGCAAAAATCCTTCTCCCCATTTAGCAAAATGAAAGGTTCCATCAGAGCAAGCACATCTGCATGTGCTAAAAATGGAAATGCAAGAGCGATGCAAAAATCTATTAAACAAATATTTTTTGGGGGGGAGGGGCAGGAATCTAAGAATGCCAGGGCTGATCCACATACAAACTGAAGCAAGATGAAAGCCTGCATCAGAAGTTTTCCTTGCCAAAGAGGTGTGCACAATAGTTGGAAGTACATATTATGCTGCATTGTTGTAGTGTAGATCGGTCATTATAAAAAGATTCCTTTAACTATTCAGTCAGAAAGAAGGCACACGTAGTTTGCACTAATATGGAAATGTCAAAATACAAACACACATAGTCCAAATCCAATGAGAGACTGTAGGAAGAAAATGAAACAAAAATGAAAGTCATATTTCACTCAATCCCTTTCCTATCAGTCATCCTGGAAGCTGTCAATCAGTTCCTCCAGCTGTATATGATTGAAGTGTGCAAGGGGCAGGGCTTTCAGAGCAGTAATTGTGAAAGTCCCACAGACCATCCAGCCTTCCAAACATTAAGTAAATTCTGCAAGAGAAAGCCTGAGTACAAGTGAGGTGGCTTGAGCTACACCATGACACCAAGAGCCATCCCCCTCCAAGCCTGCAGGTTGCTATTTCATGTTCAAGTGTTTCCAGATACAGGGGAAATCCTCTTGCTGCTGCAGTACTTACAATTTGTTAGTGGTGCTACTCTCTCCAGGGTAAACAAGACCGATTTCTGCAGTTCTGAACTGATCAGCACTAGAAAATCACTTATCCTTAAAACACACAGAGAGTCCCATTTCTGCAGAGAGGAAATCCTTGAAGAAAAAGAGACTGAAAAGTTCAGAAATCCAGTATCTGGATTCCTGATGAGTTAAAATATTTAGAAAGGAGAAATAAACACTCTCATCCTCTTAATCACACGTCTAGCAACACTCATAATAAAATTCTTATTATTTCTCCTATTGCTTCTTTTCAAGTGGAAACTGCCTGATCCTACTGAAGTCTTTAGGTATCAGCTTTTTTTCCCCTCAGTCCTCACCTGCCTGGCCATACCAAGCACTGTGTCCCATATCAGCAAGAATCAGATTTGTGACTGATATAAATAAGGCTCAAGATACCATTTAGCCTGAAATGTTTGGAGTTGAACTGCTGCAAGCATGTTACTTAGTACGTGAAAGGCACATCATGTAGGTTGCTCTGTCACATATTTTGGATACCTTCATTTACTCTGCAGTTCATTCAAAAATGTGGTTGCCTTAGAAACCACAAAAGTGCAGCATAATTCTAAGATAAACCCAACTGATAGAATCACTCAGCAGTGGCTCAGAGGTACACAGACTTTCCATAAATTCAAAAAGAGATATTCCATTAAAAGCAGGGGGGAAAAAAATCATTTCCTCATTAAAAAATAGGGGTAGAGAGAAGTGGCCGATTACTCTGCAGAAGATGACAGATCACTGTATCGTGTTACGTGTTCGGGCAGCCTTAGCCTGGGAAATGCCCATGGCCATCAGGTTAAGCCTGTGGGAAAGGAGGAGGCTGTAAAGGCTGGGGAGAGCTCAGAGTCAGAGCAGGAGTGGTCTTTCAGGCCACAATATCCCTGCAGCTCTGGGAGGATGAAGAAAAGCAATATGCGTGTCTCCATTTCCAGATGTTCCTTACAGAACAGGCTCCCTCTGCCTGCTTCTGCTGGAGGCATTTCCCCATCCATGTGAAGTGCTTCATTTAGGAAGTATAAATCTGCTCCCCTTCCCTGCCCCCCCTTTCTCAACCCCGAAATGCTGAAACTTGTCTGCACCAAGGTGATGATTTCCTACCTGAAGAGCATAAAGTGAGCTCCCGAATGGAATGTGATCTCTTCCAGCTAGTAAAAGTTTTATAACCAAGGACAAAAAACCCCTATAAAAATAAAATAAAATAAAATAAATTCAGGCACCTCAGCTGGTGTAAATCAGCACTGCCTAACTCCAGTGGAGCTTGCCTTAGGCAGGGGTGGAAATTTTGAGGTATTTCCAGTACATGGATGGCAGGTTTATTGGAAGTCATTAAAACTGAAGTTTTATTCAAAAAAAAAAAAAAAAAAAAAAAAAAAGAGAGAGAGAAAAGTAAATATTCCAGACTTCTCCTGGGACCATCCTCCATCAAGACCCCTTCAGTCAATCACTGGAAGTGCTTTGACAGGGACACTGCTAGGAATAAATTTTGTTTTTTTTGAGTACATTAACAAAATAATTTACACCCATTATGGCTCATCTCTGGTTTAACATGAATAAATGTGAACTATCCTTTCTGATCCTCTTTCTGTATTGCTCCTTCCCATTTGGCCTATGGGCTCGCTTTCAGCTGCCAGAACTTACTGCTTTCAGGTATGACTGGTATATCATACTTGGGGCAAGAAATTAAAAAGCATCCCTTGGAGGAGAGTGAAGGTCCTCAGTTTTTCTCAGCTTTATGGCATAATTCTGCTGCTTCTTCAAATGCAGTCACACTTTCTGAACAGCTGTCAGAGGCACTGCCATGTGCAGGATCACACTCGTGGCATCTCCAGTAGTTTCAGCAGGGAGCAAAACTCACTAACTTACTGACATACTCAGATGACTTGGAAAAAATTGGTTTTGTTCAGAGCAATGTCTGCCTTGGTTCCTGCCTTGCAGCAGACTGATGCACCTAGTGCTGAGGGGCAGCAGGAGTGGGGGAATATTGGGAATATTGTAGCTCCAAGACAAGTAAAATCTGATTTATTTCTTTAAACAGTTTCTGCACCTTGAGTCCTGCTTTAACCAGCCAGAGAAGAAATCCAGTACCATCTAGGATGGCAAAATGACAGCTCATCCATGGCTTGAAGGCTGTATATCAAGAAGAGATGCCTGTCCTCAGGGATGTGCTAGCTGGGTTAGGTTTTTTGAGTGCAGCAGCCCCAGCATCCAGTTTTACTGGACACTAGAGCAGAGATCCCTATGATCCCCTCTGAGCTAAACAGCAAAAGAACCTCTGCAGATGCCCAGCTCTATTTGACTACTAATGACAGTAACTTGCTTGCCTATTGTGAACATTAAGCCTTGAATAACTACAGAAAAGTCAAAGCAATATATATAAGCGAAGGAGCCACTTGTAAAAAAGGTTAAGAGAATTCAAACAGTGCTTTATTTAATATAAACAAAGGAGCTGATCCTTCTCTTTGATCTCATCCACCCTTCCCTCCCCTAGAAAATAGAGAAGCAGAATACAAAGACCCAAGCATGCCAAGTAGGGGAGGGAGAAAAAAAAAAGCCAGATCACCAAGGTAAATGATTGACTCTGAGCTATTCACTTCAGAGGCCGCTAAGTTTTGTGTGGGGATCCTCCCCATTTGAGACAGCCTCTTCAAAGATCCCAAAGCCTCCTGCACCCATTTCACATCCCCTGACCTGCTGCCAATGCTGAGGAAAGAGCCATGCAGCTTCACACTTGGACTGAAGAAAAATGAAGTATGACCAGAAACAGAAAGGCTGAAATAACAATCATTAGGAAAGGGCTGGAGAGCAAGAAATATTCCCCATAAGGGAGATGGCTTGGCAGGATAAAAGATGTCATGGATCCACTTATATGTGAAGTCCTTCTGCCAATCAGATAGTGCAGCTTGCCCCCCTGGGGGAATCTAATTTCAGACACAAGATCACTGGATTTCCTTTTTCCTCAGAGCAGGCTGTATCTGGAGATCAAAGCCCCGCCGGGAGCTGGTATATAGAATATTCTCACTTGGATGGAACTGTAGCTCCTGTGAATGCAAACATGGCAAGAGGAGAATACATCCTTTATGTGACATTTCCCATGTTTTTCTGACCATTCACATTGCTGGCCAGGAGAAACAGGTTTAAAGGGCAGATTTAGTCAAATTCTGCTCTTTGTGCTTTTTCTCTGCTATTATGCTGCTTTATTAAGGGTGATGAGGGATCTATTCCTTTGCTACCCCACCCACCCCAGCCATCCTCCAGACCAGGTAATATATAACTCCATTCATTGTGATGCTAACGAGTTCTATTTAGCTGTATTTAACTGGATATCATGACTCCACACGATGACCTTTCACTCCTGGGAAGTAGTTTTAAATTTGATCCACAGCAGAGGAAAATCCCTCCAATTCATTGGCTGTGAAAGGTCACAAGTGAAATGTGTTTTGATGGTATCTGCCTGTGGTTTAGTTCTCAGTATACCTGAGCATCAAGCTGGTCTGAATCAGCTTTTGTGCTGGCAGTCTGAGTACCAAACACCCTGAAAAAGCACTGTGGAAAAGGCAGCCAAGCCTCTGGCAGTGCCAGTTGATGTAGGCAGTGCTTGGAGAGGAGATGTCCCATTGAACCCAAGGCATGGGCTTCCCAGGATGAAACACAGAGACCCTGCTCATCTTGATTTGATATTTTGACATTCCAGTTATAGGAAAGATTTTTCTGAAGATGTTAAAAAATGCAATTAAAATTCAACATTAAGTAGAAACACACAAAGATCTCATATAAACATCAGACAGCAATGCCACAGAATACACTTGTAAATATGACTTCCAGGACAGAAATGGATAGAGAGGAAAAGAAAGAAATAAAATTGTGTTAACACTGTGGTGTTAAAACTTCACTGGCACCTCTTCTCCCCTTGGCTAGCAAGTTCATACAAGCCATTTGACTTGGAATTGCAAAATAAAAGACTGCCAGAATAATTCATCTTGTCTTTCCTCCCTTCTTTGTGGCCATTCCCCATGCAGAAGTGTAGGGGCTTGTTTAGCTCTTCTCATAAAAAAACCTCTTGGCACTCTGATATGGTGTACCACATACAGGGTGGGAAGGAGTACTGTTTTACTAATTTCTCATTACTTAATGTTGGCATTATAGCAAAAACTATCAGTCAAAAAAACCAATCAAACAAGCCACCCCATCAAAACAGTAAGAAGATTATCCTTCTAAAAGCTTTCAGTTAAATGGGGAAGGGGAAAGTACTGTCAGACCACTTTCACAGCAAGATTAAGGGAGACACAGGTGGTTGAAGAGAATTCCTCTCTCACACCAGCTTGTGGCAAAGCTCAGATCCCAACTTGGACACTCCTAGCCTGAGTTACTCTTCCAAATTATAACAGGTGTATCAAATGTAACAGAAACCAGAACTTAAAAACAATAAAAGAACAACAAAGCCAACCTTACAAGGGGAAAGCTTAGTTACAAAGTCGTGGCAGAAAAGCAACTGTTTTTGTGGTGGCTCTGATAGCATTTGTACAGCTGTGAGCCTACTGCTAAAGTATTAAATGAGGTCTTGCTGTATTTAAACAGGAGTTAAAGGAGTGCCCTAAAAGTCAGTCTGAAAAGACCTTTCCCTTCCATAAAATCTTAATGCATTTGCAAACCCCTGCTCAGACTGGGTGTTTGAAGTCGCATTAGCCAATATGAGGAAAAAGAACAACCTTTTTAGACATACCCTGGCTATACAGCCAAACTAAACCAGGCTCAAAAAGTGAGTACTGTCAGTCACTGAAGCCCCCCGCTGATTTCTGACTGTGAAAATACAGAAAAAACCTGCAAGCAAACGCCAAGCCTGTCAGAGACACTGAGCAGCCTCAGGGGTCAGAATTAAAGGTGTTGCTGCCACCAGGGTGTTGTAGTTAAGGTGAGTCTCAGGACGGTGAGGAACCAACCTCTGTTGCCATCAGCAGGTGGAATCTCTCCTTACTGAGGGAGCAATGACAACTATGGGGAGAGAACGTGGAGCTCAAGGCTTCCCCAAAACACACTCAATGCCCAGTGAGCTCTCTGGGCTTGTCCGAGGAAAGAGCACAGCTGGGAGTTATCACAGAAGATAGTCCTACGACAAGATACACCAAAAAGTCCTGTATTTACCACACATAAGAGCTGTATCCAGAGCACTGTGCAGAGAGCGAATCTTTGCTTTACTCTTGCTATTAACTGATAGCCAGAGGGTGGCTGGCACCCAGTGCAGGAGAAATGGGACAGGGAAAATAAGGATGCTACATGTGTTCTCAGATCAAAATTCAGGGTGGCTCTAACGCATTGTTTGGTACAACATTGGGGAAGGAAGTACAGCCTATATTCCTACCTTGACACCTCCGCTGTGGAAGAAGAAGGAGCTGTGCACAGCAGAACAACTCTAGCTGAGAGCTCTCAATAATCTCAAGTTCAGCCAAGTTTCAGGTTTTAATGCTGTAAAAAAAAAAAAACACACACAAAAAAAAAAAAAAAAAAAAAAAACCAAACCAAAAAACCAACAACCCCCCCCCTCCTAAACAAAACAAAAGCACAACAAGGGCTAGTCCAAAGGTGACCCTGCCTTTGTACTACAGTCAGAATAAAACATAAGTAGACCAGGGACACCCAGCCCTTGAAGGTTCTGACCTAAAATGCAGAAGAAATACACAGGGAGGTGAGTTAATAAAACACACCTGCAATAACTTCTTTTGGAAACATGCCTCAGCTGAGGTACTTGGCTTTACTCCCAACACTTAGCAACAATCCCCAAATGTCACGGACTGCTGTTTAACAGACAGCACCATTTCCAGGGGGTCCTAAGAAAACCTGAACTGACAGATTTCATTTTTTGAAACACTGTAATAACTTATAAAGCTGTCAGAGTGGGGTTTTATTACTATTATTTAAAACATACTCCTATGTAAGTCCTTGTATGACAAATTTTAGCCAGCAGGTAATTTTTAAACTCAAGTGATAAACTCCAGAAAACTGAGAATACATAGAAGCTCTGACACAGCTTTAATTAGAGGGTTGTAACCAGGTACAGGTAAATTAGTAAAATGTGTTGTTTAGAGGCACTTCACTGTTGAAAAATCACTAACACCTCTGCTATGTTGTTTCTAAAATGCTTTTATGCAGATAAACAGATAGATCTTCCTAAGTATAGATCTTCAAAAGTAAAATCATTCTAAGGAGTCCTTATCTGCCTTTTGTGCCTCCATTCCCCTTAGCCCTTAAGTAGTACTGAAGATTAATTAAGTGTGGTTAAACTGTAGTTCTTCCTTCCGAGGAGAAAATCAAAACACAAAATACAGTTGTGACTCTCCTCACAAAGCTACTTTTGACCAGTTTAGACATAAGTGGCCAATGCCAGAAGGGTCTGCGGATCCAACTAAACTGCAAGTCGCCTTTGCCTTGGGGCCTTTCCCCTCTGAATAAATACAATTATGTACCAGCAATTAGAAGCTGCTGCTGAGGTTTCTATTTCAAATATTCTTGTCATTGCTGCTTTTTTACAACTTTTTAATTCCTCACTGCTCCATCTCAGGTATTTCTAGAGACGTGCACAAACCACTCTGATTGATCTCACCTTTCCCTTGGAACATCTTTTCATTTAATTCTTTCCTAGTGAATTCCAAATCTTGTCTCACTTCTGATGTATAGCCATCATAAAGGAAGGCTTAGTCTGGCTTGGGTTATAAATTAAGAAATAGTCAGATGTAGGTAAAACTAAAGATTAAAAAAAAAAGGGCTTTACTAGTTGTTTATCTTTAGGGAAGCTTTCCTAATCCTTAAAGATGTCTTTTGATTTCACTTCTGTCAAGTACTTTAATTTTCCCACTTAATTTAAAACCTCAAAGTCTAAGTAGAATAATGAATGGAGAAAAGAAGTACTGAATTCTTAGGATATATCTGACCTGTAATGTAGTGCAGAGATATCTGAGTCAGCCTGAATACCAGAAGTGATGTACACACCTGGCCACTGGTACCTGAGCTACCTCTAGGGTCACATACACATCTTTAAATTTTCATCTCCGTGCCTTCACCTTGTCCAAGAACAGCCCCTGGATCTTCAGGTCCAAACTGGGACTGTAGCCATCCTAAGCCACGGCCTCATCCCTGCAAGGTGCTGAGCACCACAACACTGAGCAACTTCAAGAGGAACTGAAGGGGCTCAGCATCCTGCTGGGTTGAGCTCAGGCTGACAGATGTCGTGGGTGGATGCTTCCTGAAGTGCTGGTAAATTCACTAAGGTTTGGGTTTTCTGCCAAATAAACGCCAGCTGAGGAAGTTATGGCTGCCCGGGGGCTTTCTTCAGTGTACATGTTCTACTTAAAAAAAAATTTCTACTGTAAGTTTTGCATTCATAAACTGATGTTCTCCTTTTTCTTCCTCTTCTGCCCTCTCTGACTTCTGCCCTCCCTACTCAGCTGCCAAGAAAGTGCCCCTTTGTGTGCGGAAATGCCCAGCAGTTCACAGAAGTTAACTAGAAAAGACACATTCAGCCACTTTCTGTCAAAATGCCTTGACACTCTCTTTCTGTCCAAAAGACCCTTTTGCTTTGGAAAGGCCCCCACTGAACACCTCCCCCCTTTCACCTCCCTCTTGAACTTACCCTGCAACAACAATGCAAAATAAATAAGTAAAAGAGTCACCCTTCTCCCCTGCCCCCAGCCTTTGCTGCAGTACTTTTTTGTTGCAATCTTCGCTATGAATTTTATGCGGGACACTCACAAAGTCCAGACCAGTGCAAACTGCTGCCACTCAGAGTTATATTCACATTCTATTCCGCTTTCACGACTTTTTGCTTTTGCCTCGATGTTGTTTTTTTTTCCATGGCTTGTTTCTTTGGCTGTGGGAAGAGATCCTTCCGTGCACGAGACCCTGTGGGTCTGTGTGTTAGAGGGAGGGACCGTGTCACACGCGGTACGAGCACAGTCAGGAGCGCTGCTCTCCGGCTGCCCCTCGCCCAGAGCACTGAGAGCTCCCGGGGCACAGCCAGCACAGTCCAGAACAGAAACTCAAGGCTGCTCTTTTGGGTTGAAAACAAGCAAGTAGCAGATGAACTATCTCCAAATTGAAACACAGCACTGAAAGTTACAGGCTGCATCATTTTGATCAAGGTTTCAAAGTCCTTTGGATGCCCATCTCTACTCAAAGATATTGAGCATGTGGTGTGACTCCTATTAATCTGTGGTACGTTAAGACAAGCACTAATGCTACTGTTTAATTAAATCTTGGTTTTCTTTGCGGTATAAAACTTTCTGAGACAGGCCCAAGAATAGGTCCTGCAATGTGTAAAACAAACATGTTGACTCAGATCCAGTGTTAACGGGTGAATTTATTTCTGGATCCACTTTGGCCAGAAGTTGAGGGGCTCTGCTCAATGTGTATCATCTGACTAGAAATTACTGGAGGTTTTACAGGAGGATGAGCTCTTTGGAATTTGTAGCTATGTATTTTTAATACTGTCAATAAACTACTTCCTTGAGACACAGAAGGGCAATAATGGGAGCTGTTAACAAAGTGTGAAAGAAACGGGCAAGCAAAGGTTAATCACATGGCTGTCCACTAATGACCTCTCCAGCCCCGAATTTAAACCCTCCGCTACTTGTAAAGACCAATCACGTGAATAATTTCCTGTCTGAGGTAGTCTTTATGGTTAAGAATAAAAGCTGAGCTTATTGTGAAAAGAAAGTGCTCAGCAGGGGAGAAGGTTATTATTTTTAAGCTGATCTAAACACCTGGGTTTCTCAGTAGACCCTATTAAACTTCCTCCATTATGTCTAAAGATTTCAATCATTCCTACCACAGTAGTAAATTAGTGTATTACTGCTTAAAGCAGATAAGCTTTAGTGATGGGGACATCCTAAGCTGATGCTGCTCACCCACCCTGAAGAGAGACCTATGCAGCCGGTTTCTTCACCATAAATAAGGCAACAAGGACTGATGCCATCCCAGAATATTGTCTCCTTCCAGTGTGCTGAGGTGTGAGAGGAACATTGACTCCTGCTGCTAACAGGGCCACAGCACAGACTGTGGGGCATGGGAAGGTGGCTGTAAGCAAGTTGCTTTTGGAGCAAGGTTGTACAAAGCTGTATGGCACGGGAAAGCAGATGTCTTGCTGTCATCTCTTCTAGGTACCTTCAGTAACAGCCAGGGAGAAAGCAGAAAATACAGAAACGTGAGATATCCCTGCTTGAAGGTTTAGCTTTTGTAGCAAAAGGAGTTCAGTTAGTGAGAAAAATAATGCTGTCCTAGCCAGTGGCTCTCTGCCCTCATCCTCTCTTCCTTCTTCTCTCACTGACACATTATTAATGATATTTGTTTTCTTTTTTCTCTTGGAGTTATGATCCTGGAAAATGCCTGGACATCAGACTATGCACAGAGGGAGTAAGCAGCCTCCCTTCTTCCCAGCACAGGTTGCTGCTACTGGGATCCCCCCAGCTCACCAGCACATCCCCACAATGCAGCACTGGCCAGGTGCTGTTCCTGTCCCCCCAGCCCTCCCAGGGCTCTTTCGTGAGGGTAACAGAGCCCAACCCCTGGCCAAGGAGCCCTCCTGAGGCTTCACACAGCGTGTGCGCTGTCCTGACTGTGGTTTGTTTATGGGCTCATATATAAAGAATGCCAGATCCTCAGCCAAGTCCAATTTATCTCAGGGTAAACTGTACTTATGCCATTTATTTCAGTCCCGATTTACACACGTCAAACAAAATACCTGCAGATCTTTTCCCTTCTCAACTTCCCTAAAACGACTCCTCTGGCACATTTAAACCAAGACAGTCTGCAAGAGTTGTAAAACGAGTGTGAAATTTTAACTCAGGTCAATTTAAAGTGCACACCTTACAGTCTCTGGAGGGAATGATTTTATACCTTATTAACCTGTTTAAAATGCTGCCTAGAAACTGTCTGATATTGCATGGGTGGTGGCATTGCTTTTTCTGCTTAATAAATGGAGTCCTTGAGTTTTCCAAGCGAGCGTGAGAGAGAAACTCTTCTGTTCTGTAAACAACTGTGTGTCCAGTTTCCATGCACGGATACCCAATTTGCGCATGCAACTGTAGTTATTGTGCATTCAAATGGGGCACACCACTAGTCACGGGCCTGGGCTTCTTGCCAGTTTAAAAGTCAGCCCTTCTGTATGTAGAAAGAGAAAGCAGTATCCAATAGAAACAGTGCTCTGCATGCACTCACAGCTCTTATTCAAGGCTCTCAGAACAATGTCTAACTGTTAATCTTTCCAACACTGCCATGAGACAGGGAATATTTTATCTACATTTTACAGTCAGAGGAAACTGAGGTTAAGTGACTTGCCCAAGGTCAAAAGACAGATTTAATGACAGGCTCAGGATCTAGCCATGAGAATATGCTGCCCTGACACTGGCTGCTACACCTTGGGGTGGATGAGGAGTAAATGTGTCCTTCCCGCAATATCGGAGCAGTGCCGTTTGCTAAAGGTCTAATCCAAGGAAGCGCAAACAAAAATCTGCAATGGTGCCAAGATTAGGGAAATATCTCCTCTGTGGTTGGGCTCTTTTTGTGTTGTAAATGCAGAGGCTGAAATTTCCAGAGATGTGGATGCCCAATTTCCGCTAACATTAATAAGCTGATGTGTCCAAATCCTGTAGGCAGCTTTGAAAGCCTGTTTGTGCTTTCCCTCTTCCTACTATTCAAGCATAGAGTAAGGTCAGGGCTTTCCCATACCCTCTCCCTTCTCTGCCGGTGGAAAAATTCTGGCCATACCTTCACTTACTCTGCAGTGAATGGATAATGTCACTGGGGATTGATTGATCTAATACCCACAAAAGGCCAGAGGAGAGATTCCCTTGGTTGCCACAGATACTGGATCAGGACCTTATCTTTTTATGGCACTCATATCTCTCTCACTATTTTAATATCTGAACATCTTGTGGTTTATAATATATTCCACTTCCTAACTCACCCATGAGATAGAGAGGTAGCATTAATCACTTAATCCCATTTTACAGATGATGAACTGAAGCACATCAGACTCCACACTCATTTCAGTTTGAAGTACTCTGAGACACTCTTGGCATAGGCAAGAGGACGAGATAAGCACCTGCAGCCAGAGATTTAGACACTGTCTTAGGAGGGGATAGTGCAGCCCTTTGGAAAGTGCCTTTTTTTAGGTTTACTGTGAAGGGAGCCCGGATGACTAGGTAGTTAAAATCTCTCCCTTTGAGACAGCTACTGCTAGGTCAGGTGAATACCCTCCTAAATGACTTGCCCAATGCCATGGAGAAAGGTTGTGGCAAAAGAAGAAATCGAGTCCCAAACACAATCACAAGGCTATTTTTCTTGGACTGAGCTTTGATTTTGCGTAGAGGATTTTTTTTTGTTAAGGCAGGAAAAATAGGAGTAAGTTTAAAACTATCAGCTTTGCTTGGATTAGTCACTGGGAATCTCAGCAGCCGAGCTCTTGAGCTCTGGCCTCTTTGACTTTCGTATGTTTAGATGTTCAGGCCCTAATGAGTTGATCTCGTTGATCTTTAGATACCTATTCATATGCAAATCCTGGCATTCTACTTTTGCTAAATAGTCTTTGTATTAACACATGAAATAAATTTTTAAAAAAGAAAGTCAGGCTGTGGTAAATCCTCATACTTAGGTTTGTTTGCATTTGGATAAATGATCATGGTCCCTCTTTATATGATCTTGCTGTACCCCTGTTAAGAAAAGGGGGGGGGAGGTGTGGGTGGGTATTGAGAAATCCAACTTTTAATCTCTTCCACATCATTGTAAAATGTTTTGTCAAAGAAAAAAATTGTCCAAGAACCAAGAGACAAAGATGCACAAATCTGTTAATGCCTCAGCTTCCTCTTTGGCCAGATTTTTAAAATTAACACAGGAGTGTCCTCATCCCAATGTTCCTAGGTGATTAGTGTACTAAAAAGACCAGATCTGTCTTCCAAGGCTCCAAAAATCATGGCTTGCCACAGGGAGGATGCCTTTTCACATGGCATTTTGCAAGTTCACAGTGCATGTGCGTGTGTGTGAGATGTATACATCACTGTGCCATGCCAGAGCACACTCGAGAGATTTTGAGCATGAATCCTGACCCCAGTAGTGAATAAAAAAGCACTCAATGACTTCAAAGGGTCCCGGATTTCACCCATCGTTTTTCAGACTCTGAAGCTTGCAATCATTAGTGGTTTGCTCTAAAAGTGTTGGTTGCAGTGCCGTAAAGTCATATGGGAATCTCATTCAACTCTGTCACAAACTTCTACTATCTCTGTTTAAACCCTGTGTATGATACAGTACTGTCATATATATTTAACTAGGTTAGTCACAGAGAATAATCTGAAATGCAGAAATACAAGAAAACTGTTGCAGGGCCTTGAAAGCTACCCTGAAAACTACATATCCGCATGTATGTATTTACAGATGTGTGTATGCACTTAAAACTTTCCAAAAAAATCTCAGCCTTAATTTGAACAACTTGCCTGGATTTGTAGCTGAGTTTCATTTGCTAAAGAAAAGCTGTTTAGGAGCAAATGCAGGTTGCAACAAAATGTTAGGAACAAACTGTCCAGGATCTTCTTTCACAACAATCCCACGCGCTTACAAATCTCCCTTTAAGAATAAAGTGGTAGTGCAAACACCTAATTAAAAAAACGGCTTGTATTCAGAGTTACTAATTAAAAATCCTCATGTTCCCCCGACTTTTTCCCCCCTCTGTGGAAATCTGCAAGTTATTTAATTGAAGTCCCATTTTGTCGGTGCAGATGCACGAAGTGTCTGAATCATCAAACAGATTTAGGGTGTTTTGATTGTTGTGTGTGCCTCATTGCTATTCCCAGAATGTCGAGCTGAGCTTATGCTGATCGGCAGGACTTAGAAGCATGAAACAGTAAAAGAGTCCTTTCTTCTCATCCCAGCCCCATCCCCCTTGCCCCCCTGGATTTACATTGAAACTTTGCCAATCTCAGATCGCACTCTGTCTGCTGCCTCTGCATTAAAATGGAGCCGCTTGCCTGTTTCTTTGGCCCCACACTCCATCTTCAGATTCCCCTTGGCTGCCCTAAGACGCCCCTCATGTTGCTTCAGTGAAACTTCTTTAGGAAAACAATTTCATTTTATCTCCCTCTTTTTATTTTTCCCCCCTTTTTTTCTTTTTTTTTAAATAAAAATCCTTCTCTATTTTTACGTTTGTGCGCTGTGTGAAAAGAAAGGAGACAGAGGAGGAGAGAGAAGCCTGTTTTCGTCTAGAGGTGAAAACAGCCTGGTGAGCAGCAGGTGCAAAGCCCCAAAGCAGCTGCTTACTGCTCTCAAGTTGAAGCGCCTTGGTCCCCCACCCTCCACGCCAAGAGCACTTCATATAATCCTCTCATGCAATTCACACTGTAATTGCAGATATCCAGACTGCTAGGGCTCATTTTATTATTATTTTTACTGATAACAAGATCTGCAAACAGGGGACCAGTCATAGCAATTAGTTGTGTGTCGCTAGGCAGCTTCTGCTGAAGCAACTTGGATTCTTTTCCGTTCTTTTCCATTCTTTTTTGGGAGGGGAGGGCACGACTGCTTTGCCCCCTCCTACCTTCTTTTTATCCCCTTGATGGCCACTCAAAGTAGCACATGGGGAACTTTCCTGCTAGCTCTCTATGTCCTTTTATTATCTCGCCTGCCTCTTTCACTCCTTGAGACACAGGCTGCTGGATGGGTGCTAGCAATGAAGATTATTGTCTTGAGGACCAGCTTGTTTTCTCAAGGCTCTGCTTGTTACATTGCTAATTATGGGTCTATGGGATCCTTTTCTGATATTTGACTAAGTGGCATGGATTACTGTGTAATCATTTCCCACTGGGGAGGGGGATCTTTTTTATTATTATTATTATATACCTCTGGACAACTTTTCGGTTGCTTTTATTTAGGTAATTGCTCTTCCCTGTAATCCAGGAATTCTTATTTTTTTAATCATATTATGGATTTCATCAAACACTAGTTAACATGTTAATTACTGGTAAATACACACTTCTTTTTCCCTTCTGTTCAGACTGAATACAGATCCTATGAATGTGTTGTTTGTCATCTGTACCCCTTATGTGTTATCTCTGTCTAATAGGACACTGTTGTTTACAGAATGAAAAGACAGAACATGAACATTTGGCTCTAAACTTTTGTTTTAGATTAGGGCTTAATGAGTTTATGCTTTTTTTTTTCTCAGCTTTATTTTTCAAGCCAAAATATAGAGGAATAAAAATCAGTTTGATGACATAATTATTTTTAATAACCTGAACAGATTTTGCAGTGCTGAGACACTATGAAAAAGCCTGGAAAATGGGATCCTTTATTTAGTTAAAGAAAGCTTGATCCATCTGCCATGAAGTCAAGGCAAATTTTCCACTGAGTCAGAGAAACTCACATCAGTGTGGAAGACCAGACGAGTTTCTTCCAGAGTGTCCTGGTAACACACTGGGGTCCGAACAGACAAGTATGGTTCAGGCAGAGGGGAGCAGAGGGAGGAGGAGATTCTTGTACGATCCAATTACTAGAAATGTTTTCAGTTTGCCCTAAAATAGCTGATTTTTCTGACTTATGACAACTGTGATTTTTTGCAAAACTCTAAGTTACTGAGATCTTTCTGTTATACTGCATTTTCAAGTTTTGTTAAACTATTGCTAAACTGAGCATTGCAAAAAAAAAAAAAGATTGAAAGACTCAAAAGTTCCAATAACCTCACTGCAAGAGTGCTGCTAGGAAAATGGTGCTTGGCTATAGTGACTTTAAGAAACCTCAAGACAGGTTGACACAGAACTAGAAAGGTCAAAGAATACCCTATTCTGGGGACTGGATAAGTGAATTCTGAGCGAGGCGTAAATGAGAACCTTCTAAGGCTGATTTAGTCTGTGCTGTGCTATCTAGGATGTCAAAAACTCATTCTGGCAATGAGGAACACCCAAAGCATTGGTACTCTCTGGGGACACCTGCTTCTCATGGGCCACGGCTCATATGTCAGGATGTCGAGTTTCACACTTTTTGTGGCTTTTTCAATCACTCCAAAATTGGTACGGCAAAAGCTTTCAGCTGAAATATGCAGGCCAACTGCAGCGTTAGAATGTTGTCAGCCCCCAGTGTCACCATGGACAATAATCCAGCCAAAACACAGCCCAAAGAGCTGCTGGACTTGGAGCAAAGTAAACACAGTCCATTACTGATTCTCAGCAGTCAGTCCTAAAGTGCTTTTCTCTGGGGGGGCCAACAGGGATGTCCACAAGGTTTCAAAATAAACATAATTCAAGGTGACACTGGCACACCAGGATTTGCATTAAGGATATGTCAGAAGAAGTAAATTGCAAACTGGCAGAGTGGGAGAGAGCAGGTCAAGTGATATGGTGAAAAATCCCTTTGTTGGTTCCTATAAAACTTTCAAGCAGTTCAATTGGTTCAGTGTAAATGCTGTTAGTTGCACAACTACTGTGAATTTAATCTATACTGTCAAAAGAGTTTGCATTCTTTCCCATTAGAAATGTTAACATCTTAGAGACCCTCCTGAAGATGAGATTTATTAGGCTAAAAAGCGACAACGCCTGAATATTTCCTTGAGAAACATATTATTCCATCTCAACTAAAATTAAAACAGGTCAAGTAAACAACTTTGAAAGCTGGAAAACTCAATTTCTTGCCCATCCAATTATGCCTAGCTAGACCAGCCTGTACAATTTTCCATTATGACTGTTATGAACTGTGTGTGGTCCCCTGACTGTACCATACGAGCTGGAGCACTGGAGCACAATAAGGCATGTTAGGGGCTGTCAGCGTGTTTTAGGATCTCCTAATTCTTGTTCACTGTAATCATACCACTGTATACAATATAGCATTTGAGATGACCCTTTGAGCAAAAAATTCTGCTTTACATCCCCAGGCTCTGGAAAAGTTCAGTTTGAGAGATAAAAAAATGTTAATTAATTTTTTTTTTAATTAGAAAAAATCAAAACCCTGAGTGCCAATATATGAGCTTTCTCCTTGATCCTGGGCTGTGGCCATAACTGTGCTTTCAGGCTCCTCTTTTCATGCCTGTTTATTTATATATGGATTTTTCATTTTTTTTAATACTGTCCCACTTTGTTTTGTGATCACCTATCCTGCATTCTGGTTGCTTTGCTGTAATTCATTTTTTTACTGTTTCAGTGCTGCTTGAGTAGAACATCATAAAATCTTACACACCAAAGAACCTCCAGCTTTTGTAGAGGAATCTCTTTTTTATTTAAATCAAAGCAATAAAATCTAACCAACTTTTCTTGCTCTTCCTCCTCTCAATGCACACATACTTTCCAGCAGTTGCAGAACCATATAGCCACCCTACAGAAAAGAGCTGATATTTTCACATCATCACTTACCAGCTTTTTTAATAGTGCAGATGGGCTACGAGAACAATCCTTCCGCAGCAAATCAGGAAGTTACAGCTCTGGCTTGGGAAACCAATGACATGAAGTAGCAGCACGAGCAGGACTTTTAGAAGGTGAGAAATCCCTCGTCACCTGCAGGGGTATGGAAGGTATTTCAGAAAGGCCAGCAATGAAGGAGGAGTAAATGTTCAGTTTTGGCACAGTCCCAACTTGATGCCAAGGGTCTGTGAGGGGCAATGTGCTCAGGCTGGGAGCAGGGTGGGATGTACTAACTACTGAGAGATGTCTGCAGTGGTGGGAAAGGTTTAGAAGCCCTTGGGTGGGCATGCCCTGTCTCATTTTGGGACACCACTGCATAGAAGGACAGGGCTTCATGTTGAGAGTTTGGACTCAGCCAAGGCAGCATGAATTCTGGAAGGCAGGAACAGCATCCACAATCACATTAATTACAGTCATTGAAATATCATTTGGGAATAAGAAAGGCTGTATATTCCAGTGTGTACACCTCTGTGTTGCCATCAGCCCTTTCCCTGCAGGTTAGCAGCACTGTGGGTTGTGTGCCTAGTGGACTTTATGAAAGAGGACTTGCTCTCTTCTCCCCTTCTTTAACTCTGCCCTGGAGGAGTCAAGGTCAGGTACCCAAAGAAGTTTACTCACATGCCAATTGTGATTGAAGTGCCTCCTCCATAACTGGTCCCTTCTCCCCATATCACTATCTCATTAAGTATTGAATGGCCAACCCAGCTCCGGGTCAACTCTGGTCCTTGTGATGATTTCAAACAAATATCCCTTTGGGCTATGCCGCTCACTTGGAAGGATGCCATCTGCAAAAATTTTCCCACCAAACAACTCAAAAGGGTGGGCAATAACTTGCTCACTGGTGTGCTACCATCAGCCTCAGCCTGCTGCTGTCAGGAGAGCTCTGGTATTCCCGCATCTGCCTGCATCTCTCCGCTGTCTCCTGCATCACTACAGCATCAGAGAAAACTGGTGCTTGCACACGTCCTGCTCTGTGCCTACAGCTCTTAGATTCTATAATATTGCTACAAGATGTAACATAAACCTAAAAAAGAGCAGTATGTGGGCAGGGAGACACTGCCCAGTGATTTGCATGCGCAAATACTTGTACCAAATTTAAAGGCTGCTTGTAAAACTAAGGCTGTAAGTATTGCTGAGGCTTGAAAGCACTAAAAACCAACATTAAAGCAGTCTATTAAAGCACAATTACATACAACAATAACACAAATAACTGCTGTGGGCCCAATATAGCACAGCCATTCCCAAACTGGTCTGAAGGATTTCATATGGCAGACTTCAGATTTTGTGCAATTGTGCTATGCTGGTTTTATCTCTGCTTATATTCAAACAGCATGGGGAAAAAAATCCAAACAGGTAAAACTAGGGCCCCATCCTGGTAGACGGCATAACATGCCATAGGAAGAGAGAGTTATCTTCGTCAAAACAAATTTAAATAGACACATTGGAGCCAAAAAGTGGGAAAGGGAACAAAATTGGGTGAAGGGACTTGCCAGAAATTATAAATGAAGTCGATACCAAGGCTTTAGGCTGCTGGTTCAGTGACACATCCACTGCACAGCCCTGCCTCACGCTGACCCAAACACTGGGAGTTTGGTTTCCTCCCGTCTACATAACACAACACCTACTAATTTTCTATTCTCACTAGCAATGAGGACAAAGGGCAGATGACTGGATTTTGTTCCTCTGTGGCTGCCAGCTTTTCACAGCCCTTCCACAAGCTTGAATAACACATGTAGCATCTGGAGTGCTGAGGGCCATATTTTAAAGTGCTCAGCACCTGTCAGTGCCTCTAGGAATGCTGGCTGGAAGCAACCGCCAGCCAGATGTTCAAAGTAGCACAGTACCAACTTGCTAAGATCTTGGGCCATTTATACCGGGGTCTGAGAGAGAACAGGACAATTTTGAAAGTCTGCAAAATGTAGCCTGTTGGGTATTTTTAATATAAATGTGCTTCAAGGTCTAGAACTTGTAAGCCAAATATTTAAGGAGCGTTGGTATCTGAGCTTTGGGGTATCTGGTTATAAAGCTCCTCTATCTACGGGAAAAGCAACTGTTTCTCTTTACCAAGTGCACAAATATGTACATAAGAAAAATGTGCCATAAGAAAAAGGCTTTTTAAGAATTTGCAAATAGTAATAATTTTTAGAGACAAGTAAAAGACCTATTATTAAGCATCATTCCCCCACATTTTTGCAAAGGTATCCCATTCCTTAGAGTGACAGAATTGTGTAGGTGGGAAAAGATCTGTAAAATCATAGAGTCCAACTGTTAACCCAGCACTGACAAGTTTACCTCTAAATCATATCCCTAAGCACCTCCTCTACAAGTCTTTTAAATACCTCCAGGGACAGTGACTCCACCACTTCCGTGGTCAGCCTGTTTCAGTGCTTGACAACCCATTTGGTAAAGAAATGTTTCCTAATATCTAAACTAAACCTACCCTGGTGCCACTTGAGGCCATTTTCTCTTGTCCCATCACCTGTTCCTTAGGAGAGGAGCCTGACCCCCACCTGGCTACAACCTCCTTTCAGGTAGTTGTAGAGAGCAATAAGGTCCCCCTGAGACTCCTTTTATCCAGGCTAAGCACTCCGAGCTCCCTCAGCCATTCTGCATAAGATCTGTGCTCTGGACCCTTCCCCTGCTCTGTTGCCCTTCTCTGGACATGCTCCTGCACCTCACTGTCCTTGAACTGAGGGGCCCAGAACTGGACACAGCACTCCAGGTCTGGCCTCACCAGCGCTGAGTACAGGGGCATGATCCCTTCCTTAGTCCTGCTGGCCATGCTATTTCTGGTATAAGCCAGGATGCCATTGGCCTTCTTGGCCACCTGGACACACTGCCAGCTGATTCTTAGCCATAAACACTCAACCCTATTGTCACCATCATTAAGCTCTAGACAGTTGAACCTCTCCCTAATAAACAGGGTGACCCAAGGTCTCTCCTTCTTCCCCTGTCCTTCTGGAGAGTTTATAGCCATTCATTGCAGTACTCCAGTTGTGTGAGTCATCCCACCATATTTCCCTGATGGCAACTATGTCACAGTTTTCCTGGTGCACCATGGCTTCCAGCTCCTCCTGTTTGTTGCCCATGGTGCCTGCACTGGTGTCCCTCAAACATTAGTGTGCTTCCTCCTGGCTTATCTCCAGTGAGTCCAGGGGCTTGCACCCACCTCTCCCCTGTATCAAACACAAGGATGGCTCCCAACGTTAGCAGTGCTTACATTCACTTCTCCCCAGTCAGAGCCAAACTCTGTAGCTTTTAAGTGCTTTTATTCATTTTTGTAAGCCAAGAGGGACTTGTTCAACAGAGTTCATCACGGTTCTATTTCCCCACAACCCCCCCATTTAATTTTAAGAGTGGGCCAGCCCCAATATTTGAAACTCCTGCTCCATTTCTTTTCATTCTCTTTTTCTTCCTTCCTTCCTTCCCCCTCGCCCCCTCCCTCCATCTCCTACTCTGTCCCCTTCAGAAGCCCCCAGGATGACACCGCTCATTGATGCTTCTCCTTCATTAGCATTTCAGCAACTTGGCTCAGTAGTTTCAGAGACAATCCGTCATGAGAAAACTGAAGAATGTGCCCCATTTGCATGATTCTGTGCCAGAATGCAACTTTTTCTCAGCTGTTCATTGTGTAATTTCCCCTTGAGCCTTCAACTTTCCCATGAAGTCCCAGAAATCATATTATAGAATTCCAGACCAGCTGCACTGCTCCAAAGATTAGTTTTATGGACATTTTAACCAAACTCACAGCTCTACAAAGAGAATCACATACACAAGAAAACACAGTTTTACTTTCTGTTGTTAGGAAAGGCAATATGCCTGGTTGAATAAAGTCCTTTAAAACTACGAGAAGGAATTTATGCCCCATGATGAGAATGATCCAATAACTGTTGTGAATTCTTAGGCATATTTTTAACTTCTACTTGTCCTTCCTTAATTATTTTATTCCTCTTACAATTAAATGTTTGTAATCCATTTTGAGAGTCTTTCCGAAATGAATGGATATGCAAACAACTTGATTGAAATGCTCAGTGCATATGACTAAAAGTTACTGGCTCTCACACATCAGCAGAACAAATCAAGCTTTTGGTTAGTTGGTTTTAGAAATCAAAAAGTGGTTTATAAAAAAGGACAGGCAGATAAAACCTGCTTCTAATTACTTTCTAGAGGGCATCTGAGTTGGTGGAAATAAAAGAGTTTATTATATTAAAAGTAAGCAAGAAACTGAAAATTGGTGTGAAGCAATCAAACTACTTTGTCAATTAAAATGTATCCCATTAGGAAAATTAGGCACCTGTTCCACAAAAGTTAGACAATGGAGCATGGGAGGAGAACACTGCATTTTAACAATCTGGTTGCTAATTAAATTCTTTACTTTTTCCTATGTACGCCAATAACTATCATTTTTCCCATGTCATTTTTAACCTACTGAAACAGAACTTGCTGTTAATTATTCTGCCTCTTAAACACACCAGATTTCTTCAATGTTTTCAGAGACACAGCATGTAAAATGCAAACATTTAGATAAATATTTTAAATACAGTTTGGATACTTTTTAATACAGATTTTTGCTGTTTCCCCCCTTCCCCCTGCCAGTGGGGTTGGCTGTGTGAAAAGCATCCTTGCTGACTCAGGTAAATATAAGAAACAAACACAGAGACACGCTCACACTATGTGAGTGTATACTTATATACACACTTGCATTTATATATATAAATATATATCACCATATATATGTATATATATTTTGCTAAAATCCCGTGGAATTAAAGCTTGCCAAGATTAAGAGTTCATAAACAGATAAATTAGGGTTCTTCCGATGCAAAAGATAGGGGTTTTTTTTGGTGAGAAGCTCACACGGTGATTAGAGTGAGGTTGTGGAAGATTTCATTAATTATAGGTGACTGGTTTTCCTCTCAGAGGACAGCTCAGGTCCCCCAGCTCCCCCTTGGCAGCTCATCTTAAATTGTTGTCTAACCTTTCCCTTAATTCAGCTCATCTTGAGCTGATGGGAACTGCTTTCATTCCACCTCTTGTGGAGGTAATGAAACAATCTTCTTATTCACTTGGTTCCTCTGAGCCGGTGACACACAACAAAAAACCCAGGGCCCTGATTAATGGCCGCTAATTAGCAATGTTAATGACCAGGTGTCCAAGAGCATGGCCAGCTTCTCTCAGCATGGAGTGATCCCTCAATGAGGGCCCTGCAAATCCAGCCCCAGTGACCCTTCCCCTCAGCTGCCAGTAATGAAGCTGAGCTCTCTCATTACACCCAGGAGAGGCTCAGGGGGAGGCCCAGGCCTTGAGAGCCAAACCTTTTCCTTCGGCTCTAGTGGGCCTTCCATTAATTAAGGTCAGCATTTTTGCTCTCCACCCCCCCAGCCTCAGCCTTTTTCCCCTTAAAAAAAAAAAAAATCCACCAAAAATCCCCAGCCCTCAAAGGTAAAAGATTTGGGTGAAGGGAGGTTTAGCTCTTTCAGCTTTCTCTGATTTCCCAGTGATAAAGATGCTGTTTCCCAGTGTGTTGGGCTGCTTGCAGCCCCTTCTCTTCCCCCTCAGATCCAGTTATTCACTGTGGGAAATCTCTGTTGGCTGCAGAGTCACTCCCTGTCAAACCCTACCTGCTGCCTCCTGCAGCAAAGATACTTGGAAGAACAAGGAGGTAGAGAGATGCTTGTGCCAGCAAATCAACAAAGTCATGTATATCAGCTAAAACGCCAAATGCACATCTCCAGAGGTCAGACTGGCCACACAGAAATGTATTTATATATTATTTTTCATCAATAATTTAGTTATATTTATTATTCTTAGCGTTAGACATAAAAAGTCACCTTCAACATAAAAGTAAAATATGCCACCTTTGGCAGTTTACTTGGCTGTACTTTGTAACACCTTTCCTCCAGCAGAGGTGGAGGTGTCCTCTACTTTCTACCTGTGGATTTGGGAAAGCAGAAAGGGGAGTTGGCCCTGTCCAGCTGTTTTGCCGGCGCAGGCAGAGCTTCCTGGGCTGCCAGCTCCTGCCTGAGCCTCTGATCATCATGACACAGCCCCTGTCTGTCAGTACGGGCTGTGGGCAATGACAATATTTCATGAGTTTTAGAAATCGATCTTGTTTTTTGTGGGAGGGGGTTTTTAAGGATGGGAGGATGTCATATCAGTGTGCATGTAGCATATGGCTACAAAAAAGAAGTGAATGTTTAAAGAAACAGAGAACTGTTTTATTTTTGCTCTGTTAGCTTAGCAAATGTAGTGATATATGAGTGAGAAAATACTCTGTAGTGCACCTGTCTACAGCCTGTATGGTAAGGCTGTGTGATCCTTAATATCTGAAATTTCTGGTAATTTTAAGTTGGCTTTATTAGCTTTAACTCTGACAGTGCAAATGTTTTCTTTTAATTGGAAGAATCTTACTAGAAGTGATAATTTTTTTGCTGTTGTGCACTGTGAAATCAAGGCCCAAAATTAACATGCAATGAAAGGGACTAGTTAAGGGAGCTGATGGGGTGATAGGAAGCCTTTTACTCTAGGTCACATCTTGAGCTGGAAGTGACAGAAAGTTAATACTGAAAGAATGCCATTTGGTGGATGTTCTAAGATAAGGGGGAGCCTAAGTCAAACTTTAATGTGTTAATGCCTTCACAAATGCATTAGCAGTAGCTGGGGAGGTAGCTGGACACCATAGTGCACCAATTGTTTTCCTATAAATCCTTACAGGACTGATTTCCATCTAACTGTGTAATACTGTCTCCTCCCAAATGACAATTATTCCCTGCTGTCTTGACCGTCTGGGCACTACAGCAGTGACTAACATGGCTAACATGGCAAATTAATATCAGGATGATAATGCATTTGGATTTTTCTAGTAAAATTTAATGAATGACGGAACAGGTGCTGCCTTTTGACATGACTGAGAGCTCAAGCACAGGAGGTGATGCTTCACCGACAAGGCTGCACTTCAGCTACTGGACTTCTGTGCATAAATAAATTACTAAATTTTCATTTTTGCCTCTTTAGACTATTTTACTGGCACCCAACTTGACTAGAGAAAAATCCTGCAAGATGTACTGGTTCATTCCCAGTCGATTAGTCAGTCACTCTCCATGGGATCATTGGACTTTCTAAGGGTATGCAGCCTTGAAATTGTGCTGCTTTCCCCTTGCACACAGCAGGTTATTCAGTAAGGACCTGCTCTGGCTCTGGCTTGCTTCACCTGAAACTGTAATCCTACAGTAGGTCAGCTGTTTTTTAAAAGGTGGTTTTGAACCAGACATGGATTTTGAACGAAAGTTTACATCTATTCCTTATCTAGGGAGGTGCATTGATTGGCTTCACAAATGATTCAGTTCCCAGCTCTCCCAGTGACCTCCTCAGAGATTTTGGGCAAGTTACTTACAGCCAATGAGGGCCATAGTGATGGTGAAGCACCAAAAATTAAAATTAATTTAAAAAGCTGATAGAAAAAAGCCCCTGACCCAAACCCCCCAAAAAACCCTGGAATAAGAATTAGCCTCCTCCTCTGTGCCTCAGCTCCCTGTGTATAAAGCAGTCATAACAGCATTGCCTTTATTTTCCCCCATCAAGGCAGACTGAAGCAATGACTGAGCCTTCACATGTATTTCTGTGGCATCAAAATCCTATGGGAAACCAGTGGCAATTGAGGGCTTTAGCTACATCACATAAAGAAGAACAACTCAGTTTTCAAAATATCATTCACTCCTTGTAACATCATTTCTAGCACTGTGCTGTTCATACAGACATGAAGAGCAAAGTAACTCCTGAAAACTGTAGGAGCTTTTGTAACTCCATCCTACACATCTAATTGATCAGCTATGCCAGAAAGAACAAAAGTCTTTCTATAGCTATAGTTATTCTATTACAGGTTATGCAGATAAGGTTACAACTAGAGCCAGACACATTTTTTTTCCAGATAAACCTTTTCCACTGACAAATACACCTTATGATCACAAACTTTTCATGAATGGATATTGAGTTGAACTCTTTCCTAACTAAGAGTCTGAAACTGTTTTCAATCTAAATTTACTTGCAGTTCATCAGAAATGTCTAGAAAGCTTCAAACCGTGAAATATGGAATATTTTTTCGGTGTTCTAGTTCATCAAAATTTTGCACAAAATTTCACTTCAGGCCTTTACCCCTGTTACCTGAACAGCTTCTCTAGGCTCCCTTCTGCCTGTTGTAAGCTTCTCCTTTAAGGCAGTGCCTGTAATGCCTTTTAAATGTATCATCAAAAATATTTTGTCCCCTTCATTAGAGCATTGCTGAAGCCATTGCTTAAACAAAACAACCAGTACTGTGACTGCTCATTACATATTGGTAATCCATTTATGAAGACCATAGGGATCAAAAGCAAATTTTTGCCTGGTTCCAAACTTTCACAGACATTTGGACACAGCTTCTGTTCTGTGTCCCACAGGGAAGGAAGAAATGAGAAACACATGAGGGTAGTGACCATCACATGGGCCAAATCCCAATCACTGATGCCAAGGAAGTTCTGACACTGGCTTCTGTAACAGCAAGAGCAAGAAGCCTTGGAAGATAAAGAGAGTTGCATGGAGTTGTGAAATCAATTGACAGTAAAGATGCTCATTCTCCTTAATCCTGTATGATCCCTGTTTCATAAAGTATTCTATTTAGTAAACTCTTCAGCAACAACAAAAATAATTCTGCAAAACTACTGAAATCTTCTTGGCACTGGCAATACTTCGCTTTTATACCACTTAGGTTTATGCCCCTTATAAGCTCTCAAGAAGGATAAATCTGAAGACTGCACAGCAAGTGTAGAGTTTGGGATAAATGTTTGATTGCTGGGTTAAATTTCTGGTTTATCTGGCAATTTACTTTGCAACTGTATTTTATCAGGATTTAATAGATGATTTTTCAGTTGCTTTTTCTGATCCCTTTCCATTACAATCCTTGCCTCAGTTTTCCCCACTGAAAAATGGATGTGGCGTTACCTTTTCAACAAGACAAGGTGAAACTTCATTTGTTAATGTTTGTGAAGCAATTTGCAATGATTGTTTTGTAGCTCTGCTAAATACAATGTGCAATTAATGAAGTAATTAAATAAAAATAAATAAGGAAGGAATTATGTGGATTCTGATAAAAGGCAACTGGTAACAGGGAAAGAATTTTGCCCATTATTGGACCACATAGCTCCATAGGCAAATTAAAACAAGGGCTCTGTCCTCAGAGTTTTGGGCAATCCAAGCTACATAATTGATTTGAGAAGAGCTACTCCAGGCTACTGTGTAATTACAGAAGTATTCACTCTTCTGGCTCCCACTCTCCTTGTCATGTTCTACCTCATTGCCCTTTATGCTAAAGCCTTTGTTGATGAGGGAACGGAAGCAGTAAGGACAAATAAAGCAATTAGCAGGTAGGGGGAATGCTACCACTGTTTAAGGATAACACACAGCTTTTATTGGGACATTTGCTAAGTAGAAGTCTAGAGCCAGCAGGTCAGAAGGAAAATACAGGTAGTCCAGAAAAACAAACAAATTTTTAAAAAGACCCTTTCTCATATGTATGTAGCATTGAAGAAATCTTGGCAGGAGGAAAACTTTTTAAAATAGTTTATATAAAAACAATATTTTTAATGAGATTAGCTTCCAAATTTCTAATTTTTTTTCTTTTTTTTTTAAATCAGAGTCTCAACACTAGAGTACTCTTCTCTCTTGTTTCAAGTGTGCATTGGCAGTAAGCAAACACTAATTTTTGGAGGGCTAAAATCTTATTTAAAGTTCCTGCAAAGCCAGCCAGGAGAGGGAGCCAAGACCTTGAACAAACCTTTCTTCCTGGCTCTCTGACACCCTGGGAAGGAAGCTGAGCCATTTTGGCCAGGGCTCCACTGTGCTGACAGGACTTGTGTGAATGCATTGCATGAGGAAGGAACAAAAAGTGACTGGGAAACAAAATTACCTATGGAGTCCCCAGGCTTCAGATGTTGGATGACTCCTGGTGTAAGGGAGAGAAGAAGTCAAAAAGATAAATGAGTACTAGTAGAAAAAACAGTATTGTAGTTTCTCACTTTTGATGCCTCCATCGTTCATTAAGAGACTATAAGAGATTGTTATAATCTGCGGATTTGAGTTCTCTTCATAACTCACTATCAGATGAATTTGAGATAGGTATGAAGAAAATAATAGATTTTCTGCTGAGTGTGGTGGACTGGAGGTCGTGGCAGATCTAAACTTGGATCAGAACTGCAACATCAGGCACTGCAATGCACAGAAGTGCTGCTGCTCCTCCACTGTTTGGGTGGAGTTTGAGTTCTGATCTCCAGAAATAAGTCTAAGCTACTCTTTATCTCTGTAACACATAAATCCAAGGTGCAAGGAAATTGCTAAGATGCAAGGAAATTACTAAGATTATTGTGAAAGAAAAAAAAAAGAAGAAAGCAGTGAGTATGAATAATGTTAGGGAAAAAACAACCATGTTTTAAATTTTTAAGAGGAGAGATATTAGAAATTACAGGGACAACTTCACTCAGGGCCATATCTTTCTAGCTGAAAATCTAGAAGACAGGAAAAAATTCTGAGTCCAATTTTATGTTCTTAATTTTTTCCATTTCCAAGCTTTCAATATTTGTAAAAATCATTTCTCCTTCTTTTCCTCTAGTGGGAAGAAAACAAGTAAAAGGTATTGAGACCAGTGTATAATGGAGAAAGCAATCATCAGGAAAATTTTAATTTTTTTTTTTTTGCTAACTAAACTGAAAACTGTATTTCAAACTAAACTTAAGAAAAAATGGCTTAATTTTTACTCTTTTGTCTTGAAACTTCACTCTGAAATAATAAAGTGTATACTTTTGGGTTTTTTTTCTAAAAATCTATATGATTGTTTTTCTTCAAAAACTTTTAGTAACTTTAATTATTATGATCTCTTACAATCGTTTATTTGTAGACTCAGATAATAAATTAGTTACTTACTACCACATTTTTTACTGTATTGTTTTGGATTCTTATTCCCCATTGTGCAGGTAGCAACTTCTCAGAAGTGCATCCAAAATAAACTAACTATGAATAGTGACAAACTGAATTGAAAACAAAAAGAACTTTTTGTTATTTCTTAACTATTCTTATCTTACAGATCAAAGTATTTGAATTGGAAGCAAACACATTATACTTTATTTGCTGAACTCTTTTCTCTTTATAGAAGCCTGGCAGTGTTTCTTCAGGCACTTCACTCAAGCTATGAGACAGTGAGTTTATCCAGACTCCTCCAACAGGGAGTGAGGCATCAGCTTGGAGGTATTTCAGAACAGCAGCCCCAAGAGTTGCAATCAGTGGAGAAATTTCTCAGGACTCTTTTCATGCAGCTCAGGGGAAGCATCTTAATACCTGTGCCTAAAGTTGGATGTCAGGAGTGGTTTTTACTCCTTTTGGTCTCTGCAGAGCAAGGTCTTCCTCAGGCAACAGATAGCAACCTGCAGAAGAGAAAACTGAGGCACATGGAGAAGCAACTCTGCATGGAAATGGTAGCTGGAGACCTGAACCAAATCTCTGAAATCCCATTCTGGTGCTCTCTCATTGAACCACACTGTGCTGTGGTGCAGGGAAATCTGCCTTGCCACGATTATTGTATTTCCAACAAGTGGGAATAAAGGGCAGAGCTTGCTATTTGAACCTGCCAGTGGCTGCGTGGCAGCATCAGAAGCATTAGCATGAATCCCCAGATTCTTATGTAAATCTTCATTAAAGTCAGGGGGACTTTCAGGTCTGTTATTAAATGGTCAGTTACACTCTGCAAGCAACACAGAAGCTAATTGATAAAAATATGGTAGGAGACAACAGCTTTTGAGCAAAGGAGACCACAAATATGTTTGTGAAGAGAGCCTGGAATGATATGAATAATGAACAAATTTGTAAAAATCAAAGTCTTTTCGCAGGTGAATAGTAAACAGAGGAAAGGGCAGAATTGGTTGAATGAATTATGCATTATGAATCATTTAACAAGCACTGGTATCTATAAAGATAATGGTTCTAATGTAAATAACAAGCCTTTAATATTTATGCAGCCTTAATAGTCTGGAGAGTCTGAAATGATAGGTAAAAATTAAACCATCTCCTCAGTGTTTTTCAGTGGAAAACAAATTTATCACAGCATCACGAACACAAAGCAGTATTACTTCATGCTAGGTTTGATACACTTTTACTCCACTTGGGACACTTTCTGCCCTAATATTGGAGTCTGGACAGAACCAACACCTCTATATGACAGTAATGCCATGGAAGTAAAATCAGCGCCTTCTGATATTACAGAATATTCCTAGATATTACAGAGCACTCAGTGACAAAACTGGAGATTTCACTTTCCTTTCTGCTTGAGATAAGGATCTCTGTACCAACTTAGTGCAATCACAGCAGCCAGACGAGAAAGGAAATGAAAAGCCTCTTCCCCTCCCCTATACGGAGTTATGTGTGGGAAAAGGAGAGAGGCCATGGAAAGCCCTGTGCAATCACAGCTGGGTTGTTAATTGCTTGGCCCTGTGCACAGTCACACCTTGTCGCTCCTCTGCCCTAAGAAAGGGCCACCCAGCCCAGCAGCCTCAAGGCAAAGGCAGGAAGGTTTCTGTATTCACCTGTGTTATCCTCATCTCACGGAAATGCCCATGGTTTAGCACAGGCATGACACTGTCTGGGTGCCCACAGATGACAGCAGTGCTGAAAGTCAGGGAGTGATCGTGTGACTGAGAAAGGATTGGGTTTCTCAACCCAATCAAGGTAATCAAATTGAGATAAGGAAATTTACAGGAAAGGAAAAATCATTGGTTCACAGAAGCAAAAGCAGCCAAATGCAGTGCCACACACCCAGCCACTGATCACAGCAGCAGAGGGCCCAGCTGTTAGGGAAAACCCAGACTTTCCCAACAAATACGTCTCTTTCAGAGCTAGTACCTTATTCCTAAAGAGTTTTTACATGTACCTTGGGGAGACAAGGTTGCCATGTCCATTTTCCTTCTGTGTGGCCATAGATTTCTGCAAAACCTACTTACTTGGAGGTCTGATCTGGTGCAATTCCCTGGCTTTTAATTCAGATGCAAAACTGGCACATACTAAGTGTGACACTATATTGAATTGCATAGAGCCTGCAAAATATGTTGTGTTTTTTAAAAAAAATAAATTAACTTGACCTGCAGGATATTGATATAGTGGCAACTACCCCTGCAGGATATAAAACTGGCACCAACCATAAGAGCTTCCATTAGGGTTGTAGATTTCTAGGCCTAGTAATGGTCATTTCATCTGAACATGTGGAAATAAACCCAAACCATAATAGGACTTAAAAAGCATTCAGTGCATATTTGTCCATAAACACATCATATAAATAAAAGCTCTTTAAAAAAAAATGTGTCAAATGAATCAATGTGTATTCTATTACAGAATAATAATATCCAATACCACATGTGTTGCTGAAGCAAATAACTTTAGCTGGTATAATAGTATTTTCCATTTTGTGGTACAGCTTGTATTTTGATCTGTTGATTAAGGACCTGCCCCTGAGGAAGTCCATGACAAGAGTTCCCCAGGCTTAAAAGGAGAAGGAAAAATGTGTAAACGATTTGGCTGCAAATAAGGAAACAAATGTATTTCCCCCCCTTTCTCCTAGCGCGAGTGAACACTGAATACAAAGCCAGTTGAAGACAGTGGAAAGATTTGCTCTTTGCTTCATCAGCTTTGGATCTGGCCCTAAGAATGTATGTGTGAGATAAATTTTGGCACTACTGGAAACCCCACCTCATACCTCCCACTGTGAATATGTCATCTTTCTATGTGCTCATGCATGCCAAAGCTTTATCTCTTTTGAAATATTGCCCAGAATCAAGCTATGTTTACTTAAGTAATAGGGAGATTCACTTATATGCAATAATTTCTTCAATGGAGAGGCTGTCTTTCCGCAGTTCTACTTTGGACTTTGTTCTTAGTTTAGCTTCTGTTTTTCTAACTTGATGGTTTTATCCAGGTTTGACAACAGGGTTGGATTTTTGTTAGGTTTTTTTTTGAAGTTACACACCTGGAATTAGCTATTTCTGCCAAGAATTACAGTGCACCTGGAAGTACTAAATCATTTTAATCTGTTTTTTAGTGGTTTTGCACAATGGAATTGCATCTCTTTAAATCTTTCTTACCTTTTACAAAACTAAATTGCAGCTCTAGACAGAGCATTTTATGAGTATGTAGATACTGATATCATGAGATAGTTGTGCCCTACCAGTGTCTGCCTTTACTCATCCTGGACGTAGTTAGCTGAGAACTACGTCTCAGGGTTTCTTTCCTCTGTGGTGGCTCTGCTTACCTACATAACATATGGAAATGTGAGCATACACTTACAGCAGATTGTTTGCTATGTTTACACCAGTTCTAACACTAATCCCCATTAATGTTTGATATTGCTCCCAAAGAGTTTAAGTAGATATCAGGCCTCAGATCCATTGCATACGTGTTAGGCATCATATAAACTTCAGATGGAAAGATACTAAAATGCTGTAGGATGTCCTTTTTTTAACATTACTTTTACTGACTGGATTAACCACATCGAGTGTATGCAAAGTCCTTCCACTTTCATGATTTCTGTCATCACATTTAAGAGTCCTATTTTCAAGAAAAACATAAGCCAGTTTCACCTCCAGTGTCTTGCTTCTGCTCTCGGTTTCTTCCATTTATCAAATATGTCTATGAGTGCAAAGTGAAAAAACAGCCAGATGCACACAAACATAAAACTCTCTTCCTCTGTTGAAGAATTTCAGACACAGCCATACCAGCTGTGTTTTTCTGCAGAACAATAACCATTAGGGTCATGGCAAGGTTTGCCCCAGGCTCCATGGCCCATCCAGCAGCAGCGTGGGTGCCCCAGCTTGTTAGAATATATTTAACTGCTGTGCAGAGAGACGTGATCCCTTCTGCAAGGCCAAATGGGAACAGCCTCAGAAACACAGAAATGACAAGTGCCAGGCATATCCCCAGCTCAAGCTGCTCCTTTGCTCAGTACAAACTATGTGTACTTACTGTGATTTTATGTTTCAGTAGAGAGAAGTCTTCATTCATTGCCCACCACGTGGAGCTGGTCAGGCTTCCTCCGTGCCAGGTGTTCCCTTTCCCCAGTCATTTTAATTATTTTACATGAGGCTGTTTCTCAAGCTGATTGTTTTAAAAATTACTGTCTCAGAAGCTCAGCTCTGAGGCCGCAAAGCTTTGCTATCCAACAAACCTCCTCTGTTGGAGGTATTTGGGATGCAACCACTTTGCATTTAGAGGACTGTTTCTCAATTATAGGCTTATATAGCGCCCAGTTAAACAGGATCCTGACCTTAGCTGCAGCCTTTCTGAAACCCTTGTATTGTCATACAGGCAGTAACAACAACATTAAGCTACAAAAGTCACCAGCACAAACAAACAACACTGTGTGAGAGCACTTGGGGACAGCAGACAGTCAGGACCAGAAAGTGGTTATTGAGACAGGTTTGTAATTGAACAGAGCTGATCTGCTCCTTTAGGCTACAGACAACTAATTCTCACTTCAGCCAACCACAGAAAAAGTAAATAAAAGCCGTAGACATATCTCTTAAAACACAGTGTTGGTTAGTAACAAAAATAATTGGACTTCACAAGTTAGTGTGTTTCATGGCAGGGGATAATTTTATGTTAAATGACTAAGCTGTGTCTCAACCTTTGCTGGGCTCATTATATCCTTTAAGTAGTTCAAGTTTCCAGATAACCAGCAGCAGAAACAGGTAAGCAGGCAAAATTAGTATGGCTGGGAAAATTTGTATCTGTCACACAGGTCTGGTTCCCACACACTCTAGTTACATCATTACTTAGTCTGTTAACTAGGAAACCAATTAGGCCAGAGAGCTACTGTCAGGTGACCAAAACACGAAAATGCACAAGAAACCCTACCCGAAAGATGGGATTTCAGCAGAGGCCCGCAGATAGCTGACTCCTCTTCTGCTGCACTGCAATTTTCGTATTTCGTTTCACCTTTGCTTCCAGGCTGAGCTCTGAGGTCCCACAGATTGATAGCTGCAGAAGCCTTGTTTCTTCCCCCAACAGGTGCACTGAGAAAATTGTTTCCTGTATCAAAAATTACACAAAATTATGTAATAATTTCTCTCATTCACCCTGGAAAATTTCCTTCTCCTTCACACCTTTTAATTTATAAGGTGAGAACAAGGCAACAGGTACAGAACAGAATGCTGCCCTGTGGGTAACAGTATGCTCATCTAAAAGGAAAATGGTGTATAAGACAGTTAAAATTCAGGGCACAAACACCTTTAGCAACTATTGTTTGCTTTCTGCAAATGTTGAAGACATTTCTTCCCGCACAGAGGAAGCACAGAGGTTGCTGGGGTCATCCTTAGGGGAGATGCGTGCATGGGCAGAGGAGGCCAGCATGGGGCACTAGGAGGACAGGTGAAAGCCAGTTTCCTGTAAAGCATGCATAAGAATGGCATGTCTGTACAAATAAATACACCTAATCTCTATGCTACATCATTGATCTGGCTAAAATACATCTTACATAACTATAATTTTTTTTATACGCACATATTGTGGACACAAACTCATTATATATAAATGTATATGTTTTGCATACTACGAATGATGAGGGTATTTTTTAGGTTGCACATCTTTCCTGGTTCTGGAATCACCTAAAGAGCTCACTGACTTGCTAAGTCCTTCCTCAAATCTACAGAAAACCTGCAAACAACTCCAATACCATTGCTGTGGGCCAAGAGCACTAACAAGCCATATGCTCTTTCTCTATGTTCTTGTTCAGATTTGTTTTCTGTTAGGACAATGAGAAAGAGGGAAGGAGTTGATTAAACCTCACCTCTAAAGCCTCAATAAGAGACTTTGTGAACAAGGTAAGGGCAGGCTGAGGGCACGGGGGGTCCTCACCCTGAGGAGGATGCTCAGGTACCTGCACTGCTGCTGTTTGATGGTAGCACAGTGCCATCGGTTTAAAGGGTTCTCCCTGCAGTGTGGCCCCCTCCATTTCTGATGGCCTGTCATCTTTGGGGTTTTTTTGGAAAATAATCATCAGAGGAGGCAAACTAATCAGAAATACTTTCCTTCCCAATGATTTTGTTGAGCAGATGATTTGATCCCTGTGTAGAGAAGAGCAAACCAATCTCTGCCGGACGCCTGCCAGCTCGGGGAACCAGGCTCTCGCATGTTTTCCAGCACAAGCACCTCATTATTAATTCATGCTCCAGGTCCTCTGTACATGCTGTTACTAATATTAGGTTTCGACAGAGTAATGAGCAACAGCAATAGACTGACTATCTTAATATATTTTAAATAATGTTTGAAATATTAAATTTGAGTTTGGATTTTTAATTAGAGCCTGAGCAGGGTATTGACAATCTTCCTTCTGTTTTGCAGCCAGCAAGCAAATAAGATAGGGATTGTTCTGATCGGAACACTGAAAGCCAGTCTGATTTAGGGGATGGATCTGAAATACAACACCAAACTTTAAAGCATGAGGGAAGTTTGGCTCTGACCCATCCCTAAACTAAAAAAGGACTTTTGATATGGGACTGCAGTAAAAGTAAATAGTTGTGAGACCGGGTCTTATGGATATGTTCTGTAGCACCCTGTCAGTGAGATGCTCAGGGACAGTTTGACTCTCAAGGACACCCCTGTTATTAAATAAAGGGGACGCAGTGTAGCTGGGCATAGAGAAAAGGGGTTGGTGTAGTATAAATATAAATATATAGTATAAATTGATACCATAAGGATATATACAGCAGAAAAAAATTAAGGCAGGCTAGCTGTGGGTCCAAAACCCTACAGGGCTTCAAAGCCCTTCCCCCTGCTGTGTTTCAGACAGGAGCATAGGTCAGCATCTCTTCTTTGGTTGGATTTACACATATTAAAGAACTCATGTAAAATTTGAGCTGGGTAAAGAGCTAGAGCCATTTTTCTATGAGTGTGCTGTGCACATTTCTGAGTGTGCTCCCTTTGAGAGGGAATTCGCAAAGAAGATTTTGCTGTTCTGGAACTCACTCCTCCCACTTGGTCTGTTGGAGTCTGAATACATTGACCTATGGGGCACATTGCAAAGCCTAACTATTTTCCCAGGATTTTTCTGAATGAATGACTTGAGTAGGTAGAGAGAAGAACGTTTCATTTGTACAGTACGTGGAGGCTTTTAATTAATAATGTTCCCATTTGAATGCCTATTGTATTTTAAAACGTGCTTTGTACATAGGCCTAGAGTGTTGGATAACTGCAGGGTTTTTTTCCCGATTAAAACAAAAAGAAATCCCACAACAATGTGACATGGCTGCCACAGGTCTTTTTGTGATATCTTTGTACAGTGTCTAGAACAGTAGCCCCTGATCTGGACCATGACTTCTGGGTGCCAGCACCACCCAAACTACAACAGGTCTCAAGGAGATGAAGTTTCACACCAGTTGGAAAGTTTGACACTGCTGATGATCACTGTAGGGTTGGGGATGTTCTGCAGTCCATCAGTGACATTAGAAGTGCCTAGGCTCCTCGTGGAGGTTTTACCTTCTTCCTTTCTGGATTTGGAGCTCTTGAGAGATTGGGTCTTTTCTTGGGTACATTGGGCATTTCCTACTTTTATAATGAAAGAATCAGCCTGGTGAGTTGTCTCATAGCACAGGGGTTTTTTTTGTTGAAAAGAAAGGTCTTAATAGGAAGTGAAGTTGGTGCTGGTTCCAGTTTGAGTAAGAATTTTTAAGTGTATCTAGTTGTTGTTGTAAAAAACCTTTCTTCGTAAAAAAATACACAATTTGCAATATTTTTTCTGCTTTGTCCTTCCCCAAACACTCTGATGTAGCCCGAAGATAAACATTTTTTTTTTTCATTTTAAAATATCTCCAAATTAAAAAAATTCCTATAGGTATATTTATTTTGCTGTTTGGTCCAGCTAGTGGTCTGTGGGTCAAATATGACTCAGGGAAATGCCTTTGTATGATCAAATTCTTTCTCCCTGTGAGAGATGCAGGCAGCTTTACGTAGTACATGCTTCCAAAGCACGAGAGTACATCCTTCTGTGCCTGGTCACCACATCTGCCCTGGATATGTTCGTGCAGAAGAGGTCACCTTCCAGTGTTGGTTTGTGTGTGTGGAGCAGGCACAGAGCACTCAGCATCACCCCATCAGCATAACCATATTGACAACGTTTTTCTGATTTCAGTTTTCTCACTATTATATTTTTTTTCTTTTTTTAGATTTACACCTGGTCCAATGTCAAATATTTTGTGAAGACAGAGGAGGGCGCTGCCACCAAACTGGAGTACTATTGCATAACTTATTGTATTTGAGCTGTTTTCTTGATGAAGAAGCTGTTGTGCAAAGACAAGTATCCAAAAAGGCTTTTTTCACACACTGCATTTTTCCTTGTTGTTTTAGTTCTCTCTCTGTTTTGCTGCTGTTTTTTGAATCACAAGAGAAAACCACCACCCTTCCCGAAAGCCTTAAAAAACCCCTCCTGCCACCTCTGCTTTTTCATTCCTTTTCACTGAGTAGGCTGCCAAAATTGATTTTTGATTATTTACTGCAAGATGCCATGGGACCTTCCCTCCCTGATCAGGCAAGTGCAGGGCAAAGGACCAGGTGAACTCAAACCTGGCTCCAGAATCTTAATGCAGAGCTCCTTTGAGAAACACCATGGACAATCACACTGTTTTCTTCCTCTCTGAAAATGCTGTGAGAATCTTACAATTAAATCAGGTATTGTAAAAGCTTCCCTGTGCAGCTCTGTCAGTGCACCACAACCCTGACCTGCACCACTCTTGTATTTTCTATGCCCCTCAGGAAAGAAAGCATGGTTTGTACTGAACTGTGAGAAGAGCTCAAATTTGTACAAATTCTGCCTTTACATGAGAATACACAAAGGTCAGTTACAAGGTGAGGGCTGGATTTAGCTTTAAGCCAAGCAAAAATATGACTCTACAGAAGAAAAGAGCTGATGAGATGCTTTATTCCACAGAATAACTAATCTATTGCAGGTACAATGACCAGCATCTTACTCTACTTCTTTATGTTAATTTACATGATGCATGTACTGCAGAATTAAGGAAAATAATAGTTTATTGCAGTTGTCTTTCCCTGAAGGATTCCTCTTGCAAAACACTTATCTGAATACATGCTAGGGGGGAGAATGTTATGACTGAATTATTCAATCTATTTTGCAGTAAGAAATTTGTACACAAAGTCTGAGAAATGTGATGGGCAATGCCTGCTCTTCTCTGATTATGTTGAGTGTGAGGAGATCTGGGACACAGTCAGGAAAGAACAGAAGGAATTACTGACTCCAGAGTCCACAGCAGGTAACACCATGGAGGGTCCCCTCTCCAAAATAAGCCACACAGGTAGTGATAACGTGACAGATACCTATCTCCTAACAGTAGAAAGATACAAGTGATAATGTTGGAAAATGGCTTACCATGGGTGTTTGTAACAGCCAAAAGCAAATTGTTGTCCTCCAGCTAAGCTGGACTGCAGTTTTAGTGTTCTGAGGTCCATAGAACCCATGGATATTTAGATATCAACTGTGGCTTGCTATGTCCACTTCCATCTCATCTGGCTGTGAGGTGGCAAGATCTGTATCATATTGCTATGAGCTGCACAAATGCTGCTTCCAGATTCAGCTGCTGCAAAACATTTTACATGAGTCTGAACAAAGAGATTCCAGCTGGTCCAGGCTGAAGCAACATGTTTGCTTCCTTCTCCCTTTCATCTCTAAGCTCATTCATGCTGAGAGCGGATATAATTGCTCTCTATAAATACATTCAGGTTAGGCACTAAAGCGAGAGAAAAGATACTTAAGCAAATGGACAATGATGACACAAGAACAAATGATTACTAATGAGCAATGAATAAATTCCACCCATAAATTAAAGTTTCTGATTATCAGAAGACTGAAGTTCTGAAACACCTTTCCACTAAAACTAGGTAGAAAAAGAAACAGTTTGGGGGTTTTTTTGTGAAGCTTAGTAAATGTATAGACTATGAGATACCATTGCTTACAGCAGCAGAGGAATGGACTTGGTAATCTAGAAGATCCCTTCCACTCCTATGCAAATAGTGAACACAAAATCTGCCAGGAGTTTATGTTAGTCTTCTGTTTTACTTTTATTCCAGGCCCGTTGGGATTTGACTTTTTTAAAGTTTAGTGAAAGTTGCTCTTGCAAAATGTCTTACAGGTTCGTGTTAACACCAACACCTAATAATTTTTCTGTCTGGTTTGCCAGATATCTACTACTTGAGCATGAGCAACCTGATGGTTCATCTTCTACAACTTAGGTCACTGTCTATGAAGGACTTTCTTCATGTGCCTCTTTCTGCTCTAGAAATTCTGCAAGTTCTGTTGTGATTCTGTTCTCATGTCTCTTTACACCTGATCTGAAAATGTACCCCTTCACAGATGTATCACAGACACCATTCTATTCCAAACTACCTCCATTTGTCTTCAGGCTTTGCAATGGACAACCAGTTATCATCTAGCATGGTAAATACTACTTGTGAGCTCCCCCTTGCAATCCACCCATGCAGTGACCCCTTACTCCCACCTACTTGCTTGATTTTCAGTTCTGTTTTTGCTCTGTTCCACCCACCATCTCTGGGAGCAGCTCTCTGGTAACATCAAATATTCTCATTATCCTGATTCCAAATGCTGATGTAAACTCTTCTTTCACAATACCTATGCAAAATTGGACCATAATTTCTAAGTTATGTTTCTATAATTTTTGTTTATTATTGTGATCAATAGGGTTCAACTGTTCCTTTGTACCTCCTCCTACCTTGTCTCACACGTACTTTGTAAATGTTCCAGGGCAATGGCTGGCCTCTTAATCTGTATTTATACAGGAGTTAGTTCAGTGGTATTCTGGCTCTTGACAAAGACCTATGCTGATGTTCAGCTGTAACAACAGAAAAAATAACACTGTTATGTCAGAAACACTGTTCTTTCTTTTGTTCAAGCTACTGTCATTCCCTGTCCAACAGTGAATACTGTTCAGGTGCTTCTGGTCTTCATTTTTTGTATTGGCCCTCTGGGACTCCTTCTGCTTTGCTGACATTCCTCATAATGATTTTTTCTCTGGAAGAACAGAACTATCAATATATTGGATTAAGAACCAGGATATTTTTAGTGAGAAGACCATGGAGGTAAGTTCAGGTCATCCAAAGAGCAGACTGAGCATCTGACTGTTTGTAGGGAATGTAAAATAGGAAGGAAACCTGTGGAGCTGTGGCCTATTCCCAGGTCTCTTATGGCAACTTTACTGGTGAGGTTGAAATATTTCACACTTTTGGGAGTCCACTTCCATTTGTGTTTTGATTGACTTCCAGATTTCAACTAAAAGCTTCCAAGGGAAGGGACAGTAACATAATGTTTTGAACTCCCCAGCAAAACACTTATAAGTGCTACTGTGACCTCTTGCACCATCATCTTTGTTATAACTCAACTAACACAATTAGACCCTAAAAAATGGCCAGTCAAAAACTCCCTCTTTTCTAAGGGGGAAACTGCCTTCATTTTGGAAAGATGGATATATCACAGAGCTGGAAGGAGCAGCTCCCACGGAGAAGGTGGGAAAGGGCAGGCAGAAGTCAGCAAGGCATTAGAGGGGACAGAAAGAGGGATTTTCTGTAGCCTGGACAGAACTAACTGCAACCAAAAGTCCCCAACTCAACTCTTACCAGGTATGGAAGCAAGGACCTGCCTGCCAGGATTTTGTAGGCAGGGATATTGCTGTACATGACTCATTTTGATTTTAGTTCTTACCTAGCAACTTTGTGTTTCCTTCTCTGCAAAAGATTACACTTCTTGTTTGTGCTCTACACAACCTGGCTTTGTGAGTTTAAAGCCTGACAGACTTCTCTGGGGAGCTGGTCTAGAAGGCAGCTCCATCTCAAAGCTCTGGCCAAACCAGAGTCATATCACACCTCCACTGAATAAAATCCTTAATTTAACATTTTTCTTCCTTTCCATATGGTGTAGTAAGAAGGAAGAAGTGGAAAATATATTAAATATACCGGGGTATTGATCTTGATAATACTGTACCCCATATACCAGAAGCACTTTAGTGCCATAATGACTGCATTTACAGAGAATAAGTTCAATGAGAAAAGGCAGGCACGTGCCAACCAATTCAACAGAAGGGGTTTCAAGTCTGCCAACAGGGTGCAGAGACTCCTTCTGAGCTCTTTTCCTGCCCCACGATAGCCCTTAGGTAAATGTTTGCAGGAAATTCAAATACTTGTGAGCTGGTGGAGTTGCTGCTTCACCAGCCCTAACAAACGTAAACACTTCTGCTTCAGCACATCTGCCATCGCAATACCTACAGCTTTTCCAGAACCAAAGGATTAACTTTATTGTGCATTTGCTCTGCAGATCTGGTAACACAATATTGTACTTCTAAGCGGACAGATTACTCACAAGTCTCTGGATGCTACATCTTTAGAAACTCACTCTACTTAAAGATAAGTGTTGAATCTTGCAATCCCAGAAACATCCAACTGATGTAAAAAACAGTTATACCAATAGCCAGATGGATGCTATTTTTCCTCAGGTTATTTGGATATTCCAAAGTAATGGTTCTATTATTATTTTTTGCACTTTAATATTAAACAGATGCAGCTTGTTTGTAAAGACTGCTATGAGCTATTTTTTCTTTAGATTTATAAAATAAATGTATTTATAAAATAAAACAAAAAAAATGCAAGGAATTAGAAGGGTTTTTGTATTACTTTATCATAAAAGGGAAAGAGAGACATTACATCAATACGGGTAATTACATGGGATTTATACGGTATATGTACTAAAGAGCATTTTATGAGCCTGTACAGAGAGCTTCATTCAACATTTCTAGAAACCAGGTATAATGCCACAGACATTAATTAAGTTATTTTATTTTGGATAAGGATAGACTCAAATCTAGAAAAGTCGTATTTATGTATGTGTGTCTGCATGTGCAGCTGAGCACATCAGACACACTTTAGTAAATACTGAGAAACTTAAAGAAGAGTTTTCCTGGAAAATAAGGTGCCATATTATCTTCTGGCTTATTTTTCAGGATGGCCATCATCCTGTCCCAGTCTGGGGACTAATCATGAGAAGTGCTGAGATCTCCCAATTTCCACCCTACCCCATGACAGCTGAGAGTTCTGCCCTGCTGTACTTGTACTAACAAGGCCTAAAGAGACTAAAAATAAACATGCATTTGTATCAAAGGAATCAAAATGTGACTGACAACGCTCAGAGCAATTTGCCTGCTAATCAGTTGGGAAGTTTCTCCCATAACCCTGGTCTGCCCATTCAGTTGATCTCTTCTGTGGAGTGTTTCACCCTTTGACCTAAAGAGAATCTGAGCCCCCAAGTGACTATATTTAACCAAAATTTGTACTGTATGTGACTGATTCATTTACACAGACGTGACGCAGTCTAATTGCAAAGGCTTGGAGATAAACTGTCTCCCTAAAGCAGATGCACAGTGAGGATGTCCACTTGGCTGAAGGCATTCCTTTCCTCGCAACCAAAGGAAATTGGCCAAACTGATGAGCTATTTAAGTGTTTTGTGAATAGGCATCCTTGAAATGTGAAATATTTAATCACAAGGAGTATTACTATTGCTGCTACTTATTTCACTTTGTCTCCAGCTACTTTATTTTACTAGAATATGAGGATTTCTTCTCAATCAGATTATAAAGCACCCTGCATTATAAAACCTTAGGTTCAGATAGCAGTAGTTTTTTTAAACATTCATTTTGTCTGATAATTTCTATGGTGAGTTCTCATTCAAAACAACGTTATTATTATTGTTGTGAAAATTCAAACATTAAGATTTCAAACACCTTAGTTTTAACCTTAGTTTTAACAAGTACTCTGCAGCCAACATGAAATGGATCCTTTCCATTCTAGTGTGGCAATAATCTTAGTTGAGGAATTAGCATTTAGTCTTGCTGTGGAGGAAACTGAGTTTAATTGACTGAGTTTTGCAAGTTTAAAAATGCAGCCTCTGAACCTGTTAGGTAAACAAATGAAATGGACTTTAGACTCCATGTTACCAACATGCTGAATATCTTCCCTTCCCAGGGGCTTTAACAGGACTGAGGCTGCTGAGTACTTCTCAGAAGTTTGCTCTGCATTCAGAATCGTGTCCAAAAGATCAATGGATTGTATGTGTGGGTAAAGCTTACTTTGCCATGCCGTCACTGACTAGTCCTAACAATAGTTGGCCTGAACTTCAAAGTCTTAGAATAAAAGGATGTTCTGAATTCAGGTGATGCCATGTGACTTTTAGAACAGTACCATAACACAATCCCTTGCTGCTTTTACAGAACACTGTCTCTGCCTCCATGTCCCTGACACAAACTGAAATTTGTTTGTCAGTTCTCTCTCCTGCCCTGACAAAATATTTCCCTGAAAACCTAATTTACCATTGAAGCAAAAGATCCACAGTTCTGGATGCAGACACTTCACTGACTCAGTAGGGATTAATAGTTAAACATCCTTTTAAAAGAATTGAAGATACAGTCAAGCTGAGTGGTCCAGATCTGAGCTTTTCTAGACCAATCTCAGTATTAACATCTCTATAATGAGTATGTAGACAGTTCATAATCTGCATCTGTGTGACAGATTTTGGTTGGACAAGAGTTTGCCTGAAGCAGTATGGAAAAACCCCAGTAGCATATATACAAAATAGAAACTAGTCAAGATGACTCTGAGCTTCATGATTGCCCAGTGGCATGGTTTTGGGCAGAGGACAAAAATGGGCTTTGTGGATAGTCAGCACTGTCACCCTGGAATTACTATACACTGTGTTACTGTCTTGCCAAGGGGACACTGAATATACCTGCTTCATTCACTGCAAGGATGAACATGGTAAAGTTTAGCTCATCTTGTACAATACGGGAGACTTGGCTTGTGGTACAATTCCTACCCTATCAAAGACATCAGCTGTGAGCTTAAATAACCATGGGAACAACAGCCCTTCTTCCTACCAGGAGCTGGGGAAGGCAACAACACAAACAGAAGTGACATTTGGGGACATGTTCATCGTGTGAGCATCAACCCCTAAAGTCAAGAGCATGATTGTGTTGCTGCCTGCTGGACCCTTGCTCCCCATGCATTCAGGGGAGACCATTTATATTTGTTGCATCAGAATGGACCAGTCAACATAGGATAAGTGCACTCTCAACTTCAAAAGGTATTTAAAGTTGAGATCAAGCCAGGCCATCTGCCAGGTACTATAATGAAACCTCTTCATCAGCTGTGAGGGAACCAAGGCTCTGCACATTTCTGCAGCAGATACTCCAAGAGGTCTCTTTAAGTTAGGTAGATAATGCAAAAGATGACTGTTACAGACTTTGATGAAGTGGGCATTATGGATATTGAAGAGAGAGAAGTTCTCAGTTGCTCTAAAAGCTGCCAAGCACTTCATTTTACTTCAGTGTTCCATTATCTTGCATTTTCCCTGTAGCTATATTTGGCAGAGTTTTTCTACTGATTCTCTGGACTAATTGTCCTCTCCTTTTGGCAAAATTATTATTTAGGACTACAGACCCAGTTCTGCATTACTATTTCGCTTCTGGATATAATGATCACACTAATAAATATCTTCTATTCCAATAGCATTTATCCACAATCAAGATGGAAACCTAACATGCCCAGCTGTGAACACAGTGACTTACCACTAGTTTTATAAAAGTACCTGATAAAGACCTGAATCTATTTTGCACAGTTGGGTTTTTTCTTCTGGGAGAAAAAAAAATTTCAAGATCAATTGCTGTGCCAAAAAATATGGACAATGAAAACAGATGTGAGCATTGACTCTTCTGGCCCTGCATTTGGGAAAGTGCTCCAAGAAACAGAGCTCTTCAAGGAAAAATTAAAATTATAATAAACTCCTGTTGAAAAAAACCCCCAACAACCTGTTCATCTGATTCATAGTTTGGATGATTAAAAACCAATTTTTATGCACTATCTTGAACTCCAGATTCGGACTAAGGTATAAGGTTTTCCACGACACAACAAAATAAGCAAAATCTGTAGTGACAACCAACACCAAAGAGAGCCACCACAGAGTTCTTACAGAAGTGGAATAAAAATCAAAACTGCTTCAGAGAAATACAAATACTGCAACAGCCAAAGCTTTATGCTGGCTTGAAGGTTCAACCTGCTGAAAAACAGCTGCTTTAGGTACTTCTGTGGCCTCTTTACCATAATATCCTAAAGCCTCACACCTTCTAAATGATCACATTCTCAGAGAGAATCGTCTCGATTTTGCACAAGAGGAGTTGAAGCAAACACAAAGTTTAAAGGCTTTTTCACCAAGGTATTTAGGTACTTATATCCTGATTGCTTTCAAAGGAAAGGTAGGAGCCTGAGTACCTTCAGATTTTCCAGGTCTATGTGACCCTCTGAAGGCCACAGGATAATTATGCAGCAGAAGAGGGAAGAATTTCAGCAGGGAATTTTATCCAAATTTATTTTTAGCTCTCTTCTTCTGGCTACTGGTAATACCCACTCAACTAGATCATCTTCCTTGTGTTTCACATCCTCCTTATTTCCTAACCCTGCCCTACCTCTCTATGCAGGCACAAATACTGAGTGGAGCCACAGCAAAAATTCTCTTTACACCTCTTTGCAAGTTACAGACACTTGTCACATCAAGGCTGCCACACACTCTGGGGCTCTATGAAAGAGTTCAACACAAATTGCTGAGACTGTTCATATTAACCAAAGGGCTTGTTGACACAGCAATTGGTAAGGACACAGGGCACAGTGAATTGTATTAGAGAAAGGAGATGGCACCTATAACACTTTAAAGGGTTTAACTTGAGACACAAATTTGCACTAATTTCTGTGTCATGGTATCACCTAGGACAAAAGCCCATAGATTACTTTTCCACCATCCCCAATTCAGTGTTGAATCTATTTGTATTCCACAGTGTTTTCTTCTTTCATTCTGTATAACATGCAAAATAAAGAGATTTATACAGCCAACATTTAAATTATTGTATTAACTACTATAACAGTAAAACTAGTATGTGTAATAATGGCAAGTTGAATGAATGTACAGTTTGCATACACTGTTTGAATTCCATAATCTCACATGCTTTAGCTTTTGGATGGAAAAGGAGACAGATTACTTATATTAAGTCTTTAACCCTTTTTTATATGCTGTTCTTTTAAGTTTAGCAGCAGAATACTGAATTTAAAAGGCTTATTCTTCTTTCTTACTTCTGTTGGTCCTCCTAGGAGGAGACCATAAATTTCCAGGGACCTGTAGACCCCAGGATAAAAGCTACTAACTTATATGCTTAAGATTAAGCAGCATTTTTGTTGAATCAGCAAATACAGGCTTACATTAGTTATTTGATGTAATTAATATTATTTTTTTTAATAATTTCTTTGATGAGCGTAAATTGGTTGTAATTGTAAACTTGGCTCTATTTCACTTCAGTACTTTTTGCTTGGGCAACGTGTGCTTCGAGATTATTTTTGTTTTACCACCCTCGTGGTGCACTAAGCAGTTATAAGTCCCGGGGTGCCCTGCTTGGACAAGACATGCTGTCCACCACAGTATTGTCCACTCCAATGATTTGGATGGGTCCTCTGGAGATCCAGAATTACACTCCTGAAACTCATTCAGTAACATGTCTGGTGCATCTCCCACCTTGACTTGGATACAGACCTCCTTAAAACTGAAGTCACGTTTTTAAAGATCTCAGTCCCTGGTTAAGTCCACAAACATATGTTTCAGACCAAAATCCTCACCATAGAAGTTAAAGGAATTTAATCTACTGATTTATGTGGGACAGGATTTCATATTCGATAACTTATTGCAGAGAAACTCTTTCAAAACCTGTGGCATTTGACCTGCCCACTGGAGTTTACTTCGCAAATCTTGTCCACTACTGACAGCAGAGAGTGAATTTTTTGCTAGTCACAGTAAAAACCGCATATTTCATACGATTTATATTAAAAATGTTAGTGAAGAACTAATAGGAACATTAGATAATTGATAATCACAGATTGTACTTGCATAGTACAAAGCTTTTCATCCACTTAAAGAAGCTTCAAGAAAGATATAGGCCATAATCAAAGAAGTTGGCCAAAAGAAATATGTCCATCAAAAAGGATTAAAAAAATTATATTCCCTTGCAAAAGCAATTTATTTTAATTCTCTTTCCTACTTATCAAATTTGAAATATTTTCCAACAGGGCATGGAAAGGTATTCAACTTCTATTGTATTTCCATTTCTGAAAATAAAAAAAGGGGGAAAAGAGAGGAAAAGAGGTTTAAAAGAATAGTAGCCTTCCCATAAAACAGGATTTGGTTCACATTTCAACATGTAAGTACAGCCTTTCAGCAATTACTTCTTCTGTATATAAAATAGATACAAAATGCTCTTTTAAGATGAAGTTCACTGCTGTTCAGTGAACATATATAATAAGCACGTGCACTGGGATAAACCTGAATCTGAATCATTAAGTGGTTTGTAGTACTGTTGATTGTATTTATTATTAAAAATTCATTGTATAGTTTGCACTTGGAATACCCCAGTCTTGTCAGCCTAAACCTGATCTCACCTGTATGGAGCTCACCCACTTTAAAGGAGCAGAGTTAAAAAAATATTCTACTCTAATGACTTATAAAAAAGCTATGCCCTCTTAATTTCCAGATGTTTTAAAAAAGATATCAAACCATGCAACAAATTACAAGTTTCTCTTTCAGAACTGAAGGACAATACTTTCAAGCTCTTGAAAACATCTTACATTAATTGATCCAGCCCCTAGGTTATGTACAAGCCACATTTTCACAACAAACATTACTGTAAAAATTGTATCACTAAATATAGTTTCACTGCAGTTTGGAATTTACCTACATGAAGCTGTCTAGAAAGGTCAATTTACATCCATGAAAACGGATGATATCTACACCCTGTATTGCAGTGAGGTTGTTACTGAACAGCATTCCTCATCTGCTTTTCCAGAGAAACACCCAAGATACTGATCAGATTTCTCAAATTTTAAAGTACACCTTCCTCAGTTTTATTTTTATTTTCAATTCAGCTCTACTGAACATAATGTTTTTTCTCCTGTTTGATGATGCACTGAGTGGACAGCAACATACACCTGTCTTTTCAATCATGTTAGGAATAGTGCTATTTTCTGAGTTTGATTAATTTTAGTAGAACTATTTATGAATTTAAGTAGAATCTTTTGAATAAATTTAGTTTAAAAAATATTTTCTTTCTGTGTAATCAAGACACTATTTATAATAAAGTGAACCAAATAAGAACCAAATTATTTTCTCAGGTGTGTGTACAGCACCACAGTGATATCACATTATCTGTGCAAATCTTCCATGAGCTTGATCTAGATGCTCAGCATCCATACAATGGATGATTTTGTGGGAGTTGATGAGTGAAATCCTGTCTATTGACCTCAACAGCAAAGAATTTTGCTCAGTACTACTAAATGAGTAGGCCAAATACTAAAATCTAGTTTACTGCTAGGTTATTAAAACTTTCAAAATAAATGAATAAATGACACCTCTGTTTAAATATCTGGTCAATGTTGACCACAATCAGTAAATAAATATCATGCATTGATGGATGTTATTAAAGCCATGTCTGCCTGCAAAGCCATTGAATTGTCCACAAACACCAGACAAATTAGATTAGTTTGTTTAAACATAATTTTAAATTATTTATATTTATTTTAATAAATGTTGTCATATTTTGAGATAGATATTCAAAATAGCAGAAAATAAATGTAGAGTTTTTCTACTTTATTGATAACTAGGTGATTGTTTCCTGGTATATCCTATTCCTCCCACAGCTTGGGCCAATCCAGAATTGTTATATGCATTAGTTTCTTCTATGCAGAAGATGCTGTTTTTCAACAAACTAAATGAAAACTTCTTTATGTGCATTGACATAGGAAGCAATTGCTAAGAGAATGTTTTTTTTGTTTTGGCTCACACTGCCCTGGGACTGGGGAGACAACACTTGTGATCTTTTTCATTTACTGATTATAAAACCTGATAAGAAAAGAGAAAAACCTTTTAATGAGGTGAAATCACAATCCCTTCTTGAGCTCCTGGGTAATTGAACTCACATTGCTAATGCAGTTAGATATAAATGTTTCTTTCCTTTAGGATGGAATTCAAAATAGAATTGCAAGGTGATTACATGATTTGAAAGGAGTTCCTAAGTAGTATTTACAGGATATCCTTGCTAAGTAACAAACATTCATTCAGAAGACAAAGTGCCATAGGGAATATACCAACATTCAGGTTAGGAAGAGACAGATTAGAGATAATAATTAAGTTTGTGAAAAATATCACTTAGGAAAAGAGTATCAAATGAAGAGATCGGTATAAACAAAAATGGTGAAAAACAAACAAAAAAGACTCAAAATACGAGAGACAAAATTTGTCCAGGAAGATATTTTTGGACAATGAGGTAGCAAAGGAGTGAAGAGTGAAGAGAAGAGAGATTTATCTATCTGGAGATAGATAAAACTACGGGACAATTGGAGGACAGATGAGACCAAAAATATCTGCATTTTTAGAAGAGCCAGAAAAGGAGGCTAATTAAAATGGTGGTTAGATGAAAACAGGAGCAAGAAAACAGAGACATCAAAGAACAGTAAATACTTCAAATATGTCTGAGTTAGCTCCCAAATGAAAAAAGTCAGGAAGCCACAATGATGGTCACGAAGAAGGGCAGTCATCAAGAGGGAATCAGAAAAGATGGACATTAGTGGATATTTTCTTTGAAGAGGGTGGTAAAATCCTCCTTGGAGATCAAAGGAAGTGAAAAGATTTATAGGCTGAGTGTCACCCTTAGCTCAAATACACTTGTCAAACTAGAAAATAAGTGAAATTTTTGGTCTTACATAATTTCAGATAAGTACAAGCAGAATGTTAGCTCAGAGAAGATCCACGAGAATATCTAACAATATATTTCTTAAAACTCCTACAAAACAACAAAAGAAACTTCCTTAGGATGCCAAAGAAGGTAATTTTACACATACTATGGGAAATAATTACATAAAATGTTATTTGAGAAGAACTTTAACACTGGAGCAAAGTTGAAAAGCAAAAAGATTAACTTTTTATATGGGTAAGTTTGAGCCCTTCTGTGCTAACTTTACTGATATTTGAGATCACTTTTTAACAGTTCTGTCTGGAATTTTAGTGAAGCCACAATCCTGTGCCTTACTTATTTCAGTACAATTTATCACAATATTGTAAATGCACAACTTTAGCAAACAGACAAACTATACCTGAAAAGAATCTTCTCTGCATTTGAAAGGTCTCTAGTATATTCAGATATTTCCTTACTTGAGAAATCATTACCATGATATCCCATACTGCAACAACAACATTGAATGTGTTTTCTTCATTAGAACTTTTCTGCATGGCAATACACTATAAGGATCATAGGGAATGTGTTGCTATACCAAATCTAGGCACCAGTGGGCTTTCTGCAAGAGTTATGTCTGTAACAGCATAATCTGTGCTACACTTACATCCAGCCCCAGTAAGAGTGAGGATTTATTAAGCTAAACATCATAGACATAAAATGCCAAGGTGGAGTTTTTGCCCCAGAGGGCTCAGTCAGTGGGTAACTCAACAAAGAAGAGATACAGAAAATAGGGATGAAATGAAGTTTTTGAGGTCCTGCAGTGAATCAGATTTTCTAGGAAGACAGCGAGGATATGGCAGCTTTGGTGCCATTTTCTAATAGGGTACCATCATCCAGGCTGATGGAATTAAAGGAGGATCCCCCAGTGTTTGCCACACCAGCATTCGTTCTTCAAAGTGCTTTCTTTCTGTCAAATCTCTCATCTGTTTCCCTCTTTCTCTTGCTCAAGTCTCTCTCTTTCCTTCTCTTCTCTTCATCATTGCTTTATATCCTCTCTTGTGCCCTTCACCACTCAGTTCTGAGGCAGGGAAGCAGGAGAGAGAGATATTCCCTTCTTGGTAAAAGCTTATCCCTAGTGAAACAGTATCTCCAGGGCAAAGAAAAGTACCAAGCTCTTGTTCACAAAAATATCTCACTGGACAATTGCACATCTTGCACAGGCAACTTGTTCCCTCACAACCAGGAAACTTATTTGTATGAAGTAGGTGCTCTATTATGGGGATAGAAATCAGCACTGCAGTGATTTGTTTATTTAGTTTTCCATAAGAAAAATTGTGTCAGCTTTCATATACATTTGTGACACTTCTCTTACATTGCCAACCATCAGTAAAGTTAGTGATTGTCATTAGCAAAAGAATCAAACACTGACTGACAGTAAAAGCCAGTAAAATATTCACTTGTCAGTAAAAATGGCAAGATAATTTAGAACATTTCATTGCTTTGGCATAAGTTTCTGGACTATTTGAGTACTTTTAATATCAAAGGGCTTTATTTATCATAGCTGAAATGATGGGTTCTATAAAAATCGACACATATGACCATAAACAGAAGTAGTAAGAATCCCAGATTGCCTTGAAAAATGTACTCCAAATTTCACAAGTTAAATCAAAATTCAAGCTCTAGATATGTGTGGAAAGACAAAATGCAAATGGAACAGGTTGCCCAGAGAAGTTGTGGATGCCCCATCCCTGGAAATGTTCAAGGCCAGGTTGGATGGGGCTCTGAGCAACCTGATCCAGTGGATGGTATCCCTGCCCACGGCAGGGGGGTTGGAACTGGATGAGCTTTAAGGTCCCTTCCAACCCAAACCATTCTATGATTTTATGTGTTTGAAAAATGTCATTGTTTAAATTGAGTCAATATTTTGATGAGTGTATTTTTCCCCTCCCCACTGACGATCATTTTCAAAATCAAAAAATTTAGGAACTTCTGTCCTAAATCCTTTGAGAATGTACTCCCTAATGTTAAAGCATGGGTTGCACAGGCTTAAATACACTGGTGATTGCTTCTAGGCATCAGTACTTGTATTCCCTGTGACCACCACATGAATTAACAAGGCAAAGTTCATTTTCAGCACCACTGTTTGACTCATTACCGTAGCCTTCCTAGTAAGTGAGGTGCTTCACCAGGGACCTGTAAAACAGCTGCCCTCTGGGTGTCTTGTTTTGGCGGCCTTTCCCATCTGTTTTACCTGTCTCCTCTTCTGAATAATTTATTTCACCGTCTCCCTAAGTAGAACACCTGGCCTAGGGCTAACTCTTTCACCTAAATTATTCAGAGCTGAAAACTCTTTGGTTTATACTCAGATAATGTAATGACTTAACAGGACAAAACCCTTAACTTTGGAGCAACTGTGAGGGTTTCTAGGCTCTGGACTCTGTTAGCAATTTGAAAGGTTGGCCGTGTAAACTATGTACAAAAGCACCACAGAAATCCTTCATCCTCAAACATCCCCAAAGCCTCTTTCAGCAGTTGAAACTTTCCAAAGCAGGGTTGTTTTGCCTTGATGCCTCTCTGTCGCATCTCAATCCTGTGAGAAGCCACAGGATGCCTTCGTGTGTGTGCACTGCAGCTGGCTTGTCCCTCGTCTTTATGCAGGAAAAGACACTGAAAATTGGCTTCAGGAATCGACTTTTTATCCTCATATGCAGGTTTTTCTTCAGAAGCACCAAAAGCCTTCGCTGTGCAGAGCTCCCATCCATGTTCCCTACTCCACTAGCTTTATCTCATGAACTGCAGTTAAAATAATTCCTCCCTGCCTCTGCTCATAATAGCATGGAGAGCTGCCACACTCCAGCAGAAAGGGGCTGTACAAGGTCCTTGGTTTGGATGCCACAAAATCTCTGCTCTCAGACTGAAAACTCAATGGTAATTTTGGGTGCGACTTGGACCATACCTGTCTGTATTGATGTGACTGAGGCAAAGTTTCAGCTTGTTTTAAGGCACTTGTTCCATTTACTTTCCCGCAACAGCACCACTGTTTTTACCCTTTTCATTATGCTCAAAAAGTATAGACTAGCAGTTTTCCCATTATTTTTGAAAATCTTCTGAAGCTGTTTAGAAGACAATCAATAGAAGATGATCTCCTGTCTTATAAGATGCTAGCTTCAGCAAATGTCTTTATCGTTTGAAGAAGTATTGCTTTAAAAAGTCATGGCATCAAGGGCATAGTTTGAGATTCCAGATCAAGGAATACGTTAAGGCCTTCCCCACTTCAGGTTAAAAGGAATGATAAATTGTCCTTGGTGAAAAAAATGAATGAACAGAATATTCATAAATGAATGAACAGTTTTTGAGGAGGCTATTTCCAAATGGCCTTGCAGTAAAACAATTAGGACAATTTCTAGGTAGGTTACTCTGGATTTACCTCAGTTTCACAAAGACAGGCATGGAGAAAGAAAAAGAATTATTAAAATTAAATCAGTTTTGAAAAATCAGTGCCTTATCACTTCTGCAGTCAAGAAATCTCAAATATTTTTCATATTCATTTCCAGAAACCAGCATAGATGCTGTATTGTAGAATAAAAAGAACATACAGTAATCTTTATCATATCCTACCCAGACAAAGATAAAGTTATTGTCAGTTGGATTTTTGTCTGCATAAGTACCAAAGAATTTGACACATTTTGCAGTAACCAGCATTGTCTGTAGGGATATCCATAATGCCCATCTCTGTAGCTCTTATAGGCACTATATGAACTGTTTCATTTTCCTCTGAGAAGTTTATCAAGTATCAGGTATTTGCTTTTTGCTCCAGCTCGGGAAATCAGGGTCATGGATTTCAAACGAAGTGCTTTGTACTCTCCAAGGGCAGTGAGAAAACACAATAGTACAGACAAAATCTAATCAAAGTATTTTGGCTTTCTGCCTCCTTTTTATTTTACAATGGGAAAAAAAATTCAAGGTGCGACTTGAATCCCTCCAGGAGTTCCCTTCCTGTGTGCGCTGTCTCTCGCCAGAAACGCGAGACTGACAGAATGATAAAATGTGCTGCCAGGTCCTCTTGCCCATTCAAAGACCCTCCCTCAGGTATCAGGTGCCTTGCCTGAGCTTTGAGGTCAACCAGACACCTCCCCTGAGGCTTACCTGGGCTGCAGGATCCATCTACCCGAAAATCCGCTCAGGTAGAGCAGCTGTTATCTGAGCTAGGATCAAAGTCCCCCTCTGCACTCCAGAAAAACATCTTCCAAGCTGGTCTTCTTTCTCCATGATTCAAATGAATGTTGAATGAGTCTCTGGGGACAACAGTTGTTGTGCTGAGGAGCGAGCTGTCAGAAATACTTTATCATGAAAGTTCAGTTCCTTTCAGGGACTTTTATTATTAATAGTCATCACTGCAGGAGAGCATTAAACACAGACCCTATTTACTGTACAAATTGTCATATTATAAACCACAAAAGCCATCCTGGTGCTTTGCTACTTTACCTTCCTTTTCAGCATGCTAGTACAAGGGAATCTTTAACCTTTGTCTTGCTAGAACACAGACAGTGAATTTTGTTTTGCCATGGCTGGGCTGGACTGCTCAAAGCAGCTGATTTTTTGAGGGTCATTGTCTTGAGGAGTGAATGGAGGACCATGATATCTGTACCATATGAAAGCTAAGATATTGTGCTCCATAGTGACACTGGGTTCATCTGCACAACAAATCAAAGGCATTTATCCTTCTCCGAAGAGGCCACAGGATGTGTCCTACAACAGCTTATGTTTTTGCACTATATTTCTAGCAGTTCCCACAGTTTTCTGCTGCCTGCTAAGGGCATTACAGCTCATGCAAAAAATGAGCGTGTTATCTGAAGATATATATATGCACACAGATGGATTTCTTCAGCAACAGCATGGGATAGAGATGAAAATAGCTGCTATGTAGCATAAGAAAACATGGCAAGATAAGTCCCAGCTGTGGACAGAACCCAGCCCTGCTCTAGCCCACCATAGCTGTGGTACCATAGGTAGAAGAGATTTTGTGAGGTCAGCAATGCAATATTGGATTTTAGCAGCCTGGCAGAAAACACTCAGAAACAAACTATAGAAGAACCAAAAAGAAACTATAGAAGAAACAAAAACCAACAGGACAGCAACAGCCCAGAGGCAGGGCAAGTGATAAACAAAAAAATACCAGGTTAAAAAAAGACAGCCTATTGCACTTGGTAGCAGACAGACCCTTGGCTTTGTGCTTTCTATCCTCTGCACTTTGGAATCAATCTTAAAATACCTCCCAACCTTCTTGATAAAGTTAAAATCATGTTGAGGAGAGACAGTGCTCTCCCACAGTCACCTGTGAGCAGCCAAGGGGCAGGGCGCGGACATGTCACAAACACGCAACATGGCAAGTTGCGAAGTCGCGATTCTACAAGTGGCACCTGAGCAAGCTGCAATTTTGTGAGTTGTGAAGCATCGATTCAATGAGTCCTGGTGTCATCACAGCAAACCACAGGGCACACAGAGGTGACACAGCCAGCCCAGAGGTGCTGAGCCAGCCAGCAAGTCACAATGCACCACCTCAGCAAGACACGAAGGCAGAAAGTCACAAGGGTGACTCTGCAGTTTTAAATAGGTAAAAGCCATTCTAGATAGTTTAAAATGCAATGCAACCACACCAAAGAGGCAGCACTGCATGGCAGACAGTGTGTGGCCCCTGTGATGTGCCTCAGAATTCAAGGGAGGTTTTTCTCTAAACTCAACTTCACAGTTGCCACAAACTGATAGTACCAGAAGAGACCCAGGGAATGGGAGGGATGTGATGGTTCCATTGGTCCTGCACTCCCTGAAGTGGCGTCCCTGGAACAGGTTTAAGGCACAACCCCAGGGAGGGTGGATTGGTGATCCATTGAGCAGCTGCTCTGTGTGGAGAGGGCGTTGTTCTCCGAGGCTGTTGATCTGGTCTCTCTCATGAATATTGTATTCTGTGCAAAAAGCCAGACAGCAAGGGGGTGGAAACAGCTGCTTTTTAAAGTACAGAACATGTACCCAAAAAGAATGTTCAGAAGTGCTTCTTCCAACCCACAGTTTGATGCTCAGTACACTTAAACGATGAGAAAAAAAATCACACCACTCAAGTATAGCTGTGACTATTTTCAATTAAAAGAGTTACTGACATTCAAAAATGTTACGTGTGCTTCTGACTAATGTCCTTAATAACAACTGAAACTGTCACAAACTTGAGCCTTTTTTTAGATAGAGAGCATTCTGAGTCTCCTCTTGTTACAATAAAAAAAACCAAACCAAACCAAACAGAAACAACCCTGTACTTTTGTAACCAGACTTGGACTAACTTCTGAGAAGGACCACACACCAGATTAGATTATTTAGATTTGTTGTGAGAGTAGTTGACATGTGTTCCTTTCCCATTCTCTGTCCAATCTTTGTTGTAAAAGTGGACTCATGTTGTGCCAGTTCAGATTAATATTATAACATGAAAGGGCTCCAGGTTTGTATCATTTTCCATGCTAGTTACATTCACTGATGTGGGAATAGAGTTATATTCTACCTGAGCCACTTTTTGTTTTATGGTCAGGATTAATAGCACACAAATACCTCACAGTCCTAGGTGGGTATAGCACCTGCCTCTTGGCATCAAATATGGGAGTGTCAAAGTATCTAAAACTTTATTTCAGGCCGTGAAATATGCTTCAGGTTGCTCTAGAAGATCTTAGCATGTTCTTTACCCTGACACCTCTTTTGCTCTTTTCTTAACAGGACATGGCCCACGACTTCTTTCTCTGCCAAAAATTCCCCCGAGAATGTGTTCTATTCCTTCCATTAAAGACTACATTCAACTCAATGTATTCCTTTGACCATCATTGTCATTGGATATAGAATTTGTTATGAAGTTTAACGACACTTTTAATGAACCTACATTGTATTTCCTTGTACTGCCCACTGCTCATTGGGCACACCACCTTATTAACATGAAATAATCCTCCATCTCACAGCCATAATTTCAAACATTTCCACAGTGTTCAGATAGCTGATGCTATTTGTAAAACCAGTTACTAGAGAATTTCATTATTTTCACATGCTACTTTTAAAATCTAATTTTCTGCAAGTGCTATTACAGTGCAGTTTATTCATTAAAATTAAAACTAATGTTTTATGTATTTTAGGTGTAACTTGAACTCAGAAAATACCAAACTATTTAAATTTATACAAGCCCTTGGAAACCATTTCAAAATGACATAACAGAAAAACAATTGATACAATGGTAAGATAACATCAAAGAGTGGTTTGGGAACACAAACCATGATCCTTGTGAAAACCGATTCCTGAAGAATTAGCCAAGAGAGTTCTGAGTGCATTTCTTCCTATTTGCTGAACTATAATGTTTGTTCTCATTCTTCAGGTAGAACCTGACGAGTCTGTATTTGCATTTGTTGATCTTTCCCAACATAAATCTCTCCATTGTAGTCATATCGACAATTACTTTAGTAATAAAATTTCTTGTAACATATGCTCTTTTAGGCTCTGTGTGCAGTATTTATCAAGTTATTGAGCTTACAGTTACAGCCCATTTCAGTATAACATGCAAAGGACAAAGAAGCCTTGCACAGGTGTAAGATCTCTCTGATCTTCTTTTGCCATCATTTAAAACCAGCCTACAGGTGTAAGAGCTCTCTGATCTTTTTTGCCACCTACTAAAAAGAACATTATTGGAATATGCCCTAATAAGCATAATGGTACATCCTTAACCATAAGACATACACTGCTCTTATAACCTCTTTAATGCAATCAATTAACAGACCTAATCTAGTATTTTGCTGGAATAATGTCTGGATACGTAACTGCTCCTACTCTGTAATGGATACTGTAATTTCTCTGACAAAACATCAGCAAAGTTTGGGACACTAATCTTCTTATGTGTAACTTTTAATTTAATAACATATTAGGCAAGTTTTTAGGGGAAGAATTGAATATGAGCTTCCCATTTTTAGGAAAAAAAAATCTGAAAAACTTGCTCCAAGGTTGATCTCTGTTTCACTTAACACTTTCACAGCATGACAATTACTTTGGAAAAGTGTGTGTGGGGAAATCACCTCTTGCCCAGACCCACTTAAGCCTGAACTGATTGTCTGGGATGTGTCTTTCCTGATCTTCTTTTGGAGGGTGATGAAAAACCATCATTATCTTTTGGATATGGTTTGTTCCAAAATTCCACTGTAAATGTATATAAGTACAGACATGATCTTACCCAAAAATGAGAGCTTACCTATTTGCATGTATATATACAACTGAAATACACTGCCCCCAAAAACACCTGGAGGTGATTCTTACTGACGTGTCAGAGAATCAAGACTGTGTCTAACTCTCATAACCCCAGGTAAAACTCAAGAGTTGAATGCACTCATCACCATTTGGGATGGCATCAGTTGGGATGCATTTGAACAGATGAAGCTGTATTGAGGATCTCACAGATTTAGCCTGACCTCACTAGTTATGCTAAGTTTCATTGGGATTTGCTACATAACCAAACAGGAGAAAAAAAAATCACAAACTTCAGTAGTTCCTGAGTTACATACTGAAGAATCAAAATTCACCTCCAGATATGAGCAGGAAGTGCTTCTGGCAAAAATATTGACCAGTCTATATGGAGGATTTAGAATGCAAATAATGAATATTCTTCCAGATGGGTGGAGAGTTACCTTTTGAAAGAAAAGTTCTAGAAAGTACCCCAACAAGGTAATTACTCATATTTTGATAGTGCCAATGATGCAGTTGACACTATCTGGTTGACACAAGAAAAGACATAGGTCTTACAGGAAGATCTTGCCATCTAAAAAGATAATAAAATTGTGAAGGAGATGAAACCACTATATACTGCTTCAGAAATAACAACAAATACGAGATATACCACACTGAAGAGCTTATTTTGTATCCAGTCACACAGCAATAGATATTTATCTCAGGATCACTCTTGAGGAAAAAAGGCAACGCAGAAAGAACCGTATATTGCAGAATACACCATCTAAGGAATCTTTCTGCTGTGCCTTTTGTAATCGGATATGTCTGTCACGTATTGGCCTCATAAGCCACCAGCGTGCCTGCAGCAAATGCGGATAGAGCCTTCCCAGATCTTCGTTCGCGAAGCCTAGCCATGATGAATGAAGCCATTTAATTATTTACTCTTTTTGCTCTTGATAGAAAGTGTATGTCCATGCATGTTTCATAACATATTCAGAATGCACCAGTGGTCTAAAAAATATTTTTAAAATAATCATCGAATTATGCTTTTGGGAAATTGAATATGAAACTTGAAATGTGAAACAAACAAATAAGACAATTTAGAAAAGATTAAAAGCAATTGTTCTGTTACCTTGGCAACACAATTGAGGTGCAGCCAATCAGCAAAGTTGATGTATTGTTTTGACATACATGCACATATTTCTAACATAAATAGCAACAGAGACTTAATAACAATAGGTTTTAAAACTAGGAACTGATGTCATCTTAAATGTGTCAATCAAAGAGAACCTATGAAAGTGTTTCTTCTTTCAAACTGACAGTAAGTATATGCTGAAATGGCTTTATAAGAGATAGCAGACTTCTGACAGGTCATACAGGAGATGCAAAATCTGTAATTACATTCTAGTTTCTTGGATTGTGTCCTCTAGTATGTCTAAAAAATTTGGGAAGAAAATAAAACTTGAAGGCTATGATATATCATTCATTTCTGTAAGCAAGTAAAAAAAAAGGCAGCATATCTGAGAATGGAGATGAAATATCAGCTTGAAAGAATCTGCCTAGACCTCAAAATAGATGCACTTAAACTTCTTGTCTTTTTTTATGATTGACTGGTGCCAGTGAGGTTTTGCAGTGTAAGTTTTCAAGGACACTAAAAATTAACAATAGAAGAAATGTTCAGAGGAAGATTGCTAATGGGATACAGAGCCTTTCACCTCTCAGTCTTTGGTTTGAATCTGGCCTGTGTCAGCAGTAACAGGAAACCATTACTTTTTGACAGGTGTCAGAAGTCTGTATGGAAGGAGTGCATCAGCCATCCTACTCCAGATCCTGATTGGATGTGTGCCCAAAAACAACCCTCAAAACCAGAATTCTTCTTGACAGCCTAAAAAGAAAACTCATGTCTCCTCCCTTTCCTATAAAGCCTTGTCCCAACCAACTCTCAGAAGTGCTCAGCCACTACATCTAAGACCACACTGCCATGGACTGGCCTTCGAATCAACACTGGGGTTTGAGAAGGAACTTCATTTCTTATTGAGCAACATTTTCAAATCTCATTCACAACTAAATTACATTTTAACACATTTGTACATTTCTTCATGGGATCAATATTTTTTAGGAAAGCTAGGGTTGTACCAGCCTTAAATCTTCCCACTTCCAAAACCCCAACTTTAACAACAACAAAAGGCAGCACTGACAAATGATTCACACATTCATAAAACACTCAGATACAGAAACAAGCATCTTATTCTGTCATTCAGTGGGATTAAGTTACCCATTCTGGCACATCATCTTTTTTCTTTTACTTTTTCCAGATTTATATGACTCTCATCATAGCAAATACTCAGAGAGAGGAATTTCCAACTGGAACACATTGAAAATAGAAAGGAAATAACTCACTATAAACAGCACTGAGGAGAAACAAGTGAACATGCAGGGTAGATCTTGCTTCTTTGTCAGAATATGAGTGGTGTACTTCTGTCTTGCGCCTATTATGTTTCCTTAAGAAATACCGACTTTTACTTAGAATTTTAATCTATATTTTGATTGATTTTGTTTTCAGGTTATAAGAAGAGTGATGGAAAAGACTGGGCATAAGGACAAGGAGGAGTAGAACAAGATAAAAAAGTTTCTAGCCATGCTGTCAGTTTTGGTGAAAACAACCTGATGATTAACTGCTTCAGTGCTGTGGAACCTGCACTTTAATGGAGGCAAAAGAGATGGAAAGTTTCCTTGTGCATCAAACTCATGACCTTTAAATTGGCAGCCTTGCAGCAGAATCTCCCTGCCCAAAACACTGCTGAAGTGGGGACACTGACAACCAAAGACAAGACATGACAGCAAAGACTACGAAAACATAGTCCTTAAAACAAAAGTTTTATCAATAAATTATCACTTCCCATTGGTGTTATTTGACTTTCTGCAACATATTTTAAGGAGCCTGAGGTAAGGCAATGCCAACCTATGACGCAAAGGGAATGTATTGCACCAAAACACCTTTATTGAACGGTCTACTTGTCAGAATTTGATTTGCAGGTCAGTGTGGACCTGAGAGCTGAGCTTTATACGCTGGTGCAACATGTTTCTCCGCAGCCAACATGCTCCCTATGCAGATAGGTGCATTATCTCAAGAAGTCCAGGCTCTTAGGGTCAGAATTTGATTCCTCCCTCTGGTGTTGCTGCTTGAAAGTCAATTAGCAACACTCCTCTCCTTCCTTCTAAATAAATATTTTTATGATCCCTCTGCACACTGTTTTTATCAAGTATTTGTTCAATAAATGGATCAGAGCATATGGAGTCAGAGGTTTCCATAGAGAACTGAGCCCTGGGACTGATGGAGATAAACTATATAATTTTGTAACTGGAAACAGAAAAGTAAATTCCTTTAGCTAGAAGTGGGGCAGAGTACTGTCCATGACAGCCTGATCACCTTTATCTTAGAAGCCAATAATCACACATTGTAACTACTAGAAAGAGATACCAAGACTCGATTTAAGAGGTTGCCATGGCAGAGAATGCAACATCTCCAGGTATCACAGGTTAATTATCCTTCTTAAAATACACTTGGTTCTATTATGAATGTCTTTGTTTCCATTTTCAAGCCACGTATCTTCGTATCTTTTTCCTGTAAGATTAAAAAGTTAACTAATAGTAAAAAATCTCTACACTCTTTAATACCTATAGTCACCTCTTAAGCCAGGCAGAGAGTGATATATAGCAGGCCCAGTGAGGAGGAGGTGTATATGATGAGGAATGTATACAAGGCAGCAGGAATTCAGTAACTGGACCAGATCATTAATATTTTTCATAACCTATAAAAAGAGGGATTTTTTTACTGAACTCTTGTACATGTATTTGCTTGTTTTATCAAACATTTCAAAAATCTAAATGAGCGATGACTTATATTTCTATAAACCTAGTTAGAATTTACATCTTCTACAGTCTTCTTCCCTACATTTAAATCTCCATCCCACACTTTATTGTCTTTTGTTTCCTGCTTTTTGCCTTTTACCCATTATTTTCATATTAAGAAGCAGTGATGGATCTAGTGGAGCTCTCTGTGACTCAACTGATAAGTCTTTTCCTCTAGAAAATTACTCTTGGAATTGCTCTAAAAGCAAAGCCTCCAGAAATGATGACTCAGTACAGGAGGTCGGACCAAACAGCACTGCTGAGCTGTGAAAGATGGATCTGGGAGTTCTGACAGCAGCTCTGGGTGCCAGCAGAGTCAAATGGGTTGATTAACAGCTACAATAAGCACAGGGGAGCCAAGTCCAGCCTTGTTGTCTCTGTCCTGAGCCTCATCTGCAGTAAAAGGATACTGAATTGCTGAGCTGAATATTCTACAGAGCAAAAAACCCCTTCCATTCCACAGTATCAACAGCTCAAGCTTTGCCAGTCTTTGCATATGAGTTCATGGGAATCCACTGCTGGGCTGCTTACCAGTTATTTCCATTACAAAATCCCTCAAGAGGTTCCAGCAAGGAATGAAGTCTCCTTGGGCTGATTAAACTACCTGGGAACTCCCAAAGACGAAAGAAGTACTTCTAGTCCTATTAGGTTCAAGGCAAATTTTGGACTTGGACATCAAGGAGGTCAGGCCTTTGTTACTATTTAAATATAACTGTACGGAAAATGAAATCTTGCTGGAAAAGTGAATGTAAAGATGCCCAGACAGGAGAGAAAGCTTTAATACAGTACTTAAAGAGGGATTTAGTGCATGCTGGCTGCTATTCTGTTAGTAACATTTTTTGTAATCAAATCAGAACCAGAACAAAATGCTACGTCTTCCATTATGAATAAGTTAGCAAAGAAAATAGCATAAAGAAATCTGAAGAAAAGAAATTCCCAGACAACAGTGAACTAAAGTCCTTAAACCTCATAAATGCCCATGAAATTTGCACAGGGTTGTATCTTGTACACAAGTCTAAGCCAAACATAAAGAAAAGGGAAAGATATGTACCTATGCTGCCATGCAGGGGTTATCCCCTGTCTTTTACAAGCCAAAAAACCCTCCAGCTTTAACTTCTGGATCTTTCATTGAATTATTCCAGACGTACCAAGAGAACACAATGCCTGAGTCATTTGTCCATAGCAGTGTTGCTCAGCGTTTAGAAACTGTATTTTTGTTCTGTTTGAGACTGAAATAGTTTGCAAACACTGACTAAGCCTTGCAAACCCTTTACCAAGAGCTCTCTTAGGCCCATTGCTCAGCAGATAGGACAGACAGACAATACACATCCAATGGAGACAGGTAAGGAAACAGGTTCAGGAGATCTGCCACAGACTTCCACTTTCACCTCAGGCAGAGCAGTGAATTTCTTTGGCCCAAAATGTCACAATGGTTATTTGATTAATTACACCAAGAGGAAATAGGATAAATTTGATGATATATGCCTGAATTCCTGCCTGTTAATGGGGACAACACAACAGTGACTGTAGACCTAGAAACATCCAGAGTCATTATCTACATTGAGATTCCTGGTAGTTAGACCCATTCTTTAAAACATCAAATCTTATAATTTATGATATTACTGTAAAATAGTTAATTTCCTAAGCTGAAACATATCTTAATATTATGACCATAAAGTTCCTACTGATGTAATTTGCCTTTTCTATAAATCAAAATGAAACAATGTATAATAGTTGTAATTATGCTGTAAAAAAGTGAAAAGACCTAAAAGAACAATAGATCTCTTAAGATGTTATCTACCCCTAATTGTAATCTCACCTAAACTAAGGAACAAGGCATTCTACACACAGTGGTGAGCAAGTGCCTGCTATATTCTTGGCTGCATATTCTTTACACTCTCCCTTCTCAAACTAATGTATGACATCCTGCAAAACCCTATCTTTCCACAAAGTTGAGTACTGTGTTACATGAGACATAGTCCAACAGAAATGTAGGTCAAATTTTAACTGTCTTTCCTTGAAATGGAATGGGCTTGCATTTTACATGCAAAGGGCCATGGAGGGAAAAATAAATTGTGTCTAATAGTCTTTACAAGTCTGCTAGGCCTGTTAGCTTAAAAGCTTCCAATATGGAAATAATGGGACATACTAAATCATGTAAAACAGAACAGAAATGATGAGATAAAATGAGTCTGAGAAGTGTGAAGGGTCAGGGAGTCACTGAAGGATGCTGAAAAAGCCATTTCAGGTTAGGTAGGGTGAATGCAGAAAGAGAACACTGTGGAAAACTAAAAAGATTTCCCATAGCTGGGCTAAAAAGGGGATTACACAGATAAATAAGCTCACCATAGTAAGCAGTCCCCACAGAGCAGAGTACCTGACCCACCACTTGCTCTCTCCTTCCTTTTATAGGCCCTCCTGATGGAGCAATTTGCTCCGACTGAGCCCTGCATACCTGGGCTCCCTGTAATCCCTGAATGAGGGCAGACACCTGTGGTAGCTCAGGGACAAAATATTAACCGGTTGTTTTCCAGACTGTGGGGGATTTGTACTTCAAAAGTAGAAGTCAAAAAGCTGGAGAAGAGGAACTGGCTTTTGTGCTACTGCTCTAAGACTGGCTCAAGTAAAAAAGTGCTTTCAGAGATAAAACTTCACAGTTGATATTTTGGCTACCAGAGAACTTCGGCAACTTTAGCTACCAAAGAATTCTCATTAACTCTAAGTTACCTACCACGACAGAAACACCTACAGTGCAAAGCAAAAACAAGACCTCCATCAAACAAGCAAACTTAATCATTCAGTCAAGTTTTGGGAGAAATACTCCATCCTATCAACACAGAGCCCAAAGGCAATCATCAAAGAGGTTAATAAAATCCTCTCTCATCTCCAGGACTGTAGCAAGGAAGGGAACATTTCTTTTTTTGCAAATTCCAACATGACAAAGTATGACAGAGAGCTGACCATTAATTCTTTCTAGATGATCAAAATCCCTCTATCCCATGCAGACACACTACCCTCCTCCCCAGTTCCTCAACTTGCACTTATTTAATTTAACCAAAATAAACCACAAAAGGCAAAACAATTGTCAGGAACTTCTGTCTGCCTTACTGGAAGTACTGCATTAGCAAACTGACAGCGGGGTGACGAGATGTGCTTCTGCGGGTCTGAAACCCCAAAGTGCATCAGGTACCTGGGGATTCGCTGGCAAAGACAAGAGGAGACGAAAGGGGCTGTTCAGGTGGCACACCTGGGTAGGGAGCTCCCTGCCTTAAATGTGATGCTGTGAGAATTCAAACTTGGCTACAGCACCAGGTCAGATTTCCCAAATTAGCTGTCTTCAGAGACAGCAAAAGCACTGCCCCATCCCCTTCAGTGAAGTTCCCTGCCTGGCTGGGGAACTGGAAGCCTGGCTGTTCAGGGAAAGATGAAATGTGCAGGCATCCATGTGCAGGATCTTCTTCAGTAGGAGGGTTTAGGAGAACAAGAAGAGTTGTTTTCCCTCTTTCTTGAGGGAAATTAAAATAGTCTGTGTGTCAGCATGCTGGACAAGAGTTTGGTCGCTCAGGCCATGTGTCTCCCTGCCAGGGAGAATCGTCTCGTACCCACATAACTGGCAGCAGTTTAGTGATTTCTGGCAACTGACCCAAGACCCCATCACAGAGCCTGACTTTCAGAAAGTGCAGAGGATCCAACACACTGAAAATCAGGTCATATAAAAATAACTCAGAATTAGATCTCCCAAATCACCAGGTCTTCCTGAAATCGGAAATCCCAATCTCCTGGTTACACTTTCTGTCTCATTGTTTCTGTGTCATCTCTCAACACCTTCACCTGAAACAAAACCCCGGCTTCAAAAGCCACACAGGCTCTGTGAGGTGCATATGGTGAACCTTTGGGGATGAATCAGATGAAAGAAAGAACAATTGTTTCTTCCAGGACTTCAGGGTGTTTGGAATCCATGCCCCTCTGTATTCAGGACATATTTATTCAGCCTTTTCAAAATGCAAGTCATATTCCTTTGATTTGTGGGAGGGGTTGCTGCAGCCAGGAACTGAAGCCTCCCTTTTATTGTTGCACAAAATCTAAAGGAATAGTAAGAATTAATAACACCAAAGGGTTGAAAGGAAACTGTTTCATCTGAACCCATAGGTGAGGTTAGGTGGATGAGTCTCTTTAGCTTCAGGGTCAGGTTTAGGACACCTTTAGAGCAGGCACTGAGGCAGGTTTGCAGTGTTGCACCTGGTCTGCAGCACTGTGGTGGAGGAGCACAGGCAGTAAATGGAGTTCTTGGCTTGTGCCCTGATGGTACCTCACTACAAACCATCCTCTCTGAACAGCATCTTTCACTGATGCTCCCTCAAACCTTGTTACCAATATCACAAAGCAGGTTGGGGACAGAGCTGGGCTTGGAGTCCTGGTGCTGTGCTCCCATCCCACAGCTCTCCATTTGCAACAGGAACCGCGGGGTGAGTAGGTTTGGGTGAGCAAGTTTTCCCACTGTGCCAGTGATGCTACAAACCGGAAGAATGAGAACCTGGCTACTAATTTCTCTAGAAGGCTGATGAATTGGAATTTGAATACCTGCTTCAAAGGGAGAGTTTAATGTCAGAATTTTTATTCCTGGGTGTCCTCTTTTATCAATTAAAACTTAGACTCTTTTAAGATGACCACATTCAGAGAGGAGAAATTCCAGCAGCTGACATTTAAATAAAGTAAATGAATTACATGCATGTACTTGCATTGAGATGTTAACCCCTTATGTACATAGGTCCAGTTGAAAAGAGCAGCCCATGGATTTAAGTTTCCTGTTTTTCTGGTAACTTTGACTAGAAGTGACACCAGTATATATTTCATTTCCTGATATGAAGCTCCTGAAACCACCTCTTCAGTTTAATGTTCCCTCTCTTCTTCAATTCTTTCTTCACCCATTTCTTGCAGGCACCTTCAAAGGTGGTCCCCTGCCAGCTAAATGCTGCTTTGAACTCTCAAAATCTTACAATAGTCATCGGAAATACTTAACTTTCACATGATCTGCATTAGTTCTGTGTGAGTTGCTGTCCATCATTGTTAGCTTCATTTTTTAATTACTTTTAAAAAGCATGTGGTCTTTCAAGAGTTTCTCTCTTTAAACCATTGACTACTATAAAGAAAGCAAATGTGCAATGACTTTTGAAAACCTCCAGAAAAAGGACCACTGCCTGACTACTTAGCTCCAAGTACTTTGCTAATTTCAGGAGTCATATTTTGGTATCTTTAGATTCTACCCCAAAGCTAAATCTGGTCTTGACACACACCAAATATCAGCAACCTCTCTGTGAATTTCTCAAGACTCTCATCCCATCACAGCCATTAGAGTGCTTACAGCTCAACCATAACATATTTTGGCCAAGGATAAGGTTTAGGATTTGTTGATGTGGACATTAGATATTCTGCCCTAAAAAAAAAAAAAAAAAAAAAAAAAAAAAAAATGAAAATCAAGTCTAAAGCGTTTTTCAGAATACTTGGATTTTACCCTAAAAGAATAAAATAAAGTTTTTTGTTTCACTTTATTTTAGATAGCCTGGGAAAAGCAATCAGTAATTAACTCATTGAATTATCATCTAGAAATTGTCCTGTAAGAGCCCAAGTTCATGTATTACTCCCTTTGGGCTGTATTTTGCATTCTTTTTGCTTAGTTGTCTGTGAAAGGATTAAAACCGGATAGATTTGGATCATTCTCATTTTGTTTCAAAGTACCGATCTATATTGGAGACCTCTTGTCCATTCCCAAAAAAAAGAAAAATCTTGGCCTCAAAGATCTTCACTCTGAGCACACAGGAGGAGCAAGAGAGGTGTTACTGTATCCATTTCATAGCAGGGTCACAGAACTTTCAAGTGACTTTCCTGAACTTATATACCCCAGGTGTTAAACCAGAAGACTAACATCAGATGTTATAACACTAAGCCCAGTGCCTTATTTGGATGAAGATGTTCAGTAGTTTGAAATTATAAGGTCTTTTTATTCTATTATCAGTTGCTGAGTATGCTCAGTAAATTATTTTGCTAGTTATTAAACTGATAGATTTGTTTTTCATGATTTTTTTCCCCATTTTGTAGAGATCACAATGTATCTCCAAAAAATTATGGAAAACTACAGAAAGAGATAGGCTTTGGAGGACCCAGGGAATGCCTGAATCTCTCCATGTTTAAGCTTGGCAGTTAAAGTAAGTCCTTCAAACTCGTTCCAAATTTTCAGAACTGCACAGCATGCAACTGAGAGAATGATTTGACCGCAAAGATCAAGACGTTGTAAGTATTGTTCAAGAAAAATCCAGTTGAAAAAGATTCTAAAAAAGTATCAGGGACACTTTTAAAGTCTCTCTTTAAACGTAAAAATCATAAAGCTACCTCTGTTGACTCCTGCTGCTCATGTGCTTTTATTCAGGCATTTGGAAACAATATCACTTTGCAGAGTAGACAGCAACTGTCAAGGACAGTTTTCTCATCTGTGGTCACTTGTTATGTACTCTGAGTTTGAGAACTAATAATATGCATGCTTCAAGATGGTAGAGAAAACAGGCCCCTGACTGCACAAGGAGGAAGAATAATTCAAAATAGTTGGTAACTTTGATGCTTTTGAAAATTTTAGTGAGGTAACTTTTAATTAAAGCTTGAAATAAACGTTTAACTTGTCTTGCCATATGAAGTTGCTTCACAGACATTTATCAGCACATGTATATTTAGCAGCTGCCATTCAGTGTAACATCTGTGTCTATCATTGTCTTCTCGAAGTTCTTTTCATGCACTTCAAGTGTATTATGAAAGAGCAATTTCCTTATTAACGAGCAAATTCTGATTAAGTTATTTAAGCAATCGGCCCAGTAAGTACTGAAGCCAGAGGACAGACTGTGCAATGACCCTGACTCAAAAGCACAGTTGAGAAGGACAAGTGAAATTGTTAGGCTAGACAGGGAAAGCTGGTACTCAGTCCCTCTTCCATCAGGAAAGATCCGGTTCACCCTTTTTGCCATCCTGTAATAAATGCATACAGCTTCAGCCCCATGCTATCCCCAGGAATATAGATGTGTGGATAAGGATGAGCCCTCTGAAAAGCATTTACTCACTGAGCTTATTCTTAACATACATCAAAAATTATGATACTATATAAGCTTTCTAAAAAATTTTTTTTCATTCTAGTTGCAGTTTTTAGCAGTAGAAAAATTATTGTACAACAGAGTCTTCCACTCAACATAAGTTGCTCACAATTACATCTTGCTTTTCTGTTCCTGTTACAATTCCATTTCTGTTTCCAAATGTGGAAGAAATCCAGATCACTAGCATTATTCCATATATGCCATGGATGTTGTTAAAGGTCAATTTGTTTAAAGAAATAATTTCATTGAGGATTAATTATGACACTGTTTTGACCTCTCTGACCTTGATGAGCAGGAATGTACTTTTCAAGCATCCATAGCCCCTCTTCACAATTTGCCTAATCCCACGTCTCCCCTGCCCTTGCAGACTATTTGCTGTTAGTGGCCACAATAGACAAGCAATAGTACCATTATAGGCTTCTCTAACAAAAGACTTTCATGATCGTTTTCTAGTGCCTTGAAGATTGACAAGATCCCCTCCTGTTACCCAGATGCATTTCCCCCTCCTTCCCAGTGATTTCTTTTCTTGTTTCCAAGGAGGAAAGTGCCTCCCTGAGTAGCGACCTCTCTCTCTGCAGAAAGACCTGCTAGAAACAACAAACATTGCATGTTAAACCTCCTCCGAGAGGGCATTATGTACAAATGGAGTGCCAGCTCTTCTTTGATAAGGTGTACACCCGTGGCACAACTTAAGAATCAATTCAATTATAAAGACACAAAAATGCCTTTTGAAGAATGTTCCTGAGTGAGTCAGAGGCAGAGAGCACAGCACATATATGAGTCTGACTTTGCCAAAGTTATTTCAAGGCAAGAAGTTGCACAGAATTGCTCCAGCAGCCTGATTAACTAACTGGGCACTCATCTGTTGGTGAAATCCTGAGTGTGAAAATTAAAGCTCTCCCACTGACTTTATCACATCAGCTGCCCTTCAGTGCACTCAGAATTTCTCTTTTCTGCAGCTTTTGCCTACTTGCTGTACAGAAACTGAGCTATCTGAATAGTGTGTTTATTTTCCAGAGATGCAGAACATTTGTACCTCTCACTGGTATGTGAAAACATATCTGATAATAAAGCCCTCTATCACTCAGGCTGGATATTCAGAAAGTGAGATGCCCTTTCTCTGCCCCAGCCAGTAGCTACTTCGGAAAATTTCAGCTGTGCTGCCTTTGTGCCTCATTTGTAACATGAGCGGGTAATAATACCGGCCCATGCTAGAATATTTTCTGAGGGTTACAAGTATTTTGAGAACCCTCATAAATAATGGTGCAGATTAAAATAGTAATGCAAATGTTAAGTCTTGTTTGTTGCCTATGATTCATATGTAGAAAAAAAAGACAGAAGACCAGTGCTGACCTTTACACATGCGGCACTTTACAAGGTAATGTGCTTTTTAAGTGTTTGATATACTTTAGCATACTCTGTACACTTTACAGAAGTGTCTAAATAACACTTTGTTTGCTTTTCATTTACTAAGAATAAACATTCCTCTGTATTGTCATTAGTAGAAGAGGAAGAATAAGAAAACCACAATCTACATTATTTCAAATCCTTAGATTTCAGTTTCTTCTCTTGCTGTAGAGTCACTGATATCAGAGGGTGGGGTTGCTGGGTGCCCGCAGGGTGAGGATTGCTTGATTCATCTTCTGTTGGAGTTGGAGAGGGAATCAGCAAAGGATTTCACCAAAGACAGGATGACTAAAGAATATTTTGTTTAGATTTGAATTAGGCTTAATAAGAGATTTTATGAGACACACAGGAGGTCTACATTCAAATTTAGGCTCATGGTTAAGTTTTTTATGCGAAGCTGTTTCCCTAAATTCTGAAAATGCTTGAGCACAGCTGCTGTCACAGGATTACCATTACACTGGTTCAACATTTTGTTGTTCATAAGACAGTAAAGAGTTGAGCTAACACCAAGAATCCATAAAACAGTTAGATCTAAGGATGAGGATCCAGCTTCTACTGAAATTGAAAAATATCCAGGTTTTAGGTTGAGTCAAGGTCACCATCTTACTTCTTTCCTTTCCTTCATTCGAGCAATTGAATTTATTGAATGGCTCAAGAGACCCACTCTCAATGAAAAGCTCAGTAGTGCACTGAGATCTAGTAACTACCTAAACATAATTACACTGCTGAAGAACAGAACAAACTGAGCTGTCCCCAAAACTACATCTTTTTCCTTCATGCTCTTCATATTGGGACTGCAGTCACAAACTGGCCATTCCTTGGCTTCTCTGCCTCCTACCACTTACAGCATTTTCCATGGGACCTCCTGCGAGGAGACTTTGAAGGTATCTCAAAAGGAATGGTGCAGCATGGGCAAGGATTCAAATTCCACTAGGAAAAAAAAAAATCCACCACTCCTTGGAGTCTCCTTCTAGACCTTTAAACTGGGGACACAGTCCTGACTTAGTACTTAGCCCAAAATTAGTAGTTTCCCTCAGCTGCCTAAATGGGTGTTGTTCAGTGGCTTTCCTATGGCTGCCCTGACATTTGCTGTCTCTCAGTTCCTGGGACATGCAGAGCCATGAACACTGAGGCGTTTGGTACATTTGCTCTTGGTGCATTACATGGCTCAAATCCTTGTAAGGCAGGTCCATAATAGGCAGACTCAGCAATTTTAACAGAGAGGCACACGGCTTATCCTGATAATTGCTGAAGAGTTCTTTAGCTAAAGCATTAAGAACTTCTGATTTTAGAAGAAATGATACATAAAAATGTTTCCGTCTCTGGATTGTTGTTATTTGGTTTTATGCTCTCTAAGGTAAGTTGTTCATTGGAAAATTCTGTTCCCAAATTAAGATGATGGTCTTTAAATTAAAAAAAATGACAGAGTGCTGACCTCTACCTCTAAGTTATGAAGGAAGAAAAGAATCACAGCATATCAAGGCCCATCTAAAAGTAATGAAAGCAGTACTGGATTCATTTGTTCTCACTTCTTTTGCAAAGACTTTTTACAACAAGGGTTAAACTAAGGGCAAGGCAACAAAATTTGTCACTTTTTTTTTCCTTTTTCTTTATTCTGTTGATCTCCTCCACTTACATGCAATTAGTATTATCCTAAATGTTGCCTTTTTATCCATATCCATGGCTTCTCATCCTACTGTTTGCTCATATGATCCTTTCAACCATAAGGACATCAATACACTCAGCAAAATTATTAACCAGCTATAGGCCACACTATTCTGTCTGATGGGGAGGCAACCAAACAGCAAAGAAAGGCATGAGTCACTGTAAGCTGTGAGACACCAAGACTTTGAAGCTGTAGGAAAAACAAGCTGCTTCATGACACAGTTTGTAGAGTATTTGCACAGGAACAAAATTCTGCCAAAAAGCATACAGGAAAGTTTACATAGTGCAGCATAGGAGCTAAAGAGCATCCTGCAGTATGTGATATTTATGCACATACAAGGACTATGAGCTTTCTTTAACAGCGATGATGCCTCTCTGGTAGATTTTGATCTTCCTTGGATCCTTTTCTAACATGTTGACTGCAATTACCAAGGACAATCCCAGTTTCTATTCCTTTTTCAGTGCTATGTTCAGAAGAAACATCTTCAGGTATTAGAAAGAATAGATTGGTATTGCCCGTGTATTGCCCCTACTCTCTTGGTCAGTTCCTTGGTGCCATTTTCCACACAGCCTCGCTGGGCTTTTCTTTGCCCAGTGTCAAAAAGCAGAGGAAGGAGTCATGCTGGCTCCTGCAGCATTATCCTGTTGGCAGCATTGTTCCCAGATGGGAAAGCAGACCTGTAAGTACTGGGAAAGCCTTTCACCATCCTCTCTTTCCCCTGGGCTGAGACACTTTTTAGCAGTCTAACTACATGCAGCTACACTGCACCAATGTGGAAATTTAAGGAGAATACGAGTAAAAAACCACTGAAATCTCGAAAGGAGCTAGAAAATAATAAATACTCCAACTGCAATTTGGCCTGGACACAAGCTATTTGGTCTAAGTGCATGTTTACATTTCTTTGAAATGTTCCTAAACACTCCCTCTGTCTGAAGAGAAATTTTCGAAACCATGATGAAAAATCTGGTTCAGATCATGTGTATTGGTTTTAAAACCAGGCATAACATTGCAGCCAGTTCTTTTATCCAGAAAAGGTGCAACTGTCATATCAATTTAGAACTTCAGTCATGTTATTTTAAACCTGCATTAGTAAAACCTATAACAAAACATGTCTCTGTTGTCCACATTTTGCATCTGGAGCAAAGTTACGCTGAAGTCTGATCTCTAAACCCAGTATGGAAATTATATCTGGTATATTCTGCACTTCGTAACATGGTCCATGTGGACTTTTTCACTGTAGTGATAACCCAGTCCTATAGCTCACCTGGTAAATACATTAAAAATGACAGTCAAAAGAAGCTGGTGCAAATATACTGGAATTACATATGAAAAGGTTGCAATGTAAGGCTAAAACCAAACATCTACATTTATAGGCACAACCTGGCACCTTACTTTTATACAAAGGTATCTTGTGGTGTCATTTTAAAGGCTTAGTCCTGGGTTTTCAAGACTAGAAACAGTATAAGACCACTGAATTAAGGAGCTGAAGTTTTGCTGACATTATAGAAGCTCTTGCTAGTTGGTCCCCTACCACTTGATAATAGTCTACAGATGCTGTGGAAAAACACTATCAAGAGGTAATTCTTATATATAGGACCTCTCAAATCATAGCCAAACATGACTTCACACAAGTAATTCAGGAACTTATGTAACATATGGCAGAAGTATTTATAAACCAAGATTAGAATACAGAGAGGTATCCAGACGAGACTTTCCCGTCACCTTCCCTCTTTGCACCAAGCAACAGGAGTAAAGGGTCTCACAGTGCTGTAACAGTAGGTGCACTGATGATGCCTTGTTGATGCCCATAGTGCCTGGTGTAAACGTCACACCAGAGATGAGACTCAGGGTAGGCCAGCAGTAGCACTGAACCTTATGATTTCTATCCTTCCCCACTTTATCCTAGGAGACGAGGGCACAAGGGTTCAGCCCATGCTCTCATGCTTGAAAAATCAGGAAGCCAAACTGATCTCATGGTGTGATGCTTCAAACAACATCCTTTTCTAGAAGAATATGTTTCTTCCTTGATTTTATCCCTTCTTCAAAGCAGAGTGAAAGTTCCTGAGACTAAAATACTAACTGAAACCAAACTGTACAATGAGGATAGGGTGTGAGGCTTCAAGGGAGATACTTCTTGGGATTATTCTTCTTTCAACAATTCTTGTCATTCCTTGAGCTCACAGCACTCTTGGGGGCTCTGGGATTTGCCACCAGCCTCAGATATACTTTGTGCAATGATGAAGCACCCAACAAGTCTCATAAATCCAAAACTCCTTACTCCCCTGATACTGAGCCCCAAAGGACTTTAGATTTTTCCTGTAGAGCTATAAGCATCGTTATATATTACATAAAACAATTTTCTTGTGAAACACAAAGGGAAATCCTCTATCCTACCAATAAAAACTCCACTTTGTTCTTTTGAGAAAGTTTCCCCCAAAAAACTATGTGAGAAAATGTGAAAGTTGTACAGTACTGCCTCCAATAACACAGATTCCTGTCCTCAGTTTCTTCCTATCTGAAGGACTACTCAGACTGCTAAGTGTTTGCAACAGTAGCTATAAATCTACCCCCTTATTATATGATATATACACAGAAAATACAAACGGAAGTACCTGAAACTGGTAAAAACACCTGAAAAATATTGTAACCAATACAGTAAAAAGGATATTTTATAATTTGCTAACAAACAAATTTAATTTTGCCAGGTACAACATATCAGCAAATTCCATATAAGGGGGGTTTTTTTGTGTGTAGACCTTGTTTTCATAACTTTAAAACCTTAAGTAGCTGACACGGTGCCAACTTCTGGGGGTAAAGAAATCACCTGTCTTATTTCCAAGCTGACACAACATGTTTTAAGTAGATGAAGGCTCGGTTTCATTACATTAACAGTGTCTCTGGGTGCTCTTTGATGCATCCTTCCAGTGCTTAGTAATTTAGTAACAGGTTGGAAATGAGCAGAGGGGTAAAACGAGACTCCGTTACCAGAGCAACTACTGCACACCTCTAATTTTTGAATCAACAGACAGGAGAAGTTGACACTTTGCCACAGAGTATGAAGAAATATCTTCCAAAATATTCTGTGAACGCAAACTTGTTTTGTTCGAGGAGTGGCACTTCTAAGAAAACAATTTCCTAAACATAGCCCAGGTCTGCTATTATTGAGCTAAAATGCTAATGGGAAATATTTAACATTATTTTGACCAAAAGTCTGGGCACCTGCTCAAGAGCAAAGCCCTAGGAAATAATTCTCCGAGCTATTTTATCTCCTAAAAAAAAGAGGAGCACTTCCTAGTGATGTTGGAGCTCAAATTTTGCAGCCGTGTGTGACATGGAAAGGTTAACAACAACAACAACAAAACCCTGGCTTTATTAACCCAGTGAGTACATAACGTAGAGAAAAAAATCAGAACAAAATGAGTAAGAGTCATGTAAGATTTCTGCCATTCCAGTATTACGGATGCCAGAAGGAGCTAAGGTCAGACTCCCTCAAGACACACATCTGACTTACTCTTGCTGGATGACTGGAGACTTTGTGCCTGACAGTATTTCCTTTGAAGAGATATGCTACTGGGAAAGTATTTTCTTATTGACCTGGGGGAAAACTAAAGGCTTTGCCCTCAATTCTGCAGTGGGTTCTAATGAAGTGAGCACAGATATAAAATGAGTTGAGGTTGGACCAAACTGGGGCTTTGCTCTTTTGTGACTTCTGCTTGGTCTTTCTGTTCCTCAACTTCCACATCAGGATGTAAACCCTTGCACCTCATGAAAGGTTGGAAACATGAGATGGAAACATGAAGCCATTGCAGTGGAAGTGCAAAGCCATCAGAGCAGGGACATTGTGCCAGCTCTAAGCCAGCCTCTTCCAAACAGCTTCTCTCTTAGCACAGTGATGGAGCCCACCTCAGTAATTACATCCCATTGGACTTGTTCCACAATACACTGGGATAAAGACTTTAATACCACAGGAGACAGTGTATTTAATAATCTTTGCCATCACTTTAAGTGCTGTTATACAGTGACTTCTACCAAAATCCTTTAATTGTACAGAAAACACCATAATTTTAGGGGTCAGAACTCTTGCAACATATTCAAACTGCATTTTTGTGTATTTCATGTTCACTTAAAAGTGCATTATCATCAGTTCTGCTTCAGAAGTTACTCAGCAGTGAAATAGAGGGTTCCTGACAATCTACTGAATTACAGCTGATCTTAAAGTGTGGGCAAATTTTTCTTTTCTCTCACCCCTCATGTCCCCATCAGGTGCAATAATTCCCAGTACTGATAGCAGCTTTCAAAGACAACCAGAGTTTTGTCATTGCCTACTTAGCTACTGGAAGCTGTTCACTATGGGTATAAAATTCTGCCATCCTGAGAGGCTCTTTGCTGCCACTGTGACTGCCTGTGCAGGGAGTCATCTTTCCTCTTATCAGCCCTTTGGTCTAAGCTACTCTGCTCCTTTTATAATCTGGGGCTGTACAGAGAAAACCTCAGAAAGGGCAGTTCATCACAGCTATTTAGACATGTATCTTAGGATGGGATGCAGTTCCCCGGAGAGGTATCTGTTTCTCTTCATCAATAAAAAACAACCTCACTGAGTAGTTTAGACTCCACAGCCAGCTTTCAGGTGCTGGGGGTCAATGGGAAGAATCCCACTCAAAACCTGATCCAAAAGGAGTCAAGACCCTACAGGGTCAACAGGAGCAGACCCCAGTCCCCAGCAGAGCACCCAGAACATGGCAAGCAACAAGCAAATTTATGACCTCTGTTGGTGGAGAACTACGTTGCTTTGTACAGCTGTTTTCCAAAGGGTAAATCTGTTTTCCTCTCCCAAGGAAAAGAATGTGTCAGTAGGTATTTGACTAAGGGGAGCTGGGGAGAGTGGACTGAGTAAACTCTGATCTTTCAATCAGGACATCCTTACAAAAGAGTCCTTGCAAACTTGCACCTCTCTAAACACACACGTGATGCTCACAGTAAAAATGGCAGCACAGAGGCACATTTAGTGACAGCCTGAAACAGGGTGCACCAGGCAGTGGTGACCTGCACAATACATAGTCCCAGTGACTGAACTAGAACTCTCCCAAGAACTACTGATCAGTGCCACAGATGGTCAAAGGAGACAAGACTTTCAGCATAGAATCTGACAGCTGATATAATTTTTTAAAATATCAGAACAGAACATATGGAAATACAACTCCACTCCCTTGCTCCCCTGCACTCTCCCGGTTTAAACCTGGATTACTGTGCTGAACCAAACGCAGCTATTCTGGTATAAGACTAGAGTCAGTAAAGTAGAATCCAGCCCCTGAGATTTAAAGCATTTGGGAAGAATTTTCAATTATTGCCAGTATCAGTCGAAGTGCTGTAACAACCTGTATAAATCACAGAAAGGAAAACAAAGAACTACTCATACAGATGATCCTTTTGTCAAACTGAGTATGTGAATGTGTCTGAGAATCTGCCTGCATACCTTTAACACAAGGACTTAACATCTTAAGAATATAACTCCTTCAAATTCCTTAAATTTCAAGAAGGTTTTACTTTCCATGTTGTCTTTTAAGAATGGGATGCATTAATAACAATGTAGGCAGCCAAATGCTTCTTTAAGCATTAAACGGTTCTCCAAAGAGGAATTAAAACATGAGATTTACAGAGTATGTTGCCTAATATATCAACAGAGCAAGCAAGCAAGAAAGAAAAAGATCAGTGCTTGTACTTTCAAATGCTTCTACTAATGTGTTTTTATGAACAGACCTGCCACACTTGCTGCCTCACTAACCCCAAGAAGCAGATGCAATTGCACTGCATGCAAACATACAGAAGCTGGACAAAGAGGACTCGACCATGAAAAATACTCATTGAAACCTGTGGCTACAGCACAGATAAGTGAATCCTAGAACTATCGAAGTCTTTCTCATCCATATTTAAGACCAACGATAGTATTTAAAAAAATCTATCAAAGGCTGGCATAACCACCGGGCAGTGAGTCAGCAAAATTCAAAACTGTTATTTACTGAAATCAGCCAAACGCCCCCTTACCAATTTCTTGGAGCATTTTGATAGTTCAGTTGGATGATCTCAGTTGTTGGAAAGGCATCATTGACGCTGACATTGCTATGCCATCACACAGCTGTGTTTTCTGTATAGAGCTCAACTCATTTATGCATTGAGGGAGGTAGTTGAAGGGTAGTTATAATACCTCAGGTGAGTGAAAAAGCATCACACTTGGGGGCATGTTTGTCATGAAGCTGCTTCAGTAAAATTTCTCAAACTTAGTGACACCTCCATAAAAATTGTCATATTTTCAATTAAAAAATATATTTCTGGCTCCCAATTCAGTGCAGGCTTGGACAACAAATTAATTTACTTGCCTTTTAGACCTGTTAGACCACAATCCAGCAAAACCAAGAGAGAAGGAGATCCAGTCTGTCCCCTCTTGCACAGATTGTTAATACTACTACATTCAGCCTGGGGAGTCTCTCTGAAAGGAATGGGTGGCACAGTTGTCACTGAGAGTCTAATTTGACCTGTAAAACATTAAATAATGATGATAACGTGCAACAAGGAAAGAAGCCAGCTGGAGCTAGAAGCAGTGGCAAATAGAAAGAAACATCTTTGCACCAGCAAAATGAACCCAGTGAGTTCGTTTGATGCGAGAAATCGGTGAGAGACAAGCATTGAAGCCCCTGAAGTTACCCTGACATTCCTTTCTTAAAGGAAGAATTTTAAATTTTTTTTAAATTGTTTATAGATTTCCTTGCATGGGAAAAATTCAAGTCCAAAAGCAAAGGGTTTGATATAACCCCTGAACAGTCACAGCCGGAAGACAGAGATTGGGATGAACTGAAGAGGAGAGCCAGTATGACAGCGGGAAGAAGAGTGGTGAAAGATTTCAGTTTTAGTCAGAATTGAGTTTGGCAAAAATTCTCATTCAATTCTCTTCAATCGTATGCTTGAATAAGTTATTCACCCAGGCCAGTAACATCTGTTCAGGAAAGGGGCCAACTCTAAAATGTGTTTTTTCATCCCACAAAACAAAGCCTAATCTAGGCTATAAATATACATGCTTTTACTATGCTGGATAAAGTATCTCATGAAGAAAAAAAAATCTTTAGTTTGGGACTTTTTTGTTTCTAGAGACATTACTCATCTGATCCTGGATCCGTTACATATTCAGGAGTCTCACTGCTTTCAGCAGGATACTTAGGACTGCAGGGATTTTTCCCTGGGTAAGCAGGACCCGACTCAGAAATGTTCTTGCCCCTTTATGAGATCAGAACTGCCCGGGTCCACTCTCCATTGACACATTTTTCACATTGAGCATAATAAGAGCCATTTAGTCTTTCTGACTCATCATCACAGGCAAAAACTACTCCAAAAGCCCCTTTGTCAGGTGAAATTAGTGACAAACTTTGAAATAATTCCAACCAAACAGAAAATAAGACATTTTCCACTATGGATTTTTTTTGAGGTGCTTGATGAGGTCAGTATATTTTAATGAGACACTTTCAAGCAGACACACACACACACACTTAAGACAAAGACTACAGTGCCTCTAAAAAATTATTTTTAAGTGACAGATGACTGTTGGTTTTGCAAAAGGTGACCATGCAGTGGCTTGATAGCACAGAAAGAAAGCAATCTACAAGTGCAAGTCTGTTTCTTTTGGCTGCAGGAGGAATTGTTAGTGGATTCATCATTTTCTGTTAAGCCCTAGTGTCAAACAAAAAAAACATTTAGGGCTCTATTCATCTGAGTTTCCAGGCCTACACTTGCCAGCCATGGAGGCTCTGTGGCTTGGTGCTCCAGAGCTCCAATTCTGATTTGTGTCTCCCAGGTCTGGAAACGAAGGCCCCACAAGACCTGGAAATCAGTCAGTCCTTCTCCTCCCCACCAGTATCCTCTGTCTGCACTGGTGCAGAGATTTGAGGTCCTGCTTTCCAAGCACTGACTGCACCATCAGTACAGCCACTGACCATCTTTTCCTGGTTTACTCATCCTGTAACAAGTTCTTACATGGCAGCTGACTGGTAGCAACAGATCTTGAAGCTGATCAGCCACCGAAAGCCACAGAAATGCACCCACCAGTTAAGAAGAAAATTGCTAGAAAATTAATTGCAGTGACCAACAGAGAAATGAAAGGACACTAAAGGAGGAGACTTCCAGCAAGCACTAAACAGGGCACCAGAGAAAAAGGAAGAGAAAAAAGGCTTATTAGTGCAGAGGCTGTTAAATATGTTTGCACATTACTGTGCACACACGCAGGAACAAGATAAAACACTGACACCGAAAAACAGATCATGCATTTGGGACACTTCATCCACTTCTAGGCAAGAAGCACTTTTGTCTTCTGCCTTCTCAAAAACATCTGAAAATAACCAAGGTGAAACTACAACATCTCATCTTCACTATTTACTTTTTGTAGGGCACTCACATGGTGTCTAATGTGCTTCAGATGAGTATTTTCTTTTTAATACATTGGAATCAGCAAGATGGGTATTTTCCTGATGGAAGGATGGAATAAAGAGAAAGGGTCTTACTGGAAATCACTTCACCATTTACTAGCAAAATACTTTACTGTACAACAGCAATAGTTCATGGCAGGGGCTAAAATTACAGCATTACACTGAAATATGTCATTAATGTTGGCTTGTTGCTGTCATTTTTTCCTTGAAAAACTGACTCTCTACAGAACAATTTATAAGAGATTTCAGACACCCAAAATATTACTTTAACACTACAGAATCATATTTTAGATGTCTTGTTTCACTGATAGTTTCAACAAGGAATGCACAGAATGATCAAACCACATATAGTAGCAGCAATTATTGGTACATTACAGATGAGCACAGCGTGAAGGATAAGTCTAAAGAAAGATTAAGACCCAAATACTAAGGGAGGAAAAAAAAAAGAAAAGATGGAGCAAAAAGGCCTGAAAAGCAGGAAAGGACTAGCTGTCTGCAGGAAGCTTGTATTCTTGTGTGAGTGTGAGTGACCCAGTGTAGGCTAGAATGTTATCTCTATGTGATCTACAGAATTTCTCTCTTAACTGTAGCAACTGAGGAAGAGTGAATTAAAGTCTTAGAGAGAAAAAAATCAATAAAGAAAAAAAAAAGGAAAATATGACAGAAGAGCCTTTCAGTGGCTGTATAAAATGTCACTCAAATGATCATAGGGAGCAACTCAAAATTTTCATGCCTGCAACAGAAATATGTTGTAAAAACAAACAAAACAAAAAAGAGGATCCTTTTCCATTTGTTTTGAACTATATTTGTCAGTGAGTCTCTCTATTGCATCACTAGGGATGACTTATTAGATCATAGTGGGCTTTTCACTGACACTTCTGGCCCCCAAAGTAAACTTCTTGTTCTTCCTTTAGGATCTTGAGTTTTAATTCAGTTTATCTGTTGGAATAGACAATATTTAGCTGGAAACTCCAGTGAAAAAGTCCAAAGGATAATATCTGGGTCCTTGCAGCCTTGCAAGCAATAAAGGTCAGAGGAAAGGTTTACTCCAACCACCTTTTTCTACATTCAGTTTTATCTTTAACAGACAAGTCCTGCTCTCTGTGCATCTAACAGCCACCCTCTAATAACCTTTGTAGGTTGGAGCTGCACTGAACCCTGCTGTTCAGGCTCTTGCTGCAAATATGTAGCCCCTAAATAGACCACCTCTCTTCTGAGAGACAAGGCTTTGTATACCTGCTGTCTGCAGCCAGCTGGAGTATTTCCCTTTTCCCTCCAGATTTGTCTTAACCTTTTCCCCACCAGCTGCAGGAAATGTGATATATCTTTCATTACAACATGAAGATTAGTTTTTTCTTAATCAGTAGGAATTTGCCATTTGTATTCTGCTGGGTGATCAAGGTCCTTTTGCAAACTCAAGGCTTATGAGGAAAATGTACAAGAAGGTCTTAGGTTCACCGCAGCACTTACTACCACAGGAATCAAAATAAACAGACCAGTATGTCCATGTGTCCCCACTTCTCATTCCTGCTTGCAACTTCAGGAGAGGAAAACCTTTCTAAAACTGTTCTTTTTTCAGGCCCTCTACTGAAAAATCAAATATTACTGCAGTACAGTGTATAGTCACAAAAATAACATTCCACTTCCTCCTACCTGCCAAAACCCCATGGAAGACCAAGAAGCCAAAGTTCAATAGGACCACTAATTTTAGAAAAGCTAAACACATAACTGAGCATTTGAGAATGGCTGCCAAAACAAGAACATCCCTTCTTAAAACCTAGGGAACAGGATTTAACTCTACTTTTCAGGGCTGAGAACACAAGCTATTCAAAAAAGTAAGATGCAGAACTACCTTTGCTTGTCATTTAATGGAAACAAAAAAAAAGGCAAAAGTGTCTGAGAAGCTTTAACAGAAGAAAGGCTTTGTTTTTAAACAGAGCAAAAGAATTCATGGTATATTCCTTCTCAGCAATAATCAACACCTACCACTGTATCTGTTCATGAGGAACTTTTTAATAAAATAAGCAGATTTACAATAAGGTCTATTCTGTATCAGTGGAATAATTTCTGTCTACTCAATAACACTGGAATAGCACCACAGATTCACAAATGCCCTCTTGCACCTACAGGCAATTACCTCATCGCCCAAGCTCCATGCTGGGAGTAACCTCACTTCTGTGCCCATTTCTAACACAGATGAAGTAACTTTGCACTAACTGCCCAGGGTCATACGTCTGGTAAATGATTCAAGAATTGAATACAACTCTCGGTGCTGCTCAATAACCTCTCAATGTGTGATTACAGAAATTTGCCCAAACAAAAAAAGAAATGTATGAGCAAGAGGCAGAAATGAGAAAGCTGATTAAAAAAAAAAAAAAAAGGCGGTGTTAAGTGTGTCTCATGTGGCTTTTCTAAACCAACAGTTTAAATATACAAATACTGCTGTTCAAATTTCATCACTCTACAAAGTTCAGGGGTCAAAAACAGGCCAAATATGAATCACAGGTTCCTATGTTTTACCAGATGCCTGCATTACCAGGTGCTGAAAAACATTGGGTGTTGGTTTCTTTTCTTAATTCTTTCTTTTGGAATCTCTAGCACATCAGTATCATAAACTGAGTCAGTTGTCATTTTAAATTATAAAATAAAGAAACATTTATTTGTACATTATAAATAGGTGGATTATTTAATAGTGCTACCCACATTCTTTTAAGGTTTGGCTTGGAAATAGAGACATGTTCTCTAAATGCAGCCAGGGTTTACATATAACATACATCTACATTGGTCATGGATAAATCTCATCTATTTTACAAAACTGATGTTAAAGTATTTGAAGGTCACTCAAAAAAAGCATAATTATTGTTGGGCTTGAGTGTTCCATGGACCTCAGCTACAGGTGTAGTCATTCAATTTTATGAATTACCAAAGCAAATGTAAGCAGAAATATTTTTTTATTCATCCAACAATTTTACTGATACAGAGCCTCTAAAGAAAAATGCTAATATTTTATAGAGTTGTGATTAAATAGAGAAAGTCTAAAAGATGCTCAGTGAAAAAATTCAAGCCATTTTTGTTAGTATTTGCCATGTTTTGGAGGTGGGAATGCTGCCAGCACCTGGTGTGGGAAACAAAGGTCTTTAAGTAGAGGAGAAGACATTATGAGGGCAAATTGTGCTGACAGGTGCTCCAGGGTATTCCTTAGAGCTGGGTGCTGGGAGTAGGACAACAAATAGCTGATGGATGCTCCAGGCAGATGGAGGCAATGTCTTTATTACCCACTTTGTTTATGACATTGGAAATATTAGTTTGCTGGGAAAAATAAGCATTAATTAGACCGGTTGCCATAATTGCATGCCTGGGTCGATTGACTGGGTGGCAGCACCTCACCCCAGGGCTGTGTGTCACACAACCAAGCTGAAGGCTCTGTGGGGCTGCTGACAAGCCCTTTCTTCTCCCAAATGCTCTATTATACACTTTAGGAATAAGTTCCCCAAGTTAAACCAAGTCAAATGACATGTGGAGCATATCTGGTACAAAGATTTCTCTGGTACTCACATTTCTTGCATGCGAGAGATAGCAAAGGCAAGGAGTACAAGTTATTGCTGGTAAAGAACAGGTTTACCATATACAATATTCAAACAAGTTAGGCAGGTTTTAACACGATCATTTTATATGTCATGACAACTTAAGAGCAAAACAGTCACCACAGCAATTGTTACATCAAGTTGAGGTGGCTGAAGCATATTGGGCATGGAAGAGCTGTCACACAGAGAAACACAGCTACTAATGATCTGATGTCAGGTATCAGGCTGAGGTAGTATCAGGTCATAAATAAGTAAAAATGACAAGATTTTTAACCCAGCTGTGCTCTCCCATCGTGAGAAATTAAAATTCTGTGTTTGAATGCACATATATTGCATTTATCAGGTACAAAGGAGGTAAAATATTAATAATTTTAGGCTGGAAATCAACAAGCATCTCAAGGCACTATGACTTTGAGGCACCTTCCCAGTGTAAATACTGGAAGGAATGAGCCTAAGAAGCTCAAAATGGAGATTGATATATTTATTAGTTTTCCATTGGAAATTAAGAATTTTCCACTAAAAAGTAATTTTAATTCTTATTTCTCTGTCAATTTTTTTCTTTCTAATTTTCACAGTAAATTGCAGCAGCTGGCTGCCCTCTTTGGTGGTGCCCAGGACAGCCCAGTAAATGCCTGTGAGCTGAGGGAGAGGTCTGTCACCCAGTCAGGAGTCCAGAAACCAAGAAATACCAGTTGCACAACAGGGAGTGAGAGTCCCAGCTCCACCCCAGGATACCAGAGCTGGTGGCTGACCACTGGGTAGCCACACCAATTGGCACTGGATCTTGGTCTGGTTTGGCGAGTATGTCGTTGGAACTAGGACTTCTCCATTTTTTAACAAATATGCATGTTCTACTCAAACCGTATCCTACCCAAATGTTCCCTCCCATCTCCAAGAAAGGCTCTCTCAAACTTTGAAGATATTTTGGGGTGGAGGGAAATGGGAGGGTGGGTGAGATGTGAGGAACTAGCCAGCGAAGCATTTCAGGACTGGGGAAAGCTAGAAAAGTGTAAGTATGGAAAGGGAGAGAAAGAAAACACAGTTGAGACATGAGAAGATAGTAGGAGACCTACACCTGGGGTAGGTGTAGGAAGCAGAAGTAATGGGAATCAAGGAGGGAAGGTTTTTTCTCTTCTCTTACACAGTGCTTTGATTCTTGAGTGCTCTGTCTGGCATTTGAGGGCTGCGGCATGATGGTTTTGCATTTGCTGTACGCAAAAGGAGTGGAAGATCCTGTCCCAGTGGAAACTGAATTTCCCAGAGTGAAACTGAATTTACAGTGTGTAGCAGCTCCTACAGACAAGGCCAAATCAAATCTCTCCTCTTAAGGGTTGGATTTAGCTGGGAGCTCAAGAGCAGGACCACTTCACAATCCCAGCACTAGTTCCCCGTCTCAGATCAGCATCCTCAGAGCATCTTTCCAGTGAATTACCCTTTCTAGATCCCATCACCTGGACAGAAGCAGGAATACAACCTAAATTAAAAGAAGAGTGATGTCTTCTAGCAAGATATGCTGACTCAATGAAAGTCTCTGTCTGTCCCCTGCTAGGAGAAATAATGCCAGCTGCAAAAGAAAGAACTGAAAGAGGTGTCACACGCAGCCTGCTTAGTTGTCTTTTGGATGGTGACACATGAACACAAGCATTGCACCCTCAGTTGGCTGAGCTAGAGCTGGAGCCTGGCTGTGCCCTGCCTGGATGGAGAGCCCTGACAGAGCAAAGCAAGGTGGACACAGCCCTCTAAGTAGCCCAGCCACTCAACATTAGTGAAGCCCTTGGTTTCTAAACACTGAGTTGCACCGAATTTGAATGCTCCACTGATGACTGAACTGGTAAGGAATACAACCGAACAGCAGGCTGAATACCCAGCAAGGTATTGTGGGTAATTAGAGATTAATTACAATCCCATAGTTTGTATCATGGTTCAGGGTCAGCACGGGGTCAGTGCACATGGCAAACTTAGAGAGCTGTGACTGGATGGATGACGCCAGCTCGGAGTGGCTCAGCAAAGTGAAGCGTATAGAAATGAGGAGCCGGTGAGGCTGGGGAGTGGACTCACAGCCAGGGCACTGGCGACAGCAGTGACACGGAGTTGTGGGGCCTTGAGGCACTGAGAAAATGTTAACAAGCAGCACAGAGAATACAGCTGCACTAACTATCCAACTGCAACCCTGACTTTTCCAATTAACCTTTTCCAGGCTTTCTAAGATTTGGGAAATCTGGGGCACCGTCCTGTTGTCAAAGAAAGCTCTTAAAGAAAGAAAAGTAGTGAGGAAAACTGCCAAAAGAGAGAGAAAAGAGGAAAAGGGAAAAGTAACCTCTGCTATTTAATATGGCTATTAAATTTTTATTTAAGGCTAAATCCAGAAAAATGTTTTGTCAGGCTGCAATGAGCTTTTCAGTAGATGGCATTCACAGGAAATGTGGAATATACGCTTGCAGTTCAAAACCCATTTATCATTAAAACCCTTCCCCTCCCATTGCCAAGAACAATTTGTCATATTTTTATCAACAATCAAGATATGCAAATAGCCCAAGACAGCTGAAAAGGCAAATTCATAACCCCAATATGCAAAATAGACAAGTGATAATGCAGCAAGTGGAAGATACAGAACAGAAGCATTTGGTGGAGAGAGGAATAAATCAATATAAAACTCCCAAGTGGTCATTTTTGGCAGTTAATTATTTGCAGGAAGTTTTTCTCCTTTAAATAAACCATTTTTTTTTAAAGATCATTAAACTAAAAAGCGAGCTTGTAGCATTCAGAGGAGGGTGAAGAGGAGACTGGTTCTTGCAAGGGACAGCTGGTATGTAGAGGATATACCCGTTCTCTTGTGTGCCCCCAGCCGTATCCGCAGGTGGCTACTGCCACTGTGCCTTACTGAATGAGGATCTGTGTAAATTCCCAAGCATATGAACATCAGTTCCTTTCTGTACAACAAGGGAGTATTTTCCCTTCTGCCTGGATTTGATTTCCAGAGGCATCTGTGGATTTGCCCAATTCCTGCCCAGTGCTAGGAAGCATTTCAAATTATTCTTTTTGATTTCTAGGGTGGTAGTAATATTTACGCCATTTTAATAATAGACAAAAACATTTTTCTTTTTCAGCACCAGCTCTCTGGATATGAGGGGCTTCAGAAAGGTAAAGTTCCTGATTGCATTGACAAAATAACACTGGGGTTTTTTTCATAAATTGCATCCACACGTATCAGAGATTTTAACACAAAAGCAGGTCTCTAGCATTACCTCTGTTTGCAACTGAAAACAGCAGAGAAATGAAGTGAATGGACCTCAGTAATGGAAGAGGCAGTAGCAGAGAGGAGATCATTACTGATCCCGACTTCTAAACCTCCATCCTTGCCACCAAACCCCAACAATAAAAATCCATAAGAAGTATCATTATTTTTTACCTTCCAAAATGCTCAGGATAACCTTAAGGTCTTTCTTCAATACCTAAATCAGAGAAACGAGCCTATAGAAACCTCTGACTCCTGAACGGGGAGAGGTGGGAATGGCCAGAGAAGTTGACTAGAGAAGCACAAATCTGTCCAGAGGGTTGGGAAAGCCTGAACCTCCCAGGGGAGAGGTTGGCTGATTGGAGGGAGCAGCGCAGCTATTGCAGAAGGAGAAATCTTGAAACACAGTAGTTTGAAGACCAGAAGTGGCAGCAATAGTAGCCTGTCTAGCACTTTCCCACTTCTGTGTCAGCTCTCCCCTGAGCATCCAGAAGTCTTCTCACCTTTCAAGTCCAAACAGTGTTTCTGCTGTCTGCACCCTGAATGAATGCTACACAGTTTACACAAAGGGATTTCACACCATCAAATAACTAGTATTTGAATTTCCTAGGTATAAATACCAGTTGACCCTTTCAGTTTTATCAGACGAGCAACACAGTTATATTTATGAGGCTTTCTCTTATGCTTTCCCCAATGACAGATGATTTGTGTTCTTTCATCCCAGGGTTACCTAGCCCCACAGAGCCATTACAGTGCAAAATCAAAGAGCTGCGTTTAACATTCTAAAAGTGAATAAAAAGTACATGAAGTGGAATCTGAAATGCTTCCTTTAAAAACGCCTATTTTCTAGTCACATGTAAGTATGCTTGCACATTTAAACATCCTATCCATGGCTCTGGGAATCAGGGGATTTCCTGACACTAAGCACTAACTCTTAAGTGCATTAGTACTTAACTTAGTGGGAGTGCCTGACCTGTGTGTGCCAAGGGATTAATCCAAATGCCACATTTCTGCTTACCTACAGCACTGAGCTGAGATGCGAGTGAGGGGTGATGGGTTAAAGAAACTGCTGGACAGACATCACTCTCCAGTTCCTTCCAGTATATCCAAAATGAATATACAGTTGAACAGAACTGCATGGCTGAGGTGGCAATGCTCCCTTCTCCGAAGATTGGTGCAAGTTGTCCTTTGGTATTTCATTACCACATCATTGCATTCGAAGTTCAAACCAAGCAATGTCAGCCACCTTTGCATACCTTGGGCATACACAGGCACAAATGGCAGATACAATTGCATTTTCTACCTTTTAAGACTGTAACAGATTAAAAATAAGGAGTGATCAGGTCTATAGGTTCAAACCTCTTAGATTTGGAAAGAACAGGTCCATACTAAAGCCTAATAACCTTGCATTGTACCCAAATGCAACCCAAGCTGTCTTATTTTCTTTAAAAAACACAGAATTATGCATTTCCCTGTGAATCTCTCAACCTCATAGGATACCAAGAAAATCTGACTTGTAACTCTTACCAGTTTTACTAGAAGATATTACTGTCTGTGAATAACAATTACTTCATATGAAATATCTTTACTGTTGTCTTCTTCTCCAGTGTAGCCAGTGATCTACATTACCTGTGCAGAAATCCAGCCCTGATTCATTCTTTGTCTCCAGGAGTCACCTTGGGAAAGGTGTATTTTTGGCCTGTTCCCAGTACAGAGTTAGATCTGAATGCCATAGTGGATCTAAAGATATTCATTGCATGCAAACATGAACTCTTTTGACTAATCTATTTCCTTGATTTCAGGGATGGTGAGCCAGTTTGTTCACAAACAAAAGAACATTTCTTGCAAGTGTTTGCCTTTCCTCAGAGAGTGGTTCTCCAGGGGCACAAGAGAATAAAGTTTGCAGAGCATCCACAGAAACCTGCCACTTCTTCTAAGGTTCTTTGTTCTTTTCATGAAAACCTCTCCAGCTATAACAGAAAAAGGAAAAACATGGGCCAAAATGTTTGTTTCACTGAAATAAATTGCAAAATCCCACGGATGCCAGGATTCCTCCCTGATTTTCCAGAAGGATTGAGAATATCCTCAAGCAAAGATTTATCCTGCAACAGCAAGAGAATTGGAACCAGACGTTTAATGCAGTTCAAGTATGTAAAGCGTATTTGTAGAGTAATGGATAACTGCTTGTAATTTTCCACTGATTTTCCATAATTTTTCATAGAGCTGTGCAGTTAAAAGCAGTTTACTGAGGGGTTGTGAAGGGACAAAGCCTTTTGCAAGCTCTCTGTCAGCTGATGACAGAGTTGCATTTTCCCTTCACTTCTCTTGCAATATCACTGTTGGCCCTGCAGTCCTACTTGTGACTGAAACATTTATCATTTCCAGATCAGCACCTAAATGTAACAGCCAACAGAGGAACATGGCAAAACTGGCCATATGTGATAATTTCAGCAAAATGATCATTGGTCTGTACCTCTGTAGATGTTTTCAGAGGCAGAGCAGGCTCCTGTAGAGCAGAGAGCCATAAGGCTCTGTTCAGACACAGAAATCTGCAAAAGCAAAAGCAAAGCCCAAACTCAGACTAAACTGATGGTACAGCTGATATGGGAGAGCAAAGTCAAGGAAAGAAGGCACCTTCTACTCTCAGGTCCCAGGGCAAGTACGAGGAAAATCTTCCTCAACAAAGGAATCAGAAGAAGAACAATTTCATTAAAAGGCAACGAGGATTAGCTGTGCCACACCTTGGGAGCTGGAGACAACCAAGTGAGCCAAGCACTGCAGGGCACCCTGGCATTGGGTCCTGACAACTCTCTCCATCTGGGTCTTACACACAGAGATCTCCAGGAGTAGGCTGCATGGGCTGTTTCTCTTCCACAGACCTCATAACACACTCTTTTCTGCCTTTTGTAAAGATTATCATCCCAATGCAGTCTTCTCAGATCAGAACAGAAATTGTTTTAAAATGTGAACTTTTTGATGCAATTTGAAATGTCCTAGAGAATAGAAATTCTGAATTTCTCTAGAGTCTATAGGGCACTAGCCAAGGGCAGATGGAAGGAAGAGAAAGCAGGCACAGCTGAGGATTGGATAATATAAATTGAGAAAACTCACCAAAATATATACCTTAGACCCTTTTCTTAAAGGAAAGCTCATTGTACCAAGAAAAGCTGCTTCAGTCATGAAATAAAATGACGAAAGAATGTGAAGTTGTAAAATTCTCTAAGCCCTATTTAATGTCTTTTGATACACACTGGTCTGGTTTGAATTCCTACTCCCATGCAAGGTGAACCAGTGTATTTTTTTCATGTATACATGATTACATTGATATATTATTAAAACAAGCTAATCAATACTGTGGAAAAAAGGTAATATAAAATAAATAATAAATAATTTGAAAGTAAGGAGCATATCCATATTTTACCATCCCTCATTCAACTACCACTAATAAACTTTATTAATCATCACTGTTGGCCAGCCAGTGGCTAACCACTGTGTTACTTGAGACTTCCCAGACCATATTTCAGAAATTTAAGAAAGACAACTCATGTTTCATGGAAGTAATTAGACAGGCCCAGTAGCTAATTATCTGGGAACATTGCAAGAATGATTGACTGTCATTTACTAACTATGAGATGGGGTTTATTTTTTTCCGGAAATACATCTTGATGTTGCATTTATGCAAAAGATCAAGCAGCCACCTTCAGAGAGAGGTGAGAGCAACAGTGATCAGCAAAGAAATCCTGAGCAAATGGAATTCCTGGTGGAAGCATCCAAATCCGAGCCTACCAAACACTACTAGTAACATTTGTGATCCCGTCACAGCAGCCTTGTAATTCAAATGTCCTCACATCCTTGCACCATCTCGACCTTGCTCATTGACATTTGTGACAATAATTTCAACAGGGATAGGTTTGTAATATAGCAATGATAAAAGAGAAAAGATCATGAATGACATGGTCTTCCAGGAGAAGACAAAGAGGAGAGAACTGATGGATTCTCTGTTCTCATTGGTGGATTGATTCCCTTTGGCACCATGGTAGAATCATGTCTTCTGGGATGTGACCTCAGCATACAGAGACGGATTTGGGTTTAAACTAAAATTTGCCTCAATATATTTTGGAATTGCAACCGCTTCTTTGTTCATTCATATCATTTCATCTAAGTGAAATCCTCAATTAAAAGTCGAAAAAGTCTTAAAAATTTGAAGGAGTTTTTGGCCAACAGTAAAACAGTCACATACTTTTCTTAATCAGGTGTGTAACTATGAAAAACTCCTGAAACTCAATTTGGTAATTTCAACTCCAAACCAACTCCCTTTGGAATTATTTTTTTTTTTTACTAATTTAAAAGCAACTTGCTTAGAAGCACTGGAGAACAGCTTGTTGTCTGATATTACTTTCTACTTCATTTTTGCAGGTGGCATACCAGCAGAGAAAAAAATTCAAACCAAATCACTCTTCCATCTGCTTCTGTCTTTTGTAGGCATTTAAGCAGAACTTACTTATTTTAATCTTTCTATTTGATTGACATTTTCTAATTGGTAGAATGACATACAGTACCAGTTCACAATTTTTTAATGGTCAATTGAGAAATTAAAGAAAAATCATGATCTCTGAAAGAATTCCTGCCCCAATAAGATTAATACTGCAAACACTAATTACTTTCTTATTATCATTTCTGTGTGACAGGAGCATCTAGCAGCATTACTTTACAGGCAAAAATCACTGACAGCTGCCATCCTTAATCCCAGTTCAGGCCTGCTCTAGGCAAATCTTACATCCTTATTACTGAGAATTTGATTGAATAAAGGCAAGGTCAGCACTTTCAACATAGTCCCCAGGATAACTCATTTTTCACTTATCATTTTAGGTTTGTGTGTGAACTACCTACATTATTAAAAGACAAAAATTGTTTATGAAGAACAAACATTTGTATGAAACCCTATCGTTATGATGGCGTTGTTTGTAAGGGGCAATTTTATTTACTGATCTTATTGATACACTCCTATGTTGATGGACAAATTTATGCAAAACACAGACATTTGTTTCATCTGCCACATCTACAACTTCAACAACCTTACAGTGCATTTAGTGGTGCCTCAATATACAGATATCTCAGTGTGGATGAATTACTCTCAGAAATGGGAGAGTTTGCAGCTCACCAGTGAGCTGCACTCACCCACATGGGCAGTGCTCTGATATTTGCCCAGGTATGACCCCCAAAGTCCTCAGGCTCACATGCTAAAAACCCTGCTTTTGCTTTCATGATGCAGCAAATATAAGTAATTTCAATTTTTTGTTTACAACCGAAACAGAGAGGTTCAGAGTAGAGGGGAAGAGGAGGTCACACAAACTTACAGACAAACCAAAAACCCATGAGTAGCAGGGATCAATTCTCATGGTGATGAATTTGCACCCCAAAGGGATTAGAAGTCTATGGGCTTCAATAATACTGATGAAGTTCATACTCTAAAAACACAGGTGATGAACACATTCTTGTAGGATTTTAATGAAAAACAAAATGTATTTTACTTTTGCATGTACAGTTTCTGTGTAACTGCGTGGTCAGAGAAGTACAATTGTCATAGATATTACTATTCTATCCTGATCAAATGGGGATTTTTAATTATCAAAAACTAGAAAAGGAATTATTTTAATTTTATTTTATTTAAAGAAAGTTGCACAGCTGATTTTCTAAATAAATATTTCTTTAAAAATGGAGTAAATTACTGTAAGTTTACAAAATCTACCTATTTGATTACCAGGCTTTTCCTTGGCGATCAAATAAATCACTTTTTGATTCAACCTCTCATAAATATCATGCCAGTGCAAGTACAAAATCTACTTATCTACTGGCAAATGCTCATGACAGCTTAGTAAGGCTGAGTGATTCATTTGCACTGTGGTATTCATATACTATAGATAGGCTTCATAAAACCTTCAATGATTATAGTTAATAAAAGTGAGCTTCAGTGACAGCAAAATGCACTGAAGGTACAATTAGAGACTATGTATTGGGTGAGTAATGAATATGAAGCTAATTAAAATTCTACTACTCTTCCAAAAAATGGCTGCTAAACTGTGATTCAGCTCTCCTAATCATTTGTTAAAATATTATACACTGTATGTTTAAATAAATCCTGAGGTGGTTCATTACCTACTTTATATAGTGGGATAAATCTCAGTCTTTCTGAGTCCATGGATATTTTACGCTATTTCTAAAAGCCTGACATAATTTGGCAGGATAGACAGTCAACAGAACTTTAAATATCTATTTCTGAATATTTTCTAACCTTTTCTCCTTCTTATATATGGCAATGTAGCTGAATTAATTGGGCTTGTGATTGTAATTCAACAATTTATTGGGTAGACTTTTTCCATCATTTTCTCTTTGATGGCTGTTAAACCTAGACATACAGGTCATATCATGCAGCTCTGAAAAATTACCCAGGTCGGTGTGAAAATCCAGAGGTGAAGGCACCTCCTTACATGGTGCACTCTGCCAAAACATCCTTAGTTAGCCTGGAAGGATGATACACTATTCTTCTATTGCCTATTTCTACGTCCTACACAGATATTGAAGGGGTAAATCAGAGCAGGATGGTAAGTGCTGTAATGCCCTAGAAACCCATTTTTCAGGCTTGGATGATCATACTTTTTTTTTCTGTTTCAAAAGTAATTTCTGTATACATTTTTCAACATTCACTTAAGCGGTTTCTTAAGTGTCCCTGCCACAATTAAAGGGGTCTCTGCACAACCTAAGTAACTTCTCTAATAGATCTAAGAGAGCGAAGAGAATTTTGTAGAAAATCAGTCGCATCATTTTCACACGTTAATTATCCAGAACTGCTTAGCCTTGTTTGCTGTTCAGGTAGAGCAAGAGACGGATTTGTGTTTCCAAACAACTGCTGCTACTTTGGGTAAGTTGTACATACAGCCTACCATCAAGCTACAAGGGTTTTGCCTTGGAAACAATGCTTATGAATAAAAGTATTCCAAAACATAGCAACGAGAACATTTCTTACACTCTTCATTACAACATACCAAGATCCTTAATAGTGACACAGAAAAGTGCATAGAATGTGCACAATACCTGGCTTAATAAATTACAAAATACTAATTTACAAATTCTTTCACTTAATCTTCTCATGCTTGTCATGACTAAGGTAAATGCAAGCGTTATAAGCTTCATCATGCCAAGCCGCATCTCAGATATGCCCTCCTAAAGAAGCACCACAGAGAAAGGAACCTGCTAGGAAATACCTCACCCATTCCAGCCTCAGGTCTCCTCCTCTGGAGTGACCAGCAGGAATTCTGCACACACTCCATCGTGTGTCCCGGCACTATGACACACCTTCTACCACAGCAGCTCAGGAGTACGGTTTAACTAATCAGGAAACAAATCAGAAAACCTGGATGCCCATTTGCATCCAAACACTCTGACTTAAACTGTTAGTTAGGCACGGTACCTGTCTAACTCAGAGCTGGTCTGACTCATGTTGTCTGCTCCCAGTCAGGGTGTATCTTAGGAAAAGAGAAACACAAGAGTTACAAGATGGAGCAGAGCAGCCCACAGAGGCCTCCAGAAGCCAAGTGAAGTGGCTGTAGGTCAGCCCTCTTCAGCAAAAGCTAATTCAGTCCCGTTTGGCTCTGAGGCAGGTACCCCAGGGTTGGACACTGCATCAGGCAGAAAGGCTGCTACAGCCAGAGTAGGGGAGGCACACCAGGCACAGCAGTGTCTAATCCTCTCCTGACTAATAATTAGTGCTCTACCTGGGACAGGCACAGGATTACTTTGGAAAACAGGAAACAATGCAAGCATTACTCAAGCAAGTCCAGTTACCCACAGTATCTGGAGGGCATACATGCGCAACACAGAGGTTTTCACCAAATGGTTTCCCAAACACACCAGAGCTACTGAAAAAACCCCACATTTCTAAATGATTTTAATACTCCCCTGTTTACAGAAATGAATGGACAGAGTCTATGGCCCCCTTGCTCTTAATAAGTGTGACCCAGAAGTCATTTGTGACCCATCTCAGTGATGTTTCTACAAGGGTAGTGGCCAACCGACCATCATCTTCCGTCAGCGCCAGCACAGTCTTGTCACTGGTGATTTTATTTAGTCAGTTGTTCAGAGCTCTGATACTGGATAGAAAATGAGACAAGAATCAATGGTGAATAACCTATGGATATGTTCTTTCCTTCCTATAGATAACAGATGTCTGGAGCGAGCCTGGACTGGGGCTGTAGTCAGTGATATCAGATATACTTTTAATGGTTTTTAGATCCCCTACTTTAGACTGTGTGCATTACATTATATTACAATGGAAGCTCTTAAGAGGGTTGACATTTTATTGGAGGCTGAATAGTTACTTCTAACAAAGCAGAACCGATCCTTTGCTTTGAGATCAGACACATTTTTGTTATGGTCACTGTCAATGGTCACATGGTGTCTAAAGCAGATTCAAAGAAAAAACAGGAAACAGAGTCTGAATCTGTCAATGCAAAATTTTCCCTGAAGTGGGAAAATATAGGAAGTTGAATTTCTTTGCAAATGGGCTTTCTCTGTAGCTCTCCTTACTCCAAACAAGGTGCATGAACAGGACGCTTCTTTCCTATGAACTGCTGGAGTTGTTCACCATTCAGTTTCTGTTCTGAAAAGCTCTAGCAGCCGATAAAGCTGCAAAGATGTCAGCATTTGCTAAAGAAGTCACTGGTCTGTGCTGGCTTTCTTTGCAATGGTGACATGCAAGAAGGAAGAAAAAAATCATCCCACTACAGTTTGCCTCTGAGAGCATTTGCTGAATGGATTTGCCTTTGCTTGGTCTTTGCCTTTGTCTTCTTATTCACAGGTATAAAGGCAACCCTGGACAGTCTGAGGTCAAAAGAAACCCTAATGTCTGGAGCTACCTCTGCCCTGTAACTTCTGAGTCTTCCAGGATCATCTCCTCATGCAGAACTGGCAAATATTATACCATGCATTCACAAGCAAGTATTATGGTGTCAAAAGTGAATCTCACCTCTGCAAAATTGCAGATGACCAAATTTTGAGCAGGAATTAGGATAGAGTAGGTAATAAACAACTACTAAGAATTTTCTTTCCTTCTCTTTGTATCGGCTAAGAAATGGACAAAGAATAAAACCAAATGTTGTTCTTTTACCAGACTACGTATTTTTACACACTGCAATACTGTGCAGTTTTTGCTGAGAAAAACATAAGCAGAGAAGTTTACTTTCATAAGCATTCGTTTAATTTTGCCAAACTGGCAACAATTACATTCTTTGGCCCAGCCCTTAATATCCATCTGAATATACCAACTCATGATAATTTAAATTTTCCAAGAACTATTTGGTGAAAATTAAACACTTGAATTTCTGCTCACCTTGCCAGTTGCCCTGCCCTTTGCCAATAACAAAAGGTTTTAAGATAGAAACTGGACTATTTAACCTTCATTAATCATTCATACTGTTCAAACACATCATCCAGTAACTGAAGAGGGGTTAATGGTAGCTAAGCTTGAGGCTGTTGTCAAAAGTAGGTTTAACTTTCTATGAACTCACTGGACACAAAGAATGCAGCCTGCTCACTATTCTGAATGTCACCAGCTCGCAGCAAACTGATGACTACTAATGGTAATTAAATACCTCTGCAGCTATTTGTACCAATAACAAAGAGTTACTGTCAGAACTTGAATGAGGTCCATCTGCCCATTTTTAAAGAATGTTAACATTCTGTAAGTGATAAAGCAGATGGCAACCCAAAAAGGGGAGACAAAATCAAACTTCTGTATTATAGTCCCTTTCTGGACCTGCTCTGGATTCCCTAATGTTTCTCCTCAAAGACAGAACTTTAAGAGTAATACTTCCATACAGATCTGTTTTCCCATGGCAGATTTTCCCACTATTTCCTTTTATTACAGGTTGTAAATCCTCAGTCCCAGTGAGTTGATGGGGAAGGGTCACTCTACTGCTGCTCTGTCCATCCTCACTTCACCATGGAGTTGTAACTTGGTGCCAGTCAGATTTGAACAGAGGAAGAAAACACAGTTACTTCTCTGTCTTTCTTGGTAGGCTGAAAGTGGTGCAAGGTTTAACTGTGTATATTTGCAAAGACAGTGCAAAGGTTCCTCCAAATTAGTCCTGTAGAGTTTTATTAATGCACTTGACTCTCATGACATTTGTGAGTACATACAGAAAAGAGCTTTTCTTCTTTGCACTTTTAAAAATTATACTATGTATTTTTCTAATATCTATCACCTTAGGATTCACATTTTGTTCAGGAGAATGATTTAAACTGAATCCTACTGGGTTTGTTCTGTTAATTTCATTTGCGGATAGATTAAGTGTTCAACCATTTAGTGACTCTCTCTATTGATTCAGTAGGCAGTCCCCACACAGCAGGCAAAGCTTTGATGGGCTGAGCTGTTTCCCACTGTAGAATAAATGCTTTATCCAAGTGACTCCTTGGTGATAGAAGCAGGGTAGTGATAGGGAAAGTCAAAACTTCTGCATTTATTTACTGTTCTTATCGATACATTGTTCATTAACAGACATTTATGCAAATAGAGAAAAACACTTGCTTCATCTGCCACATTTAATCTCAACAATCCTACAGGGCGTCAGAGGTACCTTAATAACCAGCTATCTCTCTGTGGGTGAGATATTCTCACTCTTGGTGCAACCATGTCCACATGTTGCACAGGAGCTCTGGCTATGGCCCACCATTGCCCCACCTCAAATACATTTGTGATGCCCAATCTGAAAAGACATATTTCTATTGTCTCTGTAGGGTCACCTTGACAGATTTCTGTATTGATCCAGTATTGTAATGAAAACACTACCTTATTAGTACTGTTTTAAATACCATATCTAACACCTCAAGGGTTTTTTTCTGTAGCAAATAACACTAATGGTTGCAACTAAACTTTCAGCTTTCAGCCAGGATCAGAAACTGTGAAAACACTGGTTTTGATTGCAAGATTTCTATTTTTAAAGGAAAGAGAAGCATTGAGATAATTAATTTAGATACTCTTCACATTTCTTAAACTTCTGCCTCATTTTTAAATAATTATTCATACTTTTCATTTCTGTGCCTGAGAAATAGTTAAGAATTTTTTCCCTGAATTAAAACTAATTCATTAGAATAATAAATGAAATTATGCTCTGGAGCAGGGAAAGCTAGGGACAATTTACAGACAAAATTCTCATCTTTCGTAGCATCATCTTCAACATGCCAACTCTTGTTCAAATATAAAAAAACTCAGCCTTTCCTGGGTCTTAGTTCAAAAAGGCTCTCAGCATATAATATAATTCCATATAATAGTCCTGCTGCCCTGGAGAAGTGAAGTTCTCTGAGGTCAGTAGAACCATCACTGTACCCATATCCATCTAATTTATCTGTATGTCTTGCTGAATCAGAAGCTGATATCTGACATCCTGTGTCTGCATTTGTGCCTATTGCTGGTTCTAAGGTATGTGCTCTTGTGATGACTGAGGCTATTACTGAGTTACACCTGTTGAACACTAATTTAATACTGTGCAAGTTGTCAGATGAGATGTTTACAAGTACCAGTGCACAGATGTCCCTCTGTATCCATAGGTGCCTATAGAGATGTGTGCTTCCTTCCACCAAAATCTACAGAACACACATCTGAACTGGTGAACATACTCAACCAACTTCTATCAGTCCATTTTGACCAGTAGGAGTACAGCAATCTCCTGAAACTGCTACTACAAGCACACGCTCAAAACACTATCAATTTCATACTGACTTGTATTATTTATATTTTTTCCTTAGAAAGAGCAAAGTTTATTTTAAAAGCAGATCAGAAATCCCATGATCATTTAACACAAATCCTTTCGTTGTGTCAATTTGTTTTAAAAGCAGGTTGTGGGAACAACACTTGGGTCTACATTAATTCTGGCAGATTTTGTGCTGTACATCCCATCACCCCGACAGACTGGCAGAAATCACGTAGCTGACATTACACTGGTATCAGACTGTGTATCCACAAAAGCTGTATTATTTTACCTAAAATGTCTTGAAGTAAACTAATGTAATTTCCAAGTGCTGGTTGCTTTAATGTTCAAGGTGAAGGGAAAATAGTTACTGACTTTGCAGACCACTCATTTTACAGCAGACTTTTTTCACCACCATTTGTATTTGACTGTTCTGCATATTTTTAATACTAGTGTTGAAATATAGAAAGTACTAAGATTTTTGGCTGTTCTAGCGAGGTAAGTGCTTATCCACAGTCACATAGATTCTCAGGGAGGAAAGCAGCTGTGGCCTAACTGGGTTTCACTGACCTTCAAGGACTTACTTCATAGATTCCATCCTCAACTCTTTTCCACAGGACACCCCCCTTCCTCAGCCAGCTCACAGTGGCAAAGGTGTTACACAGGCTATAACAGACCCACAACCTCCCAGTACTTCACAGCCCTCACAGTACTGCACACTGAGACTACCCAGGATTTCGGAGACATGAGCTGGTGAGAGCTCAGACCCCACTACTTCAATAAAGGTCCCCAGGCTCTTGAATCTAAAGGAGAATAGCACTTCACATGAACTGAAGAACAGCTGACTTTCCACACAGGGAAGAGCAAAATAATTTTTTAAAAAGTTAACTGAACTTTTTGAACTTCACCAACGGTTCATCTTTGAGATCACACTGAGCTCCCTGTGAAGATCTGGGCAGCTTCATATCCTGGCTGGCAGTATCACAGTGAGTCATTACTGAGCAGGTAACAATCCAAAAGGAGGAGCATACCTCTCCTGTGCTGATGTAAGGAAAATGTATGGAGATGTCAAACCACAGTTGTTATACATCAGGTCTGTCTGATCCTGCAAGTAATTGCTCCAGAGTTAGATACACTGTATGATTATTAAGCCCTCTGTGGCCAAATATCATAAAATGCTCACAGCTTTCCCTGTGTGGCCCAAGGCTGATGCATAAAGGAGATGCTGAGGACACTTCTTACCTGATAAATGTCAAAACTGAGAGGAAGAATCTCACCTCTGCAAATTTCAGAGGACTTGTCTCTCCTCAAGTCTGCAACCTTTCCCTGAAGGGAGGCTAAAACCCAACAGTCCAGAAAACTAAAGCTGCAGGGTTACTCTGCCACTTCCTCCTTGGGGAACCAATCATATCAAATTTTCGCATTGATTTCATTAATTAACCAACTCAAACACTGTGTGGATAGCTGTAAGGCTCCAACAAAGGCGTGCACCAGGAAGGCACAAGGTGGCAAATGAAGTTACAGTACTTCTTTAGTGAATGATTTTTCCCTGTGATTAGATTGATTTATGTACTGGTAAGCATTTGTTTCATTAGGAACAAACTGTTGATATGTCTGCAGGATGTGTATTCACAGTGCTCCTGAATGCCTTTTGAAGCTCATTTGTGAAGTTGTCAGGCTCAATACAGATAAACATTGTGTTTGATATTGTTTTTGCTGTGAGGGATTTGCAAATTACATTGTTAATCCCTCTCTGAAGGAAAGAAGCATTTATCGGCTAAGAAAAGTGAACTTGTTTGGTGACAGGTTTTTTGATATAGAAGTTCAAGCGCACAGTATTTTTCTCTCACATCCCTAGTGAACGTTGCAAATTCTGCACTGAGAAAAATAAGTAAACACTTTCCCTAAGTAGAAATAAGAAACTCATCATGACCACAGTTTACAAGAACCCTGTACACATTCACACTGCTTTCTGTCTCATTGTGCTCACATGGTTGTGGTTTGGTCTTTAAATTCTTCAGAGCACCAAGATGCAACGTACTGCTGTATAAACTGCACGTGACAGTTTAAATAATGCCCCCACACTTAACTAGAGATCGACATAACATAATAAAACCAAGTATCCAACTTGATCCTGCAAGGAAACACGTAAACTTTATAAAAGACATTCACGTTCTTTTCTCTGCTCTTTTGTGTACTTGTACTGACCTACACTGTGCTGAGGAGCTCCCTGTCACCCTTTTTTCAGTTTGTCCAACTCTTCAGAAATTAAGATACTGTTATTTATCGTCAATCGTTTATTCTAGTGATAGGATATTTGAGACTGGAGAGTGACTTAAGACTGTCGTTTTGTCTATGTACAGGTCCTGTGCACCTGGAATTATCTCCTCTTTTCTGAACTACTTTAGCTGATTTGATCAAATGTGTTCTCCCTCCCTAAACACCTTGTTTCTCTGATACCCTTAGATTAAGATGCAACATAAATGCAACCCTTAATGATTCTATGATTCTGTGTGTTACCCTGGACATAAAAATAGGTGCTTTATTTCTCACTGGTGAGATGAGACACATGTGAGACCCATTAGCAAATTAACATGTTACATGGTGAAACATCTCTTGTCATAGTCCCACCACATGGTGCATGTACACATTCTATCCATGGGTGCAAAGTTTCTTACTGATGCTACTACCAAGCTTACTCCCTATGTTAATTTCTGAGCAACTCAAAATGGCAGTTTTTCCTCAAAACATACATGCAACTAACACTAGTCATGCAGAAATCAACACTGAAGAACAGGTAACACCACAGAGATTTATCAGTTATGTTTGTAGTTCACACTCTGTAGAATGAGCTGACCTTATACATAAAGCAAAATAATAGAGGTCATGCACATCACAGACAAGAACCATAAAGGTTTTTCTGCCTGTTTGTCCTCTCTGCCATTATTAGAGTGTTTGCAAATACCCATGAAATTCTAGCACCTTGAGTTACCTAATGAAGTTAAAGAGATATTAGTGGTAGAGTCATGTCACCTAACCTTAAATCCATAATTCAGTCAGATAATCTCAGTTATTCCTTTAAAATCACAGGCTTCTCCACAGAATAAAGCAAGGCTCTGAAGTCCTGCTGCATAGGGTCAGTCAGAAACTTCTCTCCTCTGACTGTAAAGGAGACATAAAGTGACTAACTTAGCCAGCTGAGAGAGGTGCCTAAGGCTGAGGTATAAATACCTCCCTTAAGATGAGTATTTTTAGAAATGGGTTGCTAGAACTATTAATTCTTAAAAAAATATTATAGCTTCAGAGTTTATATTGCTACTGGCTACTTAGTCTATAAGATGGATCCTCTTTCACCCTCACGGTTTGCTGGAGTTTGGTTTGATTTTCTGTGGTCAAGAATTTTCTCTTTCTTTATTTTGCCCCGAATTTTTCTACAAATTAAGACCTCTCTGGCTGCAGAAAGACACATTGAGTAGAAATTCAAAGGACCTGGTACAATTTGCTAAGAAAGAAATTTACATCTCCTCACACCTGCCAGCACTGAAGGAAACCTTCTCAAAGAGAAACAAATCTTGAGTGATGCAGACTGTAGAACAGAGACATCTCTGTGTAATGAACAGGTTCACCAATATGCACTGCAGCAGAGATATCTCAGAGAAAGTCCATAAAAAAGAATACTTTCTCCTCTGCCTGTTTTCATTCAGGTTATTAGATTGCAGGGAGCAGGATGTGGAAGGGAGGAAATGTTATTCCATATTACAGACACAAAGCCAAGTGAAAAGTCCAGGATTACACAAAAACTGCCCCATTGCAGTCAGTGCTACACCTACATGACAGACAGCCATGCTCTAAGTACTGGATCGTTTTTCCTCTCATAAATTCTCCTGCACCTCCATCTGCCCTGGCACAGTCACATTCAGTAGCACACACTAAAACAACTCCAATAAAGCAGGCCTGCCTTGCAGCCTTTGCTTTCTCTGCAGAGCAAATTAACCTGAAAGCAGAAAGAAGAAGAAATATGTGTCAGGCCTGCCTCTATGCTGCCTGAAACAGAATGGAGAAACAGGGAAGTATTTCTACATGTACTTTAAGGAGCCCAGGAGATTACTGTTACCTCTGAACAGCACTCTCTCCTGGCAGTGAGCATGACCACTACTCATTGCTACTTTGTGCATAAGCTAACACCAAGAAAGCATCAGTCATGTTACTGACATGACTAGTGCTTTGGAGGGATCCTTGAACACAGCTATCTCTTGTTGGTTAATGAGGGCTTTGAAAAATTGCTCATCTTGGCCAGTACAAAAACAAGCATTCATGGAATGGAAACCTTCCCCCTTTAACTGAAAAGCTCTATGTAAGCAAAAGGTTGCTTCGTGTTTGACACTGTTTAGCTAAGCGTGGCAATGAGTGAAGTCTTTTCCCCCTTTACAGAGCTTGGTATTTAGATGCACTCTCTTTTGTGCTAAAAATAACAAAGGGACCATTTGGAAGAAATCAGAATAGATGAGCTGATACATTATTGATAGAAGTTTCAAGCAGCCTGCCACTCTTGTTATGTGGTTGAAGCTCAATTTTTAATGAAGTAACCTATGAAAATCTGATGGGGTGAAAAACATGACCTCTCAATGATACTGTACACAGAAGTTCCCATCAGACAGCTGAACTGCCCCCTTTCACAGCCCATCAGAGATCTACCTCAGCTTGACCCTAAGGTTTACAGGCAAAAGAGACAATACCCTGACTCAGACAGGAAAGGTGGCATTAGAGGGATGCACAACTCTGAAAGAGGACTAAACAAACTAGACTTTTCTTCTATTGTGTGGAGTTTCCATCATGTGCATACTGACTAACGCTCCATCCTATTAGAAACACACCTCCAATTCGCTGAGAACATTTACTGAAACATTGTTTGTACAGAAAAATCCATGGGAATCATACCATTAAGTGCACCAAGTGCAGAATAGCATGACAAGGAGGTACACTGAATAACCAGAAAAGACTAGCAGAAACAGGTTTTAAAACATATGAGCATAGGATTATCAGAAGCCAGTTCTGGAGCATTTGTTCTCAAGGAAGCAAGAATGGAGAACTTATGCAACTGGGGTTTTTTTGTAAGAGGTGAAGTCTTTTGTTAAGATAACCATTCCACTGTCATTTTGACTGGTTCCTTATTTCCTACAACTGTGATAACATCGTCAAACTGCAATCAGAGAACCTGCTCAAATGGGGATCTTCTAACCCCATTTTCTGAAAACTAGAAATGAAGCGCATATAAGTAATCCTCTTTCAGTCATTTACCTTCTAATCTGATAATGAACCAATATATGCTTCTGTTTACCAAAATGCTAACACTTCCACTATGAATACTGGCTAATTTATAGTTGCTGCCCTGTATACAAATGTAACTCGCTGGCCTGCAGTAAAGTTACATTGATGATTATGGTCGTGAGAACAATAAAAAGATGACATTCATGTGGTTGTATTCAAGAGTTCACTACTCAGAATAAGGAAGGAATTAAATGAAAATGTTTTCTTAAAATTAATTATAAGATGTGCTCATATGTCAGGGACATAAGTATAATGATTCGGCAACATAGTATGTAAAAATGGGATGCTCAACAGCACACTTCACAGAAAATATTAAGTCATGAATACTGACCTTTATATAGTAAAAGCCACATTTTTCCCTGGCATTCATGAATCAATTTTAATGAAGGCAGTGGAGTCACACCTGCAGATTCCAAGAGGGCATTGGCTGTATAGGGCTTGTTACCTGTCCAGATAAACTGTCCTTATTCAGTTCGAGTTCTCAAAGGCATCATGGGCCAATAGTGCAAAATCGCTGATCTGCCTTCAACATAATTTCTAGTATATTTTTTAATTCTTTAACTTTTATTATTGCATTTCTCAACAGAACTATATGTTTCTGTATTGTGCCAGTCTTCAGAGAAAAATTAGACATACTACAGAGCATTCACTGGCACTTTATAAGTGAAATTGTTTGGGTACAATACAAACATACTATAAACCTCCCATCTTATAACTCGCAAGTGTGAAAGGTATTCCTAACATATTACTCAAAGAGCATCACTTGTTATCAGTAATCACTTCACAACAGAATATAATCACTTTCACAATGGAAGAACAAGGAAAAGGGGAAAAGAAGGAAAGAAAAGAAGTGGAACAATACTTGTCAAGAAAATGTCAAAATTAGAGCCTTTATCTCCTCTGAGTTATACTACCATAAATCCACCAAGAGCAGAGAGACTATTGCTAAGTGTTGTGTTCAGAAATCACCTGGCTCTACAAAGTGACCTACATTCAAGTCATGCTTAATCACAAGACCCCTCTTTTTGCCAGACTTCTGAACTCAGCTCCAGCAGGATATCTTTTCTTTCTCCAATTTGTTTTAACCACTACACTTATTTGCCTCTTTGGTCGAGATTCACAGACATCTCTTTTTAAATATTAAGCACCAAATTAAACCTCTTGTTTTCCTAACTCACAGAACAGAAGAATGACCTTGTGATTAAAAGGGCTGGACTAGGATTCAAAATTGGCTTTAATTCCTCACTTCAACATAGGATCCTTGCATGACTTCATACAAATCACTTACTAAATCTCTTTCCACTTCAATTTCTTGTCATAAAATAGGAATAAATTATTATATTATCCATGTGGACATGCCACAAAGCTTTGCACAGCCTCTAACTGCCCATTGCAATGGTGTCTCAAACACAGCAGCAGGCTACAATGATAACTTACATTCCCTTCCAGGAAGTTGTCCCATGTAACTTGCTAGAAAGCTCAGGACTGCTACAAAATCAGTTAATATGATTCCCTTCAAATAGAATGAGATCACATTTACAAAATGGGAGCTGAAGTCAGGCCCTCAAACCCGCTGGAGCAGGCAGAGCAGGATGTGCCATACACACACAACCATTTGCAGACAGCCACTGCTCTGCAGTGGTATCATCACTATCACCATTCGTTGGGATTGCACCCCACTACAAATGTTTCGTTTGTAGCAAGGGACTCCACTGTTTGATATGACTTGTTAAAGTGTTACAGCAGAAAGTTGTCTCAAGCCTGAAATAAATCTCACCAGAAATGGTCCCAAAGGGAAAATGTGTATCCCATACAAACCATGCTGCAAGCCCTGGGCTGCTCCTGCTGCCTGTGTCCATTGTGACCAACATGGGACTGCTCTCCCAGGATAGTTTGTGGTGTCATGGATAACTGAATATGAGCAAGGGCTGCAGGGTGAACAACGCTGCTCCAGAAACCTGGGGTCTGGGATTCCCTCCCCCTCCCCTGATGCTTTTAGAGGGTTAACTTTCTCACAATCAGATATCGGGACAATCTAGAGTTTCAGGCCCACAGTCCGCCCAGCAGCTTGAAGCGAGGGAGTTAAGCGTGATGCCCCTGATAATTTGTGTGTTTCTCATGCAGTTCTGTTTACCTCAGAGAATAGCTCAGATTCATGTGGTGGCTCATCTGTTTGTTTCCCAGGAGTGTCCTCCTCATCAGGTACAAATGACTTGTTGTTTCCCCGTCCTGTCTGCCTCCTTGGTGACGGATAGATGAGAACCGTTCCCTGTGCTCTGGGACTCTAATGTGATCTGGGTCTCGCTTGTGGCAGGCGGGGGTGGAGCGGGGGGAGAGGAGTGCAGGGAAGGGGCAGTTAACACTATGAGAACTAAAATCTCTTTGTAGGTGAGCATGTTTGTGTGCATTTTCAACCTACCTGCAATCCACTGCCAGCTGCTTCACCATCCCCAAGCCAGGGGAACAATGGCTCAGGAGCAGTGCTGGCAGAAAAGAGAGATCTAAAAATAGATCTTTGGAGGGCTAAAATCAGGGGGCCAACATTTCAAGAAAGCATTGTTTGATTGGGCTTAGTAATAGGTGTATTTTCTGCAGAGTGCAAAGTCACCATGTTTATTGCCTTGGACTCTTTGAGTAGTTCTGATGGTCCAATTCTACTCTCACTTAGAGGTAAATGGGAAGTCATCAATCCATTTCTTTTACTTATTTACATTTACAATTATGCAACTTACAGCCCAAGTCACAATCCACTGTTTTGGTAGATGCCTTCTTGGTGACAGTAGATGCAACTGTATTTATAAAGCCAGCCCACACTGCCTTTCACTTTTTCTTTACAAACTCATTTTTATAGGCAGTCTTAATTTGGCAGTTACACTTCAGCAGGGATCACATGCACATTTTTTCTTTTGATTCACATAGTTTCAAATGCCCTGAACTCCATTCAAATTCAACTCCACACACAGTGAAGCCAAGTTTCACCAGGACTATGACTGAAATCATACATTTCTGGGAACATCACAGTTTCAACAGAAAACCTAAAACTGACCCCGTTTCTGCTGAATCTGGCTAGAGATTCATCAAAAAAGTTCACAAACTGTTTAACAAAACCTAACTGAAAGCTCAGTCTTGACTCTTAATGATATCCACAAGTCGTGTTGCTGATGGTAGAGACAGGATTGGGATCCCAGTTAATTAACCTCCACGTTTTACACTGTGCACATAAAACATTTCACACAATCAACTTTCCTCAATCAACTGGCTCAATTAATAAAAAACAGATCTGGGAAGATTCTTCCACTGAATTTTGGGCAGCATTTTGGTTGCTTGTGTTCTCTACATTCTCTCAAGGAAATCCTGTTGATTTCATTTTCCTCTTTCTCTCTCTCTCAATTTGAAAATAGAATCTATGATTTTCCATCATTTCTACTTAGATAGAAATATGTTGTGAAAGGTAATTTTATTGCTGAGAAATAATCTTCCTAATGTCAGCCATTATTTCACTCTCAGTGTGACAACTAGGGTAAGTGTTGAAAATCACTGTATGTTTCAGCTAAAGTATCTTGACAACACAAACGAAGAAGAAAAAGGTAGTCTTTTTGTTAATGAAAACTGCACTGTTATTTTGGTCTATAATGGAGAGATTCATGTAAATGATTGCCTGTCGTTTATACTAAAGAAAAATAGAAAAATAATTCAGCAAGCAAGAAAAGTGGTTTCTTTCCTTACTCCTTGAATTTGATCTTATATTTACTGTAATCAGCCCTTTCACAACATTTTGCCTCTGAATAACGTTCATGACTCCCTTAGTAAAATAAATCAAAATCCATCATCAGACTGGGGCTACCAGCTTCACAAAAACTAGGGAAACTTTAACCTTGCACTGTTAAGAGAAAACATTATTCTATTTATAAATCTATAGGCAGCTGGTATGTAATACTAGACAGTAAAATCATCCTAGCCCATACCTCTGCAATTAGCACAACCACCTGTATGTCAAATCAGAGTGGAGGATTCCTTCCTTTGGGGATGGAGGGACAAGTGATATCTCCTATTGCTCTCATCCCTCAGGGCTCTTCTGCAGTGCTACGTTTCTCCCCTTCCTCTACTGCACCTGCAGACAAAAGAGCTGTCCCACTATGTCAGGAGTGCAAAATTCAAGTTCAGAGACAGGGAGAAAGAAAAATGTCAATGAAGTTGCATTATTTGATTTTTTTTTTTTTTTTGCCTGACTTGAAAGTTGAATAAAGAAGAAAATTTAGAATTTTTTGGTAGCCTACTCTTCTTTCATACCTAGTGAACAAGAACACTGATATTAACTCCCTAAACAAGTTTTCAATGAGTTTCAGCAATCAGGTCTGCAAAGTTGAAGCAGCAGAGAGGGCTGTGAGAGAACTGAAACCACGAATGGACTTTCAGTGGGCAGAACTCTGCAGCACCTTCAGTAAAGATGCTCCAGTATCTCAGAACTCTGTCTACTTCCTATGTCAGTTACTGTTCTCAGCAATTTATTCATGTCTTAAAATTCTAGGTCATGAGATCTACTCTGTGCAATCATATTACAATTTCTTAAATTTATGCCTTCAATTCAACGGAGAATTTCCGATGAAGTTTTTCAGCTTGATTCTCCAGCTATCCAGAAACTCCAGCTAGTTCTTCAGCAGATGGAATATGTGACATTTTTGCTTCTTGGGTTCATAGATTGAAATGATGAATGCTGGTATTGCATTTGGGCAAAGCTTACTCACACAAGTAGTCTTTTCTAATGGAAATAGCTTCATTTAAGGGGGAGTGAGCAAAGAATTTGCCGAATTGGATGAGAATTCCCTGAATCTATTCCTGGTACAGATCTAACTTTCTTTTCACTGCCTGATGAAGAAAAACAAGTAAAAACAAATTAAGAAGCACTTCTAGAATTTTAAGAGATTGAGGGACACAAACTGATGGACGGCAGTGACTCACAGCATTGCAGTTCTGTAGAGCAGCAAGATCTCCCCAGGCTCTTGATTTCAGGAAAGTGATCCCGAGTTACCCAATGGGGAAAAGATAGACAAAATCCACTTTGGCTTAGTTCCCTAACAATGCTGCCATATATATATATAGGTTGCCTATGAAAAGCACAGTATAGGACGGTGAAAATGCAGTAATTCTGTATGAAGAGTTTGGACCAAGTCTGCTGGCAGCTTGTTGATGAAGGTAAAGCTGTCTTTCACTTTGCTGAAAAACACCTTTTTTTTTTTGCTGGGACAGTGAAAGAAACTGAGCAGGTTCACCTGGTGAGGGAGAGAAACTAAGATTTGTGCAGTGATTTGTCTTTTTTCTACAGGGTTTTCTTTCTTACATGAAAAACAAAATCCAACCATCTGGAAAACCTTGGGCAACAAAGTGGAAGCATTTCCCACCTCAAACAGCATCACGGAGAGAAGATCCATTGTGTACTTTTCCTGTACTTATGTTTTACTGCAGCAATTTTGGAAACAGGCAGGGATCTCATTAGCCTTTAGCAGCTTTGCAGTCTTTTACCTGTCAAAGTCTTGAACATCAAATTCATTTTTGTATGCTAATTTTAAAAGGAAAGACAACCCCTTCTTTCAAAGGATCACTCGTCCCAGTTGAAGAACTATGAAAAGCCTGTTAGTACTGAATGCTACTGTTCTGTTAGCACAGAAATGAACATGAAGACGTCTCCCATAATCTGTCAGTCTGATAATGTCCAGAGGAGTTCCTATGGCCCTGAAAGTAAAAGTTTGAATCTCTCCCTCTGCCCAAACATGCACATGGTTTCTGAGCCTAGGAGTGGTCTAACAGGGAATTTCCCAAAGAAGTAAGAAGTTATAGCAGAGACAGGCAAAGACCTACAGTTTGCCTCAGGCTGTTTTCCAGCATCACAGACTGCATCTGCAGGGGCACGTATCTGAATTGGGGGAACCTTCACAACAGGAACTTAACGAGCCACAGGAAACCTCCACTGAAAGAAGATGTTCATGGAGGGCTGAACAATCCCACCAGTGAACTCATACAGGGCCCAATGACCTGTCTGTCTTCCACAGCCTGTCTGGAGCTCCTGCCCAGGAATGGAGACCCTCTGGAGCCTGCTTGCACACAGCTGCCCACCTGGACTCTGAACACAGGGAAAAATAACTTACTTGATCCTCTGCAATTTAACCCAAGCTCCATAGCACGAAGGAAACAAAATTTGTTATTTCTAGTTTTTCAGGCTTCCTGCCTGTCCTCTGCTGTAGGCAGCATCCCTGCTCCCATGCCAGAGGTGCTCCTTCCCTCTCTGCTCTCTGACCCACAGCTTTTTGCTTTCACTGGTCATTGCTGGCCAGGAAATGAGCCTTCAGATGGTGAGGCAATTCAGTCTTCCCACTAACTCTTCAGCAGCAGTAGTTTTAGGGTACACATGCCTCGGAGCAGACCCACAAACCAAACTACAGCTGCAGGCAAAGCAGCATTGACTTGTGGTTGTCCACATAACACAGTTCGAACTCCCTGCTGGAGAAGAGGGAAAAAGATGATGTCAGCGTGTGAAACACTTGCATGCAACATACAGCACTAGTGTGGAAAGCTCTGAGTTTGCATCAGAGGCGATTTACCAGCAGTTTTCAATTTAATTGCTGTGAAGGCAGAGAGCAGGTGGTGAGCAGCAAGGTCTGGGAACAAGGGCAGCATGTGCCACACCACTGCTGCCCTGCACAGATCAAATGTTCCCCCCATAGAAACATCTGTGTTTTGTCGTCTTTGTCTTTGTGAATATGGTAAGAAAATGGTCCAGGAACATATATTCATAGAATCATAGAATGCTTTGGGTTGGAAGGGACCTCAAAGATCTTCTAGTTCCAACACCCCCCAGCAAGTGCAGGGAGATCCTTATTCTTGCTGCATCATTTGAGGAAAATGAGGATTTAAAGCAAGAAATCTTTCTAGAAACCTACAGAGACTGAGGCCTGACCCTGATGCACTGTTACATGTGACTAATGTTAACTGGTGCAAACAACCCCACTCATATCACTAGTAAAAAATACAAAACAAAGATTAAAGATTTTTCATGTACAATTATGGCAGAAATTTAAATATGAATTTGCTCCTGCTTTCTATTAATAGCAAGCTACCAGGTTTAGGTGACCCAAGCATTCTTGGGAAGTTGTTGTAAACCTCATACTCAGGCACTCCTGTGTGTCAAATGTTAAACCAGCATGGACAAGGGCTGATATATTTTCTACAGGAAAGTCCTTCAGTACTTAAGCCACAGTAGAAAAGGCTTTCCCAAAAAATATTCACTGTTGAGATTAAGTGGTATTTCTTGAGGTTCACATTTAAATCAGAACTATAGCACCAACAATCAGAATAAGCCTTTACAAATTGAACAGATCTAGAAATATATGGGCAAATCTTAGTTTTCATATAAAATTAGATAAGGAAGAAGGACAAAGGAAGCAAAGGCCTCAGTACCTTCAAAATTCCATGGGAATTATGCACCCAACATTGCACTCTGAAATGTCTTAATTTTTTTTCAGCTTCTTGGGATTATCTTTTTAAGATGTTTTGAAAAACAACAGCCCTGTTTACAAATCCTACCAGAAATGGTGGGGGCTGCTTCCTTAATATTGGGAGTGCAACAAAACCTCCAACACCACTCCACCTGCCTGAGACAAAATCTATTTCTGCTCAAGACCTTTGCACTCAGGAGAGGTTACTCCAGAGCACGGGAGGCAGCAGAGTACACTTGACTGTGCAAAGGACTGGTCCCTGACCCCAACATCAACTGGCTCTTGCCACCCCTGTCAACTCGAGGTAACCTGCTGTTTTTGGCAGTGTTGTGTTTGTCAGCAGCCACTGCCAGGACTCACAAAGAAATAAAACAAAATATATCAGAAATAGGATGGCCCAAAACTTTTAAAGCAATTGGGGACCCTTTTTAGGGACAAAACCAAGGAGGTTTAGGGACAGAGGATTACTATTCAGTACGTGTTTATATAAAATCCAATCTCATGCAGTTCATACTTATCCATATACAATGGAATGTAATTGCAGGGAGCAACTGTCTCATTTTTTTTGTGCAGCATGTTTATGTGTGGGTGGATAATGGGAATAGCAATGTGTTGGTTTGGTAATAGAATACTTTGCAGGTATGGCAAAAAAACTAAAACACAGCAATTACCAAGGTCAGTTTGCTGTTCCTCAGAACAAAGTCCTTATAAGCACCCAGTGAATTAAGAAGAAACCAACAGTGTTTGGCACCTGCATGAATATGTAACAGAGGGACCATTTCAGGAGGGTACTTGTTCAGCATCTGGCAGACAGGGCAGTGATTTGAGATGGGGACACCTGCATGCTGCTGCAGTCTTACTGGTTGAAAAAGTTGCAATTTGCTCATGGATGATGTATGACCATGAAAATTAGCTAATTTTCATAGCAAATAATTTATTGCAATTTATTTGCTCAGTGTCATACAGAAGCTTGCCTGATTGGGAATACTTTGTGGTCTTTTCAGAATCTTAAAATTTATTATCATAACTGTTAAAATAAAAAAAAAAAAAGAGTGAGAGAGGGTCTTTCCCCTTTTTTTTTTTTTTTCAGATCCAATAATTTTATTTGTAGGAAAAAAAAGTAACAGGTTTGAAGGAAGGAGTTTTCACATTCTTTTTAGAAAGTCTACTTATGAGGAAGAAAAAACTACTTTTCAAACCTATACTTAAACTTGAAAAAGGACTGTTGCCTAAAACTAGCCATTTTCCTATTTTCTCATGCTAATGTCCTGTTTATAACTGACACCTTTACTGCCTACCCAGTATATCAATTTCACTTCCCCAGAGAAAGAAAAACCAGATCCTGTGACTAGTGTACTGGATTGATAATCTAGCCTAATGCTGACAGATAAATGCACTAATTTTCTTCTGTGGTTGGCTCCACATTGCAGAGTAAATCTGCTTCTAACAACTGCCTCAATAGGCTCTGTAACCTGTCCAAGAGATGATGTCAAGTGCTACAAGGGCCTAGGGCTAGTATGGCAGGTAAGAGTTACCACTGGGATAAAGTTACAGGGGAAGTTTTGAATGAGTGGGTTATTTTAAACGAAAGTCTGGCTGGAATACAGATTGCTTTTTTAAAAGTTGAAAGAGTAAAGGAATAAAGAGCAACTTATATAATTTTGAGGTCTACATCTTCAGTATGAAAATCAGCATGTTCTTACCACTGAGTAAGGTATTGCAACGTCCAGGAAACATGAGGAGTTATTACTCTGGGTAGTGGTGCAAGGGAAAATGATGTGCCTTGCCCTGCCTTTGCTGGATTTGGTGGGAGAACAGCAGAGTTCAAGCCTCAACAGCATTCCCTGAGCACAGGAGGATACTGGAGGATACTGGTGACTGCTCCCACCTCCCATGTTGCAGGAAGCCTCTGATGCAGGCAGGTACCACGTCTGACTAGATGCTGTGCAATCTGATGGTTGTGCCTAATGTTCACTGGACATACAAACTACAGACATTGGAAGGAGAACCAGAGGCCTTTTTTTTTTTTAAAAAGAATTAATTCCAATAAAGGGGGAAAAAACCCCAATGTAAAACAATTTTTTTTTTGATGATTTCATGCCAAATATTTAGGTAATTTCTAAGAATTTCAGCAGCAACAGTAGAGCCAGGAAGATCTCAGTGTTGCTTTGCTCTTATTGGTTTTCTTGTTGAATTCCAGGATCACTTCACCAGTTGCTACCAATTTATAGCACTTCGATGTTCATTTATCATTTTGACCAAAAGAGCAAGTTTGGTGGACATTTATTGATTCCCTCTTTGGAAAAGATCACAAGCAATAGCTTTTTAAATAAAAAGGGTCTTTGGGTTACATGGATAACCCTAGCACTAAGGGATACATCTCTTACTCTGCTCTCATGTCTAAAATGTTCAATCAGCTCCCACTCCCCTAACCTGAAACAAAAATAAAACTTCATTTTAATCACATCTTTTTCTCCTGATTTTCACTCCCCACCTCCTGACCTTTCCATGTGAAGAGGATCACGCAGAACATTTCAGCTTTTCTTAGGCCAACTTTTGCTCACTTTGAATAGCACTTATATAGGTCAATAGCATCACTTCCACTCTCACCCCCCTCCCCATCACAGAAGAAATACAGGATCTAACCTCTTTAATGCATCAGTTAACAGGATGCCTTTTTGTTTGTTTATGGCACAGGAAGCTTGATATTTGAATGAAACTAAATATTCAGGAGAGAGACTTTATAGACTCTGCTTTCTTCTTTTTTTTTTTTCATATTTGTACAGCACCAAGCACATCTGGCTCCGAGTAAGGCTCCTTGGTGCTATTTCAATATGACCAACAGTAACAGCAGGAGTCCTCAGACCACAAACTACAGGTATCACAATGGTGAACCTATTCTCATTACAGAATACATGGAAAAAATATGCCATATTAATAGTGTGTACTGCAGCATGCACAAAACCCCCTGTATATTGTAGGAAAACTACAGTTCATTGATTTCAGTGCTACAGAAAAATGCTAAAAAACAGTCAATCCCTGAATGAAGCAGGTCACTGGTTTGGTCATATTCTAATATGATATTTTTGTGGTCACAAAGAGATGTTGAAATGTCTGTAGTAGGTCACAGGGAAAAACTATGTACAGCAAAGGTGGACATATTTTGTGTGTTTTCTGAATTTTTCTACAACTAATATACATTTCTCTTCTCTTTTTCCTTTTTTTTTTTTTCTTTCTTCTTTTTCTTCTCTGAACATTTCTGAATGCCCCTGTTTCCTGAGCAAAGGAGGCTAAAAGTTTCGGTAACATTTCAGGCTGGCTGTTTATCTTTTAATTGTGTATGACTATTCAGTGAACCCAATCCTGCTCCTGTGGAAGTCTAATGAGAACTTGGGTACTAAATTCCCTGGGAACTGGATGAAGCCTCCAACTACTGACTTTGTAAGGCTTCAGCCATGCAAAACCCTGCTGGCACAAGTAACACGTAAGAGCAAAAATAAAAATTCTGCCTCTTTGAAATGTTTAACCCCAGCTCATTTGTTAATACAGTAGTTGAAAGGTGAAAAAACACCCACTGATTCTGAAAAGTATGGAAAACCGTATTATTTTTTGGACTGTGATGCCTTCACTAGCTGTTAGCTTTGGAAATATTTAGACATAAATCAATTTTGTCCCAAAATAGAGTCCAAATGAAAGAATTGTCAGGAAGTGGAACAAAGTCCTGCATTGTGCTCCGTGAAATACTTGTAGGGATGTGTCACTAGAGGGCACTACCACATCGTCCCCAAGGCACCAGGACAAAGGACACGAGTGCCCTGGTTGTTTAACTTGCACTCACTGCTTTATGGTTTGAGAAACAAATTTTAATCACATCGCAAAAATGATTTTTTTTTTAATAATAGTGGGACTTCAATAATCGACCATATTATTAAACAGTTAGTACGTGGAGCCTTCACATCATAGAGTTCTGACTTTGGACTTTGGAGCTCATTAAAAATAGTCTGCACTGAGTTAGCAGTTCTCATCAAAACAATTCAAGGAGGCTGTATTTGGGAATTACACTGTTGAATTAGCACAACAAATAAGGAATAATATGGGGCATAAGGCAAAGGAAACTTACACTTGGGCCGCTTCCTTTCTTTGTATTCAGTGCTGCTCACAGGCACCCTGCCCAAATGAGGTTGGGGGAAGAGCTGAAACTGCGAATCACAAGGGGGAAGTAAGGAGAGAAATATAAGGGAACTCTGCTTTTCTCTCAAATAAATGCTATTTGCAACAACCTGTGATAATTGCCTAATGGCATTTATTAAAATAAATGCGCCTCACTGAAGGGAAGGGGCAAAACCATTTAAATGTTCCAAGTTTTGAGATTTTCTTTAAAAATTTTTTTTTTTAAAGTGCTTTCTTTGATGGGTATGCAATGCTTGTTTCACTCAGTGTTAGAGGATAAATACAAATGAAGGTTTTCTTTCAATGCTTCTGGCTGAGAGAGAGCACAGAGGTCGCTTTCAAGGTGACTAGATTTGTTTGAAAATGGTGAGTTCCCTGTTTCTCAAGAAACTCTGCTTTGTAGTCCATTGCTATGCACCTGAAAACTTCCCACTGACTTCCAGGGGAAATTTGGCTGCTCAGGAATGCAGGACTGGGCTCTGGGATGGCAATCACATATAGAGAACTCAACAATACACAAAAATTTAACTCTTCAATGGAACCAGTCATAAGCTTAAAGCTATTCATGAATTTATTGCCCTGCTTAATATGGAAGACAGCAAGCAATGCATTTGCTATATCAGAAAATTATAAGGAAAAAAACCGGTGAGGTGGTTTGAGGTTTTTTTTGAAACCGTGTGGTTCATCCAAATATCTAGTTTCTCGAGCCTTCGTCCGATCTAAATCTGATTTCTGAAAACTCTTGAAATTTAGCATCTCTTTAGGGCACAATTCAACTCCCTTTTACCAGATAAGAATTCAGCCATTTATAATTGCAGTTAGGGGCAAGGCCATGATTATAAAAAGATGTACTAAGTTCCTGCACTGTGCTTGGAACTCTGCAAGTACTTCGTTAGTGAAATGCTATTGCTAAATTTAATTTTTAAATAATTTTATTGAAATTATTGAAACTGACTTGCTTATGGCACCCGGCAGGTGCAATAGTAGCCTACTAAAATGGTCTCATTTGAATGGGGCTGGGAGAAAAGCAGAGATGCTTCCGACTTGGAGGCCTCCTATGTCAGATCACAACAGGCATCAACAGAAGTTGCTCATAAGCTGTAGACAAAACGGCACCAGAGCAGGGTGAGTGAGTTGCCTATGGGGCCAGAATGTCTGAACTCTACCAAGTGCTGCTGAGGAAAACAGCTTCAAGGCCAGATGTGATAATTGGGAAGAGAGTCCAGCAGCTGAGAGGGGATCCTCTGGCTCATGGGATGAGCACCAAGCTGTATAATATCTCAATATGGTTCTTCATTTAAGGACCAATAAAAGACCCTTTGGCTATGAAGAAAGTGCAACTGGGGTAATATTAAAAAAAGAAGCCAAGTCCCAAGGTTTTGACAATTGTGTATTTTCCTATTATGAGTTATGGAAACCTAGCTCTGTGCAGACAAGCCTGTGAAGGGATGAGTGAGCAGAATGCAATGTCTTTCCTAATATAAACAGATTATTTTGCATTATTGCAGCTTTAGGAATGTAAAATGTTCACTCTGTAGCTAGTTAAAGGCTTACCATAATTGCTCTACTACTGCTATTGCTGCAGGATTCCCTGTCTTGTCCGACTGGTGGATGTTGCTTGGTTTCCAGACTCTGTTTGCAGGAGTTTCTGGAGAAGGAAAGGAGGAGATCTGAGGACAGATCCTCCATAGCTGGTGCCACAGACATTCTGCACTGTTCAACAGTTCATAACTCACTTAATCCAGGCTGAGAATACGCCTTAGAAACACACAGAATCCAAAACATGAAAGAGAGCCTGTGCCTCCTCCCTTTCCAGGTGAGCAGCTGTTTGGGCAGCACAAAATTATGAGACAGGGAAAAACCTATCTAAACTGAAGTCAACAGCAAAACATGTCAGAAGATTCAGAGTTTCAGCCCAGACAGTACCAGCTGAGCACTGCAAACAGTGAATTCCCTTTGCCTGAGCTGCAACTCAGAGGTCTCAAGCTCAGTGATTGAGCTGGGGTCAACATATTTCTGGAATAAGAAACCCAACAACTATTTATTATGTCCAAGTGAGATACTTTGCAATCCAAGGTCAAAACTCTAGCTTCAAGCAACCCAAGCATTTTGTGTGGAAACACAGATGTAGGTACCAATTTAGTTACTAATTCATGCGTCAATAAAAGATCAACCCAAAAGCAGAATCCAAGCACTCCCAAAATTTGGATAAGAATTCTAGTTTGGGCTTGCAAGCAGGTCTGCACGTTCAAATGGATAGTCAAAGACAACCTGGCTTCTTTTGTCAGAGAATCACTTTCTTAACTCTGCCAGCAGCGCTTCAGACTGTCTGACATTTCATGTGGTATCTTTTTTTTTTAAACACAAAATTAAAGGGAAAAGAAAAAATCCTTAACTCAATATCTTTAGAGCTTTTGTTTTGGTTTTGCAACTTTTCTGTTTCTGAAAAGAGCACCAAGTAATCTGTTGATGAGAGAAGGAAAAATATATTTCAGTAAGGAAAAACATGCTGCTACAGTAAAACTGTGTCAGATTCTATTAATTCAGTTTTTCATTGTCTGATATTTCCAGGCACAGTGGGCTTTTTGGTAGACCTCTGAGCTCTGTTTTCTAACAGAGGCATAGCACAGGGCCTGTCAGGAAGAGGCAGCGCTCTCATTGTTATACACCTCAAAGAGACAATATAATCCTCATGCCTTCAGAAGGGCCAGGACTGAACCCCAAAACAACAGCCCTGTCTTCCTTTAAAGGGTGAGCAAAGCTCAGTCAAAGCCTTGTTAGTGCATGCCTATGAATTATTCCCTCATCGAGTGGCCGATCACACCACATTAATATCGTGGGCACATTCTGCTTTGTTAGCAAAACTGAATTCCACTGCGGCACTAATGAAGGACCAGTCCTCATGTAAGACATGATATCTCCAGGATGTGTCTATTCTGCTATAAAATTATTTCCTTTTGTCAAGAGTACTATGAGATTAATAACTGGAAAATATTTAAACACAACACAAGGGGGAAAATGTCTCTCTTTTGAAGAAGTTGCATGAACACACAGCAGTGTAATTCCAATAAAAGCAAATGTATCTAGTCAATATTAAGCACCTGTTCTTGGTGTGTAAGTCAGGGAGGCATTGAGCCTCTTACAAGACACTCCTATGGAAGCTGGTTCTTTATCTGAAGAGATTGAAACAAGAAGAGGCTTCGGCAGTCCCCAGTTCTACCCACAGTGTTTTGCAAAGTTCACCTAAGTACCATCACAGTTTACCTGTTGGATTAGGTGAAATTGGATCCTTTCCAGCTTGATATCAAATTTCATAGATAGCAAAATGAAGAATAACAACAGGTTCATTGGTATTATTCTGGGAGCATCCCATGAGGCTGAGGGCAAACCAAAAGATACAGGAAAAGAAATCAAGTTATAGCCAGATGTGTTGCACTGAATTAAAACACAGTGACCCACAAAATAAGTTTCCTGAGGCTAACTTCTATTTCAGGCTCAATAATATCCATCTATCTGGAGGAATATCTCTAAGATTGGATGTCCCTCAATAACATCAGCAATAGTGAAAGAAATTATAAAGACTATGTGCGGTGAAAAAGTGCTGAATCTAATCTGTATCTCAGAGAAATCTCTACAGTTATTTTAAATTTCAAAGCAATATGAATTCCACTCTCAATGCCACAAATGTAAAAGGTGTAACTGGTACCAATCAACACACCCAGTTCTAATGCACCTTTGCCTGACTGTTTTTGCACAAAATAACCAAGTTCATCCAAATAAAAAATAATTCCAAAACTGATCCAAAGCTTTTTGAAATCATCATGATTTTTTTCACAAATGTCAGTCTGGTCTGTTAAGTGATTCACTAATCAGTTTTAAAATTGGGAGACTGATTTAGCATACAGTTACAGATTTGATAACGTACACAAAACCCAGTAGGATTTTCTCAGGTCTTCACTGCTGTCCAAGCTCTTCTCTCATTTAGGTCAGCAGAAGTCCTAACACTGAGTGTGTTTAAAAATTCCTCCATGCTGCATAAATTTAGTCACATTAATCCAGTATTGGAAAAAGACTACCATACAGGGCCTGATCCTTTCCAATTTGCACAGGAATAATTTCATATGCTTACTGGTCTTGGTGGGATTATTCCTCAGTGTCCACTTCCACAATATAGAGAATAATTTATAGAAATTCCATATCAAGATATGTTATCCTTCACAGACTGCTGCATATATTCTTCCTTACTGATTCTATAATATTCCTTGCTGAAATGTTTTGGGTGTATTATATTCCAAGCCACTTCTTTTTCCTTTATTATTATATCATTATGTGAAGTAAAACTCAATAATAATTTTAAATAAGTTTGTGTATTCCACTTCACCAGTACTGACAGACAAAATGTCACATATTGCTTCTTCTTTGCTAAGAAGGTACTATTCTCTCTCAGTTGCATAATCCTAACACAAAGTAGAGAGTATTTGAGGGTTTGTTTAAAATTATTCAGTTCCATTATACTGCTACAAGTGGTGCTGACAGCAAAACCACTTGCTTGCCTAAAATAAAATGAAACATAAAGGATTTCTTTTCTTGTATATGGAAAGTTGTGCAGTCTACCTTACTCATTTGTTAGTTTTTCAGAAGTAATCTCATTACCTCAGATTTTAGTCCATTTCTACCAATTAAACAACAAGCTTCCAGAATTTTTGTATAAAATATTTTTAATTTTCATGTGATAGCAAACAGTTCTCTCTCCTGTTCATTACTGATTTTATGATGGGTAAATTCTACCTCAAAGATTAATTTGTCTGCCTTCACCTTAGTAATAGTCTACAGGAATTCAACAAGCAGAATTTAGTATCAGCTTGTCCAAGACTTAGATGAATTCGAGAAGTCTACCATTTTAAAGGAAAATTGTAGATGAGGGAAATAAGCAGAAGAAATCCTTTCAAACTTTGCAATTAAAGAAAAAGGTGCTCAACTATTTATCATTTGAAAGGAATGTTTACTTCAGCAGTTACCTTAGCCCTGTCTCTTCCCCAAGGATATTAATCTCATTTCTGACACCTTCCCAGTCAAATAGGAAAAGACCAACCTACTGCAATGAAGGGGACAGTATGTAAGTAATTTTTAAGATGTCATGCATGCAGGTCCAGCTGCTCAGCCATCATGGTTGTTAGCATTTGGCCCTTTGCCATCAACTGACAGCCAAGCAGAAAATAAACCATAAGGGTTAAATCACATCTATTTATGGATCAAACTTGCTAGCCCAAGACATACTGCAGTGGTGGCCAAGAAAAGCAGGAGCACAGGGAATCTGCCTTTTACCATTCACACTCGCAGTAGGAAAATGGCAAGATGACCATGAGGTAATTCCTTTTAACTAACTGTCCCATAAATTTCTCGTGAAACCCAGAATAGTTCTTTTGCAGTGCCATGTTCTTGTAATTTATTTTATCTGTGTCAGTTTTTATTTTTTATTAAAATATGAGTTGTATAGATAAAATCAGTCAATTCATCAGCTCTCTTTTGTCTAAAACCCACTCTCAAAAGTTAGTTTTTGCAACATGAGCACACTTTTGACAAAGATAGAAATTAGGCTAGTAATAACACATATACATATATATAGATATTACCTCCTGCATAGGTTGTTCGGGTTTACATGTTTATTTGCTACTCAGTTATTTTTTTATGTGGCACTTGAAAATCCTAACTAAATGCTTTGAGGAACAAAGATCATCTGGAGAACTTTCCAGCTCCAGACTAGACACTTGCGGGCTTTGGCGCCACAGAAAAGTCTGTGGAAACATTAGTAGTCAGGAGATTTAGCCCCTCTGCAACTGATTTTTTGTGCTGTACAGAGGAAACCCTCAGAACTAATAACAACCAGTGGGTGTTCACCTTATCAGAAAGCATCTGATCAGAAAGATCTTAGCACTCTCTGCTACTCCTCCCGCAGATTCAGAACATAACCCAAAGCACTGCTATGATTTTTATTACTATTTTTCAAGAAGATGCAAAAAAATAAAAAGCAATATAAATTCAAGTGCCCAAATGAAGCCCATCAGCTCAGGACTACAGGAGAAGGATGTTTCTTGACCAGGCTATTCTACTCTTCCAGATACTCAATTATATAAGACTATTAAATAGATAAAGAACATTCAGTTCACAATCCCAGGTTACAATGGAAGGAGTAGTAATACAGACATCTGATATCAAGAAAGGTACACACAGGTAACAAGAAGATGTGCTCTTGTGCTTACATGTCCCATTCATCACTTATTGAAGAACACTCACAGGAGATCACATCGGCTTCTCGTTAACATCAAGAACCAATGAGCTTTCTGAGCCTCACCCTGTCCTGTGCCTCTGCCACACAGCAAGGCAGACAGGCACGGATGCAAACTGATTGTGGATTTTTAAAGCTGAGCAGCAAGTCGCTGCTGTGTGGCTTGGAAATGTGTCTGAGTTAACGCTGCGATAACTGGAAATCCCATAAATGAGGGAAGTCACTTCTTTCTCTGCACAGCCAGCTCTTCCCTCACACCTGAAGGGCTGTGATGAAAGAAAGGTTGTTTTCTTCTTAGCACAATTTAAGGAGAGCTATTTCTTCCAGTAGACGATAGTCATTCAGGTGACACCCCCCTTGCTGAAAGAGAGAGTCCAGATGACTTGAGAAACCAGTGAAACCAGAAAAGCTGCAGAGTGGGCTGTGGCAAATAATGCAATGGCTTTGCTGTAGTGACAGCCACCTATGTCCAACTAACAGCAAAGGATGAAGAGATCCCACAGGACCAAACAGAGAGGCTTGAGGGGACTTGATTGAAAGAACACACATGGTAATGCTAAATCAGTTCAGGAAAACATATTCGCTTGTTGTTCAAAAGTGCACACCACACTAAATATGAAGCACTGTTACTGTAACTGGAAATTATTGTCCCTTTACTTTATTTCACTATTAGAATACCTAAAACCTTGTAGTCCCAAATAATTCAGAGGATAGGGTATAAGTAAATCTTAATTGATAGATCAGGAATATTTTTGAAGCCATAAGATGTGACAGATTTTTACTGAATTAAAGACAACAACATTCAGGCTCTTGGAAAACCTGTTTTCTAAGTATCCACAAGGTCCAGAATCACTGGGACATAAGAGAGTAATATGTACAAGAAACAGAGCCGTATTTGATCCTCACATCTGTGACAGGTGGAGATTGCGAGAGGAATGCTCTTATAAATAAAAGAGCCCCATGTTGTTAAGCTTCTCTCATCACTTCAGGCCAGGTAAATCTCACAAGAGAAATTTGTGTTCTGAAAGCGCTGGAGATTATATGAAGAACTAGAGAAAATGTAAAAGCTACACTGACCCAAAAAGACACACGGGCAGCAAACAGCACTAATGTTTCTGTGGATGCAAAACTGAAGGAAACTTTTCCTCTTTCATTATAACTGAGTGGGATCTGTTCATATAAACTTGGGATGTTCACATATAAAGAGGTGGTTGCACGACCTCTGATTCATGGTAACTGTCTGTGCATGTGCTCTAAGCTGGCAGCTCAAGTAACTGGAATTAGCTAATTCCTCCTTTTATTCAGAGCAGAAGGCTAAGCCAACATGAATTACTTCACATTTTCAAGAGCTAAAAGCATACATGTAAAATTGTGATAGATCAGTTGATGGTGCTGGAAATGTTTACCACATATAAGCTTTCACTTGTGTTTATGTTTTGGGTTCCTCTTTAACGGTGACTGGGGCATATTTCTTTTATTTGCATCTTTACACCTGTTCAAAAGGAGTCCTTGACACACATACTGGAAAGGAACAATCATGGCTGGTAGATACTAGGACATTTTTTTCACCTATAACAGATACAAGACAAGATACCTGGCCTTTTAAGCAAGGGTGAAGGACTACATACTCTGTTGGCGCTGTCACCTGGGGTGCTCATCATCCAGGGTTTCTCCCTGGTTGTGCTCAGCTCTGCTTCACTGTGGGTTTTGCATTCTACACTCACTGGGTTGATCAAACTTCAGCTACCTGTGTCAGACCAACTCTCCACTTCTCATCAGTTTCTCCTATTCCACCAAGTAAGACACTTCAATGCTGCCTCACTTCAAACTGATTTTCAATAGCAATTATACAGCATTTTGCCGGTAACCACCAGCCAATGCTGAGTCTTTTGGTTGGTATCTGACAGACATTGGATGTGAGGGGTTGTGCTGTGCTCCAGCTTGGGAGGTACATCCTACCAGCAGGACTCTGTCACCACTTAAAGTTTCATTAGCTTTGAATCATCAGAATAATATTGCTCCACAAAGCAATTTCTAAAAACAGAAGCTCAAAATTTAAGTATATTCTTCCCAGGCTGACATTATCATTCAAATATAGTTTCTTTGTGATATTTTTCATTTATGAATCTGAATTTACTGTCTAAAACTGAGGAAACTGAGATAAGAAAGAAGTAACCTGTTTCACCAATGGTGCACGGAAGGACAGAAAAAAACCCACAGAAACATCAAATCTTGCTCTTTTACATTCAGAGCTACTCTGACAGGTCCTGCCTATGTACCAAAAAATTAATATCTAAAATTATTTGCAACTCACTTGCATGTGGCCCCCCTAAGTGAATAAATAGATCATAGAGAAGCTTAAAGACTCTTACAAATGCATTCCCTTTTTTTTCCTATCCAGAATATTTGAATTGCAACTTTTCTTTCCAATGCCTAAAGAGACATTCAAATGATTCTCTTCTAATATCTATGTACTATAAAGAAAGATTTTCATCATATCAACAATTTAAAATCAAACCTAGAAAGACAGAACCCCAGGGGTTCACTGATCTTTTAGCTCTTTATAATTTGTGGGCAAATTCACACAACTATATTACAATGTCTTAATATAATATAAAATGTAGCTTGAAGAAACCTTAAAATAAACTGAACCTGACTGTGTTGGTGAGCTATTGTGATAAAAAATTAACATGTTTGGGGAAGTCTGATTTGCATTACACAGTGCCTGTAATCAAATTACCTCTAAATGTTATGCCATGTCACACTGTGTTTGAGATGTTGCTGTCAAAAACGCATACATACGCTTTGCAGTTTGACTCAACCTGGCTTCCTTTTAAGCGATCATGTATGCCTCTGAGCCACTGCAGCCAAACGGTGGTAAAATACAGAGGTTGGCAATTCAATTTCATTCAACCTTTCAAGAAGGAAAGAGCAGATAAGCTTTGCTTGTTCGTGTCAATGATAATATTCAGCGCAGCCTAAATCTAATTCAATAGGTTCGCTCCCGCTCTCTTGTCACATTGTCATTTCTGAACCAGGCCCCCGCCACCCCCTCCCCGCTCCAGTTGCAGCAAAACTTTCTGAAGTGCTTAACCCGCAGCCACGGCCGCCTTCCCAGTGGATGCACCGTGGGTCAATCCCAGCCCTGGGGTTTGTGCACAGGGCTGGGCAGCTCAGGTGGCGGCTGCCGGACCCCATGTCCGCTGACCTCATTGCAGCCACAGATGTTTACTGCACTTTGGGTGATCTGCAGAAAGCAGAGCAGTAAAGTAGGCCAGCTTGCGGGAAGGCTGTTACCCACAATTCATGGAAAAATGCCGGATAGTTCCCACTAGGTTGTGGTCGGCTAGGAAACGGCAACTTATTAATCTTGTGTCAGAGGGCCAGCTGCAAGCCTGGCAGTTACCATATTTCACCACCAACTCCGTGTCTGGACAGCCATTGTCTTTTTTTATGAAAAACTCCACAAATCAGCTGCTATTTTCCCCCCCCTCTACGTGCAGAAACGGCGCTCGGGGGCTGAGGTGGCTCTGGCGCATCATCCACACGGCGGTCAGGTTTGCTAATTCAGAGCGACTGCTTAGTTTCCAACTTTAATGATATTCCCTCAGCATATCACTATGGTTGCCTGGCGACCGGATTTCAGCTAGGCCTCTCATTTGATTCCCACACATCAGACCCTGAAAAGCACTTTTTTTCCTCCCTCCGCTTTTGATTCCGGCTCCTCTGAAACCCTTCCCCCTGCGGTGTCGGTATGGGTGGGCAGCGCGGTGGCAGAACAAGGCCAGGGGTGACGGGAGGCCTGGAGGCTCCTGGTCACACATCAAGGCCTGGAAACAAAGCCGCCAGGAGCCCTTCCTGACAAACACAAATTCCCTTCAGAAAAAGCAAATTTGGTCTTCCCTTCGTAGCGTGGGTGTCATTTTAAGACTTTCTTTAGACACTTTACTAAATCTGACGCTTTCCATTGTTTTTTGGGCCATTTCTCACAAAAGGCTTCCTATTATCAACAAGTTGCTATTGGAGTAAGCAAACAGCTTGTGAAGGCCTGAAATAATCTAATAAGCAACGGGCTTGCGTGCTTTATGTACCCACATCTTTACAGGATACAAAGTTTGTTTGGATAAATAATTTTCCACTTTTTACTCAGTTTCAATTAAAGTACCCTTTTAAAATTAATGGTTTTGCTTAGCTTCGAACCCTGCCCCCTTCCATACACAGAAACTCACTCTACTTAGTATAGCATAGCCATAGATCCATTTTTCTTAAACTGTTCTGGCCCAAACAAAAGAATTTTAAAAACATTCTGTTTCTTGGTGCAATTACAGGCCTGATCAATAAGATGGGTACAAGGACTACACTGACTTTCTTATTCTTCTCTTGGCTATGACTGAAAGTGTTCACAAAGTTAAAGGATTGACTTCACTGGAAGCCACATCAGCTTACACCAGCTTAAGGTTTAGTCTTGAATCTTTAATATGCCATGGCAAAAACAATGTTGTTAGCTATAACAAATGTTTGTTAAAAAGTTCTATAAACAAAATACAGATTTCAATAACTAAAAAAATATTATGCTAAAGTAACTTGTGTCAGATGGGGAATCACCAGGCATATAATACCTAACATAAATAATTTTCAAAGATTACTGTAGAGGAAAATGCAGTCAGCTGGATAATTTACTAAAGGTTTGATATGAGCACCACAGAAATAGTTTAAATACAATGTTCTGCATCTTGTTTGCATGGATTTCACATCATTCCCTGTACAGTCTGATGATGGATATGAAAATCCATAGGTATTTGTCATAAACCACTACTCAAATGCCTACTAGTGCTGACCACAGTCACACCAAAATTAATGTCGATGTATCAACAGCAGGAGTAGATCAAACCTTTTTAGCCTATACAGACCTGAATTGTCTCATCTTTTATACTGATTACAGTCTTGTGTTGTTTAGAGATCCTCAAAAATTCCCAACTCTTCAAGTTATTTTGTTACAGAAGAACCTTAGTTCATTCGTTTTTAAAGGAAGTTCATGGTCCTTGTGTTTCAAGAAAATGGGGATTTTTGTTCAAAAAGCTCCAGACAGCTGCAAGTTCCTTATGCTTAGAGGTTTTGGGCTTGGGATTTCTTGATTTTTCATAAAGCTTCTACATTACAGGGAGGGACATGCAGTTTCTCTGTATATTATTTGGCAGTCCTGACTATATCCACAATGAGAGACATTCAGCTTTGACTGAATAAGAGTGCATTGGGCATGGAGTGTCCAAGGACCAACTCAGACTAGAGCTCTCAGTTGTGCTACATAGTACCATTTGAGTATTGCATGGTGAAATAATAAAAAAAAAAGTAGTACAACTATGATATGAAAACATGTTAGTTTACAAAACAGGAATGATGTTGCAGGATTTCACAGTATGAAGCTTCTCTCCCTCCCTCTGTCCACAACTAGACCCCCACTTGTCAGTAATGTGATCTGACTACAGCGTGGGGAGGACTTTTCAAATTATTGTCTCACAAGGGACCGTTGTTCTGTGGTCCAGACTGAAGAGCAGAGCAAACTGCTGGGACTAAACCTACTCTGCACCGCTGCAGTAGAAGCATCTCATTCTTTTATACATTATCCTGGGCTTCACAATCCTCATGGAATATAGAGCTGTCTACTACAGTCCAGCCTGTGTCCTAATAATATTAGGGTGACCTGACACCTCATATGTTTTGCACTACCTGTTACATTAGTATGCTATGCCATTTATTGCTTGTTACATCCTCATTTGAGGTTCTCAGCTGAGGAGAAGTTCAGTTCCAGAAATGGGACTTGCAATTGAAAGTAGTCATATCTTAGAAAATCTACTGAGAACAGAGGTCACCAACTAGGGCATGTAGGATATACATTGCTAGACCATGCAGAAAAGTTTTAAGGGCTAGTAATGTATTTGCACTCTGTTTGTCAAATAAATCTTCCAGGGAATTGTAGACATATGAGACAAGGAGTTTATTTCATGGCAGACAGTGCTGCTCATGAGAGTTATTGCTGAATGCTGAATGGTAACTCCCACAGAACAGAAAGTACGTTCTGGCGCAGGAGTAAATTGTTTTGCAGGTCTACACTGAGACAAATTGTGCTCAGTTACCTTAATAACAACAGTAGCAAGGAATTGTCCTCATTTTCACACTAGTAGGAAGAAGAATTTTGCCCACTGCATAGCATTTCATGGGAAGTGAAACTAAAAAGAGTCAGCATACTGGAACATTTCAAAATACATTTAGACTACTCTAATTAAATGTACCTCAAATGCACCTTTTGAAATGTTTGCTCACATGAACATAGAAAGGGTTTAGATGTGTAGTCCCTGTTACTATTTCACATTTCTTCATTGAAAGAACAGATGATTGATTTTGTGTTAGAGCTAAAAGCAGGACTTCTAACCTGTCCCTCTCTCCCCTAACCCAGAGCAGGTATCACTTCTATATCCTTGGGAACAACTAAGTCTTCACAAGTCAAGAGATTTAAACTAAGTCTTTTTTTTTAATCAATCATTTGCAATAACTGTTATCATTGAAGATCCACTACCTGCTGCAACATTTCTCACTTACTTATTAAGTTGTTAAGGAAGTCGTTTTGTACAGTACACTCCTGACATGTTAAAAAAGAATGTTTTCAGATTAGTGTTCAAGCTTCATTTTTCTTTTCCCTGAAAGTTTTAATTAATACATTAAACACATTGTAGCTGTGCAGATGGGTAAAGGAGATATCTATTTATACATTCTATTGATTCAGTTATTCAAATGTTTAGTAGCATTATGCTATACATGCAAAAAGAACATGGTGCCCTTTGAGAATTGCTTCCATATTGTTGAGTCTAAATTGAAATACACACACACAAATCCCATCTGCAATAATGGGATGTATACCACATTAAATTATCCTCCCCCATCCACTGGAAGTATTTCCAAGAATGAAAGGTAAATGTTCAATACTGCTTTGCTGCTGAAGGCAGGCTCTTGGTGCACTCTGGAAATAGGATTGCCCTCTAGTTATCTCACATCCTTCTTGCTCTGGAAAGAACACCCAAAACAGGTAAATTTGCCAAAAAATGCTTTATCTGAAAGCTTTACTCTTTCCTATTGCAAAAAGCTAAGACATTAGATAAGCTTAATTTTTTTTGTTGCTGTTCTTTTGCAGCAAAACATTATAGTTCTGGCTCCGGGTTTTCACTCCAGGTCAGAAATTTGGTATGGAAACATACTGGGGACTGTGATAATAGACTCTGGATTTTTCCTATTATTTAATTTTATGATTTCCAGTGAACACTGGGAACTGGATTTGATAACCTGGGGAGGTTCTGTTTTTTGTGATCTGAAATGAAGTGAACATGGCTGCAGTCAAAGAGGACAAGAGACTTCATGATTATAAAGAATTTCTACTTTCTTCTCTACCCATGAAATATTTTAGTTGTCTAAAAAGCCTCATAACTATAAAAAAAAGATGATTAAGTCTTTTATTTTTAACAAAAATATGTTCAGAATTTTAATACAAAAATGGACATCATCAGCTTCAGAATTGCTCCCTCAAAAATAAAAGTAAAGAAAAGTAGTTCTGGGCATACTCTCTATATATGTGTTGCTATTCATGGTACATATAGAGTCTCAGATTTTAGAAAAAACTTTTATGTTGACTGAGCAATAGGAAATAAAACTGACCAAATATGGAAGGTGCACTGCATGCCCAGAATCAGGCAGTCAAAGGGAAGGGAGTGGAGAAGTAGTACATCCTGTTTCTTGCACCAGAATTCTTGTGTTCCAGTATTCAAGACAGGTTAAGAAATTCTTTGCCTAAAACATGACTTTTACTTTGATGTGATTCATTATAGGCCATAGAAAGTTTGGCCCATTTTCCACTGATTCAAAATCCAACCAATAATGATTCAGAAGCAGAACCAAGAATAGATCTAAGGAGTTCTGAATCACAGGCCACCTCTTTCTCAAAACACCCACTCCCTCCCAATCAGACAGACGTCCCTTGTTTCTAAATAAATGCATCTAGTTACAAAATGGATTTATTTATTTTTAGCAAAAATTGCTCATAGTGACAAAATTGTCCACTCAGTTAATGACAAAATACATTCTGTTGCATAAGTTTTGCACTCGTGCATAAAATTGCCTCTCTTACCACAATTAATGTATAGATTGAAATTATAAGACATCTAGAGTTGCTGATGTGTCACTTAACATCCCCATTTCTCTTCTCCACTTTTCTCTCACCTTTTTAGAACATGACAGAATATCTAAATACTACAGAAAGTCACATGCACACAGATAAATTGCATTTGTATTACTTCAAAATGCAAAAACCAGTTGCCCACTTGAACCCAGTACAACTTTGTCACCCTCCTGTGGTAGAACCAGCTGCGATAGAGTTACATACACCCCTGAGCTAACAGAGCTTTACTTCTTTGTCCAGACCATCGAGAGACCTGAATATCTAGAGCACACAGTGCTCCCAGGTATCAGTTTTGCTATTGCCAACCCCTGGCAAAGCATTTGTGTTGTGCAAGCAAATGAAGAAAAAATCCTGAAATGGTTCTTATTCCTTACATCACCACAGATATCTCAAGTCAGAAACCTTTCATCTGAACGTGTTGTTAAATTGAGATCCCTGAGTGAGGCACAGAATTAAAATGAAGATAAAATTATCTCACTGTGATTTAATTATCTCAATTATCTGAGTGGAATAGTGCACTGACTTCTACGATGCAGAACCACCTCTGGTGAACGAGCTACACTTGATAAAATAAATAGCAAGTCAAATCACTCTATGAAATTTAAAAAAAAACTAATCCCAGGGATAAAAGACACTTTCATTTCCTGTCCTCTATTCTTCCCTTTTCCTTTGTGTCTCTAAAGTAAGAAAGTAAAATATCTTACCTTGGCAAAAACTTAAAGTTCTGCTCTAAATAATACATACATATTTAAAGTACAACCTTACTGTAAAAGAAATCCCATAGAAAAAGCATCCCTTCCTAACTGCCAGTTGCAAGGATTTGGAGTGTCTGGGAAAATTTTGAATGAACCTCCAGACATGCAGAAAACATCCTCACTTAGAGCCTCTGCTCTAAGACTCCCACACACACCTTTTTTTTTTTTTTTTGAGTCATGGAAACAAAAAATTACTTGCCTCAAATTTGTGCCAGAGCCTGGCCAGTATCAGACCTCTGTCTCTTCATTCTCCAATAGTGTGTTCTAGCCCTGAGACTGTCCCTTTTCCTGGCACTCATTAAAAGACTGGAGTGCGCTTATGCTCAAAATTCTCCCAGTCAAGGGCAAACACATGAAAAAAAAAGGAAAAAGGAAGATACATAAACGTTTTCTTTTTAACATCATTATATTAGGTGCATTAGAGAAATTAAGGATAGATTTGAAAACAAAGGTGAGACAACTGATGTTAGCAGCAAAAGCTGAATTGATGCAATAGGTCTGTAAACATTTTCCGATTTAACATGTTTTCATGTAAGCAATAGGTTTCCAGAGCCTGCTATAATTCCTAGCGACTGCTCTGTCACTTTATGATGTGAATGAATGCTAAAAATACCACACATTTTATACTGTGGCTACTCAGTACGGATTTCATTCAGCCTGGGTTTGCGATAATTCCTGTTACGCCTTCACAGCACCGACACAGAGGAACTGTAACAATGGTCTATTTTTGTGTAGTGTGGATCTAGAATACAGATTAAATCTGTTTAATACACAGCCTAGTCTTGATCTCCTTAGATAAAGAGTTACCCTAAGACAATGAAATTTCATCTGACACAACTTGACCAAAAACATTTAATTACAAAAGAAGACAAACCATGGTAGAGTGCCAGAATATAGCCATGAGGAGATGAGCTTTCCCAGTAAAGGTATCACATCACAGAAGCAAACCTTATACTTTCAAGACAGACCATGAGTAAACAAAAACTTGAGTCAACATATTTCTTAGGGAATGTTTATCCTTTATGCCAAAATCTACCTCAACAGATATCTGGTCCCCTTGAAAGCTTTTGGTTAAAGCCAATCTCTGAGCCAAAGCTTTCTGTCTGTTATTTAGTAAACAATTAAATCTGGAAGAAATTAATAATAAACAATGCATATTAGGATAAAATTGTTCCATTAATTACACATAACAAAATTTGCTCTTATCTCTTACACAATATGTACACGGTCACAGGGAGGCTGGCAATTCATCAACCAGACAAAATCCCTAAATGAGCAGAGATTGCTACAGGCAGAAGAGAGATGTTACGCAGAAGGGAGTTGCCCCTAAGTCACTGCACATGAGACAGAAGTTCACAGACTGTAAAATGCAGGATTTGGTCAAGTCAAGGCACAGGGCCAGTGGGAAGTCTACTTTATAGATCCTAATTACACTCCCTGGTAGGATCTCAGGAGGTACTGCAGCTTCAGAAGGACTGCCTGGACTCAGCTTCTGCACGTTATGGATAATATATTGCCAGATGAGCATGCAAACATGGTCCCAACACAGAAGCTGGGGAGGACTCCTCAAGACTCAGTAGAAGCTCCTTTAGGACTGTGTTAGCCCTAAGCAGAAACAAGCCTGTTGGCACAAGTCAGTCATGCCCAAGGTCAGCATCACTTCCCATACTGCCATCAGCATGATGCACATAGGAGATAAACACTCAGGAGCATCCTTGTCAGTGAAATAATGAATTGCCGCCTTCTGAAGTTTTGAGGGGGTTTAGTTTTTGTTTTGTTGGTACTGAGTTTTTGTTTGTTTGTTTGTTTGGGGGGATGTTAGTTTTTGTTTTGGTGGTGGTGGGGTTTTTTTGGGTTTTTTGTTTGTTTGTTTGTTTGTTGTTGTTGTTTGGTGGGGGGTTTTGTTTGTTTTTTTGTTTGGTTGGTTTTTTTGCAAGGAGGTGTGTGTCACAAACAAATGAAATATGAATGGCTGCTCTAGAGAGTTTGCTACAGCTTATAAGGACAATAAGTAGACTTTGAAACTACATACTGCCTCCTCATTCCACAAGAAGCAGAGAAAAGATTGTGGATCCACTTAAGGCAGCACCAAAGTATGGACTATAAGGTATGGAATATAAGTAGTCCCCTTTTAGGCTTATGTGCTTTCTAGAAACAAGACCACATTAAATCTCTTCAATGGATCAAACTTGAGATACAAAATGGGACATGAACATAGCTGAGGATACAACTGAAAACTGTAGAAAATCACTTTGTGCAGAAGTTAGGAAGACAAGTTTGAAGCTGCTCTGCTCCAGTGGCTGAGACGAGTGATTACTTTTATAAGAAGGAATTATCTACCTTATTAAAACTTTGCAAGCTTCTGTTGTCTGTGGATCATCTGACTGGTACTCAGCAAATAGTGCTGAGGTTTTCTTTTTTCTACTTTGTAAATAATGAATGAATAAGAACTTACTATGAAGTGCCAGTTTAATTTTAAGGGGCATTACCAGAGGCTTGGTAATGCTAGAGTTTTAGACAGTTTTTTAGCTGAAGTCTTGCACACTCATTTGGCACCAAGCTCATATTCTAGACTTTTTTGTCTAAGTTTAATGTATATTAACTACTGATTTACCTTGTGTGATACTGTAGAATTCAATAGGAGTTCTACCACTGATTTAAAGAGAAACAAGACTGGGTAGACAAGCACAACTTAGTTACTGTTAAAAAGAAAACAAAAAATATAAAATAAAAAAGAAAATTGATACCTTAGTTAATGATATTTGCATTCATAACAACTAGCCTTTAGAAAACAGATACCAGAATGACGCATAGAAGAACAAATTCTCTATACAGTAAGTTCAAAAAAAAATTTAGTTTACCTTTTAAACAATTAAAAAATAACTACTCAAAACACGTTTTGCTTTGTGCACTGGAATATTGAAACTGAATACCTGCATGGGCACAGTCCCTCTCTCTTATAAAGTATTGGGTAACTACTGATTTCAAAATTACTATCTAAATGCCTTGGGGCAGCAAAAAACCCAAATGCCCTGATTTATGACGACTGAAAGCATGATCCACAGTTTTGTATCTAATCCATGTATGTATTCCTACAGCCTCCATCTCCATCAGCTTGGTTTTGTGTGCACCAAGCATCAATCCCCCAGTTTGTCTGGGTTCCTTCCAAATGCCCAGAGCGCAAACAACCCGAGAGCGCAGGCCCCGCGCTGTGACAATGCGCTCTTGTCACAGGAGCTGCCACAGACCCTTAACTTCGCACTGGCAGGTCTGTCTGCGATGTGGCCCGTTCCCTTGGCTGTCCCCAGGCCGCTCTACCTCGGGATGCCGATGGACTGATGTAAGCATTTGAAATGAGCTTGCTTGGGAGTGCCTAGATTAGCTGTGTTGCCAGGCTCTAGCCACTCTAACCCCCTTTTCCACTTCAGTGGGCTGAGCTTTTGACACTCTGAAAAGCACCATTTAAAATTAATTAAAGCTCCTTATTTTGTACCAAATCTCACCACTATCATCTCTGTTTATTACGTTTTATGCAGGGTGGGGGGTACCAGTCAGCAAGGTGTTCTGGGCTGGGCTACCAATACTCATGGATGAGGGGACATTTGCAGGGCAAACACAATGTGAAAGGTATTTCCACAAATCACAGCTTTTGCACAGATTACTGGACTCCTCTGGTGGAATCCACATGTCACACTGCTAGGCAAGGCAAACTTTCTGGCAACAGCTTTTTATGGAGATTTATTCCATTCTTTTACTACTGTGCACAACATTGCAAAGTTTTACTTGTGATTTTTACCAAGTAATTTTGTAAAAATAATTCACTGTGAACTGCCACAAAATAGGTTAACACACATATGTTCAGGCCAACTATTTTTCATTCTATATGCTACAGCTGCTTTATGAATATTTTTTAAAAGTTGGAGGCAAATATTGTCTTTTGGTTTTCTTTTCTGAAAGACCTTCTGCCCATCTGATAAAAAACAATAAAAGAATTTAAAGATTATTTTACTGCATGTTTGAACTGTTACCTACAAGATAGCGCAATGCAGTCATGTAAATTTGTGCATACAAAATTTTATTAGATGGCTGCTCATTGTGAAGGAGATCACAACAGTGAACTAATCCAGCACATGAAGTGTTCTTCAACACTTCATATTTGGCAAACATCAAATTTCTGAACTATCCACCAAAATGTAAATGGCATACTTGATATTCAAACTAACAGCATGTTGTCCCATACAAAATAGTGTTCTTTAAATGTTAGGCATTGATTGTATAGCACTTGGTGCTTCTGTGGTATTTTTAAATATGATGTTGACAAACACTGAAAAAGAACAAAAATGTAACACAAAAGGTGCAAAGTAAAATGATATAAAAGCAACAGTTAGAAGCAACTCTTGCATTCAGAGTGCAGGGACATGAAACCTGATGTAGCTGCTGTATTCATGATCCAGCGAGCTCAGAGGATGCCCAGCTAGTCAAAACAATTAGCCTGACACATCATTACTCATACTGGAACAGCTTCACTTTACATTGCTTTAGACAGGGCAGTAGCATAATAGGCTCTTCAGGGTTTTAGAGCGAAAAAATCTCTTGGATTCAAAACCACTTACAATTCTGTGAAATTCTCCTTTTTGAACAAAACTAAAAAGAAAGGAATTTTTAGATGGGATTTGAGCTATACACAGACATGACTGCAGAAATATAAACATTAGCAATTGTTGGGGATTTCTGAAAGGTGTACTTTTTTTGTAGATCCTGCTTTTTCAGTTACTCACAGAGCAAACAACAATTTACCTACTAGAGAAAATGTGTCAGAATCTAGCCCTAAATCTAATACATCTCAACTGTTCTACTGCACAGTCTCAATTTTAATTCCCCTATGTGCTTATGCCAATTGCCTGTTGGCAGTATAGATAAGGCAAGGGAAACAAAACCCCAACACTATAGACAGAATTATTTTGTTTTTGGCAATCGCTTGTGGAAAACAGGAAAGGTTTCCTTCAAGAGGAAAATTAAACATCTGTAAACATATTTATATCTGTAAATATCTATAGTGTTTACTTAAAATAAGTTAATATCCTTTCCTTTAAGACTCAGAGGATTCTTCTCTGCTCCTAAGCATCCCAACTTGTACAAATGTCCTTACACTGGGTTAAACCCCCTTCATTGCTCTGCCCCTTTTGCAGACATCTGTACCTGTGATGAGAGAGTATGAAATGCCTCCAAATCACAGAGCACGGTTTTATGTACCAGTGCCGGTATAAACTAATAGCAACACAAGACATTAGGCAGGAAAGAACCAGGCACTGAACGCTACAGTCCCATAAGAAAGAGTATCCAGAACATAAATGCTGCTACAAGTTCCTTTTTTAACCAGAAGGAGTCTTCCCATACTTCTCTCAGAGAGCTGAATCAGGTTAAGGACAAATATTTCTGCATGAGATACACAAGGGCAAAGAGTCCCAAGAGGTCTCACTGAAGATTAATAGGAGTTCAAAAGCACTGGCACAGTACAGTCTGAGACCTCAAGTCAATTCCATTGCAAATCCAAGTGATTAAGATAAATAAATTGCAAACAAAATGTCTCTGCATTGTTTCCTAGACATCCACAGACCCTACTGCCACTATCTCCTCCGAGCCCTGTGCTGCCTACTGTTGGGACATCACAACAACAAACTAACTCGGGAGTGGGTCTCCAGTTAAAATCTCTCTCACTCTCTATTATCCTGATTATTTTTAATCTGGCAAGATCTGTGTCTGAGCATGCTGCCTTCTCACCCACAACACACTCTCATAAACTGCCATGCCAATAGGAACGAGGGGAAAGCCTGGATCAAGAATAGGTGGCCAACAGTTTTGTGAGCTGACATTGCTCCGCGAAAAAAACTCTGCACAACACCTTTGATTACACAGAAACTCTCACAGTGAATGAAACCTGAAGTCCAACATACTTTGTGTCTTGTCTAAGAGTTATGCTGATTTTTATTTTTATATATATATATATATATAAAAAATATGTAGTCTTGCGCAATGCGAGGCGTATTCTCTGATACTTAAGTAAGGAGTCCACAATTATTTTCAGAAACATGCAACTGTTGGAGCCCACTGTTTGCTCTGTGAGCATTTGCGCTGATAGAGTTCATCTACAAACGTGCTTGTGGGGACTGAAAATAAAGTGGAAGCCAAACAGATTTTGAAAACTGACCTGGAAATACCACCCTGGGAGTTTTCTGCTATCATCATAGAAGCCTCTTATATAAACCAGTCAAGATGCATTTAAAAATACATATTAGTCCATTTTCCCCATAGGGAAAAGTTTTTCTGATGATGAGTCTTATCATGTTAAGCCTGACCAATCATGGTCAATTCCTGCTAATTTCTTCTCATGGCATCGCTAGTTCTTCACTACGCCTCCATTTTGCTTATCTTTCTGATAAGACAGAAAATGTCCCTCTCAAGAGAGAAAATAATTAATTAAAAAAGAAGTTATAAAACATTATAGATTAATTTTGGACTAATATTATGATTTTTTTGAAGTTATGCTAATAGAAAGTCTTTTAGAAATTAATGTAGGTCCCTATGCCATGCAAATTTCCATCAGTTTTTGGGTGTTCATGGGAATAAAAAATGGGACTTGACTGTCTCATAAATTTTACCTGCTCTCCTCAGAGAAACAAGCATCCGTAGGGTCCTTTTATCTCTCTAGCTAAAAGGAATAAAACCAAGAGTTCTCAAATCAAAACACCATGGAAGAAATGCCTCTTGACAGTCAGACAGATACATTATTGCCAAGGAAATTTTTATGTTAAGCAAAACAAAGAAAAATCTCACCCTACCAAGAACTCGTTCTTTTTCATCACTACACTCATCAGTAATCATCTGTCAGTGATGTTTCTCCTGTATGAGAAGACTGAAGTATCTGAACTGAAGCTGTAATCCAGCTTCTATGTGTAACTGATCTGTTTATAAGTAATCCATTGGTTGTTACATCCTACTGACATGACAAATTTTCTTCCCTCCTCTCACCAAGGGTAGCACAAATACGTATTTAAACAAAAGCAAAACATCATCAGTGCACATTCTCTTTTCTTGTCGGAATGGAATTGACAAAGGAATAATCCCTTGTTGAGAGTTTTCTCTCCTTCTCCTCTCTTTTTCCCCTCTGCTTAAAAGACTATGAACATCTGCTTCCCTTGTTTTCCTAAACAAGTCTTTGAAAAACACCAATTCATCCTGCAAGCTTTAGGAAGTTTACTGATCCTATCGGCTTAATAGCACACTGCTACACTCAAAAGAAGGCACTAGTGCTCTTGACTTTTTAAAGCATGGCAAAGACATCAGGCACTCCAGCACATCCTTAGTCGCGTACAACAAATTAAATAACGAGATAGCCACGAATCCCTGGGACCAGCTAGTATTTTTTTTGCTCCAGCGTTACATTTTACTTATTTATTCACACCATCAGTAGGAAATGATTGCTCAGCATCCAGCTGGGCCTTCAGTTGTGCTGTTCAAAGGGAAAGCCTTTCAAATGCCAATACAAAGATCAAGGGTTAAGGTCCCAGTTCTGCTTCACTTGCAGATGCTGGAAGTTGCTAATTTCAGGAGATTTTGGTCCATCAAAAGTAAGCATATCATAACAAAATCTCCCACTCTACCAGGAACTGAAAGGCCTAACCTCTGTATTTCAGATTTGTCAGGAATAATGGAATTTGGTAAAAATCCTGAACTTGTTCTTCTCATTCCTGTTACAGTGATGCACTGGCTCCATCATTTCCATACCAGCAGGCATGGCAAGAAGGACAATCTGAATAGCTTCCTGACTGAGGACTTCTGTCACTACCTCTATTTGGTATTAATGGATATGACATTTGTTGTACTCATTGGTGTTTGGTACATACTACATAGGACTATTTTAACAAATGATTGGTTAGCTAACAGACTGAAAGGGTGGGGAAGAGAAGAAACTAATTACTTCAAATTAAAATTACCCCATTTTCTCACAAAACCCCAGCTATTTTACACCAAATTTAGTTCAATGTTAGAGAAAACGTTTCATAACTTCAAATGCAAAACCCAAAAATAAACAAACCCCCTTCAAGCTGTTTAAATATAATATTGTGAAAATAAATGTTGCCAGCAATCCAATTTTTATTAATTCTTTTCAATGCAAAGAGCTGTGAAAATTCAATATAAATTTATAAATAATTTCAATTAAATTAAATTGACTAGTTTTAGCAAATAGAACACATATTTTGTTTCACTCTAGAGTTTGCAGTTCTTTAGTATATTTTTTGAGATTTTTCGTAAAAGGAAGCAGTTATTGAGAGGTCTTGAAAAGGGCTTGGAGTATGGCTTTTCCCTCCACCTCAGACACAGGTTGTAAGAGGGTTTTGCTGCCAGGCAGTACATACTAAACTTTTTTCCTGTGCAATTATAGGTACATGGTTATACAAAGGAATTAATACGTCAATCTGATAGCAAAGTCCAACAATGTGTCTACATATCTCATTGCATAATCAGACATGTAATTATGACTGGTTTAAGCCAACTTATTTTGTTTTAAAGGGCTTCTTTGCACTGCAGTCCATGGCACTTTTGGATCAGGAGGTGCTGCCCCTTTGGCAAATGGGGAAGTTCAATCTTGCTTTTCTCAGATGAGTGGTATTATGAACTAAAAATGCATGAATTCTTGCAAGTAAGGTAAGTCTCAAGAGTGTTAATTACTTTCCAAATCAAAATTATTAGTTGTTCTCATCATAGGTTGTATTTCTGAAGAGCACTGTGGTATTGAAATAATATAAACGAACACCTTTTGAAAGATAAAGGAAAATACACAACATTTAAAAAACATACATGTAACATAACACTGGGTACAGTCCTTCTTTATGACCTCTCTTTACATAATTTCAGGGATTCAAAATTCTTGGTGAGTCAAACTGAAGCAGATGTCGAAACTATTCAATATCGGTGAAATGCAGTTTAGAGTCAATAGGATTGGCCGTCTAATGACGATTAAGTATGCTATAAATTTAAATCTTTGAACTACTTGTTGAGATTTATTCAGGCAGACAAACAAAGATAACAAAAGTCTTTTGTGTGTTCATCACTCATTTCCGTTGCTCTGTTGTTGCAGTGTCAAATAATGTCAGTTATTTAAGCACAATTAATGTAATTTTAAATTCTCAACAAATTAAATTATAAGGACTAGCAGTCCAAGGAGGACCCTGCCCATTTTTCTTGTACATTTTCCTTTTTTCTCCCAGTTTTGTGGCAAATTTTAAATTGATGGAAGTTTAGTTTCAATCTTGATTCTTAGAGAAACAGCCTATTTTGATATAAAATTAATTTTATTTTCATGAAGGTATTTCTCCCTGGTTTTGGAGTATAATTGAGGAATATGTAATAATTTTTAGAACATTTGGAAAAGCCAGAGAGGAAGAAGTGATATATTCCAAATTACTCTTACCTGTGCCAGGATTATTTGTTTTAATTTATGAATGTATGTGTTCATTCAGTGCAGGGGTAGCTACCTTTTTAAATCCTGTACTTGGCTGGCTACTAACTTCATTTTAGCAGAATTGGAAGGCAGCATTTTAAAACAATGCCACAATATAAATGACCCCTTAAGGAAAACCGGAGGCTTGATAAGGAAACATACAGTTGTTTTTATCTCCTTCATAAAAGAATGTTAAGTCACTCATTTAGAAATCTTGAAAATTAATTGAAGACAAAAAGATCAGCTATCTCTAGTCTCGCTTAATTAGATTGGGATCAGGAAAGTTATTCTTTAAAAGCAACTTAAAGCTGGTCATCTCAAAGAAGCAAAATTATCACCCATTGTGCCAAAATTATGTTGGTTATGTTGAATGTTGTATAATTTAGGAGGAAGGGGGTGAGATATTTTACATTTTGTGAGATCATACCTCAAGATTTAGTACAGCATCTAGAATTTCTTTGCAAGTTATAAAGACAATGATCCATTGTGTACTTCTATTACTAATTATTCTGTAAAGATTGTCTGTTCCAAAAGATAATTAGAAAAGGTGAAATTTAATTCCATTAAACAGAACTCAGCTGGGACATAATGAAATTTTGTTGCGAAGTAGCAGACTCACTTTGAAGCCAAATAAAAAGCTTTTACATTGATGGAATGAATAAGATTGTAAAAGCTGACACCTTTTTTCTCCTGCACATTTAAAAATAATTAGGCTAAGACTGAATTATATTTACAAGAAGTTTCAGTTCTCAGATATTTCAGGAAAAAGAGATGCCTTCTGCTTTTTACACAGATCAATCTTTAGTACTTGCTTTGCATAAGTCACAGAATATAAGAAACCAAAGTGATCTATACTTATACGGCACCAAACTCCCCCAATTCCACAACTCGGCCTTCCAGCTACTACTGGGAAAACAAATAACCTCAGTGCCTCCCAAAGAAAACCCTGGCTCACCCAGGCAAGCTCTGGGTCTATGGAGACCATTAGACTGGCTCCACGTCTTGATCCTTTTCCCAGAGTCTCTAACTAGAACATACTTGGCCTAGTGATGATTTGGCAGTGTGGACACTTATTTACCCAAAAATAGCCTGAGATCCAGTGCAGAGCTGGACAACTTCACCATTTTGCCCAGTCACCCAGAGAAGCCAGCACTGCTGCACGGAAGGTGTGTTTGAAGTTATGGCTGTGACTGGGTTCAGGTCTTTATTGTCTCATTTGTAGGTCATATGAACCTACTTAATGGCACAGGTCTTATTGTAAAGAAAAGAATGACCTGAATACATTAGTAACCCATTTCTTTGAGGCTAACCACTAAACACAATGCACCAGTAGATAATACGCTTGAGAAAACTCTTTGGGAAAATACGTGAAGCTGCTTGAAACCAACTTGCTTCAGTTCACTGGACCAAGTCCAAACATTACAGGCTTGAGTTTGGCTGACCGGAACGTGGAGCTGCTCCTGCAGTGGGATGAAAACGTTTCACACCACAGTTGTCATGTCCTGTGAGAGTCCTTTACAGGAGCCTGAGCCCTGCACATCCATCATGGGAGGAAGAGAGGCTGAGAAGGAAGAATAAATTAAGAGCTGCCTAGTCAAGTGGAGCTTGGAAGATGCAGGAAAGGGACAGAAGCAAACCTCTAAACCAGACTCCTAAACTGCATGTTCAGTTCCAGCATTACTTTTACCTGCCTTTACATCCCCAAATTAGATGTCTGATTGCTGTCAGTAAAACAGAGGGCTTGGGAAATATTGCACAAGAGGGCATTTTCATATCAGATTTTAGGAAATTCACTACTGCCTGTCTAGCTTATATGGACACTTGCATATATCTGAGCACATCCCAACACCCCAGCAAAGAAAGGAATATTGTAGTTACCAGTTTATAGGAGGGAAACTAAAATATGGAGAGACCAAGAGAGCTGCCCAAAGTCCCATCAATAAGGCTGTGCCTTCCTTGATTCCAGGTAAGCATCCTGAGGACAAGGTAACTTTCCTCTCAAGGATTACACTGTTTCATGAGGCAATTGTTGGTTTTGCAAAAAAAACCCAAGCAGCTCTTTTCTTCACAGTATGCTGAATTTATTTTTTAAGGTCAATTCCTATTTTAACAGGAAGTTCCATTGCTAAATTCTGACATTGATAAGAATTTCATCATACTGCAGCCTAATGACAGTGGATGCTAGGAACACATGTGGTTTTTTGGAGCTCTGTGGAATATTCCCATGAAGAGATACTTAGCAAATGCAGCTTTGTGTACATTTCACAGAACTCTGCCAGCGTTGCTGACTTTTACCCAGGTCTGAGCCTTACTCTATACTGAAGTCACAAAGAGGGGATTAGTAGGGCTACACTGAGGCTGTCACATACATAACTAATTAACTGCTGATTGGACACTGCTAAATCCCCATTTCCTTTGCATTTTATACACCTTCCCCATACAAAGCAGTTCTCATCTAGTAGAAAAATTAAAAAATTGCAGTCAAGGGTAGTAATGAAATAAGCCTCTTCTGAACAATAGTTGTTATATCAATAAGCAACTAAAGCAAGTTAATATGTTGCATCCTCCTGAAGCTGATTTAATTACTATGCTCAATTCACCTCTCCTAAATATGAACAAAAAGTGAAGAATAACAACAAGACCTCAAGTTGATCTTCGATAAAGTCTTTCACTGCATTCTTTATAAAATAAGTTTGAAATCTATATGCTACCTGTTGTCTCAACTCAGTAGTACAGGCGTAAATCTAGAGCAAGTGGGAGTAAGATATGAGGTACAAACACAGTGAAGGTATGACAGAGAAAAGAAATAGGTTTATTTACATTTCAACTCACATGTTTTGGACAAACATGATTTAAACCAGATTCAAGGCAATCAGAACAACCCTCCCCTTTCACAGAAGCAGGTTTACACCAAAAAGGGGGTGTTGGGAGATTCCTCCCCACAGGTAATAGCCTTCCTCTGATACATTTCCAGTAGCTGCCTTGTCTCAAGGCATGTAAACACTTACTACATGATCTGAATTTAATTCTTTTCCATTTCCTGAATGTCAGTTTATTATTTTTCATGCATTTTCTAGGTGTTGATTGGAATAAATAAAAGAACAAATGTTATCCTTCCACATTTTTGGAAATATCAGTTTTCTGAAGTTCAAAATATAACAGATGAAAATTATGGAAGTGTATGGAAATGTTTGCTTTAATTATTTACACTGCTAGGCACTTCAATCAGAACCAGTAATTTTTTCTTTTGGAAATACGAAGCTAAAAATTTATTTCCCAGCTGCAAGGAAAAATTGCTAATACATTATGTGTCTGATTTTCAGAAGTACTAGGCAGTTACCTTGAGGTGCTTCACGCCCTTCATCCCTTCTGTACATAAGACCAAGCTCTTTCCTATATGAACACACATCAAATGTTTACATCACCCTAGTGAAAGAGAATTTCAGAGGTGAGAATAAGAAAATAACAATTTTAAGGACACATCACAAGTGGAAGTGGTAATCAACTACAAAAGCAAATTACTGTTGGATAAAGTAAAGTTTCTCCACTTGTCAGAATAGAATGTGCCCCTCAGTCTGAATCACAGAGCAAATTGTTTTCATCACAAACTCACTACAGAGTCTTTGGTTCTCCAGCCCAAGATTGTTACTCAACTTAAAAAGATAATATAAGTTACAGGAAGAAAGAGGTAGACACTAACTGTGAGCATAAGGACTAAATGACAAGGAAAGTAGTTAAAACTGAATGCAAAGATTGGAAATCCACTAAGTGGGAATTTCACTCACATTTTGTTCATTATTTATCTCCTCTCCATGCTACTGACATCACAAATGGTTCCCAGAGTCTGAATTATAAAATTCATTTTTTGTTATATCAGGAATATTTCTCCATTAACTGTGAAGGATATAGGAAAGGTGCTCACAAACCATGGCTCGGATGGCCTAGCCAGTTATCCTAGAGTTGGTAATCATGACACTGATGCCAAAGACATACCAAAACCTACACAACACCTCAGCAAGACAATTTCTGAACTGCTTCCCTCATATTAGATTTCAGTTAATGCCAAATTCAAGTATATGAATGCCTGACATGAAGGTGGAAGAGAGAAGGGAGGGAGCAGTGAGAAAATATCAGCTGCCTTCAGAAATTAGGTATTACATGAAATAAAAGAGCACGAGACAGAAGGTCAGGTATCCTCTGTTATTAAGAACAAGCAGATTTAGTCATGGTTCCAAGGCTCTCATTAAAGTGAAATTCAATAGTCATTATTTTATTACCAGCTCTAACCTTCCAATGGATATGCCAGTCCTACCACTGTCAGTTTGTTGGAAGCTTTGAGAAGATGCCTGCTGCAATCTGCAGAGATGTAAAAGAGATCATAGAGGGGAACACAGGAGCAGGTTGCATTTCCCCCCTGTTTAACAGCTTAGTATTCAAAGAGTGAAGTAAAGCAAAACACAAGTGTTACTTGTTTGAATAAGGAATATATTGTAGTCAGTGAGATATCCAACATTTGTATGACACCTTTAATATGACAGTGCTGCATGTCTCAGGATTGTGCACAGAGTTCATTTCTAAAAGATCTTAGGATACTTTTTTTTTGTTAATTCTGACTTGTTTCTTACTTGTTACCCAGCTTCACTCCATCAGCACTGCCTGCATGAGAAGGAGGTCTGAGGACTGGATTGAAGAAGCCAAGTTCCCTGCTATTACTCTTTCTCCTTGAGAAACAGCAAAGGTAAAATTCCAGCTTTGTTGCAATAAATGGAACAGACACCAAAATCTTGAAGGGCAGAATTTCACTGTAAGGCTATCTGTAGCATTAATGTAGCCTTCCTATACACACACCCTTCAGAGGAGAGGGGCTTGCAGGTAGGTTAACAAAACCCAATGCCAAAGGCAGGAAGGGGAAAGGCTTTCCAAAACATCTGTCCCCAGGGAATGGGATTCCCCACTACAGACACCTTCTTCACCTCCAGTCTGTTATACTTTGTCCTGAAACTCCATTCCTTACCTAAGCAGACAGTCCTGCACAGTAAGAACCTCATGAACTTCTAGTACTAATTTTGGGCTTCTAAGATTCTTACCAGTCTCCCAAGGCTGATGTTTCCAAAGAAAAGTACAAAGGAATGAAGTCTGCAACAAGAGTTGCATTTCTCTTAAGGTTTGAGCATGTTCTATGGGTTTCTAGTATACGCCAAGGAACAGAAAGCCCACATCTTGTAATGAGTGGGGTAAATCACTGCTAAAGAGGAAATTATCCCTGTTAGACAACATGAATGAAATAATTTTTTTTGGTGATTACTTGGTTTGGGTTTTTTTTATATTCTCCATTATTTTTAAAGACCCTTTCCTTATTCAAATGAGCATTCACTGATTAGCACCAGTATCTCTTTACTTTTGGTATACATTAAGAAAATTAAATGGAATATTCTTAGAAAGACATCTGTGCCTGGGGTGACTCACATTTGATCAATCCATATGAACTGTTCTTTTCAGAGGATGTGCAATTATTTGCTCAGTTAGGATTAAACTTTTTATTTATCTAATCACCCCCCTGTAAAGCTTTGATCTGAGCTTCCAAAACCTATTTTTCTAACCACTTTAGCTACATATTTTAAGTCTTATTGTCTAATCAACTTCAGGCTGTAAAACATGCAATGTCCTACTTAATACACCCTATTAGGAAATCAAGCTGCCGCATGGATTTTTAGATCCTCATTTTGCAACCCCGTGAGCCATTTGGAAGCATCATTAATGTCATTATTCCAGGAGAGAAGGAGAAAACTGGCAGCAGAGTGAGCCCTCTACACGGTTGTCAGCTTTGCCCTGCTAACATTTGCAGAGTGACTCAGAGGTGAATCACAGGTTTCTGCAGGTGTACACCAGGGAGAGCTGGATGATTTCCATGTCACAGTGGTTGCAAATGTTTACTTCATTAGTTCATGGGGTTACTCAGCAGTCCTAGCCAACTCAATTTCTCAATCTTACTGTATGGCAGTTTAAAAAAAAAAAGAGAGTAGATAGCAGCTTTGAAATAAAAAACGCAAAACCAACCGTCAATTTGTAATTAGAAAATCTGAGCAATGATGGAATGTGAATGGATTTACATGTAGCTGTCATTAAACACACATTATGAAATATTTCAAACTGTATCCAGTGTTAGGTCTGTTAGGCTCTTCACCATAACAGTAAAGGATATAATTACTATATCCTTCTCCAGAGCAGTACACCCTGCACAAGGAATGGTCTCTGAACTGTGCGTGGATGGGGATCTCTATCCACTGAAAATACATTTGTTGTAAGAAAACTTACAACCATGTCTCTACTTAGGAACTAATTCAAGAGCTTCTTCCAAGTGTCCAGGTATTTCACAACAAGCCTTTGCATGTATAAGAGCAGTCACTTGGGATTTATGGTGGCATTTCCCACTCACTGCTTCTGGTGCGGCTGGAGATTAAACTCCCAAGCCGTGTCTTCTTACATTTCAAGTTTGTCAACGGTCCACCTGCCATAGGTAGGAGAAAAATCCTGTGTGCAGGACACCAGGTAGCTGTGTGAACCTCTCTACCTTCAGTTTCTCTGAACTAGATTCCATAAGCTACTTATTTACCCATTTTACTAGTCTATTCCGGTCATTTTGAATTTTATTATCTTTTGACTTCATGTTAATTCGCTCCCCACAAGATTGTGTCATTGGCAAATGTTATCACTTGACTTCATGTTCCTACTTAAAGGCTATTAGTGTGTAAAGTGAATAAAATCAAGTCTCCCGGGACTGATCCTTGACCTGTGCCATACTATAAGTGACCTCCAGTCAGCATGAACTCCCAAATGTTTCCATTTACATGAATTACTTGTCTTGGATGTAGAAACTTTTCCCCCATGGTCAAAGAAAACCCTTTCCTTGCCTTTTCATTATTTTACCTTGTAGATTATGTTTTGCCTACTTACCATACCCAAAGGATTCTGTAAATCCTGGTAGGATTTTCTCTTTGATACAAAACCAATAACAGGTTGCAACCAAGTCAGCTCATTCCTGCAATTAAAATTGATCAAGCTATCTGATACTCAGTAGAAATACAGACACTAAGGCCTAATTTTCCCTCAAACAAGCTTGACCAGTTGTAGGGGAGTAAAATGCTGACTAAAGATGGAAGTCTATGAAGAGAAAATGGAGCTAAGAGACCCACAAAAGCTGAAAGTTCTGTTTATCCCAGATTTCCTCCACATTTTATGCAAACAGCTGACATCTTCCAAAGATCTCATTAGAGCCTACCCAACCAGAGAAGAGAGTACTACGCCAGCTATGCACACAGTGCATGACTATATCAATGACATGCTTCCTTAAGGATGCACTTTCAACCTCTGAAACACTTGTCTACCTGAACTATGATCTTTAGAAAATAATGTAGGAAAAAAATGCAAGCTTGTGAGAAAAGAGACACTTAAAACATATAGTCTGAGCTCATCCCAATAACCTAATGTGAGTTCTGCATGCTCACACTGAAACAGCAAATGAAATCCAGGGAATCTCTCTGGATTCAGAATATCTCAACACAAGAATGGCCACGTAGTGTTTATTAATAAATCTAGCTGGATTATTCTGGCCAAGGATCCTACCGGGTGTCATCTACACATGAAAGAAACTCCACAAACACTTGCAGTTACAGAAGAGCAGTCTTGGTAACCCTGACGATCCTTTCCAATCCTCCACTCCCAAAAGAACAAACAGTGCCCTAAAGCACCGGGTGACCAGCAAAGAGCAGGGATGACAGTTGGCACGGACAGATGGAGGCTGCCTGGTGGCAGGATCTCACAGCAGGAGGCTCAGCACCCCTCACCAGGCACCACCAGGCTCTGCGGCACCAGCCAGATTGTGCTCTGGGTAGCACAAAGTTTCCTGGACTAAATTACAGGAGCAGTGCTTGAGTTACCAAGGGGAAATCCAGGGAAGGAAAGCCTCCAGCTCTCCTCCTTGGCAACAAACAGTATTGTCACAGCTAATCCAGGTGTGAGGGAGCTCCTCTGCCCCAGCAGCAAGGAAAGAGCAAAGAGAGAGTTCCTCCAGGGATCCTGCATTGCAGGGTGTAACAGAGGTGTGAAGACACTGTACATCTACCTGGTCTTTATTTTACGTATTACTTTAGTAGTTTATGTTCCAGGCCCCACAAAAAACAATCAGATGAGGTAGGTGCTCAATATGATGCAGGTTCACAGTCATGTTTATTAACATCTCCCCTTAAAAATATCTTATTTCTGACTTAGATAAAACAGCATCCCACCAAGGCAATGACTGCATAAATACCCATTTTTACTCAGCAGCAACTATCTAAAAATAGAGTTGAAGACAGATTATTAAATCCCATTAGGAAGAGATAGTCTCTTAATCAAGTTACCCTCCTAAAATTGGTATCAAATACTTTCCAGGTCTTAACTGCAGATGACAATGCAAGAGAGGAAAGAAATACAGCTAAAATTATGAGAATACTGTGCTAAGCCGTAAATCACATGGCACTGCAAACAAATTGTTTAGATGTGCTTTATTTAAAAACTATTAGCATGTTATGCTATACTTACTTAAGTAAACTGTAAAAATATTCTCAAAACTAGCACTAGATATTATGAATCCTTTTCTCCTGTGAACACACTGCCCCCAGGGTAAAGGAGCACTAAAACTTACTACAGCTATAAATATCTTGGTTTTCACATGGCCTGACTGAAAACCATGTAGGTGTGCTTGGCATTTAACTTGGGGAAGTCGTGTCAGCTCCCCTCCCTTCCTCCTCCCCATGCTAACAATGCTGTTTGGCAGCTTTTTCACTTTATCTCGCCACAGATCTTTGCCAAAACTTGAATCTGCTCCTGACAGATTAACTGCCACCATAAAAGAAACTGGCTTCCTTTTTTTTTTTCCTGTGGATTCTGATTGAAAGGATAAGCTTGAACGACAATCTTCTCAAATGGCCTGGTCCTCTCTCAGGTCTGGGGTTGGGAAACGAGAACCAATACAGTTGGAGAGGCTTTAGTTAGTCAGTAACCACACTTTGAATTCAATTATTTGAACAGTACAACAGACTGAGACCAGATTCCCAGCTGTTTTGTAACTTATGTTGTCACTTGCACCTGTGCAAAGTGGGCACAAAATACTTCTAATTTGGCAGTTGGGAATTAGACCCCATATTTACATTTGCTTCCTGATTCCTGACTTTATTCATCAGCCAGCATGTGGTACACAAGCTGATGAATTATTGTTTAGCTTGTTTTGAAAACACATCACTTGCAAACATACTTTAAAAAGCTCTGCAATAATTAGCTGCATTTTATTTTCTATGCTAACTGCACCTTTTTATGCCTTTTTATGTATACAAGCATACGCAAGTACATTTATGTTAAGTTAAATTTAGTCCTTTAAGATTAATTTAGGGTCAAAATCAGGTCTGAGTGAACACAACCGTGAACACAAAGATTTCAACAGAATTCAATAACCTTAAACTAGGCCTTAATTCTGCCTTTTGCCTCAAAGAACATTTCAGATTTCCAGTCTACAGGGGACATTTTAAAATATTAAATATTATTTTTGCATTCATGAAATATAGGCAAGATTGCAGCTAACCCCATCCATATGTCTTGACCAAGCTATGTTAAATTATCTTGCATTTTCTTTGGATCAAGGCTCCTGAATGCTGTTATATTGACATACAGGAACCTGAATGGGCACCTGTACCCTTAGCTGTGTCCAGTACTGAAGATCCAGTGCAACAAACAGCGTCCTGTTCCTTCCTGCACCAAGTATTTTACCTCTGCCATAGCACATGAGGAAAGTTATTCTCTCTATATTTGGATGTTCACATAAAAACTCTGTTTTTCTCTCAGTTTCTGTATAGAGAAAAAATATCTTTCAAGTATTTACATAACTGGCTGCTTCCAGTCTCTATGCTTTACAGTTCCTAAGTCTCATCTGGTATATTTTTTTCCCCTCATTAAAAGAGTTTCTGCCCCTTGCCTTCAGGGGATGCTGAAATGTCACTATCTCTGGGACGTTACAGCTTTTTCTGGGGGTTAACTTTTGTCCCATTAGATTGGCTTCAGCACAAGACTGAGGAAAGTTGAGGTATTCCCAAACTTCATGAGAGAGTGCTTGAGCCAGTGAGCAGCTCAATCACCTTTGTGTGCCACCCTGAGGCTTCCACTGTCCCAGGAGACCTTCTCAGCAGCAGGGCTGGTGAGTGGCAGCACACTCCATCATGGGCCAAGACACACAGCACACCTGCATATCCTCCAAAGGAGGTATCAACTGAGCTCACACTGATTTCCATCATGAGAAGTTTCCTCTATGCAGAGGAAACCTCACTTAGCACTCGGGTCAACACTCAGCTTAATGAACAAGGCTGAGAATCTGGCCCATCAAAATGAGCTTTGTATAACCAAATTTATCTCAGTTCTTCACCCACACTCATGCTCATCCTTCCCCACAAACATCACCTCTTCCCTCACTTTAGGCTTTCTTTTGACACCTCTCCCACACTCCGCCAGCAGCAACATTGGGGCCCCTCAAGGTCAGGGACCTGTATTTTCTGCAAAGCCTTACAAACAGTAATACAGCTGTATTAATAATAAATAACAGTAACAGTGATTCTATAACAAGTAAGCATCACCTTTAACAATTCAAGCTGCAAGTGGTGTTGAGAATTCACTGCAGGATCTTAACATCAGTTCTGTTGGTGCAGACAATGAAACTAACTTCAGACTGGGGAAAGATTGATCAAAATCCTTCATCTGGGTTAATATCTGCAAACTAGAAGTCAGATCATCATTGAAATATCAGTCACATCACCTAGGATATTGGTGCCACAAAAAACCAGAACTTTAACGATGCACAGGATGTAAGAAATGTATGAGGCCACTTAGAACCAAACCTCGTCTCTTGAAGTGATATTACGTACAAAAATTCTATAAAGTATCACACCAACATAGGGAGCTGAGAGAGTAAAGATATCCACACAGCTGTGGAGACACAGCTGCTGCATTAGTATTATGGGTAGAGAAAAAGATTTGCACTCCGTTGTATAAATTCTTGTTAGATTTTATTCCAAATGGTGCACAAGTATATGTATAGCTTTATGTACATAAGTGTGTACAGACATACTCACATATGTAATTCAATAAAAATTATATGCTGTCTCAGTCATACAGTACCAAAATTCTGGGGGGCAGGGTGGGGAAAGCTTTTATCATCTTCCAAGATTTAAACCATTCTCCAGGACAAAAAACACTCCTAACATTGTCTAAAAGGTGACATTATTGCAAAGCTAAGGACACACAAAAATACTTGAAGGGGTTTGCTTGAAATACTTTGAAATGCACTCTGTTTTTTTGTTTTGTTTAACTTGGGATGGACAATTGACTATTGTGCAGAGGTAGATTGCATCCACAACTCGATATTTGTAAGGCAATTTAAAGGTCACTTTAACAATTCCAATAATAGTGACCATTAGTGATTCTGCAAAGAAAACAGACATTGCAAGATAAACCGAAGTTTATAGCTCTGAAAGTAACTGCTATTCTTTCTTCTCTATGTTCCTCAACTACTCCATTCTTGTCATATCTGATACCTTCCAGCAGCATAGTAAGGGATGTGACTACATGTATTGCATCTAGTGTACTTGTTTCCTTATTTTCTCCCAAACTGCTATTATGTGATGATCTCACCCTGTCTAGAATCAACAAAACCATGGCAATTTGATACAATTTAATACTCACAGGGCTATCAATACAGGAAACCCCAAAACTACTGCATATATTTATTAGACTTTTAAAAAAAGTGTCTGAATGAACCTGACATTTTTAAAGAGTAGAGTTTTTTGTGGTTTGTGTTGTGGGGTTTGTTTCTTCAAACTGAACACACCTCACTATAGTTCTATGAAAAGACACAGGAATGATATTATAGCCTTTGCTTTAATCTTACCTAACATAAATATAAAAAAGAATTACTTATAGTCATCCTCTTAATTGCAGTTGGTACTCCTGACAGTGATACCTAGACTGAAAGTTTCTGCAAGTATAGTTGCATAAATATATTTCCTCATAAATAATTACTCAGTTTTTATATAGCCTCCAGTTTCCAGAAAGAATTAGAAATGTGACATATGATCAGGACTGCAAGTATTTTTTCAAAGTTGGATTAATTAACATCATCTCAAAACCAGAAAGAACAAAGCTACCAGGTATGTGGAACATTAATCACATCACTAGTAATTAGTGCTAGAATACAGAAATAAAAAGACAAAATGAGGTCATAAGAAATTAGTCTAATCCAACTACAATTTACCAGAAGTATGTAACAAGTAAGCTTGAAACTACGGAGTCACATTTTTTAAATGAATAGAAGGGTGGGTAGGGAAAAGCTGGCTGTCTGGGCCAGCTGAGTAAGAATGCTTGAGAAAACCAGCCGTGATAGGTGGGAAAAACTGCAATATGTGTGATTCAACTAGATTATGATACCACTAACATAGAGGTATCAGAGCAGCAATATACACCCATGAAGTACATGGTAAATTTTAACTCAAGCAGTCCTTAGGTTATGACAAGGCCTTAGACATGACAAGATCAGTAACACAGCAAAGCACTGAACAGGCCCACAGGGACCCGGGACTGGTAATGGTTGATATGGATGCAAGGCAATCAAGTTTGTGCCCAGAAGGTAAAGTTTAAGCATCTGCATGTTGGTGGATCTCCCTCAGATGGAAATCTATTGCCTATTCATATTTTCTGTCTCCTGATGTTTGCTTCTACCTTTGTCAAGCATTCTGCTGTATCTTGTCTCTTCACTCTTTTTAAGCTGTTACTGACAAACGGTAGTGGTGAGCTTCCAGGAAAAATCTGAACTCTGGTAGATGTAGAAGAAAATTATTTTAGCCTGAAGAATTACTTTGTATATTCTCATCCATTTTGATTTCTCAGACCATTGCTTATTTTTATATATGCTTTCCTGTATGGTCGAGCAGGTTCTCAGTTTGAATTGCATATGGCAAGATAATAATTAGGGACTATAAGTACAGAAGCAAGAATTCCCTGCAGTAGGTGAGTCCTTTTTGAACTTCTCACTAGGGCATATGCATCTTGATTATTCCTACACAACGATCTCAACCTCAGCAAGACAAGATATACTCAAGCATTTGAACTGACAACAAATTTTTTGAAGCACAAGAGAATCTTTCAGGTTCTCAGTTCACAACCTGATCTCTGCAAATGTATTCCTAGGAATGAATGTTATCTCAGTGCATATAAATAGGTTTCAACTTAAAGAGAGATTGTAAAGCTGACTATTTGCTCTGCATTATTTGTTGTACTTCATTAGTCACCTAAGCCCTTTGAATCTGAACACAGTTTACAGCTGCTACTGCCTCATGACATTCCCCAGAAAGTGGTGAGCATTCCCAGCCGTACACAGCAAGCAGATGGGGTTTAGGATCAGCAACTGACCAAGGTTGCTCTCCATAAGTCAGTGATACAGAAATAGGAATAAAGCCAATGTCTTTTGCTAGTATGAAGCCATCTTTTTCCTCCCTGGGACGCAAAGCTTTAACTTCCAACAAAAGTTTGACTTTTCATCATTTAGACTCTGATTCAAGAAAGCCCCAAAGTTTACTGAGCACCAGTGGAATGATATGCTTAAACATCTGGCAGAATCAGGGCTTCTGTGTCTACATTGTAGCACAGCTTTTATCAAAGAAACTAAATATAAAATCCCCGAAGTAAAAAAGATCTTTTCTTCACTTGTGGCTTATTGGTTTTCAGTAGATAACTGCTTGGTTCCAATACTAATTTAAAAGAAAAAAGGCTAAGATACAATCAGTATAAAAGCAATTAGCCAAATTATTTAATGGATTAATATAAATTACATTGTTTAATTACAAGATCAAATAAAATAATGCTGGTTTCAATTAGAGCAATTCAAAACAGTGGTGAAGTGAGGAAACCAACTGATTTTTTGAATACTGTCTTCCAACTCTCTCCAAAAAGGTTATATTAACTACATAAAGACATAAAAATCTATGGTAATGACAAGTCACTATAAAGATGCTCTTGAATGTAATTTTTCTGCTATTCAGCAATTTGGATTTTACTACCAAAACTTGCAATAATCACAATAAGGTGCAGGGAGAGGCGGGAGGTGAGAGAAAGAGAGAGAGAAGAGGAGAGAGATGTAATCCCAGATCAGAACCAGATATTGTCTGGTTCCTACACAAAGACAGTCCTCTTTGTGTATATGCTTATGCCACTTAGTTTTAAATCTCTACATTGCTGTCAGACTTGTAACCCATCCACCTCACTGACCTTTTCTCCTGCACTTCTTTCTCCACACTGCACGGTCCTCCTCATGGTCTTTTTACACAGTATAAAGGTGCTCATTTTCAAGTATTGTCCACGAAGTCTGATACCTTGATCTCTAACTCCTTGTCTTATCCATCCTCGTGTTCGTTCTTCTCCAGTTTCTGTGTCAATTCATCTCCCCTCCCCCTGTTCTGCTCTTATCTGCATCTACCTTTGTGGCTGTGTTATTTAATGTGTCTCTTTGCATAAAAAATGCTACAAACAGAGGCCTTTTATCAAGGCTATTCTTCATGAGGGGAAATATCAGATTTCCTACAGCCTAAACTAGCACATCCAGCTTGAAGATGCATGGTCCCAGCTGATGTGCCCCATTGGCACTCCACTGCACCATTTCAGTGAGTGGTCTGGACAACAGCAGGCTGCAAAAATACCACCCCAGTATAAGTTGGGTGAGCTGCTTCTTCTTGCCTATATCTGTATGCCCTTCCCTGCTGTGGGTCTGCACACCACTTCTGCTGCCTGAATCCAACCATCAGCAGCCACACACAACCTGTACACCACCCCTGCTTCTCTCCCAGGCCACCCAGCACAGTTGCAGCAATGAGAAGGAGCAAGGCAGGCAGCCTGGGTTCAGGGCTCTTCCACTGCTTCCCCTGTCACCAAAGATTGTGTCTGCCCTCTAAGCAAAAATACTGCAAGAGCCATCTAGACCCAAGCCACAGAAACCTCATGACAAGCGTGACTCTGCCTGCACCCCAGAACAAGGGATTCTGTGTTTAGGCTGTGCAGAAAGAAGCACCTGACTGTTTGATTAGGATTTTGTGTGCTGCTTTGAAGCACTCTGCAGAGCCCCGGTCCTTGGCCCAGCACAGCTTGCTTCCTACCCTTTCAACATTACAGCACCGGTTGTTCCATCACAACCTGTCCTCCCACCCAGTAACTAGGGATGCAAAAGAAATCCCAGGCTAAAAATGAACGTGCCCATCACAAGAAGAAGCTTAAATCATTACCTGCCTAATGCATTTGTAGAAAGGAACAGTTGTAGGACCTGAAAAATAAGTATCACATTTATATAACGAACAGCATGACCTTCACTATGGTTTTGCTTGCTGAAATTGAGGATACCATCTCAGAAATCACACAATATTTTCTGTCCCACCAAACTTCCAAAACAAGAGCCAAAATAAAACATGGGTGAGGAAGACAGAGACCAAAGAGGTGCTGTGACCATGCTGATGGAGGCCACCAGAACGGGGTTCAGAGCTCTGACAGCCAGCTCCCAACTGCTTGGTACTGACCTCACAAAGCACACAGGCTCAACAAGTTGGATTTTCCTCTACAGATAACAGCAACCCAGACAAAAAAATTGAACTAACTCTCTAGTGAGGATTTTAGTCCACCAAGATTAACAAAATGCCAAGCAACAAGTTTTCACACTGCTTTCCGATACATTTGAAGAAATATCTTCATTTAAAGCCATCATATATATCAGCACAGCATATTGGCTGCAGTGTTGTTTCAGCAAGGGCTGGCACTGCAGTTCAGGTGAACACTGGATTCACTCCTCATTTTAAAGGCATTAAAGATTTTTGAGTGGGTCATGGGGCCTATCAGGGATGGTTCATCAAACTTCATTTCATACAGGAAATTTTAGGCTTGTTCATGGGCTGAATGTGAAACAAATTCAAAAGGTGTTTAAAATGTAAACGAATCATTTGACTCCAGGAGTCAGTGGAGATATTTCCCCAGTCAACCTGTGGCTTGAAAACTTCATATTAAGCTTGTTAAGCTTATGTAAAATATGATCGATTAAATACTTTAACAACTCTCAAATCTAAATAATTTCCCCTTTATCCAGTGTTAATTATTTGGGCTTCTGTCTGGGGGGGAGCAGAGGGGTAGGAGGGTGGTACATCTGTTAGAGAGGGAAACCAGAAACAGAGCAAGCAGAAGATCTCCAGCCAGACTAAGCCAACAGGAATTATGCTAACTCGCCCCTGTGAATCTCTATGTCGTGTTGGTTTTGCTCTACTCTGTTTGTATCCACAACAACATGAGGATGCTGCTTTACAGAACTCCCTGCGCAGTCAGGGCCGGGGGAGTGCTCCTGGTTTCAGCATCTGAGCTTTGCAGGAAGAAAAAAAAAATCTCAAGCTTGAGCTCGCTGCAGCTCTAATTAGAAATAAAATACAGATGACTCATTTCACTGCTTATTGTTAATGGTTAAGCTACTGGAAGAAGCCCTACCAGAGCTCCTCCTGACTGAACAAACTCCTGTGCTGGTCTAGCAGGGAGCACATTTTGTTGAGAGCAGGAGTACTGGTCCCAGGTTAACAAAAACCATTTAGGGACCCATAGTAGAAAACATGTTAAAACAGAGGTCTACACTGAGGGAGGAAAGAGCAAAATAAACACACACCTAAAGTGCAATTAAAGTAATTTCTTCTTGCACGAGACCATATTTTTCACCCACTCCTTCCAGCCCAGAGGTGAAGGACTGTTTCCACTGCAGAGAAAATGAAAGCAACATCAGTGGGGTTTCACAGATGTCTATTTTTGTGCCACGCTCAACTCAAAAGGAGCAGGACTTACTGGATCTGATATCCACTTCCACTGTAACCCTTTTGTCTCTACTGCTAAACTGGGAGGAAATTATATTTGGTGCAAGTCTGTGTTCCAAATATTTCACCAGTATATCACTGTGGATCCAATGATTACACCATTATCAGAGCCATAAAAGCATGGTTTCCTATTACATCTACAGAGCAGTTACCTGAGCCAACAGCAAGTGAACTACCTCATGTATCAGAAATAACACAATAACATTAGTACAGACTTCCACACACACTAATCTACCATTAAATTCACCCTCTGCAGTAGCTCAGGAATAGCTCTCAAGAAAGGCAATTCTACAGTGGACAGTCAAGCCAGCTCATGTACTCTTAGCTTCATCTTCACCACGCTGCACTACAGAACTTCTTCATCACACACAAATACAACCTCATCTTGTCTAGAATGCATATAACTACACTGTGAACATTTAGAGTGCACATTTAAAGGTTTCTTTTTGTCATAATGACATTGATAAGTGAGTTTACTGTAAATAAAATTGTCTTCATGTTTCAGGTTTCTTCAGGTATTCATTCACACAGAGTGACTTGTGTGTTATACATCAAGAAGTCTTTATTTTAAAAAAACGCAAGAACAATAATTCAGTACCTGACATTTCATCACTGTCATACTTCAATGTTATCATCTGTAATTAGTGAATGCATTAGTCCATTTATATTTTATATTCTACTTCTTATAGGTTTTCAAATATATTTTGGTAACACTGTCCCTTCATAGATGGTATTGCTCGAGAGAGAAAACATTTCCAATGTCAAGATCAAGAGTTACAGAGTGGGCTATCTATAGCAGAACCGATTGTATTAACAAGACAAGATTTGTTTTAAGTTCAATGGAGAAAAGACACCTTTGAATTTGAGAAGTTAAAGGGTGTTGCATTACCTAGGCACAATAGGATAAGCTAATGATGAAGTTTCAGTTTTAACTTGGAAACTGCTGGTTTTTGTAGGCTTCAGCCTGTCGCTAATAGGTATATTTTAACGAGATACATGGGGATTTAGGGGAACAACTCCCATTATTGTTAATGGGATTCACACAGCTAAATCCCTGAGCTGGAAATGTTTCTTCTAATATGTCTTTAATAGAGCCTCTGTGTGTGTGCACATATGTATGTGCATGTCTAGTTAACGGTTAAATGTATAAATAGGAACATTAGACTTCCAAGTGTTACTTTTCATTCCATGATGTATAACTAAAATGGAAGCAAAATACAGGTTCTGAAAGTGTGATTTTTTGGCAGAAGCAGGTAAATCTGCTCTGAAGGTTTGGCAGGAACGGGGACATCACATCAGTTGCACGCCTGTGTGCTTGTAGGAGTGAGGTCTGCATCCCTCATGCCCTTTGCTGTGTCTTAAGACAGGGTCACTTTTGAACAGTCACTCTTCCAATTCCAACTGGATTTCTGGCAAAGGAGGGCTATTGCAAATCTGGTCAATGGTATCTGGGAGCAATTGATATTGAACTAGAGAGAAAATCTGTGAAATGGCTAGATGCCCTGCTGATCTGGTGCTGACCAGCTGCAGGCTCCTTGGATAGGATCTATGTGGAACTTGGATTGCTACTGGGAGAAAGTTTGGCCATTACACCGGAGAGCTACGTGCACATGGCTACTACAGCAGCAGCAGCAAATGAATTGCAACAGCTCTGTAAAGAGTTTTCTGAATAAAAGAGAGGGTTTAATTTTAGAAACATGAAGTACTCTCATATTATTACCCACCAGGTGGTGGGCGATACATGCAGGAAGCAGCCAATGTAAAAGAGTCACACGATTATCTGAGGGGCCAAGCAGCACCTTGAAACAGAGCAAACACACTGCATCAAAAGGAGTGACCACCAGGATGCTGGATTTTCAGAAATACACCTGAGGGCACAGCAGAACTGAGACTTGAATCAGTACAGAGAGCTGAACATTGAGGGATGAAAAGAAAAAGAGAAAGTTAAAACTTTTTTTTTCCTTACCATTTAATCAGTGAGAAAGAATTAGGAGCAAGTAAAACTCAGGTGTCAAAAATAACATCTAAAACACTGGAACACCAGATAGAGGTATTTGATGAGAAGCATCAACCAAAACAGAATGACACTATGCAAAGGGAATAGGGCTTACAGGTGGAAAAAAAAAAAAAGAGAGAAGAAATTTTAAACCCAGAGCTGAAAGCAGTGGTGTGCACGTGTAATCTTGGAGACCTATATGAACTTTTAGATACTGTTCAGATTTTGGCAGGACTGGAGTAAATTTTCTTCGTAGTAACTATCATGGGGCTGTGTTGATAGTACAGGGGTGTTTTAGTTATAGCTGAGCGGTGCTTACACAGAGTCAAGGCCTTTCGTGCTCCTCACCCCATTCCACCAGTGAGGAGTCTGGGGGGCACAAGGAGTCGGGACACAGTTGGGACAGGGTCAGGAGTTAGACTCAATATCCTTGTGGGACCCTTCCAACTCCGCATATTCTGTGATTCTGTGACAGCTGATCCCAACTGACCCGAGGGATATTCTGTGCCATTTGGTGTCATGCTCAGCATATAATGCTGGTGGACGAAGGAAATTCGGAATGATGCTGTTTGTCCCTCCAAGTCACCATTAGGAGTGATGGAGCCCTGCTCTCCTGGGGATGGCCAGGCAGGTGTTTGGCCTCGGAAGCAGGGAATTAATTCCTTGTTTTATATTGCTTGAGTGAACTGCTTTTCCTTTACCTTTTAAACTGTCTTTATCTTAAGGCACTTTTAGATAGTTTTCTCAATCTTACCTTTTCATATTTCTCTCTCCTATCCCACCAGGGGAGAGTGAGTAAGGGACTATGTGAGGCCAGGTTGCTGGCTGGGATTAAACCATGGCAGTGGTTTAAGAGTGGAGTATGGCTTTTGAGATTACAAGGAAGATTCACAAGAAAAAGAAGTGTTATCCAGTGGAAACAGGAATCCAGATGAACAGGATTTCCCCAAATTTGGAAAGCAATGACAAGTACTAGAGCATGAGGAGGACATAGTTTCTAGCAGAGATAAGGGCTGATTAATACAGTGTTCATGACCCAAGACATAGAATATGGAAGGCAAAAGAAAGACAACATATGCCCATAGTGACTGTGGAAAACAGAACTCTGTGTCCCAATGACAGAGGCATCCAAGAAACAATATACAAATTTACGTGCACTTACTATGGTTACAGAGGTTTCCAATGATAATTAAGACATCTACAGAGATCTGTAGCCCATTTAACAAAAACTAGCAGGGTGTGTGACCTGAAGGAAAGACTACTGCCCATGCTCCTGCCTTATTTATGACTATTACATGATCAGTGACCAATTTGCTTTCATCTGTATGAACCCAGCGGTAATTTAATTCCTGAAGCACTGATAAGCATCAGTCTCGAGACTAAACAATGGGGTCAACAGAAGGATATTCACTTGCAGATGGAGAAGTCAAAGAAAAGTGACAATATTTCTTTTTTAGAGGGACTTCTGTCCCACTTGTGGATATGGGACTATCAAGCAATGCCCAGGTTGAAAGACATGAAAGACGTTTGGTCATTTATAGAGAGGTCTGTCTCCCTTTCAGGCTCTCTGCAGGTTGCTCTGAAGCAAGTTCAGAGACTTTAAAATGTAAATTGAATCTAGACTAAGAGAATGTTTTTATCTCTGTGCAGGAGCTAGCAGTGCCATCAGTCCTGGGAGATGCTTCTGATGGTTGGTGTGATACAAACAAGTCAAAAATGAAGTGTTTTAAAATAAACCAGGTACCTACTGTCTGAAAAGTTTGTCATTGTCCCTCCAGTTTGTCTGTCTTTTCCTGCTGAAAGTGAGGAAAGGTCATTCTTTGTGGCTCTAAACCCAGTAGAGTGGGACTCAAGCCAAGACCTGCCATAACACCCAGGTAAGTGACCCACCTTCTGGGATACAATATTCCCACCACTCCACTGGTGCTCTACTATTCTCCATAATTTATTAAATATGAACTGAGTAAGGAAAGAAGTTACTCTACAGCCTGATGTTTAGGGCAGTGGCACAGAAATTAATCCTTGACTCAAAACACAGCCATGTAACCTGCAGCTGCCTCATGCTGGCTGGGTGTGCTGGCCAGCAGCCTGTCCTGTGGGAGCAGTCACTGCTACAAAACCTGTCTGGCAGTGTTACCTGCCACTGATTTCACAAATTTACTGGAATAGCAAGCGTTCTCCAGCAGCCTAAATTTACCTTGAAAATGCATATATTTAGCATAAAAATTTACAAAATGGATTCAGACCTGTCTAAAACAATCACCGAAGTGAAAGTATTTTGACCATTCAAAGTAAAAAAAAAAAAATTCCCTTTTGGTTTACTTTTCTGGTTCCTTCTGCAAACTTCAATTTTGATTTGAGTGCCATATTCATTTTGATAACAGATCACTCTTCTACTTTCATATCTCGCTGCCAAATGGGACTCACCTGTTATCTCTGATTGCAGGCAATTGGAACTTAAAGCAAGCTGTCTATCAACTACTGTTTTAACAGCTGATTAATTAGGGCTACAGGGATCCTGTGGAGAGCTTTATCTGAAGAGCGGCTCAACCATTAGTGGAAGAAACTTCCTTGTACACTCCTAGCTCAGATAACAAAGTAAGATAATAGTTCACAATCCTCCTCCAGGTAATACAAACAGAGGCACTCCCTCTTATCCTAACACATGAGTCAAACAAATCCCCACGATACAGTACTATAGCACTGAATTCTCCAATGTTTCTGAAAATGAATATCAGACAACATGACACATTGTTAATCAAAGTGTTACTAACAAGGATAAATTGCTTCTCTTCCTTTCCCCTTCTGGTTTTTTTCTCTTTTTTTTTTTTTTTTTAACTTTCTCTCTTTCCTCTTTTTTTTTTTTTTTTTTAAACTAATGTTGGAAGTATCCAGTTCCTAAAGAAAAATGAGGACGCACTCTGGTCCTGGAGCCATTTTGGGCTACAACTGCAAAACAATGAATCCTGTCTTTGCCTTGCAAATACTTTTACTCACTTCTTAGTATTCTTTCAGATGATGATTGGTGATCCAGACCATATGATATTCATAGTTTTTTCAGTGTTTATTCCTCTAGATTCATTTTCATGCACATTTCTGCATCCAGCCTGTGAACTGTCCTTATCTTTTCCTATGGATTTGGAACCCATACAGACCTCTATAAGGCAGGTGCATACGTACAACACATGGATATGCAGAACTCAGTTGTACAAGGCAGTGTTATAGGATGCTCTTGAAGCCAAAACATGAGTTGGCTCCAAGAATAATTAAACAAATTAATATGAAGAAAGGCCTATCAAATATGAATGACATACTGGATCAGTGGCAACCTGCATCTCATGAATTCTTTAAATTCTTGGCTTCCAGAATGTGGCTTCCCTAAAATCCACTACTGGTCATCCTCACTGAAGACAATTATCAGAGAAAAGGAGCTTTTTGTAAAAACAGGCTCATATAGACTCAATGTCCTGCTGCTTCCTATAGGGGATTTTAATTAAAAAAAAAACCAAACCCAAAACCAAACCTACCAAACAAAAAAACCCCCAACTCCTGCTTTCTTCCTTCCTCTTCCAAACAAAAAACCCAACCAAAATACAAAAAGCAAGAAACAAAAAGGCTATAAAACTACACATTTTCTTATTTTTCTTTTTTTTTTTTGCTTTTAATAGAGAGCTACATAAAGAACTCAGCATTTGCCCATTTCTGAAATTGCAGCCCATCAGCAATAAAAGCAGCATTTCCAGCAAGCTCAACATAAAATCTCATTGGCCATAGCCACAAAATCATCTCTCATTATCTCATTATCAGTTAAAATTTCAATGCAGGTTTTTTATGGTACTTTTCCAAATTCCATCTGTATTGGCTGGGTTTCAAGTGGCTGAAACAACATGATGTTTCTTCAGGATGCATTCCCGCTTAAATGGATCTACCCAATGCACTTAGAGATGTTACACATCCTGCAGGTAGGTAGGAACTTTTCAGGCTTTTATAGGTGAGAGAAGGCACCAAAGGACTTAAAGGCACTGCCACCTTCACCCAAAATCTTAAACAGAGATTAATATATCATTAGATCTTTACCATCAGGAAGATATTGCTATATCATATGGAAAAAATAGTCAAGGGATGTGTTTCCTGCAGAAGTGAATTTTATAGCACAGAACTGAAAGGAAAAGAGAAGGAACAAATGCATCCATATCCTTGATAAGACATCTACTTTTTGAAAGTTCTTTGTACAGAATGTCAGGACTTTTTGTCTATTTCATGCATATTTTACCAATTAAATAAGTGCCATTTTAATCTTTTCTAAATAACCTCACAATATCTGGCTGTTTGAATGATTTCTCAAGAAGAAGATTACAGATTTTAATGCTTGATTCACAGACATTACTGAAGGCATTAACCTGGCAAGTTGAAGCAAGTGTAGAAATGCCAGCAAGGCTAAAGGAAGGTGGGTGGTTCAGACCTCAGTCTCAGAGGTCCAATATACCACCACTGTGATTCACTTGCTACTCTCACAAGCAGAGATTTATTTTTTTTCCCACGTATAACAACAATGAATGAAGCATCAGCAAAGCTCAAATTCCAGAGAACCTTATTTCTGCCTAAGATCCCAGCCAGGTGTTTCCCACAGTTAGGCACCCCTGGCCTAGAGGTGCTCATTAGGGAACACTACGCTCACTGGGTGCTGGGTAGCATTTGTATTACTGTTTCTGCAGGTCCCATAGGGCCAAATCCTGTCCTCATGGGTCAACGCAAACTTAACCCGAATCATCCTCCAAAATGTGCACTGTGATTGAAATTATATTCTACCTGATCTGTAACCATTATATACTTCAGTGAAAGACTGAGGTTCAGCTGGACAAAGATGGAGTTCCTTTGTCTTTTTCAAGGGAAAAGGCCTTGCATATATTTTAGTGCTTCGGAGAACTCCTTTTGCCAGAATCTATGCCAGGGACTAATGACATATGGTATCTTTCCTAGATTTGCAAGTTGAAAAGAGAAGGAGAAGACCCCTTTCATTACAGCATAATAGCATCTTTGCAATAGTTCAATAGCTATAATGAAACATGACAACCCAGATCTGCTTCCAGTGATGTTTCGAGCCAGTGTCTGAATTGCACACTTTTGAACATGTGTCAAGCCACAACGAAATGCAAAATTCCTATACATTTTAGGGGAGGGGGATAATCTTAATCTTCATATTTTGTAGTGATTAGCCATTTTCAAATCACTAGTTTCCACAAAACATCGTAAATTGTTACTTGTTCTAAAATAAATGTATTTTTTTCCCTTATTATCTTGGAATGCTTAAAAACATTTCCCTGAGCCCTGGCCCTCTAATCTGTGGCAGTGATCATTATATTTAAACAAAGAGCAGAACATACAGTCACAGATGAAGGGCAAAAAGAAAGAAAAATAAAAAGATAAAAAAGAGCAGTGCGCATGTATCTCCTGCCCAGCTGTAAGATGTCTGAGTTCAGATCTGACTGCTGAAGCCTCTCTTTAGGTGTGCTTCTTATGAATGTAAAATGCAAATATATATGGTATGCTGCAGTTTGAAAGTATACACATGTATCAGATACCAAAATGCAAATCCGCATCCTCTCCTCAGTATCCTAAATTTAGATCCTATTCACCCAACTGGCACAGGTACACAGATTTACAACAGCTTTATACCAGCTAAGGCTTCTGAGTATGGGTGACTAGTTTGTTTTACATAGAACCACTTGCCTCAATATTTAAATATCATAACCTAGATCAATCATAAGTCACAAAATTTTCTTACTACTCATTGGGGATGGTCCTGTGCAGGCTTAAGAGTTGGACTCGATGATCCTTGTGGGTTCCTTCCAATTCTGCATATTCTGTGACTCTATGATAAGATTTACAGTGACGGATTCTTTATGGTTAACGTCCACTTGGAAACTACAAAGGTGAAAAATTTACCACTTTCATTAAGTGAAAACTCACACTGTCATGTTAACACACAACTCCAGAAGTTATGACTTGAAAAGAAACATTAAGTATTTCCATAAACTCAGAGAGAAAAATACCCACACCTGATGACAGTGACTGCGCACCCACTGCAGTCCTCACACAGGCAAAAATCTGACTCGGGTCTCATGCAGACATATGAGAGAAATCCTGCAGAAACAGAGCAGGGTTGTATCTGATGAAAGACAAAGCAAACTCTTTCAGCTTGGCTCCTGAAACAGTGGGCTGGAGCCCAGACTTTGATGCTTCCTGGTTAAGAAGTGAAAACACTAAAAAACCAACCAAACAAACCCCCTATAGATTAGCAGGACTGCTGTAAATTAACACATTTCAAGTTGCTTGTAAGCGCCAGGGTTCTTCCACGTTCCAAGCAGACTGTACACACAGAGTGGACAGAGTCCAAATTCAACCATTTGCCAGCCTCCATCTTCACTGTTAGATTTAATTAACAAAAAAAAGGTTTCATCTAGTATTTCTCAAAAGTTGATTTTTCTTTTAAAATAATAAAAAAATCTCTTTGCCCTCTTTTTTCTTTTTCTTTCCACTCAAACCTTCTTAATACTTCTGTGGTGGCACTAATAGGATTCCATTATCTGACACATAGTCATCACAAAGAAACAGAAAACCTTGCTTTCCTATGCAGGACTCAAGTACCTGCCCCTTTGTAACAGAGCAAAAAGCTCTCTGTTCAAATTAATTCCTCTCTTTAATGCCATGTTATAAAAATAGGGGTGCCTGAATATTAGTAAATAAATCGGGGTTGCACAAAATTCAACAGAAGTCACATACACAGAACATATATAGCAGTTGAATTTTTCATGGCAAAGTCCACACCAGTTGGTCCAGGGTTCAAGGACTGTAGTAATTTTTTCAAATATGCTGACATACACTTTGATATGGTCCTAGACCTGGATCTGTGATTTGAGCATAAAATGGAGAGGGCCTTGGGCAATTTGGCTTTGCACTCACATTTTAAAATGTATACTTAAAACTGAACACGGAAAGGGAAATTAGATAAAGATTATTCAATCTAGAAATAACTTGTACAAACCCATTGAAATGTAAGCTCTGGAAAACACAAACAAATTATGTATCATTTTAAACATTATCATACTAATAGGGTCAAATTCTAATCTCAGTGCCCTGGTCCATCTGCTTTGATCTCTCAAAAGGTTGTAGGCATTTGCCTAAGAATGGTCTCAATAATTATGTGGTAGCTGTGAGCAGAATCCTCACAGTGAAAACAAACACCTGTAATTGTTCTCAATTCATGGCTCACACATTCAAATATATTTTACATCTTTTAGTTTGGAGTCTAACCTTCCTGCAAATTTGGAGTGATACTGCTGAAGACAATGAGGATTTCTATTGATGTAATGAAGGACAGAGTCTGTCCACAGAGATATATTTTTAATAAAATCTTCAAACAGTCATTTTAAGTGAATTTCACAATGTCTTTACTCAAAAATGAGCTGTTCACTAACTGAAAGTAACAACCAAAAAGAAAAGTTAAGGGATGAAAAAAAAAGGTTGAAACTGTAGGGACTGGGGTATTTAATCATTGATAACACTGACTGAATTATAAAGAGGCTCAAAAGAAGGTGTATGTGAATGGAGATGTCAGATTAGCTTTCCTACTGGTTGGGATTTCAATAACCGACAGTAGATAAGGTACAATTAGTATTCATATATTGAGGCCAGAGATTTGGAACCAGTTTTCAAAGTATTGTCTAGCCTTGAAAAAGTATGAGCTGCTTTATTAAATTTTTACAAAATATATATTTTAATAAAATGCACTTCACTTCACAAGAGAAGGAAAAGTGCTGGACGATTGTCTTAATGTTTCAACCACCAGAAAACCAGCTGAGAAGCAAATGATTTTTGAGAGTCCTGGAAACTACACGACTGATCTGTCAAGACTTCCACTGTACTTGAAAGGTCCGTGGGTCACAACCACAGGAAGTCACATTTTGAGACCCAGCTATGAAGTTATTCGAATGGCCTGAAGATATACCCACATCAAATGGCTGACCTCCTGCACTTGCATACTACAGGTCAGCTTACATTTTTTAGCCAGAGGCTCTTGCTGATTCCCTTTCATAATACCCTGGAACAAAGAAACACACTCAACTTTCTGGGAAGTCTCCCTGGGTTACCTAGAACTCAGCTTGGCAGAACTGAGCACAGCAGATCTCTCACAAACAAGTTCATCCCTTTCAAATGGAGGCAATGACATGGTACATGCAAATGCTGCTTCCCAGCCATGCTTTTCCAGACCACCGAAAACAATTTCCCCGAATGGAGTCTCTGACTGCCTTTAGTAACTTCTGTCCCAGAATTTGCACCGCAAAAGCTCTTCAGATTATTTGGCTTTGAAGAAGTGAAACGATGACTTGCATAAATCCGTTTCTAAAAATCTATCAGGTCAGCCTTTAGCCCTCCACAGTTAAAATGGTCTTACCAGCAGAACTTGCAGCAACACAGCCGCCTTTCTACAGGCAAACAATCTAGTATGTAAAAATTCTGATAAAACAGAAAACTCTGCCACTGTATGTCGTATGCCCCACACAGGACATCAATTAAATCTTTATTCAAATGTTGGAGCTTCATTTACTTTTTGAATTTCTTCGGTCTCTTCATAAATGTTCACTACAGTGAAAAATGGTACTGAAAGTTTCTGCAACATACATTTGACTAAAAATTCTAGAATACTTTTGAAAAAAACGATGGAACCATTAATGCTGTCTTCCATTTGTGTACCATATCAGTGATATATGTTTTTAGTTAGCTACATTAACATGTGGGACTGCATTTTCCAGTCTAACCACCACACAACATTGGATACTTGCAGAGCACTGGATTGTACAACATACAAAAATTTCACAAGTGGTTTAAAACATTTATTGGTGCTATCATTCATTCACGCTATTCACTAGTGTTCTCCTGGATTAATTTCAGTCAACATTAAATGATTAATTTATTGCTTTTAAAAATATAACATAATAAACTATGTAATTCTATTAGCTGTTCATAGCAGAAAAGTACAATATGTCATAAAACACAGAAAATGTAAATATGTAAAGATATGTCCTCAAAATTTTCAAATGTCCACAACCTGGTGAATTTCCTTGTTTATTAAAAAGAATAAAGTTCACTTTTTTTTTTTTTACTATTTTTTTGCTTGTTTGGCGTGAGATTGTGTTGTCTATATCTAATACATTAAAGGTTTACAATTTAGTATTCACATTTTAGGGTCATCTAGCCTCCTGCCTAGGTCAGATTTAAAAAAAAATGCAAAAAATAAAATGCAGGAATTTATGTACAGAGACACTGTCAACAAGTAAAACAAAAAAGAAAAGAGAGCCAAGAAAGAAAGGCACAAACACAGAAGACTGGAGCACATGTAAATACTAAATTAACATTCAGACACAACTGTTTCATTGGACATTAAAACACTGCCTTATAAAGAGAAACAAATCAATACATAAGAAAATTATTTGCATTTAAATTTAAGTTCATCTATTCTGCATGAAAATTAGGTAAATTTGCTGCAGAATTATAAAGACACTACAGCATGGACAATCTTGGCTTTCCTCAATTTCATATAAATGGACTGATATGAAGATAAATTGCATTGTCTGTGAGTTTATTACATTTATTTTTCTCTTATATAGTACATGTTTACAGTAAGAAGGTATGAACGAACTGAATCTCTCAGCTCTTTCTCTTAGCAAGGGCACATACAGTGAAACCACCACCCCTCAGGAACAGAGATATATGTAGCTGGGTTCTCAGTTAAGACAAGAACCCCACAGAAAGTTTTATCCCACTGGAAACTGAACTTTTAAGTTCATTTTTCAAACGTAAATTTTTCAATCTGGGATTTGTGTTTTGTTTTTGATTTCTCCAAACCTAAGTAAAAAAAGTTCTCGCAGTTCACTCTAGCAGACCCTGGTTATCCAGCTCCCTGGGCTTCTTCCAACCTCAGGGACACCTAAGCACCTTCAGAAAGGATACAGCAGCTGACTTAAGGAATGACTTCATCCACCTCTGAAGCTCATCACCCTGACAGTGTGAAAATGCACCAACTTCCATGAGAGCAAAATAAAGCACTACACAGGACCCTCAGGCTCCCAGCAAAGAAAGCTACTTGCCAAATACAGACGAACAGAAGTTAAAGAAATACTGCAAGATCAGTCCAAGCGTTGGGAAGATTCTACCATTCGAGTCATTGACCCATCTCTATCATTTGCTTGGAAGGTGTTTGATTTCCAAAAGCTGCTTGAGAATATAAGGCTTCTACTGTCAAAGGCTGAAATCTCATGAAAACAATTACTTAGAAAAGAGTCACAAATGTGCAGGTTTGGTGAAGATAATGTTGGAGGCACTACAGTGCTGCTGTTAAACACCTTGTCCCTGATAAGAGCCTGTACCAAGCAGCTCCCAGCAAAAGCAGTGCACTTCCTACCACAGGGAGATCCCCTCAGTGAGCAACCAGGCAGCCACACCACTGGAAACTGCTTGCATATATCAAATAAGAAAAAAAATTTCTGGTTATTTCAAGCAGTAAAAAGAAGAAAAAAAAAATCAGCCTGTACTCGCACCTGCACTCACATCTAGGAAAAAGAAGAATTGAAAAGAAACTTTCTATATGTGTGTACATACACACACAGGTTAGCTATTAAAAATATGGGTGTGCTTAGCAGCTGAATAGACCTCTTCTATTTGGAGTATTTTTTAAATACAATTCCCAAAGCTTAGTCCACATCATTAATGCTGTGAAAAGTGAGGTTACTGTGTGGCTTCAAAGCACAATCTTTTTTTCAGAGGAGTAGACATCTGCCGCATTCATTTTACTGCAGAGGTTTTTATAGAAAGAAATTAAATAGGAGAGAGGCAGGCAGGGGGAATGGGTTTTTTTAATGCACAGGACAGAGTTCTGCCCTCATGTTAATATAATGGACATCAGTAAAAGAGCACTGGGACAGGCAAGCTGGGCTTTGCTCTCCACTTCGGTGGGTCAGATTAGTTTAGTTGAGGAGAGTCGTTTAGGTGCTGTGGCCGGGCTGCAGCCCTGGGAACCACCACTCTACTCCTCTCCCACAGTGCCTCTGAGCCTGAAAAGTCTGGGTTAGAGAAAGCTATCAACCAAAAGCATTTTTATTAACTGGTTTCATAGAAGAATAAGTGGACCTGGGAGCAAGCACATGCATAAGGAGGCTGGTGATCTGAGAAGAATATTACACAGGTAGACAAGAGGTTGCAAAGAGCAGCAACTTTTTTTGTCTGCTTCCTCTATAAAAGGACAAGACACACAGCTTCAGTTTTGCTCTTCTTGCCCTTCTCTTTTCCACTGTAGTCTGTTGGCCCCTGGGCAGACCCTAAGTCCTTCAGGGCAGGCTGTTCACCATCCTGTGCTTGCACAGAGCCTAAGGAGGGCTCAGCTGGTGCCCCATTGCAGCTAGAACAGATCTCTAATAGCAACTGCAGTGTTAGAGCCTCATCCCTCTACTCTGCTGTCATAAGACACCTCCTGTCGATGTCACCAGGATTTTAATGCTTAGGATGCAGCTGTTACTTAGACAAGGTAGATATATGCTTATCAAAGTATGTGAGCTACTGTGCTTAGAGCCATTGACAGACTTCTATTGTTCTGCTGCTTACAAACTGACAAGCAGGAGGGAAGACACTGCAGCTGCCCAGGCATAAAAGGGGATTTTCACAGGGATACACCAACAGGACATTCTTCCATTGCTTTTCCCTACACATCACTTGTCACTCAGCTCTATTACACAAGCCTGTTGTAGCTTGGGTTTCCAAAAAGAACATTCCAGGAGACTGCATCATCATGGACCAGAGAGCAAAAATGAGTGTATGATTTTACCTAGCCCTGAAATTAAATGTATGAATACAGGAAGGTGGTGATTATTGATTTCAGAGTCATATGATATTGTCAGAGGTCTGAAAAACATGTGGAAAGGTAGAACCGAGGTTGTTTTTCAAGAGAGGAAACCCATACAGAAGATGACCTTAAAATGAAATGAAGTTGCTGCAGACTGGGAAAGGATGGTCTGTTGTCCATGACAAGGCAGACAGACCAGGTAGAAATGGCAAGTGCAGTGAGGAAAGGGACAGGTTAAACCTGAGGGAACAAAACCTGCTGGTGAGACTGTATGTCGCAGATCCTCCACTACAACAAGGCTTCCAAAGGAGTCTGGACAAACAGCAGTCAGGAACAACATAAATACGGATGTGTCCTTTGAGGCTGATGGACAAACCAGATGTTTTCAACACCACAACACTACCACTTAACATCATCACACCTTAAATTCACTTCCTTGCTTTCCATCAAGTACCATATCCAAGGCTCCTCAGGCTCACAAAGACACACTGCTAACCTAGAGAAATTTAACTTATTGCAGCCACCTGGGTCTCGGGGAAAACAAAATACAAAACCTTTAATTGCTTTAAATATTTTGACGCTAGCAGGAGACTTCTTAAATAACTCATTCCAGGAGAAAGATATTTGTCAGTATGCTGTGACTATGATTTCTATACAACTATCAGTCCCTTGGATTATTTTGCCTTCTTGAGAACAGTTGCAGCTCAATCATTTACCAGACAATAGATTATGTAATCTCTCTTAAATCAACAATAAGATGATGAGATTCAGAGTCAGCTTCAACCTGATTGATAATGTTTTAAAGGCAAAAAACTGACAGTACAAATGCTCTGAGTTCAGAAAGTTGAGGTAGAGAACAATGAATGAAAATAATAGGAAATGAAATTGAGCTGCACAAGAAGTTGCAACATAATCACTGCTCCAGCTTCTATAAGGCAAAATGATGAGTTGAAGTATACCACTACCATGAAAATATTACCCCAAAGTTAAGAATATTTCTTGAATTAACCAATAGTGTCCTCAAAAGAAAAAAAAGGTACATTTTTTTTACCAGGTAAACTGAAATTCTTTACCATTCTGCCTCCGCAATAAGGCTCAAATTCCCAGATTTTTTACTATGACTCTTACCAACAGATTTCCAAAACAGCTGTGTGTTAGTTAAGTAGAATGAGATATACTGAAAGGCTGGTGCTTATTATGTGATATTTAAATGACAAACTTTTTAAATAGAAAAAAGGGGATGTGCTTTTCTATTAGAGCTCTCTCAAAGGGAGCATTAATATCCATTGCTCTGCTCCACTATCACTTTCTGTGTTAAAGACTCTAGTGCCTTCTTTAGAATAAGATGCACCCCCACATTTTCAGTCAGGCAACGTCCCTTTAATTTTCGTTTTAATATTTTGCATCAAAACAAAAACTGCATCTTATTGTAAGTAATATAATTTATTTATACTTGATATCATTTGAAAAAGTGATGACACACCAACAGCTCAAGCATGAAGCATTTTTAATTCTTCAGATGAAGTGACAGATGATTATCAAATAACATTTATTAAATATTTAAATAATAACAAAAAAAGTCTTTTGCTTTTAAAAAGCATATGGAACACAAAAGAAAATTCTTTATTCTGACTGTTTTCTGTGGTTTGGAGGATACCTGGGGTGACAGGTCACATAGTCATAGAAACTTGAGCAATCAGTCTATCCCACTGTGTGAAACAGTTTCTGCTATGTATTGCTTGTTTCTTGCCAAAACTGTTACCAGTCACTGTTTTCATCACTCGCCTTGTGTTTATCCATCTCCTAACTCATTACTCTCCCTGACAAGCCCTTTCTTGCTCAATAATTTGCTTTTTTCCCCCCACCTGGTACCATCTACTAGTGATAACAATTTTCTAAACATCCAGTAATTTGGGCTTTAATTACTCAATCTGCTTTTTAAACATTTGCAGTTTGCTCAGGTGTGCCAACATTAAAATTAAAAAAAAATATTAAAAATTAAAACATCTAGTACAGTAATTCTGAGATTAAGCATCATGACTAAAAGGGGATCACCCACAGGATGAAAACGCAATGGAAAAAGAAATAGGAAGAATAGGATAAAAATCTACAATGATATCAAAAGTAGAAAAATCCAGAAACTGCCTAAGTATCATAATCTTCATGTTCAAACATAATCCACATGGCCAAAAGCCCCATATCCCCATTTTCATGTTGTGTGTTGGCTTTTTTTCAATCCTAGTGTTTAACATTGGTCTGATAAAGTGAAATATTTTTGCCAAGAAAATCCTGCTCTCATGACAGTTTGATCTAAAAAGTTCTTCTGAGGCCCATTCAAACTTTTGGCACATTCTCCAGTTCTGTCAGGTCTCTCATGTATCCACAAAGATTGTTTTCCAATGTGCTTGTTGGTTACAGAATTTAGCAATCATGCTGCTTCTTCAGCAGCATCACAGTAAGAATAGACTGTAGGGGTTTGTTTTTGCAGAGAGGGACTGGATGGGGGAATGATTTTTGTTAACAGAAGATTTTGGCTGGGAGCCTTTTGCTTTGGCTTTTTTCCAGCAGAAAAATGCCATTTGGCATCTGAGAACAGGGTTTCTGTTTACCAGTTTGGCTCCTCCCATAAGTAACAATAACCCATGATTGCTTTATTTCAGAATAAGTTCCAAGGAATTTTTCTCTTCCACCAATGAGTAGGAGATGATGGCACGTGTGAATGCAGGGAATTCAATCTACTGGAGACATGGTTTGGATTTATCCGACTTGTAGTTGAAAACTGAATTAATATGTGGGTGATAAAATTTTATGCAAATACTCATCCTCTAAGAAAAAAGGAGATATATAATAACCTTTTTATGTGTCAGAACTGATGAGATTTTGGATACAGAACAAATTTGTGAAGCTCCACAGATTCCAGAATTGTCTAACTTGATAATGTCAAAAACACAGAACAGCACTGTCTTCACTTTACTTCAGTCCTTGTAGCTACAATAAGCCACAGGTCAACAGAATTCTGATAAATAAAATATTTATTTTAATATATGTCTGTTATTAAACCCACCTCCTTTTAGAATAAAAATGTAAATAAATTTTCAGTTTAAGTAAACAATTCCTTTGATCTCCATGCAGACAGTGCCTGTTGTCCGGAATGAGAATTAATATTATCTAAGTGTAGAAGTAATACTTTTTCTGTAAAAATCCACTGAATAAGTGTCATCACTTAGTTTACAGATGTAGTGATCTATAAAACCCTAGAAATGTAAGAAACAAAGAACCAAAAATAATTCCCACCTCCTCCAAAATCCATGAAAAAATGGGGTAAGAAAAGAAATTAAACACATTTAAACATTTTCTCTCAGAATGAATAGAAAAAGAATGTTTAGAGAAATATTCAAAATTATGTTACTTCTGCTACACTTAATTTTTAAAATGCTCTCTGTGACTGCCTTAGTTCCTTTGACAGGAGTGCTTATTTCAACACTTACTGTCTCAGACAAGAGAAATCCCTACATATGATGAACCTTCATCCTTTACAACAAATTTAGTAGTGGACCTTAATACTGTGCCACTATTAAAAACATTGTGATTGTGCATTAAAAGGTCATGCTCATTTTCTAAGCTTTCCCTGTAGAAAACACGCATTTCTACTGTATCTGCACTGTAACTTGAGGGCTGCATTCACTACAATTTTCTGAGCTGTGTGGATATAATCTTCCTTTTTGTTTACTTGTCAACAATATTAATGCTTTCTATTTTCAGCACTTTACTCTCTTCCTATTCTGAAGATATGCCAACAGGCAAAAAGTACACTTAGTACTTGAATATGTAATGCAGCTTCTTATTTAACTCTAGGCATATTTTTCATTATTCAGAGGTTAAGAATTTATATACTGATGGTATATTTATGAAATAAATATGTTAACTAAATTACACATGGTACATTTCTCACATTAAAGTAGAAAATAAAATTTACTATCAAGAAGTGAGTGGGTAATACAAATATTTTCCAGCCACTAGATTCTTTCCACATATTTTTTTCTGTGCCTTAAAGGACACCAAAATTTGGTACTGCTAAACCACGTAATCACAAAAATGCTGAAAGTTCACTCTGATAAAGAATATCTATTGTAGGGTGCAAAGAAAACTGAAGCCCATTAGTGTGATAGGTAGTTGGATCACTCTCTCTATAGGCCTGAAAATATTTCATACAAGCTGAGTTAAAAGTTTCCATTAATCCCTGTCACCAACAGAAGCCAATTCCCATACCAGACCATTAATTTATGCTGTACCCCACTTTGTTCACGAATGTGGCATTTCACGGCATTAGTCAGAAAAAAATGACTAAGCTCCAAGATTTTTGCTGTACTCCTTTACAATGTCACTATTTCACCATTGGCAATATAATCCATAACTCAGAAATGCCAACAGTCTTTCCTTTGGTAAGATCCTGATCTTTATCAAAGAGTATTACAACAAGTTTAACTCTTAGCAGCATCTTTTGGAACTCTTGGGAATTTTAGCACTTCCCAATCAAAGGGTCCAGATATCTGACACACCATAATGCTTCAGGGCTATTTCTTGAACTGTGATACCTCACAGAACATGATACTGGCATTTGGTCACAATGTCTTTTTTTGATATTTAAGATTGACACTTGCTGCAATTACCCTTTCCACAAGATTCTGCTCCAGAGATGCGCAGCCTCTCAAATTACTGACAGCCCTGTCACAAACCTGACTTTGTTCTCTTAACCAACTACTCCCCATGGCATTTCATTAGAGGGACATTTTGAATGAAAGCAGTCTTGCCAAATACCTTTCTACTCATAAATTGGTTTGTCATTCCACTTCTGGCTGTCTTTGTTGAATGACGTGCAGATTTGGAGGTAATCCAATTAACAAGTGGAGCAATTAATATCACAAACTATTTTCATGCTAACTTTCTGAGCTAAAGTGTTAAACATTTTCTACTGACATGAGATCTAAACAGTATATTAACAATTCTTACATTTATGCAGCCTTTTCCACCACTAGCTCTCTTCCAGCATCTTAAAAACTGTGATTTGTTGCCAGTCATTGTTACTCATGGAATCTCCCTGGGAACTCAACAGGATTTTTGCATCTATGCTCAGGTCAAAACTTATTTGTACGGAGACAAAGACACTATCCTCATCTGCCTTCGAATGAAGCACCATTTCAACAAGTTACAGAAACAGGAAAGGACCAGCTTAAAGGAAAGGAACTGAATTTTTCTGTTGATCTTTCTGTTGGTGATCAGTTCTGAAGCCCCAGTTTGCACAAACTTCTACCACTTTTGAAATATTACTGCTTCATCTCTTGAGAAGGGTAGAGGATATTATGCAGTCATCTTGCCGGAGTTCATTATCAGTCCAGTGTGTTTAATATTAGAATTCCTCTATATTCTGAGAGAATGGTCCAAATAACAAAGCAAGTTTCCTCCCACTGACTTTTCTGGAAGCTAAAGTCAAGTAAAATATTATTTGTGATAATTTTACAAAAGAAAGATTTTTGATTATTGAAATGTCTTCCCAGGGCAATTTTGTGCTTGCCTTGCTGCTATGATAAGCATCAGGGGAGGAAAAAAATCAGCTCCTTACAGAGGAGAAACTGTGTCATACCCACCTTTTAAAAGTGAGTCTTCCAGGATCAAAGCAGAACACAGTAAAAGCTTTAGAAAAACTGTGCTGTTTTACATCCGAGCTGAATTTAGCTCCACATCTTTGGCTAAGACTTTAAAAGGTAGCAAAAGAGAATGAAAAACAAGGACAACACAAGGTCACTATGATGGAATGGAAATAACTGCTGAGAGCTTGCTTTATTTTTTTTCCTTCAAATGTTCAAAAATTGTTGTTTAATTAATCAAAATGTTAAATTTACCTATATGGTAAGAAACAAGGAATATAATAATGCAATGGCTCAACAGAACTGTGTGTTTGAGCAGATGCCGAAGGAAAAACTTTCCAGAAAATGAGCTAAACAAACAAAAAGAAATCATTAAGCCAATTGACTGCCCTAACTGTGGCTTCTCTCACTTCTGCCCTAGATAATCACTTCTAGATGTGTTATTTTCCATTTGTCCCAGTTGGCATTCAGTGTGTTTGGATGGTTAATTTCTTGGCAAATATATTGAAGATACCTTGGGAAACTGCTTATTTCTATCACAAATTCCAACCTCTATAGTATCAGCAGCACACCAAACAAATTACTGCATCCCAGGATATGGACTTACGCTTGACCACTTGATGCCAGTTGACACACTTGTTAAAGTACTCAGTTGGTCTCCAATGACCTATTGTATGTCCTGAAAGGCATTCCTGCTGACAATCAGTCTGCATTTCATCCCCTTGCCAAAAGGGATGGGCAAAGTATGGTTTATTTACCATAGAGATGTTCTCTCACTTTCACATGTTCCTAGAACAAACAGCATATCTGTACTTCTTAACATTAAATATTTGGACTTGACTATTTCTTTTCATTCCACTTGAATTTCCATTCAGGCCTGGAAATACCAAACTCCAGCTTGGTCTCATGAGCAGCTGTGAGTGGATCAGCTGTGACACTGCTTGAAACCTCACAAAGGCAAAAAACCAGTTTTCTAAGATTCACAGTTCAATAGTTTCATGCTGAAGAAACCTGAAAAAGCATCCCTGAGCATAAGTGGCAACTCAGCTGAGAAAAACACCACAACTCTCAGCCAAAACCTAAATGAGACAAGTCTCATCGGATGTCCTGCTTGTACAGCTGAAGAGAAGCCTTGTACTAGTTGTGGAAATGTTCTTGCACTGCCTTTCTGCTGTCTCCCCTAAATTCCAAGCTTTCTTGAAAGGTTTTCCACACTTGCAAGAGTATTATGAAAAACAAAGGGAAGAACTGTTCTTGGATTACTTAGATGTAAATACCAGTCAAGACTATATTGACTTATCCAAACTGTTCTTACAGATCCCTACTAATTCAATATCCTCACTTTGAGATCTGGTTGCAGTCAGAGAGTAACACTCATCCTAAAACGTCCACAGGTTCCTCAATCTTCTTCTAGTCATCCTCTTCCTTCTAGCAGAAAATGAGGTCTAAAAGGCACAGTACTACTCTTCAATATAGATTATATAAACTGCAAAAGTGCTTCAAAGCTGTTTCCAAGACTCTTATGGGATCTTCACAGCTGTAGTGCCTTCATCACTGTAAGGCATTGTAAGACTCCTGTAACATGGCAAGTGAGTGATAGAAATTGTAGAGGTATTTATATGTCTTTGGCCATATCACAACTTTCCTCTGTATTTCTTTGTGTAATCTTTCTCTAATTTGCATGTTCTAGATCTAACTGCATACATCTGCTTGCTGACTGGCAGTACATTTCAGTGGGTTATGCCTCCAGTATAAAGATAAAAATCTAAACACAGAACAGTCCTGTTCTGAAGAGACAGTAAAGAAATCAGACAAATACACCTTGAGTTGCAGAACACTTGGCACCAATATATGTAAAAGAAAAAATGAACTCCAGTTCACTTGCAGACAAATCCTACTGCCTTGGCACAGTTAGTCTGACAGCCAGAGCAGTACTATGAGAGAGCATAAATCAGATCTTAATCATTTCATCCCTTTTTTTGGAGGAGCACAGCTGGTAGGATCAGAGCACACCAACCGGGACACACCATTTGATCACTTCTATTTCCTAAAGCTTGAGGTTTAAAGGGAACCTGAGACCATTGGCTATGTCTGAGTTAGTAAATTCTTTAACACTGAGGCCAACCGGGGAAGAGCAGCCCACATCCACACTATTCATTACCCTGCCCTCTGAAACAGGAGGGCCATGTCCAAAGTGCTTATTGGTGATGGTTTCCAGCCCATGCCACCTCCAGACCTCATGGGTGAGTGTTATTTGTCATGAGCCAGAGGCATCTTATTTTAACACAGAATAGAAGGTCATGTGCCAGTATGTAAATAATAGCATGGGAATAGAATAGCCTCAAGAGTCTCTTCCCAATTACCATGTGCCATTATATTTCATACACTTACCACAGAACTGGACATAAAAACCAGAAACAAAAGATAATTACTATTTTTTTAAGTCTAATTGATTCTCCTTTCACTTTACTGATTAAGGTCTTTAAAGTAGTCACATCATGGCATTTTGTTCAGCCTTAAATACAATGAACTCTTTACCCAATTTTCAATATCTTTTGGGATGCAGAACCCTGTACAGTAAATACCAGGAAGTACCAGCTTGTCATCAGCCCAGCCAATATTAGTACTGAGAGCAAAAACTAATCTGTTATGTACCTTTTTAGAAATTATACTCCCCTTTCTACCACATTGCATTGACCATGTATTTAATTGTTCACACTCTGACCACTGTGTAGGATTCACAGGCAGGAGGGTGTAGAAAAACAGTTCAATGATGAAGAAACCTCAGAAATGATACCTATTAATTTTTGCTCTGTCTTCAGAAAGAAACCAAACAATGCAACCTATTGGTTATATCACTAATCTTCCACTATCTTGCCCAGGATGGATAAGTGATGTATCAGCTTGTTTTTACCACTGTAATCCTGAGCGCTGGCAAAACATTAACAATCTTCCTGACTTCCGGAACTTTGTCAATATTCCAATATACAAGCACATCCCAATTTGGGGTCTCTTTTCTGCTGGACAAAGACCAAAATATCACTGCTTTCGTGTATATCAAACAACAGATATTTTCCCTATCTCTGTCCAGTAACAGAGCTATGCCACCGTGTCGCTCTTCATAAAAAAAATACATTTTTAACTTTCTTATTGTCCTTTAACATGGCTTTATCCTGGATGCTTCAGTGGCTGTTATCAACTTTCTACACTTCATAACTTCTGAACTATATCAATTGTTGTTAGTGTCCCTTTTCCTATTCATTATAAATTGCTTTTTTATTTCTAATCTCCGCTTTCACTTCAACGCTGAACCAGAAAAGGCTTTTAGGCTTTTTTTCTTGGCTGTAGAGTCATGGATTTTTGGACTATCTAATGTACCTGTACTTTATAAGAACCTTCAATTTTCAGCAACACTTCTCATGCTCTTATGTCTTTGTGGAAATTATATCACATTCTTCCTCTTTCTGCTGTATATAAAGTTTGCCACAGGTTTTAGTGGATTTCCTTACATGATCCTTTCTTATGGATAAATAGCTTCAGGCTTGGAGTGGTTGCTCTGGAGATGTTATTTTTGAGTTCTGAAAATAACCTGACTAGCACCACTAGTTTCTCTGACCTATCTGCAGTGCAGGGCCACCAGCTCAGTGTCTGCATCACCCTTCTACCACCAGAACTATCTGATTTACTGCCAAACTGTTACAAAACCCCACTGATTAACTAAGATCAGGTTAAGGTAGGACTGTCTGTAAGCACGTATATATGTGGTAATATTCTGTCGATGTCCTACCCTTAAAATAAAGCAGGTCACTCTAGTGCCAAGCGTGAATCACTGATAAAGAGTAAACTCTTTGTGCACCTTTAGTGTTTATGAGACACCACAGAGTCATAGAATGGTCTGGGTTGGAAGGGACACAGAATCATCATAGTATCATAGAATAACTTGAGTGGGTAGGACCTTAAGGATAATCTAGTTCCAAACCCACCACCATGGGCAGGGAATATCCAGCAAAACTATCTCTAAATTCAAGTTAGAGAAAATTCCAGAGGAAAATTGGGTTCTTTGGAGCTCAGGATGGGTTATGTTTCCAAACACCTCCCTTCTCTGCAAGAAGACAGATTCTGGTTTTGAGCACCTGTGAGCAGCAGTGTTGATGGAGAGCACCCTGGAATCCAGATCTGAATTTCGAATCCCGAGACCTTCAATTTTGAAGTCACTTAGAGGAAAATGGACAATTATCGATTTTATGAGGCCCTTGGGAAAAGTTCAAAAAGTGTGAGGTTATATTTGAAAATTGTTTGCAAACAGAAAAAGGTGCCTTAAATTGCCTCTTCAGTTCACAGAAATAATAGGCTTCAGCAGAGTTAGGATGTTAGGTGTTTTCGAAGATGTCACTGAAAAAAATAATGGAAAATGCTCAAAATGTTGGTACATCCTTGTAGCTCAGAGTGCAGTATATGCCTATTGTCACCTCTGTGTGCTAATTACAGTGAATGGAAAAGGGCAACAATAAATAAAAACCAGATGGGGAAATGTCATCCAGTTAATCCAACTCTGTTTCCTTCTAATTCACAGGAAACATTTTATTTGTGGCTCACAATAGTTAGTGCTACAGCACATTTTAGATGTTGGGAGTTTTTACAGCAGAGGGAGTTCTTACATTACATCTTTTCCTGATGTTTTCTGGCACAGATTTTCTTTCCCCTATAGAAGAGGTTGTGTAGGATACACAAACACACACGAGCCTAGAGAAACAGGTTAACTTTGCTGACTTTTCAACTCAGAAAATACGAAGTTTACAGGTGCGTGTTCATGACTCGTGTTACTAAATCCTGCTCCTACTACATCCATCATGACCACCCAACGAAGGAGAGGAGTGGTTTATTTAGTACAGAATCACATCACTAGAGTCTGCTCAAAATTTTTACAAGGGGACCAATTCAAAAGTGCTCAGCAGCCAAGTATCCTGTACCCCTCACTTTCTGACTGTTGGACTTAACCTAAATAGCTTCATCTTATTACCTTGTTTTGGATGACATCAGCTCATTGCTTTCTAAACGAGGGACTTGTAAAATTACCAAACATCCTATATTTTGTGTATAACACAAGCCTTTCATCATTGCTCAAACTCCAAACCTCACAGCTGATTGCCAGGATTTACTAAAAGCTATTGTGACACTTGATGGGATGACATACAGGAGCACAACCACCCCTTCATCACATTAACACAGAGCATCAATCTCAGGCTCCTTCCACCTGCTCCTCCACCAATAAATGTGCCTTGTTTTACTCCCGTTTCAACTAGACTATATGCCAAAAAGGAACAGGAGAGATCAACCCAGGTTTCATCCCACATGGTTCTACTGTTGTTCTCACAGGAGGACAATGTGCCAAATCTCAATTATGGTGGGAAAGGGAAGTCAAGTTCCAGCCTTTCTGCTGCAGCTTGCACAGACTCCTGCATACCTTGCCCTACTCTAGGGCTGATAGTCCTGGCTTTTTGGACCATTGGCATTTATGCATTGCTCTGGAAGGTTGTTAAGGGCTTCCTGAGAGAGTGAGAGCCAGAAAAAGTAAGGGAGGATTTTCAAAAGTTAGGAACTCCGCTTAAGTTGAACAGAATCTCACAGATAAGTAAAAGACTCTAGTTTAGCTTGGCAACTTGATCCCTGATGAATCTAAAACATCTGTTGCAAAAAAAAAATGGGCGTACTTAAATTGAGGATTTCTTTTTTTCCCAATAAACTCGTCCATATCATACTTATACACTTCAGCACAGTAAAAGGTATGTTGAAATGCAGACATTCTGTTCCATGCAGTTCAGAAGATGCACCTAGCTGTCTATAGATAATTAACACAATATTTGCCTTTTCAGTTTAGCAAAAGTAGTAGGAGTGATAAGTATCTTTTTGGTGTCAGAAACTCTGATTTACATGCACAAGGAAAACAGTACAGAAATGCAGCTAAACCAAAACCATTATTATCATCATTATATTTAACAAGAGTAATTTTAAAGCGTTGTTTCAGAATCTGAGAATTCACAGTCCATCTACAATCATTAAGGAGTGGAGGGCAATAACACACCTGCTGGAGTTAAGTACTGGGAAAGGATCTGCACCTTGATCAGGACAGACAGCAGCTCTATGGAAGCAGCAAGAGCAGATAACTTTTCAATCAAATTCTCATACTCTCATATTCTAACCAGCATGATCCACTCTCCTTTCGAAAACGTACCAATGGGATGTTCTGGAGAGAAAGGGCAAGTGCCTTGCTAGACTATGTGCAGTGAATACTACTTTTTTTTTTTTTGGTTTATCTCTGGAGAAATGGAAAACAAAACATTTTGGGAGTTCTGTAGGGTATTTTTAATTTCATACCTTCCATAAGGGGAAAAAATTATTTCTGTGATGGGGTAGATAGGGATTGAGATGCTGAGTTTAAAATAATGTGGTACAGAGGTTCTGTTAAGAACAGCTACCAGCAAGAGAAACATATTTGAAACTATTTTGAGTACAGAACTGTCCCTGTTTTGTTTCTCCAAAACATCCCATTTCTTCTGTCCTCAAGCCTTATAAATTCTGACCTTGGATCAAGCACAGCAGCACTGTAGATCCACTAGCTTATGATCCAAAAAAAAAAAATCAACCCCCAAGGCCTCTCCAAAATGACTTCCTCACTCTCCAAATTCCCTTTTCGATGGCAAGAGTAGATTATATTTAGCCTCGGTTCCATTAAAAATTGCCTGTCTTTAAACAAGGTGCTGGTTTTTATTCTTTCTGTCTTCAGTTATATAAGACTTCACTGCTATCTTCACTATGATAACACTCCAACAGTCTAAAAAATACATTTCAGGTGTTCAACATGAAGGAGGTTGTGTGAGTTTAACCTTCCTTGGGATCCTTGTGAGCTTTTTGTATTTAATACTTGTTTTATCTGAAGCCTGTGGAGGTTCTAAAATATTAGAAGACACACTTTCTGAGAACTACCTTTCTAGTAGCCTGAAGATATAGCCTTGATGTTGGGCAACAAAGTTATTCTCTGTAATCCCCTTGATGTTGTAAATGAAAAAGAGGATGGAGCTAACATCATCTGAACTTTGGGCAAACCATTTGCTCAAAAGCACCATCAAAGAACCAAGCCCTGCCAAAAAGAGAAAAAAAAAAAAACTTAAAAAAAAATTCCCAAAGCATACACAAAATGAAATTGGTGCAAATTAACTTCATTGTATTTGGAGACCCATACAAAACAAAACCCACCACAGTCTATAAAGGAAAGTCAGAGAAGACAAGGATTGAAGTTGTAGCTTCACAGTAGCTATCTTTTAACAGCTTTCCTTTTTCCAACACTTTAACCTAAAAAAAAACTTCCCATTGTTATGCCCCTATTCAACCTCCATTCGAAGTCATTCACTATGCATTAATTACCACTTTCTTCAATGCACCGGGAAGCTCCCAAACATGCTCCTGTTTTCAAAGAGGCACACTTCCATGGCTCAGCTTTTTATATGCAGAGCCTGCTGAATTTTTTTCCTCTGCATACTTTGAGATTCCCCTAAATTTTGCATACTGTAACTGTTCAGAAAGGGAGGGGTGAAAAGACAAAAGGCAGATTTCATGCCTCCAGAACAGTTGTTTGCATCTCTTTCATTTTTCTTTCCAGCTGTGAGAGGCAGCAGAAGGTTCTTTAGCAGGTGTCCTGCCTGCCCTATGGTAATTTTTAACTTTCCTTCACTTTCTTTTATGTCTGTTGCATTCGTAGAGATATTTTCTCTCCTCCCAGTGCTTTATTACTGTTTTTCCTTTCTTTTTTTCCCTTTAAAAAATATTTGAATTTCCCCTATTATGTCATTCTGTTCAGCTGTGAACTCAGATTATAAAAGTGAGCAAGGTATAAATGTTCAGAAGTCCCAACATATAAATTAAATCTCAGCTGTTTCCTATTCATTCTACAGACTTTCATCACTACTAAATCACACAAGGGCCACACAGACACAACTGACAACATGACAGACAAAACCATCTCTGATATCAAACCCCAGCATCCATATCCTAATCTTAAATCATACAACCTCTCCACTGTTAGCCTGTCCTAGGCTCTGTATATCAGTAATTGTAAGGACTCCCATGGGATGAATGTGTGAATGAAATTAAGCATTCACAAAAGTCTTTGGAAAGTTACACAAAAAGAAGTAGTTATTATTTAAATGATCAAAACTATATTTTTCTTTGAAGAAAATGAAGTCTTTTCCAGGGAAAAGCTGATATTGATTCCCTGTACTGATTTTGGTTTTATTTGTGAAGACTCTACCCTTAAGAAAACATTACGAAAACAAAAGTAAGATAAAGGAAATGAGAGAAAATTAAGTGGAGCACAGAGAACTATGAACCTTTTGTAGAAGTTCAAACACTTCCATGAGAGAGAGTTGGTCTCAGATTTTAAAGGAGAAACTCACTGCAAAGCACAGGCCTACATGTTTCCTGTGCATTATGTTCCATTCTGACTTTGCAAACAGTGTATCCATCAACACTGAAAATGCATTTTGATAAAAACCCTACAGAATTTTTGTAGATCAATTCTGCACACTTTATTCTATAAGCTAAACAACAACAGATGATTTGAAGCTGAAAAGAGGGATGGTTGCTGATGTTATCAAGGTTAAAAGGTCGATGCCATCCCCATTGCTTATGGTCATTATGGTCGTGGTACTTTGAATAATCACATCACAGTGCAAATGCTCCTGTCCTCATCCTGTATAAAAGGCCTCATTCACTGACAATCAGGCAGGTGATTTTTTAATAGATACTGATGCATTTTAATAATTTGCAGCATTGTTGCTACAACCAGTAAGTCTTGTAAGAACAATATAACTTCTCTTTAAATAATTGCAAGGTAATACCAAGGATTATCTTGTTTGATGATATTTCCTTATTCAATACAAAAAAAGTGTCTAATATATTGTAGTGTCTTTACAACAGAAATAGGTTCTTTTAACTGCATAACTCTGGGATTATTAATTTTAAAATCACATCAAGTTTCCAGTTTATTTTTTTGACATTTTACAATGGCAACCTACTCCTTAAAAAAAAATGTTTCCTACCTTTTTCCTACAGTGAAAGTAGCATCCAAAAGAGAATAAATGAGGAAGCAGGTGGCACGAGAGGTCTCATAAGAGAAAAGTTGTCTTTCTGCTGAAGGGGAGGGTTAAAAAAAAAAAAGGAAGAAGAAAAAGAAAGCTCTAGTTCAATCAAAACAGCTCAAGTGCAAAGAAGCATCCATATAAGAAAATATTTCTATTTTTGAAATACTTACAACTGTTTTAATTACTGCTTTTTAATGGTATCTCGAAAGAAATACGTGTAAAAATTATTTGTTCATAGTCCCACTGATTATTTTTATAATAGTTTAATAGACACATTTCTAAAATTACTTTATTTTTCATTTTCATAAATAATTTAAGTGCATTATGAAATGTAAACCCTAGTCCTTCTACAGAAAAATACTGGAGAATGCCTTATCCCTATCTCCTTTTTTAAGTACATCCAAAAGTTTTCATGTCAATTTGCTTCCCCAACTACAAATGTGTGCTCACATTGAGCTACTGGGTTTAGATTTAGGATTAGTGAAGCTGAGATGACCCATAGCCAATGGTCCTCATGCCTCTCCTGCAGGATCCGACCACAGGATAAACCCACATCTCTTGTGCATGGGATTCCAGGGACATCGCTTCTGAGTGCAGCTGTCTGCAAGCAACTGTGAAAGCTGCAGGGCTAATCCCTTGAGAACAGTTAAGTATACAGGTCATGTCTTGCAAAATCACAACCTAGCTCTGTATCTGCTCCTATCAGACTGTACAAATTATATTTTATGGTGAGCACAACAGATTTAAAATTGCAACAAGGACAGGCTCTTTGTTTCACGATTACACAGTACTGAACACAATGGATTTCTGATTCACAACTGGGATTTCTGGGTCTTACAGTAACATAAACAATTTGTATTATTTCATAATTCTAGGATGTCTTCCATGTCTGAGGAAATCCCTCAATTGCTGATTGACAGACCGTGAGACCTGTTCCAGGACAGGATCCACTATATGATCCAATTTCTCATATCTGGCCTCTCAGCATTGTGAATTGACAAATAAGATGCACCAACTTAGATGGATCTTTGATTTGACATAGCATGGCCATTCTGACACACCCATGATCTGACTTTGCTGTTCACTGAGTGTACCTTACAATATTTAATAGCCTGAAGGACACCATTGCTGTTGGTTAAATGAGAACTGCTGAGTATAGGAGAGAAAAAACCCAGGCAGTTCTACCATGGGATATTTTATCCCATTTATTGTTACATTTTCCCATTATAGCTCAACCTCAAATAAAAATTTGTTTACAAGAAGCCCTGCCTATGCTACTGAGTTTCAATGAGCTGTTCAATTTTACCACAGTTTCTGAATGACTGACATTCTCCTACAGCCACAAGTAGTGAAAACAATAATTTCAATCTTCATTTTAAAAAAAATGTCCAGTTCTCCAGGAAAAGCTTGAAAACCCAGATGATCGCACAGACTATAATCACAGTAGAAAGAAAAAAGGCCCTAAACTAAATGTGTATACTACTTCAAACCATCAGAAAGATACAGAGCCCCCCTGAAGGAGATTTTAGCACTTGGACTTGGCAGTCCTGTAGGCAGACATGACTTTCTGGTTGTGGGGTAAATACACACAAAAGATAGTAATTGTCCCTAAGCCACGTGCTGAAAGAAATCTCTGATTTCCTACAGTCTCAAAGCTCTAACAGACTTCTGCAGGGGCAAAACTGGGTGCACGTACTGAAAGGATCAGGACTGAATGTTTAAAGGGATAACAAAGAAATTCAAAAAGTCAATCATGCAACTATATGAACCCCAAACTCCCTCTTTTTCATCTTCATTTTAACTTCAGTGTTTTTCCAACAGTTTGTAGTAGGTCCTGAAGCGGTTCTTAAGTCAAAAAAACATGTCACCAGAACCAACTTACATGATTTAATTTCTTAAACCAAACAAGACAAGAATGCACTCCCATTATAAATACAAAAAGTGCATTCAAAAAATAAGTGTTGGGGGGACCATTCTTAGGGAAACAAGACAATATGTACAGACAAAAGGTCTTCTGGCAGCCTTTTGCTATTATTTTCCACTAATGTACACTTTCACAAATTACAGAGCACCACAGAACACACTCCAGGCAGTGTGGAGCAAATGTCTTTCATGAGGAGGTACCAAAGGGCCTATTAAAACTGAACTTTTAACTAATTTGAAAAACAGATCTATATTTTTGTTTGTGTTTTGATACGGAAGGTAAAACATCTTCTGCTGTTTTCATTACACTGTTGACTTTAAAGAGAGGGGTAATTGGGGGATGTTGTGAATCTGCCTCTGCCTTTGATTACAAATAAATTTAAAATAACAAAAAAAATAAATGGGAAAAATCTGCTACCTTATGTAGAGCCAGAACAACAGCCCTGTACTACAGCTATTCTGAAGGATTGTGCCTATCAATCCCCACTCAAGAGCAATGCTGGATATTTTGGCCATTTGCTACCACCCAACAAGAAATGTTGTCGGGTGGTAGTGAGTGGCCAAAATATACAATAACCTAACTAGGACAGTGGTAATTTCTGTGCAATGAAAGCTAGATTATTTCAATTATAATTCTTCAGTGTGCACATGAAGAAAAATTTATATAAAAAACTGCAATCTAATCATCACCATTTAAAAAGACCCTTTCCCTCTCCAGGTACACTGTAACCATTCCCTTTCTCTGCATGGACACTCTAATCCTTTTAAACCAGCTGTTTCTGGAGGACACAAGGTCTGATTTTCTGCCGAAGTGAACTTCCAGGCTCTCACCTGTATTTTATGGACACAGGCCATCTTTGCAGAATTGAGAAAAGGTCCCTTTTTAAATTATCAAGCAGAATTTTTGCCCGGGAAGATCAAGAAAAGCTTGAAGCTTCCTCTTCAGATGACAAAATTTGCAATTTCCACCTGAACCTTGGCAGTCGCCGATCACCTCTGCGAACACTATGCACGAAAAGGAGTCGGCTTCTGACCCCTGGCCTCCCATGCAACACTTAAACTAACAGCATTATACTTGGCAATTCTTAGGGGTAGTGTTTGTTTGCTACTTCCCCTCTGAATTGCTGCTGTTTGCTTTGCTGAAACCCCTTTTTTTTCAGTGCTGTTGTAGTGCACGCAGATGGTGATGGAGGCATTTACACACACAGTGGCAAGATTCACAACATAGCCATTACTTGCTAATGGTGGTGCCAAATATTAAAAGCACTGACGTGCATCATTTTTATGCATATATTTACAGGTCTAAAATACAAAGTCAAGGGCTAAAAAAGTAAGTATAGGTCATAAAGAGAGAAACACAGGTTAATTTATTCACTGCAGTGTTGTAGCTAGTTCACAAGACTAGAAGCTAAGAGACTTGAGGATAGAGCTCTGCTGTTGAACTTTTATTCATGTTTCATTTAAACCCACCAGCACTGACCTGAACTAAAAGCGTCAAAGCTGCAGGGAAGGCAATTTTCTAGGCTAGGAATTGTAAATGCTTACATCGTTCCACTGAATCAGCCCCTTCAGCCTCTCAAACTAGAAAGCCTTTGGGGCAGGCACATTTTAGGGCAAGCTACCTTTTTAGTGTCCAGCACAGTGGTCAGATTTTTTTTTCCTCATTTCTTGGTGCTATTGTAATGTACTGGAATATACTGTTTTCAGTATTTATATTGAGAAAAAAAAAATAACCTTGGCAGGAGTACCTTAACTGTGAGTGTATTGTCACTTCTTTCCAACTTAAATACTTCAGTGGCAGTACCAACATTAGCATTTAAGGTCAAGAGTGTGCTTTTGAAGCAAAACTCCTGATGTCCTCATTTGCTGTGCTTTAGTTCCCAACATATTGACTTTAGTGCACACAAACTTTCTTTCACACGAAATTGAACTGGAAGGGGTGGTCCACGACTGCACCTAATTCCATTTCTAATTTCTTATGCTAATTTATCACACGGTTCATGGAAATTTATGTAAATATGGACAGGTTGAAGGGAGTTTTGAACTATGTCTACTCCAAACTATGCAGTGTGGATGTCAGGTCCCCAGCACCAATCACTCTCGTATTGCTATGGTAGATATAACCTACAGCATCTAGATTTCACAGTCCCAGAAGTGCCTCCCAGGCACTATTGAATCCCCTTACAACTAGTGAGCTACAATTGTCCCTCAGCATACAGACAGGAAAGAAGGTAAATGTCCTGAAGACTTTCTCACTGCTATGAAGGAAACCATTCTTTTAATCTTCTTACAAATTCTCACTTTACAATCATACCTACCAGCTTTTTTAAGCAATTAGCTCAAAGAAGAACAAGTAAACCACTTTGAACTGGGGTAGGGGGAGTTTGAATACCATGTGTGTATCTTTAATCCATCTTCTCATCTTGTACAACCTATCTTCAGTACTATTGTGCCACCATCACCACAAGGTCTCAACTTTCTTCTGTATTTACCATACATCTCTTTTCATGTGAAATAGGATAGTTCATTATTCCCTCCTCTTTTTTTTTTTTTTAACAGGAAAAAAACAGACACAAGGATGAATCCACATGACCAAAGTTCATATGACATTTGGTGACAAAGTAGGAGTTCGGTCCAAATATCTGCAATTAACAACCGTTTTATTCTGTCATTTATAGTTTTCAGGCTTAATTTCTGCCACAGTCCTCAGATATTTAACTCTCAAGCTGATTACACACATTGATTTTTAAATACCTGCTTTCTTTCTATACTGAAGCTATTGCATTTTATTTCATGCTTTATTATTGGAAATATCTGCACATCACACAAAATGTTCTGTAAATCTCAGTGCACTTCTGAATAGCAAAAAAGAACCCCTCAGCACATACATAGATGTAAATTTGTTATTGTGGTCAATTACAGAAGTATTAAGAGAACTGAGAGTAAACACTCATCTAGTGTTAATTGCAACTGATTAAGGAGTAGTAAGCACAAACAAACCTTGAGTCTGACTGTGCTAATTGTGTGCTTATTTTCACCTGTAACCCATTACTACTTTTTCTATCATTAAAGAGGGAAACTCCCTGAATAAATGAGAACGATTTTCCATGCCCTGAATTAAAAGAGACAAGAAGGTGAACACTATAGCCACAAGCACAGCTGAATACTAAAAAGGCTTTAAAAGTCTGTTATGGGAAAAGGCACCATGAAGCAATGATCCCAGAATACGGCAATACAGACCTATCCAACTGATATGCAACCTCTGTCAAAAATCAGGACCACTTAAGTCAGAGCAATTTACAGTGTTTCTGTTCTAGATCAAAAAGGCAAGTGAAGCCTCTTGCTTTTGGAACAAAAGGATTTAAAAGTTGCTCTAAAAAAAAGGCAACAAAAATAAACCAAACTCAGAACATATGTCCTATATGATCTGGTTATATTTTTGTTAGAGTTGAAATTGTTGATCCCAGTTACTTATGTGATCTGAAAGACAAAGTGCTACCTACGCTATCAGTAACATTAACCTGCTGAGAGAAGGACCAGACACAGCAGCTCTTCCTACATCTTGTTTTATAACCAGATTTTGTTGTTACAGCAATATAGAGTATGCATCATGCTACCCGAGTTTCTAAGTCCAGTTTTGAGAAGAATCAAATCTCTTGAAGGCCGAAAGATATCATTTTGTGGGATGAACTCTGTACACCACAGACTACATAATTGCATCCAGTTAATCCTGTACTGAGACCAACGAATACCTGGATCACATATCTTCCCCAGATGAAAAATCCAGGCTTTCTCTTGGGAGCTCATGCCAACAATTGACTGCTTATGCTACTAAAAAAAAACCAGACTTGTTTCTGACATATGTATTTGTCCCACTACAACTTTTCTCTGTTGATTCTTGTAACAAAGTTTCTTGCTAAATAGTCCAAATCTGAAGCATTCCCAGAACAGTATTACCTGGACTACAAACAAGGGTCTGCTTTTTTTACCTACTTGACACAGTTTTTGTATGATCTGCACATTATGAAGGTAAATGTTGTGCTCCAGTTGGGGTTTGGCAGAGGAATCCTTTCAACCAAGCTTTAATATACAGTTCTCCTGCCCCCAAAAAGGTGACTACCCATCCAATCGTATCTTTATCTTCTTCCTAATAAGTTAAATAGACAGTATCCTGAGGGCAGAGACATTTAGATAGTTTTTTTTATTGCTCTCTCTTCAATTTTCAAGAAGCCAGACACTAAAATACTGTCTCCCCACTTATTGTAACGTATTTCTCCAAGATAGTTTGGTAATTCATCTTCCATGTTGTGCTTTCAAATATTACTTGCTGAGCCTGTCTCTGCAAAACAGTTTTATCACTTCATTCATAACTGATTGATTAGGGGGAAACTGCATGCCCTCTTTTAGTTCCACTTTTTTTTCCTTGAGCTTTATATCTGTTTTGTTTGTATCTATTTGTTGAAACCTCTGTATTGAAAAGATTTACTCAGCATCAGCAAACATTCTTTCCTTTGTGAATAAAGAGACACCTTCTGTATCCCTTGCCATCAACCTCAGCTTCTTAGAAGATTTTTTATCCAAATGCAACTGAAATTCATAAATGTGCGTTTAAAAAAACCTATGTTTAAATATTTTTTTCCTCCACAGTTTTTTGTTTACTCTCGTTTGAAGTAAAAGGAAACTCTTGAGTATTTTCTAGTTGCCCTTGGAACATTTTTTTCTTCACAGGTTATTTGACATGAAGGTTTCTCCACAATCCAATCTGCTTTGTTTTGCTTTCAAGACATGATGGCTGGGATCGTCTGTTCAGAAAACCAATTGGTTTACTGAAACAAAAGACTGTAATTTCCACATTTTCCAGTACAGCAGTTTAACTCCTCCTTTGTCTGTTAAGTTATATGAGTCCAATCAAATTAAATGAAACAACTAGTCAGACCTGCTGTGATATAAAATATAGAACAAGTCATTTATGTTACCAGTACTTAGCTCCAGAGAAACTTTTCAGAAAAGATGCCATGCTGACCAGTACTTTAACCATAAAATCCCTTTGTTAAGGCTTTGACTCAACATTAGGTCATTACTTACCTATCAATGCAACCCTTTCCCAAGAATTTCATGCTCTGAGGATAACGTGGTGCTGCTTTCCTGTTTGTACCTCAGTATCACAATTATTCACCTGCTATTCCCAGTCTCCAATTGAGAACTGATGATGTGCCAGATTTGTGTGTACAAAACTTGAAATACTAGTACTTATGGACCATGTCTGAAAGTCACAACAAAAATCAGTGTTCTTTGAGACCCAAAGATTTGTCTCACTCGTGTCTCAAAAATTCTCCAAGGACTCCAACCTGTGCATTGGTACTTGTCCTAGTGGGTCATATTGTAATTCATGACAAAATCCAACAACTGTAAAAAACCTGTCAAATAGACAGGATGAGCAAATCTTGGTATCATCAGGTCTAACAAGTGTGGAATGCTGCTCATACCACTGCTCGCCAAAGCCGTGCCCTCTTTGCAACAGCCCACATAAAACCATCTAAGTGTGTGTCAGGTACCTTTTGTTCATTTTAGAGCTAGATATAAAGATCAGAATTGAAAAAAAAATTTCCAGCTTTAAAAAAAACAACCAAACAAATAAAAACCAAAAAAAATTCATTAAAATATCTTCTTTTTTTTTTTTTTTGTACTCATTCAGTTCCCCAGATCTCAATGGGGCAAGAAGTACTCAAAAGAGGAATTGGATTCAGGGGCTCAAAGGCTGTTTCCCCATGGCAATGAAAACATTTATTTAAATCTCCTTAGACCTAGAGGCTGAAAGCCTCTGGCTGTAAGCAAATATGCATGTGTATGTGAACACACAGATACACACGTTTATTTTCACACGAGCCATGAGTATGAAGGAAGTAGTGTCAGCTTTGTGTAATTCCATCTATTGGGAGATTATGGTAAATCCATTTTATCACAGGTCTTTTATGCAATGCGACAATTAACATTCCCTCGTAGGAGAGTGTTTTGTTTTTCACAGATTCAGTTGCTCTGGGATGATATTGTATATATGCACAGATCTCAAAGAATGCAAGTGGACTTAAAAATCTAAACGTGTGTGAGACTGAAGTGCTTCCATGAAACAGGGCCAAACTTTCGAATTCATAGCTTGGAACTGGGCTTGGATTTGTCATAAACAAAGTAGTTGTGTTTTTTAGTGAATTCTGGGTAGGTCAGTTTCCTGCCAAGGTTGCTATACTGAATTCCTCTTAACAGATCCTTCAGATTCACAAGCTCTTCTCTTGCCAGCTGGTGTGACCCTGGAGTGCAAGGAAAGGATGCTGAACTGGGTCAGTATCAGCAAAGTTTAGTGGTCAAAGAAAATTTCAACACTTAGTCCTCTCCTGGTAGGGATTTCTGTGCCCACCATTTCAGTCACTTAACTCTTCTAGGTATGAGTCTCTGCTCTGAATAATAATACCTACTTAAGTTGATTTGTTCATTAGTGTTTCACATTTTTATCTAGCCGAGAGGCAAAGAGGAGGGACAAGTGGGTGGAAAAGAGAGTAAAATTAACTCTTCCCCCTCCCTCAACCCCACTACTTATCTCCACCCTAGCAATGCCTGAGAGAGGCACGAATATACCAGGGCTCACACAAACATACACAATGCCTGGGAACCTTGAACAATGTCCCTTTCTGAACGGTGACATCTCTGCACAAGCAGTCAAGCTCCACTTCTCCTCAGTACTCAAATGAAACAAGTCAATTATTTCTGTGAGCCCCACAGAATCATCTCCATAACCCTCTCCAGGACCCTCAGGCCAACCCTTGACACAGGAGTGTAATCGTACGGCACCGGAATCAATTACACTTTTGGAGAGAGGCGTGGAAAAAATGACTTTGCAGGCCCACCGCAAATTGCTAAGGCTGTCCTCTGGCTCTCGCACGGCTCGAATGCAGGAAGTGCCTCTCAGCTCAATTTTCAATTATGTTCTCATCACAATTTACAACAGACAGTGTGTAATTTATGGCAATTACCTCTTCTGACATCCCCCTTTAAAAATTTCAGATAAAGAGACAGACAAAACCTGAAAGTGAGCCAAGCTCACCTGGCCTGCCTGCTGTACTGAGTTGACATTATGGGGAGAAAAAGGTATGTCTGACAAGGCTGTGAAGGAGATACTTTACAGAGCCGTGAATGCGTGCTGACAACTAAATCAAGCAGAAGAGGAACATAATTGTTGTGGATGCATTCCTTTATTTGTTAATGCATATATACAATATCATAACAACTGAATATTGTGTAAAGGGGTAATAGGGAACACAGTCAGTCATTCTGGGTAAAAGACCTGTGAAAAAATTACTTTATAGTAAAGTCATCCAAGCTTGTTTGGTTACCTCTCTGCTGCAAATAAAATCCAGGGTTGCCTCCTTCCCCAGCAAGATAACCAAGTCGTAATAGAAAAAGCAAAAACCCTAAAACAATGCAGGGAGTTTTGGAAGGAAAACTAAATATTTTAAAGAGCAACAAGCAATCATTTTGCTTTCTGTGACCTAAAATATTTGAATAATTTTCAGGTGTTATGCAGGTATCTTTGCATTAAAAAAGACATACTGTGGTATTTTTCATTTTCCAAGATCTGAAAAGTAAAACTGAAAAACCTCATGAAGCAAAATTAATGTAATTTCTGGAATGAAATCTAGAGCTGGTAACAAATATTTTGACAGTCCTACATCTTCATTCTACAAGAATACCTAAAAAAATTGGATCAATTTCACAGTAACTTCATTATTTTTACAGATTTTTTTCCTTTTTTTGACAGTGTGAAACCTTCCTATATCTATATTTTCAAAATAAAAATAAAACTCCTTCTTCAGGAGTTTTAAATCAGGCAGTTCAGTCTCAAAAGCCAAGGTGAAATCTCAGAATACCCTGTGAAAGAGAGACACCAGGAAAGGCTCTGACTCACTGAAACCTCTGGGAGTTTTGCCACCAACTTCAGCTGAGCAAGGTTTATACACATATAAACTTATACATACGTAAAGATTAAAAATCATTTGAAGCATTCAGGATGACACCTATTTAGACTGAAAATTGTTTTACACCGTAATACGCATCTGAATTTATAGACAAACCCTTGAGATACACAATTTCTCCTCAATTTCCTGTTAGGAAAAAAAGAAATACATCTCAGATATTCATCTGGAACCACAAGGACTACTAAGACTTTTCTAGTGAAGCAGTCTCATAGCATTTTCAGAGCCCTTACTACTGTGTAAACATCATTCAAAACATCTTCAGTAATCTGCTGCTTAATTTTAACCACTAGTTATTTTAAAACACAGTGTTTATTAAATGACAAAGTCTGAATCACATATCTGAAGCAAACTGTGAAAGGAGGCAGGTGAGAAAGTGCTCAGAGAAAATCCATAGGGTACTGTAAAGTTGATGCTTCATAAGAGAGAGTTCCTATGTATGTAAGTACAGGTCACAGGAGACATGGGGGAAAACAAACCACTGATGCACAAAGTTGTACACATTTGTTTGGCGTTCAGCACCAGCTCAGCAGTCAAGCTGAGAACAAAACCTGGATCCCCTACTTGAGTATTCACTTTCTTGGTGGAGAGTACAGAGAAATAGTTACAGAATGTGTCATGCTAATTATGACAATGCAGGTACTTACTAGCAGAAAAGAAGGAAACTGGTGGGATTTTCCAAACTGGGGAAACTCCAGCAAAGAGATTGTAACCAAATAAAACAGCTTTAGCTCCAAGGTAACACATTCTTAGTGCTATGACTTGAAAAGCATAATAAGGCCCTGCATGCTCCCATCTGTTAGTGGGCTCAGGAGAACATCTACGTGTTTTACAGAAAACCCACAAAATCCAGCACTATTTTACAAAAGGCACTGAGGGGCCTTCAAGTGAGAGGAGGTTAAACACTGATTGGTGGACAAACAGGTGCTGTTCTGAGTTTCTGCTGAAACCAAACAACTGCAAACACTCTCCCATTTGAGTCAACACTGAAGAAAATTATCCACTTAATTCTCTCATGCAGCTTCAATATCAGCAAAGAATCTTGTGAGATGTCATGGATAAAAAAATAAATTTGGCAACTATGAACAAGAGTCACAGGTCAGGTTGCAAATAGGTGAACTTAATCACTTATGAGTAACAACACACCTTCACAGCTCCTACCTACCAAACGATACCATCACAGAGTTAATTAGCCCAAGTTTCCTGCTGTAATGGAGACCTACTCCCGTTTTATGTCTCCTGGTAGCCAGACAAGTGGCTGTCCCAGAATCCACGTTCAGGAAACACCACAAAGAGAGAGCAAAGGTGAGGAGCACTGTGCATATAAAAGCTCAGTAGTTTTCCTCCTACCTAAGGATGTTGCATCAGTTCATGGTGAGTGATGGGTATATTCCCTTCAATATGCAAGATCTTGCAACTCAACTCCTTGCTTTGCTGAAGTCAGCGTAAGCTCTGAGTTCTGCATGACTGCACGTGACTAAAGCCATGGTCTTCAGTCCACAGCCAAATGAAACACATCACAATCTCTTCACTCCTTCCATCTACAAGGTTAACAGTGACAACTCTATTTGTAAAAGTTCAAGACTCTGAGTCATCAATTAGTGATGTGAAGGAATAAGCCTATCTCTGCTAAAAGATGCAAGAAAGAGGACAGACCACAGGAACGTTTTAATTCTCCTGTTTGGATAACGATCAAATAAAACCTAAAATATTTTATGAAAACCTCATGGATCAGGGCAAATACAACTGCAATTTCACATGAATTGCAATTCCCCTTGGAAAAGCAAGGAAAACCTGACTACACTACAACAGAAACTAAAGGGTTATATGCCTATAAAGTGCTTCCTTAAGCTTAAAAAATAAAAAAAACTTAACCAGATCTAGTTGTGGCTTGCTGGCAACAGCAGCAGAAATTGTAACACAGAATCAGGGTAGCCAAAAACACAAGCAAGCCACTCTCGTGTCATCATGTGAATCAAATGACTGTTTATAGAAAAGGACTGTTCTGCAAAACAGCTTTTCTGTTTAGATTGGAAGAGCTTTAAGAGCAGCACTAGCTGCGTGCTGCAATAATGATTCAGCACAACAGGATCCAGAGAGCTGGACTGGAGCCTTGAGGCATGATGACAACATAAATAATCAATGACAGCCATGTATTTTGGATATAGTCACATGGGACCCAGTCCAGGGCTCACCAAAGTCAATGGAAAGATCCCCATTGTCTTGGGCAATTTATGGGAAGCAGAGATAAGTATCAGCCCTTGTTTGAGCTCTACCTCAGCACTTGTTATTTGCCACACAACACATTTTCCCTGTCTTCTCACCATAAAATATTAAGAGTGTGTACTCCAGTATACTCTGTGCACCATAGGCTGTCAAAATCAGCAACTACAAGATTTTTGTTTCATTCTTTTAAATAACAATGAAGAAAATATTCATTAAAAATTTAACACTAAAATAAGACCAGAGCACATATGAACAACAAAAGGTATAACTCTAATTAATAGGAAGCAGAAGTCTCTTTTCCAAGATGGCCAGCAAGAACTTTCTAATGAATAAAGGAGGGGATTGAGGAGAAGTATAAGGCACACTCCAATACCTTGAAGCATCTAGACCAACAGCTCCCAAAGAAACATCATAACTACAAGTGGAGTCATCAAACCAGAAGAAATTAATTATCTCCTTTTTAATAATATGATTTGAGTTTGTATTGCTAGTTTACAGTAAATTATCGGCCTCTAAGTGGGACGACAATAAAAAAAAGTTTAGCAATTGCTGATGTAGACATACTTTAATCTAATACACCATCAGGTATGAGAGATTTCAGGTTAATAGAAGTAAACATAATAATAGAAGTAAAAATTGTCCCTCTTCACATGGACAATTTAATTTAGATCCCTCATCTCTGGTTCTGTTGCACGAAGGTGAAATTCTGATGTCAACAGGGAAAAGCTCAATAAAGCCAGAACACAGCAGAGCAAGTCAGAGTCTTCAGGTCTGAGATTCCATCTGCAGTAAAGAATAGCTTAGATCTGGAACAAGGTTTTACTATTCCTTACATCTTTTCATTATTGACTAGTTTGCATTTCACTTACAACAAAACAGGGGAAGGAAGCAGACACAAAATGAGAACTTTGCAATCTACCACCCCACAGAACCATTGGAAGTTTGGTGGATATTTGCAGTTCAATTACTAGTAAGAAGTAGGAGAAAAAATAAATGTTACAATTCAAAATTTTATCTGTCCTGAGTGGGGGGAGAAGAGGAGAAAAGAAAAAATGAAGTCTCCAGACCTTTACCTTGGAAGCTCTCAGACCTCTCTGCAGCCTAACTCAATAATTACATTGTACTGCCAGCAACAATTCAATTTTTTTTTTTCTCGCCTGAGGGTTCCAACACATTTGCACCATAGGGAAGCCTTTTCTCTTTACATCTCAAAACTCTACCACAAACTCTTCCTTTATTCATAACAGCCAGATCCCCAGCTGAGATAGGCACTTTCGTATTGCTCTAGATGACAGTTTTCTGTGTTCTTTCCAAGCTCAGGGGGTTTAATAAACATATCTGGCAATCTTTCGATAGCTGGAGGGCCTGGGATGACACTGTGTGCAAACAATATGCTCTCACTGCTAGGGAAACAAGTTTATTCAATTCAATTAATAGATTACAGTCAAGATACTTGTTATCCTGCAATGAAAAATAGGAAAAGAACTATGATAATTAAGGTAGGTTGAGGAATTAGCACCTGGCAACACAGCAAACCAGACAAAATAAGACAAAACCCCCACTTGTTGTATATTACATTTTTTTCTGTTTTTTTTTTTTTCTTTTGCCACATAAACAGTGGTCCAGGCTAGTGATTTCAGTACAGAACTGACTTTTAACTCACTTTAAAATGAGCTTGAGCCCCTGAACCTGCAGAGTCTTGGGTGCAGCACTATAAAGATGTAGCTCTGTTTCCTCCTACCAAATGGGGATATTCCTTTTCATTTACTTAACTACAAGGGGTGTTTTCCATTAGAGATGAGCAATAACTCTTTCTTGCTGAAACTCCACTGTTTACAAGCCAACTACAGCAGCCAGGACTTGGTTCCACATTTGGAAGAAGTTGAAGTAAAATTCTATTTTGAATTTAAACTCTATTTAAACTAAAGCATTTTTTTAACAACAGTTCTTGGAATACAGAACTTGCTTCTCTAAGAAATATTCCTAGTGCAATCACACTGGTCTAAATAAGGGAAACACTTATGCTTTCTTGAGGAGAAATGCTTTTTCTTCAGGAGCTGGTGGTCCTGTGTATTCCTTGCTTTAAGTATGGATCTGCAATGACTTGTCCTTTCTGATATGTTCTCAGAACAAGTTTGAACTTGCAAAAGTTACCACAGGAGAAAATCTAATTTAACTACCACCATGACAGGTAAATTTACCTGAAGGATAATTTGTGGTTAAGGTACATACAGGAACACAGTATTTGAGTACCTCAATTCCTATATGTAAAACAGGGTTAAAAAACATTCTTTTGTCTGGTTGGCCTACTCTCTTTGGTGACAGGGGCTGTATCTGACTGTATGTCTTCTCCATGTCACGGCTGCCCAAGTGGCAATGGCGTCCTCAGCTACCAGTCAAACTAAAGCTTAGTTCAAGGGCACAAATAATAATCATTACTTAAGTAATACTATCCCTATTTCAGTAAACAGGGGATAATTTGTTTTTCAGAGTCTAGTGTGGCATTATTAAAAAAAAAAGTTAAATTAAAAATAACATATTGAAGCAAACATAAAGCTAGCATTGGTGCTGGCAATCCAACAACCTGCATGATATGGTGCAAGGGACGAGAAGATAGAGAAATTATGAGAAAAGGAACTATGTTTGGAGATTAGAAAAATGCCCCAGAACAGTGACCAGGTTTCCTTGAGTTGTTCTTGTGAATGTGATATTTGAGAGAAAATTCACCTTTGTTAGCTGGCTAAGGTCACTCATTAACCTCTCCAGCATCTGAATCCCTGCAGAAGGGGCTCACCCTGAAGTCAAATGTGCCTTATTCCTGCCATGCAAGCCAGGGAAGGAGGGAAGAGTTTGCAGGTCCTGGCAGTAGTAAAGAACTTCCCTATTAAAGGAAAACCACTTCTCCTCTGCCGCAGCTCTCAGGGCCCACGAAGCCACAGGGTCAGGGGCTACACACTTTACACTACTCCAGCCCACCATCGCTCCTAATAGTTCTGTCCTCTCGGCCTTGAAACAGAAAAGCCCAATGACTCACAGCAGAAGAAAGGCCAGTGCAAGGCCCCTGCTTAAAATCTCACATCACAACCCAGGATACGCAGGAGTTGCTCTCAAACACACGTGGTCAGTGACTCAAGAGGTCAGACAACAGGTTGTTTCTCTCTAACTCACATGTTTTCTATCATCTAAATGTTGAAGTTTTGTTTGAACAAACGCCTGACAACTACAAAGTATCTCACTGGGATCCCTGACTGTTTAAGAACTGGGTCACAGTAATTAGTACAGTTGAGTGAAGAATAAAAAATTAATTATTTATTTACCTAACTTAGTTGACTCCTTTGTTCCTAGATTAGCCAGGAGCTCACTATGAATTTCCTTGGACTTCAAGTAGTTCAGTAAATGTCTTAATAAGTTTATTCTGTGGCTCAGGAATTTTCAAATTTTCACCTGTTTCAGTGTGCAGCACAATCTTATGATATCATTGCTCATCTACAACTCAAAAATACTAGAATGCAACTATGAATTCATGTAAATTTTTAAGTCAACTGTTAAAAAATTCCAAGCTAAAGATATTTTAGCCCATACAGTCCAATTGCTTGAGGGTTTGCAGAAATCAAAAACATATACAATTGGAAAATTGTTGCATTTCAAATAAAATACAGTATTCTTATATTACTGATTTACCTGTTATAATTATTGCATTGAACACACTCAAAACTGGCCCATATCCAGAGCAGTAACATTCCTCCACAGTTTTAGGTTCTTTTCACTGATGGGGAAAAAATCTATGGTATTAATAGGGATGTGAAATCAGTCTAGATGAAATTTTTAGGTTTCCTTTCAAACTCCAACAGAGATTACTGTAAAGATCCACAGAATCTAATAAGCAGTTTCATGCTTTCCACTAAATTTTACTCATTGGGTTACTACTTTTACAGAGGACACAGAGGAGGGGGGGGGGGGGAAAAAGAGGGAGGGGAATAATCAAAACTGTCCTGGCTATCACTGATTTTGTTCCAATTGTCTTACTAGGAATCTGATCCTGAAGTAAAATATAAAACTAAAAATGCTTTCAACCAGTGCTCTTCTCTGGTCATTTAAATACATGTTTAGATTCTATACACTAGAACCTGCTGACTTTGTGGGGAAAAAGTTTGGACATTTTTCCAAGATTATAGTTAATTTCTCACAAGGGTAAGGAAATGTAATTTTTTCTTTTTGCTATATGAAATACAGCACAGAAGTGAATCTGTATTCTTTAATTCCTGTATAAAACTCAAATTCTCCTTCCATTTCAGTCAATAATAAACACTAATTAGCTTTCAGCAGCCAGGATCAGCACTGAAATGTTAAAATGTGATACAACAGAGGAAAACTGAAAAACATTATACACTATAGAGCAGGAAAACTAAGCAGAGAAATAGCACAAATACATTCATATTCTGATTTCCCCTTCACTTTCAAGAGCACATTTCTCAGCTCTATAAGAATTTGCTAGCTATACAAGAGTTGTATGGAAAATCTTGATATTCTGATGTACTAAGGAAAAGGAAGCCTTGTTTCTTTAACAACAAAAATCTGCAGATAGCAATTAATCTTAACATTTTTAAGAAAACAAATGTCATACTTAAATTTTAGGTCTTGTAAGGAATACTAAACACTATGCTGATTGAATGAATGAGTCAAATCTATACTACTTACCTATGTGGGGTGGGTGTCTGTTCTCAGAACAAACACTCCCTGAACTCAGTGTACACTGTGTTTGAGGAACCACTCGGCAACTTGGAACTGTATATTTGAAAATACTTTGTATCTGTAACTGCTATTAAATGGAAATCAGAACATCGCTGGTTGGGCAGCTGCTAAGATTTTATAATCACACAATAGGGAGGATTAAATACTTGTAAAGAGTGCATTAGACTAAATTCTGTGCTCAGTTGCAATTGTATGACCTTAGGAAATCAATGGGGTTCCACATTTGCAAATGATGAGGTTGGTCCTTCCTAAAAAAAAAAAAAAAAAAAAAGGCAAAAACAAAAAACAAAACCTCAAGAAAGTTCAATTTGAGAGAAAATGTTTGTGCTTCTCCCTCTACTGTTCCACGTCTCATAGCTAACATCTGGTGAAAATTAAGAAGCAGTTTTCCCCCCTTCCCCCTCACCCCCCCAATCAAACAAAAAAACTGCACAATACAAAACCCCGCATATATATCTGATGTATTTTATACATATTCATCCTCATAACTTGACAGATGGGAGGAATCTTGCAGTCATTTCTGAAAGCAGACAAAAGGCCGTTGGTTCTGCTCCACATGATGATTTGTGAAGACAGAATATCACCCGCTTCCGTTGATGATTATATAGTTCTATCCATCTGTCTGCCACTGGAGGTTGTGAGAGTGAGATACAGCTCACACCGTCTTCATAAACAAAAGTAGACTGTGCTGTCAGTAGTCAGACACGCCAACTAATTGGAGCTGTCGACAGACACAATATTCTGTGTCAACAGCTCTGGTAACAGTTTGAAACAGCAATGATATGTTGGGTGATGGTGAGGATGACACATATGTCTCTAATAGCATGCTAGAAATCTGACATAACTAGAAAAGAATTACTAAAATGTAATTCCCAGCCTCTAGTTCTGCTGTTAAGAATTCCCAGTCAGCACAGAGAGGAAAGAGATGCTTGTGTGTATTCATGTTCTTGTGCTTGTACTTGTACACATCTTCTTCTGTATCGCTTCATACACTGACAGCTTAATTTGATACTCATAATGTCTAACTTAAAAACTAAGCTTTCTACTGAATTTCAAAGAATTCATCAAAATGCCTACACAAATTTAAAATTTATGAGCTGGAAACAAACTGAAACAGGTCAAACAACAGCCATGTTAAATGGAGAGTTCTTACTGCATCTGTGCAGGAAGGAAGAGTGCTATCTTACTGAAAAGTGGTTTGGTGGACTCATCCAAATGATAACTTGTCCTCTGATCTTGCAAAGATTGATGAACATTCTTCATTTTAAAGTTAAGCCCAGGAATGAATATTTGCAGGATTAGAGCCTCAGTTTCTCTTTAGCAGTAGATAAGAAAATCCTTCACCATCATCACTCCTTTTGGATTTGAAAGCAGAAGACCAGTGTAAATAGTTGATAGATAAAGTACTGGGGAAAGAGACAAAAAAAGACACTTGCTTTGCTCTACTCACACATGTATCTGCTCATCTTACACATTTATGTGACTCACCCCTTGCCAAATATAATGTAACACTGGGCAGACTAAGTTAAATAACTATACAATATAATAGTTTACAAAGATACAGAATTTTTTTTTTTCCAAAGGAATTAAACAAATGTACAAACAACACAACAACTGTGATAGTAAAATGAAAAGTAAAAAATCCTTACACAGGGACCTGCAACAGCAGGTCTGGTGTGTCACCTGAAGACCCAGAGCACAGTAAACTCCAGTGCACAGTCCACTTCAGCTCTGATGGCAGAAGGACCAAGCTGATGCACTACTAGATTTAAATACTGTCCTTGAAATCTGATAATGCCAAACAAGTGCAATCATGAAGCCACCCCTCCTTCTTCAGGATACAGCAAAACACACAGTCTGATTCCTTGATGCTCTGCAGTCATATATTAATTAAGGCAAGCTAAATGCAGGGCAAGTGTCAAACCATCCTGCCAGGTATGACAGCACTGAGGTTTAAGGCGGGGACCAACCTTATTTTTCTGGGTTTCTGCCATACTCAGAACCCTGACATCTGACAGTCACCATAACACCAATAATCAGCCCTTTAGCTGAGGTACATGACCACATTGTAGCCAGGATTTGAACAACAAGGTCGGAAAAGCTTTTCATCCCGAAGAAGAAAGAGGAGGGAGCAAACTGGAAAAGCCACATGAGAACCCAGATGAGGTTCTTCTGCAAAGCCCCTGGGAATGAGGCTCACGATGGCAAGTCCACAACCTACCAAACTACAGTGATCCCAGTTTGGGAGCAACAAGCTGGATCCCAGAACCTCCTTTCCCAATCTTCACAGTAAACTGCAGCAGAGCAGCTCTGCTCCCAAGGGAGGATGCTGGCACCTGCATGGCCACGGTCTCCTTAACCAACAGCCCAACAGTGGGGAGGCCCAGTACACCCCATCAGCTGCCCTCACGGCTTCTTGCCAAACTTGGAGGGATAGAGCCGGAGGAAAAGACATGCCCGGAGGGCAGGAAGGGTGTAGCATTACTAAGGAATATGCAGTGACAATAGCTGAGGCTACAGAGGAAGAGCCTAGTCTTGTTTGCTGCATAAATCCCTATATTATCTCTTGCTACTTGACCTGCTCGAGCAGCCAGCGGCACAAGGAGCATGGCGTGCTGGCCTGAGCTGGCTGCTTCCAGCCAGGAGAGGGCACACAAGGCAGTTCCCTGCGAGACTTTGCTTGGCACTTACTCTTCCCATCTTCATGTTATTTCTTTGCGCTGATGTCCCTTGTGAACCATCCAGACTGACTGCATTCAAAATCGTAATGAAAAAAAAAAGACTAACTGAAAAGATAAGCCAATATCAGCTGTTGCCAAAGCCACAAAAGTAGGAAAATCTGTCAAAATATTTTAAGGGGGAGAATTTTAAAAAAAAAAAAAAAAAAAAAAAAAAAAAAAAAAAAAAAAAACCAGAGTGTGAAAAATAAAGTCAAACAATATATTATTTTTTCCACCTAACCCCGCAGCAAGTTGCTACCCAAGAAGAAGTGTGTATAAATAGTGTGTCAGCCATTTACTGTGAGTGTGACTCCAGCAGCTGGGCTGCTTGCATGAGATGCAAATTTGGAGCCATTCAGGGAAGGAAGAATGAAAGCTTTGGCACTCGCTGGGCAAACACTAACGGGTTTGGGAAGAGGGCCAGCAAAAGACAAATCACACAAAATAGTGGGTGGCCAGACTTAGGACAAGGAATAGCTGGGCAAAACACCTCAAATGATCCAGCTCAAGGCAAACACTGGACACTTCAAAAGTTTTGCTTTTCAATTCCAAAACATAAGCAAAAGATCTCACTGCAATCACTCCATTGCTGGATACACAGCAGCCTTCACAGCCCACAGACACTTGCTGATATTCATCTTGCATTACACTTATCCATGCCTACTGTGTCTGGCTCTGAGTCATCACTAGTCACAAGGACAACTCTATTAGTTGCCATACTCAAAAGTTAGTGAAAAAATACCAGTAAAGCTTCTACCCCAGAGATCAGTTGAAGGAGTTTGGAGAAGGTCAGGCTGCGTACAGCTTTAATCTAAACAAATAGGTGGGTTGTGACACTGAAATGGTGCTTACAAAAGACCCCATAGTTTATGAGTAAGGTATGAGGGTATTTCAGGACTCTATCATCCTGCTACTTCTGCGAGACACCAAGGTTTTATGGAGTCTGGTTTCTGACTGCAGACACTTATGGCAGAATTACACCAGGTCTGTTTTGTGTTTTACTTTTTCTTATTGAAGTGAATCTAGGTACAACATCAGCACTCTCTGTGTTAAATCATGTTCATTTATTTCACCAAAACAATCCAGGGCCTAATGCATTTGAAGATAAGTTCATTATTCAATCTTCTGATGCCTTTTCATGCTGCTTAGGCTCTCTGCCTTGTACCACATCAGTATTTAATAATTATTCCAGCTGTCTCCAAAGCCCTTTCACCACACCTTGTGTGGCACATTACAGACAGCTTGAATTTTTCAGGTACAAATTGCTAAACAATTACTGATGAGAGAAAGGTCATAATAATAGGTTACAGAAGCCTTTGCAGCCTGCCTTTACTTCATGGCCATTTATAAAGAACCATTTCATCCCATTGTTATAATGATGAGAAGGAAGTAGTTTAAGGTAGTTATAGACAAGCAAACAAAAGGCAGGAGAGCAGTGCTGTATAACTTCTACTTTCACTTCCTGCCTACTCCATTACTTCTGGCATTATGGGAGAAATAACATGATTGGAATGACCTAAAGGTTATAACGGGTGGGCAAGGTTTGCCTTGTCGAAAGCAGCGCGAGCACTGTTGGCTAAACCTTTTAGAAAGCTGAAAGTGGTGCCGTTTAACAAAAATACTAAGCTGTCATTGAAAAAAGTACATTACTTAGAAATAGTATTTCTTCATGGGCTTTCTTATCTCTATTTTGCCCCCTCAAATGTTTCTTTTTTTTTCCCCCCCAGAGGAAATAAAAAAGCACAAAGATGAAATCTCTCTGAAAAGTTGAAAGAGTAGAGGACAGATTTTGCACTGGTAGAAACTCCATTAGTTATATATGAATATCACTTTCTTTAAAATGGCAAAACCAAACTCCCAATGGTCCAATCTACAGCATTACAGATCAGGCAGGCAAATTTCTTTGGGTTCCTGAGAACAGGGTTGATATGGTCATATTTATTACCCTTAATTTTTTGCAAGAAGTGTCTTTGCTAGCTGGTTTCCTTAGTATTTGAGGATTTGATCCAAATAAATCACAAAATTTCAAGTCCAGTCACAATTCACAGAAACATCTGGGTTATTGAGTAAAAATCTGCCTTTGGGAAGAGAAAATTCAGGACAATTTGATTGACCTGGAGAAAGAAACCTTGAACACAACCAACAGAACAGTGACGGAAGCAATAAGACAGTAATCCAACTAAAGGATGAGACTTCATCAGCCTTCCTTAAAAATTTCTAAAAGTGATGCAAGTTATGAAAGAACACAGTACTGATGGCAATGAACCACTGATACTTCCTAACACCACCACCAATGTTCAAATATTAAGAGACCTTTGTTCAAGAGCAGCCCAGCAAGCAGGAGGCAAGTCCACCTGAAAGATGCAGTGATACCACAAGTAAAGCACAAGCCAAGACCTGAACCTCCATCAGGAGGTGCCATGAGCTTCCTCCTTTCAGACAAATTTCGTGTTTCATCCCGAGAAAATTGCTGGGGGTGGATCCCCCCAAATGCCATCTTCCATTTATTCACTATTGGTTTTTATTACATTAGGCCTTCATCTATCTAAACTTCACTTTCCCTTCCTGAAAAATTGAGATTAAGACAAAGGTTTACCAAAAAGAAAAAACTGATTGTTGGGCCACCCCCATGCCCATCTTATATTCACATGCCCAAACTTACCCTAAGTGCAAAGCGGACAAGGTGGATGCCAGACAGACTTCTGAATAACTTATCCCAAAATATCTTGAGGCTACATCACATATTCTGCATAAATTAGGTACGACTAGCCAAGCTTTTTTATTGACGGATAAAGCCTCGCTTACTGTAAGGGACTGCAAGAGACACACATAGTCAGACTGAATTCACGTGGCTGCAACGTGCACGCGGTCACACTTCACCTTGCTCTCAGCTCCAGACCACAGAGATAGAGTTGTGCATCCCAAAAAAGTCCATAAGAGGAAAATTTTGCTACTTCTATAGTTCCAGCTTTAGAATTGGAAGAATTGTATTCCTTGCTTAGTCAGACTGAGCACAGAGCAAAAGGATTTCATCATAGGTAATTTTTATATTGGCAAGTATAGAATACCAACAAGCCCTGACTTTCAGCAGATTTCCATTTGTGGTTGTTCAAAAATTAATCAGCTTAAATTGATAGTCTACTATTAGTTCATTTTGGTCAAAGGTTATTTAAAAAGTAAAAGCAAACAAGTCTGTAAAACAACTTAAATGCAACGAAGCTTATGTCTTGCGTTATGTAGTAAATCCTACTCTCCTTCAGGAATCCAGCCAGCCAAACTTTTGTTCCCTTGGCCAGTTGCTGGAATAATAGCCTCTCCTTTGTTTCATCGTGACTTGATTACTATAATTATTTGCCCGCTAGACTTCCAGCTACTGCTCCGATTGTGAGGAGTACAGAATACAACTGCTAGACTACATGCTGCATCTAAGTCTTTCCATCACATTACCCCTATATCCCCATATTAAGAGAGCTCCATTGCTTCCCAATGCAGCGGCGGCCCGATTTTTTAGATCTTCCTACTAATTTACAAGGCTTTACATTGGAAGCCTCAGATAAATCTTTTGCTGCTCCATGTCTGAAGAGTCTTAGGGCTGTACTTGTATATGCTTTTGTCTCCCCCATAGTGTTTTAGACCCTGAACTTGTTTAGCGTTACTCACATGAGCAGGTTTACAGACTTCAATGAGACTACTTACATGAGTAAGAAGTACTCATATGAGTAGATATTTGCAGGCTCAGACCCTAAGTGACTTGGAGAGCTTTACTATTATTCACTTCTTGAAAAGCACTTGCAAAGAAACAAGAGAGGACTTACCGTATTTATTCAGAGTTATTATATATTCACCATGTCTTCTTCTTAAGCCCTCTTTGTTCTTGAGTACATGTACTCTATCTACAGTAGCGATACACAATATTTCTCTCAGGGGATTTTCACATGCGAAAATAGTGAGGGTTTGACATGTTGGACTGTTGGGGGTTTTGTGTTGTTTTGTTTTGTTTCTCCCTGTGAGAATTTGTAGATACCAACTTGAGACAAAGAGGATTTTGTTATTTCTTCTACTGGAGCAGCATTAACAAGCTTGTGCCAGGGAGTAAGGCTGCACTGCATAAAAGCATGGTTCACACACCTCACAACAAACCATCTCTTCCCCCTAAAGTGTTAAAGCTTCAATTTCTCTACAGTTTAAATTGAACACTGTCATTCTCACCTTAAAACATTTGTTTCCTTCATGCATTTTCAGCTATGAGGACAATCAATTTTGTCATCAGACTTACAGCACCCAGGTCTAGAATGGTTCATTTTTATTACAGTTCATATTTCCCACCTATATGATACACACAACCAGACACACGTATTTTTTTATATGATGAAAGATGTTCTCTTCTCTGGAAGACTTGGGAGAAAGAGGGGCAAAGAAAAAAAAGCCACATTGTTCTGTAGCTTGCCATGCTAAGAAGTTGCCCTTGCTGGGAATGCTGGATATGTCACAAAAAATGTGCAAACTGGGCTCACTGAACCCCCCAGATCTTTTAAAATAAATTAAGTGTCTTTTCCAGCAGAACACAATGGAAAGGTACAGATAGATCATTAAAAACTAGAGGCTTTCAGAGGCTCTCAATGGTGATTTTTTTCTTTCTGAAAACACCAGAAGAGATGACAGACTTGATCCTTTGCAGTGCAGAGTGCTCCTGAGCACCCTCTATTACCGCGGATGGGATGGGAAAAGTGGGGGCATTCAGCACTGAGGATTGCTCATCACCTTGCAACATTGTAAGCTGCTAGAAAATTCTTGCATTCCACACATAGCAAAATCCATCCCAGAGTTCAGAGTGCCTACTACCTCCAGAACAGTGACCCGTCAATTGTTTCCACTGGAGGTGTCTGTACCTGGCTGGCAATACCAGCCTAGCAAGCCATTAGTGGATTTGCATTGCAACGTGCTGACAAAAGCAAGTCCACATTGTTTTCCATCCAGGATGAGCTGCACCCTAGTCAGCATTAAGTCTCAACAACACATCTAGTTTGAGGGTCTGCCCTAATGTCTTTGCAGTAACTCATACAGGAAACAACCTGGATAGACAAGGTGAGAGACCAGAAAAGGGAGGAGCAACATATGAGCATGGTGGAAAACTCTTACTATTGTCTTCCATCTATCCCTATTTTCCATTAGCAGGAAGGGTACTGGTTTTCTTCACCAAAAAAAATACTCCAGTGAAATAAAGAAGGTCTGACATCGGGCAGGCACAGCACAAGACAGTGACCCAGAGCTTGCACTGGTATGGTGAGGTTGTTTTGTTTCTAACAGCTCCAGACCTAGACTACTTTGCATGCTCTCAGCTGAGTACTTAGACATAGGAAAGACACCAAAGCTCCTCAATACTGTCTACCCATCATCACATACTGCTTGTTTTACTTTGACTAGGTAAATCTAAGCAGGCAGGGAAAAAGTACAGCCGATACAAATGCAACACAATTCTATTGGTACTGAGCCCTGCCAGAGCATGAGCTACCCCGAAACAGGGCAGCAAATGTCCAGCCATCTCTCAGTGCATTCTGCACTACACAGATCTTTCTCCAATTTAAACTAGATCACAAACCTGGGAAACCTTCTGCTGGCTGGGAGAGAGAAATAAAGCTTGCTCCCATGGCTTTTCTGAGTTCTCAAAGCTCTAGTAATAAACTGTTTTTCTTTTAAGGAATGCTGGCATACCACTGCCTTGTGTCAATTTTCATGGGTCACCATGAAGACAAGATGGGTGGCACAAAATTAAAAGAGTTTCTGTTAAGCTTGCAGGCTTTGAAATCCTTTAGGTCTGAGAGATGGCAACTTCTTCCCTTCCCCAACTTATGCTTCTGAGCCACAATATATTGCTGCATAGATAATACTCCCTTCTTCTCAAGGGAGAGAAAAAGCCTTCTAAACCAACTTGCTTGGCCACTGGATTTTGGCAAGCAAAATGTACCAAGAAAAAAAATTAATACTTAATAACAAACTTAATCAATTAGCTTTAATCAAAGCAGTTACAGTTTAAGATTCTTACAGCTAAATTCTAGTGGTGTGTCCTACCAGTATTAAGCCTAAACAGAAAAGGTAAATGGAGGTACAAGTATAGTAGTAAGGAAAAAACATGAACTATTTTCTTTAAAAAGTCTCATTCTGATAATTAAACCTTTTATCAAACATTTTCTAATGCCAACTTTCACAGTTTATATTCTCTGCTCATATTTAATATTCCAGTAACAAAACTCACATTAACAATAAGAAAATACTAGTGTTATCACTAGTATTCTGAGGCAATGCAATATAATCCACTATGATAATATCTAATGTTTTAGATGCAATAAATAGGCCTGATACTACTAATAGTACCAAACAGCAGCATATGAATTCTGAAATTACTTCCTCAAAGTCTCCCAGAGGTCTGAATTTTTTCCCCATGTCTAACACAGGAGCAATGAAATGTCTCTGTGTACTCTAACTTATAATCAGTACTAGTGTTTCTGAGAATGTATATTTTTATCTCATAGTATTTTTTAATTCTAATTTTAAATCAGAAACTTTACTTTTTTTTTTTTTGAGGTGCCTCAAATCTGTGGTGCTTTATTTGAAATCCTTTCACTTGAATCACAGCGCAGTGCAGATGCAGCACATCATGAAAGATGAGACCTGGAGTGTCACAAACTGACCATGCAAAAATGAAGCTCATCAAGCAAGAGAAATGGGAAGGCTTTTGAGAACCTTGAGTATGTATTTTGAAGAACCAGTCACTGAGAACTAGGCTTTCCTTGGAAACAAAGGCATATTTGGTACAATAACTCCAGCATTGAGCATACTTTTCTACTGCTCAAACCCCTTGCATTTCAACCAAAACACCTTAGAGAAAAAGACTTAATCTTATTAAAAGCGATCAGAATGGCTACATGTGTCAGTGTGAACTGCATTGAATTCACTGGTGGATAGTCAAAACAGAGCTAAAAAATTGTTCCCTGTGATAATTTTCTAATCCAAAGTGCTGTGCTTGCACAAATGAAAAATTTAAATATTTCCCACAGAATTTAATAAAAAAAAATATTCCATAGATACAATGTTTCTGTTAACCTTTCTCCTTATTAAAATGACAAGAGTCTTCCAAAGGAGAGGAGAAACAGGAAGAAGCAAGGGTAAGAGCAGTGTGTCAGAAACAACTTCCCTGCGTTTCCACTGCCCCTTATCTTTCTGCTTCCTTGCCTCTCTCTCCTCTCCAGCTCTGCAAAATTCAAAATGGGACAGGAGTTTCCAGACAGCCAGCTAATATCCCATAAATATGTTCTATTGTTTGCTCTCCTAAAAACTGGATTCTCCAAGAAGCTCCTGGCCACCCACTTGCATACACAATGACACATGTAAAAGGTTGGATTTTTTTTTTCCTAATGTTTCATTCTGATTCACCATTTAAGCCATTTTAAAACCTTGACTATTTTTTCCGTAGGAAAAATGCCTAATTCCCAGCCAGTTTAAGGTAGAAAGCTGCCAGCTCTTCTGAAGTTGAATGCCAGATTTAGGAAACGCAGACAGTATGTGAAAATCACCAGCACTGGAGGCATTTCAGAGGGTTGTGCAGCATCTCCCGCTCTGTAAAACACTGGGAGACACACTGAACCAGAGCTCCCTGAATCCCTTTGCTTCCCAGTTCATCAGCAACTGTCATCAGATTGTGCATCACAGAGCAAACAAGCGGGATGGGAGAGAGGAGCAAGCCAGGGAAGAAGCTGGAGGCTCTGGTAGCTATAACGTGAAACAATTAACTTGCTCTGAAGAAGTCAGATTGTGCATCAGTGCACCCCAACAGAGCCAGATTTGTAAGACAGACCCACCAAATTCCATATACACCTTTCAAAGGAGACACTTAATTGTCTAAAGGCACTCAGTGTCTTGCACACAACTTGGCCTATCTGTTATTGCACTTTGAATATTTTATTCGACACTGACACACAAATAAAAAAGACAGGAATGATGCGACACATTCTTCTTTACAATTACCTGGAAATCAAAACACTGGGGTAGGACTAAGCTGTCCTCTGAATGTCCAAGTATTGGATTAGTTGGTAAAATGAGAATCACACTTTCAATAACTACAGAGCATGTGTGAACAAGCAGATACATTCCCATGGCTTTGAATGATGGAGGTTTTACCACTTCCTTTTGCTCTGTAATTTCATATTTTAAACATGAGAAAAATAAACCTTAAACACAAAGCATTTGCTTTTAAGCAAATCCCTCCTTATTTTAATGGCTTGTGGTCAACATTATCACATAACACATTGCCATTTATGGTGGGAGGCTGAGAAGAACAACTGCTCCTGCAACTACAGTAAGCACCTGGGTTATCAGTGGTTTTTCTGCTATTTACCATAATTTATTTTACTGACCAACTGCTCTGATGGTAGAAAATCAGACACAGTTTGATGCTGTTAAGGTACTTATAAACCTCTGTGGGATCACATAGAATGAAAGAGACCATATAAATGTAACAGGTCATTATGTATCACAAATTTGGGGTCTTACACGCAGTACATTTCACAATTCAGTGTATTCGGGAATACACTTGTCCTCATAAGATCTAAAGGACCAATTCTTCGCCTGGTTATTCCAGTTACACACCCATGTACCTTCACTGAAAGCAACTGAATTACAGCAAAGTACCAATGAAGTTTAAAAAAGAAAACATGTTGAGAATGGGAATTTGAAAGCTTCAAGCAAAGTGAAAAATCAACTGCCTCATGCTATACATTGGTCCAACTCCACTGTGATTAGTGCAGACAATTTACACCAGCTGCCAATCTGCTCCTTGAAAATTAAGGACAGAAACCTAAACATATTCTGGAAATCTTGGCATTGTCAGGCTAAATATGTACACATGCCTGATTCTTTTCTCTCATCCAGTAGAGGATGCAGCTTGTTAAAACTTTTTCCAGCAAAATATATATGTTTAATTTATGTGATTAATTTCTGTGTTAATGAAGGTTGAAGGACCGAGAAGGCTGAATGCATCTATTTATCCAGGGGCCAGATAAAAATTGCTGCTCAACTAGCCAGCCCGACCCTAATATGGGAAGCCCCAGCCTTATTCAGGGTGAGAGGACAATTAAATTTTTATGCTCATTTAATCCCGTGCCCTTTCAGAGCAAAGGCTGACAATTGTGCCCAATTTTTCCAAATGTTTGCTGTTACATAACCTTGACGAACCCACCAAACTCAATTTGTGCAGGGCCTGTTGACAAAAATCCGATGGCAACAATATTCTGACACTCTCTGGGGTTAAATCCTGGATTTAAAGGTTACAGGAGAAGAAAAGACCAGCACTCTAAACCAGTGCTTTATTAGTCCCTACCTGCAGCAAATAAATTCATATTATTGTGTATATGAAGTCAACAAAATGCTTCTATATGAAAGGAAATGCATTAAAAAGCCTTTCAGTTTTTGAAGAGTTATCTGTCAGGCTGGTAACATTTTGTTCTGATACTCAGAAAAATGGATTCTTTCAACAAATTAAATTTTATTTTTTTTCCTTTTTCGTGTTCCAGACACCTGGTCACTTCCTCTAAAACAAATTCATTTAGGGGAGCTGTATTGTTATTATTTGTACTTCTACGATTTAGTGCAGTCAGTTTCTTATTACTGTTATGTTCCTCAAGAGAGATTCATTTAAGTGTGACCTAGACTATTATTTTAGTTGCCTCTTGCATCTCTATTGGGCATTTAAGAGTTGTAGAACTCTCTAATTTATTTAAGCAGGACACTTTAAAGCCATATCTCAGTAATTTTCATTGAGTTTAAGGAGCTCTTCTATGTTTTCAAAATGCTTGAAGTTCCTCTGCTCTTTTAAGGACTGCAAATATTTGAACAACAAACAAAAATGTTAGAAAAGCAAGCTCAAGACAGATATGGAGGCAGAGAGACAAGACAAATGAGTGTGAAGTGGATTTTATTTCTTACATGGAAAACTCTCTCAAGAATAGTCACACCAATATTTTGGCCAGCAAAGTGAAAACTGGTCATTCCTTCAAAATACTCATGTATAATATATTTCTCTAAAATCTAGGATTTTCAAACTTCCTTCACACGTTCTATGTAGTAAGTCATAACAAATAAATTAGCACAAGGAAATACTTCAAAGTAACTTTTACAAGCAAACACCACAATAAATATTTTCTCTATGAAACACCAGTAGAGATGAAAGGGATATTATCAGCTAAAAACTGACTCAAAAAGCAGAAATCACAGTTCTGTAGAGGGAATACCAGAAAAATAAGACATGCAAGTCTGACCACAAGTCCACTGATGTCAGGGAAAGATTTACACTGACTGGGAACAATGTGTGAACTCTGGTTCTGCAGTCCTTTCCTACACAAGCCTCTCCCTCTATAGCTTTCTATATAGGAAAACACAAGGTTGTGAACACCAAACCTAAAAAGATATTTAATCAAGACTGAAAAATGAAATGAGAAAATATAAAGCAGATTCTTAAAGTAAATAAAGAGATAAATGAATAACACTCAGAGAAAAGCTGTGGGGAACAAGTGTCGCAGCCTGGGGGAGGGAAGCAGGAAAGCCAGAGAAGAAACAGAGACCTCCCACTTGCAGGGGAGAGAAGGTAAGTCCATGTCACAAAAAGCAACACGTGAAGTTCAGTCCATATCTTTATACTTTTTTCCTCCTCGGGACCTGTTAGCACAGCCAAGCTGCCAGACCAGCTTCCACTGCATATAGCTTTAATACTTATTTTTAATACTGCTGCAAGCCATCAGCCCCGAGGCTGATGTAGTGCTTCTGACTGGCTGCTGTACATCTTTCAGTGAGGGCAGCGAGAACTGTCTATGCAAACTAAGGACAAGGCCCTAAGTAAATTAGGGTAATAAACTTAATGAAGACTGCCTTAGCACTTTCTTTCATTCCCATATTGGCAGGAACGTACTTAGCCAGTGGGCATTTGTCAGCTTGCAACTGATTTTTTGCAGGATTTGGCTTGGCTTCTTTCTCAGCTTCTTATAATTTATTATACATGATGAAAGATGAACAAATACATAGTTTGATTTTACTTTTGGAGGGGGAATCCTAAGAGTGACAGCTCCCAGGACACTAAACACACCAGCTGTTCTTTTATTTTTCCATTCTTCACAGTAATGACAGTCTCAGCTCTTGTTGCCAAGCATCTTTGGAAAACATTTTAAAAATAAATGTAGCACACATGAAAACATGCCAGAACAGCCTCCTTTGCAACAAATTTTCTTCAAGAACAGAAGATGCAAGAGCTAGTTAGTCTTCATTCTGGCAAACCAGAAAACTTACTAAAAATTACAGTGTTTTTGGTAAGTCAAGAAAAAGTTATTCCCCTCTCCCTAATCTCAACTAATAGATCCTGATTAATTCCCTGGAAGTCAAAACCAAACAAATCTGAATTAGACTAAGGATACCAGTTCTAGCCAGGGAAGAAGATTAACCATGATCAGGCAACCACCCACAAGAGCTAATCAAGATTAAATGTTGGAGCATGTCAGCATGGGAAGGAGTAGATTCATCTCTGATTTTACAGGTCAAAATATCATGCACAGTGTTTTGACTAAAAGAGAAGTTATTGGTCTCAGATCATTTGCAAGAGTTTATAAAGGATATTAAATTAGGTGAACTCTTGATCTCTTCTTTAAAAGCCATTTCTCTGTATGTCTGTGAATGGAAGACCTTGGAACATAAATTTTAGCATCCTCCTTTCCAGCCAGTTCCTGGGAATACATCCATAATAGACAATCTATTATACTCACAGTTTTAATGCTCAAATGCACGAATATCCTGTTCGGTCAAACTTCACCTACTCAGGGTTTTTGAATTCTTTCCTCACAAACAAATCCCTTCAGATCTTGGCCATCTTTTGAGGTGTTCCTTCAAATTTGCTTAAATATTTTGCCATACTCCTGAATAATCTTCTCTTTCCTCAGAACAGCACAAACCAGGCAAGCTCTCTGCAGCTCTCTTCAAGACAGCAGTATTTCTACCCACTGCACTGATAGTTCAAAAGACACTTCCATCCAACATTTAGCAAGTTTAAATTTGTCTCCCTTACTCATCCAGCATTATTTCTACACAGCTATTCCCAACCCCATATGTAACTATCTAGAAAATGTTTTTCCCCACAAGTTGTCTGTATTTTCAAAGGATTCCTCTGATTTTACTGCTTTAACTATACTTGATAGAACCACAAACACCTGTAAAAAGTAAAATAAAAGAGCTAGTTATCCTGTTTGCTTGTTTGTAGCACTGAGAAGTGATGTGACAATGCAGATCCTTAAAGCTGTCTTGGCAGGTAAATGAATGAGGATAAGATTTTAGGAATTTTAAATTGCGTTGGAAAAGCCCTGGCTTGGCCTAGGTATAACACTGTGGTTGGTCTTAGAAGACATGAATGGGTTAAGTTTATAAAGCACTTCATTTTCCAGCCACAGCTATGGTACCTTGGGTAATTACTGCAGCTTAAGCTAGACCACACCTTAGATAAACCTGTAATGCTGGCATTTTCTGCAAACATTTTCTTTGCTGCAAGCTGTGGCTTGCCTCTCACATATATTTGCTCTCCATTTCCAACTTGGTTTTCCCTTAGCTAGTTTGTGTTCAGTTGAACCAACAAATCAGAATTTGTTGATTCAGTTCCATACCTCTTCAGTCGTTGCGTGACACAACCATACGAGTTATGCGGTAACAGCTGCTGTGGGGGCCTGATGAGTTGCTTTTTGTGCCACATGGAATAGGCTGGGGATTAAAAAACAGGAGGGAATGGTTCCGAGGAGAAACGTTTGGTTTTTCTTAAAGGTGAAAGAGGCCGCCTTGATTATAGCTAGTGCTAAGAAAGTGAATTCCATTCTTGTGATTAATGGACACATCCCCAGCTCTCCAGTGACCGTTTTCAGCAACCTTCGGAAGTACTGGAGTTAACTTTTCAGACTTCACAGAAGGAAAAAGTCTCTGGGTACAGACAGCTGAGTCCTCTGCAAAGAGCAGTAATTATGGAGATTTTTAGTCACCAGTTTGCCTCCAGGTCTTTGTCATCACTCCTGCTAGGGCTGCCATTCCTGCAGCCCAATCAGTGCTGCAGCACCCAGGAGCTCTCCCACTACTCAGGGCATTCCTCAGAAAGCAGAGATTTGCTGGACCTGTCCCCAGCAACCCAGCTCAGTCTAGAGGAAATGTCTTAAGGACGATGTACTGAATCACCCCGTGACTTCTGCCAGAGGGAGGAGCAGTTGCAGATGAAAAGCTCTTTTCCCTCACAGGGCCAGATCTAGAAAAGGATCTCTGTCCACAGCATCAGGCTTTGTGCAGGCTGATGATAGATGCACTACACAATATTAATTGCAACAGCAATCCCTAATCTGATAACTTGAGCTCTCTGAGCACATTCCAACAGAGCAAAACAAGGTAATCCTCGTGCCACCTGACATTTGCCCTCAGAAACAAGCTTTTATGAGAGTCAAAAGCATATATTAAAAGGTAAGGAAAGAAGAAGATTAAAGGATAACATTTTAAAAAACACCTAGTATTTCACCTAATATTTCAACCAAAGAAAACAATCACTGACTTCAGTTGGAGCAGAATTTGGCTAATGCTGACCGCACTGAGGCATCATGGCTTGGGTATGAATGACTAAAAGACCAAATAATCTAAATGATTTTTTTTTAATAACAATCATATCACTTTATTTTATTAAAGCTCACATTTAAAAACAAAATTAGTAGCTTAACATCATCTAGTGTTAAAAAACGCCACACTCAATAAGTCTTCACCAATAAAGAAATAGATTTATAAATAAAGAGAAAATAAAATCTTCATAGTTAAGATCTAAATACGCCTATGAGTCAAAAGATTTGTGGCACTTAAATTATAGAACTTGATCTCTGGGCCTAAAAAGCCAAATCTAATTTTCAAAAATTCTGAACTTTCAAAGAAAAAATTGACATAGAAGCAATTAGTCAGATCTCAGTGGGCTAAAGGGAGAACATGGTTCATAGGTGTGTGTGGATAAAAGTCGGAGCTTGTAGAGACTTATGCTTCTATTGCCCAAAATCCTAGGGGATTTGTATGCAATGAATTGCCATTTGATTTTAAGATGCACACAGCTTGATATGTGGCATTAAGGACAATAAGCATAACGAGAAGAATAAATAACAACTTTAACAGCAGGAACTAACTATATACCAATACAGAATTAGTACATTGATACTGTAAATACCTGGTGCAAATAAGACAGTACCTCTTAAGCTGCAGATTTATAAGACACTTTGTGGAACCTTTATGATACATCTTTGCTTATGGGTCCCGTGTTCACTGATTTATGTTCCTTAAGACTACGATTAGTATGTCAATTTCCTGAACATCTTCCCCAACTGAGTGATTCTAAAAAAGCAAAAAAAAATTGCTTCCAAAATGGTGGCAGTGGCAAGAGAGGGGTTCCTTCCAAACACCGCATTTTTTACAGGAATTAAACCTGCCTTCAGCAGCTTTTCTGGCAACTCTTAGCCCCCATTTCAGAAACAATTTCTTCATTTAGAAGTAATATCACTAAAAGACAAGAAATTGGAACAGTATGTTACCAGAAATGGGAGATTCCCTCTCCCAGTGGGACCACAGACTTGGCTCCTAGACCTGGCAGATTGTGGGAAGCTGAGATTTAAAGCTACAATATTTTCACCTCTACAATAGCTGTTCTAAGCTGCTTACAAAGAGCTTAAACAAATGAATCCTGAGACTTCCTCACTTAGGCTACAGCAAGCAAGGCACATGACTCTGCAGGTGGAGGAATTTGAAAAGCACACTCATATTTTTCCAAAGTTCTCAGATATTCTAAAAACAAATTCTCTTTCAACATGCAGAGAGCCATACAGATTTTTCAGCACAGATCAAAGATGAAGATTACAAAGCCAGTTAATGTATCCTAACTAATCCAAAACCTCATAAGGTACTTGCACTGTCCTTTATTTCTAGGTGCACACGTCTCCGTATTCTCAATGGAGATTCACAAACAAGAAAAACACTGCCTTCACTGCATTGTTTGAATTTTTCCAGTTTTTCTGGCCTTGCATAGTGCTTTGAAGTAAGGCTAGTTATTTTATATGTGAACTACTTATTAAATTATCATAATTTCAGAAGAAGATTATCCATATGAAGGATAATTCTGAACCCCAGTACATTCATGTATAATACATACACACCATGTTCTTGATTGAAAGAATTAACATTTACATGGCCTAAAATTCAATAGAAATAAAACCAGATAACCCAGAAGCTTTGTGCTGATTATATGTCTAAGTAATATCACCTGAGTCCTGGTAAAGATTCTCCTATTATTAATTGCTAAGCAAAGTAGTTATTTCAATTTAAGTTACAAATAACTTGAACTCATCAGGAAGCTCAAGATTTGCTTTTTATGATGACAGTACAAAGCCTCCAGAGAGTCTTCTGTGAATGTTTTATTTTCATCTCTTGCATACAATATTAACTGGGTAATAGATGATGACTGCAAGAACATACTTGGAAGTGTTGAAACGTGCTCCATTTCCAGCTCAGACTTCAGATATCAGAGATGACCTATAAATAGGTATTAATTAATATATTCTTGAGGAGAATTCTTCATATATTCATGTGTAGACACAGCAAAAAGCATTTCTTTCCTTCTGCGGTTACATAGGTATAAGGGAAGAATGCAAGTAACTAATCTGTTCTTTACTTTAAAATAACGGGATAGATTCAGATCCTCTGTCCAACAAGTAAACATCACAATTGAAAGAGATTTCATAAGCAGTAAGAGGCACAATAAAGGAGTCTTTCTGGGGCTAAACTCAAATAGTTGTAATTTACTGATAGCAAGGAAAAGTAATTTTGTAGGAGAATGGATACAGCAACCTGAGGTGCTAAATTGCATTTTGAGTTTCATCAGCGGCAACTGTAACGAAGTTGGATCTTATTGATAAAATAATTCCTTTTACCAGCAACCTGAGTTCCACCACACTTAACTCATGCTCACCCAGTTGTAGGTGTTCTCTGGATACACGAACATCCACACATTCCTATGGCTGTACTTAAACTAGAGATCAGAATAGGGCCAACTTCATTAATTGATTCTCAGATACACCTAAATTAAAACCTTTTTAACAGAAATTTTAACAGCTCCCTATGAATTTTTCTCTGTCAGTTTTAGAAGTAAATTAATGTCCACTGGCTCAAAGTACTATCTACTTGTGCCCTCACAAATGTATGTGGGTTTGTTCCTACAGTACTGACCACTAGCTCCACTCAGCCAATGGTAGCACAAAAGTAATGGGATGAATAACTGGAAGTTATCGGTGTTTAATATATATATACAGTACAACAGCCTTAAGACAGAAAACAGGCATGACAATCCGGATGTATTTTTATTCCTAAGTACAAATGCCTGTATTGAGTGTTTTCAATGACCAAAACTTTTCACAACACAGTAGAACGCCCCTTCAGTTATGGATGCCTGTTTCACAATAAACATATACCTTTATCAGATTTAATTTCCTGCTAGTGGTTTACCACAAAGTTTACATGCTCCTGCAGAGCCAACAGTTCAGTCTGTAGCAGGTGTACCATGGAGAAACCTTTCTCATCACAAAAAATAAAGAGTGAAAGCACCATTTTATCAAGAGGAAGCATGTGCAGGAACATAACTCTTCCTCCCTTGATGGTGCCCATGCAACTCTAGCTTGATGCAGAAATTCCACCTCCAAGAAATGAGTGGTGCACTCAGTTGTTTCCAGAAAATTCAAAGAAAGATAGGTAGTTTCAAGTCTTGCTGAAATTTTAGTTGGGCAATCCTTTTCTCCTGGACCAGCAAAGCTAAATTTGAAGCCCAGACAGAAGGGATTGGCCAGCTCAGATTAAAAGATGCATGCAAGGAACATTCAAGGGTTCAAAGAACCCAATGGCCTGTGTCCAGTGCAGTTTCCCAGGGCTTCCTGTTGAAGAACTGAAGCTCTGCAAAAGACTTTCTACTCATATAGTCAATCTGCTCTTTACTGAAAATAAAGCTCATACTGAATAACTGTTCAACTCGGACATGTCCTAGAACTTCAGTTGAATAGACTGGCCCTTTGCAGGGAAGGATAACAAGGAAAACCGTCATCTTTAAAATCTCCATAAGTAATTTTAATCTGCATTTTGGCCTTTAGCTGGATGCATTCTTTGGAAGTCTCCAAAACACACACCATATACGCAGAGCCCATAAGTGCCCCAACAGGAAACTGTGAACATACTATTATGTCTAAAACTCTCAAGCTCCTCATTTCTTTAATCCTCAGATAAAAATTCTCCGCAAGAAATAACATCAGCATTTTTCTATAGTGTACAACATACTGGACTCTGGTCACATTCACAATGCAGTCTGAGGGTATTAACTTCATCAGTCTGCTCCTACTGATGCCTTTGCATTCTCTGAGGCTGGAGATGCAGCCATTGTTGGTGAATCAAGGAGCTTCCTTTGAATTTTCACATGCTAAAAGGAGGAAAATCAATCTCAAATTCAATGCTCTCTCCTCCGCCTCCTTCCAAATGGAAAAAACTGCTCCCGAAGGTCACGACGGCACTACCCTCCGAATCTTACAAGAAAGACATTAGAGCAGAACACGATCCTGCGCGCCGTCATTACTGGGGGATATTGGAACGAGGACAAAGGAACGTGCACACATAAGTGGGGAGTGGGCTCTTTTCTTGTACTGGCCACATTCAACTTGTTTGTTCAAGGAAAAAAAAAAAAAAAGAAAGAGTGGAACAAGACATGCATGCCTGATGCTGTTAGTGCTTAATACACTGGAAAAATTGTTTAGGAACAGTTCATCCTTAAAATTACTCTGTAAAACCATCAGTCATTGAGATCTTATTTTATCTGTTGCATATATGTTTCTTGTAGTCCACCATATTTAAATATAGTTTTTTTCTTGTGTTTTCAGCTTGACTTTGATGCTTTTGATGTGGATGACTCCCTGAAGTTTTCCTTCCTTTACCGGCCCTGCTGGGTCAGTGATAGTGCATAAACCTAGTGCTACTGTCATCTTGGGAGTATCCACAGTGTGAAACACCTTTCCATGAGGAACAATCTGCCAGGAAGGGCAGCTTATGGCCCAGTCCTGTTCACCACTAAGTGTCCCGTTCACTTAACATCCCCATCCCCTAACAGCCCCAAACTGAAGAGGGTAGCAGTAGTAGAAAGCAGTTTGCCCAACAACAGCACATCACAGGTACTTTGCTAGATCTGCTGTGGGCACTGCATGAATTAATGCATTGTGTATTCCTTCAGTTGAGAGGGCAGAGAAAATTTGCAGTCTAATTAGTAAATGCATCGCATATCTTGTGTCTTTCAGCTGTGTGACTGCACTGGGGAATATCCCATTTCCTCTATTCTTTCTCCTTTTTTTTTTCCTTTTTTAAAAAGGTGTGTCTGGGGTTTTAAATGTACTCAACACAGAAAATATATTCAAATAAAGGAGTCTATCACCAGCACTCACATTTTCTTAGACCACTAACCAAATTTTAAAATTTGGGTTTTAAATACTTCATTTAAGTTTTCTAATTTTTTTAAGTACACTGATGATTCCAGAACAAAAGTGGTCCAAGAAGGAGCCAAAAACATTTGCTATGCTTATACATATTTTAAATAACCCATCTTTGTGTACCAAGGAGCATCAGCCTGGAGTGGAACTGAATCATGAGCTCCAGTCCAGCACAGGCAGTTGCAATCCAGTGCCATCACAGCAACAACATCACACATTTCTCACCTTGATAGTAACAAATCTTCTAATTTCCAGTCTAAATTTATTCATGGACAGTGTTTCAAAAAGAAATGCAATAAGGTATTGTGCTGTGATTTACACCTTTTGTATTACTTACATTATAGAAACAATGAAATATGTCATAAATGTCATCTAGATTTATTTTGGTGTGCTGCTGAATGACATTCAATGGTTGACTCGTCTAATTTAAGTCTGAAGCGACTGTTAATTCACATCTAGATTGCAGCTGAACAGGAGCCAAAGTTCATTCCACTTTGGTTTTCTGCAAAATTTAAATCAAGCAAAATGCTTAGCATTTTTCTATTATTCTTATTCTGTGAGCAACTTAGTACCAGAGCTGAGAAATCTGTGTCAGCACATGTGGGCTGGCATTAAAAAGCCAGGAAGCTCAGAGAAGATCTAGGCTGACAATGGTCAACCTTTGTCTGTGTATAAGGTCAATTCAGCTCCAAGATGCTTATTCCTACTTTGCAAATCTGACCCCTCTCCAGCAGGAGAGGCCTACCGTGCCAGGGAAACTGCACAGGGACTTCTGTTGCAAGGAGAAATGAGAAAATTACTCTTATACAGTTTTTAGTCAGGCCAGTTTTCTGCATGGTTTCAAAAAAAAGAGGAAACCCTCACTGCAAGGAGTGGGAGGGAACTACCTTAAAGCAGAAAAATCTTCTCTGAGTCACAGCCAGTGCAGGATTTGCAGCTGCTCTGAAGGAATCTGTAGTCAAATTGGCATAACTTATCCTGTGAGCTCCCTTCAGCAGCCTAAGCATCAGGGCCTGGTGCAGTTTGGAGGTTGTGTGCACTAGAGTTGGCCAGGTTTTCACAAAGCAAGAAGAAAGTAACCACCCCTACAGCCACCACATACAACAGGGCTCAATACTGTGTTGAAGGGCTGGCAGGGGTTGTACCAACTCTGGAAGAGAAAAACTCCAGAAAAATAAAAGTTTTCATAGGTATGTCACAATACCTTGCAATACACCTGCTAGGGATTATGAGTTAAAAGACAATTGTTTTAAATCAATACTGACCTTATGATAACCCACTTTGAGAACAGTGATGTGTTTATGTATATAACAAAAATCTAGAGAAACAACTGGGTAAGTGGGGAAGGGGAGGTTGCAAATAGTAGAGCAGGTTGACTTTCCCTAGTTGAAAAAAGGCAGAAAACTGGATGCACAAAAAATTCTGCAAGGCCTGATGGAGAAGTCAGGAGCACAGTCAAAAGCATTAGGAAACAAACATCAAGGAATACGGAAAAAGAACATATTGCAGAGTGGCAAATCACTTCTGTAGTACTCTAACAAGCAAAACTTAACAAAAGTCTTTTTCACTGATTTCAGAATTTACCGTGTCACAACACCCACTCATGCACTGAGACTCGTACCCAAGAAATTTAAATCAAAACGTGTCTCCAAATCCCAGGTAAGTCTCAGTTTTACTGAGTGTGCTAATTCTGTGATGTAAACTATCTTATTTTCCCTATACTGGGCAAATTTGTCTTAGTTTAAATGCTGAAATGTGCACTTCACAGTCTCCTATCTAAAGTGCACCTTGAAGACTATGATTGCCAGAAGATTCCTCCTGGCCCTTACCAACCTTTTAAAGCCTTAAGAGAACATACCTGGGGCTACATTTCTCTTTCATTCTTTATACTATCATTTACTGTGATGTTTATGAATTAGAGAGTGTCAACAGGACATAAGCATCTTTCTGCTCTCACCAACATCAGACGTAACATCTCCAGTAAGAGTTATAAGATCATGGAGCGTGTCCAGTTATCATTTGTACCATATATAGCGTGACACTTCAGCTTGGTCAGGCAGAGGGGAGATACTACAGCATGAACAATAAATTCTCAGCTATGAGGGCTCTGGTTGTAAACCCAAGTGAATTTAAATTGTTGAGGGATTAGATTGTTTCTTTTCTGAGAAACAGTTCTCCTGCATTGCCACACTGAACTTGCACTGGGTCACCTACGTGACAGCTTCAAGGATGGCCCTGATGCCCAGAGAAGGGTGTTACTTGTTATACACCAGTTAAACTACATCAGAATGTCCAATCACGGCTCCAAGTGATGTGTCCTTTCAGCCAAGCTACATGGAGTAGATGTATGTGAGAATGGTATGAAGGACATAATGCTTCTTCAAAATGACATCATCTGCATTGTTTAATGCAGGAATATAAAACTGAGCCATTTCACACAAATGAAGATACAGGAGGGAAGCTATCAGCTGTGTCTGATACCCTACTTCTCCTTGTCGCCCATATTCCCCAAAATAAGAAACTTCACTTTTTGGGAAAAGCAATTTTTCCCACCAGCCCTCCTACAGTTCCTTAGCAGTTAATTATTTTGTCTTGCTCTGCCTGTGCTTGTGGGCTCTGAATTGTAACCGAAGCCAGCACAAAGCAACTGCAAACAGAACTTTTTATTTTACTCTCCCAGGTACAGAACTCTTGTCATTTTTTACCCTCTAAATTATCTCCAATTATTTTGTTTAGCAGGCTAATATGGGAACTCTGTTTAATATGACAGAAAGAACAATTTAACTGAGTCGTGCTTTGTATCACACATTAGCAATCAGCACGTTAATAAGTCTGGAAGATTGATATCAGTTTGAAAGGCAAAACCTACACAAAACAATTAATTAAGAAAGTTAAAACAAATGAACTGCTCAGGATGGAATCGGATCCATGAGACGAGATGGTAAAAGCCCAGAAGGAAATACTCTAATTGAAAACGGCAGTAGAAGGCACAGAGTACAGTTAAACATTATCTTATCAGAAAATTAGCAAAATGTAATTTTTTTTTATTGGATTTTTACAGATGTTATTTTTAACCACATCAAAAAAACCCACCTCATGGCTATTGGCACAAATTGTCATAATTACTATAATTTGAAGTCTGAGCTGTGGAGTGACTGCTCAGATAACTATCTCGGCCTCCTTATGCTGTGTTAGGAAAGCAGTCGGGAGACATATCTTCTCATGTTTTTTTGTACTGGGTTTGGACTTCATTTGTGTCTGTTATCCAGTTTCATTCTCGAGAATACTAAAGAATAAATTCTCTTCCCCTACCTGAAACACTGGAGAAAATCAGGAGGTTAACATTAAGAGAGGTAAAGTTGACTTTAATTAACATACCAATTACCTCCCATTTGCAAGCAAATTGTTTTATTTCCTTCCATATGCTCCCTGGGGAAGTCTATCTTTTTTTTTTTCTCTACATGGTCATTGGCTTTGGGAGGAAGAATCAGGCTCTCTGCTCCCAAATGAAGAGAGAGCCAGAAGAGAAATAGTCAGTATTGTAGCCCATGTGTCAGGAACCCCATGCTGTGGGGTTACTAGCGCTTTCTAGCCTTGCAGATTGGTGTGAAAGTGCTTTACAGATTGTGAATTGCACAGTAGTGGGAAATTAGCTAGCTATTTTGATTGATCTTTCCAATATCCCAAATCTCTGAAACACACACACGTTAAAGACTGTTTCCTTCCTTGAAATGAATATTTGGAGCAGTTAAAATGAATGAGGGGGAGGGGGAAGCACCCCACAAATGGGAAAATTACTCTTAATGCAACAGAACTGTACAGCATTTTGATAATATGCAGCCAAAACATACTTTGAACTGTGGTGCCACTAGCTCCTGTGAAAGCTAAGCAAGGTTAGAAGTTATCAGAATTTGGATGAAGGACTTTCCAAGGAAAAAGTACTTTGAGAAATGGTGCTAGTAAATCAGTAAGAGACATTTTTCCTGTAAGTCAGGAACAGGGCAACCTCTTCCCCACAGTGTTACAGTGCCATTCCGTAGAGCTGCTGTTCTTATAATAACAAAACATAGGTCCTAAGTACATGGTAACCCGTAAAAGAGTCTAAAGTACCCTTTTTTCTGGACTAGAGTTCTTCCTCTGAGAATCAGAAGCAGGCAGCAAGACAAGGAACACTCTGTTGTAGCTACAAATACACAGGTACAGCATACACTCCTGAGATGCCTTGTGCTGTCTCCTGCCTGACCTCCACCTACCCCAGCACGAGGGAAGTCTCTGCAATGTCCTGCAAGAGACCTGCTGGTTTTATCCTAGAGCCTCTCAACAGTACTTGGTCTTGACAAGAAAAATCAGCAAGTAGATAAGCATTGTCCCTACTTTATTCATAGGTACACTAAGTCATAGAGAGAATAAATAAAAATCCTAGAACTCCCTGTAGAAATAAGCGAATCCCAGCAACTGAAATTCTCTGGTTATTCATCAATCTTAGAGTATGAATAAACAAAAATATAAAATTGTAATTCACAAGGGACACACTAGTCCTGATTCCCATCACACTGCCCTATCACAAGCAAAAGGATACAGAAGATGAAAGCAGGATGCAGTACATAGCCCAGCAAGGTTACCCAGGTGTAATTCTGTAACTTTACCATACTGTGAAAACTATATGGGTCATATGTTCAGTAGATCTAATATCCAGGATATCTTGCCAACATCCCACAGGTGTGCACAGGAGTGCAATATGTGAAAGGAAAGCAATTATGTGGGTGGGTACACATACAAAACGGTGTTTCTAAATCCTGGATGAATTCATTCCACACATCTGCATCCATTTCACATTCAGGAATTAGATAAAGGGGAAGAGGAAACAAAAAAAAATAAAATTAAAAAAACCCACAACTCGTTTAATTGTACTAAGCATTAATGCTGCTCTTTGGCTGCCTCTGTCCTCAACCATTTCGCCCTTATCTCAGCAGACCCCTCTTTAACCAGCACTGACAGGCCCAGCCCAGGCATCCTGGGGTCAAGACACAAGTTTTTGTTGACTCCACACTGCACCACCATCTCCTATGCAGACTGTGCTTCTAGACTTGAAGGGGGAAGCTATAAGTATGAAGAAAGCAAGAGAGAGGAGCTCCCCCTTCCTTCCAGTTTAATTGACAGGAGGGATTTTCTTGGAGATTTTAACTTGAAAACCAAACAATAAGCTACAATCCAGTCATTGTTCTGGTCACTTTACTCACATGTTACAGACCTTTATTTTATTCTGTGTCTGTTTTTGTCCTCTCAGTTTACACTGGTAGAGGTAGGGACTTGGGTTTGCATCTGTGTTTCTGGAGTGTTTCCACAGAGAAAAGGAGAGGTTATACTACAAGCAGACTAAGTGTGACAAAGTGACATTATACCAGGCCAACAAGAAAGGTAATAAAAGTTGAAACAACGTCCCTTGGGTCTCAGAGAACACAAACTATAGAGTCAGTTTGAATTTGTGTGTGGAGAAGGAGGGGGAAAACAGAAATCATGCCCGTGTATCACGCTACCCTCTGCAAAATACATGCTTAGAGACAAATAAATACCAAGCAACAGGTGATTGTTGCATTAAATTAACTTACACTTGATGGATCAAGAATGCAGAATACAATCTCCTCTTAAGTGCAGAGAAATTGGTGCTGAGAAATTGGATTAACCTCCTTTGCAGAGGAATACTTTAATCTTCTCTGCACCTCTCCAATTTCTTGTTAGTTTTTGAAGGCACGCTTTGCTAAGTGTAAGTGCCCTTCCCTGTTTGCAAATAAAGGGCTATATCCTGCAGTCCTTTCCCTGAATGATAGAATTTGGACCTTAAACTGCAGTATATCATTTCTACATGAAATTTTTCCCTGTTATAAGAAAGCTTAACCTTCAGTGATTTTAGCAAAATGTTAAATTTAATGATTGTTAAGTACAGCAAATAATTTTTAGGTATATATTAGATTCTATTGTGATAGATATACTGGCATTTTTTTCTGAATCTCAGCATCTGGTATCAAGCTCAATATACAAATTAAAAAATATAAACTTGTAACTCACAAGATTTCAGGAAAGCCCTGAAGATAAAGCCTGAGTAAACTAAAAAACTCATAAAGAAAACCAACATTTACTCAGCAGATCAAAGGCATCCAGTTCACATGGGATATGTCACCTCTACATTTTTCTACCGCCCTCTCTTCTCCCTGCTCCAGTAACCCCATTTTTTCTTGTTCGGCAACACCTCCATTTCTACTCTACAGTTGGTTAAATCTTCATGTCCCCTGCCGACTGTACACCCAGCTATCCTCCAGCATTTCCCCCTGCGATTGGCCTACAACACTTCAGATGCCCAAAGCAGACAATCTCTTGGAGGATCCGTTCCTCTTTGTTACCAGAACTGTCAAATGCATTCTACACGCAGCAGAGCTCTTGTGCACCATGTATGACAAGGCCCAAAACCTCAATCATGCTTTCAACTACCTGATCACCACAAGTGCCAAGAAAGACAAAGGATAAATGGGCTTCATTTTTTCTTCACACCCAGAATTCTGGAAGGGGATAGGAATTTCCACTGACTTATTTTTAATTACTTTTCAATAAAGCTATTTATATAAACACATATATATGTATATGAACATATCCCCAGCCATGCTCCAAAACTCCATCCTCACGTGCTGCCAAAAACCAAGAGCAATTCACTTCACAAGCCCTAAATAGTTCAAGCCACCTGGGAGAAAGAAACCACAGCATTTAAACTTCTTTCTGGTTTTCCCTTTTGCACTTCATTTAGCCCTTTCTGACTGTGCCTGCTGCAGCCCAGGGTGCTCCACTATCCCCAGGATTAGCAGAGATCTCTGGCAATTGCTCACACCTGCAATTCGGACAACTCCGTTCCGCTCTGTGCAATCAGCCGTACCTCCGTGAGGCCATCAGCTCCCAAGCTGACAGGCAAACAGAGACCCACCTGATGGGTCAGGCCAGACACCTGCAAAGGGGCTGGAGCAGGAAGGAGAGGGAGGGAGGGGAGAGGTGGAATTACACAATTAAGAGACCAGCTCGATGTTTTGAAGGGGAGGAGTGTTACCTGCTACCCATAGGTACATAACGAACACCTGACTCTGAAACCAACACTCCCAGTGAAGTTGTTTGCTTGTTTAATATCCAGTGGAGTGGGTCCCGTTGATAGAAATCAGTCTACTGGTTTCAAAACAAGAGGTCAGATCTCCTAACAGCTACTGCTTAGGGAATCTAAATTTAATTTGCCACCAAATCTCCGTTATCAAAATGCATAGAAAGACTGGTGAAATACCACACAATTACTTTGTCATAGATGCACCCTTAATGAATTAAGCCAAGTGATTTTCCTTTGTTTAAATTATTTCTATGAAATGATAACAGAAATTCTGTCATTCTCCTGTGGCTGGATTATGCCTGTGCCAGACAACTGCCTAATACTGAACATGGAGAGCACCCTAAAATATCCTTAACTAAATATGACCAGTAGAGTGTATTTATGCTTTAGTGATTACTTTTAACAAAACAGCACACAAAACCCAAACTGTGTGTGAATCCTGCAATCTCTAGCTACGTAACTGTACAACAGCAGTGTTCCTGAGAGAGTAGTCACAACTCTTACACAAGTGTCGCTGCACAGGGCCCAGCACCCATTCATCATTTGAGAAGAACAAAGCTGTATTAAAAAAAAAAAAAAAACAAACACTGTAGAAGAGAATATCTTTGCCAAAAGAAACTGTTTATCCCTGCCTATTTCTTGTCTTAAAATTAATTTCACATTATTTCACTGTAGGAAGGGGGTCTTATCTCAATATTATTTTAAATCTTGTTCTGGAAACTGGCAAAACTCAGGCCTTAGCTGATGTTATTTATTTCTGGGCCATGCATTCACCAAAGGTAAGGATGTGACATCAAATCAGCTTTAGCTCTAACTTATGAACTGAGGCTTAAAGGCAGCACTTAGAAGGGGATAGCAGTAACCAGTGCCTCTCCAGGCAGCACTGAGCCCCGAGATCAGTTCTTCTCTAGTGTTGCTCCTTGTTTCTAACTACTGCAGAAAGTACAGAAACCTAATGTTGGTTTCTAACTACTGCAGAAAGTACAGAAACCTAATGTTGATACAGGCAAGAGAAGACGTCATCTCCTTCCTTTGTAAAGGGACAGACTACAGAACACAGTGACCTTCAGCAGCTGTGGGACAGATCACAGGCACTGCCTCTACAGGGTGCTCTGTACTCCATGACTAACCTGTCTTATTTTGCACCAGCCACAGCATTCACCTTTATAACAACATAAGCATGGCCAGAGCACCCAAAATCTTTGCTAGAACCACCCCAACATTTATCTGCCAGAGAGGCAGACGGGATGTGTAGAGGTGAGGATGCATACAGTGGAAACGTGGAAGCAACTGGCAAGGTCTGTGTGTATCCAATGTCCACCCAAGACCTCCCACAGACAGGATACCCACGTAGGGTACTGAGGAAGTCAAACATAATCGAACAGCATAGTTCCCTTGGACACACTGCATCACACAGCCCTCACTGGCACGTCAAGGGCCCCTTCCCCTCTTATTGCGGCATTACCAGTGATACCAGACTGGTGTGGCTCCCATCCAAGCAGAGACTTGCTGACAATTCCCTACTCTGAGTAGGGAGAAAGTTCCTCCCAGCTTCTCCTGTGCTTAGCAACTCTTCTTTCTGTGACCAGAGAGGAGCAGAAATCGTCAAACCCTCCGGATGTAACAAATTACGTGTAAAATCTCTGACTATCCAACAGCATAAACAGTCATTGCTGAGTCTTGGATATTATTTTGCAGCTAAAATTAAAGTAAGAAACAATTAGCATCATCTCACTTTGTAATAGAGTATTCTATCAGCTAAGTAGAATGCGGGGCATAATTATATGGCTATATCCAGAGATTACACACTGCGTCAGATGTCAAATCACGTCGTGTTAACCACCAAGTTATCCTGAAATTGTTCAGCCACAAGTGAGAAAGAATTTGGTCTCTCTCTGTGTGGTCTCCCTGCTGCTTGCATATTTTCCAGCTGTTATCCCCCTGACCTGCATACCTGCCGTGGACTCCTTCAAGCTTATCAATCAAACTAGAGAACAGAAAGCCCAGGCTGACATCTGACCAGCTAACAGGAAGCGAGCAGTACCCTCTGCTATCTAGTCCCTTTCTACTTATCCCCACGATGTAGGAAATGAACCAACACCTTGCAGAAGAGTAATGAATGGAGCTCATGCATCAAGGTCAAACAGGCCTGACAGGTTCTCCAAAAAAAAAAAAAAAATACACCACCACCAAGTACTCCTTATTTACTCTCAAAGTCAGTCCAATATAATCAGCATTCACTTACAAATGATTAATGTAGACTGGAAATTTCCTGTTATTTCACTGGTTTGAGAACCAAGAAAAGGTAGTGAACTTCATGAAGGCTTTTTTTCATTACAGGCCCAGAGAAGATTAGATCAGATTTTTGTGCCTTGGAAAGATCATTTTACAGGACACATAGCATCCTTTGGTAAGCAGTGACTTTTATTTGGGTAACATAAGATTTTAAAGGATAAAAGAATCAAAACCAAAGAGATTTCCATGCTCTTCTGCTTTACAAGTATTAAATCCCCTCGCATAAGGGGAAAGCCTGCATAAAGTGTTATTAGGTGACCGGAAGGACAGAAAAGGGCACTGAGGGCTGGCCTGTGGCAATTGCAATAGCCATGCATAAAACATTTCATCCCAAACTTCTGCAGGAGGACCAGTCCATGCATCTTCATATAATCTCCCTCTGGAGATTGAGGAGTTTTGCTTGGTTTTCAACTTAGAGTGCCTTTTTTTTATTTTTTTTTTAATTTTCCTTCTTTTTTTAATAGCAAAATATCCATAAACAGCACCAGCCTAAATTTTAGTCTATTTAGTGCTGCCAGATTTTGAAAGTGTTTTTTTCTGATCTCTTGTCACTTTCAGTTTTCCAAATCAATGGAATACAAAACATCATGAGTAGGTTTTCTTTCATTATTACCAATGTGAAGTGATCCAAAGGTATAACAAACAGGATCAACATCACCTTCAATCAAAGATGTCCTGAGTAGTAATAATAGAAATCAAAGAAGCTAACTTTCTTTTAAGCCAATAAGAAGGAAATTGGAAAGGAAATTCAGGACTGGGTATGCTGGTTTTTAAACTATTACATACAACTGTATCTGCAACCCTTGAGGAAAAATAAAAAGACTATACTATGCTTGGAGCTTATCTTTTTAACCTATATGCTCCGTTTTAGTGCAGCTGTTTGCCACCATCTCTCTAAATCTGGGGAGAATATGTGTTTTATTGGAATGCTTTGTCCAATTTTAACAGAAATTTACAATAACCACCAGATATTTATAAAAAAAGAACAGAGAGGAAAAAGATTAAGAGGCTTAATTACACCACACCTACACAACATGAGGTGCTTAAGCAGTGACAGCAAAGAGACTTCTTTTCTTGGAAAAGATCAGATATGGGAAAGAACTGAAGCATTAGCAGGGCCCACCTGTGTGTTAGTCTTAGACCACACTAATGTAAGTTTGCTTCTTTTATTATTTATTAAGTGTGCACAGAATAGGGAATGATGAGAATATAAAGGATAAATCTTACCACCCTTTCAGAACTTTCTAGCATAAAAATTCATTAGCATTCCGCAAGTAATGAACCTTTTAAGCCAAATTAAATGCAGTGGTTGAGTTGGGCCCTCTGATATTTCTGGCTCCTCCTCTCCTCATCCACCACTTCAAAGGAATGCCTCTGTCTTGTATTAAAAGTCTGTTCTTGTAAAAATTCACCACACCTTAGGAATTCCCCTCTTGGAATACACTGTTCAGATTTATGATTTGGGCATCTTATTTTTAGAGAAAACATTTCCAGTACAGCCACAACTGGAATGTGATTGATCAGAGAAGGAAGAGGAGGGTATATTTTGGTAATTGTACTCTCTCTGACTCCATAAATCACAGAAATTCATGCAAATTCTTCAAATTCTTCATCAAATAATTCTTCCACAATCTGGAGAGAGAAGCCACAGAGGAGTTTGATAACTCCTTTCTAGCCCAGCAAGACACAGCTCTACGGTGAAGAAACATGCAAGTAAACAGACAGGAACTGCATCAGAATAGAGCTGTGTAACACCCAGCAAACAAAGAAGGCAACTGGGCTCTCAAAAGTCAGTATTGGAGAAGTTTTGGTAGAATCTTTTAATGAGAACAGCAGAGAGCAAAACCCAAATTGACTGAAAGGTAGAATAATCAGACAGACTTTGAGATGGGGATGGACTTCAAAATAGGATTTATACCTACATATTGCTTGAGACAACAACAAACTTGATCCATTGCTATACTGAAATAAACAGTGCTGCTGTTACTTGAGCCTCTTCACACTGAGGCCATAAAGGAAGGCATTGACACATTTTGTCCATGCAAATGAAACTCAAATAAGAGTCTGGGGTAAATCTGGTAAATTAAACAGTCTCAGCCTAAAAAAAAAAAAAAAAAGGCAGGAAGCATCTCAGGTAGTTTTCTGAATTAAATTTTTCTTTTTTATTTCCACACAGATTAATTCTCTTGAATCACTGTTAAGGAAACACAAAAGGAAAACAAATTCATAAATGCTGCTTCCTTTCCTATTTTTAAGCAAAAAGACTTGGGGACTTTTTTAGTCAAGTTTTAAAATTAGCATTAGGTACAGTTACATATAAAAAAAAATAGGTAAGAATGCGTAGCTCTAGCTTTTGCTTCTCTTATTGTGGTTTTACAGAACAAATAGACTGGAGAGATAAAGGAATATGAAGTCATCACGAGTAGGTTCTTTTTCTTCCTACTGTTCTATACAGATGTCTTACAGTCCAGAGTTAAAATATCAGTGTTCTACAGTCCCTTCAGCTGGTACAAATACCAAAGTGTGGGTTGATCCAGGCAAGTCATGTCCTGAAGGCTCCCAGACAACACAACAGTCAACAAAGCACCTGACAGAATTAAAAGGTACCAAAGCAAGGGTGGTTGATAAATTGGGAGTCAGAGATTTTGAAGTAGGGATGGACATTAAGCACGGATTTCTATTCAGTGCAGAAACAAGAGTAGTACTCCTATGCAGAGTAGTACCATCTCCAAACTTAGTCCTTAATTGGGCAACCTCACTAAGTGGTACAAATACAGTATATTTCCTATCCAGCATCAGAGGTGACAGCATAGCAAAACTCTTATGGTGAAGCCACCTTTACATATCATGCTCAGACAGTCACTGCCAGTTTTTAGTGACCTGTTAAGGCACCATAATAAAATGAAGGCTTTAATTTTACAGTGTTCACTTATAGGTCTCAGAGTTTTTGCAGAAACAGGAGAGTAAATTTAAATTAAATATTCCTTGTTTTTGTAGGGGTGATATTTAAGCACAAAAAAAATGGAGACTGGAAGTGAAATGACTGCCACTTGACAGTCACTACCATTAAATTCAATGGAGTACACTTTTTTCCTTGTTAATAGACTATCAATGCATATACAAGCTTAAATATCAAAGTGAATGTGAGTCAGACATGGTTGGAACATTCTGAACAGGAGCTTAAATATTAGTGAACAAGGAGGTTCATCACATAATATATGAGCATTATTCAACAGATGCTGATATGAACTGAACATTGAGGATATTTGATGCCATATGTGCAAGGATTTGGTGGTCTCACTCGCAATTCCTACTCTGTTGCTATAATCAGAAGGATCATACAATGAAATCCAAATAAACTTCTCACTGGCATTTCCTCTCAGGCATTTCAGGAGACAATTGATGGTATCTGGTCTAGGTGATAAAAATAACCTAATAAAATGAGAAGCATTTGCAGTACCATTCAGCATGACATTTGCAAGCAGGTAATCAATGCTCTGCAGGGACATGGAGTGAAGTCTGCTGCCTTCCAAATGCTGCATCTTCACATTCAGAGCAAAACAAGTCCCATCCAGCCAAATTCTGTTTGTGGTTGGTTTGGGGTTTTTTTTATTGGGTTATTTTTTTTGCTTTTTTTCCTCCTGAAATCCCTGAATTCATAAAAGGGAAAGAGCAAGGCATTTTCCCTATCCAGCCTGTTCCTGGCTACAGAGGTATGAAAAGAACAGAAAACTGCCTAACACAACCACCTTCTCTTCTGTTTGGTAATGCCTTAGATTCCAGTTCTAGCAAGGATATACTCTGCCATGTACCACACAGACCTTGCAACACTCATCCCTATATGCCTGCACCATGTTTATCATCATGATACTGAACATCTGTACTTATTGAAGTGCTGCCTATTCATCAGTCAAGGTTTAATTCATCACCATGACTGCATAACCATAGCACACATCAAGCCCTACTATACAGCACACACTCCTGTTCACTTGGAACGTTTTGCACAAGAAATTCTAAGAAAATAAGGACCAAGATACCAGTTCTTACAGTCACCTGTGTTACAGAAAGGATATCAGTCTTCAACTCCATTGCACTGATTCAGTGAATCAGTGCCACCTCATGCTATTTCCTCAGATAAAAGGAAAAGGCTTCCATCTACAGTTCATTAAACACAATTTTACCTTTGTGCCTTCAACATTAGAAATAAAGAGCAGCTTGGATTACCTTTGTTTATTTATTTTTAAAGGATCACATTTTTGCCAACAAGGACGGATAAAGCCTCCAAACAAAGAGTGCACCGGACGATTATTTTTAAATATATGTGCTTCTGAGTCACACTATGTAAAAGAGATACCAGCCCTCCCCCCACACACACACACACCAGAAAGGAAATTAAAAAGGAAAAATAAGGAAAGAAAAGGTGTCTTTTCTTTCCCACTGTTAACTGCAAAAAACACTTAGGGGTATTTTGGTAAAAAACATCGATTACATCGCTGTTATTTGAGTTCAGATTCACTCTTAACTTTCAATCACATCACCTGTACTCTTCCAAAACAGATTCAAAGGTTTAAAAAAGCAGCTTGATAGCGGAGAGGGACGTTTATTTATTTATTTATTTATTAAAAGGACATTTTTCCCAGACTTTAACTAAACCTCATCCACTCTTGTCACTCTGGGCAGACAGTTGAAAGCAATATTAGAGGAGGTAATTGCATAGATCAGTCAACAGCCTTTGTCCCCTTGCCACTGAGACTTACAGTAAAATGGGCACAAGAAAACATTGTACTGGATTAAAGGCAGGTCTTTTTCTCCAGTTGCTTGCTGCTTACCAGCTGTTGTGTTCAATGGCAGGGACAGAAGCTCTAGCAGTATCTACAGAGGAAATCTAGCCTGACACTGGCCCTTTCCCCCCCCCCTCCTCTCTAGGCTTGAAACAGATTACTCTTTGTTTTTAAAGTGAAACTATACCAAAAAGTATTCTATCTTGTCATCTCCCATTAAGTCATTAATCATGTGTGCAGAGCACTTTACTAGCTATGAATTTTTAGGATTCTGCATTTACAAGAACACCATTGCTGTAACTTCTCAGATTCACAAACATTTTTCTGAACCCTTTGATCTTATTTGGAGCAACTCACGAAAAGACTCAGAGTAGCTGCTTAAACAAACAGCACAGGGAACAGACAAATTTTATTAACATTTGATTGTAAATCACTGGCAGCAGCCCACATGCTGATAAAAACAGATACTGCACTGTCAAAGAAAAACTGTACCTGTTATGAGCGTGTCAGAACAGTTGCAGGAAAGCTCCAAGTGTACCTTGCAAGTGGTGGAATTACAGCTGCAAAGTACAGTGAGATCGAATACAAATAGAAGGGCACTGAACAGAAATGCAACAATAGAAGTAAAGAGTCAAAAATAGAAATTGTTTTGTGTCAGAACATGCATCACCAACACCATCTTTAGGAGGGGAGTCATCACTCAGGTTTTGACAGCATAGGCTGTAAATGGATCCTGTTTCTACAATAGTACATTTTATCTTCAGGTTCTGACCTAATTCAAAAGCATTGAAAAGCACAGTGTTGAGTCTGGTGTTGGAATTTTTAAGCCAAGTCCTATAATTTTAATCATGCAGTAGTTTAATAAGACTATTACAATCAGTAAAACAATATCAGTTCCATTGCAGCATTTGCATCACCTTAATGCATTTTCTGAGAAAAAATTCGAAGTCAGCTCATTTATAACTATATTTTAAAATACCTTTTCCACCTGAAAGCTACATAAAAGATCATATTTCTGGAGAGTTCAAACATGTATTATGTTCGTTGATTACATCTTTTATAAGTTGCTGCTCACATCAGAAACTATAGTTTTAACTTTTCAGGTAAAAAAAGCCCACACATTCTGAAATAAACTATTGGGGTTTTTTACTGAAGGTTCTGAAAGTAATAATCAAAAGGTACATAAGAAGTTATATGTCCTTTTTAGTAAATAAAGTTCTACCTCCACTGGATTAAGGTAGATCCTAAACAAAATATGTAAAATTTTTATTGCCTTTGCAGAAATTTTAATCCAAGTTTCTGATCCACATGTGGTTGGGTACTTATCCCATGGACTGAACCAAAACCTCAGACCAAAAGAACTGTAAAATTCTGAAATCATTTACAAAAATTTGTGTATGAACTGATGTGGAGACAACCATCTTTATTGTTTTCCCTTCATTTTTATGAGAAAAAAGTTTTTATTCTTTTAGACTTGAACAGGTAGCTCCAATTTATCTTCCTGATGGAAGGGGTAGAATTAGGGCATAAATGTGGGACCACAGCCCCAGAAAGTTTAAGCAAGAGAACCCCTTTCTCTCCATCTCTGCACCCCTTCTCACTCTTGCCTCCTTGTCATAGTTTGCCCCCTTGTTTGCTGAGATATGCAGCAGCTTAGTGGGTGGAAATTTAATGTGGCTTCCCCACCAAGACCTGTACCATGTGCCTGGGAGCTGTTTCAGCCTTTCTCCCACACTACACACCAATCCTTCCCCAAGCAACAACACCCCACTGGGGCCTCTTTAGGAAAGGTCTGGAATTTCTGAGCATTTGCCTTTGTTTAGAGTGGAAACAAGTGATTAACTCTCTTACTGTTAATGGAAGTTAGGGGCAATGGTTAAACTTGCCATTTTCAGCAGGGTTTAACACACCTGAGAACACCAACTTTTACAGAAGGTAACAAGAAAACATGCCAGCGTTAAGGAAGCAGTTGGATTTGATGTAACAGCCCTCATTGTAAGGATAACTGCATTGAAGTCTGTTGGAGTCACAAAACCACTTGCAAAGGAGCTTATTCACCCAGCTTTTACATTAGGAGACTTCCTGCAAAAATCAAGTGTAGAAACCTATGGCACAGCCATATAAAAACACACATTTATGTCCCAGGATACCATTGGGTAAATATCCTCACATTACCTCTTTAAAAATGGTCCTTGAAAATGTGTAGTTGCATTAACAACTTGTGAGACATTTTTGATATCTTTACATTCCCATATAGTTTCACCTGAATTTAGGACAGACCAATATTGGGATTACAGACAGATAAACACATACCAAAAGATGAAGATTTAGTCTAGGAGAGGCTACACATGCCTTTTAAGATTCCCTTTTTTGGCTGTCAGTTGTGGCCATGTCAGGGCACCCAAACAGTTGCTTGCATACCCCACATGAACTTGTAATTAAGATTCAATATCTCAGATGAAGACATTGAATGTTGAGCCTGAATCTTGTTTTCCTATTAACAGATAAACATATATGGTACAGGACAGTGTTCAGCTGACCAAAGAGCTGGTCTTACTTCAGATGCCACATCACTGCTTCCAAATTGGGTGACCTGGCTCCACTAACCCACCTGGAAGCAAAACAAAGAATAGTATTCCCAGGAATTTGCAGATGCAAAAAGGTGGGTTACAGTTACCTGGGACAATTGTTACCGCAACTGCACAAGACGAAGGTAAACAGCCTGTTAGCTGTGGATTTGCATATGTAATTAGCAGGGGTTAAATAGGAAGACACATTTAAGTTTTACCCCTAAGTGTTTTTGCATGTGTACACATACACAGTGGAGAAAATTGGGTCTTGGAAGCGTCCTGGTAAAAGAACACGTAAACTAAGAGCTCCGCGACACTGAGAGAGCCTGGGCAAAGGGCCAGGAGCTCCTGAGTTGTAATCTCATCTGTGCAACTGAATCACTGTGGTTTTAGGCAAGTAATTAAACTTTCCACTGTCTTGGTTTTCTACTTGTGTTAGATACAGCCTAGTATTTTCCCTTTTATGTATGAGAAGGGTAAATAAAGATAAGAGCTAATACTTTACTGCCTGACCTTTGCATTTTAAAGCACCAACAACAGTAATTTTATTACATTACTTGATTCTAGATTTCTCCTCTCATCCCACAGATATACAATGACAATTGCAGAGGATACTACAGATTTATGAAATATTCAGTGTGAGCACTACACAAAACCAACTGAAATTAGTGATTTCAGTGACTTTAAGATCATGCTTCATACTCAAACTTAATGTCTCAGGGCACAGTTTTCCTTTTACATTACTTTGATATGATGGAGATTTTGCTCTCTCCTGTGGTGGTAGACATTTTATAAACATCTAGTAATGACCAAAAAAGAAGTTGTAATCTACCATATACCCAGGGAGCTCAATTGCTTCATCATTCTACATCATTTTTCCTAAAACATGAATCAAATAATGCAACAGCTCTAAATCACTTTTATGATTAACCTGCCAAATGACCTTACAAATAAGCTGTAAAGCAACTATAAAGAGAAGCTCAGATTCAGAGAGTAGATATATTCTCTGAGATATGATTTGCTTTCTTTAGCCCTTACAAAACACAGCCCCACAGTCAAAATTAACCCTGCTTGACCAACACCAGTTAAAAACAGTGTAAAACAGCTCAACTTGTATCCTGTTCTACGGTGACTTATACAAGCATTAGTATGTAATTACCAGCTCTTGATACAAGTCTTGCCACCTCTTTTTTGACCTGTGATGTATAGTGGGCTGCAAGCTGCACAGAAGTGACTGAGCCAACCTCTTCAAGGGAAGTCCTACCTGAAAGACTGGGTGAGATGGTCACAACTGAAAGGTCACAGGAGGTGAGAACTCGTGCAAGGTAGTGTAGATCCTTTCCTTGTTACAGAACCCTAATGCCTCATTACAATCTCTTCTTTGCACCTGTGAACTGATTTGGAACCTCTGTCCTTGAATCTGACCCAGCGAGAAAGTGAGAAATATGATGTGAGTTACCACCATAAACCAAAGGGAAATGTTCCTATTTAAAGTTTATTGTATCCATTATTTCCATAGAGCACGGCTGTTTCCAGCAAATACCTGTAAGAATACCTGTAGCCCTTTTGTATTGCCTGCAATTAGCTTATCTCCAATTATATAAACAGGTACATGATGACAGTTTTCAGTAATAGAGGTATTATGGGGAAAATAAGGGTTGCTTTACTTTGAGTGTAGGTCTTAGTAGAAAACAGATTAAAGCTTACATGGATATACAAAATAACAGATAGGCTAATTCTATTGTCTGCCTTTCCTAAATTATTTTATTAGATGGAACATATTAATTATAATGAAAGAGAACCCCTGACTCTGTTGGCTTCTAATGAAAATTCCTTTGTACGATCACGGCAGGATTTCCCACCATTTTCTCTTTCTGATGAAATTAACTCCCTATGGTTGGTCACCAGGATAAACTCATTTTAGCCAATCAGCTTGGGAGCTGCCATTTACCTCACAAAGAGAGAAAAAGGTATCTGCTGTCATAGCAACGAGTGGCTTTGCTCTGATCATCTTTGGATCCTTTAGCATAATGAAAAACACCGGCTTGCTTTTTAGATGATTAATCTTTTCCCCTGTGAACCTACTTGAATACATTAGCGAAACAAGTATGAAAAATTTGTTTATCCCAAGATAATCATTAGAAAATTACCTGCAAGAGTAATTCTCATTAGGGCAGAGTTTGTGAATAGCAGACCATATGGTGAATGAAAGCAGCAGGAAGCAATAAAATCTCAAGGCTGCAACAGGTTGCAAAGTTTATCAGGTTTCAAACTGAAAGTTGAAATTGGTTAAGCATCAAAAGTTGTGAAAAATAGCTTTCTTACTAAAATTCCAGATAGGCTACAACAGAAAGACTCAACACATTCTAAAACCAGGCCTGAAAATCCTTACCTACACAGACAGTCCTTTTGTGTGTGGCTAGTTGTGCTAATTCCAGAGGGTCTGATCCCAAATGCATCTTGTAACCCTGGAGAATCTTAACTTCAATGATGCTAAGCTTACGGCCAAAATTATAGGACTAAATTCTTATCTTACCCTAATATGAATTTAGATGTTATTTTGATATTTAAATGGCATTATAAAATTAAAATTATAGAAGGTTAAGTACAACATTTGAGAACCAATTCCAGAAGAAAATGTAAGAGAAACTTAGCATTTTATAATAATCTCTCTGACTTCTTTGGTATTCAGAAACTTATTTTAGCTATGTAAATTATGAGAAGTTAATATTATACTGGGGCAAGGTGAAAGAAAAGTGAGATCATTTGTGGTATTGAAATAGTTTAATTATGTTATACCCACAAGAAGTCCCAGTAGAACAGATTTAGAATTCATACTATGTAAAGCTAAAATGACTCCTCCAGTTTCAACAAATCATTAAAAAAAGATAGAAAAAAAAGGAGGAGGAAGAGATAAAAATTCCTATGAGGTATCATCAGCTTGGTTCTGAGAGCAAAAACTGATGTGATTCTGTGGAATTCACCACAGTACACTGGAGTAGAGCTGTTCATACCAGAGGATATTGCTCCAAATTCTCCTGTGCAAGCACATAGATTTCTCACCTTAACAAGAATTTTTCTTCCAAACTGGATTTTGTTTGGATATCTTTCTAATTGTAAGTTGAAGATAAATAAATCAGGAATGTCCTCTGTTATCACACTCTCTTTACCACAGAGGAAGAAGTATTTTTATTCTAACTCTGTTTAAATTATCTGTAGCGTTATAGCATTCTAGACAAATAGCAAGTCCAATCCCAGATAAGCCAGTCCCATCATTTAACCTCACTGCCACCAAGCACTGTCTTCCAGGCTCAAAGTTACATGATAATTACAGAATTATAAGAGGACATTCCCCCGTGCAGCACTTTCATTTGAATTCAGTGAATAAATATTTCACATCAATCATACAAGCAGTTAGTTTTAAAGTTCTACCAGCAGTTCTAATTGTTCACTAGCTACAAGAGTTTTAGAAGAATATGATATTGAGTTTGGGTCCATTTATTTATTTTTGCCTTGGCTGATGAACACTTTCCCTATTCAGGCTGTATCTCCTTCCTCAAACAGACTTCTAAGAGCTATCAGAGACACTACTTAGGTGAGAAAGCACAGACTGTTGGTTTTCTAGAACAAGTTCATTCATTTGGAAGATAGTGGTTCTAACATAATTCCTGTGGTGAGAGACTGGATTTTCACTTCTAGGCTCAAGCATGTATTCACTATCCTATTGGGCAACTCCTAAATTTTTTCTTTGTCATAGCACAGCAATTTCTGCTACACTTCTTTTACCTAAACAGAGAACTTTCTTACAGCTACAGGTATATCAGCAGGTTCACCTTGGAGAAAATTAAATGGATCTGACTTTAAAAGGATGTGGTGACAAAATGCAACTTCTAAACCTTAAGTCCCCATCCAGAATTACATATTTACCTTTGGGTGAATCCAAACCAAGCCTATATTTTTTTCAAAGACTTTCTTCTCAACAGAAAGATGTCCTTTACAAATTAAAGTTATTGGATTTCCAAGGCTTTGGTTTTCCTCCATTTATTTATTTGTAGCATCAAAGTGAAGCTGGTTAAAGAGCACAGAGAAGGACAGGGATGACATTTCCCACTGTGGGTGAATCTACTAAAAAAAGAAAACTCCCTAGCTGCTTACAGCATTGCTCAGTCTTACAAGGCCCACTCGTTTTCATCTCTCTTTAGGCTATTCCACTGAAATACCCACAGACAGGTCAGAAAAATAAGTGTCCAAACTGAGGGAAAATGGCAGAAAAAAACCTCTGGATTTCCAATCCTTGGGGGTACTTATATCTCCTGGATTTTGAACTTGACTTTGTAGTCAACTTTTTCTACAGATGACCTTAAATCCTCAATCAGTTTGATATGAAGTGCTAGTGAAAAATCTCAGGGCAGTGTTCTGCAAACTTAATCTCCTTGATCCAGGAACAAGGTGGCAAGAGGTCCCAGTCAGCTGCCGGGTAGAGCAAGATCAAAATAAGCATGATTAACATATTCAAAACTCTGTTTTATTAAGCCAAGCCTCAAGTATTTAGCATGCAAATTTTTCCAGGGCCCTTGATGGAACATTACCATCAGCACCAACCACTGAAAGCAAAGCAATAACAGATGCAATAGCATCTCCAGGGTGACTTCAGATTTTCATCCATATGAAGTAATTAATCCTCACTTTGTGTAGGTGTGGGTGTGTGTCTATGTTTGTTCTGCTTTATTATCTTACCTATACTGTCTGCAGTTATCAGGTAAAACAATTGGAAACTTCAGCCCTCCAGTATTATTAATAGTACAGGAATGCACAGATTAAAAAGAATACATCCTTTAAAATGTTTATTCATGGTCATTTCTTACATTCATATTGTGCTAATTAGCACATTTTTAGAAGAAAATTCTGTGCATTTGTTGAAGAGCTTTTTCTATATCCTCATACCAGTCAAGAGAGGTGGAAAACATTCTTTAACAATTAGAACTCCTTAGATCCATGTTGTGCATTAAGTGGTAACTATGTAATTAAAAGGAACAAATTTAAAATCTGACAACAATTGGTGCATCTCCAGCATTTAAAATGATTCAATTATTAATAATTCATGCTCAAAACCCCATATGTGGGCAATGAAGCAGAAGGAGAGATGAAAACAAAGTCTGATCCATGACTAACCTTACATCTGTACAGAGCCTGACTAAACAGTTACAGCATTATGTTTTCTACAACATTTACCCAAATACAGTAGGAAATTGTCACACCATAATATGTATTTGCAGTGATGCTCAACAGTTAGTTAATAGCATGAGGGTGGGGGAAAGCCACGTTAATACACAAGAATCCAGTTATATGTACAGTTCCATACCAAGTCCAATGGAATCAGAGCACTGAATGGCTTAGATGTTTGAAAGATTTTAATTACACATGTTAAATCCAAATTTGCTTTGAAAATTGTGAGGATCCAGTCCAGTCTTTATGATTTTACTGCTGGTTTGAACAAAAATCAGAAAGTTTATCTCTAGAGCTGTATGGTCAGACTTCTAATGAGAAACAGTCATCCTTCTGAGATGCCAGTCTACATTTAAAATAGTAATTAGAAGATGATTCACATTGTTTCTTAGCTCACTTATCCCACCCAATAACTTATTCTGAATGTTATTATATCTGCTCCCATGAATTTACTCTGGACTAGAAATTTGCACAAGCAACTCAGAATATCACAGATGTCTTTGTATCAGTTCAGCCCAAAATCAAACCTCAAAGTGATATTTCATCTGTCAACCTACAACAAAATGTTACTTAGTTCTAGATCTGGGTTTTTACTTTTTCTCTGTCCTATTTTTTTAATCATCCCTGTTTTTTATATCTTTCTTGGCAATTTTGATGCTGCAGTAAGCTGCATATGAAAACAATGGCAGGGACATCTCTGAGTTAGCTGCAAAGTCGTTTTTCAAGCAGCCCAAGTCAATGAAGCTGCATATGTTATGCTAAAGCCCTCCTGAGTCAAGAAGCTGTAAGAGAAGCCTGAGGAACACAAAGTCTGGAGGCACTAACTTCTTGCATTAATAATAATAAAATAAAAGAATATTAAATTATAATAATAACTTGTACCACTACCATATTGCTAAATGCAACTGGGAGAGGGTATGGTCTAGGAGACCTCCCAGGAAAGAAATACACACATAATATCCTCAGAAATGCAAACCCTAACAGGCATATGCACCGTTTACCTTTAATTAAGGGCCACAGCTATTCAAGAAGTAGCCCAAAATATATTTATGAAGGGTAGAGATAGAACATGTCCACATTTTTACCATTAAAATATATAGTTGATTTATGTGTATTTAAAAAGATTACAGAGTTAGTATTTTAAACTTGCTCAAAGAAAAAAAAAAGTGTCATAAATAGACTTGTTTACTCCTGCGACCTTTTTGATGTCCTGGTTCTAATCATCGTTCCATATGTGGGGGGGATGAGAGAAGAGACATGTTTATTCTGTGGCTGATTTATTACAAAATCAAGACCATTCAGATTCAAATTCCACCCCTCTTTAAATACATTGTTGCTGTTCTCTCTTTTGCACAATTTGCCACCACATGTAAAGGTCAAGTCCACTGGTAAAGTAATTCATATGGTTATCCAAATCCTATTCAAGCTATAAATTAACATGACATAAACTGCCTAGAGCATTTCTTCTATTTCTAATGTTATACACAGGCAAGTCCAGCCTGGTGTACTGATAATTAAAGTAAAAACTGCACACACCTCCCCCAGGAACACACACACCAAACAGGAAGTCAATTGGTTCCAGTATGGGACCTGCTGAGGGAGGCACAGCAATCATCTGTAGCAAATGTTAACTTTGGGCTTTCAGTGGAAAAAATAAGTACACTTTACCTCACAACTGTCACCTGTATCACAATCACAGAGAGTGAAGTGCCAAAGGAAGAAAAAAAGCTGCAAAATTTCATCAGAATCCTGATGTTCCTGATTTTACACAAAGCAACCAGAAGAGCTGCAGGCTGGTCTCCTAATGCTCTGAAAATTAAGACTTATGGAAATCACATGTGAACATATTGTTTCTCAGAACTTGCTGCTTTCTTAAAAATCTCAAGCCCGTGATGGAACATGACGCATGCTCTGCAAATAGGCTTTACATTCTGCAGTCAGAATGAGCTTATTCATTTTGAGACCACATCATCATCGATGATGCCCTCAAGAATAGTCAAAGAAGATTAAACTGGGGGCTTCTTTTTTTTTTCGTTTGTGATACAGCTAACAGTTTGATTAGTAAACTTAATCCCATAAATAAACTGGAACAACTCACCCTGCAAACTTCACTGGAAATGAGCTAATATGCACCTGCTGAAGATTCAACTCACAAGGAGGTAGTCTCCTTGGAAACTGCTCCTGATGGTCTAAAACACAATGGAAACAGTCACTGAAGAAACTTAGATTAGTGTAAGTGCTGGGAAAGGTGATGAAAGACCAGGATTTTGCACCAAAAATTAGCTGTCTGAAGAGGGAACACTCAAGTATGCTATGAAGTATAAGTAGTTTAGGGAGTCCAGGGTAGACCTTGAAAGAAGAATCTATATTAAAGAAGTCAAGAAGGACTTCAGAACCTACAACATGTCATCCACCCCTAAATTACAATTTCCTTCACTGAGGCTCTGTGGATGAACTAACACCTTCAGTGCAGTTTAACCTGCAAGAAAGTTGTTTACCCAGCACGGCTCAAACTCCGCTCTAGTCTGGACATTTACAACACCTGCTAATAGTTGCCTGTTCTCACATGTTTTTAGAACATCTTTCATTCTTGATTGCCATTACAAACAGCTACTTTCTGCTGTCCTCTCTCTCCTCCCAAGTCTTTCATAAAACCTGTCGACTGATTTATTCAAGTACTTATCTTTTAACTTGCTGTCACTAGACAGGTGCATGCTTGCAACAACCCTTGTAGCTGAGTCCATTTAACAGCTCTGTTGGGGCCCTTCCTTGCAAGACATTGAGCTGCACAGAAGTTAGAGCCCTAAATACACATTAAAAAAATGATTTAGGGCTCTGTCTAACTTGCAAGCAGTACTCAGTGCCTTAGGCATCAGTTTCTTCCTTGTTAAGAAGACTGTAAAAGGACCATCCCATCTAACTATTTAATGTTATTTTAATAGGCTACATTACACGAACTTGATACAGTAGTGGTTGTCTGAGTCAGAGGCTCCATTTGCTCCAGGGACTTCAATCACAAAAGTAAATCCTCACAACACAGACAGATAAGAGAGTTTGGACAGTGCTGGTGTCCAGGCCTGGGTGATCTTGTTTGCATATTTCAAACCCACCTGACCACACCTGCACTCAGATATTTTTTGTTGACATTTTACTGGCAGAGATTAGAGATGAAGAGAGAGGGAAAAAAAAAAAATGAAGAGCAAGTGCAGAGGGAGAGTTACTGAAAATCACCAAAAAAATTGTAAAAAAAAAAAAATTCTTAAAGTAAGCATTTTCCAGAATCCCTCTCTTCCTGTCATTCTGTGCTACTCATATCACAGGCTGACCTTTCATAAGAGCTGAATTTTGACGCTTTGTGGTAGCATGTAGGACAATAACCACAGATTACACAGCCACATAAAAAGTACATACTTAGGAGCTGAAGCAGAAGCTGATAGAGACGTGTTCTCCACAGAGAACACTCCAGTTGCAGGTGAATCATAGGTGACCTCAGATACAGTTCCACACAGTCCTTCTGTACAAAAACCAATCTCAGTGCAAAAAAACCCACCATAATAAAATGTGAAGGGAAAGTTTAAGCAGTTTCAACCATTTTCTGGGTATCTTCCATTAGTTCTCCCACAGAAAATTATCCAGAACTCTGCATTTGAACTCTGGACTAAAGCTTTTTGGAAGGTAACAGAAATCTTTATGAGAAGGAAACCAAGGGCAATCTCATTAATTTCAAAGACACAGGATTCTGTTGTGAGCACTATAATGCTTCCTTCCAATTCCAGCCCACTATATCACACTGTTGAATGTATGTCCTACAGCACAACAACTTGCCTAAAATATCCAGGCTTTATTCAAAAATCTTAATGTAGTGAAACATTTACTATAATTCCCAGAAGGTACAAGATCACACTCAAACTTACACACACATGATGTTGCACACAGCATAAACAAGATCATAGCTAAAATTATCTGTCAGCTTCTGTAACTGAAATTCTTTTGAATTCAAACAGTATGAGTGTCTGCACGAAACCTGAAATCCTAAAGTATTAGAAAATGTTGATAAAGCTTTTGAGTATAATTTTTTTAACCCTAAAACATTAACTCAAATCACATTAATACAAAACAAAGGATTCAAGTAACTGGAGGTGGAAGAAATTCAAACCAGAAATAAGTTCGAGTAGATTTTCTTTCATTCATGTGGCAGCATCACCACCTTTTCACTTTCTTATTCCTAAGTGATATATCAGGGAAAAGGTCTTTGGCAAACATCTGCTAATCTAGTCAGACTCCTAATGCCCTTGTTAACATGTGCTTAAATGTCTTGTTTTCAAGTAATCTTCTAACTTAGCTCTCAAATTAATATTAGATACATCATTTTTGGACCATAGTTGGCAGGATGTCATCCTACCTCAGATTGGGATATCATTTTTATTTTTTTTTTAAGAGAACCAGCTTCAACCAATTCTCCTGCATGGTATGAGCCACAAAGCCAACAGCAAATGGTTCTGAGTTAGGATTGACAGAGACAGCTTTCTGAGATGACTGTGGGGTAATTTTTTGGCTGGGGATGCTTAGGTTTCAGCCATGGTTATACCTTTTTGAGGTTGCTGGCAAGTCAGAGAAGGGGCAGCTCTGTGCTTACGTCCAGCAGCTTTTCAAGGCTTTGGGTTCAGAGGGTGCCATCAAGCTTTCATCAGAAATAGATTGTCCTGACACACTCTCCATGGTCAGCTTTGGGAAAGAGCTGCATACCCAGGAGAAGGCAATTTTTGAGGCACCCTAAGGAGCAGCACTTTTGGATGGAGGAAACCATGGGGTTGACATTTTTGTTGCTTTCTTCGAGGCTGAAAGGAGGTTCCCAACCCTGTCATTTCATTTATGGATAATGACACCCAGTACTTAAGACCAGGTGTTTTTAAACATATCCTATGCTGAAAAGATGCAGGCTATTAATTTAATGAGACTCATACCTCACATAAATCCTGTAAGGACAAGCATGATGAGAACGAACTTCTTCCAAGTGACCAGACACATCAGTGCCATGCTACAGGCGTGATAGGCTAGCCCTATCAGAGGCAGAAACATGGGAATAATCTCTACTGAGACTAGCCATAAAAATCCACAGCAGAGTGGGGGGTGTGGGGATTTCATCTCATCATTCTGGGGGTGACATGGGGACTGGGACCTCCAAACCTGACCCTCAACCTTGTTACCTCTTCCAGCAGGGAGGCATAAGGGGCTGACCCAGCTCAGGGTGATCCTTCCCTTTCCTCAGGGAAGATTTCGGCCCTAGTCACAAGAAAGATTTCTCACCAAACCCCCTTACTGCAAAACTACTCAGGACTGACCCAAAACCTAGAAGTTTCTTGTTGGAGGGAGGGACTGCTCTGGGCCAGAGCAGGGAGATGGGGGCTCCTGAAACACCTTCCCAGCCTCTCGCTTTCCTCTTCACAGCACTGTCACAAACTGGATGTACCTCGAGCTGCTGTTGAAGCAGGAGAGTTCCAGGAAGAGGGGCTCTTGTTCAGCCACTTCTTCAGAACAGGGTTCCCCCCCCTTCCTAGCCTTGATTGACATTGGATCTGTTTCAGACCATAAAGAACGAGTCAAACCTATGAGCTTCAAGCCTCAGGGCCAGATTTATAGGCAGAAAGAGAATTCTGTGATCTTTTTTCACGTATTTATTGTTATAGTCAAAATAGGCCTCTTGCTTTCAATCTGGAGACATTTTTATTGTTCACCTTTTTCTTGTATGTCCTCAGGCACATGGAGTCACAGAAGGAGCAGAAGCAAGACAGGCCCAGGATTCAGTGCAAAGTACGGCTCGTATGGAAAGCTTTCTGCTCTCTGGATTCCCTCAGTGAGGGCAGACAGCTGCATCTGTGCTGGTGTAAATCAGCCTGGTACCAGCAGCTGAAAAGCCTAAACAATTCTCAAGTTTTACAACCCATAGTTAACTATTTCAGAAAAACATGGTTTGAAAAATTTCCCTCAAACAAGAAATAAAACTTGAGCAAATAATACGTCTTCTAGAAAAAGTCACAAATGCAAAAGTTCCTACCCATTATAGTGTTTTCCTTGATTTTAAATGGATTTCAAGTTGGACAAAGTACATGGTAAATTTGTTGTTGCTCCTTGGTAAGACACTTCCTTTAGTTAAAATACCTTTACAGCTCCCAAATTTATGGAAATTTTGTTGTTCTCTAATTCCATAAGTTGGATCTTACCCTGGCCAGCTACTAAGCAAGACACTTTTTCATATATAATATGTAGATGCACATTTACTAGTTAAACAGCTACCACAGTCATGATTTACTGACAGCAATTCAGCCGAAACACAGTGGCACAGACAAGTTGTTTTTACTTTGCACTGAAAAATATTAGGGATGCTCAAATATACAGCCACATCTCTGCTCAGACGTCCTGGATGCTTAAACTGCAATGACAGATGGCTATTTCACAGCTGAATATTAACTATGTCCAAATTCTTCTTTTAAAGGTACTTGTGTGATTAATTTGCTTTTTATCCAACTATTAAACAAATTAAAGCTATTATGACGTATGGAAGAACAGGGTTCATTCCATTTCAAGCCTTCTGAAAACAAATATCATAAGCGTAAAGATGTGGGAGTGAGTTTCCTTGACTACTTAGCGTTCTTTTAACCTTACCTTGATTATGTCAGATCAGAAAAAGAATTAATTACTTTCACAATGAGAGTATTTATTGTTCACAAGACACAAACCTGTGCTTAGAGCTGTGGGAGATTCTGAAACTACATTTCTATTGAAGGGAAAAATCAAAATTGAAATCATCTTTAGAAAGAGGGTGGAAAGGAGTAAATAGAGAGAGCTGCATGAAAAACAAGCAGAAAGAAGTAACCCCTCCTTGGATCTCCCCCCCCTCAAAAGCTAATTCTATTCTTAGTGAAACCTCTAGGAGTGGCAATATTTCCTCCATTGAAATAAAAGGAAAAATTCCAATTGCCACCAATTGGAGTGGGACTTGATCCTGAGAAACTTCTCTAGCCTCGGCTAAACAAAAATTATGGTCTAGATCTTACTCAGACTTGTAGCACTTTTGCCTTCAATTCCTGCACACCTCCAAACAAATTCCTGCTTTAAACTCATTCATTGCCATTTTCTCTGCTGTGGCCTGATAATATTTTGCTTTGAGACCATTAAGAACATGAATGCATTCAAAGATTTGTTTAAAAGGAGTAGTCTTTTTAAAACAGGAAAAAAATTTTTCTTCTTCCTTCTAAAGAACATAACCCTGCTTTACCTGGCAAAGGAGAGAGCTGAGCTGGCTTTGCTAATTTGTCCAAATTGCTTGGAGGTTCTCCAATGGTTTTTTACAAGATACCAACTGTTATTACTGCATTATTTTACCTGCTTCACTGAGCAGACTTTATGACAAGATTCTCAGGGAGCTCCTGCAGAGCCCAAAAAGGTAACTTTAACTGAGCTGTCTGAGAGTCTGACATTAACCTCTCCAAACAGGTTTTGCTTTATGCTCAGGGCAGGGGTTTATTAATTGGTTGAATGAATCAGCCAGCACACCGAGGTATTACAAATACAATCACTTATCTCTTTACATCCAGTGTGGACATCTAAGTGCCTGAACTTCTGTGCTTTTACCTCCAGCAGCTTAAAAGGGGACTAGTGCCTGCATTGCTGGGCTTGTTTTCTCCCTGAAGCCTGCAAGCTGCATCATGCCAGAATGTGGAGCTCCTCTTAGATATTTAAACTTTCAGACAGCTACATTCCTAAAGCAAACACCACCAAAGAGTGTGACAGCCCACACACCTTTAGGGCACTTACATTGCAGACATCAGTACATGTCAGAAAGGTTTAAGATGGGATAAAATAAACAGGCATAGAGTTATTGTCCTTAATTATCCTATGGATTTTCCCCTTTTCCATCCCCCATGGCCTTTTTTTTTTTTTAAGACACAGAACCAGAAAAACATGAATGATCAGCAAGTCGGTGAGAATCAGTGCAGTTGGACAAAGCCATCACAGCAAGCCTCCATCACAGCCAACTGGGGCTTGCATAGAGACCACCCACAAAAGCATCTGCAGACCTCACTAGTGCAAATTAGACCAGTCTCTGGCTTTCTTCATGAACAGAAATAGTTTCAGAGCCTAGCTTAGGCAGACTGCCCTGTACAGACATTATTATCATCTCCCTAAGGTTTGAGCCACGGTCCAACCATCCCTGAACAGCACAGACCATCTCCACAGCAGGCCCTGTGGAGCCTGAATACTGCCACAAACATTCTGAGAGTATCAGCCAGGTCTCTCAACGCACAGACAAAAACAATCAAGGGTATGGTCATTTCTAGATAATGGGAACATTTAATTCCAACACACTTCACCATTTCGCACATGAAATATTAAAATCCTCTTTTTATTCCAGGACTTCTCAGGAAAACACCCGTGGATGTTATGCACAAGCACTAACTTTTCACCTCCCCATTCTTTTTTCTCCCCAGTTACATTTCATTATTTTGTAGTATATAGGATAAAGAAAATGTAATTACAGTTAAAAAACTATATATATATTAATTGATAAATACATCTCACAAAGCCATCATCTCCTATCACCACCACTGCAAATGCTGGCTGCCCAAAGAAGATGGACAGCTGCACCTGAAATCTTAATAAATCCATTCAAAACAATTGAATGTAATGTTTGGATCATTCATTCTGAACAGAGCCTCTAATGGCTGTACAACTTTCTCTTTATTATTGATTAATGTGTGCCAGGTACGTAGGTAATAAACATCCTGCAGCACTTGGTATTATATATTGGATACAATTTAAAAAAAAAAAAACAAACAACCACAGCAAAAACACACACCACAAACTAATGTGGTCAACTAAATATTGTTAAGACTTTGAGAAAGGAAAATTTGAAAAGCAGTAGGCATGACACATACTACTACAAGCAGGAGGTTACACTAGAGGATTCCACTTAAATGAATCAAGCAGGAGAGCACCAAGTTCAAGAACAAGAAATACTGCCTAACAAAAAAAGCTTTTCTCCCCAGTTCCATCGTCACTGAAATTTCAGAGTGATGGACAATTTTCTGCATCTGAAAATAAAGCAACATTTAAGAAATACTGACATCTGCTTCTGGAATTATTCATGCAGAGATTTCTTTGAAATTTAAGCAGAGTTACCTAAAACATAACCAGGTGTGAGGAGCCCAGTCGCTTCAGGATTAGCTGTTCTTCAGAAACCTTAGCAATGATATGAAATCTGAGGCTCCTCTTGAACTTTCCTACTAATTCAGTAATTACTGCTGTGCCTGAAGTTGGCCTCCTTCCTGTAATTGCTCAGCATGTATTTTCAATCAAAGAGGTTAACACCTGAATTTAGAGTCCAATTAACACCCAGGGTGGACTTTTTTTTAAAGTTGAATAAATCAGGGACTTTTCCCAGCATAATATTTCACTAGCCCACATAGGCAAACACACTGTACATGCTCTGGAAATCTGATGATCTGCAGCAGAGCATGGTCAAACCACTATCAATTTATCAGATTTGTGGAATATTAGAATTATACATGTCACCTGGGGTCAAGTATCTTGCACATGAGCACGTGGGCACATCTGTTGCTCTGTCACCAACTAAAATGAAGGTTTTACACTGATGCAATTTAGCATGTACAGAGATGGAACTCTGTCAAGTTTCAGCACTGAGAAAAGCATATAGAAAAAAATTTGCACACTTGCTTGACTGGAAACCACATTTCTTTAAAGCCTGGTTTCAAGCTCACCTGAAGGTGTGCAATCCTCCTTAAAACAGACAGGAAGCACAGGCTTTTAACCGCTTATTTTAAAAAGGAGTGTCTGACAGAGATGGACAGGGGCAGGGACAAAGGGCAAGTGAAGTGAACAAGGTTATATTAGACAAATGTTTTACTAAAAAAAAAACTGAACAAATGATTAGCTCTTAGGATAAAAGAGTGTAATAATATACAGTGGATTGCTCTCTTCCAACTGTCATTTTGAGTTAAACCCTATGACCTCAGTTCTTTCCCCAAAGAAAGATTTCCATGATAAATTCTAGACAGTTAATCTTGAAACATTTAAGGAAGCAAACCTAGCAGGTTTTTCCTTGAGGAATGACTGAATTAATAACTAAAGATGGTCAAAGTGCCCCTGTGTTCTCTGTGGAATGATGTTGTTGCAAGAGCCTGATTGTAAAGACATGTCATTGTACTGTACAAGGCTTTTCACAGTAGAAAAAAAAAAAAAAATCATGTTGCTTGTAAGGCTGGCACCTTTAACTCAGGAAATCTTTGAGTCCAAAACTGCTAAAGCTGAAAGAATTTATGGAGCAGCATTGCCATATGCTTGTATTGTTCTGTTGCACCTTCTGTTGACCACCACTGGATACAGGACACACATCTCAGGAGACCTTTGCTCTAACCTGTTATGGCCGGTTTTATGTTCTCATGCGTCCTCTGTTGGGTTTTTTATTATTTCCTTTAAAAGTATGTTAGTTTCCATGGAAACAATTATGCCAGTGACATGTATGAGTTTAGCAATGTCCTCAGGAAACATTTACAGTCAGTTCACAGGGGTCAAGACGTCTTCATGAATATAGGTGTTTAAGCAAAGGTACTGTTAAGACAACAAAAACAAGTTCAGAGGTTCTCCAAAGTGATAGGTAGTGACCGCATTTCATCACGGTCCCTTATTCGAGGTTTCCATCAGAACATTTCTCTTTTGAAAATTTGGCCCCAGATGTGACTGCTGAGCCTTTGAAAATAGGATGCAGAATTCTCTGAAATGTATAACCTGCTGTAGGAAAAGTTGTCACGCCCAATAAGCTCCTAGTCATGACTCTGAGTTTCTGTACAGAGACTGTCCCAAAGGTATAAATATAATTCTCTTATAATCCAGTGCTAGAAGAACTACTATATAACAGGAGCTAAGGTTAAAAAAAAAAAAAAAAGACATTCACATTCCTTCAACCTCAGAACAAACCACAAAACAATGTGTTATTATACACACTGTTTACCAGCCCACGTTTGCAAAAAAAAAAAAAAAAAAAAAAAAAAAAAAAAAAAAAAAAAGAAATCTTATCATGCTATTAAAATATATCAACTTTTAAGTCAGTAATCAAGATAGCACTTTTCAGATAAACAGGAGCCTTGAAAGCCAACCTGTGAATGCTTCTTCCTTGCATGAAAAAAAAGCATGCAAGGAGAGTTCTTCCTTTTATAGCCCTCTCCATAGCTACAAGAGCATCTCCGTGTGCTGGTTGGTGGATGTTCTGAGTCCACACAACGGCACAAGATAGGGATGAAGAGACGTGGTCTCAGCACTGCAGAGATGGAGGTGGAGAGCAGAAGCACAAGGCCATGCCGAGCTTTGTCCATGGTGTGTGCTGAGGCTGGACTGCTCTGGGCTGCATCTTCATGCAGCTGAAGCATAAGGTGAAGGGTACTTCCAAAGGCTTACGGCACTGCTAAGCTGACATCCTGATCTCAGTGCCCAGCGCTGTTACCCTGTCTCTCCTGCAGTCCTCTACAGCTCTGCAAAGCGGATGTGCAGCCAAATCCACACGTGAAAAGAAACTGGTTGATAGCTTCCTGCCTGGTAGAGCCTTAAAGAAAGTCAGGATTTTTAGCAGCATTTTGAAAAGGTACAGAGAGAATTAGTGTGGGAGACCAAGGTAGGCAAACTGTTCCAGACAGCTGATGCGGTGGCAGTAGGAGATCCAATTTAAATTCACTTTAGTATTAATTGTCAGAAAAGGATGAGATCAGTTTATGAACCAGGAGCACTGTGCAGTCAAAAGTTACAAGCCCGAGTTGTTGCCACAAAGTAGCTGAAAGGCTTTTCTTTTGAAAAGATTAAACTTCAAAGAATTGCAGAATAAGATACACAAGAAGTGGCATGTGCTTTTGCTCGATAATGTTTGATTTTCAGCCACCCCCTCCCCAGCCCTATCACACTGTAAATTCTTAACACTGAAGTTGCAACTAAGTAGCTGTTTTATAAGATAAATGACTGGGAGTATGAAAGACTTTGACCAAAAAAAATAGGGCTGCATAAAATGGTTTGAAAGAAGTGTGAATAGCAGAGAACATTACCCAGAGTAGAAGACCAAGGTTTTGCATATTTCTTGACCAAAGGAAGCAATACAAAGTAAGAGAACAATGTGTCCTCGACAGGTTAACCTAGTGGGATGACATTTGCCTTGTAAAAAATATAGGACATAACATCCAAGTCAGACTATGGTGCTGTTCAGGACTACTCCCTCTGTGGTAATAAGGGTCTTAGTTCTCACTGAAACCAAAAGGAGAGTGGGTCACCTAAACATGCTTTGTAATTGGGGCTCAAATGATTAGGGGTAAGGAACAACATGCACAGGGTTTTACTTAATACAAAGAAATGTAAACTGAGGTTGAGCTACCGGCAACCAAACTGCAAGAGAGAAGGCAATAGAAGTATTCCCTCTTGAGGAACAAGGGCTCTTGCTGGCACTTTTTTAAAAACACATTTATTTGACAGTAAGAGCAATTCTCTGCCCAACACAGTGGGCTCTGGGGCCAAAGAAAGCCGAAAGAGGGAAAACTACAAAAGGACTTAAGTCTGTCTGGAAACTGGGGCAGGCCTTTCCCAAGGCATGGCTGCTTTAAGAACTGAAAGTATATTTCTCCTTTTGTTTGTCCATATCTAATGAACTAAAGGATTTTTGTGACTTAACTCTGTAGAAAGAAACAGACAGATTCAAGGGAGTTGGAAATAGGACAGTTAGCTAGAAAAGGAATATCTCCTTTTAGGATAACTGCCACTAATAATCTCGCTGTGATCAAGCCATACTTTCATGTAATAGAAATTGGAGCATATTTACCATACCAGGGAGTTTGAGAGGGTTTTTTTTCCATTCATTCTGAATGCTTCTAGGTTTTCTGGTTTAGGTTGACTTTTTTTTCCTGTGGATCAAGAACCAGTAGTATTTCCAAATACAGAAAACAAACCCAAAATCCTGAGGATAATTAGGTAGCACAGCACAAAACAGAGTAAAGCAACACTGATTAGAAAGGAGGCAAATGAAAAAGGCAGCATCCTTGTACTCATCCCTAAGATCAACTACAGCATCTGTATGGGAGTCAAGACTGCCATGAATCTAAAATCCTGCATGGACCAAGACTGAGCAATCCTTTCTCCCTTAACAACTGTGTTCCTTGGGAACAACAGAATTCCTACAACAGCCAAGGAGTAACCACACACCGGGTATTTTGGCAACCAACACACAGCATGGAACATCTCTCCTGAAGAGGCAAAGTCAGTCTTGAGTCTATTGCTAAATTCCTCTGAACACTTGACTTTTCCCTGAGCAACAAGTACACTAATTTAAAAATTAATAGCAACAATTTGCTCAGTAACTTTGGGACAGGGAGGGAGAGAGCTACCTATACAGAGAGAATGAGCTTCTCACTTTATTTTTTTGTGAAGGATTCATCTGCCACAATCCATGAGTGTGTGGCAGAAAGCCCTGAGTAAGCAAATGACTTCAAATTATCCAGTGGCAATTATGAATGAGAGAATGCATGCTGGAGGTGGAATGAAAGAAAATTAAGAGAGATTAACGTGAAATATAAGGTTATAATTAGACATAGGTATCTGTTTTCTACCTGCTTTTGCCCATGGGGAATTTAGAAAAATAAATAGTCTTATTTAATAAAATTCTCAACGCCAACAGAGAAGCAGGGCAACTTTTAAAAAGCTATGACAACATATGCCAGACAGGCTGTGTTGCAATGGGTTTACATTTCAACATGGAATGGGTTGTAAGAGAACACAGCCTGCTATAGCATGTTTTGACAATATAAAAAAAAAAAAAACAACTAAAAAATTCATACCGGGGGAAACAAAATAAACAATGCAATGCTCCTGCACTAGAACAATCTGCAGAAGCTCCCATGCATGAAGGAACTGAGGTTTGTAAGAGATGATCCAGATATTTTAACACCTGGGGGAAAAAAAAAAAACCAAAGTAAAACATCACAGCTACTCCGTGAGAGGGAAAACAGATTCAAACAGCTGAACTTGTTCTTTCCTCATCTTGGCAGCTGTCTGGAGGATCAGAAGCAGTATTCTGGTGTACAAGGTTGAATATTGATTTTTCCAAACATTTCTGTTGTGGTCTCTGTTTGCAGTGCCACCAACTACATCAGCTAAGACAACTGCCAGGCACCCTCTTATGGATGCAAAGCAGTTTTAAGCATGCTTCTCAATTAAAGCTATGTTTTGCTCTCCTGAAAATTCAATTCCTATACTCTTTAACACATTTTTCTATTCTAAATGTAGACTTTGGGCAGCTCTGAAGCTGGTGAAATTGGTTTGCAAGTAAGAACTGAGCCTTTTTTGATTGTGCCTTTTTTTTTTTTTACACTATTCAGATACACATATAACTTTCTCTCCTCGATCACAATGCCCACAAACATCACCAGCTCTGACCTCTGCTTTCAGGTTCAACAGATCTCAACATACTCTGAAGCAAATTCTCTTAATTTCTAGAAAACTAAGATAAGACTCCGCTGAGCAAACTCTCCATCAATTCACATCAGCAATATCAAGACTTGATACTGGACCACCAAATGCAACAGTGATTTGGGCATTTATACCTGTAACTGCAGTAAAAAATTAATTTTTAGATCCTAGCTGAAATCACACAGCCCTGATAGAACTGGACAATCAATGGTATTTATATTTTAATCCCATTCCATCTGGACCTCTGCATTTTAAATTTATTTTTATTTCAGTTGATTGTGGCACTTGCTGTCCTTAACAAGATGTCTTAGGCACAGATTGCTTTTTGCCTCTTTCAAAGAATGGAACCTTATTACCCACCTTCTCTTTCTACCCCTAGACATCAGCACCAACTTCTAAGGTTCAAGCATCCATTTTCTCAAAAAACATAAAGGGAATACCCTTTGTTCATCTATTTAAGAGCTCAACGCAGGGAAATCACACATAGTCATCAGCTCTGTTTAAGAGAGCAGAAGACACCCGTGACTTCTATACAATCTCTTTTCCTGCACTGGTCCCCTGTCCTCAGAAGCATTTTCTGCATTTAGATCAAAGTCCCTGAGAAATTTCTGGGGTTTATGCACCTTTCATATTTTTTCTGCCAAACCAGAGATGCATCACATTTCGACACTCTTTCTTCCTCCTCCTCTATCTGCTCTTTCCTCCCTTTCTCCTGAACAACTTTTTCCCACTTAGGTGGTCCAGCAGTTGGAAACATTACATGCTATGACTGGCCAAGCTTTTCTCAGCTAAGGGAGGAATTCCTTCCCCTCCAACAGAAGAGCCAGCTTGAGAGGTTTCAGCTCCCACCTATTCCTTCATGTCCTATCCACCAGCTACACCAACAGAAATATTTTGAGGCTGCAGCATTTCCAACCACAGTGCAGGTGTAAGGATTTGTGATGTGCTGGCTTTTAGTTGTTGGAGACAGGCAGAAGTGGTGGGGTTGGGACTCCTCAAGGGAGCATTGCCACCGAAGATAACATGATGTGAAACAGTGGAATAATTGCCTGCCAGCAGGCCTTTCACTGGCTTGAGAGATGAATAAGAATGTCAGGGTCTAGCCAGCTGTCAGGGCTCTAAGTGTAAACAGGTTTTCTTAATGGCATTATTGCTGAGAAATAAACAATTGTCTGTCACTCATTACCACATGCAGGTCCTCACATCTCTGAAATGCTGGAAAAACAGCATCTTACAAACAAGGAAAATGAGTTATTAAGCAATTGGAAAGTGATTATACAATTATGTTCTGTTCGGGTACCATTAGTCACAAGGAAGATGGAATATATCCAAGCTTTAAAAGTGAATTACTCATACAAAATTATGTCTGCTGAGAGCCACTTCTCCTTTAGGGTTCAATATCTATAGTGCAGGATTTTCAGAGGAGGAGATGAAGAAGGGTGTTGTGGTAAAGCATAAATACAGAAGCCAGGTTTGGGTTCTATTCCAGCCAGCAGTGGTGAGCAAGTTGCAACTGGCATTAAGTCTGAACTGGTATAGACAGTCACGAACCGACTGATGCCAGCAAAACTAAGCAGTTTGGCAGCAATGCAGAAACCAGCTCCTGTCTCTTGTCAGAATAGGAGTGCAAGAATGAAAGTCAATCAGAGTTTACAGGCTGCAAATCCAGTAGTCCCACCACAGTAATGGTCTGTCCCATTTACACACAGCATATGGTCATTTCAAGCTAAAAATAAGTCCTTTTTGCCCAAGACTACTCCTTATAGACTGTTTTCATGCCAAGCTCTGTAACCACCACACACTCCATGTCCTTCGTGAGAGGAGAGTGGCCTTGTCTGCACTTTTGGGTCTCAGTGGGCTGCTTTTGGCCTCTCCATTCTGTAGCAAATTTATTTGTTTCAACACAGTTACAGTTTAAGTTCTCTGGTTCTTTGCTCCTTGTATGTACGTTCCAAACGTGCTTCAAGTTCATTCTTGTGTCAGCATTAAACATTTCACACAGGTGTGGCCCCAGCAGAGCCGATAATAATTCCGCACTTTCCCTGACCTTTTGCCCAACCTTCCTGTAAACTGGCACATCATCTTCCCCCTTTCCCCCCAAAAAACAGTCATTTTGTAATATAATACACAGCCTTCAACTGCTGTGCTGCTCCATTATGTCTCTTGGAATGCTTTTTACTGGTACTTTAATGTAGTAAATGAAAGGGCGTGATACAGGACAGGTAATAGACAAGATTACAGATTGTGTCTTCTTGTCATTAGCTGAAACTAAGTGCTATATCAACAAACATCATCTGTTCCCTGCCAAAAAAAAAAAAAAAATCAAATTAGGATGTTGCAGTTGTAGGTAGCACAGGAATGGACAGGGTTAATAAAGAAAACCAAACCCCTGTGGTACAAGTTTAATCATTGTACCCTTCCAGAGCTTACTCTAATTTCATGCCTTCACTTCCTCATCAAGCAAGCATCAACTTATAGCAAGTATCTTCTTTTCTCAGCTACTGTCTTATTTTGTTTCACTAAACAATTCAGGACATGAATGCCACCTTCAGCACTGCTTATAATATTATGTATGCAACTAAATCATTTCTAGTTACAGAGGAATCTAAGTTTAAACCTTGAGTCTAAACTCCCCTGGCTAGTGTGAAGATGAGATCTGGGTCTCTCATGGTATTTTGCAACCCTACTCACAGAAAGCACATGGAGGAGAAGGGCTCCAGCACAGTCTCTGACTCATGGGCTGCACCAGGGGTGGAAATCCATCTCCTTGCCTGGACAAACCATTGTTTGAACAGACTCAGCCAAAACCCCAGCCACATCCCTTTAGCTTGCTAAGCCAGTCCCTCCCTGCCTCTGTGCCAGGGCAGTTGCATGGATGGGTGCAGCCAGTGCACCTCCTCTACCGCTCCCACTGCAGACTTCCAGTGTGGAGGGCAGCACTAACCCAGCTTGTTCTGACTTGTTCTTTGGAAGGACAACAATGAAACCCGTAGCCAGTACCTTGATAATGGCAGCAAAGTTAAAACAAAATCTCCTTGCCTCACTTGCTGATACATCCTCACAGAAACACTCTTGTATTTAATAAATAATATTCCCTGTATAAAGATTGTATAACAAAGTATTTGATTTAAGTTCAGGGCTTCCTTTTATAAACTACGGGCTCTGGGCCAGTACAAATCCACAGAGCTCCATCAGAGCTTCAGTCAGTCAACGCCTGCCCAGCATATCAATCCTTGCCCAGAATCAATCCACAGAGAAAGTGCCATGAACTTGTGTGGCATTCTGCCAATTCCCATCAGCTGAGGAACTGTCCTGATGAGCACAATGTTCTTGGTGATGATTCACCCTCGTCAACATTGCCATTAGTCAGAATATTTTGAGAAGCAACTTTAACATGGTTTAGGAGGTCTTTAATAAACATGCATTTAAATAAACTGTCTTGGAGCAGGGAGAGAAATGAAGGAGGCCCACTGCAAGTTAGAACTGAAGTGTGGCAAAACAATTCTGCAAAATGTTTTATACCTTATATAATCTCTCCTGACAGAACCTCAGGGGTTCACATTAAACACCATAAATCAGACCACCTGGGGCTCCCCTATGATTATTGCAGCTGCATGCTGCAAGCTCCAGTAGAAGAAACGTTCCTTTTTATTGTAAGAAAGTAATAGGGCATAGCCCAAGTCTGCCAGAAAAATGCACAAATCAAAAGCAGGCCTTGCACAAAATCAGCTTCTGATGTGTTCGTTTGCTCTGGATGTACGTGGCAAGCCTGCAGTCAGAATCACTTTGTCCTCATTGATCACCAATGCCTTTGCCAGCAAGGTGAGTAGCATGTGGAACAGCCAATTCTAAAGAAATGTCAGTTCAATGGAAAATAAAACCGGAGACATTTATTTTATTTTTGTATCTTCTGCTTCGAGAATTTCAGCAATTGGAAAAGGCACCGGACTCTCAGCACTGAAGCTCAAGAGCACACACAGCTCAGACAGAGGTACCACAGCCACCACAGCTGTGTCTGCTCCTGGAAGGAGACTCCAAGGGTCAGCAGTAGGGAGCCATCCATGCTCCTGGGCAGTCTGCAGCTTCTGCCATGCCCCTAAGCCCCATTTTCATTACCAAAGAAAGGTGTCAACTGTTGACTACCAGAGATGAGAAACAGATGTGCAAAACCTCAGAATATATGCCTGTGAAAACTGGTGGAAAGAAAAAAAAAATGTACTAGTCTTTTCCAAGTAATAGAACTGTAACCCTTCCTTCACTTCTGCCTTAGTCCTAAACCTGACTGTCATCACTGATGAAAGGGAAATCTATCTAGTGAGAATTTCTGAGGAGAAATGTTACAGGCAGCTTATCTCAAACATCTCCTCTGACACCTGCAGTGCCCAAAAAGTCAGAGATTAGTGAAGCCTTGATATGTCCCTACAAAATTTTTGATAATCAAATCTAATGAGGAACATACCACTGCCATCAGCCAGCTGGAAGGAGGATCATGATGGCATGTGTTGAACATCCCCTCTAGTGGCCCTCCAGACTTTTGGTACTAGTAACTCATTTCTATGGAAACGAGTGAAAGAAAATTATAGGTGTCTGCTAGATAATGGACTAGGGTAAAACTAAATGCTCTTTCAGTCCAGGAGTGCAACAGACAGAACTTGATAAGTTAAACCCTTGCCTCAAAGAAGGTGTCTCCTAACACATCACCACCTTCTGATGTTGATTTTGGTTTAAGTTTGTTGGGGTTTTTTAATATACACATTTTATATATTTGCACGCACATACACACAAAACCTGCACAGACCATATGAGGTAGCGTCAATAAATTTGTTATTTCACCCTAAGATAATGATTTTTAAATTTTAGTCTTTTCCTAAGAGGCTGATAACTTGGTGGCACAAGTCATATTTGATGGCCAGGAAAAATAAACTGACAGGCAGTCCCTCTATTTGCAGTAGCCAGTTAGCAGCAGAGTAGAAGCAGACCTGCAGAAAACATACTAAGTCAATGGATTTTTTTCAGGCAGCACTAAAGCTGGCAAAGTAGCCTTTTTTTTTTTTCTGACAGGTAGGAAGTACATCTGGAAGCCAAACAAAGGAGAAAAGATTATGGTTTGAACATGCTGTGTTCTGTTGTACTTACGGCAAAGAATGGATGTCTGAGACCATCACAGTTGAGTAAAACTTAAATCAGCACTAAGACCCTTTTTTTCTTATTTACAGTAAGAAACAGGTAGGCTCTTTGCAGAGCTGACTACATTAGACCCCAAAAGGTGACTTCAAGCCTACCTTTAGACATATTTTGCTATTCTCAGGCTGACAACAGCACAGCCAGGGCAGAGAGTCTGATCTTGACCACGCTTCATTAGGAAGCCTACCAGAATTGCTGCCACTCAGAATGGGAGGAGCAGGACTTGAGAACCATCTCGGTATTCAAGTCATTTAAAAAAAAAAAGGGGGGGGGAACTCAAACCAAAACAAAAAATGATAACAACAACTCAATAAAACAACCACATTTTCTTTGTGAGCAAATTAACTACCAGAAAAAGCATTCTGCCTTCTAGCCCATCACTCTGTTTGACAGTACCTGTCAAAGATAAAATCTTTCGATGAATTAAAGCAGGGGAAAGGCCAATCCCTCCTAGTTAAGTTGCAACGATTTACATCACTATAATTGCATCTTCATTACCGTGGGAGACTGACTAGACCTCCAGGGAAATGCTACTAGCACATAAGAAGTTTTATTTTTAATTGCAGTAGATCTGCTACTATATACTGCATCTATTAAAACACATTGGAACAAACCAAGATGAATAGAAATACAGTGCTAGGCTACAGTTCAGATTTGTTAAATGTTAAACTAATTGCACTGCATTCTTTCCAGCCTTTAAGTGGTAGTACACTGCAATTGGGTCATGTCATTACATTGCAAGGCTAATATATAGATCTTTTTTTACTAGCATTACTGTCTCCCAGATCAATCTTAATATAAATTCCTAATGCTTAGCAATTCTGATACTTGCCTATAATTCAAATGCTAATATCAGTTTAACCTGGAATTTACTGCAATCACTTTCCCTCTGAAGAGTACCCTCATTTAATCAATGAAAACTAAAGAGAAGGCCCTCAGGAATGGCAAACAGTGAAATCAATCCCCCTCATCACTAGAAGGCTCTTCAGTTGGAAGAACACCCATCACTTGAAGAAACTGGTGTAAAGATGCAGAACACTCGCTGCCTGCTTCTCTGGGTACACTCAAGTCAGCTCAAATCTGAGACCCAGCAATAACACATCTCACTTCACGAGACGATACAAGCGAGCACCTGCAATGAGCCTCACACTTTATCTGTGCCCTAAACAGTTTGTCTCAGAGCTGTTAAAGGTGGCTTTTGCCCCCACAAAAGAAAACTTGAATCATCAGATCCCCCAATGCAGCACTTGACTTTTATAGGTCTATCACATACTTAAAGTTGGGAGTGTTGTTACCTCTCTTATAATTTGCAAGGACTAGCGTGCATGTATGAGTATGTGTGTTTGGAAGGGTTTAACTTTATTAAGGTTGACCAACAACATACTTTTTTTTCAAGGTTTCCAGATTCTCCTTTCAGCCCCTAACTTCCCCCAACCTGGTGGACCTGCAGGAACAGTTTTTATCTTGAACAATTCTCACACTTAGTGCTTTATATAATGTTATACTCTGCACAAATAATCAAGAATAAACATGAAAATGGAAGAGAACATGTGAAAAATTAAATTGGTTAAATAAAAGCCCCATGTTAATGCAGTTTGTGGCATGCCCCACAATCTTGACATAAATATTTAAGTTTTCCTGTCTTTTCAGTCTCTTGTTGACTAAGTGGCTTAAGTAGGACGGATCCTTAAAACATGTTTCTCTTTGCTTCAGTTTAATTGGATGTTCACATGCACATTTGTAACATTAGATTCTTAAAGGGCATCTTTTTTGGAGACAAAGTAGTACGCATGTGAGTCTATATTGTCGTAACTTTCTGTAACTTAATTCTTAAAAACATCTTACATTCTCACAGTTCAGTGTTTTTCAGCCTCCATTCCACCAAAACAGAGCTAAGGGGGACACAAGGGAGAGGCAGAGAGAGAGAGATAACTAGGCTTAAAATATAATGCAAAAGACAAAAAAAAAAATCAAGTCTCTTCTGAATTAAAACTTGTTCACTGTTAGCTTGGCTGAAGTTTGTACAGACATTGCAACACAGGTCTTACATTTTGCCTGTACCCAAGGGACTCATTCATTCCAGCAGACCTGCTTTTAGGTGCAAACCCTCCCCACCATTTCCTAGGAAAGCATTTTGCACAGCAGGCAGAAAGGACTGCTCCTCACGTATGCAAATTCATCCATATCTGTGGGACTCCTGTAGTGCCCACCCATTCACAACAAGTAAATCACAGAGAGGAGCAGGATTTAACTCTGAATAGCTTTGCTTTTGCTGATATAACTTCGACCCTTGATGATAGTTAATGTCAGGGTTTTTTGCATTCAATTAATTTAACGGTCCAGATTTTTAATTTGCATTTCATTTAACATTTCAGATTTTTAATTTGCCAGATATTGTTTATCAAGTATTCATTTCAGCGCCTTTCACTGTATATACAGTGCATACTCCTCAGTAATTAGTGTGCAGTAAATTAATTCTCTCCTTGTTCCTTCATCAGATATTGGATTAAGAAACTTCCACTGTACCAACACAGTGAGCTAGATTAGGAATTTCCCATCTATAATACCTTTGTTTAATATTTGTTCTTGTATATGTTATGCTGCCTTAATGCTTTACATGATAAGAAATGTTATAGTTAGAAGCAGAAATCTCCAATTAATTTGAGTCACATATTTGTTTGAAATTAGTAGACTTAAATTAAATGTTTTCACATGGTTCTACAGTCTACTCCTTTAGGTAGCCCTACATTTTCCTTAAGGAAAAAAAAAAAAAAGACTTCTATTTATATAAAGGACATTTAAATAACCTGATGATTTTCATCAACTGCCATGAGCGTTAAATCAGAGTCAAAGTAAACACCTCATTATAGATCTGTCTTCTGAGTTATGTCAGTATGGGCCAATGACCAGCAAAAGTATCCTCTTACAAATCCAGGGAAAATAATACATAAACTCAATAGAAGGGCATCGCCACCACAGTCCACTGAAATTATGCATGTTTCGCAAACATTTTCACAGTTCATTTCACCTTTTCCACATCCACTAAGACACACAGCATACAGACACAATTGTTCCCAGGTCAGTCCTAGGAGGACACCTTTGCTCAGTGATTAAGGCTCCTCTGTGCAAACTATAATCATCTTTATCTGCAATGACCTTACAAAACTCACCCACCTGCACAGTTTTGGTGTAGCAGGCCAACTCTCCAAAATATTCTACAAGGGATATCTATGCCTATACAGATCAATAGAAATTTCATTAAGTTGTGTTTGGTTTTCGTACTTTAAAAGTCTACAAATTTACAAATGCAATGTTTTCCTTCAGGGGCAGAAACAGGTAACACGAGTGAGGTATGACAGAAGGAGGAAACATTAGTCCCTCCTGAAGCTGTGCCTAAAATGTCTTATGTCATGTCAAACACCACTGCATGCACACAGAGTACCTGAATCTAGTTTGGACAAGTCCCAGCATTAGCTACAGGGAATGGTGTAGAGGTAGAGCAAGGATCTGGGGCAGAAGAGGTCTAGAGTTTTTTTTTCAAGCAATTCACTGCTGAGGAGTATGAACCACAGGCCACCTAGTCTTGAAATTATCCACAGCCATGTGTATAGCTCACAAATTTCCCCACTGCTTTTCTACTTGAACCAGCTAGACAAAGGAACACTATTTACACCTGGGAAATGGCAGCAAAGGACAATTGCTGACTCTGTTCTCCACTGCCAACACAGGACATACAGATGTACTGAAAAGAATGAGCTTCCAAACAGGGACAGGAAAATATCACTGAAATTCTTTAGAAAGCTAATAATGGAGAGAGGATTGTGCCTTTCTTCTCATCCAAAGCAAGAAGAGTTTCCTTTCCACATTTACCACATTTTTAATTAAAAGCCACAGAATCACCAACACAGGTGTGTGGCTGTGGGCAACTCTCAGGTTTGAAGTGGAGCTGGTGTTCCATCAGCCAGAGCAGATGATGCCCTCCCAGTCATTAATTTAGAATGTGGCTGTGCCCAGCCTAGTATATATATCTACTTCATGCCCTTTAGCATGGGCAGTACAATAATGACCTGAAACAAGAGTTTACCACAATAACCTCCCTGCTTACTCTGAATCCATCAGACAGTGAAAGTCAGCTTTGTAAGGATTATAATTCAAATTTAGCTAAGTCAAATAGACTGGCAAACTTGCCTAGGAAGTCAAAGAGATTGGTTTAGCTCCTTGTTCTGTATACAGATTCCATGAGTTTCTACATCTTTCTATAACCTAGCTCTCAAAAAAAAAAAAAAAAAAAGACTGAGAAGAACAGCATCCATGGCTTGTACAGAGATGAAAATATTACAGCCTACAAGTCTCTGGGATACTGGGGGGTTGGCTGTGAGCTTCCATCGACACATGAGATGCAGGAACAGCACTGCTGATTTTCTGTGTGATAACAGCCACGGAGGTCTCCCTGTTCCTGCCTTTTCTGCATGAACAAATACACTCAACAACATCATTCATTGTGTGGAAACCTAGGGCAGCATGGAAGCATTGGGCAGAGTTGCTGTGCACCACATCTCTGCTGTGTAGAAGAGACTTTCTACCTGAAGTAAGATCATTACAGGAATCAAATCAAGGCTTAACCCCCACACACCGGCAGCACATCTTACTCTTGCTGTCATGAGTGTGCTTACTTCATCTTTCTGATTAAACAGGAGCAGTGTTCAGTGCCCTCTTTAAGCTGCTACAGCAAACACACCCTTAATTCTTCAGGAGCAGAAATATTTGGATGTGTTGGGAGAAGCATTCACACCTGAGAGTTTGAACATAATTTATGGAACCAAAGATTGCCCACAAAAGCATCAGTAGAATTCTGATATTCTTTCCCAGACTTCACAGCTGCCACTTAATGTGCCAAGGCTAATCTGTCCCCATGGCAAACTCTCTGTGGCATACTAGAGCTGGGAAGCTGAAGAAGGTTTATGGAAGATGCTTCCAAAAAAAGGTTTCAATAGACTCACTAGAGAACACGAGCACCCTGAATTCTACAGCAAAGCTCCCTTTGATTCTTATGGCACAAAACCAAGGACAATCTGACACAAACTGATTCTCTGTGACTTCAAAGAGAGGAGGTAAGAGAGACATTCACAAGCAGGTTCTGAAGAGCAAGACAAGAGCCATGTTTATATTGGCTTAACTGTACACAGAAGTGGAGAGGGGAAAAAAAAAAAAACAAACGAACAAAAAAACCAAACAGAGTAAAAGTTCTGCTGTTTCTTTCTCTAGGAGACAACTAACAGATATTCTGAAGATCAGGTTGCAGCTGTACCTTTCTTTCTTGGCTGCTCATGGTCACAAGTGTCATATTGATGGGTAGCAAGAGCACAGAGACCCTGGGCCAGCTCCACACTCCAATTCGCTCCATGTGTTTGGGGTGGGAGGGGGGAACATACCTGAGCCACAGCCCCCACCAGTGCTGTCCAGGATTTTGTACATAGCCCTAGACACATGGCAAAGCACAGACTTTGTGACCCTCTGCTCTCTGACAACTGTTTGCCAACGGACACAGAAACAGCAGGATTTGGTCCCAAGTTCTGTTATAATTCCAGCAAAAGAAAGCTAATCAATAGTATGAAAAGGGGCTTTCCTAAGCATGAGACACTGATTAAAAGCGGATCTTTAAAGCCATGAGAAGGTGATAGTAATATTTCTTTTCCTATTTGGGCCCCAAAAATCCAAACAACACACACAAAACTAATAACAAACAAACAACAAAACCTCCCAAACAACCAAACAAACCAAACAAAAAACCCACCACAACAATCTTCAAAAATGCTAAGTGACATGAGGATCTTACAGGTTCTATTTCTCCACTGGTTGCAATACGTTTTGTCTCCTGATAAGAGATTATGTTTTGTCTTATTTAGAAAGTTTAGACCTTTTTTTTTTAATTTAAAATGTTCAATTTATTCAGTAAATAGCCTATCAGAATAAAGGGTCACAGAGTATGCCAAGGGAAAGTATATCTTTTGAATTAAAGAATCGAAAACTCAGTCAGGCAGAATACTTGTTGCTCTCAAGAACATTATGGGAACTAATGAAAGAACCCCATTTCCTGCCTTATACAATTAAGTAATCAGCTGCCTTTGGTTACCCCTAACAACTTACACAGACAAGGGGATTACTAAGCAAACAGACTGCAGCATTTCAGAATACACAGTCAACGGGAATGCTGAAATGACATGCATTCCCAGGGGAGTCACTACCTTTTCAATTTTAAGAGAAGGAAGTGGGATTATTGAAAATTTAGGACTTGGCAGACCTTTACAGAAATGCTCTGGCTGATGTAATGTGCAGTATCCAAGTTAAGTACAAAAATAACCCTTGCCATCTGAGGAATGTTTCCCTTACTACCTATTCTCCAAGATACAGTGAATTCCTGATCCGGTTCAAATGAAGGGATGCCTAGATACCAAATAAAACTATCCTGTTTGGACCAGAAGAGATTCTTATGATCATTCATTCAGTATGAATCACTATGCTGTGAAAAAGTATGATGTTTGACAAACACCATAGCTTCAGCTGGGGGTAACTTTTATTTCTGAAAAGTAAGAAAAATATTTCTTAATCTCTTCAGAGTGACTTAGTTTGCACAACTACCAAATAAGCAGTGAACAACCTTCCCCACTGCCTCCACAGGTTTTTCAGGGTTTCAGTGTTTGGCAGTCACTGGAAGTTTATTAGATTTATGACTTTGGTGAAAGTGGTGCCAAGAAGTTTTGGGAATCCACCCCTAAACCAACACCACAAGAAGTGGTGGAATAAACATAGCTTAGTTTTCTCACAGTAGGGAAGTAGTATTTGGGGTTTCTGTCTCTTCATGCTAATAGACTTTGCTGTCCTCTTTTCAACTAATTGGTACTGCTGGTAGCAGGACTGGGAGTGTCATAACACTCAGAGTTACTTTTGTGAGCACTCTTAAGTCTTCTAGGGAGGGTGAGGAGAACTGCTGTTTTCCATTAGGTCACTTGAACCTGTCAAATAAAAATCTGAAAGTCCATCAGTGAAAAGGGGCAATGAAGATATTTACAATTTTATGAGAAAGAAAAAAATAACGGGAGAAAGAACACGAGCAATAGTCTCGTTCTAGAGTGACTGATGTCCAAAGTAAAGAAAAATTAAAATGCTACACTGTTCACTTGAAACCACCCAAGTGCCAGAAGTGCTGAATGGAATAGTGCTTCAGAAAGAAGGTAAATATTCACTCTGACTTACTATTATCTGCTGAGGCACTAGAGACGTATTAAATAAACAGCTATGCAATGTTGAAAATACTTCCAAAAGAATAAGGGAAAACTGACGACATTGCCAAAAGATAACATAGAAAGACAGGAAGAAAAAAAATCTTGTAGTTAAGAGAGATGGAAAGTGAAATTAATTGTAAAAGTGCATTGCCTCTGGGTTATAACAATGTGAATTCTCTCCTGCACCATCTGGCTCCACTATCCCCACCACAGGGTGATCTAATTATTGGGGAAACATTTGCTAACCACATCACCTGGCTGCTCTTTAGTGTTTAACTTTCCCTTCCTACTCCCACAGCCTCAGGTTCACAAGACTCAGGCATATCTGCAGAGTTGCTCATGGATACAATAATAATCTGGCTTGGCCAATGGTTTCAAATACAGTAAGTGGCTTGGCTATCATTATTCAACTGCCAAGCTTTGAGCTGCCCTTAAATTATTTTCCACCTCATTTACAATCTCATTCTGGACAGATCCAAAACTGGCTCCAAAATTTCTGATTATTTAACTTGTCCCCCTTCCCCAGTGTTCCTCAGGTCAGGTTTGGGCAATGTACAACTGTATGCTGTTGGGCACATGGATTTTATAAAGAGGATTAGGCAACCTGACATTAGAGATGGGATTAACCACTGAAATACAACCTCAGATCTTTCAGTTGTGCTGGTGGGTTGAATTTAATTGCAGAAGGATATTTTCCAATTCCAGTCAAAAGTACTAAAAATGCCACTAAAATAATCTTTCCTTGGAATCCATCACACAAGATGACCCACATTTTCCAAACTGAAGAAAACTCGAAGGCCAAACTACATGAGGCACCATACCACTGCTCCCAGCTCAGACCCAAATCCCAAATCATCCCAACCTTGGGAGCAGGTCAGAGCCTCACCTTCTCACTGGAGCAGCCATAGCTGCCACCTGTCTGGCTTGGACTGCAACAAGCTTGTTGGTACAACAAACCTGCTCTGTGACTTTTATTGAGCGTAATTTGGGATAACATCACAATGGCTCTCATGCTGCTTTTAGTACACACTGCTGATATTTTCCTGCACAACATTAGAGAGCTGACACATGGCATTGTATACCTCCTTCCCTCCCCTAGACATATTTTTATGCTGTCAGTCAGTCTTCCTATTCCACACTGCCTCCTCTTTTATACTATGAGCTGTGGAGTCAGCATTTGAGATTCACGTGATCAGATTTAGACCTCTGGACAGAATTTAAAGAGACATTTTCCTCTGTTTCAATACAAATAGAACAGTTTTTAATTTCAGCTGAAAATAGAGAGTTTTTAAATATGATTTGTTGCTTTTCTAGGAAACTTCCACGATCTGTTACCATACCCAACATTATTCTTTGTGCTAAGCCTGTCTCTGGATTTGGGAAAGCAAGGAGGCAGTAAGACCTGAAATAATAGACTTAGATCATGATCCAGATAGGGGCTAACTCAGCAGAGAGGCACTAAGCAAACTGAGATGCCTTAAAGCAGGAAAAGGGTTTATTTGTATTGCTCTGCTTTTCTCACAGGTGGAGTAACACAGCTCCAGACAAAGGACAGGGGACTTTCTGTTATGTCATTTCTGCCACAGTGAGCCAGATCTTTCTAACTTTCCATGCATCTGTTTAACCATTGTGGTTTAGCAGAGCAGGTCAACACCCATCTGAGACTGCACTCATTGGAGATATTGTGCCAGAGACTAAAGGAGATCCACCCTAATGGTCCTTTTAAAGACATACTTAACTGTCACAGTGCAGTTGGAAATGGGGCACTTCCCTATTCCAGCCAGCAGGGTTAAAAAAAATAAAAAAAAAAGCAAACCATCACAGAAAGTGTCAGATCCAAACAAACTGTAAGAATCAGTGACTAAAGGTTGCAAACAGAAATACAAGAAATAACTTAGCTGTGTTTTCCACACTTCACAGGAGTACAGGAATTGCTTCAAGTTCATATCATTCCCTGGACAGTACTAGCGACACCCCAAGAAATTTTCTCGATCTCTCTTGCCAGAATTTTGAACAGAAAACATACAGCAGGTATTTGTATCTGTAATAGCACAGGTCTAGAAACAAAGCTAAACTATCAGCTTCCCGAGCAAGAAAAAGGCACTGAGTGCTAAGAGATGAAAGAGATTAAAGAAACAAATCAGACTAACAGCAGTAATGGATGCCTTCAGCCCCTTCTATGCCCTACTTATGTGTCACAGTGCTCACAATTGCTTTTCTTACTTTGCCATCTCGAGATGATTGCTCTTTAGATTAGAGAAAAAGCAAATAAAAAACTAAGACATAATGAACTGTAAAGGATTAAACTGGGTACTTCACACAACTTCTTCTGCAATACAAGAACAGGCAGATGTTCAGTGAAGTTAAAAGGCAGCATACCTAAACAAAGCATGTTTAAATGCATAGTTTGCTGCATCCTATGGAAAAATCTGTCCTCATTCCCCCTTGGTTTTCACAATGACACATTGAGAGATGGGTAGGTTTTATCCTATCTTGCCTTCCTTTTATACAGATGATCTTCTTTTACCATATCTTAGTGGCTCTAAAAATCCACTCTAGATCTCCCCACTGTTCCAAATTGAATCCTTTTCTACAGCTAGGATATCTGAAAAGGATAGTTATTTTAAAAAACAGACCACATCCAAAGCAAGTGTATTAAATTCTCTCCCTTCCTGGTTTTGCCCTTTTGTCACTATTGACCTTCCCCATCACTCATGCCCATTCTGTCATCCTAAGTTTGGACACCTCACCTGAATCAAAGATTCATCTTAGATTTGGAGCTTCCTCTAGACACCCATAGCCACATTATAGACAACTTCCACAGTTCTTCTGCATAAGATCAGAAACTTGTGCCAGCTTTGTCTAGACCATCTCATATAATTCCAGTGATTATCCTCTGGCCACAAATACACACCACAACACTTTGCTGCTGTTCCATCGTGGGGCAGAGACCATTTCTTAGCTCTTCTCCTTAAGTGTATGTTCCACTTCTCAGCTGGTTCACCCTTTCTATTACTTCAAACATAAACTTATCTTGCTTGGCAAGGCATTTCACACCTTATCTCTCACCCCATCTTCTGCTTCATCATCATCCCACTATACCAGTCTGAAACACATTTGCTATGTTTACAAAAAAAACACAGAAAACACCACACCACTTTCATGACTTCAACCACACCTTTGCATTCAGTGGGACTTCCTTGCAATCACCTGCAAGCCTAATAACTCATTCATGTCCTTTCCCATGCACCTCATAAAAAAATCAGGGGTGATGCTTTGACAACTGCTTTTCACGTTGTTCAATCAAGTCTCGTAACATTCTTCCACCTTTTTCTATCCATCTCTAGTTCTTCTCCAAGGTTGCAAGCTCTTTGAGACAGCAATTCACTTCTTGTTTTCTGTGTTTACTTAGCACAAAGAGGTCCAGCCTTTAGACAAAGAACAAACACCTACAGTATTCATCATCACAAGATACCATTGCTATACAGAACTTTCATCGTTTCAGAAAATAAAATAAATCATACATCATCATTATAAACAGGACTTTTTCTTTTCCTTTCTCTTTTGAGTCAGAAGAGCCCATATGTTCCCACTGTGGGTTTTATTGTATGCCCTCTGAAGAACCTATTGCTGGCCCTTGTCAGGCTACTGACTATGGCAGCAAGGAAACCTGTTTTTCTAAGCAGGCTGATAAATGAGCCAATAAATTCTAAATCCACTGCCATGGATGCTTCCATTATTGCTATTATTTATTGTCATCTGTTATATGTTAACTGTCTCCTTGGGGCTGGACCAGTTGGCAGTACTGATCAGGGTGAAAAGTCTTCCGTTGTGTTAAAAAAAAGAAAACTGGTCCTGTAGAACTTAATAGGGAGAATGAGAGGAATATTAAAATAGGAACATTTTCTGATCAAGCAAGAACTCTCTAAGGAAAAGGGAGTCCTCACATTGCTTACCCATTGTTTTCACTTGTGCATTGCTGATTAAAAACTTTACTGAAAAATACTTTGCAAAAGGGAACCTGAATATCCTAGAAAGAAGGTTGGTCAGAAAACAAAAGAAAGACAACTGATCCAAACAAATGACTTCATGGGAGGAAAAAAAATAAAAGACATGAGATGTCCCAAAAAGGAAGAACAAGTCTTACAAAGGGAACAAAATTGTGAGTTGCAAATATCAGTTAGATAAGTTAGGATTTTCCACAGAAAACATTAAATCAATGATAAACTGTTAATACTTAAAATACCTGAACTTGCTTGCTGAGTATGGGAAAAAAAACCACACCAAACTCCACACAAATAAAAATCCCAACATATCTATGAAGAATTATGGAAAGAGAGAAGGTGAAAAGGGACAAGTGAATGACATGAAGAGCACAGCACTCAAAGTATAATGTTAACAGAGAATTAGAAACCCTTTAGCCCCTGCAATAAAAACACGCCAGCAACATCTACCTGTCTTTTAAGTGGTAAATAATGTGATAGTTGTGTATTTGTAATAGGTCATAGTATTTTTTAATTAGAATAAGCTAATGTTCTGTAGAATTCAGATATAAAAACGTCATATGCAAAATGCACTGAAATCATGCTTTCCTACCCAGCATTACCACATGCATCTAGTGTTGACTTGCTGTGAGATTTACAGAACTATAGTGGGTTATTGCTCAGCTCAAAACACATCTCTGGTACAGTCAAAGTTGAACATGATGGATTGGTTGTACACAATTCTTTGACAAGCATCAGAAAGTGGAGAGCAGGGAGAGGAGGGGAAAAAAAACCTTCACCAGAGCCACGTAACCTGAGTTAATGAAATTATATTTAACTAAGGGTGTGTATTTAGACTTGATCTTACCTTGGTGACTTAGCCATTAGTAGGAATTCATTGTTTACCCCCACGATTCTTATCGGTACTTAGGCAGTGTTTGCACGTGATTTTCAACTGATTGCTCAACATGCTCTATGTTAGACTGTTTTGAAATAAATGAAAACACAGCAAGATCACAGAGGGCTAATCTCGATTATCTAATCTCCTTAAAACTGCATGGTTTCTTTTCTTGTTGAGGCCACATTACGGCTTCCTCTATGGGCTGAACTGTATCTACTGATGCCAAATCAGACATCTGTTTCTTCTTTTGCAAGACTAAAACTTTTCTATCAATGAAATGGAAACAGTTATTACTCCAAATTAATTTTCTTAGGTCATTTGAGGATTACTCCTCAAGAGATAATAACTCCTATGATGCTCAAAAAACCCTGCATATACTTCCCTCCCCCCAAAAAAACCCAAATCGAACAAAAACAACCCCAAACAAACAAACAAAACCCCCAGAAACAAAACAAACACAAAAAAACCAACACACAAACAACATAGACCTTTGAAAACCTGATCATAGAATGGTGAATGCTGAACTTTGAGCACCTCCAAGAAAGCTGGATAGCTCCTAAAGGCTTTAACAATACAGGGCAGGAGTGAAAATTGAATCTGAATATTCTGACTTCAAGTACACATTCGTGAAGCCTCTGGAGCACAGACCCTGCCTGCCCAACAATTCATGAAAAGAGCAAAAAACCAAAGTTCCTGGAAAACCATTAAGCCAATGGGCAACTTACAAAAACAACATATGAAAGAAAAGTGGCAAACAGTTTTTATAATTTGTGTTTGCAGTGACTGAAGAACACAACCAAAAAACTTTCTCACCCAGAAGGATCATGCTTTAACTTTAGGTAATCAGCTCTAAGATTTCATTGGAGCACCTGAGCTTAACAACCAAACTCCCTGAGCAATTTCAATTTCTATGTCGACATCTTCCAAAGATAGTATTAATAACAGTTAAGAGGAAAAAAATATCTTAGCAGCTAAAGAGTTAATGCAGACATTAAGGAGTTTACACATTAGTCTGCCAAGATCTGATGTCTCTGTCTTCTTAGAGAATAGGTTTGCCCTTGGGACACATCTTTCAAGCAGCTGAAGCCCTTGAGGAAATTCAAGGGAAAGACTTCTAGGAACACTTTTACTTGAACTCCCGTGCAGCTGTCCCCCTTTCTACACCAGCCATTTTTAATGCATCCCATGTTGTGGGGTGCAGCAAAAGAGCAATACCCTTGTACCTCATGGTCCTTGCAACAGGCTCCCAACAGTCGGGTAAGTAAGTTAGAAATATTAGAAGTTGCTATTTTACAAGTGGGAAACATTCATATCAAAAGCTGTCAAATATCTGTTTTTGAAGTGTGTGGCTAAACTGAGCTGCTCATTTTTACCCCTCTACAGTTTCATCTTCTCTAACATATTATTTCCTATCCAAGATCCAATTGCCTCTAGGATTAGACTCAGCCAGGTTTCATGACTATCCATTGCTTCTCCAGGCCTCTGCACAGCGTATGGCATGCACAGGGCACCACCACTGAGGGAATAATCAGCATTCAGTGCAAGGGCCAGGGAGAAGCACATTAGAGCAGCAGGAGTTAGCACAGCACTGGCATTTTCATTACAGCACACACTGGTAAGGAAGGGCCTGGCTCAGGATAGAGCAATTCAGTGGCAAAACGACTCTGTAGCTTTGCTTAAGACTTTCTGAAGTCTCAGCACTTGCCTGATGACCTTCCTTTTGAGAAGATCTTTATTATAGTTTTTTAGCCAGGAGTTCAAAGGAGTAGCACTGACAAAATAAGAGAGATGATTCCCTCCACACCCCAGATCACAGCTTGCCAGAGTGGTAAGGAATTATTTTGCAACCTTTTCTTCTACCATACAACAACATGAATGCTCAATCAAGAAGCAGTAATGAACATAAAGGTTCAGAGACAATCCCTGGTTAAGCACCAAAATTTGCATGCTATTGGAATTATTTGAACTCCTCAAGCCTGCAAAATGAGGTTGAGCTTTTCCTGGAGAACCACTGCTGTCTGATTACATTCTGCATTTGATACATACTCAGTAAAAGGAAAAAAAATATGAAATATTGATTTTCCCCAATCTTGACAAGATACTACTAAGAAAACCACACTCAACTAATAAGTCAGAAGGGGAAAGCAAGATTGAAAAGCATGTGCATTTTCTTATATTCTAACAAAAACAAGTCTATGACTATCTCCCATTTCAGCAGAGTTCAGACCCACATGATAGAAGTTCAACTGCTCTAGAAAACAAACATGCAAGTGGAAAGTCTGGACACTTTCCTGCCATAAAGCTTCATGGAAACCACAGCTTCTTTATTTTAATTTTACACAGAAATATGGGTCTGACAGTCAGAGCTCCAGGTCTGTGCTTTAATGTTAGTCCAGAGTTGTCCAGTAAGTTCTACTAGGAAATTTATTACATATCATTAGAACAAGACTAATTCATATCTGTTAAATCCCTCATGGAACCAACAGCACAATTGGCAACAGTATGGCTTGTTTGCACGTGGCATATTTAAGTCTTTATAGTCATGGCAAAACCAAATAGTGAGTGTTCATATTGTGAAGCCTTAATTTGCACAGGTCAATAGCAGCACATTCTATCTGGACTAGCAAGAAAAATGTATGAAATGAAAGTATCCTTAATATTCTAAAACGGCAGGAAATTAAAAGGATATATTTCCATTAAAAATAACATGGAAATATTGAGGGGGTGGGGAAAGTTACATTTTCTACACATGAGAAAACAGCACAATTTGGTTTACTGCAGAAGAAAATACAGAGAGTTTTCCTACTGAAAATTTTAAAAGACTATCAGCCTAGAAGCCTTTTTTTTCCTAAATGACATCATTGTTGCCAAAACTTAGCACTTTGCTATAATGTTTGTCATAACCTGATAGAAAACCACAAAATTTTCATAAACACTCCAATTTCTAGAATCTTGTCATTATGTTTTATGGCACTATTTTATTTACAAGGGACATATTTTTAATACTCACTGATGTGGGCAAAGCAATATTTTTAATCTATTTTCATTGTCTTGAAAGATCTGGCTCATAAATCGTAAACATTTGGGTTTGGGCATGTGTATTTCACTATTTTTTTGCCTGAGCATAGACTCAGACAACACTTTTCTTTTGCCAGAAATCATTCCTGGCTAGTGATTTCTGAGAGTACTTGATCATTATTTTAACAGGGCAGTGGAACAGGTTCTTTGCATGAGGCCAACAAAGGAGCCTGTCAGAGAGTAACATGAACCTTGCCATACTGCCACCCAGAAAGGAAGCCTTTTATAGATGACTTTAGAGGTACCTGTGGAGGAGGATGCTGTCTCTGCTCTACCTGAAAGCAGTGGGTTCCTGCTGCCTTTGATGACTCAGGCAATATGCAACTTACCTTGGGAACATCCAGATTTAGTTCTGACATGCTGCTCTTTCGATTTCCCTTTCGTTATCAAGTGTGTGCCTGTTCACACCCTTTTACAGGCTATATTTCACTCTTTGGCAACAAGCGAAGTGATTCCCAGGACTATCAAATCAACCAGATGAAGACTGACTTCTTCTCACTCAAAATATTATGCAACACAATTCTTCAGTTATTTCCCTGCAAATGAGTCTGACAAGTGCTGTATAATGTGCAAACCAACTTATACAAACAAAAGCATGAGAGAGCATGAGCAGAAATAGAATTATACAGAACAAACTTAGAACAGTTGTGAGGCTGCACAGGCAGCAATTAGTTGACTGGCAGTGCAAGAAAAGATGAATTTACCATTCAAAAAAACCCTGAGCAGCATGTCTAATATGTACTCCATATGAACCAAAGACAATGGCTGCTCAAACAGAAGAGCTGTATCAACACCAGCATGAATACCCTTTCCCCCCCCATGTTAAAAACGAATTTTCTAAGAAGCAGTCTCAGATGGTAATGTAAAGATTCCTGAATTCTATCACCAAGCCATTATGTGACCTTGAGGAAAAAGACTCACTCAAGTGCACAGGGTGCCCATTTACCTATTGTAGAATAGGTGTATAATCATTACAACACTTATCAATAACGCAGAAGGGTTGTGAGGCTTAATGAATTGTTACATGCTTCAAGGTCCTCAGCTGCATAATGGCAATCTTTATTAATTAAGTCCTCTTTAATGGCCATCACATCCCTTACTTATGTAAATATAAAAATATTTATATTTTTAGCAGCTCTAGACACTTTTTAATCCTTTACATTTTTTTGCTATACTGTAGTCTAAAGACTTATTTTTATGAACAACTAGAACTGACTGATGGGGTAGAAAGAGAAGCCCCAACATCTGTTTACCCATCTGACAGTGGTTCTGTCAGAGGTGTGTAGGGGGTCTACTGCTTACGAAAGTTTGACCAATTAAATCCAGATGGAATCTATGCAAAGAGAACAAAGGGATATGGCTGCCCTGAAGAATGAAGTTGTTTTTTCCTCTTCATAATCTGCCATAGAGGCAAATTTTACCATTTCCCTTCAGAAACAGCAAATAGGACATCACCAGCCTCCTTAAACACAGTATTTATTCCCAAAACAATAAGCACCATTACCATAATTATTGGTGCTGCTTAATGCCCTTTAAAAATCAGATTTTAAACACAGCCTTTCTAATGCAAAGCTCAAAAACAGCTGTTGTGCATGACCTGACCACTGGGCTGAGGGAGGCAAGGCAAGAACATACAGGCTCCTACTCAGCTCCTCCTGCAAGTTTCTCCGTTAACCCACTGGTCTCATCTGGCCCACACAGCCCACAAGAACGTCACCATTGGCTCCCACTGATCAGGATTTTACCCACCAAATTTCAAAATTAAACAGCAGGTACAGCAGCCCTTTTACATTAAGGGTCCTAGCTGCAAAGAACTGTAAGAAAATAAATTAGGGTGGAACCAAACTTTATGTAAGTGAAAAGGAAATGATAGATTCTGTAGTATTACCTGGGGCAAGAGGGGAAAGGAAATCAATGAATGAAACATGTCAGGAGAAAGAAAAAAAAGGATTTTATCTTTCTATTTTTGGAGGTACACTCAGTTCTTTGTGGCAACTGGGTGAAAAAAACCTGCACAAATTACTTTCCATCTGACAGTTCTGAACCATCACAGAAGTAATATTCAGTATATAGCAACACTGAGAAACTGTTGTCTCTCAGAAGAAAGAGTGAGCATTGTCTTAGGCAGTAACACCTGATCTATTATTAATCCCTACTTCAGAATAGACTTAAAATGTATTGACAGCTTCAAGCAGAAAATGACAATGTACAGGCTCTTTTAAATTCCTAAGGGAAATCCAGAACTATAGGTGAAGCTACCATTAAGGGGGGAGGAGGAGGGCCAGGGAAATCCAAATTCTATTTTTTTTAACAAATTTCCTAAATTAGTTATCATTAATTAGCTATTATGTGTGCCAGTATAAACAAATGGTTGGGTCATTGATGAGCTCAACTTCACGAAGCACCTGAGAATGTATGTTTGGAAAGGGATACTCCAACTTGGGAGCATTTCGAAGTAACTTACAAATCATCTAACTCAGTCAAAAATAACTCACTTGAGAATGATATAATTACTTTCAGTTTGCTTAAAGCCGAGGAAAAGTTGACACAGTGATTAAAAGGAGGGGGGGGAGGGTAAGCAAAGGAGAAAAAAAAAAAGAGTTACTTTATACTGCTTGAAATTGGGCTGTTTGGAGGCCTAGGACCTGAGCTTATTTGAAGAAAGATTATCTTGACAAATTGGATAAACATTTTGTGCATGACAGGACGCTGATGGAGAGTCTGTTCTGCAAGCACACCTGGGGGATAGTTTGCTTAGTGTGGGACCAAGGTGTTCGGCTAACCCCGAGTCCTCCCATGGGGCTTTGTTTACCCTGTGACAGGTATAGGCAGATCTGAAGTTGAGGCCTCCAAAACAGTTCCTGCAGACTTTACAAATGCAATTCTTCCTCCTACTTGGGACAAAATACCTCTTGGCTAGACCAGTCCACAAAAAGCTCCAGACTTCTGCAAAGAGCTTGCATTTCAGGAAGCCTGCAGGCTGGCATGGCTCAGGCCAGTGAGTGACCAGTGCAAATAAGGCATCGTATCTCCAGCCCTCGTCTTCCTTTCCCCTCTGCATTGACTAGAAAGGATCACTCCAACAACCTGATAGAGTCAAACAGTGAAAGCAAAGTGTGTCTATAAACACAAACTACTGATTAGTCAGAAGGGGGATGAGCATTACCTGTGTAGACTTTTTACTTTCCTCCATCAGAAAACAGGGGCACAGATGTCAGCATGGCCATTTTGTTCTGCCTTCACTTCGATGTCAGAGACTGCACAACACAGGACTCCAGACCAAGGTGGCTGATGGCCACTGTGCAGGTTGTTGGTGCAACCTGTTAGCATCACCTGAAGGACTCTTTTGTCCAGGCAAGCAGGAAGCAAACACTTCTTGCTACAGAAGCAGTTGTACTGGCAACTGAAGCCTTGCAGATCTCAACCCTCAGGGTTTTTTTCATATGTGAATTCAGGCAGACAAGGATTCCATTCTTAAATCCCACATTCCCAAAGCTGCCACACAACCCTTCTTCCACTTTTTTGGGGTGGGCTGGTTTCCAGCCCAACAAGCTCTGTCCCTATGGCAAGTTGGTTCAAAGACAAGCACTAATGCCAGAGCAAAGGGGCACACCAGTACATGGTCTCAGGGAAATGAGAACAACACTGAAGTAGCAAACTTCAAGCCAGACCTATTAAGTTTCTGCAAATTGGTTACCAAGCAGTGTGGGTAGAGAAAGGTATCTATTTTGTACTCTAGCAGCACATCTCCCAAACCCTCATTCTCTACCTTGTCCTTGCCTGTTTAGGGACAATCGGTTTTCTTTACCTCTTTGCATTCATAAGATATTTTAAGGGGAGAGATTAGAATAAGAAACCTAAAATTGATAGCTTGAACTGACCCTTTGGACATCAGCCATGGACAACAATATGCTTAGGTGGGAATGGCCCATAATGCTTCTACTGCTTGTGTCCACTAGACCATGAAAGCAAGTAAGCACTGGTGACTTGCCATACAGCATAAGGTTGTTAATATTGTTTACTAGACCAAGGCAGGACTACAGAGGTGTTCACAGCATTTATCCTGAGCACTAAGAATGGGTCAGTTCCCTAAAGCAACAATCAACCCCTTTCTGTACCACATCAATAAATTATTATTCTTCCTGTCTGACTAGCAATGGCAAGCAAACAAAACAAAGCCAGAGCTGCTTTGCAGGCACCTAACACAGATTTGATTTAAAGCCCACAGAAGAAACAGGCAGGCATTACAAAATACCTTGGAAATATTTGAGAAACTGTTTTTAACATAAGAAGAGAAGGGACCTTCATTGATTTTTGTTTTTCAAACTTAATTTTCCAGAATAGCTGCCATCACTATATTCAAAAAGTAGCAATTGAAGCAGTAAAAGGTATAGTAAAATTGCTTTCTTCCAGAAAAGCATTTTTACCCAGGCTATTTAAATTCCCACATCTGCTCAGGCAGTCACCCCAAAACTAACACACATTTGTCTTACAAATTATGACAATAACTCAGAATATCTTCAGATAGTGCTCCCCACATAAGATAAAAAGAGGCAATGGAAATAATTTATCTCCATCCTGTGGAAGTAACAGGAACCTTCGTAGTTAGACCTGGAGCCAGCAAACAAGTACTGTCACTGGGAAGTGATCTGAAAATAAAGACAGTGAATGATAGGAAACAAATATTTTTCCAGGATACAGCAGCCTAAAGGGCACAACCAGAAACTTAAGGAGCTCCTAAAAGTAACTATATACCTCTAGCTTGCCCTGAGGGGTGTTTAGATGATGACGCAACCCTCGCATCTTGTATTTCATTAGTTGAGTGTGTTGTCACTATCCTGACAACAGGAGAGATTTTCTTTTCAGGGTGACTGAAATACAATTAGCACAATATTTCAATCCAATTCATACAGTTATTAATAAAAAGAAATTTTTCCTTGTTTGCCTGTGACACTATACTGCACACACAAAAAAAAAGAACAAAGGTTGTCAAAACCAGAGTCAGCTAAGCAGGAATTTTCTGGCCTTTAACATATGTGATGATGTGAACTATTGTGTCCCAGCTGACATGGCCATGGCTGTGTGAGCACCTGCCAGTCAGTGCATCTCTCTTTGCAGGAAGGAATCCAAGCTACAGAGGAAACAACGACTTTGCAGTTTAATAGAAATCCCTCAGGTACAGACGAGACAAAAAAAAAAAAGGCAACAAAAGCTCAGCACAAGAGAGGTTATTTAGTGATCTAACACCAGACCTTGATGTAAATCTGCCTGAATCCAGGCATGAGTCTCAGTTGTGAGCATCCCTTTTTGGTGGAACATGCATGAGACACACTCATTATTAAAGTAGTATTTTTTGCTGTTTGAGAAAACATTTTCCACCCAGTTTTATTCTCTCATTTTCTTTCCTCAGGTTTAACTTTATTCAGTTTCAGTCAAATTATTTTAAAGCTGGAAAACATGCAAAATAATGTTCATTTTCTCTGTAAAATTAATGTTGGCACACAAAATACCTCACAAACCCCTTTTCTGCAAAACTCCAAGTATCCTGAAAAAATTTTCAGAAGCCATTAAAAAAAAAGGCATCTTTGTCATCACACTAGTTTTGCATTTCCCCAGATTTATGAGGATCACATGTCTGTGCTCAAGAGGTGGAAATCAGACAGCAGCAATATGTGATTCTGAGCAGTGATCAGATGGATATATTTACAACAGAACTTTCCATCTGCACAATCTATCAGGCTCCAGGGATACAAAATTAGGTTTGCAAAAGTTGGTTTCCTTTTTAAAAATAGGACTTGCATGATTTCTAAAAATGGAGCAGAGAACAGTGCCAGCAGGATGTCTGCAAACAAGCTACCTCTCTATATTCCAAGTGCAAAGAGCAATGAAGCTGCAGCATTCCTGCTCATTCTCACTTTTAAAACTATGAGTTTCAAGACCACCTGGGATCACTGACTCAATTTACGTGGTCAATCCACTTCTGAAAGACATCTGTTCTTCAGTGCTTTTGGTCTAGCTAAAATTGGTTCAGCAAACACTACACACACACACGCTCGTGCATCAAACCTGGGAGATTTAGAGAACATTGTCTGTACCAATACTGTCACAACATTAATTCCTCCTTTTTTTTTTCTTCAAATACTGTGTGTGATTTTAATCTCATAAACAAAACATTCATGGCTACAATGAGAACTCTCCTTCCCCTGTGTGCTGGGGAGTACCCACCCAGAATATCTATCACAGGCCGTTATGCAATACAGACAACTAGTCCTTTATAGCAGGAACAGTCCAAGCCCCATTACCCAGGCAGACAGATGCATTTCCAGCACAGATCCCAGAGTATAGGGAAGCCATTGTTTCATTTCAGAACAGGCCAGGGAGCCTCCATCACAAGGGGAAAGCCTTTGATGTCTCTTGGATTTAGAGGACAAGTCCAAACAAAAGCAGGGGGCAGAGCAGCTTCTGCTAAGCAGGGCAAACTTTTCCTCTCTCTGATGAGGGGAGATCTTCTGTAGGAACAAAACAGACCCCTGCAGACATTACCAGTGAGAAGATGGTGCTGACTGGCAGGACAGAAAACAAGGGCTGTATAGGGACAGCCTGGCAAAACAACTAGCTTCAAGTACGAACCACAACACCTGGTCTGATGACTAAGGAGAAGAAACAGAGTACTAAGGGTAAATGGAGGTATATGTGTATAAATATACTTATATTTTGCAGATGTAAAGTACTTCTATATCAAATGAACTTGCCATAAAAGGTCTGACTGGTGACCTTCCTCACCACAATAACTCATCATAAAGTGACAAGGCGTGGCAATATGAGCATCTTGAGGACCAACAAGGTAAATCTTTAACTCTTGTTCTTCTGGCACAGAAGAACAATTGGGCTGTCCTGAAGCTTCAGTTTAACTCTGTACAAAAAAAAAAAAAAAAAAAAAAAAAAATCAAGATGTGAGTCACACCATATGAAACCACAGCCAGAAGCAAAGCCAGTAAGGTCACGGGCACAAGATCTGAAATCTTTCCTCCTTTTCAACTTGCTTCCAAATTTCCAAGCTTGGTTGCAATGGTACGTTTTTACTTAAGATCTATCTTTAAGCCTAGAATGAGGTGTGGATTTCCTATCTTACAGCTAGGCAATTACAAAGGCACAGTCAACAACAACAAAAACTGAGTCTCCTGCACAGTGCATTTCCCAATCACACATTTGGCTGCCAGTCAAACTCAAGATCCACAGAGCACTTATGGAGGGATCAGGCCCAAAGCGTCTGCCAGAGATCAGGCTGCATCTTTTCTTACAAGGGTACACATTTTCCAGCCCCATTAATGGGGCATAGAGGAGGAGGGGGGAGTGGGAACAAGGGGAAGGAAAGGAAAAAAAAAAAACACAATTTAATAATTCATTTTTTGGGACCAAACATGAACAGACAACTCAGCTCCAGGCTCAAGTCTAAGCTCCTACCCAAATTTATGTCTTCATGTAAACAACGTGCGTGGGTCTGGATTTATGAAGCAGATCCTCATAATGCAGATTAATTTTTAGAAAAAACAATCATGCATTACTGTGGAGCATAGTTGTCAAATTCTGAGAGGCAGCTAAGAGATAAATAAAGTAATCCCTTCATAAGCAATGTGTAAACCACTTAGTAATCTTGGAGACAAGAACATGCTATTAAACATAAGTGGTAAACTCTGAGGGAAGCATTTAAAATGAAGTGCAAGCAAAATATACGCCACAGATAAAAATTTTTTTGTGCCTTCAGAAGCCAAATGCCCCATCCTAACTGAGTGACAGAAGCCATGTACATTCCCAAGCAGGCACTTCCTTTTAATTTTTTCCCCAAGTGCAGTCATGGAGCAAGATTTTTTTGTGTAATGTTTGTGCAAGGTGAATACTTTTTTATGCTGAATCATGTTCTTGTTGGAGTGCTGGATTAATGCACAAGTAGGACAGGCATCGAGGTGGCTTGGGCAGATCCTCTATTTCCAGGTTAATAGAACTATTCAGAGAAATATCAAATTCATATTTTAGCAACACAAGAGAATTTATTCTGCATAATCTGCAGACAACAAGGATATTAAGTAGACAGTACTTGCTTTTGTAATAGGAAGCAGAAGCCTTGTAAAACTTAACCCCTACTGAAGTCAGAAAGTCTTAAACCAGAAATGAATCTTTCTCAAATCAAGTTTTTAATGCCTCCAAATACATCAATCCAACAAGCAGTGATGTCCTGAGACACTTCATTAATAGTTATCAAAGCAAACAAGACTCCTTCTCTAACTTTTAAGTACTTCTTAGAAAAATAAGGTATCAGAATATTTGGGACTGGGGTCAGTTAATTTTATTACAGAGCCAAATTCTACTCCAAGACCATTTGCCTTTGCACTGGCACATCATGCACAGGGTTATTTTTTACTTGGTAGGTTTGTTCTGTTCTGACAATGCACTTGCAAGAGCAGAAGAACAGTTTCTTGGGAGGCCAAAATCAGTGGTATCAGCCCTCTGCTGCAGATCCTTTTATTCTGGCACTATCATTCACCCCCCAACAGAAGTATGCTAATAAGGGGCTCAATGAAAACTAAACAAAACTATTCTGCTAGAACTCCATGTGAAATGTTGACCCAAGAAAAACGCCTCTTTGATATACATCTGTCCACTTTGCACAGCAGATAGCAGGGGGCCTGCTGCAGGTGCTCAGGAGGGGGATTTAAGCCAGCTTCCAAAGTTCATATTGATAAATCGTAAGCGTGCCACACCAGCCATCTGCACACACCTTGTCACTTCTGCAAGTCACACGGAGGCCTTGTAAGGAGCTGAGGAAGGTTTTTACACACAGCTGAGCAAACCCTGCCCACCTCCATCCATGCTGGGATTTTAGATCCCTCACGCTAGTTCAGCTCTTATGCTTGCCAAGAGCCTTACCTGTCTGCACCATGTCACATCTCAAGGCCCTTCTTTCAACCTTGAAACCCACAAGAAATCATATTGCTCTGTAGCATCATTTTCATCTTATTTCATTGCATCATTTTACATTTATATACACATACACATTCTACTAAGACTTCCCTCTTGAGGCTGCAAATGCAAATTTACCTGAAGAACTTTGGGAAACTATATAAACACATCACACAGCTCACTTTGTTTATATCCCAATATCACAGATCCTTCTTTCTACAAAGACTCAGCATCCATTTCCACAGACTGACATAAAAGAAACATATCCAGATATGTATGTGCTATTCTCGTTAGCAATAAAGGAGACAATAAATGTAATAAGCTTGCACCATGATTAGATCCCTGTATAAAGCACTTTAGTGCCTATTTAATGCCATTCTTATTCATCAAAACACATAAAACCAACACTTTAAGTACAGTTTTAATATGTTTTGCTGAATAAGGACAAGTAATTTAAGTCACGTGCATGAGGGCACTGGTGAATAAGGCTGAAATCTCAAAGACTGACAGAAGTTTTCCTTTTTTCCTGCACACCCCTAGATTAAACCCCCCATGAGACAAAAACCACTAAATGAAGTTTAACTTTTGCCAACAGAATCCACTTTCAGATTATTTTGTTTTTCTTTTGCATAAGCCTGCGACTCTCACATAATCCACAAGCAAATAGCTCTATTCTGTAGATTAGAAATTATAAAAGACCATGTAATCAGCTGACAAAAGAACTGAAAACAACCCCAGAGGAAACGCAGAGCTGCTCTACAGGCTCACAATGTGCTGCTCTGTCAGCCTCCCACTCCTTCAGCAGATACTCCTGACATTTCTTGTGTCATTACTGGACTTTATGAATGGGACTGTAGGATGTTTGCTGGAGAATAATCAGAAAGGGAAGGGGCATGGTATCATGGACAAGGGAGTTGCTTCACTCTCTACTGACCAGATCCAAGCAATTAGTTCACTGCTTTCTCCTACCATCAACTATGAATCACAGCTTGACACTGTATTAAAGGCTGAATTGTTGCTCATTTTTTAACAAGGATGTTTAAGAAATTAAGCTATTGTAACCTCAAATAAACTGCACATGGTTTGGTGGCTTTATTTATTTCACATGTGTCTAAATGTTTAGGTACTTACGCAAAGTCCCATCAACCTTTTTGGGCCAGAAAAGTCAGCTGTAACTCTCACCAAGGACAGTTATCCCACAGAGGCTGCAGCTCTTCCCATTTCTGGTGCAGACAGAACTATCACAAGCACAGCCCCTGCTGCTGCATTTCCCTGCTCCAACTTCGCTTGCCCAGCCACACACACGAGATGCAAGTTACACGTAAGGGAAGGGAAAACCCTGGTGGAGAGACTTTGTTTGCAAGTCTGAGACAAAACAACACTGCTAGCTGTGTAAGAGATCTCAAACAAGGAGTAACCCAGTCCAGGCGTTCCTGTTGTCAGCTGCTCTTTACAAGCCTGAGAAACAGCTTCACCTAATTTTGAAAAAGGTCTTTGGAAACAGCAGCCTTACAGGTTTCCGGGGAATAGACAACTCCAATATAGAGAATAAGTAGATAAAAGGGGTGCAACAGGAACATGAACCACAGCATCTGCTTAGGAGAGAACTCAGACTACCCAAAAGAAGGGTTTTGACAGAGCTCAGGCTCCCACAGGAGTCCCACTAAGACAGGCAGATCTGTTTGGGAAGATGCCTTCTGCTTGTGGGCCTGCTCTTTTTGCTTCATTGATTTCCCTGGTTTGAGCCTGCCAAATCACAATGCATCTGAGATGATATCAGGCTAATCAATAAATATCTTCAGACATTATTAGGATCTCAACACCATCGTGGCTTGGCCCTGCGGGATCACAGCCAGGGCAATTCCCCCATTCTGCTGATAAATAACACAGCTGTCAGGGCCAAGAGACTCATCACCAGCACACAGGGGAAGGATGTTTTCTGAGAACTTGGAAACAAGAGAGTTTTCCATGGTGAATAAGTATTGGGTATTTTGAGGAAGGAACATCAAACCACTGGTTCAGATAAGTGAACTCTGTTGACAGCAAACCTGCCAGCCTGGCACACATGCCCAGAGGTGGCCACTGGTGGTGGCAAAAGCAGAGTCCTGGCCACCAGCAGTCATTAATAAGTCCAAAGCACTATGCCAAGGGAAGGGCGGCTGCTGCTGAACTGAGTTGCTCTCTATGGGATTTCTTGGTGACGTACATGCAAGATGCTTACCGTGGAAATAAGGAAATAGAGAAAAAATTATTCACAAGTGCTTGCTTGATTGAATACAAAGAAAACCAAGTTTTAATCTCTTTATAACCCTTTTGCATTAATTTTTGCTAAGCTTTATAGAGTCCTATGATCACTAGAGGACATTTTTATAAGTGAATTTTAAGTTTAAATACCAGGATGTTCAATTAAAGTATGAGTAGAATATTATAAAACTCCTAATTCATGATGTCTGGTGGAGTTACATAAGCTAAAAAGGAAAGTAATACCATCTGCCATGTAATTGTTCAGCATCAGCAAATAACGGATTTTGGGTGGACCAGAAATATATTTAGTGTGGACACACATAATCATTACAGAATGTTTTTAAAAAATAAGAGTTTCTCAAATTCAGCATTATGCCCCCACTAAGTCAATATATTTATTACGTTGTAAAAACATATATATCCTGGATGCATTTTCAGCAATGGAATGTAGTTGCTCAATGTAACTCTGCTTTTGTGAACTAACAAATTCATGGAAACTAGTGTCATGCCTTAAGAGAAGAAAATAGCAAAAGAAAACAGATATAAGACAAAAGAAGCAATATCAAAGACAACTTCGACAATCCACAGATAAACCCATTTTGGTCTTTTTTTTTTATGTAAAAAATTTAGCCTGTTTATTGTCTAGTTGAATTGTTCAATCTTTGTAATTCAAGCTTTTTTTTCCAACATGTTTTGATGTCTATTTAATCAGAAAATATTTTTAATTTTGCCTATCTGGCTCATGATCTGAAGAGATGTGCCCTCAAACACTGGCGTTTGTACAGCAAGTGGAGCTGAAAACCAAACTGATCCCATCACAAGCAAATTATCAGCTTTCCGACTGTGGAAGCAGAACTTCACTTAATCTGATGGCAAATAACGTGCATTTCTCCAGCAATTCCTACTTTGGCTAATCAGTCAGGCTGATGGATGTTTAGCACTTACCTTAATGCAGATTTTTGCTTTAGCTAACATTTGTAGAAACAGAATCAATTACAAGCTGGAGATTACTGGGCTGATGGGCTTTCATGCTATTGCAGTTGACCGTGCAATTGGGTTTCTAAGTGACAGACACCACAGGACAGTCTCAGCTTGGCAAAATCCTCCTTTACTTTTCCACTTATCTAACATACTCTTCGTTCAGCACTTTAATTTCCCACCCTTTGGCTTTTTTCCCTGAGCCATCCGAGCAGAGTGCACACATATGTGTGCTTTGCTCTTTCCTGATGAAGTACCACCTACATCTGGGTGCCTCCAGCACAGTGGGACGTTCCCCACGGCACAGCCACCGGGACAATTACAATATTATCTTCTTGACCAGTGAATGTTCAAATGTGGAAGCGCCGCGTGAGGGAAAGCTTTAAATGTGGGAGATGCACAGAGGGCTCTTGGTCAACGCAAAACAAAGCCCAGCAACACTCCAGAATAAATGAGAAATCTCCACAATTAATGCTTTTTACCAGCATGATCCCAAGCAAAAGAGCATTCTTGCAGTTAAACATTTTTAAAGAGGCAAATGGTTCCCATTTCAATGAGTTTGATTGCTCCCCTCAACCCACCCAATCTTTACTAAACAGTATATATTTACTAGCAATTATCATAGCCCTTTTCACTTGTCTTATCTTGTTCCTTTCCTAAAAAAGTTGTAGAATTAGGACTCACTGTCTATATTAGAAACAGTGGTGTCTAAAATCAAACCTATAAACCCTGCTCCCCAGCAGATGTGGGAAAGGCCCAGCACTTTGCAGAATCAAGCCCAGCAATAAAGGTAATAAGAATTCAACTGTTTCCAAAAGGTCTCATCCATAGATTAAATGAGTATATTTAGGGGAGAAACCATATTAAAAATTTAAGGAGGTAGACAGCATATGTAAGTTGGAGGATTTTTTTTTTTCAATTAGCTAACTGTCTCTAGCCCAGAGCTAGAGTCTCAAATGTTTTTACAATTCAGTTATACTCCAGTTCACATCTGTCAGCTGGAATATTTACAGCTTTATAATTATTAAAATTGTCTGAACTCCAGAGCTACAAGCTGGATGGCTTGGATGGGGCAGTCTGCCATAAGGTACAGAAATAAGGTACTTGAATCTAGTCAGGGTCTACATTTGCTGCACAGTTCCTCCCTGTCTTTCATACCCTCCTCCCCCCCCTCCAGTTACTTTAGTATAGAAGTGAATTGACACTACATGGCTTTTACCATCTCTGATTAGGATAATTCCAGGGTCTCTCTGCCCTACTTTTAGTTTGCTGTCACGCATCTTGTAAAAACTTGTAGCTTTTTACCAGTTGGTGAGTTTTGGCTGAAGTCAACCAAAAGCATCAGAATTTGTTGAGGGATGGGCCGAGAGTATCCTCACCTGGGCCTTAACTGCTCAGAGCCGCACTAGGAAGCTGACTTATGGGTCAACACAGCACTGATGAAACCAATCCTGCTTCAGCAAAAAGTGATTCCCCCTCATAGCAAAGCACCTAAAGGGGGTGGGATGAATTGTCCCCAAGGGGGGGATGAATTGTCCCCAAGGGGGGGATGAATTGTCCCCAAGGGGGGGATGAATTGTCCCCAAGGGGGGAGTACCACTGGCTCCAGCAGGAGCACAGAGGAGATCCCAAGGGTATAGACAGGTGAATTTAAAAGACATGGTGAGGCCAAGATCTCACCCACTACACTGGGATGAGACTGACTGAAGACTTGCATAAAAACATCTGTAGGGATAGAAAATTCAGGGACCTTTCCCCCCCTCAACTCACACATTGGAGCCGTGCCATGTCGGGAGACATCGTTCTTCATGCAGAAGATTCTCTAAATGATATTTGCGCCAAAAAATGTTTACCCTCTATGTGTTTCACCCCAAGAACAACACAGATGTGGGTTCAGGTTTTTTTTTTTTTAAGAGACACTTGGGTAAGTGCAAACATCTCTTTTGTAATCAGCATGGCCTGACCCTGTTTAGCCTGAGGTCAACGACCAGTGGCATCTGACCTGCCGAAGTTAATGCAGCAGAACAATAGGAGAGGGTTGGTGAGGCCTTATCCTATTACCTTTTTGATACCAAATTAATTGTTTTTCTCCCTCTCAGTGATTCTCTGACCTTTCAGCTATATGTGTTGCTGGCACAAAGTGATGGATTAAATTTAAGCAAGTACATTTCTTGACATTGTCTCACAGCTTTAAAAGTTATTTAGGTCTTCCTTTCAGCACTAAGAGGTTTAAGAATGTGCTTATGATTGCAACCCCATTTGATAGTTAAAGAAGACTGCAAATATTAATTAGCTTGCAGTATCAGAGACAAGAAAACCAAAGGAAAGATCACAGCATTTACTACCAAAAAAAAATTCCACAAGTAACAAAGGGATAGAGACACCCCATAAACTCTAGATGTCTGATATTACCTTAATTGGTAGTGTTTTATTAATTGGCAAACCCAAAAACATTACTTGTAGAATAAATTTAATCAGTCAGACTGATGTTTTTCAAATGGAGAAATAATCCTTGATACTTTATTGCATAAGTAGAGTTTGCACAGAATAGCTATTGATCCCTATCACAGCTTTGATTTGATTAAGTTTTTGTTTCCTAGTTATTGGGCCACTTCACCAGACAGAATAAACTGAGATGACATGGTGGGTACTAGTACCATATTAAAAGAATTGAAAGAAATCAGTTCAGGATTTCCCCCACTGTGCACCACTTAAAGCAAGGAATCCTGAAAACCTGCTTTATGAATCTAAAGCTCAAAACATTCAAATTTTTCTGTAGGTGATTGTAAAACACCACAGCACTGGGCCCAGATGCACGTTCTTCACTTGGTTCAGCTTTCTGTGGGCAGAGCTGCCTGCCCTGCTCCTCACAGCTCACAAACACAAAAATGCAAGTGTCACATTCTCTCAGATTATAACACCCACAGGAATGAAAAATAATTTTCCTTCAGACAATATTTTTCATCTGTGCTTGCTGGCAAGGGCCATATCAACAGCCAGATACAACCTGGATCAGTTCCCCTGAATCCATCTGAAGAGTAGAAATGGACATGATATTGGGACTTTTTCATTTATGGGTTTCAGGTGTTCTGGAAAAGAACGGAACCTAATTCCCAACCTCCTTTAACACACACACACACAAAACCACAAACAAGATGTACAAAACACCACCATGCCATTGGAGAGTTTAGTTCCTAGCTCCCTTGATCCTCTGCATAGTCCAGCTATTATGCACTGTAACACCGAAAGCATGTTTAACTATCTGCAGATCACAGCCAAAACTTATTTATTGAAGATACTTTCTCAGATAAACACACCAGACTATTTTCTTTAACAGACGAAGTATAGAATCTCATAGGTGTTATCTCAAGATAAAGAAAACACTTTTTCCTGGTTATGTGACCAGAAGCCTAAAGAATTGCATATTTAAGTCAGTTATACCTCTGAAAAACTTATTAAACTCTTATAATGAATGCATTTGTTCTGATTTAAGCACTATTGGATCACAAGAACAAAACAGGATCAATAGAAAGAAAAATGTTACACCAGTGGTACCACTGGGTAACTTCATTTATTCAACACAATTAAATATTCTCTTAATTCATACTCCAAACTTCAAATACGGATGATTAAGCATATACATTAGCGAGATGAAGAGCAAGGGATTTTACATGACAGCTCTGCCCAAAAGTGACAATAAAACCTGCCTTAGGGAGAAATTGGGAGAGAGGTAGTAAAGGGCTAATCTTGTTATAATGATTTATGGTTTATGAAAAAAAAAAAAAATCACAGTCTAAGCTTTCTTCAGTTTTTCCAAAACATTCATACCTGCATTTAAATACTTTGGTAAGAGCAGAAACACTAAACTGTTTCCAGGATAACAATACACTTCATTAATCAGAAGCTCACAGGAATATATTCAGGAAGTACAGAATCAGAGTAATTTGATGTTCATAACTGATAACGGCAAGCAGAATTTCACAAAGATGAGTATGGTCTTCTTCACATTTGAGTGTGTTTCTAGCTATTGAATAACTACATAGACTACTTTTGGCTCCCACTGACTTCAGTGCAACAGGGACAAGCCCCATTAAATTATCCTGAAATATTATAACTGTAAATAATTTGGAGGATGTGGAAAACAGATAAAGCCAAATCACTGCTAGAAGAAAACCATACAAAAACATATATGTGACCTTCCTAGGGCAAAGTTATTATAGCAGCTGGATCAATAACAGGCAAGTCAGAATACCATTTTCAACTGCATTATTCATTTTGGAGAGTGATAACACTGGCTTAAGCTTAAAAAAGTATTGTTGCCAAAAGCTGCCAAAAAAGGACAGTCTTAAATACCTATATAATGCAATTTTCTATGCTGCTGACTTAAAATATTAAGGTTTGTTTTACATATTTAATAGGAAAGTAACACAGAAAAAAGAAAAAAAACACAAAGAAAAAGAACTGAAGTGAGAATATTAATAGAGGAACTGCAGTTAACTCCAAAAGAAAAAAATATACAAGCAAAATATTTGCAAGAAGATGAAAAATGTTGCAGTAATTACAACAGGAGACATCACTCCCTTATCCCTTCTCATCAGTGTTTGGGAATACCCAGCACAAAATCTTTGAGCTCAGTGCAATTTCATTTCTGGTGTAAAAAACTATGCTACAAAAACCTGATGCATTTTAGCTAATTCCCCATGAGCTATTGATTTGGGTCTAGACACAGTGCAAGCAGTCAACATTTGACTAACAACTCAGGCAAGTCTCCTCTTAAAAAGACTGAAGAATATGTAATGCAGGTGAAAGGACTAATTATCCTCCATAAATAATAAGATTAATAAAAACAAATTGGACATGGGAGCCAATTTTCAGAAACTTCAAACTAGAAGAAGCAACTGCAGTCTACTTTTAGTAAAGTCTGATATGAATTGGGATGGGGGGTTGTTGTTAAAGCCCTTACAGAGCATTTCTGAAATAAAAAGAGCAAAGACTGTGTTCAAATGAAGAGTAAATGCATGCCCGTGATGCATGAATTAAAAATACTTACCTTATGACATAAAAAACATCCCATATGAATTCTCTATTTCTCATTTTTAAACAACGGAGAGAACAGGAAACTTACTGGTAAAATTACAGTCAAAAAATTGATATCACCACACTCTCTAGCACATGATTTCCTAGACCACCAAGCAACTTAATAAATGTAACAGCTGACAGCTATAAATATCAACAGCTTAAAGTGACAGCCATATACTACATTTCTCTTCGGAGTTTAGCTTCACATCCATCAGATTTCTAAACAACTTCTCTTTCAGATTCTGGAAGAGCAAAGCTTTGCTTTATGATTGTGGTCAACTGGTCAGCCACAAGTCAGCCCAGCAAGGCAGTTGAAGCAACCACAAATCCCTGCAGAAAGGACCATACTATTCATCTTTCTCTACAGAAAAGTGATGCAAGTTTTTGTCAGCCAGTAAAGTCATGATGGGTAAGATTACTTTCCTCATTCAAATAATGAGACTAAGGGGAAAAAGACACAGTTACAGGGAAGAGGAAAAGCTTGTGTTAGTTACATCTTCACCTTGAGCACAGCAAGGACCTGGAGCAGAGGAGCTCACCCAGGACAGCTGGGTGAAGAAGGCTCTGGGAGATCACTCTGGGTGCCTCTGGCTGGAAGGAACACAAGCATCGTGTGAGTAATTCCTTTGGGAAAGCCAGGTAAACTTTATAAAGAGAATATAATTCTGGTATAAAGCAACTAACAAAGCAAAGAGAAAATTTGCTGATATCACCAAGAGCCATTATTGTCTTAGTGGATGCTCTTCTGTCAGATCAGCATCAGTCATCATTGCTAAAAAATCCTGAACTGGAGGACTTTTCTAGGCTGCCCCTTGCCTGCTGGGTGACATGGAACATGGCTCTGCATCCCTCTACCCCTCAGTACATCCATCCCTAACAAAGGTGAAATGCTGTAAAAGTTATTACTCAATCTGAGCAAAAGTTCAGTGAAATTACTGCCTTTTCCAGTTCCATTTTCAAACAGCCACATTTGGTTGGTTCTGTTCATCCATCACTTTGCCAGCACAGTAAATCCCCTACAAAATTCTGCTGTAGGTTTTGGTTAAACAGGCAACTTCATCGCCATCATTCACATATTCACCTGCTGACATCAGCTTGAGAAATCAACAAACTCCAGGGAGAGCCTGCACAGATGGACAACACTACACACCATCCCAAAACTCATCCTTCGTCTACCGCATCCCTCTTCCTGCTAACTCACCCAGTGCCATTTTATTAGTATTGCAGCACATCAAGCATTCAATGGCACAGCTCCTCACATGCTTCAAAATAAGTCAGTACATTGGTGCTACCTTGCCTCCCTTGCCCTCAGCTTTCAATTAAATTTAGAATTGACTTTAAAAGGTACAACCTGAATGTATGTGGTTCAAAATGACCTTGTTACACCTTTCCTTACCTTCCTGAGCAGGGCTCTTGTACACCAGCTCAGGGTTTAAAACCTAGTAACGTGAATTTGCTCTAAGCTCCTGTGGCAAACTACAAGTCTCAAGCTATTTAAAATCTTTAAAGGTATGGCCAAAGCTAAAGTGTGCTCTGCAGAGAGATATCTGGGAGCCCAAGTCCAGCAGCTTTCAACAAGATGTTTGAAACCTTCCTGTGAGTTAAATGTTTTTTCTAATTTATTTCCTGAACTCTTAGCACAGTAATAATTGCATTTTGTTATAACCTCAAATTAGTCATCATTAAAGTCACCACAGAAATTAGTAAAGGTAAGTTCCCCACAAATAAAGAGCCAAAAGCCATTTGTACAGAGCACACGACTTTTTCTTTAGTTTATTCCTTGATGCTGGAAAAGAAAGACAACTATATTTGATATAATCCTGACAAGGCCGGGGGGGGAGAGGGGGGGAGGGGAAGTATGAGTAGACCAGAAAGTGATTAAAGTGATGACACACTTTGAGCGTCTGCAAACACAGCCTTAAACTACTAAAAGATTTCTGTGGCAATTGCCCTCCCTGTACCCGGCTGAAAACCAACAGATAATCCTTAAATATTCACACAGATACCACCATCGTTTATTCTGAAGTTCCGGCTCTGTGATCCCTGGTCCGTCACCAACAATCATCATCCCTCCCTCTCCCCTTCTGCAAAGTGCTCTTAGATGCAGTGGGAGGATGTACAGGGGACTCACAGGACGGTGAGGCTGCCTGATCCACAGCACAAAAGAACTTACATAGGACAGTCAGAAAGAGAAGTTGCTTTCTCCCACCTTGCTACAAAAATCCCCTTTGGAGACAGAAACCAAACCCTGCCCTCTGATCCTCAGTTTCCCCCATTTCCCATGTCTCCACTGAAGCCCAGCCATGAGCAGTGCTCCAGCCCTTGGTGCTGGGAAGGGACACGATCCAGGAGGACACTCATGCTGGTGCTCCTGGTGCTGTGTGTCCTTGCTGAGCCCTGTACCCTCAGCTCCTTCTGTTGCTCCAAGCAGGAACCCCAGGTGCCGTTAGAAATCTCACAGGTATTTGGGGTGGGCTTTAAAAACCTCATTCCTGCAGTTACAGGTGTTTCTAAGGTACAAGTGATAAAGTGCATGTCTCCAACCCCAGGCAAAAAGAGAAAGCTGGAAAACATTCCTTAACCGCACAAGCCAGTAGACAAAAAAGCTGAAGGTTATTAACCTATTGACATTTTCTGTCAATATAATCCTGACCCAGGATTTTTGACAGGCACCACAACCTTCTCTTACCATCCATACCTTACTTAGCATTAAAAGGCTCTACCTTCTACAGAGGGACCAGACCACAGCTCTTTACGTTGTTCTTATTTTAACAAAATTAACTTACTCTTCATGTTATTTTTAAGAATATTCCTTGGACTCATAAAAACGTTCACCATTTCAGTCCTGACACAGGCCACCATTACACTTCTCTACTCGGCAAGATGCACTACAGTGGTTAAAAATTATTTACTATAAAAACAACAAACTTCATTTTATTCCACTTACAGCTATGACACAGCACTGCTATCCCAGATGAAACACACATGTTTTCTGAGTACAGAATTAACTTTTCCACCATTTGAAACTAAAGGTACTAATTTTTTTCAACCTTATTGTGAACTTTTACATTAAATTTAATTTTTTCAAGAAAAAAACACTACCATATTTAGACATATTTGCAGGTTACACACAGAGTGCACTTACAGCAATATTGAACAAACAAATGCTCTCTTAACAAAAAGAATTTACCCATCCTTCTCCTAGAGCAGAGATTTTTTTCCTGTTCTCCAGAAAAAGAACAACATAGCTTACAAATTATAAGAAAAGCCAAACAAATAGCAATAAAAGCAAAAATCCTTACCTAGAGAAGAAGCAGCAACTGTCGAGCACCAACCAGACCCACACTGAGTGACTACAAGTAAGCAGGTGGTATAAATATTCTAATAAAAGCCACAGGTGGGACCTATTGCATTAGGGTGAGTTCCTGTTTGCAGCATTAGCTGATGCACTCAACAGTGAGGCTTAACAACTAACATCATAAGAACAAAATCCTACTCCTTGTGCTCAAGATGTTATCACCCAAAATTAGAGGTTCTAACTGGACCATGCCCCCATTGACCAGTGAATTGCAGTACTCCTAAATTTGTTTTGTATATGGGCAACACTAGTGCTGTGACAAACAGAGTGTAAGTGGCTCCAGCTCTTATGTCAGAGGTTATGTGCACAGCCAGCTGATGTTGCACCTTCACTGGGAGCTGCCAACACCTGAGAAAAAGGGCAGCCCTAAAGGCTTCAGTTCAACACCCCACATTTGCAAAAAACAGATTAAGATGAAAGAATATGAAAAAGGATGGTCAAAGCACAGGCAAGTGTTTCAGCACCAACCCCACCCCACCTGAGTGAACTCCTTAAGTGCAGTGGGTTGAAGAAAGTGGTCAAGACTGCAGATGTTGGTCCATGTAGTTAATGGCCTTGAACAGAAACTGAAGAGCTGAGACTCCCCATAGAAGTTTGCTACAGAACATCTCTGTATAAAGTTAAAAAATGAAGGCCAGTAAACAAGGCTTGATAAAAATGGGGGAGTGAGGCACAAACCTCCTTCTGTGCAGCAAATGGCTCTGTCTGACATCCTCTACACTTGTGTTTCACCTGAAGTAGCTGGATTGCTCAAACTTCAGCAGAACTGCATTGAGTTGATAAGAGTTTAAATCAACACTGAGGGTATATATTTTTTTTTGCTGTATAGCAAAAGTTTATACTAATATCAAACATTATACTAATGTCAAACTTCCTCAGCTGATGACTGGTAATGCAGGGTTTGTTGGGTTTCTGCACCTGCAGAGGAGGACATGCAGGTGATCTAGTTGCTGGCCGTGGCCAGAAAAGATCTCCTGATAGCCACAGATATGCTGAACATTTCTGAGACTTTGTTTATAGAAAATATGTCATGGGGCTTACTTTTTTCAACAACATCAAGTGTGTACATAAACTCCTGATAAAAAATTCAGGATTCGTTTGGGCCACATGAAATACACCTTGTCCATTCTGTGAGGATTTCAGGCTATGTTTTTATTCCCTCAATACCACCAGTCTAAAACATTAAAGCTTGTAGAGCACGGCATAACAAAGCAGCCTGGACCCAAGAGCTCTGCCAAGCATGACATCAGATCTTCCGAAGAGTGAGGTTAGATAAAGCACCAGATAAGCGGCAAATTCTTGATTGAAATAAAACACCGAACATTTCTCTTTGGCTGGCAACAAGTGAATTCACAGGATGAGTTTCCTTATCCACAGAAGTTTCTTTTATAGCAATTTCGAGGGTTTCCCTGCTTCCCAGGAAAGATCTGTCTTGCAATATGTTTAAAATGTTATCAGCTTGGAAAAAAATAACACTGCATTAAACTGATGGGAAAGGAGCCCATTGGCTCTAAAGTTACCATCCCTGAGTCGGGCACTCGGTGCTGTTTGGGGCCTTTGTTCAGAGTCAATCAGCCGTCAAAAATCAGCCCTCCCGCTCACTGCCTGTGCAGGGCGGGATGACCAGGAGGGTTTCCCGCAGCCTGGTTTGGGCGCTAATTACCTGTTCAACCCCCTTGTAAATACCTGTCAGAGGAGGGAGAACTTAGCTCCTGGCTGTGAGGGAATTAGGGAGCAGGGGCAGCTGGATCTCACTGGGGTCCCCTCATGCCCAAAACACCACCCACCACAAATAAAATGTTTACATTGAGGCCAGGCATTTCTTCCCCACGAGAACATAGCTCCTTCCTTCCTCCTCCCTCCCTCCGCTGACAATGATTTCATGCACACAGCAGCTAACATCCAAAAGGTGTTTTACATCCAAAAGGTTTTGAATGTGGGGGAACTGCCAGCATATAATCCCAGTCCATATTAGTATCCTTGCAAAGCATAGAAACCACAGGTTGTTTTTACCAAGGATTCACATTCACCACATTGTTTAAAATCCAGAAGTCCTAAGCTTCACCTGCCTGAATAGGATGGGGAAGATGAGTGGGACTCCCTGAACCTGCAGAACCACTGAAAGGGAAGTTTATTTCCCAAAGTAAATGTAATGCTCCGAAGGCCTTTGTTTCTCTGTTCCTAAAAAAAAAAAAAAAAAAAAAAAAAGATCCATTGAAAAAGATTAATGAAAAAAAAGTTTTCTGATAATCAATGGAAGTTTTTACTGTCACAGCAGGGAACGCCATGGGGGAGCGAGTGCCTGTGCCTGTCAGCAGCAAACACACAGGGTGGCTTGGCTGGGCTGTACTCCTCACCCCGACATCAAAATGAGCCGCCCATGGGCTGTTTCCCGGGAAATAGGTTTATTTTTCCATCAAAACAGCGCCCAGGGCGGTGGGGGCGGATGGTGGGAGGCTCAGCCGCAGCCCCCCGGCCCGGGAGCACAGATGGGTTCGGTCTGTATGTGGCACTGTGGTACCAGTGACCACTGCTGCGAGGCAAGGAGGAAAAAAGGAAGGATAAGGGGGGGTCGGGGGAGAAAAGCTTAAAATTTTGCAAGAGCAAACAATCCTCCCGCGGACAGCGGTAAATAAAATAACAGCAGCGGGGTGATTTGCAACCATGTAACGGGCTTTTGTCTGGGCCCATTTCTCGCCGCCGGGAGGGTTTCTGTGTTCCCTCTCCGCAGGGTCCCGATGTTCCCCCTCCGGCTACAAAGGCCGGGAGCTGCAGCCCCTCCCCGCCGCTCCCCCCGCTCTGCCCACGCTGCCCCCCCAGCAGCCTGGGGGGCTACGGGGGTCGGGGGCTCTGCAATTTCGGGTTCTGTACTGCCGGCGTAGGAATTGCCAGGCTTAAAAATAGCTTTTACTCATCTTTTTAACTCTTTTTTTTCTCCCGAGTTTACATTAAGCCTGTTGGACATTTTGTTCCCTGTAGGAAAGTTAAAGGTATTTATAAGTCTAATTAGAGGCATTTATAAGAGTGATTAGGGTGAAGCATCAGCTGTTGGCAGGATTCTATGTGTGTGTGTGTATGTGTGTCTGTGTGTTCACACATGGATGCAACACTACAGTTCACAATTTGTTCCTGTGCCTGAAAGCTGTGAAATGCCCTTAATTCCCCCGGCAGTGATGGCAGCAGTGGGCACTGGCTGGCTCCATCCACGGACTCAACACCACACAGGATAACAGCTCTGGGGAAGTGTTGTCATTCTTTGTGCAGTGACGTGGCAGTGAGTGGCTAAGCAATAAAAAAAAAAAAAAAAAATTAAAATAAAAAAAAAAAGGGAAGAAAAAGGCTATATGTGCTGAAAGCTGCTGTTAGGCTTGTAGGGACAGACACCAACATGGCCCCACTCCTGCCTGCCCATGGGCTGCCTTGCAATCTCTCATGTCACAGGTGCAAGGTCTTCTTTTCCCTTTTTCCTTTGCTGCTGGGCATTAACTCTGCATCCTCACCCTCCATGGATGGGTCCCTTGGAGGAGGGGCTCCCACAGAATCTGCTTTGGGGAACAAAACCATCTGAAAGTGAACTCAAACCCCAGTGTGAGTTGTGGAGTGGGATGAGTCGCTGCCCCAGAGCAAGGGAAGCTGGAGACCAGCCATGCTGCAGCCACTCCATTGAACACTCCCAGTGCTCAGCTCTGGTCCCTGAGCCGTGCCCCTGCCAGGGGAGCAGCTCCCACCCTGCACACACAACTGCTTCTCTGGGTCCTGTTTGCCTGGCATGGCACAGTGGGGAGAGAGCTGGTGGCAAGGAGGGAGGCTGATGCAGCGGAGAGTGCTTCCAAAATATCCAGCCTGTGAACCTCGGTGCTGCCAGCCTTGAGCCACTGTTGGGCAGGACCTGCCATCAGCGTGAGGCAGCCTCACAGGTTGCTCTGGATCCAGTGAGGACTCCCTCAAGCACCTCGGCTCAGTGAGAGCAGCACCCAAAGAACCACAGCTCAACCACCAGGCTCGGTGTTGGGCTCCACTGCTGGCACAAGCAAAGCTGCATCTGACGAGATTTTGAGCCACATATAAGTGCTCACAGGTGCAGAACCTCAGCACTGTCCATCTCTTAAAACTGTTGGAACAAGTGTTTGTGTATTTGTGTCTCCCTTAAACCAGGGACAGCCTCACAGGGAGGGCTGGCTGCCTGCAGAGACACCTCAAGCTAGAGTTGCTTAAAGCATCTTGAGGCGACTCCTACGAGTTCAGGCCTTCCTCGACCAGGGATTTCTTTTTTCTAGTCATCATATAAACAGAATTAAAAGGTCAGTGCTGCCCCCACACGCTTACAAAAGCTTTTGGTTGGAATGGCTTGAGAAAGATACGGAGATATGTAGGGAACACTTTAATAATGTATTTGTTTTGCATAGCTGTGGTCTGTTCCCCTGTCACAAAACAAACAAATAAAAAAAATCTTCCTTGATTTCTACTTTTAAAAACTTAAAAGAAAAACATGCTCAGATATATCCACATCAATTTCAGAGCTGTGTTTAAAGCAGTTTCTGCAAAAACAGTTCGTAGTACAGTTACACTGGCGATAGTTTATAGGGATGGTTTAGCTTGACTTTTTAATTTTTTTAGGGAGACATTAATAACGTGATGGTCCCCAAAATCACCTACAAAACAATCTTCTTTTCACTTAGCCCCCTGTGTCTAGTCCATATAGTCAACATAATCCGCACAGTGATTTTTCTGAGGGCAAACGTTTCCTCACTTTTTCATTTTCCCTCTGTCCATGTTTGTACAGCTACAGAAAGTCCCACACAAACTGAAGGTGAAACACAAAGCAGAGGAGTTACAATGAACTCACTTTACTCCAAGTAGTAACAAGTGACCATGTGAAGGGATGTACAAAATCAAGCTATTTTTCTCTCTCTACTCTTTTCAGCAACAGGGAGGTTAAGGTATCCCTCCTGGTAGGGGGTGAGACTCAAATGTCACGCTGAAGAAAGACGTTGTGTATGTCCCTTTAAAAACTTTGAATAGAAACTGGTTTAAATTTGAATCTAAAAAGATAAAGTGAGCTGGGTTCGATCTGGAACGGGATAAAATATTTCATGCTACGTCTCTCTCAGGAAAAAAAACTTTTTTTTTTTTTTTAATCTAAATGTTGCTTTTGAAAATTTTCAGTGGGAAAATGTTAAAACACTGCTTTATTTTATGACCACAGACTGTTCGTTTCGCTTCAGAGTTACAGCAGCAAGAGCCAGACCCTGCAAACAGGGTGGGGATTCAGTCTGGAAATCCCCAAGAGTTCTGGCTCAGCTTGCCCTTGGGCACAAAAAACAGGCACCACAGCCGATACATTTGTTTCAAAAAAGCAATGTTTGCCTAAGAACATCCCAGGTGTGTGGGTAGGAAGGTTCAGGCAGGACATGGGCTGGTGCAGACCACGAGTGCCCACCCAGCCTCAGTGGCAATGATGGGTTTCACCAGCTGAGTCTTCCCAAACAGCCCCAGAGAGTGTTCTGGGGTCCCCACGGGGCTTCAGCAGGTGGCAGCCCCAGTCAGGTCATTGCTGCTCTGACCCTGCACCAGGCCAGGTCTGTGGGCTGAGCTGACAGAAAACCATTCCCTTGTTCTGTTGGACGGAGAGAGGGATTGGGAAGGTGCTGGGAGGGCTGAGGGGACAGGGAGGTGCAAGCAGTAGAAGATTGCAGATAGTCCCCATTACTGGACTCCCATGAAAGCTCAACCTGGACAGAAGGAAGAAGCAAAGTATCCCCTTGGTCTCTAACACTGACCGTGTCAATGGCTGGGCCCAATTTTTGTCACTGTACCCCTCAGAGGGTCTCAGTGTACAAAGTACCAGACAGGTACCTTCTTTGCACACGAAACACTAAGTCTCATCTTTCAGGAGGATTGATTTATTTATTTATTTTCCCATGCAAAAGAGTTCAGCTTTAAAATGAAGCCTACAATTTTTTTTCTCCAGTTCTCTGTAGATATTTTTTGCAGTCCACAAAGGAAACTTTGCCACAATAAATTTCATTCAATTTTCAATTTAGTCTTTGTTAGAGTCTCGTTTGAATATATCTACTAAAGAGACCTGTCTTCTTGCCCAGACTTCTTTCAGCTTTAGCTGTCCTGTGTGTGAAATCTACCAACTGTAATTCAGGTACTTCAGGGCTTCAGCAGAAAAACAAAAATAAATCCAAGGCATTGAATTCAGAGAGTACTTAGACCAGCAGTGGGGCTAAAGAACAGATTCACTTGGATGAAGGAAACACAAAACTTTTGATCCTGCTTTCCTAATTAGCCTGGTTACATGAGTTCAGGTACCGAAATCATAACTGAAAATATATAAATGTCATAAAATCACACAAAAATTACTACGAAAGTATTTTAATGTTTTTTGATTAGAAATTCCATTTTTAGAAATATAACAAATACAAATGGCATCATTACTTTGTAAACATCTTCCCTTAAATCCTTTGAAATATAAATGCAGATTTTAAATAGAGTTACACAAAAAAAAAACAGTGTAGAAAAAGAACAAATTGTTATGATGCATTTGAGAAATGTCCTGAAATGAATTTTAAAAGGACATGACTTTATGATAAAATATATCTGGAAGAACAGCATTTTTGGTTTGTTTAACAGTCCTCAAAATTTTCTATCAAGAAAGCTGGATGGGCACTCTCTGTACCATCCCTCATTATTTTCAATTATTAGTTTGTTTGCCATTAGGTAATAGAAGTGAAACTACTTTGACTTTGTTATAAATAGCCAGTGGGAGTTCTGAGAAAGGTATATTAAATACCAGAAGGAAAATGAGCAAGAAGATGTAAAATGGAGCCTGATCCTGCTAACCCTTGCTCTTCCAAGCAATCCTCTTTCTTTTCTACTTACTGTGCAGTGTAAGAACTTCAGGATTAAGTCAGATCTTGGAACCATAATTCCATTTATTTGGAGAGGCAAACATGCCTTTCGCTCAACATAAATGTTTTCATTTAAAAGGAGGTTGTCAAGTCTGAAAGCGTATTAAATTCACGTTGATAAGAAACTTTTTGCACAGTTTCTCACAGGCCGGGGGACTGTGCAGAACCAAAGGGATGGGATGGATCTCAGCATTCCAACACCCAGAGCAGCCCCAGAGCTGCCCTCCCCAGCCCCTGTCACCACGTGCCCCAATGAGCAAACACCCCCTGCGCTCACATGCCTGGATGCACATGACAGACACGGATTCGGCTTTGCCAGAGACCCCTCGGGTGTTCAACACCTGCAGGAACTCCAGGGCCACCGATGTCTCCCACTGCCATCCAGCACCCCAAGAACCCATCTGGCCCCCATGCAGCCCCTTCACCACCACAGTCGCTTCTGCTCCGAGTCAGCAGCGGGGAAAAGCTCCTGGAATTCCAGTATCGCATCCCCGTCACGAGGCTGGTGGGGTGCTGACAGCTCAGCAGCACGTTACGCTTGCTTGGGATGGGAAAGAGCAGTTCGGGAAAAAAGCAGCAGACACCACACAGAAACAGTGCCATGCACTGAAAGCTGATGTTAAGTCATCCATCACCGACCTCCACTTGAAAACAAGCGTGCCAGCAGTGGTACAAGCACACACACGTGTGTGCACACAGATGCTCACAACTGACTGTTTCATTTTATGCAGTTTTTTTTTCCTCTTGAATTATCTCCTACAGATAGGAAAGACAGAACAGAACGTGATTTACTGTTCACAACATTTTTCAACAATATTACAAAAGTCACCACCAAAAAAAAAAAAAAATCCATCATAGCAACCTGTAACCCCTTTCTTACATGTATTAGCAAACAGCTAATTCTGAATTTTTGCTTGCAACACTCCAGTCTGATTTTGTTAACATTTTTGAAACCCGCATCAGAAGCTTAATCAGAAACAGTCAAAGCATCCTTTTAGAGCATTCTTAATTAAATAGCATCATATGTAGTCCCTGTAAAGGACTAAAAATATTCTGCTGTGATTAGGTTTTTTGTTTTTACATTTCATCCAGGTCAGGAGTGCTGCAAAATAGCTCAGCAGTTGCCATCCTTATAACAGTTTGGATTCAGCTAATGGATGAATATCACTGACTCATACATTCTTTTTCAAAGAAAAGTGGGTTGAGCTATTAAAGAACCAAAAAACAAGTAATTTTTACCCCCAAACTAGTTAGACTTCTCTTAAAAGAGCACTAAGGTATATTTTTTCTCAGTTCAATATGAATCTGTTCCTTTTCCCCAATTTCAGTTGATTAGGTATGAAAGTCTCAGGACTTACTCAAGGGTTTTCAGTGTCTCAAGTGTAAGAAGAGAGTCGTGTTACTCATGTTTACCTCTGTCAAACAGCAGTTGGAATATAGCCCTCCTGGGCAGAACACTGTGAACACATTAAAGCAGTAAGTGATTCCTGGGAAATTCATAAAATGTCCTTTTCTAATAACTCAAGGTATTTTTGTGGAGGCAGATTATTTACTATTTTTAGCTTTTCCCAGTGTCTAGCTTGTCTAATTGCTCCTTGTGTGAGTGCTCTGGCCCCGGGGCTACTTTTCAGCTCTAATTGCAAAGGAAAGGATTACATGGCTTTGCTTGTGCTGGAGATGGGGCTCAAACCCTCAGAAAAACCTCCCTCTGCTGATTTCATATTGACCCAGCACATTCACTCGATTTGCTAGTCTCATCTATAACTTCAAGACTGCTGACAGCATGACCACAGGTAGGTGGGTACCTGTTGTGTGCTGCCAGCTCTCAGGGGAGCAAATCAGTCTGACCAGTGCTGGAGTTTTCCAGCTGGGGGTTCCCTCATTTACTTATACAGTACAGCAATTACCAGAGGTGTTACCTTTGCAATTTTCTTTGAAAAGTCATGGAGAGATTGCTATAAAATGTTCCTTGTTGCAATTCTAGCTGAAAATCCAGGAAACAGAATAATGAGATTAGGATCCACATTGGAAATGGGCACTGAGCAGACAATTTTTATTATAAAGCTATCCACTTGCCTGCATACCTACCTAAGTTTGGGGAAGGAAAATCAAAGTGCCAAATTACTTTGACTTTGTTAAAAATGCCAAAATGCCACATTAAGAACTACCTCAACGGTACCACCTGAACTTTCGGAAGATGTGCCCAGGTTCAGTTAACACTGTTTTGTGCATGCATGCGAGGGCTCTTCAGGGTGTTTTCATCTCACCCCACTGGGTAACTTTACCAAGCAGCAGCCTGGCAGAAGCACCTCTCATTTCACAGCTTAAAACTTGGGCAACTCACAGCACAGCTCCTCCCAGAGAGCAGAGAGATGGATCTCCTCTAGGAAGGCGGAAACTCTCAAATCTGCAATTTTGCCTTGTCTACATAAAGCGTTCTTGCAGTTTGGCCCAAGCCTGAATTTGCCATTAAAGTAGCCCTTGTCTATACAAATGTTAGGAGACATCCAAGCACCGTCACAGCCTGGTACATCACTGTGAAAAAGCAGTCACTGTCATCTCCTGCAAGGGTACAGCAGTCCTCCAGAGCAGCATTTATCTGAAAATAATTTTATTTTCCTGTGATAATACAAACATTAGCACAAAGACCTGGTCTATAAAAGTGGTTGTGCAACATGCAATATTTTCAAATCCTCGTCTGAAATGTCCAACAGGCAGTTGGAGGGTCCAAGGCTGAGATCCGAAAGCACCGATGTATCCATAGCTATGCAAATATTAGGAACTACTGATGTCTCAACACATGTAACATCTTACATTATATTTAGCAGACTCCATTTAAATTCACATGCCTACAAGCTATAAATATTTACAAGAACTTGTGAAAAAAACAGTACAGATTAAGCCAAATAATTTTTCAGCTGTTACTGATTTGAGTTTAGTCAGGGTTTTTACCTCTTGGGAGATAGAGGTTCCTGAATATTCCAACGGGCTCTAAATCAGTAAGAACATCTGAGACACTGTCCTCCTGCATGCCCAGATACCCATGGGTTTGCTCCATGTCTCCTGCTTGCTCTGCAGCCCATGTGATGCTTTGTTTACTCACTGCACAGGCAGATACGTGCAACAGCCATTCCCAGGGAGAATGACTTGTCTCTGAGTCCACGGTTTTCTTACGCTGGAGTCTGCAAACACTGGGCAGCTGATGTGTTCCCCTCCTCCCCGCTCAGCTACCCTCTGTGTTTTGGGTTCAGAGTGAAACTATCCCAGACTCAGGGACCTCGGGAGAGCAGGACTTGGGAAACACGAGGAGAGACACTGAGGGCACGAGCGTATTATCAGAAAGAATTTGAGTGCTCCCAGCAGCTCAGCAGCAAATTAGAAAGTTTTGGCTCCCAAGAATGAGTTGTGTTGTTTGTTCCTGCATACTGCAGCTGCTCGTCCCTCTCCCTCCCCACCCCCCTCCTTTGGGTGGTTTATTACACACAAGCTACTAATGAATGGGAGCCGCTGTTTTACAGTACACCACACTTACAGGACTTATCTCTAGGCCTACCACAGATTTGACTGATCAACAGCAGGGCACCACCATCATAATTCTTCCTAGAAACAGGAGGATAAAAAGGGGTTTGTTGGAGGTTGGCCGTGTCTGCAGAGAATCCTGCCTGCAGGGCCTGCTGATGCCATCGCTAGCTGCTATGGTCTTTGGCCTAATAAGGTACAGAAACAAAGATTGTTCACTTGTTCAAGAATACTAAAGTACCCAAGTGACGGAAAGTGGAGGCAGCAGGGCACACATCCAAGTGGGATTAAGGCCACAAGTGCAACGCTACAGGGCTGACTGGGTGGCAGAGGGAATATCTGCCTCTGAAAAAAAAAATCCAGCTCAAACATAATTTATAACATGTCACTCACAGTCAGAGGTGGCTGTCATTAAGAGTTAAATGTTGCATTGTGTTCAACTTATTCCGATAAGAATTCTCTAAGCTGCTTATATGTTATCATAACTCACGAATAACTGGAGCGTGGGCATGGGGAGGGGGGGAGGCTGTCTGGGAAAGGATGGGACCCAGGCTGGGAGGCAGAAGTGCTGGAGCAGAGCTGGACTGCTGGGACCTCAGTGTAGAGTACTCACAGTCTCCAAGGACTCTGCAGTGAGTCTTAAAGCCTGCCAAGCCCATAATACTTGTCAAAGTCCAGACTCTACTTGGACATATGTACCTTTTTTTAGTTTTATGCACTTCTCCCAGATAGGGAGCCAGGCAGTAACACCTAGAGGATCTAAAATGGTGCATTCAGCCTCTGTTCAGCTGGTCTGTACAGTAGGGCTGTCTGTGGAGGATGAATTCCCCATAGCTGGAAGGCTTAAGAGGTGGCATTGAAGGAGAAAAAAATGGCCAGTGTCGTAGCCAAGTAAAAAGCCCTAAGTTAATACTGCTCATTGGAAATGGGACCAGGAACCCAACAGATCAGCAGTGAAGCAGCTTCTTTGGGGACAATATTAAATGCTGCTGACTGGCTTGGCAGTTTGGAAGCAGTAGGATTGTTTTCTCTGGCTTAGGGAAATCCAGCAACAGACCCCACTGAAGTTCAAGGAGCTAATTCAGGCCCAATCCTACTAAACTTTACAGGTTTACTAGGAAAACTTTTCCCTACATTTTTTTCCCTACCTCATTTTAGGTAGAGAGAGAAAAACCTGTGTGGAATAAGAAGAATTAAAATCATAGGATCCTGTCCATTCTTACCAGTCTCTCAATAGCAGCAGATAGCAATTACCCACTGTAATTCCCAGTTAGAAGTGTTTTTTTAGTGCGACTCGTTCAGAAAGCAGCAGTTTGTTTACTCACTGGCTTGGGCTACCTGGATCACATTACACCTGCTGGGGCTGCGAGTAGTGCTGGAGGTTCATTTTAAACTGGCACTGTTGCTTTCATAAAGCTTTTAATGTCATAGGCTCTGGCTGTGTTCGAGATCTCACCCATCAAGCCAAGCCTTAAGGAGTTTGGGCTGAGATATCCCAGTCCCCCATTCCTCCGTCACTCAAGTCAAAGATCACAACTTTTCTGCGGTAGTTCAGTACCTGCTCTCCACGGCAAAACAGCCATCCCTCGACTTTACACAGTCACTGATATAACCTTCTCTTGGCTTTTCCAACTGCATTTTTTAGTTACACACACCAGGGCCTTGTGTCGTATCTGGCCCTGACTGCTCTGCCAGGTGCCGGAGGATGAGCTACAAATGTGAGGGTACAGTGAGTCTGGAAGGAAATATTACTCACTAATAGCCCCAGGAGAGCAGTGAGCAGTCTCTGCACAGCTTTACCCTGGATGGGAACAAGATAGAGGTCACTGGAGTACCAGTGATGGAAGGGCTTCAAGAGTTTCCATGCCCCCAAACCCTGGATTGCCAGTTTGCTCTTGGTGCCTCTCCATAGCTTTCAAATTTAGTCCAGTCAAGGGAGTAGGAACTGAATGTCTTTCCTGCTTCCCTGAAGCATCATTTTGGTATGTCATCTGTACCTGGCCTGACTAAAGACCAAGGATCTTCAATTTTCCATGTTATAGAAACACTGTAGCAAATATCCAGTTTTCTAGTACCAATCTGAAATACAAACATCTTACCTGCTACCACAGTGCTGTCTTCACGCGTACTTGAAAGCCAACAGGTTAATCACAGTGAGCTCTTGGTGTCCAGAGGTGGCTGCTTCATGTATGCCCATGGGATGCTGCAGGGCACTGGAGCAGGGATGTGGAGGCTACAGGGGCTGCACAGTGTGTGTGCAGACACCACATAATGCCAGAGTGCATTTAAGTTTGTACTCTCTACAAATCTAAGGAGCTGATAACTTCAAACCTCTGTCCTTTCAGAGAGCAGACACTTCACTGTAGCCACCTCTCCCTGCGGTGAAACAGCAGATGGACGAGATGGGAGCTGCATCCACCCATTCCTCCCATCCAGCCACAGCAGCATCTGGAGCACACCTACATGTGGGAGGTGGACACACAGAAATATATCTGAGGATGGCTGTCCCCACGGGGGGATGCGTTTAGCCCTTGTGCAGCCTTAAAGGTGTGCATGTTCAAATACATTTGTCTGGATGCAAGTTATGGTAAACAAGCAAAAAAAAAAAAAAGTTAAACACAGATGTAACTGGTGTGTGAAGACATGTTTCACCCGGCTCTGACCCTCTGAGTAGAGGCGGGTAGCAGATTAACTATGCAGCTCAGAGACTGTAAAGGCTTGCAGAGGAACAATTAGGCTAGAATTTGCATTTCATGAAATTGAACCTTTTATAAAACTTACAACACATCTAATGACAAAGATTTCTTCAAATAAGTATTTCCCTCTGATCTTTGTCACGTGGGGTTTATAGCATCTTGCCAGTGTGTGAGAACCTAAAAATGTAAGAGAATATTTCAGAAAAAATGAACCTCACTGGTTTATCTTTACCATCTGTGTGGACTGTAAACAGAGAGAATAAATAAATAAATACTGAAAAATACATTTGTTTTAAATAAATGTGAACAAAGGGTTTGACACATTTGCAGTATGTAGTACTACTTTTAAAACATGTTTTTAACCACCTCACGCGTTCAATTAAATACAGAAAACTCTCCAGGTTATATTTGCATTCTGGAAGAGCAGTTACAAAAGAAAGTGTAAGTGCAGCAAATCATTCTGAAAACAAACTGATTTGAAGATAGAATGAGTTCTCCTTGAAAAGCTGCAGCATCACTGACTTTGTAATATTACTTGAAAAAGCTGCAAGTATCTTATTTTTCCGCATAAAAAAGACCCACTTTGGGAAGGACAGACTGAGAGTTTGGTCTACACTCCAAGAAACTATGAGAAAAAAATCACTTCTAGCAGTATATTTTCAGTTAGGTATCTTCTTTTCTCCAATATTCAGGGAAATTTCTAATGCAGTTAATAGTCTTTACTTAAAAAAAAAAAAAGGCAGCAATAAATGATGGAACAAAACTGAATCCCTTTTCCAGGCAGTGACACTGCCACTTTAATAGTTTCCCACTGTACTTGGGGTTAGCTGCCAGAGAAGCCTTGTTCAGCCTATTTGGGGCCCCCATGAAATGCTGCAAGCGTTACTGAAATGAGCACTTGTCTTTTGTTGAGCTGCATGCTAGCACCATACAGTGCTGAGCTGATAAATCCACTTTTTCTAACACAAGCATTTTTCAAACAAAACTACCATGAGACTGATGAGTAATGCCAGCTTGCCAAAAAAAAAAAAAAAAAAAAAAAAAGGCACACACCCCTCGCAGCCGCTGCTGACACTGACAGCTGTTAAATTCACATATTCACAAAATGAGATGAGTTACATAACTGGAAATTACAAGAGCAACTCGCCAGCGAGAGGATCTGCTAAGCAAGGCATCGCTGGGGCTCAGGAAGGAATAGATCACACATTTCAATGTGTGCTGGCCCACTAATGACCACGACAAAGCTGAGCGCTGCCTGGAGCACACAAAGGTTACCGGGCACTCCACACCGCGCATCATCAGGCTGTTTGTAGTTTGTTCAGGGTTGGGGTTTTTATTCTGCAAAGTGAGGATGCATGTGGAAAAAAAACAATATACCAGTGCTGCTATGTGTGTTACAAACACAAGAGTAGTTTAAAAGCCCAAATGTCACTTTATGCAAGGCATGACACAAAAGCCTGACTCTAAAAGGCTTATCAGCAAGTCTTCAGCAGCTAAAAGACAGCAGTGGAGAAGGTGAAGTGTTGGGTAGAGTTAGGTTTGACAAAACCTAGGTGGGTTTTAATTTGCATCAAATCTTTCAGGGATATAAAAGCACTTTGCAAAGTTCTTATTATTATTCTTATTTTATGCTGAGCTCAGGAGATGGTCTGTACTCTGCTGATGCAGGGCAGGAAGGCAGTGACAGAACGTCACCCCACCACCAGATCACCTACCTTTATTTCAGTATCTATTTCTAGACTGGCTTGAAAAACTTTGACAAAAGTATCTGATTCTGGAAGAGCCGTGGGGCAGATGATGGAGGAAAGGCATCATTAAGGGCTCCTGAGAAATGACAGGCTGTGGAGCTGGTGTAACAGTGCAGAAGGAGCAGGGAGGGAAGATGGCAATGTTTGCAGAAGCTGCCAGACCCCCACGTGTTGCTGAGATTGCCAGAAATGGGGTTCTGAAGAGGGCTGATCTGGACATAAATCAAAGCACAAAACAATGCATGTCTGTATGAATAGCAACAAAAAAATCCTGTAATTAAACGACCAGTAACCTCAAGCTAAATTTTTTACATCCAAAATAATCTATGCTTCCATTTCGTCGGCTCATGGCTGAATTCATTCTTGTTATATAGTAAGAGGTTTTGGTGGTTTTTTTTTATAAAAAGGATTCAACCTGGTAGAAAAACAGCATATAAAAGCTTTTTTATAAGCAAATTTATCAAATAAGAACTGAACATGAAATTACTAAACAAATGCATAAAGTTCCATGTGCTTTATCATGTTACCTGTAGTAAACTAGGTTAATGCAAAATCAAGATGCACTGACAAATCATGGGGAAAAAAGAAGAAACACAGAAATGAGTGTTTTGAGAGTGATGTCACCTAAGCAGGGGTGTAGGTACAGTCTGCTGCGTAGGAGAGCAGTGGAAGCATAAACAGAATACTAGATGTGCATTAAGCCACAAACAGAAATAGCTGTGAACAATGGCAAAGTCTGGTTGCTCTTGGAACCATAATGTAAGGAAACATCCTTATAAAAGATGAGACAATAGCGGGTCTATAAATGACAGTCCTGTAGGCAGGGAAGGATTAAGGACTTCCTATAGTTCCTAAGGTATCAACATATATTGTAACCCTTTCACAAACGCTTCTGCAAGTGCTTCTCTGACTTAGTCCACCCAGAATAGGAAAAAGCATCAGAATTAGTTTGGCTTTTCCTCTGGATAGCAGCCACACACACCCAAGGCAGAGAGGAAGAAGTAAAAGGAGAAGGAAGTGCAGCATTTGTTCAGGATGTTTTGCCAGCACGCCTGTAAGTCCCAGCGCTCCCTTGCTCTCCCTGCTTCCTCCAGAATACACAGACCTTTGCCAGCCCTGATCTGGGCTATGGCAACATGCTCCTTTCTACAGCAGTGTTTCTCCATCTCTGTGAAGTGCTGGGAAACGGGGGAGTTTAGACACCAGCAAACACAAACCAGGCCAAGGCTTCAACGTCCATTTATTACTTCTATTTTCTTCGTTTTATTTTGAAGTCGATGTTTTTTGTTGCTGTTTTGCTTGCTTGCACGGGTAATAAAATGCATTAATTTAATTGGGCATGCATTTAATCTGAAAACATTAACAAAATGCCTTCTAATGCCTCATGGCCCATGGGCTGAGATCTGTTCCTGTACAGCAAATATCCTCTGAGCTTTCGGGCTAGTACGTTACTCTCTGATCACAGATTCTCTTGCAAATTGTCACATATTCTTCTCATAAAAATTTTAGTAGAAGACTATGAACTATGATTACTATTTAATACAATTTCACAGACCATCCACAGCAAACTTGCCAAGGCCTCATGGATTACCAGTGATCCATAGGATAGGGGCTGGGAACCACCACAGACTTTGGTAATTCTGACTGTTTATCTCTAACACTGCCTTAAGCCCATTCATATACATCACTCCACTGAAACTAAACTAGCCTGCTCTTCAGAAAGTATTCCAAGGAATCAAATGAAGCTGAGTGAGCACTTCACTGCACTGACGTGGAAGAGGAAGAACAATTGTCCCACTGCAGCTACTGCTACCACCCCTGGATGTGGATGAACAGCTGAACACTGTGAAGAGATACAAACCATGCAAGTCCAGGACCTCTTTCAAGTGATGTTTGTAGATTTGCAGATGATAATAAATTCTGTAGGACCTACAAAAAGTCAGCACTGAAGAATCACAGCAAGTCCAAGCTCTTGAGGTCTCCTCATTGTCGCCTCTGCCAACAGTTCCTCATTCCAAGACAGATGCTTTGGGGCAAATTTGGGGTAATTTTCATTCAAAATTCCAGTGGAATAGTTGTATCATCTGTTTTAGAAGTTATCCTCTGTTTGTCAGGTAGAACTTGGTCACTGAATGTTGACATTACAAAGACGGTATATTTTAAAAAAATCTGTTAAAAATTCTGCAGATACTTTTTGAAATACTGAAGATTCATCTTCCAGCTATTCACAGTCCTATTTTTAAATGTTTTTTTCTTAAAAACAAGAAAATGTGCTGTTCCTTACTGAGGGCCATAGGCTCCATCATGCCAATCTCAGTCACACAAGGCACTCCCCTGAATCAACATGCTTCCTAATGGCAATAAATTGTTTTCAACAGAGCTCTGTTAAAAACCACTGACAACACAAAACTATGATTAGCATTCAGGGTAGAATTAAATAGTGTCACCATTGATATCTACATGTGCAGGTGTTGGTCCTAAATTATTTTATGGCACAATTCAGCCTCTATTCTTATTCCTCTTAATCTTCAAACAACCCCACTGGCGCAGATTACGCCAACCCTATGAGAGGTAGGACCTTGGCCAACAGACATGCATGGATTTGGAGGGATTTTCTGCAGAGCAAGGTGTTAACTGCAAGTAAATGTCAGATACTCTTGCTGTTGTAACATGTGGGACTTCTCAGCAGTACAATGATATTTAGCCCATAGTGCAGATGCTCTTCCTGAACTGTGTTTCATAGACCCATCTGTGCAGCCCCTCCAACCTTGGGGGAACTGCTCAAAAGGGAAGTGACTGGAAGAGGGACATCAGAGCCAGGCCCTCTCCTGCGAGGCACAAGAAGTGTTTGGGCAAGATTCTTACTGGGATAAGTTCACACAACTTTTCCAAGACTGGGAACAAATACTGAAACAATTTTCTTCCTTCAGAGCAGTTTTAAAGTCACTTAAATTTTGAGAGCACTTTCCAACTGAGAGACTGCTCCTCAGTGTAGTTCCACTTACTCATATGGTGACCAGCAACTACTCATGTGAGCAATGTGTGAGGGTTTGTAGGAGTGGGAACAAAACACAAGAGCAAATCCACTTGCTCAGCAGGGCAAGCTTCTAGATTTGATAAAACAATCAGAGGTCTGCAAAAGCTTCTCCCTCCCCCACATAATTTATTGCTTAAAATCCTAGAGGAAAAAATATCACATTCTCTATAAATATGATCTTAGCATGATCAGGTTTTTTTCCTACGAAATTACATAATCAAATTTGTGGCTTGTCTATTTGTATTGCAAACCTGTAAAGGAAAACTCTGTGAAACTCTCACACTTTCATTCCACACTATATTCTGGAGGTTACTTAATTTCCTATTTTAAAAATAAAATTACTTGAATTAAGAGACTTTTGAATCTTAAAAGAATGCACATATTAGGGAAATTACTACCAGAAATAAATAGCCCACTTTATTAAGCAGTCTCCTAGTTTTTATGATATTAAGGAAAAAAAACATACTTTATAGATATCTAGTTTAACACACATCAGTCAGCTTCGTTTGCAAGCTCAAAATCCAGAGGTAAATAAAATATTCATTTGTTTTGGAATATGTAAAGTATTAATTTTTCATATATTAATGCACTGAAGTACTTGATACAATATTGTTAGGGAAGGATAAAATTGTTTCCGGAAGGGTTTACTTAAGGAGTGGTTACTGCAAATAAAAACTTTCAACTAACAAGGATTCTTAAAATAGTTTTTTAATATGCTTTTAATGACCTCTACTCCTCATACCTACCTCCTTGCTTCCCAAACTGTTTGTACTGTCCCCAATAACACTCAGTGGAAAGCTGTCGTTCCTGGCTAAATCCTTACTTAGGTTGGATGCTATGCCTCCGTTAGACAGGGTCACAAGGTCACAATCGATTTTGGAGGCCACCTGGAGAGTCCAGGCCGTGAACTGACTCAAAAAATTTATATCAGAGCTGGAATGGTCCACCTCCCAGGGCTCAGCCTGTGCTAACACCCCAACCGCAGGATGGAGCCTGCCAGGCCCAGCTCAGAGAGAGGCCAGAGTTGTTGACCCCGTTAGCTGACCTCTTCAAACTTCAGGAGAATTTTTCTGGCAGTTACCACGGTGACTGGGCACTCCAAGCTTATCCTTCTTACTGAAAAAAAAAAAATTAAGAAGAAAAAAAATGTTAAAATCTACCTCGTAGGGATATCTCTCAAGAATCAAATACGTAAATGTTTTAATTGTTTGCTTCTCTCCTTGGGCTGCTCTGGCTCTAACTGGTGTATCTGATGTGAACACCAAGAAAGCAGTTTGGCTAAAAACATTTCAACTTCTGAAAAAAATAATGCTCAGTGGATTTAACGAGTAGCATTTCTAGTATCTGCCAGTGATTGCAAATGACACACTAAGAGGTTTATTGTCAAATAATATTTATTTTTCTTTCTGTATCTTTCTCCAAATTACTGCCATTCCTTATTGAATTGAGAACAAACTGAGAAAAGGCTCAGGGAGAGGATTCTATGCTGCATTTGTCTTTTTTCGTCTTGAAAACTATCTACCTGATGAAACATTAAGTATGAAGCAATATATTGCTTTGGGCTCTTAAGAAGAGACTGCATAACCTATTTAATGTACCATGAAATATTATTTAAGAGGAAAAAGAAAAAAAAACCCAAAAGTTGTCAGACATCATTACTGTTGTTTTTTTCAGGCACTTTGAACACTAATCATTTCACACATAAGATTTAGCAGGTAAGCAAGGTCTCGTGATGCTGACAGAAAACACTTGAAACACATCAAGGGATCACAGGGCACACTAAGTAAACAAGAAAACAAAGTGCACTCTTCATTTCTAAAACAATAAGGGGAAAACTGGTGCTTCTTAATTTCATAGCAATCATGTATTATGTACAAAGCTTTTATGTAAATTTTCCTCATGCTTCTATACTTGAAATAGCATCTCGCAAGAGGGAGCACTGAAGAGTACACTGCATTATAGCTGGAAAAATCCTGCTTAAGGGCTCCTGATGGCAAACTGTCAATCAGTATTTCTCATTTGTTATGAACTGCTCATTTCTGGAGTACAGCTAAACAGAGATTTAATGATTGAAACTTTAATGGCATTTTGTCTCACACATGGTTCTGACGTATCTTCTGTTGTTTGAAGGGTTAAATATGAATATTCAAATTGTTGCTCAGCCACTGCTCTGCTCCTCCTGGGCTTTTCCACTGGCAGTGCTGAGATGGCAGAGGGGACCGAGCTGCTGAGTTGCCTCTCATGGGAGGAGATCACGCAGACCCTGTAGGTGAAAAAATAAAACAAGAGATTTGAGTATGAAAAGCAAAAAAGCACATTACTGATCTTTTGTTCCAGATTTATTTTTCATTTCTGCTGGAAGGATGAAAAAAGACAGTCCAGCGTATGTATGTTAACTAACATTAAAAAAAAAAAAGTGAATACAGACACAGTACAGGACTCTTTCTCCTTTCAAGACTGGTTCAATTGCTTTGAAATATCATACGCCTCGATGCTAAATAGATACATAGATGCATGATAATATTATTTAGCAATTTTGAATTAAACATGAAAACAATTTAAATTAAAAACACTTAAAGATTGTTTTCCTATTATTAAGGATGTGTTAGAAAAGGGCTAAGCCTCTCATTAGGAGATGGATTTTTTCATTTGTGTTTTTGTTACGGCTATACGAAATGGTTTTATGTTTTCCCTTTTTTACTCTGCATGAAATAATGTAAATCGAAACAATCAGGTGACTGATTAATAGCCTAGTGGGGAGAAAAGATCTGCTTGTTGCATTTTATTTTATTTTTTGTATTCTTTTTGAACAACACTGTAGATATAAGCATGTGCCTTTCAATTAGATACCATGATTTATGAAGTCATGCTCAGGGCTAGCCAGGTTGTTGACTCAGATCAGAGCTATGATGCCAGCTCATTCCCTGGTGACAAACACTGACTGTCCTTCCCGCAGCCAGGCACCCCTGGCAGCCTTATGAAAAGACCTTGTGGTTGGCAGAGCACTGAGCAGGAAATGAGGTCCTCTCCGGTTTGGGACAGAGATGACTGGAGTTACAGAAAGCTGTAAAGCAAAATCAGCATCTCCTGAGTCACAGACTTTAAGCTCTAGTGGACCCTGCAGTTCCCAGTGTGACCTGGCCCACCAGTGCTGCATCTCCAGCACACCCACCAGCCTCCCACTGATTTCCCAGGGGAGCACTCTGCAAACTGCAAGTCCATCATGAGATGGGACCAGTTTCATGTGGGAGAGGGGGAGACAGAGCACTACACCCCAAGCAGGTCCTGGTGCTCAGCACCCTCCTCAGGGGACACTTTTCTCCCTCATCTCCACTAGAGAATTTTTGGTATATTTCAGGATGCTTTTCTAACAATATCACAAGGCTTTTATCTCGGCCTATAGCTTAGGGATCTTTTGTGTGGCCTACACTCTTCTAGGAATTGCACATATAAATCACTGGAAAGCAGGAAATCCTTAAGACCTAGTGGGAAGCTGTATACTATGTTTGCTTCTTAGCATAGACAGCTGCAGACCACAGAGTATCTTCCCATATAGGTACTACAGCAACCCAGACACCTGGACCCAAAATGGGGGAACTCAGCCCCCTGTTTCAAAGATCTCTGAGTCATAAGGGAGCTTCTGGAAAGGGGTTAGAAACTCTTACTGAATTCATGGGGTAGAACTCCCTGATGTTCTCTGTGTAACAGTTTCAGTCCAAATTCCCTCAATGCAATTGAAACAATAATATTTAGACCATTTGGGGATGAGATTATTGCTTTAATAAATTGGTTTTTTATTGGTTCATTGTGGCAAATAAGCCCCCGATTGATTTTGCTCCTAATCAGCATGGAGAATGCATTCCGCTGTAATTAAATCCCGTGTAACTGGGCGCTCTGTGTTCACTTGTCTCTTCGCTTGCAGTGGCATGAGATACAGCACATCAAACGCTATACTCTACACGATAGGCACCCTGCCAGCCCGGGGAACGATGATGCTGGCCCGCCTTTAGTGTGCTTACAAACAAGTATAGCTGGAGCACGTATGGAGCAGCGGGCATCGCTTGGGATACGCAGAAAGTTATTAAAGGAGGAAGATGGCCAGGGATAAGGTCTTTTCTCTCGAGGAAGGTTTGAACCCTCTCTCTGAAAAGGTTGCGAGAGACGGCCCCCCTCCCCTTCCCGCAGGTCCCCAGAGCCCCCGCCGCGGCTCCTCCGCCGCCGCCCGCGGGGCTCGGGCCGGGGCGCCCGGGGCAGCGGGGTCCCCTCCGCCGGCGGGAGTGCGGCCGGGCTGCCAGGCGGGCAGTTTTGAAGAGTCGATCTTCATAATACAAATCCCCCGGCTTCGCCTCCCCGCCAGCGGCGCGAGCCAGCTTTTTAATTGAATCCCGGGGATTTGGCCGCGACCGAAAGCCCCGGTTCGGGCCCCAGCGCAGTGGGTCCCCCCTCCCGAGAGCGGGACCGTCTCTCGAGGGCTGATCTCTCGCCTCTAAAACCCAGAGAAGGGCGGGCTCCGGGGGCCTGGGTGAGCCCCCCGCCCCGGGCCCCCGGGAGACAGAGCGCGGGCTCGGCGCACCCCGGGGCTGGGGGCGGCGGGGGGGCCGGGGGGCAGCTGGCAGGGCCGCGGCTGCTCCCGCCTCTCGCCCGGGCAGCGCTTTAGGGGGGGCTCAGGCCGGATCCTGCCCATTCTATACGTTAATGCTCTTTTCTCTCCGGCTGCAGGGAAGCAGGCCAGCGGATAATTACCCCTCACTGCAATCCGCAGAGCTGGCCTAATCCGAAAGCTCAAGTGCCCGTAAGTAAAACTTCAGGAAAAGTTATTGAAACTGACAAATACAGGGTGACAAATAATCAATAAAAGCCCAGTGCCACATCCTTTATTGTTTCCAGGCACTAACAGCAAGTAATGAAACCTCGGCGAGGACAGGGGAGGGAGCAGCAGAGACCGGGCGCTGGGCTGGCTCCTGGAAAGCCCCCACTGTAAGAAGCCCAGGGAAGGACCTGGCAGCAGAAGGGGGACGATCCCGTCCCCCTGGGAGAGAGGAAAATGTCAACCACCCCCCTCGACACCCCTCTCTCCCCCAGGTCCTCCCTGCTGCCCGGTGGCGGGGCCGGGGCGCTCCAGGCTGGGCGAGCCCGGGAGGCGCCTGTCCGGCCGGGAGCTGCTGCCCGGACCCGCGCGCAGGGACGTCCCGGAGCCCGGTGCCACTCGGCAGCCTCGGGCCACGCACCTATTTCACTCACCCGCACAAAAACCCAGGCCCTGTAATCTGAGTTCTGAAATATATAACACCCCTGGACACCCAACGCGCTGCTTCTCATTAGCATCTCGGCCCTGGATTTTCCACGCCGCAGTTTCTAAAGTTTCAGCGAAGGACGCTGGGCTAGATAAATCCGTGCTGTCGTTTCTCTCCCTTTCTGTCTCTCCGAATTAAGTTCTGATCTATCAGTTTAAACACTGGCCAGAAAGTTGATTCACTTTCTGTTAGGATTTCGGGTTAAACCGGGGGCTCCTCCAGTGTCTTTAAGCTTTTGAGCTGTGTAAATGAACTGCAGTGTCACATAATCGATGGGGAAAACTCAGCTGTCACAGATACGAAAGCAGCCTCCTGCCACAGCAATAACGTGATTTGGCATTTCAAAGTTTGGAAACGTGCTGTCTGCGCGTCCGGGGCTCGGGGAGGAAGAACTGAGCAGAAGAACGGGGGCGAAGCTCCGGGGCAGGCGGGGGGACAGCCCCCAGCCCCGGTGGCCCACAAGCCCGGCAGCCCCAAGCCCCGGCGCCCCGCACCGCGGCACCCGCTGCCGCTCCACTGCCGCTCCCTCCCTCCTCGACACACGCTGCGAAAGTTGTTTCCCAACTTTGGCGTTTGGGGAGGGTTGACCCAGAACAAATCTCAGTGTCTCGGTGGCCTTTCCAAAGCGGCCGTGCCCCCCCGCCCCGAGCCTGCGGGACGTGCCCATCTGGAGCACGCACCGTGAGAGCAACTGTGCCGCGTACAGCCACAGCGGCCATCAGTCACTAAAAGCCACACGCTTCAGTGGGCCGAGGATAAAACGAAGTCCTGGTGACGCCTGGTTAAACCACTGACCCTCTTGCGAGGGCTGGAGAAGGGGGGGAGGCGACCCCTTCCCGACAAGCCCAGCTTTGGGGGGCGATCCCCGCAGTGCCCCTCACCCCGGAGCCGGCAGCGCTATCCCCAGGGGGACTCAGCACAGCCTTTCGGGGTGTCTCACAGGGACGGGGAGGGCCCCGGGCAGAGCCCCCCACCCGGCCGTGCCCCTGGGGCGACAGCGGGGCCGGCTCGCGTGGGCACAGGGTTCCCACTGAAATGTTTATTTTTATATCAGCTTGGGTGGAAAAACCCACCCACGGGCAGGGTGTGCTCTAAGCCACGGGGTAACCGCTGCCCTCGGCCCCTTGTCTCTCTGCACCCCCGATTTACTCTCACACAAGGAAAACAACTTACACAGCATGTTCAGATGCTTTCTGGAAGGGGAGGGCTTTAGCTTCAAATTAGGAAGCTCTCTCAGATGAACGATAAATTCCCCTTTGGTCTATGGTGTTTGATCATATCTTTGTGTTTTTGTCCTCACCACAAAGGGTCCCGTAGGCTGAACCAAGAAACAGGATTTCAGATAGTTTGATTTTACATAAGGAAACTGTTGCATTTGTAATATCATAAGACTCTAAAGGGAAAAATAAAACCTCTGTAGCTGAGACAAGGAGTGTGCCTAAGTGCCACTACATTTCAATCCCGATCTGGATATAATTTAAGTCTCCTTTGGCTTACAGTAATATACTCTCCAACCTTGAGGCTATCCAAAAGGGAGGATTTAATGAGGACGAGTTTATACACTTATATAATTTAGAGGTTTTGCTGTAGCTGTAAAATGACAATTGGTACATGTGTAGTGCAAAAGAGCTGAAATCTCATCCAGGGACCAAGTTGGCTATTTCTGAAGGAGCTGTCATTTCCAGCAGGGGGGCACAATGAGAAGGCCAGGAGCGATGGAGCTCTGATCTCCACCAAGGAGAGATAACCACCTGATTAAAATGGGGCTCTTGTTCCCTCGTTACTCGATCGTCGTGTGAACTTACCTTATTTACAATTATAGGCAATGAGTGAGTCGCCCAGATTGCAATATACCTATAGCTTTGGGTTTACCCCTCCCTCTGTTATCAAGACCATCTCTTGGACAGATTTCTGGACCACTCATAACATGGGAGCACACAAACGCTCTTAAGGAGGGAGGGGATATGTTCAGAACCCTGTACTGCGAGCGCAGCATGTATACCCTCCCACACGCCCCCCACCTGGGAACCGAGTGGGAGGCTGGGCCCAGCAGAACCAGCCTGTCGACATCAGGATATTTACAGCGCTCAGACACGTGTGTGCACCACCAGAAAGCAAACGGACCCGGTATTAGGTGAAGTACTATTTTGTACTCCACATCTGGTATTTGCTCATTTTCCAGGTGAACTCAGGCACGGCGGCTCTTGGAGGACAGCCCCCGCCTCGGGTCACTCTGGAGTCCAGATGTGGACCCATGGCATCAGACAACGATGTACATCTATGCTGAGATTCAACTTTATTCTCCATTTTAATAATAAATGGCGCAGTGTTTGCCAGATTATTATCCCACTATTGCTTGTGCATTTGTCTCTTATGTCTAGTGCCTGTCATTACACAAAGCGTTTTGAAGAGCTAATTTCAAAAGACAGAAAGTCTACACTTACTATAAAAGTCATTAAATTAGCATGACAAGCATAAAGTTCCTAGGTTATAATTTGGTTATAGATCTGAAATCTTCCCTGCTTTTTCTCTCTCTTGAAGGATGAAGGCTGAAGCTAGACACCGGCTCGAAGTTAGGACAATTGAGATGTTGATTGCTTAGTGGAGAAACAGGGAAGAGATGAGGGGTTCATCACCACCTTTCTGGCAGTGCAGTGGGTGACAAGAAAGAGTTCTGGTTTTCTCTCACGTCTCCCAGCAGCCAGAGAAAGGTGTGATCAGGTGGGCTTCTACTGCAACAGGTGGGAACAAAAAAAAATACATTTCGATGCATTTCTCGTCGATTAAAATGTTGCCGGAATAGCAGGACTCGCTCTTGCCTTTTATATCCCGTTAAATGCTAAGATGGAAAGATGTGTTATAAAAGCAGCCATTGGCTGTTTCCCCTAAAGCTGCAACATCCCATTCATTTTAATCGCTTCTTCATTTCGGAAGAAAGCCGGGGAGAGGAGGGGGAGAGCTGCTTCCCTCAGCTCCGTGTGCATCTGCAGTGACGGGGGACTGCAGGAAGCCCCGGTGGTGCCAGGACCGGCAGCGTGGGAGCGCCCGCTCTGCCCGGCCGGGCATCCTCTCCCTGACACGTTGCATTTCGACAACGAGAAAATTAGAGAAGGGACGAGGCATTCAAACACTGTGCTCGCAGAAGAGGCTGCCCTGGTAGTTATTTAGTCTAAAAATCTGCTGTCAACTTTTTTTTTTTTTTCATCAGGATCAGCGAGGTGCGTTTCTGTGGGCTGGTTCGTTTGCTTTTTACCAGGCACGCTGCGAAATGTGGAAGCTTTCCATTTACCTTTTCTTCTTTAAGCGTTTTAATTATCATCACTGACCTGTTGGGCATACCTACAGTATCAATGTCCCTTTTACATCGCTGCCTTCCCTTTCTCTGCATGTTTCTGCTATTTAACACTTGCTACCTTTGCCATTAGAGTCCTAGAGTGACCCCCATGGGTATCTTTGAAAGAAAGACCCTCTGCATTCCAGCACTGCCTCCTTACCCAAGTAATAGCAAAGGGACCATTCAGACACATGGACCACACTGAAGCATTAATTAGGCTGATGAAATCCATAGAAATGTATGGATTCAGCATAATCGAGTTTCTTCTGCTGACTATAGTTAAGGAATACGTGAGCAGCTGGGAGAATAGAAAGTACTGTTAGGGTGAAGTCATGCATGTAATTGAGTATATTTAACATAACCATTTTAATGATCGGTGATTAAAAGTGCATCTACTTAAATTGTATACCTCTGCAATTTGTCCATATCAACTTTAGAGTACACACAAAGAAAAGGTCGTCATATAAATTTATAAACAAGATCCCTTCCTGGCTACACATGACTCGAGCTGGAATGATAACTCGGCAGCAGCGAGGGGGAAAAAGGCCTTTCGCGAGAAAATAGCTACGCCAGTGCGATATTAATTAATCACTAGTTTGGCCCCCTTTCTCTCTTGTGCAGTCACAGTATTAGAAGTGCATAATAAGTGAGTTTTCTTTTCATCCGTAATTATTTATAACAATTAGATCACTCGGGAAAAAAAAAATCCCTGGGTTTCTTTCCCATATTAAAGGAGTATCTTTTCCCTCGCCTGACTATACTCTGTGTGTGTATATATATACACATACACATACATATACATATACATGTACATATACATATACATACATATACACATATATTTAAATACTATGCTTGGCGCTTTTTTTTTCTCCCGCAGAAACGTTGCAGGAGACCTCGCAAAGAAACGATAAATTTTTAAACTTCTGTCGCTAAACTTGTACGTGGAGAGGTTAAGGACTGGAAATACGGACAGTGTCTGGGCGAGAGGTAGTTCCTGGGCACGGCCGTGTCTCCTCTCAGGAGACCCCGCAGAATGGGAAATTAGCAGTCGAAATCTGCTAGTGGGGACTAGATCCCACAAAGCCCACGCGTTGGGAAGGCTGAGTGTCTCTCTCTCCCCTATTCAATCTGCCCAGGCTGGTTGCAGCGAATAAATAGAGTCATTGTGGAGCCCATACACAAACCGACCCAACTCCCTCCCCCATCCCTTCTCGCCCTCCCCCCGTCCCTTTATGCTTAAACGCACACGAATCTGCAACCGCTTTGCACTAAGAGGAGCCCAAACTTTTCTTCCCTTTACTGTACGACGCCTGTGGGAAAGGTTTATTCACACGTATGGAATATGTACTTATGTCTGAGAGACGGGGGTTCACGCTGGGTAAGGGCAAACAGGAGCCTGCCAGGGGCAGGACCCATCCTGCCCTCTCCCCGCCGAAGATAACGGTTCAAAGTAGCCAGATGCATTAAACAGCCACAAAAGGGACGAAGGGGGGGGAGGGGGGGGGGGGCCGAAACATTCACTTAAGTTTCTGGTGGAAAACTTAAATCGCGCTGTCGCCCCCTCTCCCAGCATCGCTGCAAGGTGAAATCCATTTGGCCGCGTCCCTCCCAAGCGGCCCGCAGCCTGGCGGGGCGGGCGGCAGCCCCGCGCCCGGGGAACTTACTCCGTGCAAGAGAATTTGCAGCCTTGAAAGCATATTTTTCTTCCAGCTATGGTGGCACTTAAATGATAATGTAGGCAATGAAACTAGGGAGATTTATATCTTTTGGAAAGTAGGACGAGCCAGATGGTAATAGCGTCATTAACAAACAAACTTAGGATCTGCAAGTGAAGCTTGAAATTGGGAAAGAGATCTAGAGAACAAAAGGAGCTGCTGTTGAGGGGGGGAAAAAAAGAGTCCCTCTTCTGCCGGCCAAATCTAAGAGCACGGTCTGGAGGGGCTGCTCCCGCCCAGTGCTAGGTAATAAACGATGGCTTTTTCCTCCCCTGTTGTGACTGAGAAAGGACAGAAAAAACTTTTGCAATAGGCAAATGTGGCATTTATTTATGTGTAACCCTTTGTAGTCTCAAGTGTCCCAAATGGGCCTTTAATTCAAATCCCTAGTTTAATACAGAGGATCGCTTCTCCCAAGTTTATTTTAGAGAAACAAAGCACCGCTTGTGGAAGTTGAAGGGCCAAAAGTTCAGTAATTATTTTTTTGAATTAATAGTAACGAATAAATATTAAAGGTTAAACGTTATTTGCGGAGAGAGTGGAAGAATCTGCGGCATTTATTGTGTCCTCTCGTTTTTGGTTTTGGTTGTTTTTGTTGTTTTTTTTTAAGCCCCCCAAAACCGCTCACTGTTTGCTAGAAGGCATCAACACAGCAGCGGGTGAAGGTCCCAGGGCAGGGTCGGGATGCGAGATATTCGGCGGGGAAGCAGGAGGGACCCCCGACTGGGCTTCTCCCCTGCATCACTCTTCGGGTTGGCTCTCTAAACCCACCCCTGAGGGGTTCTCAATAGCCAGGGAAAAGGCCTTCCGCACAGATTTACCCAGCAGACAGTCCATAAACACCGGAGACCCACTAGCTCCAGGGCTTCAGCAGGACGGATGGGCTGTTTGACTCCTAAATTTTAACCACTATGATCCCAAATGTTACAGAAATGTTTGGAGGTCTTCAGAAGATCCCTTCTAGAGTAAGGTTGATGGCTATTAGATGATTAATGATTTAAAAGATGCCTGTTAACAGCCCCAAGTTGAGAGACATGGACCCACGCTCTAAAGTAAAAATCTAACGTGTTTTTTTTTTAAATGTGCTGGAGATCTTTAAAAGCCCCGAGGACTTACCCTTAAGGCATTATTCAAAGAAAAAAAAACTGAGACTGGCGGTTCGTCACAGGCAATTGTAAAGGGTTTCAAAGGACCGATCAAACGAGTTGGAGAGTAATCTACATTAAAGTCCGGATGGCAGTGTTACAACATGCACCTGCAGGGTATTTGCTATCCGTGCCCCTTACAGAGCTACAAATCACCATTAAAGAAAGCTGCTTAAGCTTCCTCCGCGCTTCTAGAAAGACTTACTCGGGCTCCTTCACTTTGATATTTATACATCTTGTTATTGATAAGTGTGGGGCTGTTCAGCGCTCCCTTCCCCCTCCCGGACTGTCCCTGGGCACTTTTGCACCACCATTCCCTGCTCCCACGCCGCGCACGGCTCCAGGCGAGTGTCCAGGGAGCCCGGCCCCACGAACGACACCCATGGGCGTGGGGTTCCACCTCCCCTCTCTCGGAAATCTGCGATGTGCCGGGTCCGGGAGAAGTTTTGCCTTATTTTATTTATCTAGTTCCCCCCGGGCTCTGTCACCGGGGCGACCGGGGCAGCCCGGGCAGCATCGGCACGCGGGATGTCCCGGCGGATTTTCTCACAGTTGCGGGAGGCGCAGACATGGAAATGAGCTCATTGCGGGGGAGTGGCGGCCGCCCGGGCCGCCCCCGGCCCGGCCCGGCCCGCTGGGTCTCGGGGCGCCGGGAGATCGCCCGCTTTTTGAAGGCATTTGGGGGAAGTCCCGCGGTTTCACCCGTCGCTGAGCAGAGCCCCAGAGCGGGCACGGTTAACCCTTGGCTCGCCGCGGGGCTGCGGCTGCCGCTCGGGAGAGCCCCGGCGACCCCCGCTCCCTATTGCGCCCCCTCTTTGCCCCGCACTCCCACGGGAAGCATCCAGTGTGCGCGGTGCTCCCCCCCCCCCCCCCCCCCCCCCCCCCCCCCCCCCCCCCCCCGTCAGGTGATGTCAGTGGGGAAAAGTAAAGTTGTAAAACAAACAAACAAGCCGGGAAAGGCACAGAAAAAAAATTTCAATATTTTCCACCCACTCGAGGAGAAAAAGCTCAAAGGTCAACAGGGATTCATCAACCGCTTCCCACGGCTGCAGGCAGGGCGAGTCACTCAATCTGGATTTCTCTTTCCTGTAATTTTAGTGATCAAGTCTGTGTTTTCAATACTTCCCTCGAGTGGGTTTTTGCAAACGAACGAAAACCCCACCCGTCGCAGGTGTGAGGCCGGTGCCCCCGGGGCTTGGTGCCCGCCGACGGCCCGGCTGAGCGGGCGGGGGCCGGGCAGCCCCGAGGCACAGCCCCGGGGATCCGCATCGCTGAGACGTGGTGGCTCCTGCGCCGGGTAGCTGCGGGAGCACCCCGGGAGAGAGCAGAAGGGGGCTTCGCCGAACTGGCGGCGTAAGAGGATGTAGCTGGTTTGTCAAAAATTAAATAAATAAATAAATTTTTAAAAATAAACACAACATAGTGAAGGAAGGGAAAATATCCCGAATTCGGTGTATCCACCTCATCTCTTGGCAGCCCTGGCAGAGATGGGCTGCTCACAGGGCTGGTACCCATAGTCCTGCCTGTTCCCCTTCCCCCACCCCCCTTCGATAACGGGCCCTTCTGGCGCAGCAAAGCGCGCATTGCTGGGGCCGGGGGGAGCTGCGACGGGGCGGGAGCCCCGCAGCGCTGCCAGCGCCCAGCGCAGAACTTTGCCAAATCAACTCCACCCCGCGGAATTGTCCTCAGACGGACCAGCGGTGAGGAGGGGAGCGAGTCCCGACACCCCGACCGGCCCATCCCAGGCAGGGCTCCTCCAGCGCAAGGGGAAAACCCGCGCAGCGCCCAAAGCTCGAGGCGCTCCGCGGGGCAGCGCGCCAGGAGAGGGGATGCGCGCTGGGGTGCGCGACCTCCCCTGCCAGAAGTCGCTCAACTTCTCTCTCGGAGCCCTGTCCTCGCAGCCGTGCCCCCCTCGGGGAAGGCTTCCTACTGATGTCACGGTGGAGCGGGAGGGTTTGGGTCGATGGGGCCGGACTAGGGGGGAAGGGGCAGAAGCCCCCCAGGGCAGCGGGCGGCCCAGAGTGGGGCGTCGCCGGGGGGCCCGTCCCGCCGCCCCCTCGGGGCTGGCGAGCCCTGACACGTCTCCTGCCACATAACGGCGTGCAAAACTCGCAGTCGCCTCCAACTGTTGCAAAACAAACCGCCAGCACGTTTACAGGGTTGGCAAGAAGGTGGCGAACAGCAGCGCCGAGAGCTCAAAGCCCCCCGGCTGCCCCCGCCGGCCCGACACCCCCCCGGGCCCGCAGCTGATGGGGCGAGCGAGGGGCGAGCGCGCCTTGGGCCGAGCGCTAATTTGGTGTGTACGCTTAAGGCGGCCATCTGAGGGCTGTATAGCAACGAGGGGAAAGGGGTGTATTCGCGACTGGAAGATTTAGGTTGTTGCTAGGATGTGAGAACAAAAAATCTTCAATAAGTCGGGGAGGGGGGAGGACGGGGCAGAGGGGGAGGAAGGGGGGTTACAAGGTTTGTCACAGGGAAAAGTGCAGACATCTGCTGGAACTTCCATATCTAAGCTGTTCATTTACAGGAGCCAACTTCTGAAATCTCCACAATTAGATCTGCATTGTTCTTTCTCAACAACACTGCCTAGAAAGAAAAGGTCTTCTCTGTCGGGGCCAATCCAACGAAGCGTTTGACGTTATTAAATAATAAAGCGATTGTGATTTACATTGTTGTTCAGAAAAAGGGCCAATTATCCACTGTTATGTTGCCATAAAGATCATATTAACTCGAATTAGTAATCAAACAATATGCTAGCGTTAAAAGTATAGAGAGGACAACGCGACTGGTCTTGTTGCATCCTCACTTTTCCTTGTAAAACCAGAAGCATAAATACACTTGAAAGAGGCGCAGAAACTTCATCCTTAACGGGAAAAAAGTGAAAGAGGTACCAGCGTTTGTGATTAATGGTCCCCTGTGTTGACTGTTTTCAATTAATTCAAAGCCATCCAAATCTTATATTGATTTTTCTGTTTACGAATTAAGTCTCCTTTCGAATATCACGGGAAATGTTCCACGGTGCTCCACGGACCGGGACGATTTTTTTTTTTTTTTTTTAACTGATGTAAAGTCCGAATTAGAATTTGGATTTTGGGGTGCTTTTTTTTGTTGGTTTTTTTTTTTGTTTTGTTTTAATTTTGGTTTTGGTTTGGGATTTTTTTCAGAGTAATGTTTTTAAAGGGCTTTTGAGTTCGATCCAAAGACGAACCTCACCACCACCAAAACGCAAACCCAGCCGCATCCCTGCACTCCAGCAAATTTCCTCTGCCATAATCAAATAATTATTTTTAGTAAAGCAGTTATTAGGTTTATAACTCATTTGCCACTTAAATTTGTGCAACCAACCAAGGCGATCTAAATAGGTTTGAGTTGCCCCTTGGGTCCGGGATGTAAGCGGTAAGAAGGAGGATTAATTATGGGTGTGTGCAGCAGGAGGACACAAAGGCTGTCCGGTGGCGCGGGGAGCAGCGGCGGGTCGCAGCCCCTTGCCCGGGCGGGGCCGGGCACCCCCCGGCAAAGCCCCAACTCCACTGCGTTTATTAGTAAGCTGCCGCGGAGCGAAGGCTGGGGCTGGGGGAGCTCCAACTTGTTGGCAGTAAACAAGGCGCTGTCAGGTGATGATGCTCCGGCGCTTTCGAAACATCCCGAACAAAGTGTAAACGAGACGTATTTTTCATATAGGAGCATCGATATGATCTCTTCTCTCCCATGTAGACAAGGTCCATTCTTTTGTGCACGGGATGACAAGATCTGACCTCTGGAAACGTACTCCAAGCACCCACCGGCATCAGCCTGTTAGTTCTAATGTCATTTATTGCCGACACGTTTTGTTATCAGCTGCGGGGTGGGGGTGGGTGGGACTGGGGGTTACTCGGAGCCCAGGTTAGCTGTCAGCTTCTCCCGTTTAGCAGTACCCAGGCAAGAATGGCTTTGCCAAACTGTTCCAGGAGCTGATGCTATTTGTTACCACGATTAGAGGGGAAAAAAGAACATTCACACTAACATGGGTTTCTATAAGCAAACGCCGAGCAATTTTCCTCAGCGCAATGCATCAGCAAGTATATCCAAAAGGGCTTAATCTACTTCTTGCAGGTTAGGTGCAAGAGGAATCAGCGAGGGCTGCTCCGGGATGCCATGAAAATCCCAGCTCATTGGCTTGGCCGCGATAGGACGAGGCACATCAAATGCGAGGCGGAGAGGGACAGAATCAATCATCCCCCTTGGCTGAGGAGTGAGCCCTCGCTCTGGAAATAATTTCAAATAAAACTTGTGTAACCAACTGTAACCATCTAGCTTCCTCCGAGCAGATCGTTGAGAGGGGGGAAAAAAGTTAAAAAAAAAAAAAAGTGACCGAAATAAGACAAGAAACACAATCTGGACCGAATTAATAGGAGCATAAAGTTTTTATCCGTGTATAAGGATAATATATTAAGCCATAAAGGAGACAGGTTATCTCAAAACAGGATTAATATGTGTTCGTATGCAGGATTAGACCATCTCATCCATTTAAAAACAGTGCCTCTCCTCCTCCCCACAACACTTTATTATATATTAAAAAAAAAAAAAAAAAAAAAAAAAAAAAAAAAAAAGAGAGAGAGAGAGAAAAAACTTTCCCCACTGGAAGCACTTGGAAAATGCGTTTTTTAATCGAGAGCCTTTTTTTTTCTTGCAATCAAATGCAACTGATGGCCCTGAATAAGCCGCCTTGTGAGGAAACGGGCCATTTTTTAAAACCTGTGATCAAAACAGACCTGTCTTCAGAGAGAGCACAGCAGATTTAAATGTTGGTCAAAAGGAGTCACAACTGTTCATTAAAAGCAAACCCTAACTAGTGCTAATGTATAGCCATTTTGTGAGCTCAGGACTGTGGAAAGAGGCGAAAAAAGTCTGAGAGTGTGAGCTGATGCCGTGCTGGCTGGCAGTGTGTGGTCTATTGTAGGGAATGTGCTTTTTCCACTGAACAGAGAGCCCCCCTCTTTTATTCCCCAGCTCTACTGCACCTGCACTGGATCAGGGAGCTACTGCCATTCACCACATCAACAGAGAAGACATCTCTGACAGCACTCAATTCATTACATTTCTTCCTGCTTTTCAAACCAACACAAAAAAAAAGAAAAAAAAAAAAAAAAAAAAAAAGTATTGCCAATCAGTGCCGGGGGGGCAGGGAAGAAATCTTACAATACTTTATATTCGTCACTCATTTTGGATTTCATTAGTGAGAAAACTCACTTCTTAGCCAGTTATAACTTCTTTCTTTTTATTTTTTCTTTCTTTCCTTCCTTCTTTCTTTCTTTCCTTCCTTCTTTCCTTCCTTCCTTCCTTTTTCCTTCTTTCCCTCCTTCGGGGGCTGCTGGAAGCGGGACTTGGGGCCCGTGCCATCTCCCTCGCCAGGGCCGGGCAGCTCCGCGCCGGGGCTCCGCAGCCCCGGGAATAGAGCGAGGGGCCGATGGCGAGTCTCCCCAGGAAAGAGTTTATTCATAATTCATGGTAGCAGAGCAGCCTGCACTCGGGGGACAGGGAGAAAGAAGCGGCCAAAGAGACCAGTTGCGGGGGGGCGGGGGGAAGAAAGGTGTAGGGGGTGTTACAGGGGGTGCCCGGGCAGGGGCGGCGGGGCCGGCGGCCACCCCGAGGAGGGGACGCGCCGGTCCCCCTAACCCGTAGAGAAAGTTATTATTGGCCAAACTCTTCGAAAGGGACTCCGGGGAATTTGGGGGTAGCTTGGCTTCTTCAAGAACCGTTTTTCAGAAGCATTTGCAAGCGAAAGAAACCGAGCCGAGGGGTTTAGATTCAGGTATTTGATCTCGCCGGACCCAGACATCTAATTAGAGTGGCCTCAGCGATTGAAACGGTGTTAATTCCCATTGTTCCCCGCTCAGATCCCTTGGCCCTCCACCGCTGGGATTCTCTCCTTTTCAAAATTCCAAATAAAAATCTTTCTACTTGAAACAAACAAGCAAACAATTTCTGTATTTCCCCCCTTTCTGGCCCATTTTCCTCCATCGCGAGCAAAAGCAAACACTCCTGGGTATTTTTTCGCAGACGCTGGCAAAGAATCACACCCCCTCTGTGGGATCTTAACAGAAATAAATCACAAGGAGCTCTTGCCTACCTGAAAAGTAGGAGGAAATCCGAGTGTCTGGTTTCGGGTGTAAAGTGTGTATCGATAGACACAGCCGTCTCCGAAACGGGACCCAATTAATCTATGGGTTTCTTTACATCACCCCCCGTTCGGATGTGTGCTTTGGAAATATTGATTCATTGCGACAGGAAAGTCGCAACTACTGTGTGTGCATAACATGGAGAGGACATGGAGCGAGAACCCTCAGCAACGCAAAGCCCACTCGCGGGAGAGCCAGATTGCTTTTTAAGCTAAAACTAATAATTTCATAACTGATTCACATTCAATCTGGCGCCGATGACGTCACGGGGCATTAGCATACGAGGAGGGATGAAGCCAGTGTGGCTGGAGTTGATAAGATGCCTCCTGAGGAATTCTCTGCTTGTTTTAATACATTAATTATTTCTCTGTCTTCCTCAACTTTTGCAATTTGTAAGAGCTTAAAGGAACCATCATTCCCAGCGATGGCAGAAGGACACGTTGGAGAGCTTCTCCCGCGGCAGCCGCCCAGAGCCTGGTAGCCGAGGGCAACGTGGGGATGAGCCCCAGCCCCGCTCCCGGAGCCACGGCCCGGCCGCCCTGCAGAGCGCTGCGGGATTTGGTTCTAATTAAGCCGGTCCCGGCCCCGGGCGTCCCTATTCACCCGAGTAAGCTCGGCTCGCTCGGACGGGCCTCCCCAGCGCCGGGAGCTTCCTGCAGGAGGGGAGGCGGGTTTGCAGGATCAGGCCCTCAGCCTGGGGTGTGTGTGAGCTGTGAGTGTGCATGAGTGAGTGCGAGTGTGTCGGTGTGTCAAGACACCCCCGCGGAGCCTTCCTACGGGAAAGCCTCTGCAGAGGCCTGTTTCTTTCCAGAACCCGGTGGGATTCCCTCCCTCTACCCTCTCTCCACCTCCCTCCCCCTCCCGTTAATCACGACCTTCTGCAAAAAAAAGGACCCACATTACGTCATCAGCCCTAACTGCTGCGGAGATGATGGGGTCACCAAGGACCCGGGGCGGGGGAGCCTGCGGGGGCCGGGCCTCCCCTCCCGCTCTCCTGGGGCAGCGGAGCCTGCCCGGGAGCGGGGACACGTCCCGGCCGGGGAGCAGAGCAGCCCTGTGCCCGCTGCTGGGGTCCGGACAGAGGAGCCGAGAGGAAAGAGCTCAGTTCCTGCGCTGGGGCTGACAGGTCGCCCCCGAGGTCCCGCTGCCCCCAGAGCTTCTAGGAACGGCAGGCATCGCCGTTTTGGCCCCATCGAGGTCCGCCGGGCCCCGCGGAAGGAGTCTGACAGTCCCCCGCCCTGTAGGGTGCCCCTCGGGGACCCTCCCGAGCCTCGGGCCATCTCGCTTCTCTGAAGAAGCCAACCGCCTTGGAATACCCGCTGGGTGACTTGAGTCTGAAACACACTTGGAGGGAGGGAAAGGCGTTTTTCTCGGGGAGGGAGGGACGGGGAGCAAAACACAAACAAAACACATGGAAACCCTAATATAATTTAATTTTAAAAAAGATAACTTAAAACGAAACAAAAAAACCCACGCTGTACAAGCTCTCGCCCACATGGCAAAGGTTCTGCGAGGCAGGGGCCAGAGACAAACTCCTGCAGAAACTTCTCCGGCCCGGCCCGGCTCCGTTCCCCGCGGCCGCCTCCGGACAGAACCCCCGTCCGCGGGCTCCCCCCGCACTCCTGCCCACAGGTCTCCGACGGCTCCTGTGGGAGAGCCGGGCCGCGTGGACCGACCTTCCGTGCGGTGCCGTGCGGGTCTGGGCCCGGCCCTCCTCCAACACTGCTAAACTATAATGAAAAATTACAGCTCGTTCCGGCGCGCCCCCTCCCCCTGCACGCACAGGCGCACACGGACACAAACACGCACACACAGAGTCACACACGGTCACACTCACACACAGTCACTCTCACACGCGGCTCAGCCGCAGCAAACCCGCTGCGAACTCCAAAGCAAAGCTCCAAAACCATCCCGCGAGGTTCGGGGTTTCGCTTTGTTCCCTCCTCCCCGCTCCGCCCGCCCGCACCTGCCGGAGCGGAGGCTCCGCCGGGCCCGGAGCGGTGCGGTCGCGGTGCCCGGGCAGAGCCAGCCGGGCCGTCCCGGAGAACGGAGCTCGCCCTCCCGCTCTCGCACAGCCAAACATGCAGCTCCGAGAATTTCCACCCCTTGGGCTCCTTTTCTTTTCAATTCGCAAGTGAACCAACCCCCACACTCACTGCAGCGCTGTACGTCCTCGCCAAGTGGATTGGTTCCTCAAAAGCAAAACAGTACCAAACTTCTCGCAATCCCCCGTGCCATCGTCAGAAAAACTGGTTTTAATTACCAAAACTCAAATAGCGGCGGTGCTAACTAGCAGGCGATCAAACCGCAATCAAACTTCAATCTCTGAGCAGTTAGCTATAAACTGTCAGCAATTGAAAAGTAAACCTGGTGCACACAAAGGCTCTGTTTAATTTTCTTGTTGTAATGGCTCTAAATGAGGACCCCATCACTATGCAGTTAAGCGGTGTTGCTTGTCCCCCTGAGGCGCTGATCAGTTCTTTTTAATGTGAGAAAACTGGCAGCTCGAAGCCCGTCAATGGAGCTCCCACAACAAAAGTCCTGAAAAGCTGAATGAATTGGGTTTGTAATTACTGCTTCCCTCTCCCCCCTTGCAGCTTATCTCTTATTCATTCAACATATATTATTGTCACCTAATCGCACACTCCCAACATTATTTTGGTGGGTTTTTGTTTGGTTTTTTTTTTTGGTATCTACTATTGCGGACATGTTTGTTGTAGAAATTAAACAAAATAATCCTCCCTTCTCTCTCCCCCCCTCAACAAGAAAAATGTTGAAACGACAGTGTCAGGCGAGGCTGGCTGGCACTAAAAACGAAAAGACGAAGCTCTCCTGCCATCTGAATGTCTGCGTTTTTGCATATATCCTCAGAAATCTCATAAGCACCGAAGCAGGTTTTACATTTTAGTATTTGAGTTAGATCAGGATTTAAATAAGTGAAGTGTATCTAATCACACCTATCAGTAATGGGCCTCTTTCTTTCAGTGGGACCTGTATTATATACCACTTAAATTGCTGGGCTATCTACCTCCAATTCGGAGGCAGATATACATGTCTGCTGCCCGTTGGGGACGAGGAGGAATTAATATGGAGACAGAACACGCTGCTTCGGGGATCACCGCCACTCCTGATGTCCCACACGGCACCGATGGGCATCTCAAGGAATCAAAATGTATTTTCGACCAAGAAACGTCTGACGGCAACCGGCAGCAGCTCGCCCGCCCGCGGGCTGGAGCCGGAGCTGCGAGGCAGAGCCTCTCCCCAGGTCGCCCACCGCAAGAAGCTGTCGGTTGCAGAAATAAGTACAGCTATTACAACCAAATCTACTAACAGTCTAAATAATTAATTGAACCATTGCTCTTTGACCCTTAGAAAGTCCAGTAGGGACCCGTTTGTAGTAATAATACCCCCGAATGAGCCCTTGTCAAATATTCATTTAGTGGTTAATGTGAGCGATTTCCCCCTGGGACAGTCTGTAATACCAGCTTCCAGCTTTGGCAAGAAACCCTGCTAATCTACCTCTCCAGTTCCACAAAATATTTTAACACCCCAGTACTTAAAAAGCCGTAAAAAAATCACAGGGGAAACTATAATCTTATCCTTGGGTTCATTTTGGCTCTGCAGAAGGTTAGGGAAACATTACACTGGTGCTCTTGGGCCGAGCATCACCCTGGCTATAAAGAAGACAACAATTCACGAAAAGGAAACCACGGAGAGCCCTAAAGGTCTTCAATAACCAAAATAAAAACATACCCACGAGCTCTGCTACACATTTCAGCTGCCATAAACAAAAGCCCAGGATAATGGCTTAGGTGTAAATGGCTTTTATTGAATGTGTTGAATTTAAAATAAGCAGTGGACAATGGCGTTCCTCCAAGTAACACTTTAAAAATAAAACCGTTCAGCTGTACGTGTAAAATGCTTTGGGTTATCCTCTCTAAACGGATAAATGGATGGATGGATGGATGGATGGATGGATGGATGGATGGATGGATGGATGGATGTAAGGAATCTGTCCAAGGGATATCAGGTTTCAATCACATATATTCTGCATCGTACTCCGAAATCTAAGCTTAAACAAATTGCCCATATAAAAAGTTGCTGAATTCACTAAGCCTGAATATGTGGCTTAGTGCCTTTTGTTTAATGGTATTAGCTCGCCTTCTCTATGCGAATTGTAAAAGGACCAACATTTCTAAATACCCCCCTCGAATATTTTAGTTAGCACTTCAAAAAGGGGACAGGTTTTATTGCTGTTAATTGGCTAAGATTCGCTTTTAAAAATGGAATCGTGATATCGATTGGGCTTTTATTCCTGGTTCTCTTTTCTCAGCGAGGCGAGCGGGAGCGGGGATGTGGGCTCGTTATCACGTGAATAATCCCCAGACGCATTGCAAACGCTCACAGCTCTGAAAAAGAATATTGTACTCATTGCATTAACGTGAAATACATAGAAAAGGTTGAGAATCTGCAAAAAATGTTGTTCTGCTCAAGTACCGTGACGATGCAGAAGCAAAAGGGACAAAGGGAGCTAAACACAAAACCAGGCAGTGAGCAAATCTCCACATCTCCTAGTCTGTCAATGTTAGTTTTCATTTGGATACCAGACTTCAAGGACGGAGGCCAGAACTGAGACTAAGAAATTGCACTACCAAAAAAATGTCACAACCAGCCAGGTAACTTGTGTGTGTGTGGTTTTTTTCACCCAGCCTTCTTTCTCCCCAAGCTAAAGAGAAATCCAGTAACTAACAAGAAATACTAGAGAGAAAAGCTGACCAACACTTGCCCCGTTCTGGAGTGTCTACTTTGTGCCTTGCCTAAATCAACCATCACACGCTTTCCTTGCCACGCACCACATGCCATAAGCAGAAGACACGACCAGTTTGCAATCACAATGCTCCAAATCCAAAATTTCATACCTTTTTTTTTTTAATTATTATTATTTATTATTACTTGCACCTCCGTCTCTCGCGTTTCCCAAGGGAAACCGCAGCAGCGTTAATGGCACCAAATAAACGCCGAGGCTTCGCCCGGGGACAGGGACTGTCGCAGCGGGTGCACATCTCTGCTGCCCATCGCCCCCTGCCCTGCCCGGGGTCGCGGGCCTGTCGCTGGCCTGGGCCGCCAGCGCGGAGCAGCGCGGAGCGGCGCCAAGCCCTGTCCTCGGCAACTGCGGCTACGACCATACAAAGTAAAACTCTACCTGGCACGGATGGTGGATCTCTCTTCCTATTTGGCGGGCGCCACCGCTTCTCTTTGGGGCTGCGACCGGCTGCAGAGAGCGTCCGAAACGGGGCTACACCGCGCTGGCAATTTAAGAAATAGGATTCAAGAAAGAGCTGTGATAAAACGTGAATGTCTCTGGCATTCGACTGTTTTTGTTTGTTTGTTCGTTTTTTGTTGTTTCTTACCTCTGCCCGGCCTAGCCCACCCCCGCCCCCACCTCTCACCTCCTCCTGCGCGGCCCAGGAGCCAGGAGAGGAAAGTTTGGGAAGTGGCGGACAAAGAGAGTGGGGAGCGCTCAGCCGCGCCAGGCCGGCCGCGCTCGGGTTCCCGGTCGTGGGAAGCCGGCTCCCCTCCTGCCTGCCCCAGAGGAGGGAGGCACAGCTGGGAAAAGACAGAAGCGCATTATCTGTCTCTGGCAGCCGGGAGGCCGCCGGCAGTGCCCGCGGCTGGGCCGCCGCTCCCGCCGGCCCTGCCAGCCCCCGGCTCGGCCCCTCCGGGGGCAACAAGTGGTCAAAGGCAGCGGCGACCGAACCCCCCGCACCCCGTCGCACCCCGCGTCCTCGGGAGGGACGGGGGGGAACTGGAAAACAGCTTCTCACTTCACATTCCCGTCCCTCCCGAAAGGAGGCACAGGTAGCTAATCCATTAAAGCTATCGTACTTTCTCTCTATATATACACATACTTAATAAAAATATTCATGTGAGATATATATATATATAGCTGCATTATTTATGGTATTCGGTTGGCTACGGTGATACCTTTTACTGCATGAATTATTTAAAAAACATCTTGCGTTACAAAAATAAATCCAAGACTCGAGAGGAACTTCAGTGTCCATATGTCAAAAATTTATTTATCTCAAACTGTGCATAATGGAGTAAAAACTTAACTTGAATATGTACCTGTTATAAGGATGGTATTAGTTCAAATATATACATGGACTGTCGGCAGACTGATTTCAAATAATACAGAGCCGAATCTTTAAAATACAACTACGGAAAATGAGGAGAAAAAAAAAAAGAACTTAAAATATCATCACAATAAATTTACAGAAATATTACAAACCATAAGAAAATATTTCAAACACAGTAATTTCAGGGGTTTTTTTCTTTCTTTTTTTTTTTTTTTTTTTTTCCTTTCTTTGAACAAGATGAAGTCTGGAAACAAAAAGTTATTATAAATTAACAAACGGCATGTGAACCTGCATGGCAATTTTTGCTTTTTAATAAGAAGTAAAAAAAAAAAAAAAAAAATTTAGTACAATCTAAACGTTTGCCCTTATACAGCAAACCAAGTCCATGGTTCGCAAGTACTCATCCTACCTTTTTGTGTCTTTTGTACAATTTCTAAAACAATTTAAATGTCCAAATGCCGTAAAATAATTTCCTCTCTCTCGCAGCTGCTATAAATTCAGCTGCCAAAGCCACAATGCTCCAAGAAGACACTATTTTTAAAAAATAATTGGCAAATTCGCGAGCTTGTTTTTTTTCCTTCTCTCTATATTACCAATGGACATTCTGATTGCCATGTGTCTTTTGATAAATACTGTACAAAAGTTGCCTGCAAATATTAAAACATTTTCCTCTTCGCTCTTTGACTCTAGCTCTAAATATTATTGGTAAAGACTTTTGCAAACTTTCTGCAAAGTTCCTACCGTTTTCACTAGAACTTTTTAAAAGTTTTGTGTAGTTGCTTCCCCTCCGAGATCTATACAAGTTCCTTGTCGGTTTAATTTCTGACCCCCCAACCCCCACCCCTACCCCCCGCCCGGAGCTTTCTCTGTACAAAAATAGTCCAAAAAAAAAAAAAAAAAAGTCCAGAATTTCTAATAAAAGTTTTTTTGTTGTTTGTTTTGTTTAGTTTTCCTTCCCCCCCCTCCCCTCCCCGCCCTCCCCGGCCCCTTTGTCTTACATATGTGATAGAGGGAGTGTGCCATTAATGGCTGTGCCAGGAACAGGTGCACTCTGGTAGTGTTGGGACATATGAAGTCTGCTTGGGGCAGCTGGTTCTGGTACTTCAGCACCTGGTAGATACATGCTGATCATGTCCCGAAGGTCCCCAGCTTGGCAAGGAGCCCTTGAATGAGACGAGGAAGTGACTACGGGGGGACTGGAGCTGGATTCCGTCTTGACCACCGAGCCCATGGAGCCCAGGGCCATGCCCGGGGTCCCTTGCTGGGAGTAGGACATGCTGTAGGTAGGCGATCCGTTCATGTAAGTCTGCGAGCTGGTCATGGAGTTGTACTGCAGGGCGCTCACGTCGTAGCGGTGCATGGGCTGCATCTGCGCCGCGTTATGCGCGTTCAAGCCCGGGTGCTGCGGGTAGCCGAGCTGTTCTTGCATCATCCCATAGCCTCCGTTGGTCCAGCCGTTCATGTGCGCGTAACTGTCCATCCTCTGGTTCACCCCAGCTCCCAAGGTGGCCCCAACCCCTACCCCAGTCGTCATGGTATTGGTGCCCGGCGCCAGTAAGCCCCCCGGCAACGTATACTTATCCTTCTTCATGAGGGTCTTGGTTTTCCTCCGGGGTCGGTATTTATAATCCGGGTGCTCCTTCATGTGCAGAGCTCTGAGCCGCTTGGCTTCGTCAATGAAGGGTCTCTTTTCCGCCTCGGATAAAAGTTTCCACTCCGCCCCGAGCCGCTTGCTGATCTCGGAGTTGTGCATCTTCGGGTTCTCCTGGGCCATTTTCCGCCGCTGCCCGCGGGACCACACCATGAACGCGTTCATCGGGCGCTTGACCCGGTCCGGGCTGTTCTTCTGGTTGTTGGCGGCCGAGTTGGAGTTGCCTGTGCCTCCCCCCGAAGTTTGCTGGGGGGCGGGAGGTTTCAGCTCGGTTTCCATCATGTTGTACATTCAAACTACTTTTGCCTGGAACCAGCCTTGAGCAGAAAAACGAGGAGCAGCCGCAGCGGAGTCCCAAGCCGGACTTTTTTTTTTTTTTCGTAGGGAGGGGTAGGAAAGGGGGGAGGGGGACTCCCCAAAACCACACTTGGATCAAGATCAGGATCTTCCTCTTCGCTGATGGATTAATAATGCTAATAACTGCTATTATTACCGCCGGAGCCTTGATTTTAAAAAACTTCTTCCTCCTTTTTCCCTTTTCTCTGCCTGCCGCTCTCTCTCTCTCTCTCTCTCTCTCTCTCTCCACCTCGGTCTTAAAGAGCCAGCAAACTACTTTACCCCCTTTTGCAAACACACACACTCTCTCTCTCTGCCTTGACAACTCCTGATACTTTTTTGAACAAGTTAATAGACAACCATCCATGTGATGGGGGCTTGTCAGGCAATAAATGCGTTCGCCCCGGCCAATCAGCGCTCGGCGGCTCCGCCACTGAGGACAAGTCTCTTCCCCTGGTTTTGCATGAAACGGGGCGGGGGCTGGGCGCGCCGGGACGGCTCGGCGGGGAGGCGGGCCCGGGGGCGGCCCGGGCGGCCACTGCGAGCCTTTGTATCTCCCCTTCCAGCAACAGGTCACACACGCCTTTTGGAGGAAGTGGGTAAACAGCATTGTTGCTACGTGGTGGTTTTTCTTTTTCTTTTTTTCTTTTTTTTTTTTTTTTTTTTTGCCTTTAAGTTGGTGTTGGCTTGGGGCTGGGAGAAGCCGTGGGGGGATGCCGAACGGCTTCCCCCCGGCCCCCACCCCCTCTCTGCCAGCCTCCCTCGGGGCGGAGGGGCCGCCCGGCTGAAGGGGCCCTGTGCTCGCCCCGTCCAGGCCGAGCGCCGCGGGGTCCCCGTGGGAGCGGCGTCCCGGCCGGGCCCCGCTGCCTTCCGCCGCCGGGGAGCCGAGCCCGCCCCGCACAGCCCCGGCAGAGGCTGTGCCCACCTCCCGGCCATCCGCCGGGCCCCGCTCCGACCACCAAGCTCTCCCCGCGACCCCCGGCCTCGGCGGACGGGGTTGTCCAGTGCAAACACGGGTCCCTCACACGCCATCCCCGTAGAACACAAAGCGCGGCCGGGACCCTTCAGCAGGGGCCGGGAGGGGTGCGGCGCTCGCCCAGACCCGCGCACACCGCGGGGTGCGGGCGGCGCTGGGTGGGCTCAGCCCGGGGGGGTGAGCAAGGGGGGCGGGACGGCCGGGCGCTACAAATAGGTAGTTTTGTTTCCCTTGTTGTCACTACACGGGCCGCACAAAGCCCCGGCTAAGTTTACTTCCACTCTCTTGTTGGGATCTTTGTTGCTAAACCGCACTTGACGACAAAGGAAGGAGGGGAGAGAGAGAGAGAGGGCGCGCGGAGCAGTCGGGGGGGGGGAGCCTCTCTCCGCCACGGCCGCGCTCCCCCCGCCCCGACGGAGCTGCTCCGCCTTTCGGTCATGAAGGCGGAGGGGGTGGGGGGCGGCGGGGGACCCCAGGGCGGGGATCTCGGAGCGGGGATCCCGGAGCGGGGCCGTGCGGGGCCGTGCGGGGCCGTGAGGGGCCGTGAGGGGCCGTGAGGGGCCGTGAGGGGCCGGGGCAGCGCGGGGCGCCCCGACGGGCTCAGCCGCGGCGCTGCGGCGCCCCCTGCCGGCCTGGCTGCGCCCCGGGCGGGGAGGCGCCGCCGGGAGAGGGACGGGGGGGAAGGGAGCGGGCAATTACACCCCATCTAAATCGTAATAATGATCATCATAATAATAATAAAAACCTGCCTGCGAACAGGGACGCATCTTTTTTTTTTTTTTTTTTTTTTTTTTTTTCCCTGTGCGTGGATTATGCAAATAAATCCTATCGGGTTCAACGTGTTCAATTCGAAAATGTATGTATAACCCCTGGATAAGTAATAGGTTAAACTGATGAAAAATAGGTGCGAATTATGAGATGTGGGATATAACCGGATTCTGATTGTCCAGACACTCCTGAAAGCTGTTTGCTTTCTTACTGTTCTCCCTTTGGTCTGCAGTTGATAAAGTTTTATTTACAAATGATTTTAGGGATAATTTTTTTTTTTTTTTTTAAGACAGGGGAGTGGGTGGGTGGCAGTGGTGCTTGTTCGTCGTGCTGAACTGATAGGTGAGGGCTGGCGGTGCGAAGGCAAAGTGTTATTTTTGCTCCGGCTGTAGCTGCGGGAGGTGCGTGGGGTGCACAGCCCAGGGCTCCACGCAGGACCAGGGCGGCGTGGGCTGCCCTGTGCCCGCTGGAGGCCTTTCGGGGCCTGGTCCTCTCCTAACTGCATTTATCATATGAATAAAGGATGGGAAATGCCTAACAATTGTGTTATCGGGAGTATTTACGGCTCTATTTTAATTAACACTTTTAATTATCGATGCAATAAACTGTCATATATACATAATAATGCACTACAGGAAACAAGGTGAGGGCGATAGCTCTTTTGGGGCATTTTTGCGCCTTTCCTCTGGGTATAGAGGTTTGCTTAGTTGGGAATACACACACGGGTGGGCGGAAGCAGAGGCAGACCGGGAAGCTGGCTATAAAATAAAATAAAAAAAAGATGAAATGGTCCCTGATTTTCTGTATTAATGACAATAACACCACTGCTCTCTAAGGATACAGCCACGTTGGAAGGGAGGCCTGCGGAGGGACGGTTTAATCTGAGTGGATTTAAAAAATCGTTGCCTTTGGTATAATTTATGGAGATGAAAAGTGCTTACATTAAACAAATAGTCTTCAAATGTTCTCAGTGATGGGCTCTGCGGCACACGCACTCTTATTTCCAGGTTATGAGTGTCTTAAAAAGAAAATGAATGTTAGCTAGTAGGATTTAATGTATTTTTTGTTCTAATACTCGCCGATTTTTCTAAAAGCCCTAAGGATACAACCTATCGTGTTAACTGTATCGGAAAGAATATACACATTTTCATATTATTTTTTTCCTGAACCTACTAGTAACCAATCTAAAGCAAACTATTAAGCAGACTTGTGGAGATGGGAGATTGCAGCTCCATTTTTTGTCCTTAGCTGCAAATAGAGGTTTAACTTGCAGTAATTAGGTGAGAACTAGCCAAGCATCTTACTATTATGATGCTTGTTAAAAACGCTTCTTTTCTGCATCTGCATTTGAGTGTGTTCCCCTCCACTCTTAATCTTCTTATGGAAATGAAGGCGAACGGCAGGGAACCTGCAGAGACTTAGAGAATGTCCTTGTTAACTGGAATTTCTCAGCATTGCTAATTAGCAGAGTTTGACGACCACCAGTATTGGGGAAAGCTCTGTTTAGCCACTCACAAACCCTTCCGAGGAAGAGCAGACTAATTTTATTTTGTAATTAAAATCTGAAAAGGGCCCTATTTGACAGTTAGGGCTATGAGAGTTTTATCTCCCTGTGAAATAATTACTGCCTTGATAACTCAATTTTCTGCAAAATGTCAACTGTGAGCTCCAAAAGTTTTAATTTCATTACGTTAAAAAAAACCAGGCGAAGACGAAAATGTGCAGATAAATTTCCTCTCTCCTCTCTGATGCTGTAGCAGTCCAGTGCCCAGGAGCCGAAGTTAGTCAGGAAAGTTCTATTGCACTAACTATACCCCACTCTCTGGGGAATTTCAGTCATCACATGGTGAGTTTGCGGTAGCATGCCGAGGAAAACTTGGGGAGCTATAGTCTGGAATGCCCTAGAATAAAAGCTACATTTGGAGTGGGTACGGAGAGGGGCAGGGGCCGGGGGAGCCCTGCGGCCCGAGCCACCTTCCCCAGCCCCTGCACGCTCCCGAGGTGGGGAAAATGCAGGATGTCCTCGGCCAAATAAGTATCTCACACGGCGATGACCGAAGACCCGAGGAGACCCGCCGGGCCCAGAAAGAAAGAGCTCAGGGAAACTTGGGAAGTTTGGCGGGGCCGAGCGCGGGTGAGGCTGGGGCCACCCTCCCTGCGAGGCCCGAGGGCGGCTGTGAGGGGGACCTGGGGGGAGCCGAGGCGCCGCAGCAAGTGTAATCCACTCTGCTTGCGTTTTCGATATTTTTTATTATTATTTAAAACGGTTTAATCTCCTTTTTGTCCCCGCCTGTCCAGCAAGTAGCCTGATTGTCGCTCTCAGAAGTGGCATTACACGTACAAACTAAGGAGGGGGCGAGCCACGGCCGGGCCCGCCAAGACCCCATTTCGCCCAATAATTTCATTCAACGGCTCTAAGGACACTTGAAAAGACGGGGAATGCCGAGGGAGCCCCGCGCTGCTCCGGGCCTTTCCTTTCATCCCGCTTCTCCCGAATGGAACCGCAGGGCGAACACATGTGTGGGCAGAGCGCGGCCCGGGTCCGGGCCCGGTCGCAGGGCTGGGGGCTTGCGGGAGGTTGCGGGGGCGGCTCCCCCGCACCACCGATCTCACCCCGTGCCCTCCGAGCCAACCCGCTGCCACGGCACCTGCCGGCGACCACCGCATGCGGGAGCCGGGGCTGAGGGGCTAGGGCGGTAAAAAACACGCTGCCGAGAGGTTAAAAAAAAGGGCGCTGGGGGGAGGGGGGGGGAGAAACGAAAACAGAAAGAAGCAGCTCCACTTTCGTCCAGTGCTACAAGAAGCAAATTACAAAAAAAAAAAATAATAAAACTCAGATCCTGGAAGGAGTTTAACGTACACAATAAACGGCATAAAAGCCGACTCGCACACACCACCTCTCGAAGTCGCTTTCAAAAGGCTTCTCAATAAATGGAGAAGCCGATTGTCCAAACAGGCTTCCAGGATTCTTCATAAATAGCCAACAGCCTTCTCAAGCTCCCCGCGATTTTTGCCCTGCATCTAAAATCATACTCCCGGGATTTCTTTCCCATAGGAGAGTATAAGTGCAGCCCGTACTTTTTCTTACCTGACCTTAAAAATAAATCAGAAAATCAAGACCATTGACGACGATAAACTTAGGAATTACTGCAAAACATAGCGGGGTGAAATTACAGTTGAATATTGACTCTTTAGCGGGAAGGCAACCCCCTCGAGCGGGATCCTTTTTGGCAGTCTATTTAAAGTTATCTTTCCTTCCTAGTTTTATAAGAACAAATGAGTTTTCTTTTCCCATTGTAGTTGAATGAACTCATGTATATTAAACACAAACCCCTCCTGAAGAACGCTAACTGCTTTGCCTAAACCCACAAAGGCACAAAAATCCAGAATTGAAGTTTTCCAATTCCTGAATAAGTCCCCTTAACTCTCTCAGGCTCGCAGGAGAGAGAGACTGGGGACATTCTCTGAAAGTCTTAATGCCTGGAAGGGGCTATCTCAAATGTATTGTCTTTTCCTAAAGTTGAGGCTTCTATTTTATTTCCCTCTTTCCTCTTCACCATCTTTGTGTTGACTTAAGAAAATAATGGTCTAAAAAAGTGTCTGTTCATGGGATCACACGTGTCGCCCAAATCAAATGAAGTCCTCTTTGGCCCCGGCACAGTTTTGATGGAATTATTCCGGCTCTTCCATTGAATTCACACCATTTCCCAAAGAAGCTCTGGCAGTTTCAATGGGAACGCCTGAGGCACAGCCTGGGGTGCTTCAAGGATGCTTCTCTCAGTGCACCTCAAACCCTGGCATCCCGAGGCATGGTTTGAAAAGTACATTAAAAAAAAAGAAAAAAAAAAAAAAAGAAAAAGAAAAAAAAGTCCTTTCCAGTGATTCTCAGATCACTGACACGATCGCCCATAATGGAGCCAAGACGGTGACTTTTATCTCGCTGTTCCTCATAGTCCTTAATTTGGAGCTCATTGACAGGACAGACGGTAATGACACTTTCAGAACTGTTATGGTCTAGAGTGACAATCTCTCCATCTCGCCCATGGTTTATTGACACCATGGGCTCATTGTGTCAACTTAGGCTTGTGATTTCAGAATTCTCCAGCGACGGGCTCGTTGGGAGGATTTTAATTCAAATTATAGACTAGCTGTCTATACTGTGAATTCATATTTAGACGGCGCTTAATCGGAGCGGAGAGATGGTGCTATAAATAATAACAACAACGCTTCCCATGTGTCTATCCACTGTCCTCCATCCGAAGACCTGAATGAGCCTTTACCAGAGGAGGTCCGGGAGCAGGGGAGGGAGGCGAGGGAGTCTCAGGCTCCTCCAAGGCAGCAAAGGGGAGCCCGCCTGACTCCCCGAACATCCTCCACCCGGGCCGAGGCCGTGGATGTGTTTGCGATCAGCGGCGGCCGGAGAAGCGCTTAAGACACATAATGACCTGTAACACTGCTGGGTTGGGTTGGGTTGAGGTGTGGGGTGCTGTCCGAGGGGTGTCACAACCCTTTTTTTTTGTGGAAATCACTGGTCAGCGGGGCTTGTCCAAACACCCCGCCTGCCCTTGTGGAAGCTTTCCCGGTGGGTCCAGATGACTGTGAGGAGAAGGATCCGGGGGGGTGCCCACGGGCTGGGCTTGCTCCAGCAGCGGGAGAGGAGGGGCAGAGCTGCGGGTGTTCAGGCCAGCAGGTGCCAGGGACAGGCTCAAGGGGAACGCAAGAAAAGGTGAAGTGGGAAATTGGCATTTGAGGTTGTTTTTCTGGTTTGTTTCTTCAACTCTTCCCTTCCACCGCTCGAGAGAGATATAGGAAATGCCGGCATCCAAAAAAATTCTCCTTCCAAAAGATATAAATAAACTAAAAATGCACTTTTCCTCCAATTGGAGATGAACGAGACTGAACAGAGAGCTAACCCCCTCTTGCTGCCAGCTGAGCATAGAGCTGACCCCCCCTTGATGCCAGCTGTCTGCCAAGCCTGGGACCCGATCCCAGATTTACAGCATTTGCTCCCTGGAGTAAAGTCCGCGGAATAAAACCGGGCAGCTGAGTTACCGACTGAGCCCCCAGGAAAACCGCATTTTGGTTAAACCGATCAGTCGGGACCCTTGACTTTATGTGCCAACTTCTGCCTTTCAGAGGGGGGAGTTTACGACCCCTTTACAGCCCCCTCACAACTGCTGTTTCTAAGGGGAGCACTAACAGCCCCTCTCCTGGAACCGGGTTAATCATTCACCTTTCGGCAGGAGTCACTAAATTTTTTGTAAAGTGCCTCCTGACGTTAAACCGTATGTACGAACCGCTCTACATTTTTTCCGTTTCCTGTGGTAATTGACATATAATATCTCTGTTTCTAACTAGCAGATCTATACAGATGTATATTTTTGCTTAATTTCAGAGCTATGTATACCGAACACATGCTAACTAAAGAAACAGTAGAGGAAATCTGGGAATTCCTTGTGCAGGAAATCTGTGCAGGGCTCTTACTATTATTTATAGAAAATGCCATGTCTTTATTTTGGGCGCTCTTACTACAGAATTGCCTTATTAGGAGTCTCGAGAGGAGATCAAACTGAAAGAATGGAGTCAGTATACTCAGCGCGACAAACAATAATATTTCATAAAAATCTAGTAGAATATAATTTCTAAAGTGAAAAGTTTATTGTGAGACCAACAACCATAGGGTTCTTCTAATAGAAAATCTGTGGCGTTATGACTTTCATCCAGACTGTCAACAGAAAATACAAAATAACCCCAATTTAGCAGAAATAATTTGGTTTCCATTAGTCTTTCTCTTCGCACGCAAGACGCATAAACCGTGCTGGGTATTACCGCAACTCGCAAATACCGCCGTTAAACGCACTACATAGAGCTACGCGGATGCCTATAAAATAAGTAGAGAATTAATCTAAAAAGTTACTGACAATGCAGCCCGTCACATATTTTGGTTAATCGTTTTGTATCACCAGATTTCTTTTAAATCTGTCATCTCCACAACGAGGAAATAAAAACGCACTCCAGGCATTCACTGAAGATAACGCTTCTTCCTTTTCCAGAATTGGGGGAGGGGGTGTTTATTTTGCTCCTTTTTTTTTTTTTTTTTTTTTTTTTTTTTTTTTTTTGAGGGGGGGGATTGAGACGACTTTATTGCTTCGGGTTTAAACATATGTCATTTTACAAAATGTTTCCTTAATGAAAAGGAAACGTTCAAGGCTGCTCACAAGCAACACCTGTCAACACTGACTTACTTAAGACACCTTCGGAGGAAAACATAAGCACGAGCTTCTGAAAGGCTGGCATTTGCTGACAGCACTGGAACACCGAAGTTGGGAACGAGGAAAAATTAATCCTTATTTTTGTGCCTAACGCTGACAATAAAGAAGATGTTCTTTCGGGGATGTCCTGCTGCCCGCTCGGGGCGGCGGGTCCCGCAGCAGCACCTCTACTCTGTCTGGGCGCGGGAGAGCATCACACACTGACATTTCTATAAGACCCAGGCTTATGGGAAGCACTGCTTAGAAACAAATCCGTGGCATTTTTATTTATTTTTTTTTTGGTCACGTTTGTATACCCACAGAGCAAACAGCACAAGCTGGAGGCGGCTTCCCTGCCCGCGGCTCCTGGGCTGGGCTATCCGCTCACCCTGCCTGCACCTCACCGTGCTTACTTTAACCCCCCCACTCCAGAGACTCCAAGACGCTTCCATGCACCGGTTCCTCGCCTCGCCGTGGATGCCGTCCCGGCGCTCCCGCTCCACCCGCGGGCGAGTCTCTCCCGCGGAATTCCCCGCGGGCACCCCCGGCGCGGCCGACAGGGGGCGCCGCCTCCCGCCCGGAGCGGCCTCAGGAGCGGGGGGGGAGCCCGGGGGGGTCCGGGAGGGACCGGGGGGGCCCAGGGGGAAACCGGGGAGCCCGGAGCCGAGCGGGGTCGAGTACAGATCTTTAGTCGTCGTGGATAAAAAGAGATTAAAGGCTAAATTCTTTCTTTTTTTTTTTTTTTTTTTTTTTTTTGTCAATTTTAACCAACTACGGAAATGTAGAGCTTTCAATCCTTTGATGTTTCCCCAGAAAGAAACTGTTATATCGGGTTGTGAAATTACATCGTCTCAGAGCCAGCGAACTAGCCGTGGAGTGCTAAAATAATTTAATTAAAAATAATAATAATATAAGGACCCGAGCTTCCGCAGAGGCACTTAAAAGCTGACACGTGCTCCTCCGTCTCCCCTCTCCCTAGCGCTCCCGATGTTTCCTGACTGCCGTTTGATAGGAATAATTAAAAATAAGATAACCCCACGCTAGCAGGGAGCTCACATCCCTCGCTTGCAGCACGCTGTCCTCACCCTGCCCCTGCACGGCCGGCCCTACCGCCCAGCTCCGCTCCGCAGGGGCAGAAGAGCATAAAAAAGCAAATCGCTAAAATCATAAATCAAATGTTGGACTTTTACCATATTAACACTAAATAAAATTGTAACCGGCTACCCACTTTCCCCCTACTACAAAACCCCTTCACCTGTATTTAAATAGCACGTCTTTAATTACAGCAGTTGGGGATGTATGAGGCTGAAATGAAATTAGCAGTCATTACCAGTCCTTTAACTCTGTGGTGCTTTTGATCAGCACTAAATTAGCTTTCCAGTCCTAACAAAGGCTCTATAGCAAGCAGTGGGCTGTAAATAAGACAGCTCGACCTGCCCTCAACACCTTTTCTCTTGTCAATCACAGCTCTATCATTCAGCCCAAGATTAACCTTTATCTACCAAATTCTTACCAAAAAAAAAAAAAAAAAAAAAAAAAAAAAAAAAAAAAAAAAAAAAAGGGCCGAGGCTGGGGGGAAGAGGGGGGAAGTCCAACCTCAACTTTGCTAACTGTATCTAAAAAGAGCTTCTCTTTAAACAGTATTATAATGAGCCCAGGTGTCAAAATCAGTCCTCTCTCAGCCCCAAGTGCATCCGAAGGCAAACAAACGTATGGATGATTTATTATCACCGGAGAGCTGCCCGGCCATGCGCCGCCTTTCCCCCCCCGGTGTACCCCCTTCTTGGGCGTGCGAGGCCCGAGGAGCCCCGCCGGGCTGATCCCCCCTTTCCCCGGGATGGGGCCGGGAACGCTGCGCGCCGCCGGAGGGATCGGGCCGGGAACGCGCCGCGCCGCCCACAGGGGGCGGCAGAGAGAGGCGGCCGCGGGCCCTCCGCCAGCGCTGCGCGCCCGGGAACCCCCGCGGCGGCCGCTCCGCGCCCCGCGCACGGCCCCGGCCCTGCGGACCCACCTCCCGGCGAGGGGAACCCGCGGTGCAGCGCTGGGAGCGCCGCGGTGGCTCCGTGCCCGCCGCCCAGAGCGCTGCGCGCTGCGCAGCCGGGAGTGCGCGCCGCTCCGCGGGGAGCGCCGAAATAGCGGCCCCGTCTGAAACACCCCCGGGGCGCGGCGGGGGAGCGTCCCGGCTCCGCTCCAGCGCTCTCCGCGGGCCGTGTGCTCCCGGGGAGAGGGGAAGGGAGGGCAGAGGCAGCCTGCGGACCGGGAGCGCCTCCGCCCAGCCGTGCGCTCGGCGCTGCGCCGCCGCGCAATTTCAGCCGACCCCAAACCCGCGCGCGAGTTCCCCGAGGTTAAGGCGGCGGAGCTCGGGCCGGTGGGTCGTAGGTGGGAAGCTACACTTCCAGATCATTTTAAAGGTCACGGGGGAGGAGGGGGGAAAACTGTGAATGTCAAAGTTGTGCTGCAGCTACTTACATGTCGGTGCCAGAGCAGGGTGGTGGCTGTGAGCGGTTTGATTGGCAGCTCAACGTGAAAGTCCGCGCGGACTCCGGAGCCCGGCGCAGCCCCGGGGGTCTGAACACTTTTCACCGGACAGAGGCAGTTGAAGGAAGCTCGCACGTCCCCTTCTTTTCTCCTCTCCTCCTCCATCCAGGACAGAGAATGAATCCATTTCGGTTTTTCTTCCCTCGGCTCTCCTTCCGTTTGCCTACACATCCTCCAAGTCCTAGCCCTAGCTTTTAACTGCAGTCCCTGGAACAAGAGGGGAAAAAATCGTTTATGGCTTAAAAAATCCAAATGGCTGATTTCGTGTGTGTGTGTTATAAGAATGCACCCACAACAACAAAAAAGTCACTTCTCTGTCCCCCACCGTACAGCAGAAGAATAATAAAAAAGCTTTATATTTTTGCAGTGGGTATTCAAAGATAATTTGATGCCATTGTTTCTGCTACAGATGGTTCTTTTTAATACAATAACACTGCTCTTTGTGCATACTACACACAATAAAAATCGAAAGCGTTCTCCTGAATAACCATTTTGTTCTCGCTTGTATACAGGCCAACAAAAGCTGCCGTGAGGTAATGGGTTCTGTTTATTGAAGGCATAGAATAGAGGTTTGATAAAGATTTTTGTATATGGGGGAAAAAAATTAAAATAAAGACCTTGCAAGGTCGAGCTGATCTCTGCGTATTTATTACCACTGAAATATTTTATCAATATATTTTTTTGAGTTGCAGCTGCAGGGATCCTTCCTCCCCTCCCCCCATCCATAATCAGCCCAAACATCTGTTTCTTTGAATTTGGGGAGATCTGTAGTCGTGGCCAGACCTAAAAATCCAGACTTTACGAGCCAGCGGGGCAAAGGGGCTCAGCGCGAAGGCAGCGGGCGATGGGGAGGCGAGGCTGAGCAGCCCCGGCTGTGCCTGTGCGCGCCTATCTTTGTGTGCCTTGCTTTGCAATCTGCTGTCCACGCACACGCGCACACAAAGGCGCAAACTGGTGCTAACAGCCGTCGGGATTAGCCCACGGGATTTTCCGGCGCGCGACGTTTCCCTGCACTCCAACACCCTCCGCGGCGCGCAGCTCCCGCGCATTGCGGCTGTTGCGCGGGTTTTGCGCGGCAGTTGCGCGCCGCCGCCGCCGCCCGTAAAGTTCCTCAGAGCCTCCAGAGCCGCCCCCACAAACGGGGCTCCGGGTGTGCCCCGCCGGGACCGCGGGCTGCGGAGCGCAGCGGGCAGCGGCAAACGGGAGCCGGCGAGTGCCGAGGGTGCTGCGGGTTCCAGCAGAGTTCTGGTGCGGTGCTAACTTTCTGTCAAGTAATGAATAAATTAGCACCGCTGAAGGGGGAAATAAATGTTAGAGGGAACAGTCAAGACCCACAACGACTTTTTTTTTGTCGTGGAAATTGTTTCACAGGTCAAGAATTCTGCGCCCGAAAGTCGCCCAGTTACCTAGTTTGGGATCTGGTTATGACTGTAGCAACTCGAAGAGAGCCCCAAAGCAGAAGAAAGTGCTTAGACAATGGGGCTCTGCGGGAAAGTTGTTAGTCAGTGACTGTGTTTGTCTACCTTTCTATAGGAATTAATGCCACAGTTCTCTGTGCCTCTGTAGCCTGGACTGACAGTAATCCACCTCTGTGACTTCTGCCCTTTTTGTTTTCACAAAACTCGGCTCACTTGTAGCACGACAACAGCATGGAATAATGACTTTAACCCTCAAACGTTCTTTAATTAGCTTTTTCAGCAAACTAAAAGATGCTCAAATGAGCCCTTTGACAAAAACTGACCTGAGCCTTCAAATTCTACTTTCACTTTTAGGACTAAGACGTTATTGGTTCACAACTCGTCTGAAGTCATCTAATAAGGGATTATTTAGGAACTATTACCCACACGCCAATTAAAGCCTCTCCGATGAAATTCGGGAGACAAAGATAAGCATCAAAACGGAAAATTAAACTATTTGCACATGGCTTGTTTTTCAACAACCCATTTTCCATCTCAGGATAAACATCTTTGCGCCAGCTCGCTCCGCCGGAGCGGGGAGGGTGCGGGGAGCCTCTCCGGGGCGGCCGCGGAGCGGCGGCCGCGGCCCCGCCGGCAGCGCCCGCAGCAGCGGCCCCGCAGCCCCCGCACAGGGGGCCACACTGCCGGGGACGGGCGAGCTCTGCTTTCCAGGCTTAACGCCAAGAGGAGGCTCGCAGGGAGGGTGGCAGAGCTCACCTCCGGGCACGGAGTTCAACCAACCTCCTGTCATTTTGCAATAGCCTTTACATGTTAAGGAGGAGCGGGGGGGGGGGGGGGGGGGGGGGGGGTGGGGAGGGAGGGGGGGGGGGGGGGGGTGGGGGTGTTTGTGTTGAAGTGGTATAGAAGATCCAAACGTGCCAAAGTTCAGGGAATCGTGTAAGAACTTTCCTAAGATTCGCGAAGAAAGTACCGCTTCTCCTGAAGATGTATTTTATTTCTCAGAGCAGTGAAGGCAAGAAATTAGCAGGAAATGAGTATTTTGCTACCTACGGTGGTTCTCTGGGTTAAATGGGAACAAGGTTCTGAACAGTTTAATACTGACTTATCAGTGAAAGATGATATCTCTTTCTCTTTCCAGCCAGAATATCCCGATGGCTCAGAAATCTTACGTCGTTCTTAACCACTGTATACAAATTTTGGAGAGAGTTTCCAGACAAATTACAGCAGCATCCTACGGCAAGCTGACAAAGAGATTCCAAGAATGCCACGCATCTAGGAGGGAAATACGAATCCCTCTCTTTAGCCTGAAGCACGAAATTGGCTTAAAGCTCATTTTGCAGATAACCAGAAACGAAATCAGCAGTGCGTGGACCGGGTGGCTACAACTTTTTAATGCTTTGCAGCAATTTCTAATACTTTCTGGAGGGAAAGAAAAACAAACAAACAAAAGTAAAAAAGTGAACCACAAATTGGAAGGGCTCTGAAAGAAATTCGCATCTCAATACGCATTTTTCGCCCTGGTCTGCGGAGGGCTGGTCTCCCACACGGGCATTGGTACCCTTAAGCCTCTGTGTCGAGACCGATCCTACGGGCTGGGAAAATAAATATCCTAGATTTGGACTTTCACAATTCATTTTAGGCTAGGAAAAAAACCCCCACCTGCATCCAGGTGCATAGATAAAATAACGGATCACCCCAAATAAGCTATATATAGATATATCTCGAAGTTGTGTGTTCGAACAGAACAGACCAATAAGGTGTTTACTAGACACGGTCTCCCGTAGAGGGGCTGAGTGCCGGAGTCTGACTCCCAACTGTGTCCAGAAAAAGAATAATTTCAGACTTTTGGAGTTCTGACCCAGGACAAAGCACTGATACACTGGCGCTGTTTCAAAAAAGAGGGGGCAGCCAGGATGCTGCTGCTATTTTTCGCCCCTAGCCAATATTTCTGCCCTTGCCGTGTCCGACACTGCTCAGCCACAGCCTCTGCCGGGCTCCGCCGGGCACGGACCGCGCTCCCCCTCCCCGGGGCTCCGAAGTTAGTCTTCCCCGGAGGAGTAGAGGTTAACACCGAACTGCACAAGCCCTTCTTTCCCATTCTGGCTCGCTGACAAGAGGGTTAAAGTTTAATATCAGCGGGCTGCCCCGAGTCACCGCCTGCCCACGGCTGCCGGCGGCCACGCGGGACCCGTCCCGGGCCGTCCCGGGTGGGGACGGCGGGTCCCGCCGCCCCCGCACCCCTCGCCCCGGACTCTGGGGAGACTGCGGGACCCGGGTGCGGGGCCCGCAGCAGCGCTCGCCCACCCCCCCCGCTAACCCCGCGTTTCCTTCGGGACTTCTTTCCCGACCAAAGGAGCGTCCCAATCCATTTCTAGAAGTTCTCACCCTCTCGTTTCACTTTAACGACGTTCGTGCTTTTCTAGTCAAAAAATCTACGAGGGGGAGGCGTGGTGTGCTGTCCGGGCACCGGATGCTGAGGAATACACTCCTCGGGAAGGATGGACACGCTTCCCACCACGCCGCAGCCTTGAAACACACCACGTCTCGGGACACACCGATAGCAGGTTGGTTTTTTTTTGGTCGCTCTCCCCAGTCCTCCGGGATATGACGGTAGAAAATCCAGTTACTGAGAAGCAAAGAAGCTGTACCGCACAAGAGCAGCTCTGGAGGAGCGGCAGGTTTGCAGGACGGGCAGGCCCTTCACTGCATGGAAATCTATGGAGGAACTTTAGATGTGCCTCCTAAAATTGCAGAGTTTTCCACTGTTTAGTTTTTTTCATGATTGCTTTGGGAGACCCAAGACCTGTTCATTTATTACCTCAACATTTACTGCAATATTTTTGCTATGGGTAGCTGTGGTGACAAATATACCTTTACTGAAAGATGACTACATGGTATAGGATAAATGTCTCCTGTGAAGAAGAGTAGAAAGTATAGCACTGGTAATATTATGTATTTTGTCCAAATATCTCTGGCACTTGATACCTTTATACATTCAATTCCTTAGATGGACACGTTCTTTGGAACTGGACATTTTTTTTTACATACTAAAGCTGGATTTATCAAATAAGTGAAACTTGTTTGCAATAACTCTTAAATTCCTGTGTATGCTATGTCTGCCTTACAAATATATTGATTCTAAAAATGTTTTGGTAAATAAAAACAAAATAAATAAACAATGAGCGTATATGTGCACACACACTATATATATATATACACACTTTACACTGCATTCTTCATGCCCATGCAGATGGTATATACTATATATATATGAAAATATACAAATACAGTCTAGTGGTCAGTATATAATGTTGCACATTCAGAGGAGTCAGAAACTCCCTTAACTCATAATTCCACACATGGATATGGAGTTTGCATGTGCTCTCACATCTTAAATGGTGTGGGAAACATGATTCTTAATGCTAAATTCTGAATATGTTACCATGGAGAAGGTGATAATTCACAACCTACAAGCAGGTTCTTTCTCAAAACTTAGGTTTTCATTACCAGCTTATTTCTGCTGTTAGCAGGCTGGAACTGGAAAGGAGAGCACCAGTCTTGGCAGGAGGATCCCAGTGAAGTCTAGAGAGCTCTTCACTGGCAATATTTTGACGGGCACTTTTTTTCATCATCATTTATTTAAGATATAAGGGGTGAATTTGGGGAAATTAATTTCTTTCTCTGTGGTTCCAGTATGGTTTCAAGTAGTCCATCACCACCTCATGACAGCAACATCTGCTGATCCCCATAACTTGCAGTGACTTACCGACTTTATGAGGTAAATTCAGTTAATTTGGACACATCGACATTTAGTTAGACCCTCACAATACTTGCCCTTATTGTTCTCATTTTTTTTCCCCATCTAGCCACTATAGAGCCTCAAATAAATCAGGGTCCATAATGGGCCACAACACACTTCTTCCTCTGAACAACACAGGACCTAAGCAGGAATCCCTATGCATAATTTGAAACCCTCCACAAGTATTACAGAGTAGCAATTCCAAGGTTCCTGACAGGTCAAGAAACCCGGGTTATTTGAAAAAACGTTAATAAATGAGAATATGCAGAAATAAGGGATAGTTATTTGCATCAGGAAAAGGGCAAAAACCTCATACTGTAGTTGGCACTGAATTAAAAAGTATACAGCGGATTAGATATCAAGCACTCCTATCAAATACAAGGCCCAGGAACCTAGGGGGAGTGAAGTGTGTAAGAGCAGATGCTTAGAAGGTAAAACACCCCAATTAACCTCATTATCTGTTACAAAACTGTACTGTTAATATTCTGTGTTTTTTCAACTCACTGTTGTTGTTGTTGTTGTTGAAGAGAATCTGTTGACTATAGCATATGTTTTGCTGTAGTCTCCCAAATCAGCATTGCCCTTCTTAAGGTCAGGGGAATGTATCTTAAAACATTCATATATTTAAAAAATATGTATTGTTATTTTAATAGGCACTGTGGATAGTTTAATTTGTATCTGTATTAAATTAAACATATGGTGAACAGGGTATAATAGATTTTCTATAATTTAGCTGCCAATGTGGCAACAGAAGCCAGTTACTCTCACCAGCAGACTTGTCAGTGGTTTGTTTACTAGCTTATTTGAATTAAAATAAAGCTTCGCTTCTGCTGACTGCACATCATTATCTATGAGACCATAATCCTGCTAGCAAATCCTATATCTTCCAGAACTGGCTCTTTTGTTTGGGATTACTGAGAGCTTAGCCTATAACAAAGAGGAATAAGGCATCCCTCTCATCCTCGTAATTAAGTGTGGGGAGTAATTTAGAAACAAACCCAGAAAGATGTACAATTTGGAGTTCTGCTTCTATACAGGATTGGGGAACAGAAGAGGCCAAACACTGATTATGTTAGCACAATATTTAAACTATTAAACTACTGTATAACAGGAATCCAGCTTTTAAAAAGAAATGGCAACTATCAATAAAGTATTAAGTTGCTTTACACTGGAGACATTTTTTGCTTATCTGAAGGTATGCTGGCAAATTTGGGTGGAGCTTGAAGACCGAACACTATTTTAAACCTCAGTTTTTCTACATGCATATACTAACGTTAAAACTTCTATAACACCTCAGTTTTTAAATTAAAGAGCATAATTTAATATACAAAACATTTTTTTTAAAGTACTCCTTAAATGTTTTAAATATTTCTGAATAAGAATATTTTCTAGGAATAGGAATACCTCTGGCAGCTGAACGTGCTTGTTTAAGTGCTCTATTTTGATACCACCAAGATTTATATTTTCCTTTGGGAAAACAAGTAGCTTGAAGTTGTTACCATTTTACAGCTATGACTACAGCAGTCAGGAAGAAAATAAAGAATATTTTAATACAGGTATTCTGAGGTCAGCCAATAGTATATCATCGATCTTTTGAATCATCCAAATCTGTTTCTCCTCAAAACAAGAGTTATGCCAAATACAAGTAATAGAAATTAATAACTAGGTCACAAAAACAGAAGCCTCGGGAGTATATAGATACACAATATCTATTAGCAGAGGGCTAATAAGGACAGGGGTTGATTTATAAAAGTCTTCGACATTAATTGTCACAGATGGGAATTCTGAGGACCTCTGTGAAACCAAATGAGGCCCTAGTGAATTATAAAGCAGGTCCTTAGACTTTAAAAACATTTAGGCAAAGTGACAGTTCAGAACATCTGTTAGCCTTCTGTCTGAGTATAAACTGGATGTCATGGAGTGCACAGCTGTAGGCATTTTCTGCCTCTTTTTGCCAACATCTGTCACAGCATTACAGTAATATAGGTAATTATCAACACCTCATATAAACTGTTTGCTATTTTAATTTCTGAATAAGTAAAATTAGCATTATACCCTCTTGCACAAAAAAAAAAAAAAAATCCAGCAGGGGAAGAATACACATTCCTTTTTAAAGCTGAATGACAGATCTCATAATTTTAGGGGAGCTGAAACTCAGACAAAAATCTCTACTACAAATAAGGTCCTTAGGATAACATAAAAGACTTAGGTGAGAACAAGTTTAAATATTCTCCTTTTCTCTCTCTGTTACTTAAAAAAAGACATCTAAGTCTCATCTGTCATAAGCAAAGAAGATCAGTAGCAAGAAAAGACAGGAAACCGTTAATCATCTATGTTTTTTTTCCATGCAGAAGCAGCTGTCAAATGATGTATGTTTTACCACAGTAACAAAGCCAAGGGCTCATCATCACCAAGCAATTTTACTGTCAGCTGGTCATCCTTCTTCTCAACAGTAACAAAGTAAGAGACCACCTTGCATCAGTGCACAGAAGCTCGACCTGATGCCGAAGTGAGTGGGGTAATAACCCACAGGACTTTCAGAAATAAAGGCATATTCCAGGGGTCCCTTGGCAACTAAACAGAAAGGGGCACACAGGAAGAGATGCTCTGAACAAATAGGCCTTTAAGCCAACTTTTCAAGGCCACATCCAGTTACCCCATAAGAGACGAAAAAACACCGCCCAGTCCTGAAGATCATCTGCCTGATGGTGGACAGCACAGAGAAGATTGCAAAAAGTGACCAGGTACTTTGGGTTCCTCAGTTTTGGAGGCCCAGGTGATACACTTTGTAAGAGCATGATTTCCAGAAGGCAGTTGCTTATCATTTGTGATAATCAGGCTCCTATGACATGTTGCTAGCTGAACACCAAAACCATCAGCCACTTTGACAACAGTGGCCCATGTGGTGGTTGCCTTAATGAGAACAATTTTATAAGTGCCCTTCATGGCCTTGTAGAGCAGAGGATAAAGAATGGTAGAACAACAAAGCAATGCTGTAACAACAGCAGTGGAGACACGTTGGTCTGAACATGCGGGTATGAACCTGGTGATAGAAAATAATCATGTGGCAATGAGTTTTACGAAATTTCATGGAAGTGATGATCATATCCAGCTCATACTTATTTTGCTTTCACCACAAAAAGAATAGCACCTCTGCTAGAAGCTAATGTTCCAACATGGAAAACCTGAAAAAGTGCCTTTAGCTCTTTTTATAAAGGAGGCATATGGAACAAAGTGGTCACCAATATGCTATTTTTAGTGCCTGAACTACAGTCCAGAAGATAATACCCAATTACTTGATATAGTGCTCTATACACTCTCTGAACAACAATAGTGGACTGAGAAGCAAGAGAAAGCACCAGAATATGGTTTTGAAGTCATTCAGATTTCATGTATTTTATTTTCTTCTAAAAATAAAGGCTTTGAAAAGAGGTGCAGTGTTGTCCAGGTTGAAGGAGGGGGGACAGAGAGGAGCTGAAAGGGAGATGAGAGCAGATGGAGGTTGAGACCTTGACTACAAGAAAAGACAGCTAGGGCACAGAGAGCCAGAAATCTAGAGAAAAGAAACAGAAAGTGATTCTGGGGTGTACAGCAGAGAAAGGCATCCATGTAGCTATAAGCCTGTCGTACCTGTACCCAGTAAGGAGCACCACATTCAGGACAATCTATTCTGTTGGGGGCAATACAGGATTTTGCTAATTCTGTTGTTTCCCCTAATTTCCACTCTGATGGACTGTGAATTGGGGTGGCTGAGTTGCAGATACATGTTTTTTTAATAGCCTCTGCTAGCAATTTTACTGAGGACATAGAGGACAGCCCTGTGCCAGTACAGTTTGAGGCTGATCCAGCAATTTTGGAAGGAGATGCACAGATACCTTGCTGTCTGGCTTTCTTATTTTCCCCTTTTCTGTTTCTTACTGCCTCCGCAGTGTTTATTACATCTCCTCCTATTTTCTCCTCATGCACAGTAAAAATTAGCTGAAGTTGTGGACCTGCTCCACTCAGTCTGAGGTCCACCACTCTAACAAAGACTATTCAGTGATAAGAACTGTTTTTACCGAGGTCCTAAACCACGTGTGAGATGTTTGTAGGTTGGGACTATTTCTTTCAAGAGCTCCATCCTTCCACTGAACAATTACTACTCTGGCTTTTCTTGCCAACTGTAACTCTGCATCCAGGTGGATGTTGGGGCAGGTTCTACCAAATTACAAACTGCAGGATAAATATTTTCCTCCTACTTTTGGTTTCAATGTTAAGATTCTTAAACATCTATTTCAACACTTGCAAATAAAACTATCTTACATATTCCCATCACCCTACTACCTAAATGCATTGTTCAAATGCCAAAGACTATGTGAGCTATTGCAGATCACATAATAGGTGCCTACGCATTCACTATTCTAGTAATATTTATTATTGAAACAGACTGTTTTGTAAAGAGCTCTGAGATACCTAGGCCATAAAAAGTGTGATATAAAACAAAATGCTATTCAGTTCAATAGATGTCTGATAAGAAAAGAACCCTAAAATTTGAACAGTTCCTCCTCCCCTTAATCGGTCCTAACAATGTACCCCAGTCTCGGTGCTCCTGCACGCAGAAATATCTGTCTTTTAAAGAGAGGAATAGGAACGTGCAGCTAAAAGAGAGTGCTCATTGGTAGAACATTGTTAGGTGGTTTATAATTGATAGTTTTCAGCATCGGCACAAAGGTAAGGGCTTTAGCCTTGAATACTACTCACTAACAATATACCCACATTCAGAAAACTAGTGCTAAATGTATTTATTAAAATAAATACTTTAAAATAGTCTGCTTTTCATACAAAGTAATTATCTTACACTATGTGTAAAAGGTACTTTTGTAATCAATGGTATACAACCAGCTTCAGATACAACCACACACACATCCCATTACACAGAGTGATGCTCATCAGATTGCTTGGGACTGAATCATTTCATTATGTTCTGTAGCTTAATTCTTCAATTCCTGTAGCTTCAGCTGGAATTCATCCAGATCAGCCCCGCTTTCTAAGATTCAATCAAAATACTTCAAGGCCACAACCACCAAATAGTACAATCGGCTCTAAACACAGAATACGGTATTTCACACTTTTTATAGGCTCATAGTTCCTGTTCTAATAGTGCCAGTTCAACAGGAATTTTTTTCCTTTTTTTCCCTTTTTTTTTCATGTCTAACCTATTAATTACCAAAGGACAAGAGAAGTATTTTGTGGGTATAAATGAATTTTGTAGCAGTCAAAATAGGCAGTCAAAATAGACAGTCAGAATAGACAGTAGCAACCAGTTGGAGAATTTTAAATGCTCTAAATTTACACTAGTCCTGCCTAAGAAGCTAATCACTAAGAAGCTAATGCTTTTTTTTTTTTTTTTTTTTTTGTATATATATACATTGGGTATTCCAGAACAGTCAAGAGATAAAACAAAAAATAAAAAGCAGAAAAAAATACAATATAGTAACAGGTCATGTTTTTTCCACTGAATCAGACAAAAATAATCTCACTAATAGAATGGGGTGAGTAATCATAAGGGCTAAAAATGGTTAATTTTATTTGGTTTTCTGTAGAATCCTATCTCTTTTAATTAATTTGCAAGTATTTGAATGACCAATTTATTCATAAAAATATTTGAGAGTTGTAGGCTATGCAAATTCTATTACTCATTAGTGTCTGTCAGTGTCTGATGATCAGATAATTGTGCTTATAATTCTTACACCTACAAACATTTTTTCATACAATACACCAGAAGGCTTCTGTACTTGTGTAGAGTGGACAGCACTGATCTTGAGTGGCTTTTTCCTCCCAGGATCAGTGTTTCCATGGCGAGTCCTGTGGGGATCTATCTTGTCTTTTCTTCTCCGCAGTAGGCATTTAGGGATAATAAAATAGTTAGTGAAGAGGTATGTTCTATGCTATTTTCAATAAGCTGATGATAGTCAACATCACAATCCAGACCCACAAAGGCACTGGGAAATCAAAGAGCCTTAGGCTTCTCAATACATTTGTCCATACAAGCCTACACCTCTCAAGTATCTGATTTATCCTTTGAAATGTTCCACCTTGTGGGGACAGGGACACAGAACAGAGTTAAATGACCAAAGATCTCTGAATAAGATCGAAATGGTGCTGGCTGATCATCAAATGACAGTCATAGGACTTCTCTACCTTTGATTTTATCTATCCTTTGTAGTGCACATGGACAATGTGGAGCTGTTGTTGGCCCTCACTGCTCTTGGGTGCATGGTGACAATGTCCAGGACACTTCTTACCATCCAGAGAAGCAAAAGGGAACCGTGCTGTTAATTCTAATTTTTATGTAATTGAGATTCCCTTAAGAGCTTGTCATAACACTACTCAGGTAGCGACAAAAGCTAAATTAGAAAACCAGAATCCTATAGACTAATTTAGTCCTGATATTTATAAGATCCTAGGATCCTGTCCAGCCTAATGTCTATGAATAGTTCCACCGGAAAAAAATCACTTAGACACTTGAGCACATTGGTAACTGCTGGACTGGAGCCTTGGTGAGTCAATTCATACTGCTAGTACTGCTCCTCCAGTGCCAAATGCTTGAAATTTGTCTTTTTGTGTCCTTTTTCTACATTTACTCATGCTAATAATCTAATCTTACATACTAAATATGATGATATCATTTAGGATGCTCCAATTATGGAAAAAAATAATAATCCAAATGAAAGTCCTTTGCAACACATATCATCTCCTCATCCTATTGCCATTAAAATGTTCAATTTCAAAGGACCAAGTATAATTTTCTTTTCCTTACTCTCTTTTTTTTCGTCATTCGTTTTATTTCCATTACAACTCTGGGAAAGGATGTACTTCAGTAGATGATAACTGAGACTACACTATTTAATAGATGTAGGAGCTATTCTGCATTTCAGGATGACTAAATTTAGTCCTACTAAGAAAGAAGAAGTTTTATATTTCTTTTAACAGGACACTTGTTGCGGATTAACTAACTCACATTACTTTTCTTGAAGGAAAGTAAAAAAGAACATTTGCTTGATTTTAAGCATTCTGCATCATTAAAAATGCAAATTATAAACACAATGATACATGCACACATACATGGAAGAAGTCATCCACTTAAATGGTGAAATCACAGAAACCCTCATATGAGCTAATTTACTCTCCCTTCCCACTATAAAATAGCAGAGAAATGAGAGTGCTCTATTGCAGAGAGTGAATAACAATTTTATTTCCAGTATGTATAAGCCAGCTTATCAGTTTCAGGGCTGTAACCAGACTTTTCAAGTACCTTCTATGGAATTCAGAAAAAGGTAAGAACTTCATAGCTTTAGTTTATGTGATTGCAGATTCACATAGCACAAGACCCGATTACATGAAATCTGAAACCATAAGAATGGTGGCACCAGGGCTGCGTCCAGCCCTGCATCCTCCTCCAACAGGAAAGGTCGTTGGAAGTGCAAAGAAGAACATTAGGAGAGAGTGAGCACAAAGTGCTTTTTCACTACCATCTCCAGCTACTTGAAGTTCAGGAACTTTCTGAATCTAAAACAGATTTTAATAGGATTTTGATAAATTTTTCATTCCTTTACTTGCCCCCCCTCCTTTTTTTTCCCCTAATCATGTAAGCATTACCAAAATTCCATGGCAACGAGTTTCAGAGCTGATTTATGGGCAATGTAAAATACTACTTCTCTCTTTGTTTTTAATCCTCTGCCTAATAATTTTCTTTGCTGCCCTCAGGCCTTGCTCTGGCTGTTGCTGATTCAGCTTAGGAGATTAGTGTCGCCACCTTTTCTTAGCTACTTCCCATTGGAAGTTCTCATTCCAACACAACTGCACATACACTCAGTCTGCGAACAGGTTTCATTCAAATTATCTAGTTTATCTTTTTTTTCCTTTGGTTGTTTGTTTTAAATTGAATCACATTGACAGAACACATGCAATTCTGCTAGCAAGTGTCAAGCTGCCATAAATGTTGATAGAGAAGGAAAAGAAGGGACAAGTAACAGGGACAAGGAGTGGTTGGCAACTTTTCACCCAGATCAGCAGCAGATTGTTAACATGAGAATGTTCACATGGATGTTCTCAGGACTGTAGGAGTCACAGTGTCACTGGGTCATCGTGGCCTTGTGTCTGCCCTGCCAACAAGTGGAAATTTGCATGGAAACCCACTGGGATGGAAAAAGTAGTCTATGTGTGGTTCTCTGCAACTTTCTGGTTTGAAAGCATGATAAACCTGGCCAAAGCCTGGCAGGAAGGTTATGGTGTGACTTTTCCTCTACAGATGGTCTTTAGTCATTCCTTACAAGTAAATGGAAACTGCTGAACTATTCTGGCCTCTGCTTTTGCTCTTTTTAAAAGAGAAGATTTTGACTTACCTAGTTTTTCTGGTTTGGTCTTTTTTTTCTATTTTTCAGTAGGAAGATTTTATTTTAGAATTATCTTCACAGGGTGTAGTTACTTGCTAGTCAAAAATGATTAAAAATAATAGTTTATTTGCCATTGGAAAGAAGTGGTTTGCTTGCCTGGAGTAAACAAGGCTACAGAAATATGCAGTGGAATCCTCAATGCCTGCCCGCAATTATGTTGCAGGTAATCATACTGTCCAGCTACCTCTTCCTTCCCATTTTTTTCTATCACAAGTTGAAACAGAGAAACTGCAAAATTTATTTCAGCTGTTAGATAGAATAGTTTCCACTGGACTTAACAGAGAACCTAATGTTCCCATCAGCGGACTCAACATCTGAACTCTGAGGATGTCACTGAAAGCTCTTTGCCCGCGGCACAGGGTATTGCAGGAGCTGCTGTGCAAATTGTCAGATCCTTGTTCCAAATTACTCAAAGCTCACTGAGCCTTTGGGTATATCATATTATCCATCTTTGGTTCATCATCTATTTAAACTTTTAGGAACAGAGGGGAAGAATTACTTTCATTTCTGGGTAACAGAGTGTCTGGCTTGGATTTCACTTCTATTTGTGACTGGACATTCATTTAATTGTGTGGGTTTTGAGATGAGAAGATGTTGCAGGATTTATACTGTGTCAGTAAATAAGTATTTTATAAAGATCAGGATAGATATCTGGTGTTGAAAAAAACCCCAAAAACTTTTATCTGTTGGAATGGCAAAAGTACCTACTGATATAGCAACATTTTCTCAAGTCTTTCCTCAGAAAATATCTTTTCTTTTTCCCCTTACTATTATGTTTCAGCCTGTGAGCCACTTTTCCTCCTGCCAGCACCTGCTGGAACATAAACAATTTTAAAACAAGATGATCTGTCAGCTGAAAACAATAGTAGGATACTTATTTTTAAATTATTTTGATTATCGAGTTAGCTGTGTCTACCTCGAGACATTTCAACAATATAAGTTAAATTAAGCAAAGGAGTGAACTCAAATTTAGAGCATTAGTTAAACTAAAATAAATTCCTGTAAGATTACTTTTATTCAGAATAACTGGTTTTACTTTGTCTGTATCTCTGCCCCATTGAGTTAGTTACTTTTTCCAGCAAATCTTGCTTTTTTAAGTTTGTTGCCGTGAAGATCAGGTCATGGAAATATTTTCTCCAAAGGAGAATCCTCTTCTCTCTGAGAAGATATCCTGAAGGATAAAGAAATGTGTGGAGCACACTCTCCCCTTGCTGATCATGTGTTGTCTATTTTGGTGTTGCACTGAACCAGTCATTTCTCATCCAGCACACAAGTTTACGTGGCATTTACCAACTTTAACCTGGTAAATCCACAGAGCATCAGGGTGTGTCATCTGCAGACCAGCAGTACACTAAGACCTCCTATGGATCAGGGCTTCCCTGACCACCTGACATAGTGCCCTGATTTTTTTAACTGGCAAAATATAAGGAGCCTACAAGAGAAAGGAGTGAAGTATAACAGTGTTTTCTTGCTATATGCTGTTTACCAATTAATTTGATTGCTTTCGTTAGCTACTGTTGTTCACTTAATGGAAGTTGTGCACAAACAGTAGTGATTTAGTAGATATTCTACTGGTAAAAACTACAGAAAGCTGGAGGAGTTGGTACTGTGAACATACCCTTTCTGCACAAGGATTGCAGGACAGCTAAGGCAGCAAGCTGAAAGCTCATTTGTCCCTTTTCCAGTATCAGGAAGCAGAAATTAAAAGAGAAGTGTTGAGTAAGACACTATACTCCAGTGACAGCTGCTCACCAGGGAAGAAGTTTGGAGTACTACAGCCTTACAAAACTGAAGGACAGCTTTACAGTCCCTGCCCTCTTTTCTCAATCCCATGTCAACTCAGAAGCCAACCAATACTCCATCCAGCCAAGGGACCAGGTTTGGTGTTGTATTACTTTTTCTAGGGTAACTTTTCTCAGAGTTCTATATTCAAATTTGTAAAAATGAAACTGTAAATGCCACTGATTTTTTTTCAGATGTTGCTAACATTTCATTTTATGACCAATGCTGTTGTTTGTAAGCTTATCAAAACCAAAATGAAAAATTGTTCCTCTTCCCCACATGAAATTTGAAACAGACTTCTATTTTTGTCATAAAGCTCCCAAGTTAAAACCTTGTTTCATTAAAAAGGTTTATTTTCCTTCGTTTAGAAACATAATCAGGAGTTTAATGAGAATGGAATACAGCTGTAGCCTTATGTCCCATATTTATTTTTGATCTTCAATTCAGATACAATGTATATTTGGAGCACAATTATATATAATTATAATATTTCTTCCTAATGTGATTTTACAATAATTTTAAAGAAACTTTGTTATATACAACCTATTCCAAACTTCTGCCATTTCTACTTATTTACACTATCTTTGTCATTAAAATAAATTATCCTTTCATTTGAAATGGTGAGTACTATTGATTGAGATCCTTGGAAATTTTCACATAACAATAGAGTAATCTTTGGGAAGATTGCCTTCTGTATGGTCTATCTTTTATCTTCTCATGGCAGTTTCCATGATGTGTGAGATTGTTAATACTCAGCATGTTCCTAGAATTTCAAGGGATTTTCTTTTCAGTTGTTCTGTGCTCAGATAATTCAGAAACATGGACATGAGGACTAAGAATTTCCACCTGATTTTCTGGGATAGCCTGCATTTGGTACAGCATCCAGAGGACAGATCTAAGGTTGTCAATAATTAATACTGCTGAGGGAACCCTCCTGCCTGTACATGCTGTACTGCAGTACAACTGGGAAGAAATTAAGGCATACTCAAGTACTAACAGACCATTTATGTACCCCACTGAAGATGGTAGGAAGCCTTATTCACAAACATGTTTCCACTAAATAACCCCAAATTGCAGATTATTCACCCAGTGTAGCCTAAGAACAAAGTTACTCACTACAGTCACACCCCCTTCTCCACAAGAGGTGGAACCTCCACGACAACACTCCTGACACAAATCAGCACTGTAACAGGTTTCTCTGTCTAGAAGCACTACAGAATACTGAGTGCAAATCACTTTTGAAAACCACACTACAGAATATTAAGAACATTCTGCAGTCACTTTTTAGCTGCAGAGTACAGCTTCCTAAAATGTAAGTCACGGTGTCCTTAGGCAGAAACAATGTGGTATTGTTTTTTAATACAACACCCCAAAATATTCCCAAGAACACCTTGTCTCATGTAGACACATGCACACTTTACTAATGAAATAAATAAGCAATGTGCATGGAATATGAATCAAAAAATGAAGTTGAATGGTACTTGTGCCTGGAGAACTCACAACTAAATGGATGATGTTACTTGTCCACATTATTGACCCCCTCACTTTTCCTTAGAACTGCCATTTACCACCGATATACAAACTAGTTACTTTGCCCCAGACAGGAACTGGGCACCTCAATGAAATAACTGGGGAAGCTCTCCAAAACTGGAGGGCCATCAGGCTGGATTTCTACCTGAAAACCACACTGCAATGCAATGAGCATTGTGGCTCCTGATTGAGGTGGATGGCAAGGGGTCCCTGAGCACACCACAAGGCTCTCCTTGGGAATGAGTGAGCCTAAGAAGTGGGGGACTGGTTTTCACCCAATGCAAAGAGAACTGGGAAGGCATTAGATTCACCCAGGGAAAGAGGTCAAGTGTAGATGGGTCTGTCTTTATTCAGTTTCTAACTAGTATACTGTAAAAAGGAGGACAGATAAAACAATTATTTGCTAAGACCAGTGTTACTTGCTTCACTCTCACATCATCCTCAAGGCATTTAAACAGAAGACAGAGGTCTCTAACAAAGCATCTTCATTAGCTCAGTGCAGCTGCTGTGCTAATGCAAACTACCTGCTGCTGGATCAGCTTGTGTGAGGCTGCACCTGTGTCCTCACAGAACTACTGCAGCCTCCATATCCATGGCCATCCAAGGAACTGACCCACTTAGAGCAGAGAGGGACAGGCAATTTGCAAAGAATTTTGCAAATCTCACCAGCCAGTACATATCCAGCTATCTGGTTAATTGCCTCCAGCTGTAATTTCTTTCTGTTTCAGTTGGCAGCATGCACCCCTCATGAATTTGTTGGGAAATACAATGCAATTCCTTTCCTTTCTTCATCAAATCTACCCTGCTTTGAAGTTTTTGGTTATATGGCCAACTCATGTGACCATAAGCGTTATACAGCCAAAGGTGAGAATAAAGTCCCCTACACAGAGACTACTCCACTTTGTGCACTTCTCTAAGTACAAGCCAGGTGCCCAGAGGAGGAAGATGAGCACATACAAAAGGGCTTCAGTAATTTCCTGCAGTGTTCAGATTCCTCAGCTTTGAGTTACAGCCAGATCTTTCAGAATACTTTCATTTACACATATTTGGTTTAATTAGACTAAAATAATAAAAGTGTCCAGTTCCTAAACCACTTAATATTCACTGCAACATGAAGAAACAAATCAGTTTGGTGAATTACAGGAATGCATGGTAATTATCAGGTAAATCTTGAAAAAATCATAAGCCCTTGACCAAGTATTGTACCTTTCATACAGAGGTCTCAAATGATTAAAAAAATGCCACAGTTTCTACGTCTTAAAATCACAACAAACTTCAGCACCAAGAGCTGCCACCTGCTCACAGTGACACAGCAAATCATATCAAAAAGTAGGGACCTTTCAGTGGCCACAGATTTCTAACTGGTAGTTTGTATCAAGACTTACACACGTCCCAGCGTGAGTGCACAACATTCCTGTCACCTGAGCTGAGGAAGAGCCAGGGAAAGCACTGGCCCTCATGGGAAATAAACTGGGCCCTGTAGGCTGCAGGCACAAGAAAATCTGCCAGATCTGGAGTCCTGCTTTTCACCGAGCCATTTCTTTCCTCATGGCAAAGAAAGGGGACTGGCAGTGACAGGGGAATAACAGCCTCTCTGCTAGAACACATTCAACCAACACTGCCAACAAAGAGGGGAAGGTTCCTAGTTTTCTGTTTGTGATTACACTGTTTTGTCATTGCTGTCAGGATGTGCCTATGCAATATGTGCCTCTCTGATGTCTCGTGCCTCTATGTTTCATTTCTAGCTGAGTGGGATGTACAGTAATTAGCCACTCATTCTCTGCATTTTGTTTCGTTTCCTTCACTTATAGGATTTTGGCAAGCCTTCGGCCTTATTGGCAACTCTTTCCCTTCTCTCCCATCTGAACCTCCTCTGTCAATTTTCTTCTCACTGCTTGGGAGATGACAGTTTATATATTTGTACACAGGAGTGAACGTGCCAATATGCCCCAAATATGGACTGTGCAATCAAATTATCATGAGTTTGGTGGAATGCTATTCTGGATTATTTCCTCCAAAAATATAACATTCCAATTGCAAACAATTTACAGCCAACAAAGTACTGTTTGAATCAAACATATGTGGTGAAGTTGAGGGTTTTGTAATTCAAAATGGAAAATTTTTGCTCCTGGGCTTTTTTTTTTTTTTTTTCCCTTCTCCTTTTCATTAAGAATTGTTGCCTTTGGGTGGATTTTTGCTTTGAGAGTGCAAGTTGCTCTCATTGACATTACCAGGACTTATATGAGAATAAAGAGTGGAAAATGAATAGCTTTCAGCGGCTTCAGGTTGATGGAACAATTTCATCTCAGTTAATGCTTTACAACACTCCATGAGTTTTTATCTCATATCAGAAGTTTTACAGCTGTAGGGACCAATTTGAAGATCCCCTTTAGAGTACTTTTCCTTTGCAGGAACATTGCCAAATTAGCGAGAAAAAAAGACACAGAATCAAGTCCAAAAACAGCTAAGGACAGCTAGTCAAGTTTTTTCATTGGCATTTTATTTTTTGATTTATTTGTAACTTGCTTAAATACATACATATATTTTCCTATTTTATAAGTGGAGCTTTAAATTTATCAGGTGTTAAATGAAGAAATAGCTCTTTTAGTAATGCAAGAAATTCATAATGTAATACTTCAGGGGATGTTTGAAAAATCCAGACCTGTCAATGTTTTTAAAGAATAATTAAAACTGAGGAGCAAAAATTAAGCGAGGGTCTTTTCCTAGAGTCCTTTTCTCACAGTTATTGGTTTGGAAATACACTTTAATATCAGAACCTATTTTTTGTTTCCTTACATTCCTGTGGCTGTAAGTTCAGTTGAATCAATTCAGGTCATTCAGATTAAAACCAATTTATAAAATATATACTTGAGTATATACATATGAATATATACCATTTATTTATTTTGCTCAAACCAGATCTGGGACCACTAAGGTGCTGAAATGCTGACTGGCAGTGGCTTGCCTGTGTCTCAAAAACAAATCAAATGTGTATAAACTTGCAAAATACCGAACCTATATTTCCTTGCCCTACTGACATATTCCTAATCCAGGATGTAAAGAGGAAATGAAATATGAAGAACTTGTCTCAGAAATGAAGAGTTAGAAACTGTTCCAGCCATGCTTTCCTAACTCACAAGAAAGGTGTCAGACGACAATTATCAGTAGAAATCTGGCTACTCTTGAGAGCCTCAGAGCAAGGACCCTGTCCTGTGCCCCTGCAGGTGAGATCAAGTGAGCAGAACCCAACTGCAGGGAACTTATATCTGCCTGGAGAGCAGCAACAGCACAAGATACAACAGAGCTGCAAGTGTGCAGACCAGCAATTACTCTCATTACAAACAAAATCCCACCAAACTGCAACGAAGATGCAAAGGGACAACGCACACCTACAATAGCTAGAATTTCATTTTATGCAGTTTAAGAAAATGGTAATTGGTCTTTGTAACCTCTCTTTGTAGTAAGCCACTAGAGAGATACTACAGCTTGTCACCTCAGCTGTAGACTCAAGGGGAGGATTAACACTTGCTAACTCCCCAGAACTGTACAGTCACACAACAGCTATACCTGTACAGCACAACATACACACGTAGCAATCATGCAACAGCCCTGTGCTCATCAGTTAGCTCTGGGATGTGTGTCAAGCTAACAAGAAGTACTGCATGCAACATTTTGTGTAGCTTGACATCATTTATTCTTTAAGATGCAGGAGAGGCTGTCTGGATACTCCGGCATTTTGAACTGCTGGTCCTTAAGGCCTTATGAAGCAGCTCTTACATTTTGCACTAATCTCTTTTTTCCCCTAGTACCAAAGAGATGCCATATGGCCCTTGAACAGACAAATCATATGGTGTTTTGCCCTTTCTTTTTAATTCCATTGGCTTTACCTTTCTCAAGTTGCATTCCCAATTGATGAACAACGTCCTTAACCTCTTGAGTGGTCCTGGACTTCCACTAGACATACACCAACATGACACTTGTGCTGACTTTGAATATACACTGGATGTCAACAATGTTACTATCATTCACTTCAGGAGCTGATTTGCATCTAAGCATACCATCAGGGACTCTATTGTAGCACCTAAGAGTAAACTGAAAATACAGCACAGGTGCAACCAGGGTACGACAGAGCGTTACCTTCACTGGTATCCAGTTTCCGGACAAACAGCAGTTGGAAGTCACGGTGTTAAATGGCTAAAACTGCGTAAGTAGAATCAAACTCTGAAACATAAAGTGTCCTTTCCATTGATGAAACCCTGTTTGCATGCATTTTTCTTTCAAAAGGAGATAAGTAACCACTGTGTCCTTAAGCCTTTTTTTATTGACAGAGCCACACTGGTTTTATGAAAGTTAAAGTTTCTCTTCATACGACTAATTTCTGTTTCACAGAAATGAGGGATCAGTACCACTAGGTAGTAGAGCAGATACTGTTAGAATATAGAGAGGCATTGCATTTACTGTGCATCTCACACATGACCATAGATCCTTCAGGGCCTCTTGTTGTACAAGAGAGAGCACAAAATTAATAGCAAAAGTAAAAGGTTCAATTCACAATCTTTTTTTCCTCTCCTCATTGTACAAAACAAGCCCATCATATATCTTGAGAATGAAAATGGTGTTACTGTCCTGTCAACTTAATACTTAGCATTGTAAAATGGCATATAAAAGCATGACACCCACTTGTGTCTGTGTATATCTATCTATAGAAACAGGACAGAAGAATATATGCACAAGCATCGCTTGCATAGCAAAATAATGGTAAATGCTCATCTGTAAAAGTGACTGGATACAAAAGCAATTGCAAGTGTTTATGCAGTACAAACACGAAGGTGAAGTTAAAACACCTTTGAAAATCTGACCCATATTATTGGCAGTAATAAGTAAATCCTCCCTCTACAGATAAAAGAGAAAGTACCCTCATTATTTAGTCAGACCTTCACACCATGAAGACCCAAACACTGAGGGGTTATCAAAATGCCCTGAGAATAATAAAATCAAGCACTGACAGACCAAGAGGCAAAGTTTTAAAGTGGAGGCCCCCTGACAAGGTTCTGCTTTACTCCCAGAGGCTGGCTGCTCTGATTACCACATCTGACTGCTAGCAGAGATACAGTGCTGGATATTCATTAGTGGAAACTGCTGTCCTAGCAAGAACACTATTGGAATTATGTCAATTAACACCAGCTGAAGACATGCCTTGCAATTTTTAAATACGGCAAAACCATCAGGAGATTTACAAAATGTAAAAGTAGGATTCTGAGAGGCAGATGGCTCATGCTGGACATTGTAAGGGTGCAGGTAAGCCAGGACTGCATGCTGCCCACCCTGTGTCCAAAGCCATAAGCAGGAAGACCAGCTCAAGTGTCTTGCAGTTGTAGCTCCGAGTGGATCATGCGCCAGCAGGTCAGGGTAGAGGTGAGGAACACGAAGCAGTGACATGTGAAAAGCATTCCCCTGAATTTTAAGACCTGTTTTCTCTCCTTCCTTTAGATTCAATTTCAGCATCCCTCCTCACAGCAGCGACCAGAAGTCCTTCCCTACAGGACCCCCACACAGTATGTTTTTCCTATAACTCTGTCACAAGCAATGCTGGTAAACACAGGTCATGACTTTAGAAGTACAGGCAAGGTTTCTGTGACGCTGGTGGTGGATGGATGTGAAACCAGAAGGATCCCTTTTTTTAACCAATTATAACTGTGTTTCTTTATTGTTTGATTACAAATTACTCTGGAGATCAGTATTTAAAAATATGATTACTTTAAACAGATGTCATTAGTAATACACTGTTCACAAAAACAATGAAAACAATGCAACAATGCAAATAAACTAACATTTGCAGTCTCAATTTACATTTTAAAGTTACAAATATCTTTGCTTTCTCCTCTTTCACCTGAGGAAATATTAGCCTTCCTCAGCCTTATTAAGGAGTGTTACCATTCCTGTCACACTAGCTTGTGACCTAAAACCTAACAAACTGTTCACACTTGATTACCTCATGTTTGATAACTAACATGGAGATTTTCAAAGGCAGCCAAATTTTCCATGCTTCGTATTTAGACATTTGAATTAATGTCATTTTTCTAAGAAGTTATATGCAACTTGAAATGAGACCATCTAATTCCTATGTAGACTTAAGTGTTCTCCATTTGAGAGTCATGGCCTTCACTGCATGCACTGAATTTAATCTAAAATAATTTGTTCGTAGCACATAAAGAGACCCCAAAGTGCTTTTTGGTACTAGAAAAGGTGTTTTGGATTTCATCTGTCATCATCTGGTATTCAGACAATAACCAGAATGTCTTCTAAAATTTTTTTAATAACTTTCCATATTCACTTGCTCTTGGTACAAACATAAAAAGAACCCGAACAATAATAATTATCAAGTTAACATTAAAATAATATTTTGAAGATAAACCGACAAATATTTAGTGCCAGGAGTTTTCAACTACTTAGTGCTGACTCTGCCCATACTAAATTAAAACAGGGCCAGGAGATTCCCAGATACAGACATTCAATAGTATTTCTATATTTACAGGTTCATCCCAATTTTGAGAAGCTGCACTTCTTAAGTTTTTCCTTGCTTACTATGGAGTTCAGTTCAAGCTCTGTTAAATCTATAAAAATCAATATTGAGTATATGTATTATGTGACAGTTCCATCTAAAAGTATCTGGTATAGAATATGGGCCAGATACAATAGAGCAGCCAAGCACATGTAATTTACCCAACAAATCTAAAGCACTCCCACATTGATTTTTGCAGTTTTGTAGCCTCTAGTCACAGAGAGGAGAAAAAATGGCTTACTCATAGAGTGTGCTAGTACTTGAGGCTACATCATGTTTATCTTAGAGCCTCTGATTTGGGTTGTCTTTTTGTTACCTTTGTTGATGGATTTTTTAGGTCATTTAATGCGCTCTCCATTCTAAAATGTCTAGTTCTATGGCAAGAAAATAAAATGCATTTTCTAAATTGTTCTTAACTGTTGATTACTTTTCTCAGACTTACAGTGTACAAATGGAATATTTCAACATTTTAACAGTTCCTAAATGCAATTATCTTAAGCGAGTCTGAATAGAAAATTGTATATAAGTGAGGGGATTAGCTTTCCACAGTGTGTTAATGTACTTCTCACAATAACTAGTATAAAGAGATTCCAAAAACATATCTGAGAATACAGTTACATTTTAATGGGTCATTTTTTAAAATGACAGACATACTTATTTGTGGAGTATAAAATATCTATATATATGTACAATAATAATAAATTTAAAGTGTTTTCAAATCATAAAAGGATAATACTTACACATATATATTTATATATTGTCATCCTTATTGAGAAATAATAAATGCACATGTTCTCAACATATATCAAAATAATATTCTATTAATGAATGTCTGCTATATTAACCAATATAATTTTTTAAAAGTATAAATTCTGTCATAGATTCTATCAGCATTTGGACCTAGGTGGCAGGCTATAACATATGTCCAGATTAAAAACTTTAAACCCCAACTTAATAAAAAAACCTACAGGATTTAAGCATATTGCATGTCTAGAGCTTTTTTCCTATTTTATTTACTCATAAGTATCATTAATACCAAAGATCAAAAACCTTTGGCACCATGTATGTCACTCTCTCTCTTCAGGTCTTTAGTAGTTGTATGCTTATCTATTTCAGTCAAATGTATTTCTTATCGAAAAAAAAAAGAGTGAGCAACCTGACAATACAGTGTTATCGAATTTTTTCAGCTGAGACCCACATGTCATTCAGCATTCAGACATGCTTGTGCTTGATTGATGGATGGGTTTGTGACAAATAAAACTAGGATCAAGAGCTTTGCACCTTTTCCCCCATCAGGAACCACAGTAAAGCACAACTCTATAACAATGGTGGGATTAGGGATGCATTAGCTCTCCATCGACCAAAAACCACCCATTCCCATCAATACTTTGCACTTAATAACCTGAAGCTATGATAAGAAAACAAAAGAAGGAGAAAGGGACAGGAGAAAACAAATCAATAGAAGAAGGGAATGGCTGAAAGATGCACTGTCCAAATGAAGAAAAATTTTTGCTGAATTGCTAGGATAATGCCCCTTGACAAGAGAACAATGTACTGTCAAGGTTTATCAGTGAGGAGGTCTATTGGCACAATGTTAAGCACAGGTTTGGCATTTGAGTGGTGGCACTTACTGTAGTTGTAAAATACATAATGCCAACATGCAGGTAATAACCACTCATATTTGTTTTGTGTTAGCAGCTTGGATGCCCATAAGGAACACAATAACATCTCTAAGTGTCCTGAAACAGATCTACAAACACAAGGACTGATCCTGTCCCCCTGAAGTGCAGGATCAGTACTGGGATGATGTTTTTGACTAAAACTTTGTGTTAAAAGGAAGATTTATTTCTACTAGCAATTAAATTTTTTCTCACTTTATTATTAATTAATATCTTACCTGCTCTTGCAAATTAACCTGGAAAACCTGATTTAAGAGGTCAACAGATTCTACATATTTTCTTTCCTCATTTGAATATCTGAAATCTGGGACCTAGCACTAAGATTGGAAGTAAAAGAAAACCATTCCTTAACCTCTCCTCCTCTTCAGGATTAAAGTAAGAGAAAACATATTTCTTAAAACATTTGAGGCTTACTTAGCAAGATAATGAAGTATCAGTTAAGAAACAGCATATGGAATACATCTTAATACAGAAACTGCTCTCTTTTTGGCAAGACTCGATGCTTGATCTTGCTGCTGTGGTGAGCAAAACCATGAAAAAAAATTTCTCTAAAGCTGAGCTTCAAGTGCTGGAGGAGGGGAGATTTAATAATTTTCTCCCTTCAAAATCCAGAAAGAAAGATCAACCTCAACCCACAGTCCCAGGGGCCCAAAGGCCTGCTTTGGCCTAAGGCTGAACTGGATGCTGAATTCCCTAACTTGTATCTGAGCCTTGTGGAAAATATCTGTGCTTATCAACGAAATCTTGTAACACAATTTTACCCTTCTTCCCTCTAATACATCATAGTTTTATTTTATATTTTCTATTTATTCTAATTGAATACTGCTAGACTGAAATTCAACAAAGGTCAGGTAAGCAGGGATGCTGTTGATCAGTATTGCTGACATTCAGTTTTTTACTCAAACAGATGACTCATTTTCAAGTAAGTCTGATATATAGGAAAATGTTCTAATATCCAAGATACTAAACAGCATTACTCAAACTCTAATTTAATGAAAATTAACAGAAAAGGTTCCAAAACGTTTCCTCCAGAAAAAGTTTTTCAAGTCTGCTGACTCGCTATAACTGTAACTGAGTCTACTCACTATAACAATATACAGATGTTTTAATACCTCCATATTAGCCATCTAATCATTATGGTGTGTACTAGAAAGGACTGAAAAGACAGTCCAACTGTAAAAACTCAGGACTATACAACAGGCTACAGGTGCTGTGCTGCTGGCTCTGCCACACTCCTCCCTTGTCACATAAGGAAAGTCATGGAATCTCAGCATTCCCGCTCCCTTGTATGTAAATGATGGTTATGATTTACAACTTCAGCCCGGCCTATTCACTTGCTGTGGTCACAGCGTGTTCTACAAAGTAGAACCAATAATGAATTAAAAGAGGTGCCAGAAGAAACAAGCATGTTCCTAAAAGTCAATACAGTCTTTACAAGTTCCTTGATGACTACATGGAGTTACTGAAAGGATATAGAATTAAGTAAAAAGCGCTGCAGTGGCTCGTGCAGAAGCTGAAATGCATTCACATGAAGTGAGATAAGAACGGCAGGCAGAGGAATATTTTCAAGACATGTTAGTGGGTACCCTGAGTAAAGAAGAGCAAGAATAACTATGAAAAGAAATAGCTAACACTGAATTTTTCAATTCAGTATATATGAGAGAAGTGAAGTCAAATGTGGCATAACATGTACAGAAGTAAAGGATGGAAATAAATTTATAAAACATGCGAGAACTGCAGAAAAAAAAGTGATAAAGTAGGAACTTTTCAGACATCAAACCATTCCTTTTTTTACTGCCGTTCTTATCATTTCGGAGTTATGTTCCACTGCCCTGTGAAAAATGAAAAAGGTGTTACTGTGCTGTCTGCAGTTCTTCTCCATAGAGTAACCACCACAAACTCTCAGTTATTTCAGTTTGACAGTAATGTCATTGTCAATGCAACACTATCAAAAAGCCAGTAACATCCTTTGATGAACAGCCTGTATTTCAACACATCCAAGTCACCTGATTCTGGTAACACAAGTGATAACACAGAAACACATCTCTCATTTCCTTAAAACCTTACTGAACATTAGAGGGTCTGTCCAAAGGGAGCTAAAACAAGCCTTCAGTTCTTCCAAAACTGCAAGAATTTTTAACATGGGGGACAGATTAGCAATTCATTCATCATAGCATACACTTTATAGTGGCAAAAATTATTTGAATACCATTACATAGAACGGGACTCATTCTGATGACCTCATTAGTTATAAAATGAAGTGTTAAGAGAATCTCTTTTATTTCATTTCATTACAATTCTAAACTGTCTAAATGTACCACTCTTCTCATTACATTTTCAAAAACCTGTTCACATTGTTTCTACTGAAAGGATCCAAATATCTGAAGTCTCTCGCTCACACTATCTTAAGGATAACTGCCAATAACTAAAATAAATCAAAAGATGTACTTGAAAAGTTCTCAAAATCAGTAACTTTCCATTCCAGAAATAAACAACATAAATTTGGCAGGCCCACATCATACAAATCACACACAATCAAGCAGTGAATATCTGTTTTAAGTGCAAATCTCAAAGCTATTTTAACTACAGAGCAGCCCAAGCACTTCCACAATTAATTACTTATTTATTTCATACCAGAAATAATAATGATCTGATCAAGATATCAGCAGTTCCAATCAGCCAGTTATTTCCTAACTAATTTTGGGAAGACAGTGAATGAGCAAGATTGAATAATAAATACCCTAATTCTGTAGTGAGCTCTATGGCATGTAAGGAGGAGTGAGAAAGCTCTGTGTGTGTGTGTGTGTGTGTCTATGTTCCAGGAGGAATGCAGAGGCAAATAGACCCATTTTGGCACACCACGGTGACTGTACCCAGACCTTATCCCAATGACTGGGCACAGGTGAGACGCACATGTTGTTAGTGCTGTATTAGTTCATTTCTCTTCTTCTTATTGTCTCTCAAGTTAGAAATAACTGTGGATTGGAGAATAACTCCTATAGTGGTATCTGAAGATTTTAATCTATGGGTACTTCTAGCACAGGAGTAGGACCTCCAGATAATTTAGTAACTGACCTTCTTTTATGATTTTAAATCTAGATCTACAGACAAATTTTCCTCCAAAGTGTAATTGACTGGGCTAGGCCAAGATTTCTGGTCCCCAGTGGTTCTAACATTTTTTTCCTTCCTGTTTAAATTCATTTGGATTCATATACTATAAGGACTAGGTGGAAGACGTTTCTAAATCTGTGCTTTTTGTCTATTTGCTTAAAATGCTCATATAATATTCCTCAATCTTAACATTGTTTCCCTCTAAATCTAGATATCAGCCTGGGTTTTCAAGACACCTGACAAAGAATTGCTATAAAGGCTTTTTAATTCTAATGAACTCTGATCAAGTTGTTGAATTATGAGAAGACAAAACACCAAAGATTTGCTTGATTCCCAACCCTCATAACAAAGTATCAGTAGCGCTTTTAAAAACAATAATCTTGCATCAACACTGAATTGAGTGAGAGAGAACTGTGTTTTGTCGTGCTTTAGCCTCAAGAAATATGAGGTCACATTTTGAATACAATGCTTACAATATGCATTGATGTCACTAATGTAAACATCTGACCTTGATCAGTGACCCACTAGGTACCTTCCCTATTTTATTTATAAATCTGTAGCTTCTGAATGACATGTAAGGTTCATAACCTGCAGAGTATTTACCAAAAATTAATTTTTTTTCCAGCTATGTTTCTCCTTGCATTCATCAATACAAGACATCAGCAACTCATGTCTTAATTGCATAGATATGAATGGAGAATTTCTCTTGGTTCAACTATTTCCAAACATCCCAAGAAATAATTCTAGGGACATTGGTAAGTCAATATTTGTATATTGAAACATTATGTGTGCACTTTGTCAGGCTGATCATCAAAATTTATTCCTCACGATCAAAAGACAGAATCCAAAACAACATTTGGATGGCCAATAGAAGGTCCATCAGGTTGTGAAGCATTTGCCAGTTAGATCTTCAAGTCTTCATTTTGGAATCAATTCTTTTTCTTTGGTGGAACTAAATGCATATGCTCCAGAGGGTTTGCCCAACTTCTGAAGGACATGTGCCTATAATAGGCCTTTCTCATCTCTGTCTTGTTAACAAGTATATAAATAAGAGAAGGCTTCAGTAATTGGCTCAGAGTTACTAATGAATTAATTAACTTCAGTCTATTTTACCTAACCTTTAATAATAAGAATCTTTTTTTGGTCTAGCAATAGGTCTGACAGGCTGAAAAAACAGACATGCAGCAAAGCTCTTCAAAATTAATGAGAAACGAGGAAAGAATCAATGTACATTCTGCTTGCAGAGAACTGACACAAAAAAGACACAATAAACCATGAACAAACACAGTCAGTTTAAAAAATAGGTTAGAAAAAGTGGGCAAATTCAATTATAGAAGTAATTAGAAGATATAGGGCAAGGCTGCCTTTTGGGACTGTGCCAGAAAACATGAATTAATAAGAGTGAATAGAAAGCGCCCATGTAGTAATTAAGAGGCAATCACCTATGGCAATGAATACCTGAAAACAGGCTGCAAACTATTAATTCAGTGATCAAAAATATTTTTAGATGATTAATATGGCAAATTTGTTTTAAAAGACTAATTTCTGGAAAGATATCAAGACAATAGCACATTATTTGTTCCTCTGGCATTTATATAGCTAATTAAATTTTATAATTTGCAACAACATTAAGCATTATCTGAAAACACTAAAAGCAATATTTCCTCCAATAATTCTTTATTATAGCGTCTTCAAAATCTGTAAGTTAAGACTAACTTAACTTTTTTTAAAAAGAAAATTCAAGTGCTCAGAGCTGATTGCTTCATTTATTTGAATGATTTTTGTTGTTATTTATTAAAAATACACCATGCATGAATTTTACATAATAATTTTCAGCTACTTTAAAATAGGTACTGCAATAATTTCATTATAATTCAGAGAACTGTAAACAAAATTCTTTGATACTCAAATAAGCCATGACAGATGTTCATGCATGGCCGGGAGAGACTTTTCTTCATTAGAGCATGCTCCTCTCCTTCAGATACAAAAAATGAGCAAGATACAGTCAAGGTGTGCAATATTAGACAGGGAAAAACATGTCTAAAAATCTGCTAACACAAAGTAATTTATTCTTTAGTAAATCATATAAGGGCTAATTTACCATCTTAATGGTAAAAACAGACTGATTTCTCTAAATCTGACATTTTTCCTTGCCATTTCTGAGGACACTAAAAACCCACCCAGAAGTGCCCAAATATGACCAAGAAACAGACTGATGATAAGTTTCTCTCCTAATACTGACCATGAAAGATTGTTACATTCTATTTGTATTGCTGCAGAAAGGAAGAACTGGCCTGAGTGTTGTTGGCAAATAGTGCATGCCTTGAAGCATTAAGATTTACATCTTTTTTTGTCTTCTTAGTGTAATTTAAAATAGTATTTATTGCTCCCAATTCAGAAATATTATCAGGACTATAAGCAATATATAAAAAGGGCATAGCTACTAAAGACAGACAAAACTGCCTGCACTGAATTAAACACTCAAATTTCATGGTTCAAAAGTCTGCCCTGATCTCAAACTTCTTTCGCTGTCATTTTCTTCACAGGGAGGATTGTGGATTATGGAGTAGCAAAAGGACTAAATGGAAAAGGACTGTAAAACTATCAAAAATAAAATAAAATGGTGAGAGGAAATGAATTGAAGCAACTAAAGGAACACCATCTTAAAAAAAAAAGAAGAAAAAAAAAAGAAAGGGGGCAAATATTACTCAAAAACAAACTCAATTTATTTCAAAATTAAGTTGCTGACCTGCTTCAGTATATTTGGAGATTTAGGGAGAGAGTATTCCCTCAATATATCCTGAAGGTTTCCTGTTTCAGTTACAAAAACTTGGAAAAAAATTAATCTCCTATGAAAAATACAAAGCTTAAAACTATGGGTAGAAGAAATTAGTGAACTCACACTGGTTTTGTGAGTGTTTCAAAATGAAACACAGCTTGAGATGTTGCTGCCACACTTTTAACTCCAGGTAGCCTCCATGGGTCTCTTAATGTGTTGTTTTCTGCCACAGTGCTCAGGCAGAAAATAAACCCGGATGTGCCATGTCTGGAGCATTTGATACTCAATGCTGTTGTGAGAGCAATCCCTAAAGAATGGAATATATGAGGAGATGCAGTGATGCTCTTTTTAAGAGACAAATTGTTTACAGTCTATACAGGAGAGAGGTACCTGTTGGTTTGATTCCAGTGCTGATTCTGAACATCTCTGCCTGGTTTTACGATGCTGCTCTGCTGGGGCCAAAGCTTTAACTCCTGGCCACAGTTATGTAAATACGCCATAAGAAAGGCTGCTAGACAGGATTTGGAGCCTTCTATCCCCTACTTCAATCCATTAACAGGAGTCATAACATAATAGCAGCTGCTTTCCATATACCCATCCATAGGAATGGTAAAGCCACTCAGACCTGCCACGGTATCTGTGTCACCCAATGTTAGGTACCCAGTTGCATCTCCATCACCTTTCTAATTAATGGAGACAGAAAGGGTACTTTGGAGTCCAAATCAGAATAGGATCTAATTTAGGTTTTCTTCATTGCCCAAATGGAAAAACTTTCATTGTGTCATTGGTTGCAGAGAAATCCCAAGGGATTTAATGAGACTCAAACAGATAAAGTACCTTGTCAATACTCCAACATGCTCAGTTTCTTAAGCATCAGCACCAGGTTCATGCCTCTAACTTTCTGAAGTTGTAGCTCAGCAAGACACTCATTTGAGGACTTCTATCTCATTCCCATTTTCATATGGGAAGTCCACCATCTCCTCAGTATCTCTTTATCTCCTAGTGTATCTGTTTCTACCAGGATGCTGTAAAACAAGCTTTTGAACTGGTCAAGATCTAGAGCTATATCAACCTGCCCCGGCATTGGCCATCTCCTTTCCAGCTTGCTGGATCATATTCGTTGAACCCATTCTGCCATGGTGACCATCCTTGCCACCTGTCTTTCAACCTTTTCTGGTTTTACTCTGTTTTTTCTAAGCTGAGGAGGCTGGTACTGCACAGAATATTCAGGATGTAGGTGTGCTATGGATTTATATAGTGTTGTAATGATGGCTTTTATTTTGTTCTCTATTCTTAAAATTTTGGTTCGACTGTTCTTGACATGACAGCTTTGCAGAACTATCCATTTACTTCAAGATCTCATTTCTGAGAAGTGATGGTTAGTTCCCAACCCATCACTTAATATGTAAAGATAGAGTTATTTTTCCTGCGTGCGTTTGTCTGCACTGAATTTCATGTCATTTTTTTGCCCATTATTGCCAGCATTGTAAGTTCTTTCTCAATACATCATAGCTGGTTCTTCTCTTAACTTCCCTGAGTAACTTCATACCATCAGCAAATTGTGTTCCCTCACTATTCACTTTTTTATTTTCAGATCACTTATGAATATGTTGAATAGCACAAATCTCCATGGGGTTTTCAATGATGACCTACCTCCACTGTGAACATTGACCATTTATTTCTATACTCTGCTTTCTACTGTCAACTAGTTATTTATTGATGTGAGGATCTTCCTTTCTTCTCCAGCATATTTTATTTTCTTAAAGGCTTTTGGGGGTGAACCTTGTTAAACCTCTTTTGAACACCCAGCAGGTGATATCAGCTGGGTCTCCTGTGTTCTCCTGCTTATAGACACCTTCAGGGAATTTCAATATATTTTTAAGGACTTCTCTTTCAAAACTTACACCAACTCTTCACAATATGCCATAATAATGCAGATTACGCTTGTTCTATTATTTGTTATAATTTTTACTTGTTTTCCCAGCACAGATGTCAAGTTTACTGGAATGTAGTTTTCTGAATCTGCCTGAATCCCTTTTTAAAATCTGTTGCTGTATTAGTCAGACTCCAGTCCTCTGGCTCAAAATTATTTGAGCTAAGAAGCTGTACACCACAATCACCTGTTTCTCTCCTGAATTTCTTTAGAATTTCCAAGTGAATGTCTCTGCTCTTGATGAGTTTTTGTAGCCTGTTTTGTTCATTTACTCTAGAAACTATTTATGGATGCTTCAATTTGAAAAAAATCCTAAGATGCTTTCAATAAATCAAGATTCTGGGATGGGATTCTCACCAACCTCCCCCATGGTAAGCACAGGTGCAAAAAAATCACAGCTTTTCTGCTGTGACTTTATCTTTTTGGAATGTTCTTTTCATGCCTTGAGCATCTTACAGATTTTCTGTCAGTAATCATGCTCCTGATGTGTTTGAAAAAAAGGCTATTATTACTTTTTATTCCTTTTGTAAGTTGTTTTTCAACTTCTTTTGGAGACTGTTTGTTAAGTTACTTGTTATCTAGATTGACTCAAGACTCTGGCTTACCATGCAGCCCTAAAAGCAACACACCACAGGAGGTGCAACTTCGTGGTAGGTTTGAACTTTGCCAGCTCTGAGTTACCACCTAGCAAAAGGCCACCTTCCCATTCCCATTCTCATTCCCATTCCCTCCAGCTGTCACATGCTGGCACTAGTGCTCAGTTATACCAGTGAGCTGATCAGGCTGCAAACTAACCTTTGCAACAAACTTATCAATTTTCTCTAACCACAGAGTCCCATGACACCTGCGCTGTCACAGGGAGAAGGGAAGGCAGAGATAAAGCTCATGGTGTAACTGCTGCTTTTAACAGCAGTGAATATTTAGATTAACTTAATTTTGAACCTCTATCTAGGATTAGGGGAGCAAACCTGGGCCACGGGCCAGAAATGAGTGGGTGGGAGGGAGGGAGTGGTGAGGTGAGGACACCTAAGACTGCTGCCAAATCCATCTTCTCATCAAACTACATGCTGAGCGTAATGCAGAATTCTGACACTCAGGAGCTTAAGATAATCAATTACAATAATCAAACCTAAGCCTTTTCTAAAGGGGTATTTAGGAAAACTTGCAGGGTGTATTTTCCCTGCCCAGTGAAGCTATGTCTTGATTTTCAGATTTACGAGTTAATTTATTGGAAGAGTAGGAGGGAAGAAAAATCAGGGACTGGGGAACCTTCAATACCATTACTAAAATACAGAAAGCTTGGGGGGTACTTAATCCCCATCCTGCATTTCTGTCATCAGCTAAACATTGTTCCCCATTGTGCACACAAGGAGAAGTGCAAAGCTGACCCAGCAGATTGAGATGAAAAGATTAGAAGCAGAAATTAAAGCCTCCTGGACAGATTGTTCAGCTATTATATACTGATAAATTTTTCATGGATTTCCCTACGTTTTTAAAAATCATATTAATCTGAACTTGGGAGCTTTAAAAACATGACTGATTGTCAGTATTTCCCTCTGATTGCCAACTAGGTGCACTGTGGAAGACAGATTCTTCCTTAGTTTGGCTGAAGAGGAAGATGCACTCATAAAGAATGTAGAGATTTCAGCATTCAAACTATTTGCCCAGGATACTTCTGCTTCAGTTTCTGACCTGTCCATCATTTGGATATGAAAAGAAAGTGTGAACTCCTAAGACATCCTAAGAACATAAAATGGCTGTATTGGGTGAGACCAAATGTCCATCCAGCCAAGCACTGTCTCAGTCAGTAGATAGAAGCGAGTACCCAGAGAAGAACAGAATAGGCCTGTAATAGCACTTTCCCCTGGGTACTCTTCCAGCTTCCACCCGTCTGAGTCTCAAAGACTACTCCAGCCAGATAAGGTTCACGTGTCATTTTAACCTCTTTGGATTTCCCTTTTGGGAACTTGTTCAAGCTTCCCTTGAACCTATAGAAACTTTAAACTCTGACAGTACCCTGTGGCTGCTTAATTATGTTATGTCTAAAGATCTTCTTTTGCTTCCTTTCCAGCTCCCACATCTGTCATCTGCCATCATTTCTTGTCCTGGCAAAGACTGTGCACAAGCCGCATGTAGGAACCTTCTTTGTGTATGATGCTTTACACCAGATACCTTTATCATCTCTCTCAACAGTCTCCTTTTCTAGGCATACAAAGAGTCTACTTTGCTGAGATTCTTTTTAATGGAAATCTCTCTGTTCCTGTGATCATCCTAGTTGCCCTTTTGTGAAGCTTTTGAAAAGGTAGGGGCAGGCAATATGCAAGATGTGGGTGCATCATGTATTTATATGCTGGCATAAATATTCTCTACTTATCTTCTATCCCCTTCCTATTTATTCCTAACATTCATTGAACACCACTAACCACTACAAATATTCTTTCATGTACCTGTCTTTTATCATCTCAAGATCTCATTCCTTGATGGTAAGACAGCTGAAAGCCCATCATTTTATCTGCAAAGTTTTGATTATTCCCAGATGCATCACTTTAAGGCTTATCTAAACTGAATTTCATGGGATATTTAAGGACTACTCATTGAGTTTCATGAGATCCTTCAGCCAGTCCTGCTAAGTGTCTTCATCTTTATTGTCCTGAAAAGCCTGGTACCATCAACAGACTGCCACCCAAATAGTCACTCTCTTTCCACTTTCCTCATGAATCAAAGAAGGAAGTTTCCACATCTCTAGGCATAACCTCCTCTTTCAAATCGAGATCCCAATATTTCTTTCTCCACAGTGCTGCCTCCTTCATTTCATCTTGTCAACTCCTCACTAGAGAGACAATAGCCAGTTGTGAATCTCTATGTCTTTTAACAGCACCCAAGTATTTTTGGCTCTGATGGATGTAACACACGAGACAATAAGGTTTTCAAATCACCCCTCTTAGAAGGATGCCAGTCAGAACTCTCCAGTTTTCTTGGCATTGCACATACAGTGCAGTGCTTAGAAACTAATTCTCTTCTCGGTTCAACATCTGAGGTCAGTGACAAACACAGCTTTGAAAGAAGGGTACATTTGAATCCACTCTTCTTTTCAGATGAATAACAACTCTAAAGTGATGCATCTTTAACAAAACCCGCTAATAAAGGTTTCAAAGCATGGTGATCATGGGAATTAAGCTTGAGAGAACATGCAAAGCGCGGTCCAACTTAATCTAATTAGAGCTCTAACACACAGAAGTTAACACCTTTCCTACCACTTGTACATAAATTAAATATTCTTCCAAAGACAGAAAAAGGAAATTTTGAGGTGCTTTGGGAAATTTGGAATAGAAAAGTTTTTAGTTCTAGCACATGTTTCTGAATTTTTTAGAACAACTTCTTGAACATATTTAGAAAAAAAAAGTTATAGAAATGACTTAAAATGGAACTTTAATAGTGAGAAATTAATAGCATTTTTGAGATTGTTTCGCCATAAAAAAAAGTACAAAATTAAAAATGAAAACATAAAAAGTGCTGTTTTGCTGAAGTATCTGCATCTGCCCTTGAGGTAACTGGTAGAATAGCTACATGGAACAGGATTGAAATCTCTCCTTAGTCCTCATCAGCATATTTACTTTTACAGATACACAGAATCTTTTAGAAGCCAAGGGTTCCTTTATCTTTCCTCTACTCAGTGGCAAGAGAACACAACACAGCACCACTTTTTAGCTCTCAATTTGATTCAGAAACTGTCATGAGAAAATTTCTAATGAATAGGGGCTGGATAACGACAAGGAATATCATATGGAGTAAGCTGAAGAACTAGACAATTTGGAAAGGGAAAACCCATAGGACTCAACGGAAAAGGTAATTACAGGTACAGGAAGAAAGAGAAAGAAACAAAAATCAACCGTGCAATGAAGACAGAGGGTAAATAAAAAATTAAAAAATATTCTAGGAAGGTATGAAATGGGAGCAAGGAAGAGGCCACCTCTACAATCCATGTTCTCATAACAATGCCAATGACTCATAGACAAAAAAAGATCTGCCAGAGACTTGGGTATTCATACTATTTACTGTTTCTCAGCCTGTGATCTGTGGATTACCTGAGGGTCCACGCAATATGTGAGATATCAGAAGATAACTTACAAAAAATTTCAAATCATCCATATCCTTTTGTAATTTATATTACTTGTGCTAGCCATCTGAGTCATGAATGTGCACCACAGCTGACTTTTTTAAAAGTAAAATATTACATATTCCAGGTATTAGGTACCCCTTCATCTTCAGCCTCATTTGTCATTGACATCACCTCCTTCTGCTAACTAACAAGATTATACCTTGGTTTCCCTACTGCTCATACTGTGCAGTTTCATGCATCTTGCTGGTCACATCTCATTTTTGTGTCTTGATTACTTCAATTCTATCTCTGTAGGCTCATGATAGTCCTTTAGGCTTGTCATTAAAAATTCGATTCCTGTAAAATTCCTTTTTGAGTCTTTGGCTAAGGCTCCTGTGTTAACAAAAGATGTCTCTCAGTACAGAGCCTGTCATCCCCTGCAATGGCATAGTTTCTGCTTGTGCCTGTAGTATCTGTTCTTTGAGAATCTGCTATCACCATGTCTTTACTAGTAATTTTTCCCCTTCTCCTTTATATGAAACCAGTCACTTTATATGAAATGCCAATTGCTTGGATTTGTATAAAGTCCCATGAAATACACTGATCCAATCTCTTATTTCTTAATGCTTGTCACATCCCACTAACAGCCAATGCTCACTCATTCCATAGGCTACTGTAAGACTCAGGACAGAAGGTTCTCAATGACATAAAGGAATTAGGTATTTTATTCCTATTGAATTTCATCTAAGTGAAAATTGAATTGAAAATCAATGGGAACTGGGAGCATAAAACCCTGTAATGTGCCTAAAAACTCTTACAGGGTGAGGTTTTTCAGTTGCTTTTCCTACTCTGAGGAACAGGATGAATAGAAGGGCTGAGAAGAACCTGCCATGCAAAGGAAACAATTCTAAGAGCAGAAAAGTTGGTAGATCATGGCTCAGGCAACGGGCTTGACCTCTCGTTCTCTTCCATATAACAACACCTTCTGCTAGTACATTTAGCCCAACTCATTTCCCAAATAAACAGACCCAGCAGTCAGTTGCCAGATACGTTTAATCACAGAATAAGGACGAAAGGAATATGCACAAAGAGTGCAGCTGACAAACTAGAGACCAGCTCATTGAGTGACTCATTCTCTGAAGAGACAAGCTCCTAAGCCCTAACCGAAGGTCCTCAGACTGTCAGTGCTGAGATTGGCTCCTGATTGTTTACAAAAGCTGATATGAGCCAATGTGCACCACAGCCACACTCTCCTGACCTTCGTGATGATGGTGGGTTTGTCTTTTGTTTGCTTGTTTGTTTGTTTGGTTTTGGTTTTATGGTTTTTTCCCCCAGGCAGAGGCCTCATTACCTCAGAAAACAGATGCCAAGAACAGATGTTTCCTGATGCAATAGATACTCTTTCATACATATATATGAACTATGGTACCTACATGTTATTTCCATGACTTGATATATGGCACAGAGATATCTTCCAACTGAGCTCTACTAACATGCTGCCTGATTTTCTAGAACAGCAGCAAAACCAACAACTGAGCCAAAGTTCTTCAATGGAGTGACAGACCACAAACCAACAGGGCTCAAGAGCTGGAGTGCTGTGGGGGTTAAACATTGAAGTCTGATCATCATCCCACTGAAACCACAGAACTGCAACATCAGCGGTGTAAGAACGGACCCTGCAGCTGGGGAGTTTGTTCAAAATTTATTTTCTGAAGATAGCAGTTATTAAAAGGTGAAGGACAATCTAAATGACCATGAAATCCAGAAAATTATGAAAAGCACCACTAGAAAAAAGCTGTTGCAATGCATTGAGAGGGGAGGTTTTATAAACTCCAAATTCCAAAGCAATAATCCACACCTAAATGTAATGTTGTCACTCAGCTCTTCTCTGCCTCAGTTTTTTCACATGAAAAAGTGGCACTTTGAAACTTTAATTATAGGTAAATACTTAATAGGCATAGCAGTGTTTGGAAAACACATTTGGAAAGAGAGAGAATTAGAATTTATTCTTGGTATTCTAGTTAGAACTAGATTTGTTCTTGGTAGAAAAGTGATGCAAGCTAGGAACAGATTTTTATTTCCTTGAAAATAACTTCACAATCAAACAATCTGACACAGTGATTCACTGTCAAAGCTCACAGCTCAACCATGTTTGTGTAAGTACTTAACCTGAAGGCCACAATATGTAACTAAGAGTCACAAATTAAGATTGGGTAGTCCCTGTTCAATGTCAAATTTTCTTGGTCACTGAAGACAAAAGGAAACAAAAAAATGAAAAAATCCAACTAAAGTGCATTTGGAGTATGTACTGTTGAGAGCCATTAATGGGAACCTGTCAAGTGGTAAAAAATTTAAATTGCTCTTGTGCCTTTTTACACCAATTCTTTAGGCCAAGACAAAATTAGTTACAATTTTCTTTTCCCCTGCACTTGAATGCAAGTTATTATTTTGTTTCTCTGATAAACAAACGAGAAATTGGCAGATATTAATATCTGGATAACAATTCTACTCAGTTCCTGTCTAAAGCATCATCAGTGAATCCTTGGACAATGTGTTTCTGGGTAACCAAATTAGATTTTGACCTACACCGTGCTGTCATCTTCCTGGTGTGATAAACAACACTATCACATCATTTTCCACATACGCTATCGAAAGATCTACAAGAGAAGCTACTAATTTGTTGTTCTATGTAGACTTTCTGTGCAAATGACCTATTATGGAATTCAACATCACTGCTGACATCTTTAAAGAAAACTCTTTCTGGCCAAAGAAAGCTGTTGAGTGACAGCCATCAGTCAACTGGGAACGATGAGCAATAAATACAAAAACAAGAGGTACCTGATTGAAGTGGGCAATGTGCTAATCTTGTCATCACATCTACAGTCCCTGCTACTGTATTTCTTGCCATTAATATGGCCAAGGGTAAGTGCTGAATGGAATATTGTGCTGTCATGTGCCTAAAACCACCTTCAGGGATTCCCATAGTACCACTGTGCAGAGACTGACAGAATGAAGTAAAGATGACAATATAAACTCAGAATGCGTGTTTGTCATATTTCACATGCACGTATGAAGAGATTAGATCATACATTTACTTTTTTACAATTACAAAAGACAACATCCCAACATCCCAAATACACAGTTATCCAAGCATAAACCAGAAACTGCTGACTCGTAGGAAAACAAAAACTCTCACAAACAAAACACTGTGGTTATGGTTGAATGTTCCTATTACTTTGGTAACTGCTTGCAGTGCTATCTAATTATACTGCATTTTAGTTTTGAACAAGATCTGACTGAGTACTGCCTTCATATATTCAGCAAAGATACCAGCTCTACTGGAAAAAAGTAGTCTAAAATTTTATTCGGCATGACCAGCTCTTCTTCTGAACTTCAATCCAACTCATATCAGATTTTTCCTCACTCTTAGGACAGCAGGAAATAGAGGCTACAGACTCAGCACTAACCCTTGAAAATGTCTGACTTCTGTATGTTATTTTTGAATTATGATTTTTGTTTTATTAATTTTTATTTTACAATACCAAATATTTAAAAAGTTTACATATACGTAATCATGCATTAAATCTTAGTGATATCAAAAGAGATTATTTTTATGATGAATGTTTTAAGGAGCTTAATTAATTACATTTTACTATAACATAAACAGAATTTGCACAGCAATTTATTTTGGAAAATACCAGATAGCTAAAAACAAAGGTCAAAAGTCACAGTGGATAATAGCTGATGGTTTTGATAATGCTAATTATATATTACTAAAGAATAAAGGCAGAAAGGGAAATATGAGCATTAAAAGAAAGATAAACATCCCAGTGCTGAATTTAAAATGAAAAAAAGAAAAAAAAACTTTAAATGTCTTTGTAGCTCACTGTCATAAACCGAAGACATAATGAAGCCTGAATTAAAAATGTCAGTTTCTGTGAATGTTGATAACTTGGTTCTTTGTTGTACAAGTCAAAATGTGTCTGTTTGATGGGTTAAAATGACAGTCTGCAAATGGGAGATGTTAGAGCTAAAAAAAGAAGACCCCCCCACTTCCCAAAAGACTTATAAAAAGTAGGCCCGTAATGCAGTACTTTAAGGAGAAGACCTGTAGGGTAGAAGAGCCAGTATCTTTAGAAAGTAACCAAGCAGCACTAAAAGGCAATGTCCATGGCCAATCAAAACTATTTCTCTAGCTGCTGGGGCTCTTGCATCTCTGTCTTCACACTAGACTGGAAACCCTTTGTACTAATTGCCAGACTGTACCAGATTTTCTGGTTCAGTTCCATCCCATAATTGACCGACAATGATGGGCAAGGAAGGGGAAAAATTCAGGCTCACCACTGCAAGCAGAGGGTCAGAAATGGTTTCATAGGGAGCACATCACTGCTTGGCACTAAATGCAGGGTTAAGCAAGCATCATCTGTACTTTCTTCTAATTCCTAGGTTAAAAGGGGGATGGGAAAAACATCACACTGCAGCAGGGTAAAAAAAGATTTTGAAAGCTGGCATACCTTCTGCAAAAATCTTCCACAGAGACAAGAAAATACCTGGAGGATTTTTGGAAGTTGGTCTCTAATCACAAATATCAGTACATTACTTATATTAAAAGAAATAAAGCGGCTGTGGAATTCTGTTTCTCCGTAAAAAAAATCCTCCCCTATTTACAGTAAAAGTATTTGTCGACAAAGTTATTTTTCCAAGAAAATAAATTAATTCAAATATTTATGTGCTGAAAAGATCAAAATATTAATACATAATGTAGAAAATAATTTTTAATTAAAAAGGTAGAAATATTTTAACATAAAATGCGTATATTAAAGTTAAACATTTAACAAACACTTTTAAGTTCACAAATAAATATTTACTGTGCATCTAATCTAGCTCACCACAGTTTATACATCTGTACATTCTTACTATTGTGGGGTCTTTTGCTTATTGAAGAATTGCTTTAATAAATTAGGAAAAATTTATTTGAAAAGGAAAAACCACACATTTTTTAGAAATTGGACTAATGACAGAATCTTTCTGACCATGAATCTTATTTACCCTGAATTGTTCTCCACCCACTTTATTTCAAGCAAAGAGCACCCCCAATAGCATTTCCACAAAACATTAAGGCAGTTCTGAGATCAAAGTAAAAAAGATGGAGAAAAGGAGAGAAAGAAAAAAAGAAAAAAACAATTCAATGTTCATGGCAAAGCAGTTCCAAACCGTACGATTGTCTGTCCTGGAAATACCATGCCCACAGGTCAAACACTTTCCCTTGTACTCTTCCCCTATCTTTGAAGGATACTTATTTGCAGAATACCTGCCCTCAGAAACACCTCATTGAGCAGGTAATGCTCTCCTTATTTTCAGTCGTTAGTTACAATTCAGCTTCTATAAGAAGAAAGGCAGATTTCATTCAAATCCATCCCCCGTCTAACCCAGCCACCTCTCTCTCCAAGAATGGTTATTTCCCCTGTTAAGCTGAAACCTGCTCCCCTCTACAAAAGCTCCAAATGAGTGATAAGCTGCAAAGTTTCAGAACTAGGCCAATAAAGTTAACATCCTAAAGCACAGACAGCAGAGGACTTCAGCAAAAGCTTACCTTTCAAACCCTGAACAGAGCTGCCTTTTATGAGGCCTATACAGCTGACAAGTCCTGGGACTTTCTCAAACACAGGACCCACACAGGTGAAATTCTAATAGGTGGTAAACACCTGAGAACTGGACAAGAAGACTACAAGAAAAAAGAAATCAAATGAGTAAAATGTCTTCCCAGAGCCACAGTCAGCTCTTGTGCATAGGGAGTTACGAATGCACTGGCTATAGACTTTTGTCCAAAGCTGTAGGTTTTTTTTTTTTTTTTTTTAGTGAAGCTAGATTAGTTCATACAAAACTCAACAATACAGCACTGAAACCCATTGTTGATATTCAACATTTTTCACATAGCGGAACAGAATAGACAATACGGTATCTAGGAAACCATGGGCTGGATTACAAACTGATGATATCTCATCCTTCTGGAGGGCCTGTAATCCTTTTTATTACCTACCACAGAAGGGGGGAAGAAAATCCAAAACAAAACACCACAGCATAAACCACCCTGTATCGATAATGTTTGAACTCTTTTCATAAATAGATGAATTTAATCTTTTTCCTACTTCTGTCCTAAGCTTACCCCCCCCTGCAATATGCATACATAATGAACACTTGCCTTTCACACTACTTAAATAACTGTTAAATGCACAGCGTTCATTCCAGTCTGTGCCATGAAGCTCATTTTGAAAACAACTTCCATGTTATATATTTAAAAACAGTACTATACATGGCCTTATAGTATTTCTTACAACACTTTGCAACTTAAATGTAATAATGCCTCTCTCATTCTGTAACAACACAAATCATTTTTCCTTCACACATAAGCATATAACTGCAATTACTGCTGAACGTATAAGAATATTTGAAATAATTTAGCTGTCTGCTAATTTTTTACAAAATATTCTTCCATTTTCAAGCCTCCATTTAAAAGTCCCTATACTCACACCACATCACACCTCCAGCTCTCAACACGCTCGGTTCAAAGGTCCCTCAGTGCAAACTCCTCTTTGTCTATTTTTGCAGCACTTATACTCCGCACAAAAAAAAAAAAAAATACAGTATTTATAGGAGATCCATTTACCCTTGTGTCGATTATTTTTTATGTTTCAACCTCACTCCTTTTCCTCAGACTCCAGTTCCCGTATTTTCCTTAAAACCCCAAATAGTCTAGGTAGCCACAGAAGTGATTGTTCCTACCAGTTTCTTTTCATCACTTCTGCAATTGACCAATTGACAACTGATTGATGGTTATCTTTTCACTTCCACAATGAAAGAAATTACCATCACTATAGCTATGTACAGTAAATGCCTCCAGAGTAAATTACATGATTCTAAAATTCTCCTTAGCTCACTTAGTAAAACATCAACACAAAAAGTTTCTTTTTTGCCTCTCTTCCTGTACTGCAGATTTGGCCTTTCCTGTCAGCTTCAGAAAAGAACTTGACAGCTTCTTTAAAAAGAGGAGTATAAAAGAACTTGAATAAGGGATGGCACAGGGCCGGGCTAAGGCTTCCATTCTCTGCAAGTGGCTATTCTTTGCACTGAAAAAAAAATTAGGCATGTGAGCACAGATAAGCCACATAAGAATACCCCAAAGAATATTCCCAGTGACCTTGAGATTTTGCTGCAATTCCATATCCATTCTCTGCTGGAACAGCTTCATGAATTCTGAACTTCAGAATGACTAACTTATTTCCAGAATGTGCAATTTATTCCTTGTAGGGAGAAAAACACTCCCACAAAATTAGGAGGGAAAAGTATTTGCCACTACAAAATACAATAAATTTGTCCTTGTATTGTTGCAACAGTTCAAGAGTATTAGTAAGAATTTGGCTCCATTCCCATAGCTGGTTTTATTGACATTGAGGTGGAAGAGAGATGCAATTCTACCTAAAGCCAAACTCCTCTTAATTTTATCAGAATTTTTAGCTCCTCCATGGAAATATAGCAAAAACTTTTGATTGCTGTGCAATTAAGGGCAGCTTTCAGAGCATTAAATATACCACTGAGAAAGACTGAGAATTATCAATTGGGTTTTGTTCCTTCTTGGACAGCACTTTAAAATAAAAGCAAAAATAGACTCATTACTCCTCATTATTTAACTAAATACTAAAGGAGAAATCTAACTCTGTTTTGGAGCCAAAAGATTTCATAACGGTATAAAAGCCTGGTTACTTTACAGTGCAAGATCCAACTGCTAGCAGATCCTCTCCAGTTCAAGTTATGTCCTTTAAAAGCTTCTATTACTTCCTGCAGGCTGATGTTCTCTGAGTTTTTGACACTTCAGGTCACCACTATCACTAGCTTTTAAATATAGGCTTTCCTATGTTTTGGTTGTAAGCAAACACCTGGACCATCTAGTCTTCAAGCCCTCTTCACTAATTTATTCAGGAAAGGAGTTTTCTTGTAATTTATGTTACGGTACCTTGACGGAGCCTTCCTAAGAGGTGGGTCCATAGTGGAGGATGCATTACCCTCCTCTGTGTCAGACATCATTCAAGCCAGATCTAAACAGGACACTCTGTAGTAGAGTAAATGCTTCTCAAACATTCTTTTCAGTTCTTTCATCCCCTCTGAATCTACCAGCAATATTACTTCTGGATATCTCTACCCTGTACTAGTATCCAAAAGAGAGGGGCAAACAAGAATCAGAAGAGGTATGATCTGAAAACCTTACCCTCCAACAAAAGACTAAAGCTCAACTAAAAGAAGACCAACCATGGTCTGCAATTACCTCTTACTGAAGAGAGTAAAGGACCCTTTTTTATGAGGGGAAAGGAAAATATAAGAAATTACAGAAGCTAATGCATCTCAGCTGTTTTGCAACAACTACTAGAGAACTAGCAAGGAAATTCTTATTGTTACTTTTCCAAAGAATTCTATGCCCGTGTACCAATATCCAGTGAGAAATAGCTGGTATTAAAATCAGTAAATTACAGAGTTAGTGTTCTGCTGTGCTAACTATGTGAAAGGAGGACGGCTGCTAATAATATATATAAATACAATTTAAAAAGGGACAACTGAGAATAAAAAAAAAATATAGTGAGAATCATCTTTAGTTGATTTAAAATTGCATTTTAAACAATTAACGGCAATTGTAATATAAATTTGTTCTGGAAAGAACTGTAAAAAAAATTCAGATACAAATGTCTTAAAATACATTTTCTCAGATTAATAATTCTTTCTAGGAAACATCTTTGTCCACGAATAAATTTGTTCTTAAATATTTCCAACAGGCGTATTTCCTAGACCAATTGTCTTTTCAGAGGCTGAAAAAGGTGCTGGTAATAATTTATAGGACAAAATTCACAAATATTTGCTTGTAATATTTGTTGAGCAATTTAAGATAGGAGATTAAATGTTAATAGCTTTGAAATAATACAGCCTTCTTTCTTGCCAGCAAGAAAACAATTTAATGATGATATATAGGAAAGAAACAACCGATTCTCACACAAGAAAACGTTAAACTTTAGTTTAAAGGCTTTCAGACTTACTATGTGATGTTATACACATGTATTTAAGCTCAGCTTTTTCTCAGCCCGCAGGATGGTTTGAAAATTTAAACAAGAAAAAACAGAAGAGAATTAAGTTTTAACTTCTGTAAGTCTGATTTCCAGTTCTTTCTGACAGGAAGACTTATTTCAAGCCATTTTTCCACCACTAGATGTCAAGAGGACAGCTTTTCTGCAATGCATGACATGGGTTACTCACTTGAAGGTGAAAGGAAATTTGAAGAGTAACCTTCAAATCCTATTATGTCATAACTACTTCCCAGGAGAGGTGAAGGAGACAGCAGGGACTACATATATAAAACCACCTCTTGTTTCGTTCTCTTGTCTCTGGGTGCAGGCTTTTAAGTATTTGTATAATATAGGATCTTTGCCTTTTTGTTGCCAAGCATTCATAGTAAGTACTCCACAACATAACAAGAATTTTGAATAGAAGCCAGGAAACCATTTATCACTTCTGTTTTCTTTTAGGTTGCTTCGTTGTGTTTCATGACTGATGAAATCCATATACATGTTCTATAAAACAACTAATTTGTGTACATAAACTAAAAGGAAAAAAAACCCAAAAAGCTTTACTAGGCCAAAATATAGGTTGGGATTCATTTACAAAATTCAAGGGTCTGGTCCCTTCCAAGGCAGCAATTACTTGTGAAGAGAAGTGCTGCAGGAATAGCAAATATTTTTACTGCATCTTTGTGGAGTAAATAAGTAAGTTGCACAATGACTGCTCCTAGAAGGATATCAGTAGACTATTTTTTATCAAAAGGATAACTACACAAAACCAGAGCTTTCCATAACGGATCTAAAACCAAAAGAAGCTTTGAAAAGCCAAGGCATCACTCTGCCAAAGCTAAGGTTTTTGTTATAAATGTTATCATAAGAGATTCTATCAATCTAAATGAACCCTTTTTCTAACACTCATCAATAGGATTTTTGAATGCTTTATAGGCATCAACTCAACTAACATCATAGAGACTAATGGAAAGATTCTCAATATAATCTCCTTGAAAGCCTATGAAGTTCAGACAGTAGTCATAGCTCTTATTTTAATATGAACTAATTTTTAATCATACTGAGGTACTTGAAAATTAACATACCCTTAAACTCTCTTCTCTGTGTCACCATCTCCATCAAACCAAGTGTGTTAATTCCACTTCTTCTCTGTGCTGTGTTTGAGAGTTTGAACAAGGCCAGCATGTGGCACAAGGATTTACCAGTGACAACAGTCAACAAAGAAGAAAGGGATCGTCTTCAGGACTACAGCTTGTCTGGAAATTTAACCACTTACTGGGTTTGCTGCTTTCAGGGATGACAGCAGTGTTGATATTTAACATGATAGTCCCTATTGGGTCTCATGACTTAATACAGATTCTTAAAGACTGACATAGTCTTTGCTACACAGATGATGAAGTCAAGGACTGCTTAGATGGCGGGAGGATATGAGTTCAGTGTATAATTCCAAGGCATTGCTAGGTAAGATGTTGAGACCTGGGTTAGAGGAGTGGACAAAAGTGTTTACAACTGCCACACATTCAAAATTCCTTCTGAACATCAGTTCAGAATCTGCCACTACCACCCTCCAGGAAAACAATTGTCTTTGGGACCAGCGAGTCTAAATCCTTCAGTTTTGAATGCTATTTATTATAAAACACCCAACTACAAATGACAGAAGAATGTGAGCGCTGACACTGCACCTTGCACAGCAGACCATGAGGTACCAAGCACTGAACAGCAACAATCTGAACAATGAACCTGACCTGAACACTTTGTGCTTTTGTTCTTGGGAATAATCTATTAAAAGAAACCAACAACCAAGAGCAAGAGAACATGTGTTCAGAGTCTCAGAACACACTTTTAAGGAGGAACAGGACTTCTCTGATGTACCAAAGGAGGAGGAACATAAAGCAGAAAACATGACCACTTTCCCTCTAACCTCTGAAACTCAAAAGCAAGATCATGTGAGCTTTGACTCTGAGGAGGAGCATGTTGAGGAGGAGCATAACTACGGCAACACAACAAGCAGGACAGAAAAATGTAGGGAACCAGAACAACTGCAAATGTTGCCAGTGGAATTAATCCATGAAACAGAGCAGCAAGGACAAAAGCTGGAGAGTTCTGAGTTGGAGGCAACATTCCACAAAGAGAAGCTGCGTGACCATTGTGTACCACACAGAGAAGCACAGTAACATATGTGACCTGAATACCTGAGTGCAACCAGCAGACATTCCCAAGACACAGCTTTCCAAAAAGAACAAAAATGAGAACAACATCACATGAACTCTGAACTTCTCAAAAAGAAGGGGTTTGTGGAGGTGCCAAATGCAGAGAAGCATAAGCCAGTGGAACCACAGAATCACACTCTGCAAGCCTTGGGTAGTTAAAGAACAGAAAGAAGGTCCCATCTGTAAAACAAACATTTGACTAACAGGAGACAGTCACAGCTTTGGAAGAGGAGATAAGAAATAGTAAGAGTTCTGCTGAAAAACAAATCATTTGAAAGCTCACACAAGCACAATGTTGAGAGGATGGAAAATACAAGAAATTGCTATCAATAATTCCACCATATTACACCATGCCATTCTATTCTTTCTTTGAGCAATGAGTCCCAGTATTGACAAATCCATACTGCAGGCTTTTGGTGGAAATGTGTTTCTGCTCTGAGTAATTAAAATGGTTTGTCTGAAATAACTGCATAAAAAAGTGATCTGATTTTACTGACCAACGAGTCCCATTTCTCTCAACTGAAAGTGTATATTCAATTTAAAACCTAAAAATAGACACTTTAATCCATATTTAAGAACCAAATAAGCAGCATGGGGTCTGAGGTAAGCAAGCTTTTAAACCACTCAGTATTACTTATAAACACATTCCACAGGGATGAAGAAGAGAAGTAATATGCTAATAGTGTTGGATGCTGAAATGGAGACCTGAGGCTTGATCCAGCGCCTAAGAAATCAGGGGCTTTGTCATACACAAATACACAGAGAAGATGATCTACTGTGCACTCCTTGATCTTTGCTTTAGAGGGATAAAATGGCAAAAGGACAGCAGAACACAAGTATCTTCCCCAATTGTGATATTTGATCAAATGGATGAACCATTGCCCTGTAAGTTGTCCTGCAGTGACTAAGGTTGTGAGGATCTACACTGTGCTCACTATCCCTGGGACAGTTACACACAGCTGCATATTCCATAAAGCAAAGTGATAAAAAATATTTTGTTTTGTATTTTGAAAATTAAGTTTTATACTGTTAATACCACTTAAGGTGCAAAATGATAACATTCTGACAGAATGTTAGCCCAGCCATCCAACAGGTGGCAAAAAAGATGTAAAGAAAAGAGGATGTGTGCTTTTATAAAAAATAAAAAGAAGTCTGTCATAAAACTGCTGTAACCTTTTGTCTCCTAACCGTATATATTACTAACTGATTTATTGAATAATCTAATACACAGTTGCCTTTACACAGCTGAAGCAACTCACACAGCTGAGTTTGCAAAATAAACAAATAAAAAAGATAGAGCATAATTTTATATTTTCACACACTTGGCATTGAATGCAAGCTCATCTTTTTTTTTCAGGAGTATTTTGCATTCTTGGAGTACACCAGCAGTGGCTACAATGTGTGATGTAAGTGTATCATAGAACATGTTTATTATAGCCATTTCTCTGTAGCTGCTACAAGGGAACCCCTTTGAGGCTAGATAAAAGTTTGCCAAAAATAATATTCAAATATCCTTTTAATCAAAACAAGATAAAGAGGAGATTAGTGCCACCAGTGTCAACACCACCACTTCCAAAACATATGCTCAAATAAAACATGAAAGCTTTAGGGGATTGGTTTTGCAAGCTTCAGTAGCTTACACTTCCTCTCTCTTCCAACTCTATGTATTATTAAAATGGATCAGCTGATGATGTGTGTTAATGACAAGCTCCATCCTCAAAGGGTTCTAATTCATTAAAGGGGACTATCAGACTGTAATTCTCAGAATTGAAAACAAAATACTTATTTAAATTATTAATTCTGAATTTTATTTCAATATAGAAGCTTAGATTCTTTTACTGTCATTTAAAATAAAAGAAATAAAGAAGTATATCTCAAGAAAAAAACCACATAAATGTCTAGGAAAATTTAATTCCCAACTAAACCTAACAGCATGAGCAATTTTTCTCCATAAAATATCAATTTTTCATTACTATTGTACCTGATAAAAATTGAATATTTCTTTAAATTTTGCTGTTCTTCCTCCCTTCCCCCTATTGAATAACAAATACAAATTTTTCTCTTTTACTCACAACGTGTTTAACTTTCAGATTCTTGAAGAGTGCGCAGGGCATTCATTTGTCATCAAAATTACACCCAATAAATTCTTATTTAAAATACGGAAATTTCCGTTCCTCCTCTGTTTCAGCAAAATTTCATCTGTACAAAATCTAAGGATTGGATCTAAAAATTTCTAATTAAAAAAAGCATGGTTTCTTATATAATGTGGGAAAGCAAACGGACAAGAATGAGAGACATTAATTCAACTCAGTGCTTGATGAAGTTACCGGGACTGGATTTACAAAGTGTACCTTGACAGTCTATTGTCACTAGAACATTTTCACAAAAAAGCCAGTTCAACCCAAAATATGGATCTGATGGTTGTATGGGATGGATCTGGCCACCAAAGGTTGTATAAAATAATTTTCATTTTCATAAAAATGAAACGAACACTTAAATACAGAGAGCATTTGGGCATCCTTAAAACTCGTAGTTCACTGCTTAAACCAGGAGTGTATGGTAGTTGTGTGATGTATCTTTTGCAGCCATGAAATCCTGTCTATCGTGTGTTTTTCTTGGGGAATTCAACCAAGACCTTGGGAAGGCCCCTGTGGCGTGTTTGACGCTGCTCTCACACTGCCCACGGCCAGGCAGCATCCAGGGGCTCCACAGAGCTCTCAGATTACAAGAAGGGGAAGAAGTTATCATTTGCATAAATCCCCAGCAAATGAATTAATGGAAAATATGGAAGAAACCTAAGCCCAGGGATCTGTTCTGAATGTCTTCCCCAGGCAAACCTGCCATTTCCTTCCAGGTCATTCTATCCAGTGGAGCAGTAATTGAGCCATCCCACTGCACTCCCTGAGTCACTGATCCATGTCTGTGACCATCATCATTTTTACCCCACAGATCCATACTGCAGGTGTCCCACATGCATAATGTGACTGCCATGGCACTAAGAAGGGCCACAGCTGGGGTCTGCTGGGTGCCTGCAGAGCCACATTTAGGGACAGTCCCCCGTAATGGGTGCCAACAACCCAAAGCTGAAGCTGCATCAGCCACATCAGCTCTGATGCTCTGGACAAATACTACACTGAAACTGGCTTATTGGAAACCACAGCCATGCGACAGTAAAATTAGAATATTATACAGATTTAAACCTGCTAAAGTTTTAGTTTTGTCTGCTTTGAAGTTCCATGAGAACACAGATTTTGGGCACACCTGCATCATTTCATCAGATGCTTCTCTTCAGGTGTCTGTCACCTCAGCAGCATTTAAATGAACGCTTCTCTTGTTTGAAATAAAGAGGTGTCTATTGGTGAAGTGAGTCATGATGCTATTTGAAGTAGAAGAGGCTGCACTCTTTATAAGTAGCCATTACAGATACCTTACTCTGGAAATTTGGCATGCATTTAAAAGAAAAGTGGTGTTTAAACCATGAGTAGCAAAAATAAAAACTTCAAAGAAGTTTATAGTCTTTACAGAAATCTTCAGTAAATTCATACATATTTACTGGATAAGCAGAACATTTTAAGCCACTTTATTCTTCATGTGACCATTACCAATTTGTAACTATGGGCTTCCAAGGCAATAGTACAAAATACATAATGCCTGTACTAAATATGTTCTGAAATTCTGAAAAAGTTATATTTAAGTAATGCAATATATAGGGAAAAGCACAGTATTTGAATGCAGTTTGTAATTTTCACTGAATCTGCAATAAAAAAATTAACTAGGTTAGCCACATTCCTGTGTGCAAAAAGGAGATCAATTCCAATGGCTTTTAGTTGCCCAAACAGCAGCATGGGATACGAGTCTTACTTGAAGCTTTTGAAATATGGTCTTTTCACTATTTAGTAGCCATGCCCATAAAACTTGCTTGTATCAAAGTATGAAACCAATTCCAATGTGGCTTTCCCAGCCAGCAATTATCCACCATTAAGGTAATTATGAGGGGAGAACTAAATTCATACTAAATTCCCGGACATATTATGCCAAGAAAGTCACTGAAAAACTCTTATTTACTTATATTTTATTCTTTTCAAGCTTGTTTTTCATATCACCAACATAAGTACAAAATACAATAATTAGAAAAAGCTCAAAGCACAAAGCTGTCTTTTGAAGAGCACAATGGAAGTAAACCAGACAAAACCCCAGAGCTCCGATAGAAGGGCAGAATCAAACCAGAGTTTTATTGGAAGGTGGAAAAGGTATTTTGTTGCAAAGCGCAGCAAGAGTGAAACTGTGTATCAATGGCAACAAATTACTTAAACTCATAGTATACTTAACAATTTATTTAGCACAAATTTAATGATTTATTGTGCAATATCCCTGAGTTCTGGTTCATCTTCCCACAGTTAAATAACAATTTCCTTCCTACAGTAAATACATAAAATTCATGGTTACTTGTTTGTAGGGTAAGATTACATATCTTCAAAATCATAGCAAATCATTCATTACTTAAATATCTGTGAAAATGCCTCTATAATCTGGTAAGTCTGGTTAAGTAGTAGAGGAGGCTAAAAACCACATTATATCAGGCAAACATATCCGTGTGTACATAAATAGTTTCCACTTGATGTGCTAAGGGTTTGGGGCTGCGTTAGTGTTCATTGTTTGCACAGGACAAACAATCTCATTCTTCCTGTGCCGTGCTTCCAAGAGAAGTTGGAAGAATTTTTATTTTCCTCTCAAGTGCTGAGGAACCAGATGGACCAGGCCAATAACTTTCACCATTGATTTGAGATTCCTATTTAACCATTCTACCGATCCACATTAGAGTTTGAGCATGTTTTTATGAAGCACCTCAAATACTGACAATTTTCAGCTCTTAGGTAAGGTTAAGTTATCAACTTGTCCAGGAAAAGTAAAATTTTGCCCTCATGGTGGCAGAGAGAAACTAGAAAATACAACCCGCTGGACTCCAGTGGTTCAGAATTGAAAAGGCAAAGAGAAATGTTGTTGTGCAAATTTTGTGCTGTTATGAAGTGGAATTATAATTTTTTAGAAGCGTAAGAAACTTTTCCAAGTTTTTCACACTGTACCACCAAGTATTAAAAACAAAAGACATATACACAGTGTGATTATTTAAGCAGGTATCCAGCTATTCCCCCCCACCCAGTGTAAAAGTAAGGTTAGAAAGGAATTGCTTTGACATAAATTTTCCTGGAGAAAGTTATTAACTTGAAAACAATGCTTTTAATCTAAATACAGATTTTCTTTTGGAAGAAGTACAATATTTATTGTGAAAAAAGTTTAGAAAAATATTTTCATATCCTAATTGGAGTTAAGCAATCTTAACTAGAATTTAGTTCTATAGCCAGCCTTACCTTCCTTATTGAGATCATGTCTCAGTGTGGAAGCTCAAACAAAGCATTTATTTTTCAGTACTTTCCAGTACTTCCAGTGCTTGTGATTTTTAATTACAAAATTTGCAGAAGATCTTTCACCAATTACTTCACAGCAGATGTACAATAAATTTAATTCATAAAAATGACTACTTGGCTAAGTAGCATGTCTAAGTAGTGTGTCAGGGGGTTTGAATTTTTATTAGTTATCCATGACCTAAATAATGTTATGCTGGTGTGCACAATTTGAATTAGAAGAACTGCATAGATACATAACAGACTTGAGAAACCATGAAAACAGTCACTTCCTTATTTATATCTTACTTTATAAACTTCTTTAGTCTACATAATAACAAAAAATGGACTGGTCTATTTACAATTATGCTGTTATTAAATGTCAAAAGCTACAGTTGAATAATAAGAATTTTCTTCATTTAGTAGAAATATTAAAAAAGAAAAATTAAAAAGTATGCTGGGCTATTTTAACATTAAAATCTAGAAATTATTTTCTGAAAGTTATAGAGTTTTGTTACTCTACTACAATGTTCATCATTGGCAAAATCATTATAAATCCAATACTAAAATTATGGCTATTACAGTTGTACACATCTCTCAAACATGTCATGTAGCTGTTGCAAAGAACTTTTAAAAAAATAATCATAACACAAGACTGGTTATAGGAAAGTTTAATTTTAATAATCTCAAAATAAGGCAAAAGTTTGTCCCAGGTTGAACAAGAACAGGGAAGAGAATCCAGAATCTTGACTCTCCATATTTTCCTTTCATTTATGAATCTACATTATTATTTTATTGGGAAACATGTTTTAAAAAAAGATCTGTCCTACAGTGCTGGTATTAAGACTGCGAAGTTCAAGAGGTAACATATAGCCCTAAATTATATGTACCATTTCCAAAAGCTCCATGGTTCCCAAACTAAAGTCTTGCCCAACTCAGGATAGTACAAGCTAAAATGGAGGTGTGGTGACCTTACCTGTGGTCAAAATAAAGAGATTTACCAGGGGAAAGAACTGTTACAGCTCCTTGGACAAGACCTCTCATGTCATATTTACTCTGTTTTCAGAAATCAGAAATATTTACTTGTCGGCATGAGTCACTGAAACTGTTCTGAAGAACTGGAAGAACCCAAACATTTCCTTCATGTCAAAACAATGAGAGGGTTTCTGTCCTTAGCAATTAAAAAATGGATGCACGTGTTCTAACATGAGCTTTAATTACTTTATGGGGGCAACTGACCTTTTTCCAGACAGTTGAGGGGCAACAGTGTGAAGGACCCATTTCCCATGAAACCAGCCTCCAAAGATTTCATCAGACAAAATGATAATGAGCTATTGCAGTTGAAACGAGCTGATTAGTTTTTCCCCCCAGCTGCTGTTCAATTAATGAACCACTTTTAAAAATTTTGAAATGAAGTTCATGAATCATCTATTTTTATTTTCTTAAATTGAAAACTGATAAATGAACTCAGCCTCTTGGTGACACAAACAAAAATAGTTTGAATTTCAGATCTTGAAGAAGTGTTAGCAATTTGGAAAAAAAAAGGCAATTTTAAATGCAGTGTGAATATTTAGCAGTAAATATTCCTAAAGAACTGTTAAAATACAGATGATTGAAGTAGCAGCCAAAAAAAGGGATGCAAATGGCTCTTAAATGAAAGGTTATAGAGCACGAGAGGTGTTTAATCCAAATAACAAACTGTTGTTGTCAATGAAAGATCTGATACAAACCGATTTAGATAATGCAGAAAAATGAACACACAATTTGACAGCTACCCTGGATTTACAGAATCATGGGATTAAATGCTTTCCACTTATTCAAAGAGGATTAGTCAGGATACATTTATTTATTTAAAGCAGATCTTTTACAGAACTAAAGAGTTTACAAATGATACGGAGTGATGGAAAATAGAAAATCCATATCAGCTTTAGCTTCTATCATTCAGCCACAGATGTGAAAATGCTTACTACCAAATATGCAAGATAGTGCATTAGCAAAATAATAATAAAATTAATAAATTTTGTGTAGCCCTAAACTATTCAGTCAGGGAAAGAGAACATTAAAATACTTACACAGGCCATTTGCAGAGAAAGTTAATAAAATGTGTACATACTAATGAAATATCCAGAACTAGAGCTGATCCTGAAAAAACAGGTGCAAGACAGGGATAATGCTGGTGGAACTGCTATAGCTCCAGTCAGTATGAGAAGGAAGATATTAACCAGATGAGATTGGAAAGCAGGATTCCTGCATGCAAGTCCAAGAGCTGCTGAAGACTCACTACAGGACACTGATTAAGTTACTTCACTTTTCAGTTCCCATCTCTGTTAAGTAGAGAAGATTTCAACCTGAAAAGCACTAAAGCTTTAATTAAATGTCTGATAAGTGATTTAGTCTTATAGTAAAAGCTTCTCTTCATAAGCAAAATAATAACGGCAATATTGTTTGAAAGTTTCTGCTTGTGCCAGAAACATGTCAAGAGCCTAATTTTCATCTCTGCTGAAGGATATTTATCAGCCCTGGCAGTGCTTTGCACTTGCTCTGGGATTCTTTTTTATCACCAAGGTGGTGAAAGTCAGGCATAATGATACAAAAAGCCAAAATCTTATCTTTAGTTTTTTAGTAAGAAAGGCCAAGCAAGTGAAAATGCCTCTAAATAGGAAAATAAATGGAAAATAAACAATTCAGTGTAACTGGGTCATGGAAGTGTTTGCAGATTCACAGTTGAAACTTACACAGTAATTGTCAGTTTTGGAATTCAATATATTTAACATCACCCTACTGTCATCCCTATATTGCTGCGCTTCCAGCACTCCTGCTCCTTCCTGCACGTCAATTCCAGGTATAAGTGCAAACAGGTTGCACAGTTGCAGCTCCTAACAATATTTGGCTAGCTGGGTAACCTTTGTTCCTTTCAGAATATCTGTGATCAACATGCCCTTTTTGCCTATCAAACCCCAAATCTACAAGAACTGTCTAAAGAATCCAGATGGGACAAGAGAAAGTAGCTACCACACCTCCTGCCTACTCTTTGCACATGGCTAGCACCTAAGACACCTCCTTGAAGAGAGCAGTATGAGCCTTTTGAAGTAAAATTAAAACTGATCAATGGGAAAGCCTTCACTAAATGAATTATATGCAATATTAGCTGCCATGATGTACCTGATTTAATTTGCATCACATGAAATGATCCAGATAATGACAGTGACCCCTGTGCCTGTTCATTTCATTTCCCCAAACTGCTGGGCCTATCATTAACTAAGGCAAGATAAGATAACAGATGGCTGTGAATTAATCCTATCTTCAAATATCAAATGCAAAAAAGTGTCTCAATTAAGACAAATTAATTTGGATTCAGTATTCTAGAAATAAGTTAAAATAGATTTCATGTCCTCTTCAGGGTACAATAATGAGTTCATAAATGAACTGACTAATACTTTCTTACTGGGATTTTGATAAAGCAAATACTGCAAAACTCCCCAGATGTGTTACTTCAATCATTTTGCCCAGATTTGAAAAAGCAGATGTGGGTTAACATGTAGATTTCATTTAAATTCTGACCCTAAATTCCTGATTAGTTGTAAACAAACAAGACCAGACAATGTAGCCACCCGTTTCAGGGAAATCATCACCTCATTAAGATCACTCTGAATTTTCTATCACTCAAGCAGACCTGTGAACTCAATCCAATCCTGAGGACTCCTATAATAAATACTATTTTTTTTCTTATATCCGTATCTAGGGGACTTGTATATCTATTTATATGGCATACATATGTATATATATATTGCTTTTTCATAACATATATGAGATTAAGAGAGAAAAGCAGGGGCATTGACAGCAACAATAGGAAACAAAGACCAAAATGGAGAGGAAGTTGTGAGCTTTGACATGCCTAGACCTGTGCCCTATTGTTTCATAGCTCAACTCTTACCCATACTATGAATTCAAGTCCTTTGAGCTGTCTGTGGTAGACAATGCTTCATCGTGGAGATAAGTGCCTACAGGTCACCAGCAAAACACCAAACACTGAAAAGCAGCAGTGAAGTACCTCAAAAAAGAACAGGTAGATACATACACTCACAAAGCTCCTCTTGTGAAGATGCATCCTATGCCAGCAAACAAATGCCGCTTCTTTTCTTCTTTCTAAAGCTCAGAACACTCACCAAGTGTGAAATATTCTAAACGATACACATCCAAGATGCGTGAATCCTACTTACACTCTTCTTGACTGGTAAAAGTGTTATAAGGAATCATCAGCACTTGTGACTAAGTGGTCAAGTACCTCATTTGATGAACAGCACTCCCGTTTCTCCTCCAAATAATCCTAAGTGCCACCAATACTGCAGATATCGTGGCTGCATAGATTGTACCTGAGAATCCTCCCTCTCATTCCAGAGCCATTCAGAATACAGCAAGCCACCGTCAGCAACTGAATACAAGCATATCTAATTCTGCCAATGAACTACAAATGACACAATCTCAGAACTGCTCCTTATGACACAATGACAAAACACAGAAATCCCGTTTCATTTTCTGGTTAAACTGCTGCTGCCATTGCAGGCATCATTCCCCCAGACTACTTTGGAGAGTGATTCTTTTGGATATGAGATACTGCTGCCAATTTGAAAGAGACATAAAAGGAGCTCTGAAGTCTCTGTCCATGACACATGGAAGCAATGAAGACAAAGTAACTAGAACGCTGGGTAAAATTCCAGGAAGAGGGCTGTGACAGACAGGCACACTTTCACCCCAGTCGAAATTCCAAATTTTACCTGGGATTTTTATTCTTATTACTGCCAACACAACTGTTCTTCACTGAAGCCATTCTAATCTGTTGTTTCACTCTCCTTACTACTTCTTGTTTCCCCTGCCTCAGCTTTATTGACTACTTTTGGCTTATCCTGGATTCTCTCTCTTGTTCAAATCATTCACTGTGTTTTTACAATTCACCACTTCTGTCTTTACCCTGATGATTCAAGTCTTCACATTTTTATGACTGAATTCCTTTAGATGTTACTTAAAGAATTCTGCAGTCAATTATGAGAAAACATTGATTTCAGCTGGACTCAATATCAGTGTTCTTATCAATATCTATCTTGTTTAGCACAAGATCAATTTTTCACCCCAAGGGAAAAACAGATCTAAATGTTCACCCGACCTTCAAATATTTTATGTATTTCATCAGAACTACCTGGAAGCCTCATCACATTATGGTAATGGATGTTATGGACTTAAATTATAAAAGCAGTCGGAGTAAAATAATTAATATGTAGAGAAGATGTGAGTTAACAGCATAAGAAATAAACTGTCACCCATAACTAGATGAGGATTCTCCTCTTTTCCACGAGATGCATGTTAGAGTTTTTCCAGATGGATGTTATGTGAAAGCCCAGTGAGCAAGTTGTATTTGTTATCAGCAATTATCTGGTCACAACTGACACACAAGATGTAGTCTTGAAACTGAAGAGCCCAGTATACAGAGGCACAAAAAGCAGTATTAAGTTGGCTAATCAGCTGATTTCTCTCTTCCCACACCAAAAAGAAATAAAAATGCCTCTTTACATATTCTCTGGTGAAAGTAAAGAAAACCCACCAAACTTTTTCAAAACGAAGACATCTTCAAATCTTTAACACAATGGAGCAGCTGCTACTGAGTTTCCTTGATGGGTATATTCTGTCATTAGGGAAATCAGAGGCCCTGCTAAATACCTTTTTTGTTTGGTTGTTTGTCAGTTCAAATACTGATTAGGTTCTCTGACAACCACATTGTTTGTTTGCAAAAATACAGAAGGAAAAACCTTCAGTTGCAACTTGCATTCTGCAGAAGCAGTGCATAAACTTAGAGATATATTGTGTTAAACTCATTTTCAGCAGGAGATTTTACCATTATTTAAAAAGGCAATGTAGAAAAGCCCGACTTAGATGATTCTTTCAGTATCACTGTGCAAAAATGATACGAAATCTATTATATGATCTAAAATATCTAAAGCAGATAGTAAGCTTGCAATTTTTACTCAGGAAATATTAACTGTGCAATTAAAGTATGTTTTAAGGAAAACAATACTGGGTTCTGAAACTAAGCATAGTATTGAAAAAGATGAGTCAGAGCATGAGCTATTTGACAAAAGAAAGTTCAACAAAGACGAGTTTGTGACAGAAGGGTAAGGGCCCTTTTTTATCTTACCATAGCCTTGGATATAAATCAGAGCTGACCGGAACAATAGCATTTACATGGCAAGCTGTGAAAGCCTAAAGAGAGATTTCTCTACCTTCATCTGGAAAAACCCACATCCAAACACACCATCTGCCATGGCCTGCCCAAAGCCAGTGTATCGTTGAGTGCTGTGGACATCCACAGGCACCACCAGCATGCAATTACCTCGTACCTTGCTCTGCTGAAATTCAGTCAGTGTAGAGTGGGAAGAGTGAGGAGACACATTATGCATGATTGCACACAGCCACATCCTAAACTATTTTTTTTAAACGGCAATCCCAATAATAAACTGGCTTCAGCTTATGGAATACATAAATTTTACCGACAGTTAAAATAGAAAATACGTAAAATTATCTGGGCATCATTGTTTTTATTTATAATTTAACTAAGAATACATTCCGCATAACATTACAAATACTGAAGATGCTCTGAATGAAATTTTGAAATTTCTGGTGGCAGAACTCTGAAAAAAAATCCTTCTTATTTACTTAATTTATGCATTATTCTGTGTCAGCCAGTGATCATAAATATATGTCTATACAGTCTGTCCCTCAGCAGGGGAGAGAGTAAATAACAGTGTTGCCATTATGACTTCTTGTGAAAGAAATACGTGGTTTACAAACTTCATTATAAAAAGCATTGAAGTATGTTTCCAAAGAGGGACTCTGAAGTGGAAAGAAAGTAGGATATTATACCAGATGAAAGTTCCATAGAACAAGGTTCTGCACTCAGAAGGAGTTGTACTTGTCATTTACCTGCAACAGAGAAAACGGAGATAAAGAAATGGAAAAAAAAGTGCTGCAAGAAGAGCTCAGCTGTTCAAAACCTTGAAGCCAAAGACATTGAGAGAAAGGAAATGGAAGATGGCAAACCTGGTTGAAGGTGGTGTGGGCATCAGTGATACTGAGAGAAGAGTGAAAGAATGCAATGGCATCTTGGTTGGACAGATGAAGGAACAATCAGAAACAGAAAAAGAAAGGTGAGAAACCTCCACAATTTGCTCAAAGCAGCTGTGTAATTTTACAATTAGTATAGGAATGGTTTCCAGTGGGTGTCCTCCTGACTGCACTGATCAGTTTAGTTACATTATAGGCTTCCTCTAAGTCCACCCACCACATCAACTCCTTCTGTTCTTCTTGAAGGACAACGGTGAGATCTCTACATTGGTTTACTGTATCACAGATGTGGCATGTATCCAGGTTTTGGAGCTAAAAAACAAATACTTAACCAATTTTTGCCATTTCTCCTCCAAAACCTACAGTTGTGAAGATATTTTTCATATTTTCTTTTCAGCATTTCTGAGAAGTACCATAATTACGCCATCTAGAAAACTGCATCTTGAATTTACTCACAGCAATAAAACCAGAGTGGCAGCAATGCCATCATTTTCAAATACCTCTGTCTTGACCTAAGAGTAGGAGGATATGGTCTTTGTCAGGTCAATACTTGATCTGTTTGTGAATCTCAGCAGGAGTCCACAGCAGTGGCCATTGAGAGGATGATTTCAGATGCAAACATCTGCCTGGTTTACACTAATACAGTGTATTTCACAACGAGGAAATGATGATTTTTTGGGTAGTCAGAACAATAAGGTACAAAGCAGACACAACATTTTTTAGGAGTTCTGTTTTTCTGATTTCATTTAGCAGACAACACACATGTTGCATGGAGAGTTTGACAAAATACGAACAAAATAATCTATCTGCACTCCATACACTACCTCTGTTGGAAGAATTACGTTCAATAAAAGCGTTGAAAAGCAGCTAGAGATGTCAAAAACATTTACAGGCTAAACAGATCCCAGCTCAGATAACTCCATTTCAAATAATCTAAATTCATCCCCATTATCACTTAAGTGAGCATTACGGCTGTTAGCAAACCCTACACAAATATTCAGATTTTTGTTTTTCCTGTCATGCTGAAGGTTATCTCCCCAGCTGCTCTGAAGAATCAGGTGACAACCATTTCCCATGATGCTTTAAGGGCTGTCAAACTGTCCATCAAACTGTCACCTGACCAATCGTTCCCATGGTTCTTTTAGACTTCTAGTATGATAAATTGAAAGGCACTATTATCTGCCTGTTGTGAAGAGGAACTGCTTAGGCTTTGATAAGATATCACTAGTCCCAGGTGAGAGGAGGCTGACAGCACATCAAGACAAGAAAACACATGGAAACAGTGAACACAGGAGCAAAAGGTTTACAAACATCTGTTGTCATTATTTATTACCCCTTTCCTTGGTTTTAGCTCTACCCTTGTTCCATGTCAGTTTAAAAAGAAAGACTTCCTTCTCAGCCAATCTTAACTCCTGCTATTTTTAAACCAGTTAGTTGTAGAATGAGAAATGTTTTAAATATGAAAGATATCTTTAATAAAAGGTTGCATTAGCTACCTTTTCTGATATATGTTGCTTTTACCATCATTATGTTTGAAGTTTTATATGATTCTCATGGTGCAGTTATGTCATAAAAAAATGAGAAACTCTGTAAGATATGAAGACTTTTTAAGTTATTCTTTCACTGATATCTTGAGGTCAATTCACAGTTTTCTTGCTAACATTTCAGATCTGTCCTTATACAAGTATCCAAAATTAGCTGAAGATACCTCAGAGCCAAAACAATATGTTGTTATTTATTGTGTGTTAATAAAAAGAAGCTGGTTGCTAACATCACCACCTTGTGTACAAATATTTGTTTGCATGCAGTTTTAAATGATTTTAGGCAGTGCTGTGATTTCCTTAAACAGCACTACAAAACCTCAGTCGCATGAAAGAACATTTAAATAATTTTATCATTAAAATCAAAAATATTTGAGCCCTTCAGGCTCATTTAATTATAATCTTATGGTCATCTGAGTTAAGATTGACAACAAGGTCTTGTACCCTGTGGACAACCCTATTCACTGGAGTAAACAGTCAAAAATTCACGAACTACTAATAGAGGTAAAGTTATTAATTAATGTATGTTCAGCTAATTTCTAAAGTCTCTTTTGAGAAATGCTAGATTGTTGCATTTTGAGATATCTCCAACTTCCTCACATTTTAAACATACACCTGATTTTAAAAGTGGAAACTCAGTTCACCCATGGTTACAAAGCACCCCTGATCAATAAGCACAATAAGATACTCCCTTCACGAGCCAGGTGAAAAAGGAACAGCTATAGTAACCAATGAACTCCATAATATCAAGCTGATTTGGGCAGGATGGTTTCTTCTATCCCTTTTCATGTAGAAAATCAGTTAGTGTCAAGTGTGGTAGCCAGAGGGGAAAAACAAGAATGGAATAACAGGGCATTTTCCCACTCTCAAATGAAAAATTCTACCGAGCTAAAATATTCTCTCGGTTATTGCTGACCTGCCAGCACACACAGCGGTGCTCTCTGGGCACTTTTCAATAAGAAAAGCACATGGTTCCTTTCTCTAGGTAGTTATAATGGAAGGACATAGGAATATTGAAAAGAAAGAGACAAAATACACTGAGTGGTTGAGGTGGTAGCTGACTATTTGGATAATCATGTTATATTAAACCCATATTTGTCCTGTTTTCTCTAATCTTTGAAGGAAGAAGCACAAGTACAGAGGGGGAAGGGACTCTTCACATAGTATCAGGAATAAAGTATTTCGTGTATAGGCGCTGGGGAGAAGAAGCTGCACTCTGCATATGAGAAACTGATGGGCAAACAAGTGGATGTGATTGGAAAACAGCAGCTAAAAAGGGTAAGGCACAGTCATGCAGGACTCAGTACGTGGACAGGAAGCTTCAGGGTGGTGTGGGACAAAGCTGTGAAGGGTTTCAAAGACAGGCACAACTGGATGATCTTAAAAGTTGGTTTGCACAGACAGGTAAGACTTCAGGTTAAGTGCTGACATGTCCAGGAGCTCCACTGAGGAAGAAGCTAAAAATGAACACTACAATATTTTGGTACTACTCTCAGTACTGTCTTTAGTACTGAGAGTAGTACTACTCTCTTACTACAGTAAGAGAAACTCTCTGTCAGAAGCAGAAAGTCTTCTGCAAGTAGAACATTTTAAATTGCTTAGATAATGTTAAAGTCAGGCTTAAATTGTGGGACTGTAAAATACTATGGCCACTGGAGTTCTGGATTTTTCTCCACTGATCATTTAGAGTTTGAAGACAGAAAGTAAACATATGGCACACACAGCCATATTATTACAGCTTTGTAATAATAAATTAATTATGCTTACAGTGAAGAGTTATTAAAGGATATAATGCACAGTTCTTTCTTAATAGCTTGGTTATACCTTGCTTACAGCTTGTTGCATTTACCTCCTGATAGGGACTTTTGCCTACACAGACTGTAAATGAAGAACAGGCAGGACTGTGGGAAAGCATCTGATCCTGAGCAGCTCCTTACTCGCTGCCTCACCCAGTGAGGAATACTGACAGAGTCCAGTATTCCAGTTCTGCACCTATTAAAATATGTAGCCCTTTGCAGTAGCCAACATATGCTTAACGAACCATGACAAAAACATTATCTAATCTCTGTTCTATATTTTATTTCTACTTTGCACGTTCTGTTAATAAATATAGAAGTGTCACCAATACGATTAAATTGAAACTGATTTATTCTTCCAATGACAATAATTGCATTTGCCAGCACTGTTGACATAGCACAGATCACTGCCTGAGAGCTGCCAGAAAAATGCAAAAGGAAGTTAAAATAGGAGAGAGATGAACACAGAGAGGTAGAAGGGCAAAGAAATCCCTGACTGTAATGGTTGAGAAAAGGTTGGCTCAGGTCAGTCTGAGAGACAGGAAGTGTCATAGAAGAGACAGTACTTGATTACAGAAGTTGAGTCTTTTTAAGGTATGAGAAAAGTTCATGGGAAACTCTCTTCAAAGGTCAACCTAAGGAATTTAGGTCACACAGGAATACTCAAATCACTCAATTTCACCAGGAGTTTTCCTAGTCCTGATCTCTGGGTCATTCTGTTGTGCTGAAGGGAGAGGATGCAGGGCAGTGGAAATACAGAGCTTTCTCATTTGCATTGGTTATACTGTGGTCATCACATGAACCAAAATAGCAGACTTGGATCAACCCCCAGTTCAGGATCCTGTTTCACTGTTTTGTGGTCTAAGATAGTAGAATCTCCTTCTCTTTGGAAGAAAGAGCCCTGCAGCTCACAGTGTCTTTACATGAACTCTCCCACTGCAGTCCCCTACCTGTGCCAGGAGGAGACCAATCATCTCTGTCAGAGGTATTTCACAATGGCTTGAAAGGACAATGCAGTGGTTGTAACCAAGGGCACATTATATCACTGGCTGTAAACCTACAGGATACCAACTGGTCTTCAGTTACCACTTACCCTTTTGTTTTTCTTTTGCAGTAAATGCAAGGTAGATTGCTTATGTCTCTCTGGACAGGAGACTACACAGACTGACCTCCTGTTTACCACAGATGGTAAAGCCTGGAACATGGTCAGACATCTCAAAGCAGCTGACACACCCTGGTTTGGTATTTCTAACACCCTGGTTTGATATTTCTACTATTTTTTCCGATACCTTATCATATGAACACATTTTTATTTCCACATATCCCTCTGGGTTTACAAAACCTTCTGGGCTTCTGGAAGCCCACATGTGCATCTAGCTTGTGCTAACGGAGTAGAGTATGATGCCAGCCATACCATGGAGGTAGGCCAAAATCTTGCAGGAGAAATGGTAACATCAGTGAAAATATATGAGAATAAGGACTGCCAGCCTAAGTAACCTAAAAACCTCAATGTTACTATTTATGAAAGTCTCTCTCCTTTTGGACCTTGGCCCTGCCTATGTGTACAAGTAACTGAATGGAGGCCAATGTAATGGGACTACTCATGCATAAAGCTAGTCACATGCATTAACGCTGGCAGGAACAAGGACTTTCTTTTCATACTTACACTAGAGGATAGTAAAAGAAATGCTGCTCAAAGAAATCCATCAACTAATTCAAACTCTAAGCTAGCTACTTCAGAACCTAGTACAATGGCCACACTCAATGAGTCCATTGAAGACCCGGAGACGAAGTAAAAACAGGTTTCTTTCTGAAGAACATTACGAGATCAATACAGTGCCGTGGATATTAGGAAAAGTCACTTTAATAAAAAGGAAATTGCACATAATGTAACAAAACAATTGCTATTTGGAAGGCCCTGAAAAAATGGAACAATGTAATATGATATTTCTTAACTTCATTTCCCATCCATTGGAGAAATCATAACAATGAAGTTTTCTACATAAGCAACTTTATGAGCTGAAAGAAGAGAATGTATAATTCCTTTCCATGGACTAAGCCAAAAGAAATGAAGAAAAAAATTGATTCTTCTCTGTTAGCCTCCTGTGTAAAATTTTTCTCCTTATCATCTCATCTAGTCATATCTTTCTGCAGTTTGAATTACCCTCTTTTCCTCAATCTGGTAAGGCAGTGAAAGGATGTTTGTTCTGCTAATTAACTTTATTACCCTGATAACTCCCTGCAGCCTTTGACGAAAACAATTACCGTTCCTCCTTTTTTTTTCCCCACTGGCAAAAAAAAAAAAAGGAAAAAAAAAAGAAAAAAAAAAGTCGACTATTAATTAGAAACGAGGCCCCGGTCCCTGCCATGTTAGCCTGCCACGTTCTCAGACCCTCGAGCGGGATAGCATTACATTGTCAGTAGTAATTTAGCTCTCATCTGTCTCTGCTAATTATTGTCACATTCATCAAATTCATCAACAAAAGTGCTCTCAGAAGGATTGCATATTTGCAGTTAATACAGCATAAACTGGTATTACCCATCACCACATTTGTGATGATGAGAGGGACACAACTTATTCATCCCTAATTAGAGCAAGCTGGGTAATTAATTATACATTCCGCCTTATTACTTCTGAGTTCCCAGATATTGTTTGTCTAAAAAGGGGGAGAGAGAGGAAGAGAGAGAAGCCTGAAAATTAAAAAAAAAAAAAAAAAAAAAGGGAAAAAAAAAGAAGGGGGGAGAGAGAGAGGAGAGAGAGAGAAATGTGTGATGTGTTTTGTCACATGTGCTATGCCATAATTCCCACCTGACAAACTAGCTGAATCAGTAGAAAATTGCAAGTTGTCAGCAGCAGAATAAACTGCTGTAATAGCTGATTAATGATCAACACCTGTGACAGGTGCTACACGGGACTGTAAACTTGGTGTGATTAACAGTCACCGGACGAATAAATATTAGTGACAGTCAGTGGAGAGCGAGTTTGTGTGTTTTAACAAATCTCTCACATTACAGTTATTGATATTTCCAGTGTAGGCACTTTCTTTTTGGTAATTATCTGACAACACTGGAAGAGTGTTTTAATCTAGTATGTTTGTTTCTCTTCTGTGCATTCAGAGTTCAAAATGGTGTTTCAATGAGATGACCTAGTGGAGTTCAAAACTGCAGACAAATTTAGAATAGTCACAAATACTTTGTTCCATGTCCAGCTCATAGCAGAACTCCCAAATATTCTTCCAAGGTACTTAAATATACACTTACATGAGCCTACATTGATAAAAACATAAATATTATATAAATATACATATATATTTATAGAGATACATTTTCAAAGCCTGTAATTCCAAAAATCAACTCTTGAAAGTTTTGTTTCTTATGTCAGTGGTTATGACATATACCTGACTGCTATGGGAAATAAGAATTTCTTTCATTCCACCATCAAAGATGCATGAATCTCTTCTGAAGGACAACTTCATTCTCATTAATTTAGACTTACAAAATTGCTGTAATAATGGGGCATGAAAGTTATCCATTGAAGTGATTGCTCTATGCTCAGCACAGTAGTATCTAATAGATTCCCAGATAGATACAGAGAGGTATATCAGGATACTCTTTGGATAGCATAAACTACATTTTTCATCCTCGTGCATGGTTACAGATATGCTGATTAGGTAAAATACATATTCTTGTACAAAAAGGCATACATTAGAAAGTGAAAAGACTCAGAGATGCTAGTAAATGCAGATTTTGCCACCAATTCAATGTTATTCTCAAACTCTAAACATGATATAATGTCACTGCCTTCTTCTAACAAGTCCTTTACCAGGCCAAATAAAAATAAAACAAATCACAAGTAATGACTTCAGAGTTTCCCAGGTACATGTGAAAGCCTCTAGTAGCTGGTCATCTATACCTAATACATCATTCTGTCCACATGACAGTTCAGCTATGTTATGCACTAAGGTTGGTCTGTTAGAAAAATAAAGCTCACTATTTTCCTCAGAACAACTTCTGGATATAGCCAGAAGTAATTAAATAATTGTCATTAAATACATCCTAAATGCAAAGATTTACCTGTATCATGTAGCACATCAGAAAACACGAGAAGGAAAAAAAAGGCAAAGAAACTACTGTTCATGTCAGTTCCTGGAGGGAAATAACAATATATATCCTTGCCTACAGCACAAAGTATTCCAGCCATTTGAACCTTTAATGGAAACCCCTGAACACACGGAACTGGCCTGTTGCTTCTCCTACCAGACTCACAGCCATACATCCATATCAACCAACAGAATGGTTTTTTCCACTCCCACGTTTTTTAATAACAGCAGAAAAAAAGGCTTTCATTTCTTGGTCTAATTGATTTCAAGCCTGCTTTTAAGCAGAAAATGTTCCACAAGCTCTTCTTTCAGGTGCAGATGACTGTGGGGAAGGGCTTCATAAAAGGGTGGCATTTAGCTCACCTGAGAACCTCCCAGTATGAAACAATTTCCCGTGAACTTCCCAGTCATCCTTATTGAAATAAGGACAGTGGAGGAACTTAAGGAGAAAGCAACATGAGTAGTAGCTCCATAAGCCCCAAACTTGAATAACAGTTTAAATACATCTAATATTTTTTCTTTAACAACAAAACGAAGATGGGAATAACCTCCAACCTAAAATTAATGAAAACATAATTTCTATTTTTTTTTTACCAATGTGTCATTCAATTCCCCATTTTCATTTATTCCTGCACCAGAAATGCAAAAGCCCTGAGCAATCCATTTATAAAAATGCACAGAGATGAAAATATACTTTGTGGATAACAGTTTGTTAGGTATAATACTTTTGTCTTCTGATTAATCTTCACCGTAGCAAACTGAGACACAGAAGTAATAGCTTGAAAGCTTTATGCAAAACATATGTAAATTTATTATGCTTTAGTACAGATACATCTGAATAGGCAGCAGTGCAGTGAGCCAACAGCCCAGGAAGGAGGCCAACCCCACATCCAGATGCCACTGATAGAGAGACACTGTGTGGCATCAACACTCCCAGCTGCCAGGCTCGCTATGCATTTTTTACAGCATTTGACTGTAGCAGAATGAGACCTTGCAAAGCTCTCTACTGATAAATAATAATAACACAGAGAAACAATTTCAGGGAGTATAAAAAAATCTAACAATAATAAAAAAACCCCTTAAATATTTTCCTACAGGAAGTGGCTAACTACCTGGAAATTGCATTACCACTTTATTGAACCAAGGACAGAGCCAACACAAGGCTCAAAAATTATGCTGAATTTGTTAATAATTTTTAAAGATGATTTTGCATGTTTCAATCCTATATTTCATGTAATTTTATGAAATTTAATCTATTACCAGCTCTATATACAGAAACTTAAATTTATTCTTTAAAATGAAGGATGGATATAAAACTCAAGTGAAGGGATCAATTTGCTTTAATTTGCTGTGCTTTGAAACAATTTGTTATTTCAAAAAAATTATAAAAAGAAAGTAAAATGGAAACTATCAGAAGACAATAGCATAGCGAATTAATCAGGTCTGAGACTAGGAGAAGAGGAATTACTCATTCCTCTGTAAATTACAAACCTTGTCATTAGTTTTCACTTAATATGTTGCAAATCTGATTTAGCAAGTAATTCTCATCCATTCTTTTAAGTAGAATAAGATAAAAAAAACCCAAAGTGAATTTTACCAGGAAATCAGCCATTGATGAATTATCTGACTCAATTTAAATACAATGAATTTGAGATTACCATTCAATATCACTGTAAATCATACTGTTCAGTCTATGAATCAATCACAAATAGGCTTCAAGACAGATATGCCTTTGTTTTGCAACAGTTCACCAAAACTTTTAGAGTAGCAAATTTCATAATAGAATTTCAGATTATTCACTGCTCTGAAGAACATATGTTAGCAAATTTCACACAGAATGTGTGTCTGAAACAAAACCACTGAATTCAAAAGCAAATCTTTTCTTATCTTGTAAGTCACATGAGAGCAACAAAGAATTACTCAAAAAAATTACAGTCAATTGCAGATGATCTTGACCAAGATCTACAGTATTTGGAAACTGCTCTCCTTCCATTCATTCCCAAATGTGAGGAAAAACATTTGTCAGAGAAGGCTGGTGTCACAAATCGTAGAAATCTTACTTGCTTTCCACATCTATTTTCATAGCTATTTGTAGCACAAGAGAGCAAGGACAACCGGCATAAAATCAGAACAGGAGGAACAAGCATAGCTCTCATTATCTTCTGTTCATGTCACCATCTTTACCACTTTAAAAATGAAATAAAAATTACTGATCATTGAACTGTATTGTGGGACATCTTAGCTTTTTGCACTTGTTCCTACACTGTTAACTATGTAATTTTACCAGCATATCAGCATCACATACGCATAAGACTTCCAAGATATTAACTTGATTCCTTTGTACAACTCCTTTTCAGGAGTCATTTGCAAAGCATCTGCATCCTCTAAAGGAAAAAAAAAAAACATGCAATTCACCTGATGAAGATAGAAAATTATAATTACAGACCATCCAACAATTTTGATAATTTCAGCAAGACAGCTTGCTACAAACCATGTCTTTTAGTTTACAAAATGCTACAGAGCTGTTTCTGTGGTGCTGAACTGCACAGGGAGGAATCAGGAAGAAAACCCAGCAGTTTTGGTACAGGCTCTCCTGTTCCCAAGACTTTACTGATACTCCTTAGGGGCTGAAACCTCTGGGAGGTGGGAACCCACTGGTCTGCTTCACTGTCAATAGCAACCTTTTAAGTACATGTGCACGTAGAAGGTCATACCTTCTGTTTCTGAGAAAATCTGAATGAGTGGATACACCCAAACTCCACAGAAAGTAAACACTGCAGGAATACATGATGCCACTGTGAAAAAGTAGCCAAGGGAATACCTCTGGGGCAGAAACTTTGCCAAAATTCTGTATTTGTCAGATGGCTGCCTACTTTATCTACAGAACTCCTGAGAATCTTAAACTTCTTGAACAACCTACTATTTTCCATCTTAAGAGTGATATTCTTTCCACAAAGGAATAAATATCTAGGAAGCTAATAGCATTTTTTCCCATTTGTGATTTTTCCATAAGAAAGGATGTTTCCATATATGCTAATGTCCAACTTAAGGACTCCTAACTAATTCAAGTAAAGAGAGGAAGTCCAATATATTATCTAATTTTGAATGAGTGGTCATTCCCAAGACAAAATCAGATTTTAGCATGTTTTAGTATTTTTCTGTATCTTTTCCATCTGCACATACAGGAACGTTGCCTATAAACCTTTGACGTTGAACATTCAAGGAAAGATTTTTAAACAGAAGGATCAGCATTTCCCCCAGATGTCCTTATTAAAGAGATGCAAATACATTTTCTTTAACAGCAGCATTAATTGCTCTACAAGCTTCAATACAAGTGTCATCACTGATGGATCATTTAAAAAGAGACTTGCACACACGAAATGCTCATCGATGGAGTCAGCAGCTCAACACATGAGAAATGGTACAGCAGACACACGACATGGCACTGGCAAAATTCCTGGTGACTCTATGCAGGATTATTAAAATGGCAACTGCACGTCTCACATTGTGAAAAACACAGGAAACAGTAAGTGACCAAAACCTAATCTTAGTTACACCAACATGCCCTGGAATAATGCCAGTGACTTCAGTGAATTATTCTGGATTTTCGTCCACACATCTAGTACTCTTCTCCTAAGCAGTAAAGAGCCCGAGGAGACAAACATCAACCTCCATATGATAAATACTCCCCAAATGATACTTCTTTATAATTCTTCAAACAACTTCATTTTCTCAAAACCAGGATGAGAAAAGCATTGTTGATGAAATAGGTTTTCCAGAAGTGAGTCATGTTGAACACTGCAGGAAAAAGTCATCTGGGAGAATGACTAATGCTTTGAAAAACTAACTTAACAAATATTGATTATACTACCCTTTTTAGGAAACAATATTTTTATGAAAATGAGTATATGAATCAATGGAAGCTGAGAAAACAAAAATAAAATAGTATTTATCTGCCATATGGTTGGTGTTTATGTTTAGATGACGACATATAAACATCAGACAAAATCAAACTGCAAATTGAAAAAGGTCCTCTAACAAATCAGGAAGATGGATCAGGCAAAAATATAGGCTTTTGCTATTTTAAAGCATGTTCTTCACCTATTCTCCCAACCACAGCACTTGCTTAGAACAACAACATTTATATATACATAAATGTAAAAAAAAATTAAAAAGATTCTATGCGTGCCTGCACATTTACGCGCTTGTTTCGCTCCCCACCACTATTCTTTGCCATTAATTCTTTTTTTTCCACTTAATTAAACTGTAAACTAAGCAGGATAAATGTTCTATTCTTTCTCATTACATGTTTCTTGAATAAGTAGCACTTGGATTTCATTTTGACCAAGGATTTCTCAAAACTTTGTTGTATAATAATACAAGGATGTGGGTGCAGTATTAAACAGTTTCTCTAATACATGTCCAGCATTAGATTTTAACTTCATTTACAATCACACTATAAAAAGAAAACATGCCAAAGAAATCAAAAAACTAATGTTGCTTGGATTATAATTAGACTTAACCAATTACTAACTATTTGTTTTAAATCACTAATATATGTAAAACACAGAAAGTTAAACAAATTCCAACCCATATTTTGATGGATATAACCTCTTAGCATTGAGACTTATAAAACTTTGCAAATATTAGGAGCTAATTTGGGTCCACAAGTTGTACAGGAACACAAGAAGCCTGAGAGAAGACATAAAGAAGCAGGACATAACAGGGAAGGTGGTCCCTGAGCCGGTCCTTGCACTGCTCTGGCCAGGGAGGTGATGGATAGGGAAGGATTAGACACCCCTTAGACAACTCTGCACAGGAACCATTGTTTATTCAAAGAGAAATACATTTCTTCTGTCACTTCAGGCACTTCAAGCCCTCTATGTATCCTCGGTATTTCAGAAACATAGTGGGTTACAAACACATTTTGGACTGCATTTCACTGGATGCTTAATGTGAACTGCCTTCACTTTCATCAAAACTCTTTTTAAGGTTGCCACAATCATTAACACCACATTTTAAACATACTGCTGGAACGGGTTTACAGGATTTAAAGGAAAGGTTTTTTAATACTGTTTAAGGATAGTTTACCTAACAAAATATTAGCAGTAAAACTTTGGTAGAAAAAAGCATTCAATTTTAAGTAGTAGAATACAAAAATTCAAATGCCATATATTTTAATAAATTACTAAACACCGTAAGATGTCTTGGAATGTTTAAGAGAAAATATAGATCCAAAAATAAGATCCATTTAAACCTCATTAAAAACCAAACCAACCAACCAACCAAAAACCTGTTGGCGTTATTGCATTCTCTATTTTCTGGAATAACTTCCAAATAATCATGCTAAATTTTGTTAGAACATTTTTTAATAGCTTTTGAAATTGAGTATTTGTTTTGAAAGTAGACATAGCTGTGGTTTAAATCAACTGTACCCAACACATGCTTTGCAAGCATCACATAAAGTTGTCTTTTCTAACTGTAAGTCCAAGCAACAGTTTCCAATTGCATTATTCCTTGACTTACTAAAGACCAAAACTAAAATGTGAGTAACAAGGTTCAGCTGAGAGATACATAAGAGGGCATCCAAATCTCACCTATATCACTATTTTCCTTTACCCAAACAAATTCCAGTTTTTCCTCATAAAAGATCATGGTCATAGGAAGTTTATAATGATGCTTAAAAGCAAACGAATGAATGACTAGCAGCAGCTCCTTATACTCTAGGACTCCTAGAAGAAAAGTCAACCTCCTGGGACACTGTGAATAGCCACAATCATGGAGCACCTGGGGACAGGCACAAACACCAGTGAAACCAAAGCCCTCTCCAGACCACCAACCAGCCCGGGCCTGGTTTGGTAAACACCTGCTTCCAGGAAATGAATTTTATTTTTTAAAAAATCTTATTCTCATATAGCACATATTTAACAGACAGATGCTTCAGCTTTGTTGAGATTTCCTGAATATTCCTTATTTGTGATAGGAAAACTATACAGTGTTAAGAGATACCATTGCAGAGGTCAGAAATTCATGGAAATGGGGAAGAAAATGGAGACAGAACTTTTCTATTCTTTTATCTGGAGGGACAGAGAAGGAAGAAAAAGTTCAGATCTGCAGTCAGATTTCCCAAGAATTCAGATATGAATAGACCTAAGGATAATACTGATTGCTATGAAAATTTTATGTCTTAAGATTACAACTTGGAAAATATGACAACATAATAATGCGAAATAAGTGATTACTTTGAGTCAACTGTACCTTTTGCCCACAATAAAAGGGTACAGCTAGACTTATAACTGAAATGATTTTCTATGTGATATAGAGAAATAAGTAAAATGTAACTATATAAGATTTATTTTAGCATTAATTTAATGAGCATGCTGCTCATGTGTATTCCAGATTAATCTTTAAAACAGTGGGATTGTTTCTAGTTCTCCGATTTTTAGACCACCAATAGAAGCAAGTATATTTTTTCTGCTATTTAAACCTTTAGAAACTTTTGTTATTCTAATATTTAGAATATTTCTAATACTTAATTAGAGTTATTCTTAAAATCGGCACTTAGGTTTTAGTAATATTAATATAAAATTTCTTTGGAATAATTTTACCTTACGATATAAATTAAACTTAAATTTTTTATTTATTCAGCCGAGCCACTGAATATTTATTCACATTCTAGCTAAAGGAATCAGTAAAAATGTTAAATATAAAATGTATGCAATTTTAAGATGGCATTGTACTTCTGAAACATTTTGGTAAGAATATTAGGAATACCTTTTCCAATGAAGACCTAGCAGTGATGTTTTGAAGAATGACAGTGTGATCAGTCAAGGAATCTGATTTTTGAATTCTTGTCCAAACAAGTCCAATCTACATATCATTATTGCCTTCTAAAAAGGGAATTCAATGGGAGCTATGCCTCTGTAAAAACTGAAGAACTAAGCAGTAGAAGGTACTATTCTAAAACTTTTAAATTTTAATGACATACAGTATTTTTCCAAGGGAACAGAGCCCACAGTTTCACTCTTTTCCTTATTAAACTAGGTAGAAAAAAAAGCTGATGGGGAGTGGGACACATACATTGACATTATGTTGGTTTAAAAGGTCATTCTGAATGAGGGTTCAGCCCTTGAGCCCCTGAGCAACTGCTGGAGGAGCTGAGTGCACTCATTCTTCAGGAAGCCAAAGGCAGAGGGAGGGGCTGCACAACTCCAAGATCTTTGAAGTCAAAATTCACATCTAGCCCAGATAAAAAAATACATTTATTACATTAATTTTGGTTTGAAACCTTAATTATTTAATTTTCCACAGTGCACAGTGTACAAGTGCAGACAAAATGGCTACATCTTCCCAGTCTTCTCTAAGAAGAAAAAGCACAGAACCAACACGCAGCTCTGGTTTCATAATTTATGTAACCCATAAGACAGGGATACAAGGTGAGGGCCCCCTAGGCCCAGCTATGGCAGACTTTTTTATGAATATCAGTGGCTCATGAATATAAACAGTTACAGGAAAATAAAATTTATAAAACCTAGACCTGGAACAAAAATCTCAGAGATCAACAACTCCGAAAGAATCTAGTGTCACATTCCTAAGAATGTCAGATTAAACTAACATGTGCCAGTCAATATTGGTACACTGTGACCCTTGATGCCTCCTAAGCAAAACTATTAAGTCCAACATTTTCTCCTGTAAGCACTTATCTGTAAGGATGGCTAACATGTCCTCTAAAGCAGATATTGAAACTGATTGGACAATAGGTAGATACCAGACAGGGGCCTGGGGGCCGACCTCTAGAAATAGGGGGAGAAAATCTTAATCTGCAACACAATGCAGCTCTCTTGAAACCCTATCATTTTCACTTCCCATGTGTCTGCTGCCTGACTGTGAATGGATTTGAAAAGGAATGGTTAGTGCTGAAAATTGGATCAGAGCTAACATTCTCTCATTTTTATCAGCAGCTGCCAAAGGTCATCTGACATAATAGCTGATGAATTCAAGCCCAGTGGATTTCATTTGCAATTTTCAATTTACTGAGGCCTCCAAACCCCACAGTGATAAAAGCTTCCCCTATCGTGGCCTGTCACAAACATCAAGAAACTGCACAAACCCACAAGAAAGAAATAGGAGAAAGCTGTGCATCATCACAGTTACAGATAAGGGGAACAGGAAGAAACAGTATCATGTAGAAAGGTGTGGAGCGGCATGTGTGGTTGAGTTTCTAAATGCCAATTGTAATGAAAAGACTATGAAGAGCAATCAAATAACTTCTGCAGAATAACATCATGGTTCCCCTCCCCCCCTTCAGTTTGAAAATTGCCTTCTAATCTCTTGCTTGACATCCTGAAGATAAAAGTGAAAGTGAAAAAACCCTGTTTATTTAGACATGGAAAGTATTGTACCGTTGATATATTTACTGTAGTTTTGATTTACAAATTCATGCTATTAAGAGACCTATTATCAGAGAAACTATGTCAGTGCAAAATAAGAAATGCTTTTGTTCGCTGGCAGATGGACTGTAGATCTTTACTCCTGATCCACAGGGAGCACAAATGAGCTCCATGAACTTCAGTCCATGGGTGCTGGAGAGTCTATTCATCCACATACATACATTCAAAGACTTTTCCATATGTAGAAGTTGACTACTTTTGCCCCAGATCTTTGCCACATCGACATTGCCTGGAATCCTGTTCCAAGTGATCAGAGAAAATAAATAAATAAATTCCAAAGCCCTTCATACTCCAAGAAACATCTTTTGCTGAAAGGCCAAGTAGCTCATATTCTCTGCCTGTCCATGACCACAGGATGAAAGAATATGTACAGATGGAAAAGCTACTGTTTTACATGTAAATGCTGAAAAAAGTATTTCCAGAGCAAAACACCCAATTTCAAAGTACTGATTCAATCCCACCAGCAGCAGCATTTGAGGCTACCATCTAGCATGTATATGACTTTATTTTCCACTTTACTACACTTTGCAGTGGCACAAAATCTACTTCCATTAATATCAACAATAACGCTAAATCAAATAAACAGGAAACACAAATGCCGCCAGCTGGAATCCACTCGGACCCACAGCCAAGGATGCAAATAACTCAAAGACAGTTTCTACGGTGAAAAGCCCTTGGTACAAAATAAAATATAAAACCAAAGGAACGCCAAGTACAGAGGCATTATACAGCAAATAATGGCACATCATTCTGTGTTTGGAATAGTTCATCTTGTCTTTCAAAAATTATGAAGATCCAAAAACACTGAATTGCTTATGATGATGGGATTCTCTATTGATTAGATGTATATAAATAAGTAGTTAATCTAAGCATTGGCAGGTAGGCTTATATAACTATTAATGCCATATGAATATTTACAAAGATATTTTTCCTTATCAAGCCTGATGATTATCAAGTAGTTTTTTGACTATTTCAGAAAGGATTTTTAAGATATGGATTTTAAGAAACTCTGTGTAAATAAAGACAGCACTTAAAGGGAGAAGGAGAGTATTGCCAAGGTAATCCACCACAGAACTGGTTCCTTCGGATGTACACAAAGCAGCTACACATTGTAACAACACTGAAAAATTTTATAGCACTAGTATGTAATTTCTTTTCAGCACCCAAAAATATAACATATTTCTTTCTGTAAGCAAAACCAAGGCCAAATATCTTATACTGTAAATAGAATTATATCTTGGACAGAAGAAAAGTGGGAAAGATGAAATAATGATTGTGAGAAAAATGCCATGGCTGTCTAGAGATGAAGGTATGCATTTTAGTGTTTGTTTTGTTTTGTTTCCAGTATGAGTTCTTGTTTTGCTGCTCTTTTTGTCCCTCTTTCCTTTCATTATTTATTTACCTGTATTTGTATTTTATATTGTTGCTAATCTCCATAATAACTGAGGATCCTTCACGTAGTCTTCAATGGACTCCATGGAGTTTCGAAATTCTTATTCTCTTGTTATACATTTATTCACCACTGAAATTTTACAGATAACACAAGGAAGAGATTTGGGTTTTTTTGGTTTGGCTTTTTATTTTATTTTTCTATGGCACTAGACCACTTGTTTGGTAAACAAGGAGAGAGAAGAGTGTGGGATTCACTCACAAAAGAAAATGAAGCAACTTCAGTTTATGGTAACGTGAAAAACCTGACAGGCATTATCAGCTGGGGACAACAAAAAGATAAGTAATATGGAGGAAGGATTGTAGATATTCTGAGTTCATAGATAATCAGGAAACTTAGGATCATATGAGCAGATAATACAGCCTCTGAGTTATCTGGGGGCACCTCACTGCACAGTTACCTCTGGCAGACTGAGGGCTGCCTCATCAATCTCTTCTGGGGGCTCACTTAGAAGAACATTGGCTACCATTCCTCCATTGCCTCTATGCTCCAATATTGATGGAATTGTTTTGGAGCTTGGAAAGGGAGGAAGGGAGGAGGAGACTGTCTATTGCTGGAAAAGCCAGTAAATTCTCATTGGCTCAAATCATATACATTAATACATAAATAATTTTCCCAGTTCACATATAATGACAGCTATGATCTGCTCCTTTCAATCTTGTAGTTTTCTCGTACAGAACCACTTGATCTTCATTTCTTATTGCTTTTTGTATTGAATCTTTCCATTCAGTTTACCACAGTAAAAAAAACAACCAAACAACAAACCCAAAACCAAACCCAAACCAAAACAACAACTGAAAAAAAAGAGTCCCTAGAAGTCTCCAGACCCTCTAGTTTATATGAGAAAGGCAGGCCCTCCCAGGAAAAACACAACAATATGCTTTCAAGCTGGGAATGTCTTTTCTTTACAAGATTTACCACACCTTGTTCCAGCAGTTAAATTAATACCAGAAATTAATACTAGTGCCAACAGCTTTGTTAGCATTTGTGGTACCAGCAGGGAAAAAGATCTTGTCATATAGCTATTCCATGCAATATTGACTCAAAGTGGTCCATATTACATTATGTTTGGCTAACTCTCCTAGAGGGCTGCAAGTCTTTCACATGTCTGTTCAGTCATTAGTCCTTTTTCTCTACTACTATAAAGGCCTATGTGTAAGAATCAGGAGCTCCTGGGATCTAACATTATCTCTGGCATGGTCAAATATACAGCCTTGACTAAATCACTTCAGCTAAGGGCTTCAATATGCTCTTTGCAAACTGTGAATAAAGTCATCAGTGCACTGGCAGAATTAATGCTTGAACAACTGATGAAGTCATACAGGGGTTAAGTATCTCCGAGCATTCATTCATGAGTGATTTGTAATGATCACAGCAGAGGCAGTTTCTGGTTTCTTCTCCTTCGAATCACTCATGTCTCAAGTTCCAGAATGGCTTCACATGTCTTTTGAAAGCAGGACACAGCTGGCAGGAAGATAATTCTTTGGGAAAAAGAGCCTTGTATTGGTGGACTGAAGTCTCACCTGCTGAGTCTTGGTTAGAGAGAAAAGACAATGAGGGAGAAGACTGAAAATATGCAACCTTATTCATCATCACCAAGTTCTCAGTTGTTAACTGCCAAGTTCATACATGAAAGACTAAGTAAAAAACATTTGACACTGGAAAATCAGATGGTTTTACCATGCAGAATTAGCAAAGATATGTTAGAGGGGAAAAAGTTACTAGAAGCATTGCTATATCTTATATAGGGGATAAAAATGCAAACATTAAATGAAAACTGGTAAGTTAAAATATACTTTTCATGGTCAGCCATTGTGTTATGTCCACAAGCTACAGCTGAGCCGATTAGAACATTTACTGACATTAAAACAATGTAGAGTAATACATAGCTGAGGAGTTATTAGTCTGGCATAACTGAACACATTACTTGACAATATAACCACAGTCTATTTATAGTAATTCCATTTGTATTAGAAAGATCACGCTGAAAATTATGTGATTTAATTCACTCTTACATCAACCTTTTCATTTTAATCAGCATATTACTATTTCAAAGCATTTACCATCCATCTATTTTAAATAAATCTGCAAAAAAGTTGGAGTTATAATTTGCCTAAATTCTGCTATTTTATAAATGCATGTGAAACTTTATTTATGAGTAACAATATCTGGTACTACATAGTCAGTAGTGTCATTTCTGTTCAACTCTGAAGATGATCTGTGATCTTTGCAAGAAACAACACTTGCTTCAGTATATTTGGAGAGAAATAACAGTTTTGCTTATGGTAAGAAATAATGAAGTATAATAAAACAGGCCCAATCCAGCAACCAGATGAGGGCCCTCACTTCCTAATGAAGCAAATGACAACTGCAGAAATTCAGTATTATCTTGTAGGATCTGGCCCTGGGCACTTACAAACATGCTGTGGAAAATCCGTCTGACTTCAGCAGAGTAAAATTGGAAAGGAAACAATTTTCTTACACCACTGTCTTGCCTGATTCAATTATCAGTGTCTGATCTTGCAAGGCATCAAGTATCCTCCTGTGAGGTCCTCCAGCTCCCGCTGAAATCATCAAAGGGAGCTGAGGATACCCACTGCCAGGCAGGACTGGACCCTAAGAGAGCAGAAAGCCATATGTAAGGATGGGCTGGCTCAAGCCAACCATCACTCTAAACAGTGAAACCCTGTTAGTGACACCAGAGAGATACATTGATCTGGGATTGCAAGGAAAATGCTCCACGACTGGTGAATGTTTGTTACAGTGACAGATTGAGCTCAGATTTTACTGTATATTTTACTGTTATCGCAGCAATGGGGTTCTAGTCTTGCAACTCAGGGCTCTCCTCCTTCAACCGCCAAGTCGAAAATGTCATTGGAAAAATGAGTTTATCTGCTTCAGTTGAGCCCTTCTATCATACTATCACAGTATGCATCAGAAAAATGTGCACAGATCATCTGTTACAACTCACAGACGCATTTCATAATCTGTTACTGCTCCTCAGCAACCGGGATGAACAACACCATGGCACAGTCTGCACCACGGCCAGACTGCCTCTGACTGTACTTGGATATCATATTTATGCTTCAGTAAAAACACACTGTGCAAAAATTAAACACATATTTCACACGGTATTTTCAGTCTTGGAGAAAAATGCTGCTAAAGGCATGACCCCTATCAACACTCCAATTAATTTTAGGAATGAAATTAGTGTGCAGTATTGTTTACAACAGTGACGTTAGAAATAACAACATAAACCTCCAACTTGACAAACTTGGAAATGTTACTAATGTATCACCTAACTAATAATGTTCACCTAAAGTAAACGTAACCAGTTCCTTCATATCCAATTAAAAATAGCTTGAGAGGCAAGACCGAATGCAGGTAAATGTAACTCAGTGTAGGAGACTGAAAGGTTGTCCAGTTTTCTCAGTAATACTTTGAAGAACTTTTACTTTAACAGTAAATTAAATTCCTTCTAATTACAAGGAAATATAGTTTAGATCCATTTTATTAATACTCTGAGTTTTTGAGTGTACAGATTTGCTAATTACCTGTGCTATAAAGTGAGGTTATACTCATAAACAAGAGTACGCCAAATTGTAAGCAGAATTAAAAATTATATACTGTAATATAACAAGGAAACTCCCCAATATTTTCATTTTTCTTCTCTCAGTTGTACCTTGTAATAATTTACTACATACTGGTTTCTATTGTGTTAAACCTCAAGAAAGTAAATAAGCAATAATGTCTCAAAAATGTCTTTTTTCCCTGACTATTTCAATATACTTTTTTAATGCTACCAAAAAAGATAATTTCACACAATGTAGAGCCCATTCCTGAGTCAAATCTTGAAGCCAAAATATCAGTTAGAGTTGCCTTATTTTTATACAGATTATGACAAAAAACGTATAGCAACTTCTCAAATGTATATGATTTATTATTTTAGTAAATAATAACATTTCATAGCACTTTACAGAAGTGGAGAATATAATCATTTTACAGGTGACAAAACTGAGTCTGCAAGGAATATAAAGTATTCAGCATCACTTTATAAATCCTTAACTGCAAAGTGAGAAAAGTAACAATCAGGTATATTATTAAGGTATCCTTCTTCCAAATTACAACTATAGCTGGAAATTTTAACAAGAAAACCAAATTATGTGTTTTTTTCCATCAGTAACATTTACTTCTATTACAAAAAGTTTTGCTGGAATGAAAACATCTAGATTAAGGCTATAGCATAGGATTCATGTCTCCAAAAACTCGAGAAGTATTTAGCCCTTGGTGAGAAGCCCATATATTTTCACGAGGGCAACATTAATTTTTCATTTAACAAAGCTTTTTCATCACTTATGGAAAAAATTAAAAAATCTGGATTTATAAGACAGAACTTTGCTTTGGAAAAACTAAGTTTTTATTTGGTTTGGTGTTCCGGTTTTGGTTTTTTGTTTTTTGGTTGTTTTTTTTTTTTTTCCCCACTAGAGACCTTTCGGAGATTCTTTTGTAAAAAGAAAGTGAGATGTTGTCCTCGATGAATTCTAGTGGAGACCTCTAAATTACGTCTGGATTTTCTTTTTTTATTATGATTATTTCAAAATATATAAATCTTTAGTTTTTTGTTTTACTCCCCCATAATGGTAAATGGTATCATTTGCATTTGAAATTTTTTTGTTCCAGCTTTGCCTATGAGATTTTGAAGCACTGAAACAGTATACAAGATCTCACAGAGGTTATTAATAGAAATTGTAAGTTCCTTTAATTTCCCATTGTCAATCATTAAGTGAGTCATAATATGACAATCACTAGTATAGATAGGACAGACAGAAAACTTTTTTAACAGTAAATTCCCAAGTGTTCAAAATGTAGAGAAATGCCAATGCTAAGATTATCCAGTTAATCCAGTGAGACAGTAAAGGACTATGGAATGATCTTACTCTAAGTGTACGAAGATAAGTTGTAAAATGCTGACTATTAACACCTGCTATGAAATACAACGAAAGTTGTTTAGAAAAGCTGACAAAAGCCACTATATCTGTACGTGGCACATCGTTTTTGTTTATCTGTATTCATATTGCTGACATGAAGCACATGTCATTGTACCTATACATAATTGCATAAATCATGAAAGACTACTACTAACCTTATAATCATGATATTTAAACATTACAGCTGCTTTCTCATTCCCACAATATAATGACTAACTGCCACTAACTGATTATTATCATGAAGACTGGGGCAGCTACAGCCATGAATCCAATTCAACAGTGCCCAAAGAGGGTAAAGTCCTAGTCTTATTGAAATTATTAGAAATAATTCATGCAAATTAATCTCTCTCAGTGGCAAGAATGGAATTATAAGTACTAAAAGATGCAAAGGAAGACTTCCTAAACACCTAGTATGTATTGAAAGATATCGGCCCAGTGACAAAAAGGGGAAAAGTTTCCGTCTCTTTGAAAAAGTGAAGTGGGTCAGCGTAGTTCAGGATCCTTTTTACACTGGCAATACTCAACTCTCAGCTTTATGAACAAGAGCTTTAGATCATGGAGATGAAAACTGACCACATTTTGATGATTGTAGAGCTTAGGTTTCTCAAAAGAGCTAAACTACAAGAGATAAATGATAGCAGAAATGTTCTTGACCAAAGTCTGAAATGTAATTACCCAGTTCAGGGCTAAAGTTGTTCCTCTGAAACACCAGTCTGAGGAATCTGCCAGCAATCACATTTTAGGACCCATTCGTCTTTGCCAGAGTATAGACTGTTGCCCAAAGTTTACAGCTGTTGAATAGACACCAAATCAGTTTCAGTAGGACCCTACCAAATGGTGGAAGCTCAGAGGATACACTACAGAAATATCCTTGTATGCTTGCCTTGCTCCTCTATTTCTCCCTACATACTGGACACAGCAAGCTGAGCACAGCAGGCCCCAGGCTTGCCCAAGATGTCCTTAGTTAAATCTCTTCATTCATTGAGAAGCAACTATTTTTTTTTTCTGGCATATTTTCTCGAAACAGTCCACCAGAGAAAGTGATAGGATTCTATTTTTGAATAACAATTTTTCAACACTTAAGATTCCGTTAACTTTCCTATTATTTGGGAGCTCTGACAAAGCACAATGACTCACACAGGACAGTGACATGAGACCTGCCATCCTTCTCAAATGTATGATCTGCACCTACCCCCTTTGTCTAGTGGAGTAGTGACCTATTGCAATAAGGATCTTTGCAATAAAAGCTTGCTTATAAATCCATTTCTCTAAGAAAATAGAATTCTAAGCACCCTGAGTCTACATTTTGTTAGTCAGCTTTACTTAATCATTTCATTGAAAATATAGCCTATTTTGGTTTAACTTTTTCTTTTTGGTCTCCCTTTAAAGATATGCTACATACAGTGTTTATCTTTGATCAGACTTATTCAGCAGATAGTAGCAGCTTTTGTTTTCAAAAAGTGACCAGAGAATTGGTTTGCTATCAAGTGTGTAGTTAAGACGCCTCATACAGCTCTGTTTTTCTGTACTTCTGTCATTCTCTGCCAACTGGTACCTCAGTCTTATTGGTATCCAATAATAAGCCCGATTACAGCTAGCCCTAGGAGACATGACAAAAAGAGAGTCCTCATCTTGCATTAATTGCTCGTATTGAAACTATGCCACATCTCTCGAAGCTAGATGTTGCTTAGTATCCCTTTGATATGATAATGACATGCTTCTTAGCAGATGAATATGCAAATTAAAAGCAGTAATTTGGTGGCATGCACCTGCTGACACTGCACTACTATGCTTATGTGCTCCTCTGTAACACTGCAGCTACACAAAAGCATCACAGAGGTAAAATTAAATTCTAATGTCGTATATATTAAACAGATGCTTCCACTTTTCTTTGTATATCTACTTTTTACAGAATTTGCTATTGGAATCTCAGTTCTCCCTTCATGCAATTAGTGGACATTTATGTGTCGTACACAGAAATGTACTTGGAGCTATTTAAGGGCTCTGTTTTTAAAGAAACGGTTTACATGAACTGCACTCTCAAAGAGATTTTTTTTTCCCTGTCTTCATAGCAAAGAGGGAGAGGATTTTAATCTTGATGCACAAAAGACCTTCATTCATAAAAGAAATGCATACTTGAGCATGGCAGCTTGCAACAGAAAATTTCTGTGGTAAAGATACTGTGGAGACACACTTATCCAAACTTTCTGACACTGGTTATGAAAATTCTCCAATAGGTTCTGGGAGAAAGCTACGTGTGTTAATCACACAGAGCCAGCTTATGCCCTCAGGTATGTCCTTGAAGTTTTTTTATACATGAGTAAGGTGCTGAATGTTAAAGTGGAATTCAGTTCCAAATTGCCAAGCCGCTCATAATCACTATTATGCTGATGGTGCCACCAGGTTCAGTCCAGGATGGCCTGGATAACAATGCTGGACTTGCCCAGCTCCTGCTGACCTCACTGTCAGCTGAAAATGCTTATTCCCTGGAGAAGTACTAAGTGACCCATTGGAGTAACTCATAAGAAAACAAATTATCATTTCCAGACATGATAAGATATAAATTCTCTGATGTTGTCAGGCTCAGTGAAGTCCATTTACAAACAATTAGGCAACTGAAGGAAGTGAACTGATTTCATAAGACTGTAAGAGATTAGAAGAAATTAAGGAAAATTCTTCTAATTTATGAATTTGTATAATTCAGGAAATACTTATTGTGCATTTTCCAAAAAAAGAAAACAAACACATAACCCAGTTTCACAAACTAGGTAACTTTGGTTTTCAGAGGTTTTTTTAGCTCTTAATTGGGTGCTTCCACAGCTGAAGGTCTAAATTTCTATGCAATTCTCTGTATCTGAGGTAGGTCTAAGCCTGTACCTGTTTTCAGGCCTTTGGACAGCCCATACCCCATGGCTGTCATTTACTTCACACCATGTAGTGGTGCCTCTTTGAAAGAGAACAGTGGGATCAGAGAAGAGATGCTCTTTCTCCTGGCTACACTTTATTACCAAAAAAAAAAATGCATGAGTTAATGGCAAAACATATGAACTATTAAAAGTCAGTGTAATTTAATTCCCTTCACGCAAGTCCAGACTTTACTACAACCTATTTCACTACTCAGCTTGCAATCTGAGTGTTGTCAATGAATTATATTTTATAATTAAAAAATTAAATAACTTTCAGTAAAGTGAACACAAAATCTCTTTCAAGCCATCCATTGTGCAGACAATACATATAGTAGTTTCTTTTTGAATAGGACAGGGAGAAAGTCTCTAAATATGAGGAATTTAAACAGGAAAAAATTGAGCATCTGAAATTCATACACGAAATGACAAAGGGTTACAAAGTTAGCATTTTTTATAGACATACAAATGATGGAAATAATGCTGGTCCTACTGGAGCTCTTGTGGCAGTACCACATTAAGCCCTGGGTATATGGGTTCCTCTCTCTACACCTCATGAGAAGGAAACCTAATGCAATTGGATACCTATGATGAAGACTAGAATAAGACAAACTCACTTCAAGTAATGCAGTTAATGGAGAACGAGAAATGAGATATGAGAATAAAGGAATTTATGTTAAAATAGATTAAAAATATAGATGGGTTAAAATTAAGAGAAATAGATGTGTTATGCCTCTCTTTATATTTTTGACAGTTTTATATGAGACAGCCTTACATACACTATGTCAAGGGCCTTTCTTCTGTTGACCACTGTACACAAGTATTGCACTATATTATATATTTATTGCTGACCTTTATGTTTCTTTGCCATCCACACATAATTTTCTTTGGTTTCATTTCCAAGGTTGTCTCTCACAACGAATATTCATCAATGAATCATCTTTCTTACTATATTTAAATTACTTTTTTTTCAGTAAAATTTTATTCTGCTTGAGATTTATTTAGATCTACAGCATATTTATCTACTCCATTCTATTGGTTCATTCCACCTTGTCTTGGTAGTCCTAATTTTCTTTCACAACAGTATTGAATTTTACCTCACCTCCAAATAATACTGAAGTACTTCTTCAAGGTCTTTAAGAAAATTCCATCTTGTTCAAATACTCTTTATTCCCTTTTCCTTAGAATAATGCCTGCTAGAAATCTGTTTGTCAAGCAATTTTCAAACCATATTAAATTGTCCAGATTATTAAATTCTGAAAAGAAAATTCTCTGATTAAAAGTTCCCTGCATAAAAACTTGTATCACCCATCAAGTCTGTAACTACAACTTTTTATTCCTACTACAGTAGCATATTTTTACCAAAGCTGAATAGGTTTTTGTCTCAAGGAAGGAGAAAAAAGGGCATTTAGACAAAGCAAATCAATTCAAAAAGAAAAATAGGAAAAGTCTCTGAATATTGTGCAGTTTTCACCTTAGTGTCTTTTCCAGTGATGTTTCTTTACGTTTTTCTAAAATTTACTTACACTAATCCTTCTGATCTCTATCACCAGAAATGTACAAAAAGTGGTTCATAAACATACAAACACATATGTTAACACATGTTCCCACAGTAGTTGTGTGATTGTAGTTGTACCTTCCTGTGTTTTCAGTATGTGTTTGGATCTATTTTGTCCAGAAGATGTTATTGCATTCTAATATAACATTACTTCTTACTTCCCAAATACCCACTTGTATTCTTAAAAGACTACAATTTGTATCCTTTAACATATTTATAATTCCATTTATAAAGCACATGCCATTTCCTCAGCAGCAGGGGGCATTAGAATTAACAGAAACAATAACTAAACCAAATACATCATTATGCCAAGGAAAAGCTTGAATAAAAACACTGAATTTATAGCTAACATTTCAGTATAATTAGAACACAGACATGAGGGCAGTATTCTCATCCCCAAAGCTTCAGAAATTGTTAATGAAAACACTCCTTATGAATATACCACTTGAAGCAGCATCTCCACTACACAGAGCTTTTAAAGATATTCTGCGAGATTTAACTTTGGATCTACTGGCACCCAAGGTGAAGTGATCCTCAGAATCAAGAGTTTTCATGCTGATCATTTTTCAGCAAAACAAATTTAGTAGCAGAGTGGCTTTGGCAATCTGCTGCCATGAGTAACAATGCAGAAAAACATTACTATAACAGCCCTGGGACATGATCACAGAGAGTACCAACTCCCACCTGACAGCCTAAGGTGAACTAATAAAATCTTTTATTTGGAATCAAATCAGAACACTTCTTTAGGTGCATTATTTTGAAGATGTCCCCCACAATACTTATAATTCCCCTGGGCTCTTCTAAAGGGGCAAAGTGCACCATTTCATATGCCTGGAGACAGTGAAGCAGGATAACCATGGGCTCCTTTCAACCAGTAGTGGAATTTCACATTAAGCAAGAGTAACTTCAAAATATTCACATGACTGCAGTAGAAACAGCTTATGTTACTCAAGAAATCAATCTTAAGAGACTAAGAGCCTTGCAATGTAATAACACTACTTGGTTTCAGCCCATTATCTGTAGATCTTTTTTGCGGTAAAATGAAAACAGTAAGAATGTCAGATTGCCATTATCTGTCAGGAATTTGAGCAGGAAAACAAAACAGGTTTAGTACAATGATGAACAGTTGTGACAAATCATCAGCATTTTCTCTAGATCCTCATCTCAAAGCAGTTTCATATTTCATCTTTAGACTCTACATTCCCTCTTACATGAAGCAAAAAAATCATCCAGTATTTTACACTATGTTACATTTACACAATTTAAATAGTACCTCTCCAGAAGAAGTGAAAAAGTTTCACCTTTTTTTGTACACCTAATTCTGACACCAAAATCTTTTGTTCAAAGTAATTTATATTAGAAAGTACCTATGATTTATTTTGCAGTAGTGCGCAAGGCTTCAGCCACATCAGGTTACATTTGACCTGCAAGCTGCACAAAGACATAACAGCAGAACTCATAGGACTGTTGTGAAGTCCAGCTGTCCCAAATCTGAGCATCAGAGGGGCAGCTTACAATTGAATGGAAGAAAGAGAAGGGGTACAGCTTGAGTTTTACCTAGTAAGAAACCAGCTTTAAATGGTTTTAAATAAATAGTCTTTTTTTCCACATAGTTTTACTCTCCATTGACAACAAATTTCTTCAAGAGGTGCATTTACCTCTATTATTTTTTCCCATAAATAACAGTCTAGTAGGATCTGGCTCCACTGAATCTTTCAGTGTTTTATCCATGAGTCCATACTGCAGTGCAATCAATTACAAGCAACTCCCTTAAAAGCAGAAAAGTCTGTGTTCCTGCACTGCAGACCATTATCGGGCATCCCTTATTTCTCCCACTTCTTGTGGGAAAAAGCTCATAGTCTAAACAAAGTTACCTTTTCAGCCAGCCCAGGAGTTTAGGGACTAGGCTTCAGAGAAGGGTTTTATAGAGAATAATTGGGATCTCTCTTCTCCTGCCAGAGAGCTTTGGGTAAAATATGACAAAAACATCTTTTTATGTACTTACAAAGCAGAAGAAACCACTGATACCCTCCACTGCTTGACAAGGACTAGTATTGACCCTACCAAGTGAATAATGCTGCTCAATTAGTTTCTGAGCTTCCCCTCTCAGAAACAGTAGGGAAGACAGTTCTTCTTATACTTCAGCAAACCCAGTATTGTCCAAAATGTTTTCAAAAGGAATTAGCTCATTTATAGGTTTATCTACATCTAACCAAGTCCTGAATGAAAAACATTCTAAAATGTCCCATTAAAACTTCCATTTAGCAAAACACAGAAAAATCTGCTACAGTTCCACTTTTAAACGTTGCAGCATACATGTATCCCAGGCCTGATTTTCCTCCAGATTTTCCTCTTTTTTGTGTATATTCAAGTCATAAATATATCTATTAATGCAAGAGAAGTTTAAGTGACAGAAGAATTCAGAATTCGTGCTTTTATTTTTGCAGCAGTAAAACTGAACATTTCCCCATGTCATGCAGAGAGAACATGTATTTTCCATGTAAACATGTGTAAAGCCACTCTGGGTGCAGATCCCTTGATTTAGAAATATTAGTATCTTCGTAAATAACCATACTGATAGAAAGAAAGTTTATAATGGTAAAACATACTGAATTAACACCATTAAACATCAATTAATGTAAACAGCTTAGTCTCAGAGCTGTCACTGAATCACTGAATGCACAATGACACAGTGTTACTAATTCACTGTCAGTACAAAGCTGTGTACAAATAATCCTCCAGGCTATTTCTTACTGAAAAAATGAGAGCAAAAAGTGTGTGACCACTCAGTTGACAGTAGAGTGTTTGTCCAACATTATGTCAGATTCTGTTATTCATCTTTCCCTTTTTTTTTTTTTGGTTTTGGCACTCTCTGCTCAAACTAATTGATGGTGGTTCCACTGAAATATCATAGCCTCGTGATTTCTTCTCAGCTTTACTGACCTCTTTTTAGCTTTGGGCTTCACATTTTAAGGAGGAAAAATTTGACAAACATACTTCACAGTTTAGCCCACCCACACATCCCTGAGCCAACAATTCTTCAAGTGTGTGGGTTCACCACACACGAGCTCCACCTGACTGATTTTTACCTGGTGCATGACCTTCAATTGAGAATTCCAACAGCATGCAACTTGTCTTTGGCAAATGAATTGTAAGTATGCCAGCTGCCAGATGTCTTCATTTTAAAACACCTTCAAAACTGCTTTCTGGCATTGATCCACAGGCAAAATAAGCTAAGCTGTAGCTGTAATTTCTATTCCATGTGCAGAAAGGGGAGGAAACATAAGATGTGTTGCTTTACATCTCTAAGAACGGTACAAGGCAGTGGGAAAAAAACCAACAACAACTCATTACTGATGCGACGTGTATTTTCGGGAAGAGTTTTTCCAGTACACAGAGCATATCCAAAATTTACATAAATATTCACCCTAATGAAATACTCGTTTGAAGTAACATAGTTCTGAACAAAGGGATTCCCTCTGTACCATGAAAATTACGCCTGTGTCTCCAAGTGTGGACTAGCCAACATATTTTGCCAAAGGTTTACAAAAACTGTTTGGCAAAGGCACTGGAAGGTAGAGATCTTAATTAAATCTGTGCACAAGACCCAGGATCACATGTTTTCAATTACTTTTGTTCTTTTCTGGTTTTTTGGTCGTTTTTTTTTTTTCCTTTCAGAATCTGAAATTCATCTTGAGGACACCAGAAGTTTCTGTGCTATTGGCAGATCTTTTGAACAAATCTGCACATATTTGTTTTTTACTTGGCACTACATCAAACTCATTCTCCGGTTGTGAAAAACGGCAATTTCTGTTCACCTTCCTTTGAATACCTAGATTCACTTTATTCCATGTGTTGGATCATCCAAACCACTCCAGAGTCTAAAAGTAGTCAGAATCACTCCTTCCAGTGCCAAAAAAGACCTCTTCCTGCATGTAACACCTCTAATTTCTGCCATCAGACTATTAACTAGTACCTCACTTATCAGCTGTCCAATCACACACACACACAAACACACATATATATATATAAGCAGTTAGCATAGAAATTATAAGTATTCTTAGGTTCTCTACTGTATATATACAGCTATAATACAATATATTGCTACAAGCAGAAAAGCCAAGCCAAAAAGTAACTGTTTAAAGACACTGTACAAGAGTTACACTTGTAAAGTGATGCTTTTTATGGTAATGAACAGCACTGACTGCCACATCTACCAATGCATTTTTTAAAGAGCCTAAGTACATGAGAGTGCTGGTTCCTGGCTGGCATTGTGTAGAAAACTGCTTTGATACAAATACAACAAGGATCTGCCATCCACAGCTGACAAAAGAGGAGTGAGTAGAAACGCAATCAGAAGAAGTGGCTTAGAAATCCCTTGTCCTGTGAAGTTAGAGAGAACCTATTTACAGGAACTAGTTTGAGCCTCATAGTTCATATACATACACTATCATTTCTCGTGCTCTGAGCAGAGGTCACTCTGCCTGGAAATATTAAGAGAGCAAACACTCTGTCAGTACTCAGACTTTCTACAATGGCATAAAAAGGATAGAATACATCTGTCATGCCTGAGTTTCCCATCAGTCATAAATCTACAGATATGCCAAACTAAAAGAAAACTAAATCAAACCAAAACCCCCAAACCAATCAAAACCAAAAGGGCAGGCTATGGAATTTTGTCTGCACTACACCTTGAAACACCTCAGCTACTGCAGAATCAAAAACTACTTTTTCTGTATCAGATCTCCTAAGATTTGCTGCACTGAGGTTTTACAGGACCTGCAAATCACCCATTGGTTCCAAAATGTTATCATGTATTTATATATCTTTCTCTAAACACAAAAGCATTGAGCTTCCCTGTCCAGTAACAAGGTATCCATCATGATAGTTACAGGTATAGAAAAAAACAAAATCAGAAGGCCATTTGTGGATGTACTTATACATATGTTTTCCCCAAAGTACACTGTTCTGCTATGAATATCTACAGGACTTTGAACTGGTAGCAGTTTGAACTTCTACAATATCAGGTACTTCTTCTAAGACGCAGAAGAAGATATTTTGAAGTTCAGGGGGGTCTTTTTGGTGATCACCTTCATCATCTTGAATAGCTTCTGGATGAACAAACCATGCTTCATTAAATTCAAGTTACATGGCCTTGTTCTGTTCACTTCAGAATTTGGAAAAGATCCTTTGTCTTGATTCAGATGAGAAACCTCCTCTCGCTCCAATATTAGGAAGTATAGGCCCCTCCAGAGGTCCATTTTCTATTCCCTGGGGAAATGTGAATGGTGAAATGAGAACTCCAAGACCACTGCTGCTATTGTGCAAGGGGGAGCCACATCAGTGCCATGCAAACTGGTCTGAGACTTTGAAAGTGAAATCCCCCATGGCTTTAGGTGATACCCTGTCTGTGAAGGTGATGACCTTCTCATAGACTTGATAACTGATCGTCCCAAACCACAAGCTTTCTGGACAATATGCACTTTACAGGCTTTTTTTCTTTCTTATCCTGCCAGATTTCCTTGTTTTTATAGTTACTGCTGGAAAAAAACAGGATCAGAGAGATGTCACAGCTTTTAGAGCTTCTTGTCATCCCATTTGAGGTGATGGCCAATATTATTTGGCTAATTTCAAGTCCTACAACCATGTCCATAACTACTGTCTCTATCATCAAATCACTTTCCCTTGGAAGTAGAATAGAGAAGGTCCCCTATGGCTTATGCTGCTCCTTTGACTGATACAGAGACAGCCTGCAGAAAATCCTGGAATCCTCTGGATATTATGGGTTACCTGAAGAAACCATTGTTTTAGTAGGGGAGAGGATGGTTGGCAGAAACCTAAAATACTAGTCTGGCCTTCACATTTTCTTCACCCTCCTACTGTTCAACTTCAGCTCCCTTGACAAAAGCAGGATCATCCGTGCTTATGTCACTCCTGACAGATGTTTGCCTGTTAAAAAGCTTGTAATGATGGTGACTTCATGAATATCCATGTAGACTATGTCAGTGACTTTTCATACAAACTATTAGAATGATCCTCTTTCTTTCAAACCACAAAACTTTCTTGCTAACTTAAGTCTATCATTTTTTATCCTTGGTCTTTTCAGTGACAGGCAGCAAGAAACGACTGTTTCACAACTTGCTATATATAATCCATTATATTGTTTTTATCACAATAGCATGATATCATTCAGTTTGCAATCCAGCACACCCAACACCTCATCTTCTGAAAATAAATCGGTCTAACTTTAAAAAAAAAAATTGAAATCCATGCTACACAGATGCCTGTCTTACATCCTGGATCCTGCCATGGTGTCTGACGAAAAGTTGAATTCTATGATTTAACATATGAGGAAAATGGCTGATTGAGTGTGCTGAAACCACTTTTTTTCTGAGATTAATAAGGAGACTGGGAGGAATGAGAATAACTTTTTCCAGAGTCATGATTTCTGTGCCAAAAGAAGGACACCAAATGCAATAACAATATAGGGTTACTATTTATAGGCATTAGCAGCAATTCTGGTTCTTGTAGGATGAGTATGGCAGTGCCACAAGCCAGCATGGTGCCATCAGTTTTGAATAGTTGAAAACACGATGAATAATTCTTTTTCTCTTGGCTTACCACAGAACTTTCAGCAATCAGAGATGATTTAACCTGAATCATATACAGTAGTATAACTGTAAATTATGAATGATGATTGAACTTCAGAAAAATACAATAGTTAATTTTAAAGCCACATATAACAGACTAGCGCGGAAGTTCACGTATTTCTTCCAAGTTATTACTTACATTCAAGACACAATATCTATTTGAATACATGATGTTTCAGCTTTAAAGTTCAATATGATAGATGGTCCAACCTGTTGCTAGTTAAGTCACTCTGATGGGCTAATTACTCTTTATGTAAAAACTGGTATCTCATTTCCAGACTTGGCACGTCAGCATCCTTCCATTACATCCTGTTATGCCTTTTGTCTGCTGGGTTAAAGAGCTGCCTACTATCAGAAATCTCTTCAGAAGGCAACTATTAAAACCAGATGTGCTGAAGCAGTGAGCCTTAATCAGGACCTGAACACTCAACGGCCTTTTTGTAACCACACCTCGTGTCAAAGCTACCAATATTTTATATGTGCGTGTGTAGAGTCGCGAGAAGAGTAAAACTACACTCAGAAGTTTTATTGTGCTTGCTCCCAAAGAAGTGCAAAACAAGAGTACCACATACATACTTTAGAAACTCTGAATTATGTTTTACAGTTTCTTCTCTAACTCCATATCTGAACGGCCCTGTTATGTCCAAATCAGATTCAAAATTCTCAGCAGAAAAGTTGAGGTAACAAGCGCTACTTGCAGAGGGAAAAACACACTTGCCAATAATTTTTCACAGTATGTAGCAAGTGTAGACCTTTTGTTTGTGTAAAGCGTTAAACTAAATGGCAATAAAAATTATAAATTGTAAACCACATTGCAATATCTCCTCTATTTGAACTGTGAACCTTCCCTTTGGAAAAATTTAACAATCTATTAATATTTCATACCTCTCTGAATAGTATGGAGAGGATGTTAAGAAACTACACAAAAGAATAATATATGGAGATTTTCAGGCATGAAATACTGACTTGCTAAAAGCAAACAACATCTTATCTCAGTAATTATTATATTTTCAGATATACTTGTTTTTCTCACCTGTGTTTCTAGGTGTTGGATCCTGGAAGTGCCTCAAAGATCCAATACACTTTCTGTGTTAAAAAAACAAACCTTCTTCACTCAGTTTCTAAAACAGTGGGATTTTCTACACCATTCTTCCCCAGTCAAACTGATACTACAGCATATATGATAACAAAGAGTTACAAAAGTATAAGAAGATGTAATAACATTAGTGATCTAATTCACACTGGATGTAAATCAGCATAGTTTCTCAGAAGGTAATGGAGGTAGTCAAGTTTACTCTCTTAAACAACTTAAATATCACAGATCATTATGGTTTAAATGGACTGCAGCTTAAATGAATAAATGCTTTTGTAGAATACAGACAGTTGCTTCAGAAATTAAATTTTGGCTTATATTCAAATTATATTTGGCAATATTAATAGATGTTACAAAGCCTAATTTGTATAACAAAACCCAGTAGCCTGCTCTGTCATCAGCAGCCTTACAGGAACATCTCAGCAGATAAGCAAACTAATCTAGAAGTTCTATGGCCATGACAGAGTCAAGATCTAATGTAAGTAAATCCAGCTCCAACAAGAACCAGGCACAACTTAGTCAAGGGTCAACAATCCACCAAGAATATTTAATTTATTTGGTTTTCCTGAGCATTTGTTTTTCCACTGTCTGTCTATTATAGGACTATACATTGCTATATAGGCAAATACGAACCTCACTATTCTTGACTTACACGTTTGGTTTTTTATTTTTATAACAAGTAGTACAACAGATACAAAAACTATTGTAACAAAAACACATTCTCAAACACTCTGCAGTTAGGTAGGTTTTTCTCCTGAGCTTTCTCTGAAACAAAAAGCTCTCAAATTTTCCTTCTCTTCGCCAAATTTTGCCACATTCATTTCACATGCCACTTCCATTCCCATTTTTCAGTCCTTTCCCATTTATCTGCCACCCCCACTACAGATGGACCCTTGCATCCCTCCCTACATTTTTCCTGCAGCAAATCTGCAATCAAGACCTAATTTTTACCATGTGTTTTTCTACCAGGTAAGTGATATAAGTAATCCGTTTTCCAACAGATAAATCACATTTCTAAGACACAGATTTCTAAGCCAGGTTGCACTTGAAGAAAACAGGTCACTTGGCATACTAACTTCTCCAAGGTAACACGCTCTAACAGTTCCTTAAAATTGTAAATAAAATGATAGCCCTAAAAGAAGATCTTGGGTCTATTATCTGGGTCTTTGTCTATTACTGCTTTCTCATAGCTTGCTGGTGAAGATGGTCAACCAAAGCAAAACTTCTGTCATGATCTATTAATAGGGAATAAGGATTAATGAAGGATTATGTCATAATGAGTCTGCCTGCAGAGTTGCTTCAGTTCTTGTCCTTTACTGCCAAAATACAGTTCTCATTTCCAACAAACAAAGTCTATCTGAGAGAAAGCACAGAGCCCCTTTAGAGCTGGAAAGTCCTGTGCATAATAATGAATGACTAACTCTTCTTTTGCCAAAGCGCTTCGGCACTTTCAATGTCATAGGTCAAAGCAGTGATTCAGAGGGGCCTGATCCTTATCTAAGCTTCTGCAACAAAATTAGAATGTGCTGTATCCTTATTAAAGAAATGTTTGTTCCACCATCAGTGAAATGAAAAGAAAGCAGTTCAACACGGTTTTGCAAACCACAGCAATAAACCACTGGAGTTAAATGCTTTATTACAAATAATTAACCATTCTTTATGTTAAAGATCCAGCACTTGTAAAGATGAAATTAATAGTATACTCCATAACCTATTTGGATTTGCATGTATTTGAGGAAGTGTTTTATCCAATGGATTGACACTAGTAGCCTTCATATTGAAAATGTTAAAAAGACCCAAGTAATTTACACTTACATAGAAACTACTCCAACTCCAGCAACATAAGCAACAAAAGCAAATGGGATTTTCCCAAAAGAAATTACTTAAATATGTCTTCATATTTATACAAAAAGCTCCCCACCTCTTCTCAATAGATAATGCATAAACAGAATTTATATACATAATAAAGTTGGTTATAACTATGGACAGCTATTGCAATAATATACAGAGCTATTGCAGTAATTATCTATGTGATTAAGAAGTAATTTTTTGTATTAAAGTTTTAGCTACTAAACTTTTAATGCTTGAAATTAACTATGCTGAACAAAATCTGTGAATGCAAACCACCTTTTAAAAACACTTAAAGCAATATGCTAGGCTTTTTTTTAATATACAATTGTGATTTAAATAATTAATTAGAAATCAGGTAATGCTAAGTAAAAATGACTGAAAAAATGAGACTATCACAGTAGAAAGACTAAATTAAAATTTAATTTGTGCTTGTTAGAATAGTTACAGCAAAACAACAACAAAAAGTAAATGAAGATATACCTGATCTAAGTTAAATTTCAAAACTAATGTAACCAGAGAGTATATTAGGATTGAAAAGCAGAATACTAATCTCTAAAATTAGAAAATTGATCAACTGGGATATGCATCAGAGAGATTCATCAAAGCCTTGCAACAGCCTATCTCCATTTACTGTTTAGATACAGCTAATCTACATCATTAAATTGACCATTCAGCAACTGAAAATCTGCCATGTAGGTCCCGACTTTTCATAGAGGCTTTTAAATATGTATTCGGTAACTACAAAGTACTGAATATATTTTCAGTCTTTTTATACTAAGATTTACAACTAATGACCTTAAGCAATGTCATGCATGTAAAACAAAATTATGAGACCACCCTGGTTTGAGCAGAATTAAGGTATAGAATCATACTTCATTCTCATTCAAATTTAGTAGGATAGAACAAAAAAAAATCCATAGTAATATAGATAAACCTATTTCATAGTTTTACTTTGTAAAACATGCCTCTTCACTTGTATTTTGCTATTACAGGCTCAATATAAGTAGACAATTATCTAAGCTTAATGCCAAGAATGATAATGCATTGAGCACATGCAAAATCCTTGTGCAACATCAACTACAGCCCGCAGGGATAAAACATTTATCAGTTGCTCCTTGGAGCACTAGTGGCTTGAAAATTTGGTTGCCCACGCCGACATTTTAGTGAAATCATAGTTTTAGCTTCATTCAGAGCCCAACACAGCCAAGCCTGATACCAGGATGACTCTGCTGGCAATCTGCCTCCCTGTACCCACATGCACCGCGGGCTACTTTCTGTCCCACTACTTCCCATGAAAGAAGTCCTTTTACTTAACTGCAGTGGTTGGCACAGTGCCCCTTTCATGGCCCAAACTAACCGTCATCTTGGATGTAACAAATTAGTACATTCTCAGAATAATAATAAGTACGGACATGAAAACACTATTGTTTTTACTTGGAAATGAAGTAACTACATTTTAGCTGGGTGACTTTTTCAGTTCAGCACCACAGGCAAAAATAAATCTTATAAAAAGAATGGACAATTACAGGAGAGACGAGACACGGGCTTTTTGCTGTGGGTTCAGAAGTAAAAGAGCTGCTTCTCATGCTGCCTGAAGAATATACTGCAAAATAAAATTTTGGATTACAACTTGTTCCTTTGAAAAAGAATTGCTGGAGGGTTTTGCTACTTGATCTACAACTGATAGAGATTTTTTTGCCTGTAAATTACAGAAATGTTCAAGTAAGCTCTATTAACATTACAATGAAATATTTTACAAAATACATTGAAAACATTAAACATAGAGTAATGGAAGTACTGGACTCAAGCTAAGCATGGAAGTATGATTGTGTATTTTCCAAAAGTGAAACAGAAACCTAGGTAATGTGAAATTTATCTTTAACTACAAATAAACATTTCTAAAGCATTGCACACCTGCCATTTTATCTGGGTACTGTGATTATAATAAAAATGCATTTTTTCCTCAAGCTCTGCACATTTCATTGCACATCAGATCTTATAAGAACAGTATCACAGAACACATTTTATAATGTAATTTTAAACTGCTGATAAAAGTAAATTCACATCATTGTTCTCAGCACAGACGTCCTAGGCCAAGTTTTCTGAAAAGTACAGATAATTAAAACTTTCCTGTATCACGGCCCAATACAGTAACAGCTTTCTTGCCAAACTATGATATGAAACATTAATAGGGATTTGAATAACAAGTGCATCCCTTACTGTGTAACTCCTTAGCAGCAGATAAGACTAAATTAGTGTGAAGTGCTGACAAGTATGAGAGATTAAAACAAATATTTCTTGTAAATATGTTAAATATATTTCCATTTCTGCCACTTTCAGTCTGTGAAGAAAAAAATCCAATATATATCACACATATTTAAAAATACTGAGTTTGAGACAGCTTCAATAATTCAAGGTATTTTATGTAAAAAATGTAACAATTTTACTAAACTTTCTGGTTCAAATGAGTCCAAGAATATCTCATTATAAATGGAGACAGTCCTGAAAAAGCAATCAAGCATGACTAAAAAGATCACTCTTTTACACAAAAAAATAGCCTTCTTATTTTACCCTTTGTTGGAAAGACATTTGGCCAGCCACAGGGGAAATACATAATCTACTTTTATATTCAAATAATATATTTCAAAATTCTATGCATACAAGGACCTTAAAACAATTCTGGGTGGAATATATAAGACATGGATTTATGTGATCCTAATAACTGAATTGCTGACATGGGCTGACAATTACTTGGGGGGGTTTATTTATTTGTTTCTGGTTCTCTGAAGCATGTGTACGAGTATTTTTGCCTATTAGTTATTTCTAATGTGACTTTGAAGGAAAATACCAATGCAGAGACATTGAGATAAAACATGTAGTGAGATCCTGGCTAGAAAAATAGAAGTATTACGTATAAGAGGTGTGCACATTTTCAAGGGGGTGATAATTATTACAGCTTCCTTAATTCTGAAGCTTAGTTCTGATCAAGGCAACATTCCACCACAAATGGTGCACACGAAAAGTACATCTTTTTGTCTAAAATATGCAGACCTAATTGTTAGTGCATCCTTGTATTTTTTACATTCTTATATTCAAATAAAGAGTACCGATGGTGACTTGCTTTCAGAATCTGAAGGACTAATGAAACAACATCTTAATTTTTAAGGACACTAATGTGTCAGTGCTTCTGGAGGAAAATTGTTTTTCAAGGCAATACTGCCAGGGTAAGAGTCAGGGAGGAGAGATGCAATTGATGTTTTTCACTTTAAACAAGACAACTGTTATTCAGTTTCTCAATACCCAAGATTATGAAGATCAGAGTACTATACATCCCAGAAGAGGAAAAGCTTAAAGCAATTATAGTTCCCTTCTAAGTACTGTAGGACTCACTGTTGGTTTACAACAAATAAGCAGTCTACACACATCTCTTCTGCTTCATAACTGTGTGAGGATCCTGCTCCTAAAACTCACAAATATAAAATGAATCAGGGAATTAAATTATTAACATCACCATTTCAGCCCTGAATTTTATCACTCATGAAGAGTTAAAGTTTTCTCATATTAGCTGGGTATTTTCCCCACTTGTGCCTTTGCCGGGAAACAGCAATGTTACAATATCAGGGCAAAGGACCAAGGAGCAAAATGTCAGTGTGACTTGCACGTTCAAGCTTCCTCTGGGCCCTTTCAGCTTATACAGCAGAGCAGGATGAATATTTGTGCTAACTACACATTTCAGTACAAAGAGCTCAATTCAGAGAGAAAAAAAAAAAATCTCATCCCATTTATGGAGGCTGTGCACTTTACAAAGTACAATTATAAATGGTTTATTCATTCATGGGGGAGAGCCTCTACAATTGTTGTGCAAGTAACCTGCCCCTCGCAGGGTTTGATGAGCCTGATCCGGTGAGGGCAAGGAAGAAACTTGCATCAACTTCAGCTCTTGGGCTCCAGCCTCCTTCACAAATGTTTCATATTTAAAAACCAAGATCTGTGGCCAAGTTGGTGATGTAGAGTTGTACAGAAAAACTGCTACTGAGGTTTAAACACGTGAGGAAAAGATGGATATGAGAGCATTGTCTGGATTTACAGGTCAGAATGAAGCTGGTTGAAAATGGTTCTTGGACATTTTGCAATTAGGCAGTATTTTTAAAATAGCACCTACTGGCTCATGAAGACAACTGTGTATGGATAATACATATATCTATAGTTTATTCTTTCTCTACTCTTGTATCTGACAAACACTAAAAATTTCTCACACACACTCCTAAACAATCAAACTAATATAACTGAGCTTCCACGGCAGTTAATAGCACAAGCAGCTAATTAATTATGTACTTATATGTGCAACCAGCTATTCATGGAAATTATACAAGCAGTTGAGCACATACTTGGTGCACACAAATACTTAATTGCCCAACGTGCTAAAAGTCTTACCCAAAGTAAAAAATGTCATATCTAACTATTGCTTTGACTTTATAGACCCTCAGGACCCATGGATTTGATTACACTTCTCACATGTGAATGACATGCCTATAAACCATATTCATGACAACCTTTTACATTGTTCCAGATACACAATATTGATGAAACAAGTTTTTATAAAAATCTAGAAAAACTGATTTTTATTATAACTAAAGAAAACTATTCCGCAATTTGTGTCTTAAGCGCTATTTGAAGACTAAAGATGCATAAAACACAAAGAAAGATGTGAGGGAAAAGAAAATGAAAATGCATTTCTCCTATTACATAACACTGTTCCTCTTTCTCCTTTCCACTATTTCCGTCACACATTAGAAGTGGAACAAAAAGGTGCTGTATGAAACCATGCACAAATTTTTTCCAATTATGCCATGAACTTCCTAAAGGATGAAAGGGAACAGCCACTTGTTGTGCCCCCTCCTGGCTGCAACCCAAACCAAGGGCACCAACATCACCTGCCTGTTCTTTGTTGAGCATCACCGTTTGAATGATGGTAACCAAAATATTTTCAAGCCAAATATAAGGATCTTCAAGGTTTCAAAAGAAATGTATTACTATAAGGATAACTCGATTTTTTTGTTGAAAGGCCTACAAAAGTTCAAAAATTTAAGAGGACGATGTTTTCTTTTAAATTGTATTATTAGTTATTCATTAGATTCAATGCCAGATATATTGTTAAGAATGTCCCAACTCTGCCTCCTACATACAAAGAAAAGAAAAAAAAGGTTCCATTATTATTAACAAACCCAGGGTTTGGAAGCAGGATCTAAGGTGGACTTCTAAGTGTCCCTAGGTGGTAGTATAATTCTAATAAAATATGTAATTTGAGTGTAATGGCTTAAGGCCAGCTAGAATTATGTCGTACTTTTTTGTAGTGATTGCAGGTTTGCTATTTGAGATATCATAGCTGCACATGAATGCCAAATTTACATGCATAGCCTGTGTTTCAGTCTTTATCATTTGAATAGATTAAATAAATCTAAATCAGAGACCAAAATATTTCATGACTATTTGGGGCATAAATATATTATCTCTTATCATATAGATAACAAGAACTTGAAACTTCAGCAGAAAGTCAGAAACAAGGTAAGTATTCCCCTAGTACTGAGAAGTGAATACCCAATATCCAGAATTTGAGACAGAAGAAAGCTGCAAGATTCAAGAAAAGAAAAGAAGAGAGTGTAAAATACAATCACAAGAGGCTGTGAAAAGAAGAGTCATGGACAGCTTGATATGAAATTTTGGAAGTGATATCTTATTTTTTTGCTGAGATCCACAAAAGAAGACCTAGTCCAACTTGTGTTATCCAAAGAACCTGAGTTCAACCCAGTGTGTTTGATCCAAATAACTTAATTTGCAACTCTAATTTTATTCTAAGATTTATGCTTGTAATAAAGTATTGATTTAAAGGTAGAGCAATCTTATTAACTTTGCTTTTAGCAATAAATTATATGTGCAGAACTTCAAATTTGATATCAGATGTAATTGCTATAACACCTGAGCACTCTGTCTGCAGGGGTAGTATTAGAAAATGTTTAATTTTGAACCTCCATGATGACCAAAATTTGTCTTCCCATCACCTCAAGAAGTACCAGGGAAACAAGTACTAGCCCTCCACCAAAAGTAGGAGAAAAAAACCCCACAATCTTTCCACACAAAAGGAGAGCCTGTCTCAGTTCTATCTACTCCAAAGCATATCCAAAACTACATCCTTATAAATAAAGTATCAGAAAAGATTCTTGTAACAAAATCTAAAATTGCTGGATTAATATATCCATTTTAAAAATACAGTTTCTGTAATGTTATACTTGGCATATTGAAGGACAGCTACTATATCTCACAGGTCTTGATCATCCATGATTACCAGGAACCAGATAGAAACAGGAACCAGATATACAAATCAGTTGATCCAAACCCAGTTTTTTCTACAGCATGACAAGAAATAAGGCTGAAGAGGATACAGTTACTTTGCTTCAGGGTAAGACATTTTAAGTTTTATAAAAAAATGATAATTCTTTTGTGTTATGACAAAACAATTTATTTTGCCAACTTGAACTGAAAAACTTGTCCTTCACACAGTGACCTCATGTCTCAACATCTTTCCATATTTTCAGGTTACTTTAGGCAAGGAACAGCAATGAACACATCCTTTTGACAGAAACCCTACCATACCTACTCAGCCTCATGGACACAAACTCATTGATTTGTCCCCTCTCAGCGCTCTGTATTACAGACAGGGCTCTACCTTTGGTGACAGACTGAGGTAAGGATCATCTCTGGCCTCAGCATCCCAAGTGCTAGAGTTGATCCTATTAACCTTCAGCCTGGTATTGGGATACCTCAGCAGGTGAGAAGCTCTGGTGCTGCTCAGCAGCAGAGGGAGATCAGCCACCCAGTTGAGACCTTTAATCCAAGAAGCCACCTGAGAGTTTGGCTCCCTGGATGTACCTGCAGACCACAGCTGAGCATGGCAAGGAGACCCCACAAACCCAGCATGTGAGAGAGTCAAACACCCAGATGGGACCTGTCACATGACTGACATGTGAACTCCCGTGTACTGAGACAGGCAAACGTTCAGATATTTCATGCAAAACTGAGATCTGAGAACTTTATTTCTATTCTGTGATTAAAATATGCATCAGGCAGCTAAGAGAGATATTAGAGATAACTTCTCAAAAAATAATTGAATAATGATGAAACTAAGTGAGGAGGTTAAAGAAAATGAAATGTATGAAGTATGGGAAGGCACACTTCACATATACAGACTTAGCACCATTGCCATTGATACAAAACTATGTTTGTATTTCTATAGCAGCTTTATCTGGTATCAGTGTTTTTATTTCTTATTATTATAATATTTCTTTTATTATAAGTAATGTTGGACAGAACTGAAATAAAGATGACACACACAGCACTAACTGTGCACCCACTTGTGTCTTTACAGGCAGGTCCTTGCCCCCATGCCCAATTCCTGCATACTCAGGGACTTTGATTAACAAATGACTTTCCCCAGTAAATTCTTCCTTCTGCTGCCTTGAAGGCATTCCTGAATGCTGAGTGGTCCTCCCCTGCCACCTGACAGCCCCTGAGCGAGCTGCTGGCTTTCAGTTCTGTAGTGGTGATCTTTGCCGTCCCCTCCTGTAATCTTTGATATCTCCTACTCCTTAAAGCAGGGCCTGTAGCTCACAAAGGAAATTGTTGCCCTCCATCCCTCCAACAGGACTCAGCTCACCCCATTCTCTGAAGGCATATAAAAAAATTACAAGGAGAAGCAAAACTTTCAATGCTCACTGTCACATTCATACTTCATCCAAGAGAAAAAGTCATCTACTAAAAAACATCTAAAGCTACTAAATGTTAAAAATTTGCATTTTTTCAACATATTTGGTATTTCCATCCTAAGAAAATTTCATTTTTTTAAAAGCTTCCCAAACATTATAGCTACATTTCATTCTGAAAAAGCTTTAAATATCCAAGATGACATACAACTTTTGTTACAACCATTAAGTTAAAAATAACTCATTTGCTCTGCTCACCATTAGAGGCTTGAAAAAATAATAAATTGTAAGAAACACATAAAAAATACACAAGTACTATTTTTCCCTCAGTCTATTAATTGAGGATGCAATTCTAAATGAAAAATCACACACCTATTGGAAAGCCACCCCCTGGTGTTAAAAAGAAATTAAACCCAATAGAGCTTATGGGGGACAGGCAATAACCTGCGTAGAATAAGACTTAATTTTAAAAAAGGAGTTTCAGAAAGAGCAAATATTAGCACTTTCTCTTCATTTAAGTACTAACAGAACAGCTAAGGAAACTGAGGCCTGGATTCATGGATTTACCAAACTGTGCTCGTCACAGGCATTTCTGGACAGAGCTGTGTGATCCCTGCCTGCAATTGCCATTGCTGGCAACGTCTGACAGCAGTTCAGTTCCTTCCCCTGCTGGTACCCCACAGTTCAGAGCAGCCTTGTGATGACCCATTATCCACACTCCCAACAAAAAAACCACCAAGCACAACCCAAACATTGCTGTTTAATTCAGTACTTGAACCAACCTCACATTTGTAGCAGCAAAACATCAGGAAGAAGACCACAATCTTTTCCTCTAGTTACTTTTGTATATGAAATAGTGCAAAGGAGGTAAATATTATGCCATTGCCACCAACTTTATGTCCTATTAATTCCCCTCTCAAATTTTAGGTCACTCTCCAGCCCTAGCATTGCATAGGGTTAAAGAAGGTCTAAGCATTTGCTTATCATCTTGCATGTCCCTTCAAGTGAAATGACTCTGCAATCAGAGTCAATTTTGTATTTTATAGTAGGTTATTTGGACATTATCAGCATTCTGCCTAATTTGTAAATATAAAGTCAAAATGCCCACAAAAATAGTGTCTGCTCATATGTTCTGAAGTGATGTTTGATGTATTTCCACTCCAGAGCAGAAAAGGATTGATTTTCAAAAACCTCATTGGTTCTGCCGAGTGGTCAGTGAGACTTCACACCAACGCAGACATATTTGCAAAAACATATTTACAAGGCAAAATGCTTTTCATTATCACTATTCTGAAGTTTTCATAAGAAAAATCTGTGGACACATGCAGTCTAGTGTAAATACGTAGTATTAGCTTTTGCTCAAGGACAGTGCTGAAAAAAATAACATGTAGAGGCTATGGGTTTTTTCTCCTTTTTTTTTTAGGGTAAACAATCACAGACACAGAGTATCTTAACTGTCTGCTCCTCCACTAGGTGGATATGGAACCACATTTCCAATAAAACACCCTAAGAAAATGCCAACAGCACTTTTCTGGGTTTGTAATTGCAGTAATATTGCAATAAATTGACTTGAAGTGTGATTATTTTTCTTTTAGAAAAACCAAACTCACTCACTTTGTGTTGCCTGTGCTGACTCATCCAGCTGACTTGGCATATTCTCCATACCAGCCACATACCTTTTTAAAAATAAACAAAACAAAAATTAACGGGTGATCTTCTAGCCAGTGACTGGTTACACACACTGCCTTCTAGCAATAATATCTTGTACTTGTTTCATGGCTTTCATAGAAAGATCTCAAAGCAACAGATTACAATTACACCTCATCCTTCCTAAGAAGCAGAGAAATTGGAGTAGCAGATGCTCTGCAACCTTGAGGGAAAAAAAAAATCTATTTGCAGGTTACTTACAGAAAGCAGGGATAAAAACAAGATTTGACCCTCTCTTTTTCTAACAGTATAGCTACAGAGCCTTCTGATGAAGGAATGTTCACATTTCTCACAAATTTAGGATTTCTTCAGATATTAGTGTTAGTTGGGAAAATCTTATTTCTTAACCCTTACATTATGGATAATTAATTCCTCTTTTCCTCCTCCCTAATTTTCCATCAGCACCACCCATTTAGTAACAGATAATTCTGTGCCTTTCTTCTTTTGACTACCATTGCTGCAATGCTGAAGAGAATGAGTGAGGGGAGGAGTGAAGTAGAGTCAGGAATGAAAAGGGAGGGTTTGCATGGGGGGAGAAAGAGATGAAGAACAAGCAGAGGTCAAAGCAAAGAAGAATGAAAACAAGGAAAGAAAAGAATAAGAAAGCAAGAAAAACAGAGAAGAGCCTCACAAACTTCTGGGAGACTTGGAAATGTTCTGGAGAGGTGCCTCCTATGTCCTTTAATTTTTCTGTGTACATCACACCACATATCCTTCACACCACCTACCCCCAGCAGTTTGAAGGAGCTTCAGGATGGGAGTGTTTTGCTTCTAGGATTTTAATAAAAAACACCATACAGGACCTAGCACAGCTGAGCTCCAGTCACAATTTTAGACCTCTGGGTACAGTAAAGTACAAACATGTAATATTTTTGTTCCTATGTCATTACAAACATTTAATGAAAATTCCAGCAGTACATCCTGAGTGCTCTGGGTGAAAGAGGAACAGTGATACTTGTAAGAGAGAAGTGGCCAAGAGCTCTGCTCATATTCAGCTCCTCTGCAGAGCTTTTCAATCCCAGATACACCCTGGGCCACTCTTCTCTGGTAGAAGTTTCTAGGGGCACTCTCCAAAGATTACAATTTTTTTTAAAGATTAAATGAGATAAAGGCCCAAGTATTCTCTTACCCAAGGAAAAAACTATCTTGCTGATAATAAGCTACTAAGAAATTAGAAGAAGACAAGAGATGGATTCGTGCTTAGAGAAAACATGAGGAATAAAGGACTTCTTTTTTATTCTTTGGTTTGTCACTCCCTAACTGAAGCATTAAGGAAAATATTATGAATGTCAAGCAATTTTCAGTCTTATTTATGCAAATTGACAAAAATCCCATCCAGTCAACAGCTCTACAGTTTATTCTAATTAAAAATCTAATCTTTAGTGCCTGATTTGTTGGTCATCTTGTGAAGTTGAACATCCTTGAATATCAGGCAATGAATATCCCTTATCAGGCTTGCAAGATCAATGGATATTAAAAAGCCCCTTTGTTATTCCACTCTGATAGAAGTGGAGATAACACTAGATGGTATGAATCAAGGATTGTATGTTCATGAAATAACATGTGGTACTGATGCCTTCATTCCTGACAGCTTGAGCTACGTGTGTCTTTGCTCTGATCCAGTGCAGCCATTCTGCTGGCTTTATCCTTTAGAGATTTGTCTAAAAAAATCCCTCTGGACAGAGACTATTTCTATAACACTGGATTGATCATTCCCTTCTGATTTTAAAGTGGCATACGGAAACAGGGGTTTTGGAACTCTTCCTCAAAGAGGTTCGAAAAGGTGTGTTAGTGACATACATTTTTATTTTGTACATGCTCTGCACCAGTCTCATTGTAAAAGGCTGCCATACGTGTTGAAGGCTATTTAGGATAGAACTTGGCATGTTAAAAGTCAAAGGCTCAAGCCTCTGGAGAACAGAGTTAGGCTCCCAGGAGGAGATGCTCATAGATTGCACCTTCTGTGGATCAGTGGAAGCAGTGTGAAACTCAAACTGATCAGTAACTCCTATGAGCATATAATTCTGTTTTTAAAAGGAAATTTAAAAGCCCTCACATTTTAGATGGACCACATCCCTTCCAACCCCAGTCATTCTGTGATTCTGTTCAAGGGTCAGAATGTAATGTTTTGGGTAACCTGTATGTTCAGCAGACACATATAGATTAAAATGTTTATGTAACTGAAGAGGTAAGATGATCCTACCATTCCTCTCCATTTTTCCATAATACTTTATCCAGCTTCAGCCTCAAGTTCTGACTTAACAAGTTCTGTTGTAGCTGTTAAGTTTTGTATTGTTCAATGTAGGGTATTTCTTGCCAGCAAAAAATAGTATATCCCTGAACTAGCAAGGAAACTTATACCCTGTGGCACGATCTTGGGCCTTTTTGTCTTTTGATCCCTGAATAGTCCAAACTTTTGTTTCAACATCTTTATGAAATAACTGTTTTCACTGCTCAGGAACCAGCAGTAAGCAGACAATCTCCTCACTCTCTGCGACCAGGAGGAATAAATACAGGTTTAAAATTCCTGGTCAGTCTGCCTTGCTTCAGCTCAGGAGATACCATTGTCTGGACAGCTCCCTGTTCACAAAACTCAGCACACAAATAATTAGGTCTTTTGAATATCAGACCTGAGCTTCTAATGTATCATTCAAAGTACATTATAAACCAAATAACAAACCCACAAAATAAATACAATGAAGCTAAAGGAATGCCTAACCACTTTCTTTTTTTGTACCAAAATGCTTCTGAGTCCAAATCTATGCTTGAACAATCAAAAGACTTACTTTTAAAAGCAAGTCAACAAATAGCTTTCTTTTACTGTTTCAGATACAAAGTTATCTGTAAATTAATAAATAAAATCACAGCACTTAAAAATAGAAGTCATAGGGGTTTTTTTCCTTGGGAAAGGGGAATTAAACTATTAAAGGACACCTTGTTAAGTAATTATATAGCAACATCACTGTGCAATTAAATAGCCATCAGTCCCTGCAGCTGAGAAATTTCAGGTAATTATTCAAAGATAATTTAATAGGAGAATTACTGTATTCAAGAAAGCATTAGCTAGTAATCTACCTCAATTAAAGCAGCCAATTAATTTCAGCACCTTGATAATAGTTGCCTTTTGCAAAACTATCCTCCCCTACACACACACACAAATCCTAAATTTCAAAATAATGATACAAAAAGTGAATTTAGTGCATTTTAGCTTCCATAGATAACAATTCCCTCCAAGAGAATTTAGGATGCTTTTATACATTATGCTATCAGTTTATGTTACTCTTACTGGTTTAGCATTCAGCTCCAGTTTTACTGTGAACACATGCATAAGATGAGTTAGAACAATGAAGGGTACAGAGGAAATTAGTATAAAAGGAATAAATATTTGTCTGTTCATACCAAAACAGAACACAAAAAGATGCATAATAACTGAAAATGCATCTCATTGTGATGAAACGTCTTCAGGGAATTATGGGACTCTCACAGTGCATTGCTTGGTTGTGTTACTGTACATACACTGGAGACAGAAGTCATTAATCACACACAGATGCAAACAGCATTCATGGTAACAGATTTTGTGCAGAAACAAAAACCTGCATGTGCCACACAGCACTTAGTTACACAGCAAAATATTTTTTCAAGGCCAGTACACACCGACAGTTCTCTGATACAATGGTCAATATCAACAACTTTTACATCCTGTAACTCCACACTTGTGAGTTTGGATTCCTTGAACAGAGACATCAGCAAAAGTACTGGACACAAGGAGGACACATGGATGTTTTTCAGAAAGACACAAATGGTAATTTGGCATCCACCACTTATTCAGAGTCAGTGGCTGCTGAGGTCTCAGACTCCTCACACTTTTTTAAAAATCAAAATCAAGAAATAGTTCCTTTTAAAAAATACCCTGTCATGCAGATGTTCACTGATTTAATTATAATTTTCTGCTTCAACCAGAGCTGTATTATGTTTTCTTTAATTTCCTATTTAATTTGTCTTTAAATAGAAAATAAATTATGGTTGTAAATAAAAGAGCATCTATGTGATTCAGATTTTCACATATTCCTCATACATCCCCAGGGGTTCTCTTCCCTTCCCCTTAAACCATGGCAGTGTGTTGATGGCAAACTGGGTAAGTGTCCTTTTAAGCCTTGATAATATGCATAAACAAACACAAACCCTAATCCTGGCAAACCTGAATTCTGATTCACTTAAGAAAAATACACAGTGTACAGATGTTCAGTGAATTTAGCCACTATCCCAGAAGAAAACAAAATCTAGATGTAAAACCCTCCAAACTTTGCATCTGGAATGATCCGAATATCTTGGAGCTATTCATCCCTAACAGAAATGTGTGACAAACATGTACAGTAAAGCTCTTGTTGAAATCAGTCCACATGGTCCTTTGAGCTGTTACTTTTTAAATAGCAGAGAGTCACATAAAATCTTGGGTGACTTGGGCCCCTGCCCCAGGTGTTTGTTTTTGTTCCAATGCTTATTTGAACATGTTTTCAATGCTTCCCTTACTGACTTGTCAGTGGTAGTAAATAAGTTCCCATTTAATTCAAGAGTACTCAGTATTGCCTGATCCCTTGGCACTGTCCTGGAATTTAGAGAGATATTTAATATGTCCTTGCCCATTGTTCAACTATTTTTAGCCCATCTAAAATCCTAATATTTTTCTATGAAATTATCATTGCAAAAAAAATAAAAAAATAACTGAGCTAAACTTCAAATGCTACCAAAATTTCTTCAAACTCATGATAGATGTGAACATGTTTAATATATCCCTAAACTTCTGCTTGTAACAATCAGACTTCAGCTTTTTGCTATCTCAGAGTATCTTTTCTGCTTCAGGCAACAGAGAAAGAAAAAAAAAAAAAAACAAACCCACCACCAAAACCCAAACCACAAAGAGATTCAATATATATATATATATATATCTGTATCTCAAAATCTGTGTATCATTCTCCACACCGATATTCAACAAGGTACTTCAGAACATATCTGTCTTAAATCACATTGATTAAAATGGGATTAATCACATATCTAATGCCAGACTCATCCTTAAGTATCTTGCCTTATAAGAAAACAAAGATAGGTATTTCACTGACCAGTGGTTTTCTCACCTCCTCATCTAGTGATAGATAGAAGAGCCTGTATTAGGCAGCATTGGTGAAGGCTCTTAAGCCTTTGTAGGTGGTTGTGATCCCTGTGACGGAAAAATCTAATTTTTTCTTCACTGTTGTAAAGAGGGATGAGAAAGAATATAGCACCAGAGATTAGGCAAGAGCCCTAAAAGGCTCCCAGTGCAGTCTGTAGTAGTGATGAGCTGAACAGCAGGTAACCAGGGGCTCCTGATCCCTTTTTTTTCTCTCATTCAACATACAATGATATTTCATACCAAGCTGAACAAATAAACATAAAAACTACTATATATTGATAGGATTAGAATCAGAATTTATCAGGAAGCTGCATCGTAAATTATACAACCAGAATAAGTAATTGACAATATTTAGCATTGAGAGTTACAATTCTCTTGGCATCCAGAGTCAAATTATATGTGTATTAATCCCCCAATCACAAATTTACTCTCTGAACAATATAATCCAAGTGATTAGAGAAAGTAGAGATTCATCCAAAATAACCACAAGATACCTAAAGGATTTAATTTGCTCCATCACAGTGCCACTTGCTGTTCTAATTATCATTTCATCTGGAGTTACCTGTAATTTTCTTTTAGTGCCAAAAAAATTGTACATTTTATTTTCTTAACATTTAGTAGGAGTCTGCTATTAATCAGTCATTTTTCAACATTTAGAAAATTGTTCTAGGGATTTAGTACACATTTTATTAATGGACCATCCATAGCAGCATTATCTGCATAAAAGAGTCAGTAATTGATTAATAAAATATTAAATAATTTTAGTGTTAATAGGGCCCCCCTGAGAAGCTTCATCATCATCAGTTAACAGGCCAAATTCACAGACTCAATTAAGCACTCTGATAAATTGGAATCACTGAGATTCTTCTTTAGGACCATGTATTATTTTACTACCTGTTTTGCATGAGGAAAGAGGGAAAAATAAGCTGAATCACACATACACTGAGGTTTACGACTATCTGTTAAGCAAATCTGGTTTAGCAAGGATTCAACACCTAGCATCAGTTTTCTGCTACTCCTTTTAGAAGACAAGCAAAGTGACACCTTCACCTTAATATGACAGGAAGCAAAGGTGAGAATTTGACTCAACTTAGAGAACAGCAATACCACCCACCACTCTGGTTTTCAAGTAGAAAACAACTGAGAGGTATAAGCTCAGAGGTTGAGACCCATCCTCTAAAATGTCCTACCTTTGCCTAAAAAGTCCCACAGGAAGATTTCTCCTTCCTTAAAAATGGCAGTTGGAGAGAAGGATGGAGGGTGCTGTAAGTGTTTCACAAGAGGACAGCACATTCCCCGTGACCTGGGCCTTCTGCACCAGTAGGATGTTCAGCAGCAAGGACTTCACACAGAACCCTTTCTAAGCCATGATCATCCTTGGCTCATGCAAAGCACCAACAGAATCTACCATTTCACACCACCAACAAGCAAACCCCCACATGATGCACTTATATTGCAGTCAAGATTCATGGCTTGGCACAAGTGAACTAAGATCAACCACAGCACAAAGAGCCCAGCAGACAAAGGACAACATCCTTGAGGCAAAAGGAGGAAGAAGGAAGGGCTTAAAAAACACAACAACTCTATGAGAGAAAAAGACAAGTATTGGATGTGATGCATATTCTCTGCTGTGAGACAGGTAAAAGCTTATCCAAGTTTGTATCCCCTCTGAGGGTAACCAGAAAGCTTAGGTGCCCTGTATAAAAACAGGACAGACCTGCAGTGTTTTTCCCCCCAGGACCTTTCAGCAATTCTCCCACTTGAGATCTTCCCACTCCCTAACAGGAAGGAGTATTCTCCACATCACTGCCTAGGAAAATGATAAAAAACAACAGGCAGAGACCATACAGAAAACATCAAAACAGCAAAAAGCAATTGTTCAGTGAGCACAATGTACAGGGCAGTGTGCAAGCAGAGCAAACAGAAAATTACTTGCAGAAATTATTCACAGAATTGTTTCAATAGATTTAAGACACTCACAGGCTGCTTGCAATTAAAGGTGCATAAAAAGGGTGACAGTTAATGAATAAATCAGCTACTATAACCATCATCATCTTTACTGAAAAAGCTTAAAATAGACCTCAAACATTTTCCAAACTGCAATTTTAAGAGCTAAGTATGTTTATGATTAGAAAACAGACTTCTATAATATGTAAATAACGGGAATAAAGCATAACCAGAAGAACAACAGTCCCTAGAGAAAGGTATTTTGTCTTAAGTTGCAAGCCTTCATGGCAGCAGTCACCTGCATGTGATCATGAACCCTTCTGCTCTGCCTGCCTTTGAACATCTCCTTTAGAAAAAAAAATAATCTAAACTTCCTTTTCATAAGTTAAGAAGTTCAGATTAAATTTCCGCTGAAGCCAGGGGATGCAGGCAGCCCACCATCAGTAAGGCTGGGACTGATGGTTCCTACTAACTCCATAGGAGACAGTGACACCAAATGCAGTTCCCAAAACCTAAATCCTACAGAGAGAAAGCATACATTTTTCAAGATCTTACCTGAATACTGATTCATCTCATAATGATGGAGGGAATTTATTGCAACAGCAGTTGTGAATCTAAGCACTACTGAAGACAAAACAAGCATCTCTGCCTCCCTACTGTCAGTCAGGCACACCAAAATGAGTAGCATAAACACCCTCATTATAGAAAACAAATTTTTGCATATTTATGTTATTTTTGTATATTTGTGTTATTACAGTTACTGTCACCATGAAAAGTTACAATAAGAAAATCAAATCCATTACACTCAGTAACCATGGAATTATAAAATTAGTAAAATTAAACTTAAAACAATAACTCTACAAAAAATTATTTTCTTTTAAGATTAGTTGACAATCATCTTAATCTCTTATCAAATAATATCTTATAGTGAAACAGAAATGGGACATCATCCATTTTATAAGCTCTTGTCTCTGTGGATCTTCGACTGCTGTTTTTAAGAAACATCGAAAAGAAATGAACAACAGAAAATGCTTTGCCAAGTTATCAAAAACACTTACACTAAAAAGCCCTATAAAATCTAATCCTGACATCAGTAGGTTACAACTTTGCATGTCCCCAGGGCACTAAAATAATACTCTTTAGAACAGCAGGTGGACTATTTTAGACTTCAGCTTTCTAGTTCTAACAAGGCTTTTTATTTTTTTTTTCCCCCCTAGGAATTAAGGATGCTAATCACAATCTCCAAATGTGGATTGCTGGGTTGTAAAAATATTAGACCACAAACTGACATGGCAGCAATGTATTATGCTGCTGTGAAGGAGTCCTAAATAGGAGAAAAACTCAAGATTCCAAGCTTGCCATCACAAAGGTCAATGTAATTGGCCACATACAGCAAAATCAACCCCCATGTCTTCCCTCAGTCAAGCTGACTGCTGAGGAAGCCCTGTCTTCCTACTGGGATAAATGAAGTCTGAAGTAGGAGGAGCAGGAGGTTTGGAAATTTTAAATATAAAAATGTGAGGAACCCTAACGATGCCATCAAAATTTATCCTTAAAGGCATCTTGTGATGCGTTAATGCCTTTTGGTCTTAATTTTTAAGCATGAATTATTCCCAATGCTTGATGATATTTTTCAGTATTGATGCCTAAAAATTTTAATGCATTGGTGAGTAAAAAATTTAATAATATCTCTATTCATTTCAGTAAGTACTTATTTTCCTCTTTAACTATATTCTCTCCGTATTAATAATACAGAGATCAAATGTATTTAAATAATCCTTATCCTCTTATCAGACATGAGCTCCGTGTGTTGACTCCATGGAGCTTGTGTAGGGTGCTGCATATGCTGTGGCTAACTTCTTCCACACAGAAGAAACTCTCATCACATCCAGATCTCATCTTAAAATTAGCCCAGTCAAATTTAAGATTTTGTGACATCCCACCTTACTCAGGATCTTCACAGAAGAAATCAGCTTTATTCTGATAAAGGGATCATTGGTGGCAAAAACATAATATTGTCACCTGTAATTTCAAGAAAATAGACCTCATGATCCAATGATCCTTACAATTCTGTACTGCTTAAGTCTTAATTATTCTTTGCAATGTAGCTAGCTATACAAGTTCATAAAAAAGCTTTTAAAACCCTCACCATTTATAGATTTATGTATATTTAAAACCAAAATCAAGGTAAAACATGAACAGCAAAAGGAAAACATAGTGAGAAATGCCTTTCCTGTCAGACTGATTTCAGGAAAACCAAAATCTCACTTAATAAACTTTCTAGTGCATTCCATGGTATTAAAAATAATAATAATAAAAAAAAAGGCAGCATGAAGGAGAGAAAGTAAAAGTCTGAAAGCTAAGAGAGGAGAAAAAAATGAATGATACTAAGAAGGACTTAAATTTTTCTGAGCAATTTCATTAGATGACTAAAAACTTGTCTAAATGAAAAATATATACTCGAGTTACAGTAACCTGAAAAAATCCCAACAATAACAACAAAATACTAAAACACCACACAGACAAAAATACAGAAACCCGCTATAAATAGATTGTTTGCAAAGCCAAAATCTCACCAGCCAAATAAGGCTATTTTACTAAAGTAGCAGCTTAAATTCCAGAACCTACAATACGTAACAGTCCCTCAAATGTCCTATGACTGAAGTTTACACACAGGTCATATACACTAATTGACAAAGAGCAAACCATGGCACTCTGGCTTAAACTGTCTTCAAAGTGATCACTGAGTCTATTTCTGATGAAACCATGTACATATTCTGTCAAAATACTAAGAAAATTATTTGAGAGTTATGACATAGTTTTGTACATGAATTGTGAGCATCGTGTAGCTAAAAACACTGCTGAGATATCAACTCTGATGAACTAATTCAGTGGAGGTAAGAGAGTAAGGAAAGCACTACAACATCTATCTGTGGAGGAGGCATTTTCTGACTGACTTCTCTGTTAAAATGAGTTCTTTAAAAATGGATTGGCCAATTAGAATGTTTGCTAGAGCAAAAGGAACCAAAATTTTAATAAAAGGTATTACATGCATGTATATATATATATATTCTCCTTATATACATTTGCATGTACCCATCCTAATACAAAAGGACATCTTTTCCACAAAAGTACAATAATCAGCCTTCTGGGAACCACTGTCAACTAGCAGAGTCCAGCACTGCACAACTATATTGTACAACATCCCCAGCCAGCTACTTGTATTACTGAATGAAACAAAAGCTCGTACTGTGTATAAATTAAACGACAGCTCATTCCCTAATACACAACTGCTCTAATAAAGAGATTAATTTCAATTATAAATTAGTATGCTCGTGGTAATTTCAGATCTCACTTGTTTGGTATCCTGAGCACTGTACACATAGTGGAAGTTTGGTGGGATCAGACATGCTATGGTCGAGCAGGTCACCTCTGGTCCTTCAAGGATCCTTCCTGCAGAATTCCCAAGAAGTGTGCTTTGCTGCAGCTTTGGGACAAGAGGTGCTCAGGTACAAACTATCTCCTGCTGCAAAGGACCAGTTTCTGACCAAATTGGATAAGGGACCAAGGCACATACAACAAAAATATAAGCTAATAGGAAAGTCAGTTGCTGGGCTGTACTTAATGTATTTCTTTCTCACTGTGTTTCAGATTTTTTCACCACCAGTTAATTGAAGGTGAGCATTTAGGTTATCATGAGACTGTCTTCTTTTGCTGTCAGAGTTTAACTGCAGACAGCAGCCAAGCACCACACAGCCACTCCCTCCCTCCCCTTCTGGTGGCACTGGAGGAGAGAATTGGAAGTGTAAAAGCGAGAAAACTCATGAGTTGAGCTAAAATCGATTTAACAAGTTAAAAAAGAGAAATACCACTACTACTGAATTATTAATAACAAGAATGAAAAAGGAAGGAACAAAGAAAAAGAAAAATAAAACCCGAAAAAAGACAAGTGATGGAAATGAAAACAATTACTCACCACCACCTGACCGATGCCCAGCCTGTCCCTGAGCAGCAGCTGCCCCTGCCAACTTTCCCACTAGTTTTACTGCTGAGCATGATGCCATATGGTCTGGGACATCCCTTGTGTCAGCTGTCCTGGCTGTGTCCCCTCAAAATCTCTTAAGCACCCCCAGCTTGCTCACTGGTTGGGTAGGGTGAGGAGCAGAAAAGACTTTCGCCCTATGCAAGCGCTGCTCAGCCATAACTAAAACACCCCTGTAACTATCAACACTGTTTCTAGCACAAATCCAAAACTCAGTCCAATACCAGCTACTATGAAGAAAATTAACCCTATCCCAGCCAAAACCATCACTCTTGCCTAGCGCAGTCTCCAAGTTAGAAATCACAGTGACAAGTTTCAAGTGAAAAACATGCAGGATCAAATGTTCACTAATCCTGGGGAACTATATCTCATGATTTTTCTGTGGATTCCTCAGGAGTCTGCAGAGTCTAATTAGAATGGAGGAGGGAAACATGCAGTGACAAAACCCATAAAAAGCATAAAACACCTTCAACAAAACAAACTGGTACAAAAGATTAAATAAAGACTAAGAAAGCTGACTATCAACCTTACCACTGAAGAAGAACTTCTTTAGAAGAGAGGCTGGATTTGTAACTTGTCCAAAAAACATGAATTTGACACAAAGCAGTGAAGGCCAGTCTAGGATTTTCTTTTGAGTCATCTTAGGTCACATAAGCAGATTTTGTTTAACCAAGGCCAAGATTCTTGCTGTCTGTAACTTGTCTCAATGACAAGAATAGATCCAGCTCTACAATGAACCTGAATATTTAAGAAACAAATTTCTTCTTAAAACTGCTATAGCTTAGTAAATGAATCGTCTAACAAAGACAAAATTTGCTTGGATTGTGTACAGGAAAACTCAAAAAGAAAGTTTAATCCTACTCAACATACAGGTTCAACTCAGAGATTAGTCTTTGGCATGTGTCAGAGACTTTTTAAAAAAAATAATTAAAGATCCAGTTGTACTGCAAATATTTTGACCTCACATGGGCCACCAGATCCCAGGTTCATCAACACAACACAACCCCTTGAAGCCTCACATCCCATGACTCTGAAATCAAATGCTGATTCTCTCTGCTTTGAATTCAGTAAAGGAGCAGCCATGAAAATAGCCATCCTGAAAGGGAAAACCTATGAATGATCTCTCCAGAAGATGAAGGGAGAAAGACCTTGTTATGCAGCTGGATATGAAGTGCTGTCAATAGTAACTACAACTATGAGTACCAGCAGCAAAGCCCTAACCCAGCTCTGCCTTAAGCAGACACACGAGGAACGAGCAAACATTCTAAGGAGCTTATTTTCTCCCACAGCACATTCAAAACAGGGGGCAGAGAAAGATCCCTGAAAAATTAAGTCTTGCACTAATTATGAATCAGATTGGTCACTTGATGTAAGAACACGGTCAGTTCCCCAGCCCTGATGGGGCAATGCAGCTGCCACTGGGCAAACGCAGTGAGACATAAAACGCTGTTTAAACAGGCAATGAGGGGCTTTCAGCGTGTTGCTTCAGGCTCGCTTTAAGCACAGCACTCCTGTGGGCATAAAAGCCCTGGACCAGCCATCCAGATGACAAGTCCCTTTCTGCACACCTTCGGAGAGTTATCTGCTTGCAAAAACCTCACCTGTGTCAAATAGGTTGAAGGAAACACGTGGCACATGAAAAGTAGGGAGGGAGAGGAAACAAGGAAAGCAATGGAATAAAACCAAGATCCTCACACATCTTATATGCTAAAGAAATAATGCCTTTTCTAAATTGTGTGCAGACTTGTTTCCATTTTCGTATTATTTACTGGGGTTTTTCTTGGAAGCTACAGAAAATGAGCATAAGAGACAAAAAAGTACTTCTCCCTGCAGGAATACAAAAATTGTAAAAGCACAGGCAGCACTACAGAGGAGCAGTGCCATTCACTCACAAAGAATTTTGTGCATGTAGATGGCTGATTAATTGCTGGCCTGCCTAGACGAAGCTGCAACGAGCCAGATACTGTCAGCATGCCATCTGTTACCATGGAAATGCACAATGTTCCTGTTTCTGACAAACCCTTGAATACTGGATAGATTGTGCCATATGTAAATAAGGCAAATTAGTTTTCCTATATCTTCCAGACAAGGTTAGACTAAAAGAAAATATATCTGTTTATATACTCTAACCGCCAAGATGTGAACTAGGCAAACCTTCCTTCTTTTTCTCATAAAAATCTCATTCAGTTTGTTGTTAGAAATGAAACAGTGTAGACTAGCATTAAGCAGCATAAAATTAATTCCCAACCAGCAATGTTTACAAGAGCAGTACTTAAAAATACGCATATTCTGTATGCATGCTACATTCACCATGATTGTTGGATTTCTATTTTTGATTTTTTTTTCTTTCTCCCAATTGAGACAATGTTACTGCAACAATATATAGAAATAAACAGGCAACTTTCTCATTCATAGAGTGGTGTTTGGTTTGGTTTAGTTTGGGTCATTTAACCAGAAAGCTTTTTTTTTTTTTAAGAGATTCTATAGATTTTACACATGGAACAATTTATTTACTCACTAGTAACACATTGATAGCTGAGGCACATTAACTCAGCTCCACTGAAGTCAAAGGTACTGTAGTAGTTTGCATGTGCTCAAGATTTAGTCTTAAGAGTTTTACAAACTAAAGCTTAACTGATTACTCCAAAAATTGTATTATTTGTTCCTGAAAATTAAGAGATTCAGTACTTAAGATTTTTATTAATTTCTTGATTTTCCAACTGTACAATACACTAAAAGCAGAGTTCAAAACCAGCAAGAAGTATGTTCAGCACACTCACTGGGAACACAGCACACTATTTTGGGTGAGCATTAGGACATACACTATTACTTCTACAGATTCTCTTTGAACGTGACCACTTTGAGAAACACACCTGACTCACTGTGGCTTTATACTGAAACACATCTATTCCCAGAAGTATGAGGTCGGTGTAACTACAGTCTCCTGGAGTATAAGGCTGATGGAATTAATTAGTATCACACATTTTCCCTCTTGCCAGTTGGCAGTGTAAAGTGAGTTGAAAAAAGGAGCATGTCCAGAACATCCCCCCATCATATTTACCCCCTGGGATAGATTGGAGCCCTTCTGAGCCATGAAATAAGTGTAAGTTAAAGTTGTTTTAAGATAGTGGACAAGCACACATTGGTTGTAAGACTGGAGGAGCACCATGGTGTGCTCTATGGACTTACATTATCACTCAGATTTTCTGTTTTCACTATACAGCTTTACAGGGTAATGTGACATTCTGATAAACTGTAGAAGGCACTGTCTAAATTAGCACAGAGAGATGACATAGGTTCCATAATTTTTAACTTGCTGCATTGTAACCTGCATTGCTCACCCCTTCTGCCAAATTCCTTGTGAGGCTCTCAGCATGGAGACTGATGTATGGTATAACGATAGCTGAGCAAAATGAATAGGCAGCTGTATATCAATATTTCCCTGATGTGAGAATTAATCAGTAGCTCCAGTAACAATAAGGTTATCATGTTCATGTTAAATGCATTGTGCATTTTAATATATTCTTTATACAGTCCTTTTGTTGCTGTGCAACTTTGCAGTGCTATGAAATATTACTTCTAAAAACCAAGTAACTACCTATCAATCTTCAGTATAAATTTGTTCAGAACATAATAACCAACTCTGAACAAACACAAGCTATTCCACACAGTGTCACAGAACCCGAGCCCCTAACTGTCCACAACTTCACCAGAGCAAAATTTGTTAAATCAAAGTAGAGCCTAAAAATAGTAGAAGTTTACATAAAGTATACTTTATACTTTTACAAGACCCATTTTTGCAGAACAAAATTAAGATTAATCACTCTTCACAACAGCATTTGTGGGATCCATGCCAGTTGATTCTCTGACATTGGCTTCTTCCCATAGTAGCTTGTGCCTCAGTGCCTTGGAGTTCTGCCCTTCTCTTCATCCCTGGGTGTTTTGAATGTAAGAACATATAGGGGACGTGATACTCATCAATTTAAATCATGCTGCCTACCCAAGTACAAGAATGAAATTAAGAACTGGAAGAAGGGAAGATTGATAGGAGTGAGAACATGTAGAATCCATGTGAAAGCATTCCATGATAGTTTCTCATCTAAGCAAACTGACAATGGCACACTATTGAATCAGCAAGCACTGTCCTGCTTTGGCAAATTGAGCAGCTGAATGATGTACTATGTGCTAGTGTTTTGTGAATGTGAGAGCAGCATTCAAAACTTTGAGAAAATTCAGTGAGTCTAGATCACACCATGTAAGTCCCCTTTGCCCTGCAAAATATGACTTGATCCTAAACCAGAAGAGAAATATTAATTTACACTTCTCTATATAGTCCAACCAGCTTCACTGTGATCTAATTTTAATTTGCAAAACACATAGGAAAACTGACCTTCAAAATTCTGATCTGATTTACTTAGGTAAGATTTTGCAGTACTTGTCTCATGAAAATTTACTTTGTTTAATTTGAATGAAGTCTGGAAATCACAGCCAGAACACTGATTTATGTAAAAATCAGTTATAAATTTATATAGCTATTTAGCATTTAGCACTTGGGGATTCATCAAGCATAGATTGCCAGGATTTATCCTGATATGTTATGTTTCTCCTAAATTAACAAGTTTTTCTGATTGATTCTATCAGATGAATTAAGTAAAGGGGCTGGATGAAGATCTGATGTTTCTGCTGAGCCAGCAATGGACAGTCAGGTTGGGAGAATGTAATCAGCACATCTCTGGTCAGCCAGTTCTCAGTCATCCTCCTTATACTCAATAGATCCTACTCTAACAGTCCTTTCCACAGAGGAACATTTAAAACCAAATTCAGGACATAAACCTTACTCCCCATCAATATCTCCAGTTGCAGGAGGTTTGGATCTCACCTCTGACTACAAAAAAGGTCCTAATAAGACAAGAGCATAAAATTTTCAAATCTCAGTAAGACTAAATAAGGCCATGAAACAACAAAAGCCAGTTTTCTCTCCTGTGAGCTTGATATTTTAGGTTTCCTCTAATAATGCCTGAAAAAGATTAATTCCTGTTAGTAGAGATCCTGGGTATCCCCTGCATAGGAAGCATCCAATTCACCTCCCTCATGCTATTTTATTTGCAGCACTTTTTCTCTGACATTTGGCAATGACTATACAAAGACAAACAACACCTTTTACATGCAGATTTTGCAGCATGTGAGTATGAAGTGTCCCTTCCTTTGAAAAAAGTATAGTAAAACTCAAGAGGCAATAAAATAAGATCTCCGAAATGTTCTGAGGTTCTTTTATTGGATGCACCAGCAAAATTTTTTGGAGAAGATTTAGAAATGCTATTGGTGCCAGAGCACCATTGGAAGAGGAAGATAACTTGCATCAAAGCTCAGTGTGCTGTAATGCCACACCTGTGTCCTCTGAAGTTACCTCTATCCCAGCTGTTTGACAGCTTCCTCTAAGAGCAGCCTTTGTGGCTTTAACATGCCAGTGTCTCCCCACTCTTCAGACAGATCACCCATGTCTAGAAAAGAGGCTGGTATGAAAATCAAGGGTATTGAAATGGAATCCAAGTAGCATTTGGATTTAATGTGGACTGGAAAAAAATTTTAACATGGCTTCTGCACAGTGTGGTAAAGTGTAAGAGAAATAATTTTCACTTCAAGGTACCACTTCATTTTTTGTCATATCTTCATACTGATCCCATGCACAGTGCTGACAAACTAAGATTATCTTTGCAGTCTTGTTTCTGAGAGAACAGGGAATACCAGGCAAATTTTACTGCCAAAAGACAGGACAAATCAATAAAGTATTTGCTTTCAAGGACTCCAGTTTTCCCCAGCTGTTTACTCCAGGATCTATTTTCTCTTTCATTTATCTTTTTTCTCAGTCATTGGTTACCCTTGTGATTCTGCATGAGGGATTTTGCTTTGGAGGCTGCAATGCATTCACCTTTTCATTATCTTCTAATTCTTTGCTAGGGATAAGTTCAGTTCATGATTTCTAATATTCCTATATCTATTCTCCAGTCTTTGCACTCTTCTCAGTGATTTCTAAAAACGATTCCCAAAAATGATTTCTAGAACATCATCTAGCAGATTTTTGTACCAGATGAAGACAACTAAAATGAATACACAATATTCACACGCACAAATATATATATAATGTTATATATGCAGTGCTCTCTGGAAAGGACAGTGATGAGCACGTGGCAAACTGGATAGATCTGCTTGGGCAGAATATCCACCCAATAGAGTTAAGACTGCTTTGTCATTCTTTGCTGTAATCAGCTAAATTCAAGGGGAAACAGAATGAGCAACTATGAAAACCCTCAAGTGAGGAATTACACACTGGGCTATAAAGATATGTACCTTCAATTCACCTTAAAAATGCCTTTAGTTTTGTATCTGCTGCATGATGGTACCTAAAATGTAAAATCTAAAATCTTAAAAATGCTTAAATAAACTCTAAATGCTGATCTTCTGTGAAGTCATCATTGTTATTTTAATGTTAATACAGCAACGTCAATTCATATCTGATGAGGATTTAACACTTTAATGTACCAAGGAAAGATATAAAACCAAAAAAATCCAACACCCCTTAAATTCTGTAAGTTATTTTCAGTGATAGATTAAGAGCCACATTCATAGAACTTTACAAGTCAGACTCTTACATTCATTCCTCTGTCTGCATTATTCCCCACTGAAGCATTGTCAAAAGACTGCATACACATGCTCCCACAAGAACATATTCCAAGTTACTTTTTATTTTATGATATTTTGTTAAAGTATTCAGGCTTTTTAGTAAGTAAAGTGTCTGACAATACCTGTAAATACCACTATTAACTAAACAGCTGTAAATATCCGTAAATGTCACAAAATGTAGTTACCGCTGTTTCTATTTATTCAGAAAATTTTCATTTTAAGCCTCAGAAATAAATATGTTCAGTCAATACTAGAGGTCCAACAGAGAGGAAAAAAAGCAAGAAAACTTGAAGGCACAGGTTTAAATCCATCTTTGTGTCTTTCTGCCTGGAAGAGTAAATAATATTACCTCTAGCAACTGAGTGACATGCAACTGTGTCTCAATTTACTTTAGACTAAGATCCAAAAAACCCAACCTAGAATCTAATAAAATTATTTTTATTTCATCTGAAAATGAGAAACAGGGAAAACAGATATAATTTAAGGGATTTAAGCAGTCATCTCCTTAAGAAGAACCTTTAACTTTAGCCAACAGCAATTTACATGGACAGCATTATCTGTCTGGTGTTCTTGATAATGGTCATAGGGAGCTCTGACATACCAAGGCGCACAGATGATTAAAATTATTATATTCACCTAATCAGTCAAGTAAACCCATATTGATTATGGAACAAACTTTGCCCTGGGTTTCCCTATTTTATCCCAGCTCTGTTACTGAACTCCACTATGATTTTGGCAAATCCCCTCTGTTCTCCCACTCTTATTTGTCAGCCTACTGACAGTATAAATTCTTTGAGAGTGGGGACATCTGTGTTGATACAACAGTAGCATAATCAGGCTCCAACTACAATTCAGACATCAGTTCTTCTGTAACAAAACCAGCACAGGATTACACACAATTTCTGCAGGTCTCTGTGGACTTTTAACCCTCCCAGCACCTCTAGTTTGCAAGTGTAGTTGAAATTCTGCTCTGGTTCTGTTACTTCTTACCTCTTCCCACATCCTCCACCCCCTTCCAAGAGCTTCATAGTTTTGCTGGTATCAAGACTGACCACCACATGGGCAGGGAGATTTAAGTTTGGAAGTGAACCATTCACTCAAACTGATCACTAGCCATGAATTCTCAGGATTGTTGCAACCAACAGGGAGCACACAGATCATCCATTGACAATCAGAACTTTAAAGAGATATGCTTGTTGTGCGTTCATTCTTTTCTACTTCACTTTTTGGTGTAATAGCATGGATAAAACATAACGGTTAAAACCTGAAACATAGATAAAAGTTACAAAAATTAAAACCAGCTCACTTTGAAAATATGAAAACAAAAATATGCAACTAATAAATTAAAACAAGGTTCACCAAATACTTAGGTATAGCATAAGGATTTTTTTTTCTAAATTTCAGGTTTCCTTGAAGCCTTTATACAGTCCCATCACACCTGCCAACCACTACAGTGGCATTGCCCAGATCTTGAAGTCCTCAAGTTACACAGGAAACATGCAGCTAAAATGCCCAAATGATGAATCCTCCAGTCCACATAGTTAAGAATTAAGGTAAATAAATAAAAAATTTAGAAGTTATTAACCCAAGTATGTATTTTTTAAGTTCCATAATCCTGTAACATTCAGGAAAAAGAAACATTAGTAAATCTTATAAGTTTTTCAGTCTCTTTGGGTTTGTGCCTGTATTTCCTAATGTATGTTAACTGATAACCATTTCTGTTGAGCTTTATGCTGGAAAATTGACTGTGACATCCATTAGTTAGCTATATCTTCAGCTCAGATGAGTAATTGATGGCATGATCAATTATTGGACAGCAAAATCCATGGTGATGGTTTGCTAACTAATTAGACATCATGAAAATTAGTTCTATTATTGCCACCTCTTATAGCCTTTAAAATGATATATAGAACACTTCCATGGAAGATTTTAATACACCACTCACTGTATGCAGTGTTGCACTGAACAGAAATTTTAGTTCAGTGCACAAGAAAATGGATACTGCTAATATAAATTGTATCATATGTGGCACATTTATACATGTTATACAGAATTCAGAGACCTGGGAAAGGCTGGAGCTATTAAGAGAATATGTACATAAGGAGAAGTATCCCTAAGGGTCTGACCCATCTTCCTGGCAATATTTTAATCCTCAAAAAGCTGAGTTCCCACTAAACAACAGGTCTCTAGCTGGGACCAAAGTTTGCATTCAGGTTCCATAAAACTCTCAGGAAAGCAGCATGGAAAAAAAACCAGTACCTTTTGGTAAAAGACTGAAAGAGCGGAAAACTAATTCCAAATATATGTTAAAAAAAACACAGAGGAAAAAAAATTCCATTCTTCAAGTCTAGAAAACAATCCACAACAGTGGGAAAAATTCTTCAAGGGAGAAAATCAACCAGCACACTCAAATGCATAATGCCTGGCTCTTACAATTGAGTAGGACTTGTCTGACAGAAGTAAACACACAGGGATTGTTGCTGAAAAGTATCCAATACTGAAACCATGAAATGCAAGAGGTTAAGACTCTTGTAAGGAACCAAGCCAACTGTTGAAAAGGCAAATCTAAACCAGTAAGCGGGGTCCACAGTAACTGCACTCCCAAGTAGAGCAGGATCTGACAATTCCTTGGCCATATATCAGCCAAGCCCCAATACTTCAGCTACATGCTGCCATAAGAGAACCCATGAAAACATTGGGGTGAGAATCAATCAATTTAATAAATCTGTATTTTTGCAAACTGGTCCAAAGACAAGGATACCTCTCACAAAAAATCCTAGAGTCAGACCAGTCTCAGAGCAGAAAGTCCAGAAGTTCTGGCTAGCGCCCACAGAAAAGTAATGCTGGTACCTGAAAAAAAGATGATTCAAAATCTTCTATTCTGTCTTAATCAGTCCTTAGGCTGTCAACATACCATGGCTGAAAAATCAACTGTTATCAGTGAAAATGGTATAAGAATTAACAGTTCTGAAGACTCCTCCCAAAAGATCTTGCAACTATTTTTCCTTTACTGCCGGACATTTTGGGAAGACCTACCAATGATCATCTGTGAAACCCTTCACCTGGGAGGAGAATGCTTAAAATGCATTCTGCAGGGCTTAGACTTCACATGGACATGTCCAATAGTCATCAGAGATCCTCTTGTCATAACAAGTCTAAGGGAGTAAAAAAGAGGAACATCTTCTCCTGTTAACTTCACGAGTGATTGAAATCAAATAGCTGGGGAAATCCAAAAGGAAAAATGGATGCAGTAACATTGGAAATGATATTTAGGAGCCAGCTTAAAGGTGTTCATATTTCAAGCTGATGAAAACCCTAATGACTTTCTCCAAAAGAAACTGAGATAGAGAAGTTTACTTCTTCTGGGGAAACCTTCAAAGACACTGTCTTTGATGAGGAATGAGCACAAAGGAACTGCTCACAAGAAAAAGAACCTCAGTCAAGTAACACCAGAAAACAGGATGTACATTTATGTCCATACACACGTTTCTTACAGGAACTGACTGGAGCTATGAGCTTACCCTACAACTAATGCTAAGATAAACAAAAAGATATCAGTGTCCAAACACACACACATATTACACAGATTAGCTGGAATTAAAAATTCTCAAAGCACTGGGTAAGTGCTGAATTAAGCCCCAAGTTGTATCGGTCTTAGATAAGAGAAAAAAGCCCACAGCCAACTGACCCTCCACTAACCAGAGGCCAACAAAGGGCTTTTGTCAGAAAAAGCCATTTGTTCTAAACAAGCAAGTAATAATCTCGTGATATTTGAGTTGTGGTCAGCAATGTACTAATTGAGATGTTAATGAAAGGAGTGATATCTGATTAAAATATAGATACAATATGTGGGAGGTTTATTACAGGATGAGTTCAGCTGTGTCAGTGATCTACACCAGTTTGTAGGTGCAGTCTCATAAACAACAGGGAACAATTTGAGGTATGGATTACCTAAATATCACTCAAAAGAGCACTAGGAATGCAGGAAATGAAAGAGACAACAATAATCCTGGAAAAGAAAAAAAGCTGAGAGGTCAGGGGATTCCATTGCATGATAAGGCAGACTGGTATAAAGTGTCCAGTAGATTCATCAAAAAGAAATGTGGCAGCAATTCACTAAATATACTACAAATAGCTCTTCAAGTATAGAAAGAACCTGGTTTTCTATTAGAATCTGATTTTAGGACAGAGGAATAATTACACATGCCCTTCTTTCAGACAATAAACATCCGGGATAAGTGCAGCCTAATGCCCTAAAGCAATAACTGTTTTGGTTATGCACATAAGTCTGAGCAGAAATGATGCAAGACTTGATGCTTTCTCAGAAATTACTCAAGATTATTAGTGCTCTAGCATAGGAGTAATATATAAGAAAGAATATGAGATCATGCCATTAATTATTTTCAGTGCAACTAATCTGTTAGCTTTTATCATAAATTATTTCAATGAACTACAGGCATAATATTGAGGCTGAAGTTCTGAGATACGGTGAATAGCAGTACAAGAGAAAAGAATGCCATATTTGATTCTTAACACAATTATTCAGAATTTTATACCTACCATTCACTCCCACCAAAATTCTATTATAAGCAGTAAAGAATTGTTTAATTCTACCCAGGAAACAAGTTCCTATTTTACAGAGGAGATGAATGAATGATAAGCAGGCATATTTCTTTCCACACTTGGTGTTACCTACCTCTTCTCTTTATTGGAACGAATATGCAAGATGGCCTTAAAAATTTCCCCATAATCTGAGATTCTCATCATGTGGTGAATTTTGCCTATTTTTCCATCATCTTCTACTTACTCAAGTGCAAGAAAGACACTGCCATAAGCATTGCTGAGTAGTGATTCTGATTCAATAGTATTCTGAAGCCACTCTATATGGATGGAAGCAACTCACTGTCAGGCTGCACCTCTGGGTGCTGCACCATTGGCATTGACAGAAAGTTTAGGTTACTGAACTTCCCCTTGTTTACATTAGGGCTAACAGTGATATAACTATGATGGGCAGGTTTAAATCCTGTGTGTATATCAATATAAAGAAATAGGGTCCAAAAGTGTGAATGCAAATTACAAGAGCACAGGGGATTGTTTAGTCAAATCAATCCATCACTGGGTTTCCAGATAACAAGTCAGGGGTGTTTTCAACCCAGCATAACCAAATCTCCCCCCTCAATATGTCCTGATGTGGAAGTTGGGGAACAAAAGTCTGTGACTTTTTCCAAAGTCTTGATAAGACTCATAATCAAAAGTATGATTCAAGACACCAAGGAACTTCTGTCAGCACATACTGTTGCTTACCCAAAACATTTACAGAATTCCTTATCATTAGGTCTGGTGTGAAAGAATTTTAGCGCATCCCAACCACGCTAACGACCTTCAGTTACAATATATTATTACTACTTTGGTTTTACGGCAAAAATCCATTTAATATGGCTCACTGGGTCCGTGACACACGATCTCACTGGAACTAGCCCTTTCTGATCTCCAAAGCAATTGGGACTGTGTGCCATAACTCAGCTGCTCCCCTCCAAGCAGCCACCCCAAGAGAGATGGGCAGGGGCCTTTGGCAGCGGGATGGACATTGTGGTCAGGGGCCACAAACAAACCAATGGGTGGAAAACACATGCTGGGAAAAACAAAAGACTCAACAAAATATAGGCTGAACAAGGTCCTTCTCTACAGCTTCACTGACAAATTCACCAGTTGCTGCAAGCCAGTAGTTATATATGGAACAGTTAAACTCTCCAATTTCACTTTTTTCCTATCGACTTAGTAGACCAATACTAATGACTATGTCACACACCTCACTCCTGCCCTCTGCTGAAGGAAAGCAGCGTGTTAACTGTACTGCAACATCACCTGGCTGCCCCTTTTGTCATACTCTCAAATTTCAGCTAAAGCAGGCAGAAAACTCTGCTTCCTAAGCTGCCTGCTGCCTGCATTTTCCAGCTACTAAAGACCATGTCATGGTCTCCTGCACTGAAATTGGATGTTGTTAAACAAAAGGAAATTTCATTCTGCCCCATCAGTTTGGATCATTGTTTTCCTTTTCCGGTTAGGACTTTTCCCTGTGATTTCAGTAGAGCCAACTTTCCCCTTTTGTCTCAAAATACTTAGATTCAGATTCCAAATTAGTAACCAAGTTCTCTGTACAATGACTTGTACCATCTGTGGGATAGATAAAGCAAAGTCCAAGATACAACAGCTCTCACGCTTTTGTAAACTGGTGAAAAATTTTGAATCTGGGTAAATCACTAGCTTGAAAAGGGTTTATAATCTATAAAAGAAATATCATTAAATTATTTATCCTTTTCTTAATGTATTACTATTAATTATTTGTCCACAGGAGTAGACTTGGCCTTGGACAAAAATATACTCTGGCATTTACTTCACACATGTAAATAGATGCTATTTAATTTCTATTTTTAAACAGAATAAAATTAAAATCATTCCTTAAAAAAGGATGTTTTCTTTAAGAATACATACCTCAGCTCTACACGGGATTTCTATTCATAAATCTGCCTCCTTAGGCCAAAGATCAAAAATTAGTGATGGTCCACAACATGCAGAGCTTTAAAAAATGTCACATTCTTTCATTTTCAGCATAAGAAATGGGCAACTTGTTCAGGGCAAATACTTGTTTGAACTGAGGATTTTATTATTAATCTCTGAAGACTGCTGAATTTAGGGTCACAGTAAGGGTTGATTAGGTACAAGGTGCACAAAGCTCTCCTCTGTCAATGCTATTGAATGAAGCAAGTAATTTAGATTCAGAATTGGTCTTGGATTGAAGCTCACTCCATTACCGACCATTTTCAATTTCAGCTATACAATAAACATCAAGCTCAGCAAGGAAATTAGTACATTTGGTAATGTATTGGGAGAGATGGGTGGGTCTCTGACAAGATGACACTTATCACCAAAGCTTCAGTTAATGAAACCCTTGAGTGGTTTCTGCGTTTGACATATTTTGACATTTTTGAAATCACATCCAGCAGGTTTTTTTACCCCACAATGTTGTTCCTTATGAGAAAAAAAAAATTTAAAATGAGTACTGAAGTACTGCAATATTATTTGAAAAAAATTAAAGAGGCTGCATTGAAGGCAGGGGGGAAGAGAATCTGACTTTCTTGAAATGCAGAAAGTAGAGCAGAATGCGTAGTATTTAAACTGAGGAGATGCCAACTCTAACACATTTTCAGAAGAGAGTTTAGATTTCAACAGGCATGTTTGCTATTAGATTGTTTGTTCAGAAAAAGCCATAAACTATAACAGGAAGTCTGTCATTAGTGTGACTTAAGTTGTTCACTTTTGTTTTTAACTTATCCCCACAAAAATTAACATAAAGCACTACAATAGATTCTTCATTAATGGGATTAAAATAATAATTTCTATTGTAACCAGAACCAGCAAAAGAAGTTTTCCCGGGTTACTTTCACAATGGAATTGGTTTATTTTTGTTTAGTCTTGTGTTCTTAATTTTTATTTGTTTGAAAAAATGAGAGCAAAGAAGAAGATAACTCGCTATAAACCTTGAACAAACCTACTGTAAAAAAGACACCAAAATACGTGTAAAAATGAAAGCAAATTAGGAGACAGAAAGGGGGAATGAACAATTGCTGGCCTAAAAGTAGCTCTCTCAAGTTGATGACCCAAAAACACCACAATAGCTCTCAGATCACTTTAAATGCTGCTTTGTAGCAATGTGGCACCTACAATGTATGACTAGAATTAAAAAGGGTCAGAAGAGACAGAAGACTTAGAGATCACTAATTCTGAGGGGGTTGATATTTACTCTTTAGCTTTGCTGAAAGCCAAGGGAAATTATTATGGATTCATATATTTCAATCTCACACAGCTCTATTATTGTTCATTTTTTCATTCAGAGCTGAGAGAACAATTAAAACAAAAAATACAAAGCAATCTAAACAGGGACATTCCTGAACTCTACTAGACCTACAAGGCAACACTTAGAGCTCCAGTTCCTAGCCGGGTGGTCCCTCCCAAAGACTTTTTTCCAACACAAGTGGGAGGTCACCTTGAAGATTTCAGGGACAGGGATTGTATTATACAGGATACATACTCCTGAAGAGTTGCATTGTGTTGCAATGCAATTTTTATTTAAAACCTTGCCCTCCCATGACTCTGCTCTAAGCATTTCCCTTGCCTCCCTCAGTCAAAGTTTAAGGTGGCAGAGCAAGTACCATGTGTATTTCTGCCCTCTTGAAACCCTAAGGTGGGAAAAATAGAAGATATCTTCTGAACCAAAGAAATCCTGTATCACAAAAGAGTTAATGATTATTTCTCTAGCTTTAGAGGATTTGTTTTGCTTTGTTTTGTTTAAACTGGAACCGTTTCCCACAATACTATGACCAAAATCTGCCATATCCTACTGCGTCTTTGGATCTTTCTGACCTTGTTTCAGCTTTCATTTCAAGATGAGTGCAAACTACTTAGGCTGCAAAATATCAGTATCATTATTATTTAAGTCTCAGCAGCACCCAAAAGATGCATTATTCTAAGCACAGGGTTGTAATAGCCCAAATTATTCTGGGATTCCTGAAAGTTCACTCAGAAGTAGATCAGGTGCTCCAACCAACACGGTACGTGCAACTTAGGGATGCCCAAAAAGCCAGAAGGAATCCCAGTGACAATTCAAATAGTCCCAGGTGCTCATTTCAGCATTGGAGGTGTTCAGATATAGATTCTGTAATTTGACTCACTATTTTAATGCAATAGAAGTAAGAAAGAAAATGTTACATACATGGTTGGGGTGGTTTGTCTTATCTACATTCAAATAACCAGAATAAGAGGAATTCAAAATTCTACTGGGTACTTGGAAAAAAAAGGAACTGCACAGTTCAAAAACCATCTTGAAGTCTCAAAGTAGGAACATTTAGATCCACACATTTCATTCTAGAAAGTTTTAAAAATTAGATGTAATCTTTCAAATCACTGGATATGATCCCAGCAAACAGAAGTGTTTAACTACTGTACCACAAAATGTGATGTGTAATTACTTTCTGACAGTATTTACCAGAAATCTGGGTAGTTTTCATACTTTTAACTTGTAGAAAACATTTAGCCTGTTCCAATAATAAAGATACCTGTCAGTATATTACAGATAGGAACTCACATACTGAATAATCTTAACTTGTTCAGTCAAGCAAGTTTTCATAGTAAGAAAATTCTTGTACAGCCTCAGTTATAAAATGCTTTTTGATCCTGCTAAGACTTAACACATACTGCACTGACTGTATCAGAAATGAGACCAAACTAAGCAATTCCCTGCTTTATTATATTTTCCTGCTAATACAGAGCCAAGTCTCCAAATTTTATTTAGTAAGTACTCAGTCTTAAGTCAAGATCTTCCATTATCATTGCCCAAGTAACAGATGATTTGGTTTGGAAACAAGGTGGTATTCACTGGATTCAAATCAGTAACAATCTGTCACATCACCTTCTTTTCTCTGTGCATTTGCAGGCACTGGACTGGCTGAGCCTACTCTCACTTTCTCCTGACTTACACAACCAAAGACTCCAGACCTGGTTGACTGGAGGTGCCAGATGTTGGGAATGTCCCCTTGTCATTCCATTGCAGAAAGTGGATCATATTTAAGGTGTTTTTTCTGCACCTTCTGCACCTCTTTTCTTTTACAAAAGCTCATTTCTTCACCATATCTTCATCTGTGATAGATTTCTAAAGCCATGCAACCTGTCTCTGTGCAAGGGGGACTTCTTTTTGGACCCCCTCACACATCATACCACTGGTGGCCCCTCTGCTGGAGACCTCCCGGCCTTTCACCTCTCTCAGTAACTGATTATGCATCTGACACAGGTTTCTCCCTAATTGCCTTTCACAGCATGAACTACTGTCTTATTCTGCCTCTCTCTTCAGCCCATCGTTTCCTACTATTAAAGAACATGCAACTATAGGCAGTCCTGGATAAATTATTTTTCTCATGCTTCCAGAAAAAAAAAAAGGAAGTAATTTTTAATTGAAAAAATTGCAAAAGAAGATATCTGACAGCTTTTTAACTATTTCTTGGCAAAGCTGATATTTTCAGCAATGTGTTTAATTTTGGTGAGAGTCCAATTTTCTGTTTGGGGGGGGGGGGAATCAACCATGCATTGTCACATACCATCAATAACCTACAATAGCCATCTGTACTTTTTCCACTCTGCTACATGGCTTTTTTTCAAAAGATGCAGAAATAAAGTTTACTAGAGTATTCTTTTTTTTTTTTTTTTTTTAAGTTTAAAACAGGTAGCCTGCTGAAGTCCCAGGCTGAACACCCGATCTTTGTTCCTTTTGACCTGTCACACCAAGATTAACAAATCTGTGACCCATGAAACAAGGTTGCTTGAATCCAGATAGGGGAAACCAATTGCAACCTCTTCTTTCAGTCCCCAGAGAAAAGGTTATATATGGAAGACAGCCAAAGATCCACCGAGCAACCAAATGGTTAAATGAAATTTATAACTATTTTCCTTTTCTTTGTTTTCTCTTAGAAGCAGGTAAAGAAACGAACCTTCTTGTTCAAAGCACCATCAGTTAAACACAAATGTACAGAGGTGCTTATAAAAAATAAGGCCTATAAAAAGTGCTTGGGCAAAATGTTTTGTTGACTTAGGTTCTGGTCACCAACAGGAGACAATTATTAATTTTTTTTTTTTTTTTTTTTTTTTTTTTTTTTTTTTTTTTTAATGATTTCCCCTGTCAAACTTGTTCACTGTAAGAAACCGGCAGCATAAGGGGTCCAGGTGAAGCATGGTTCTCTGTAGCTTTCCAGAAGCCCAGGAAGGGCTGGGAGACAGCAAGACAAGATGGAAACAATTAGAAGGAGCACACAAAAGTTTATTAGAGACCCTTGGAGGTACCTCCCACATCCCACATGTCAGACACACTCATCTGACCATTATTCTGTCCGTTAAGCCACTGACAATTAGCAAAGCTGCAAGATAACTGACAGTAGGACCATATTTGATAATACATGATAAATGACAATATAACAGTTTCCTAAAGCTTTATGAGCAAGTAGATTTCCTTTTAATATTTACATGTGTCTTCTTGATGGATGTGAATTTTATAACTCAAAAAAGCAATTAGACTCTTTTCAATCATCAGCTGACAGGATCTGTCCCCTTTCACTTGAACACCTCTTCAGTATCACCAAAAACACTGAAACCCACAAGGCTACAAATGATGCACTGTAAGTGTCTTGCATGAATCAATATAAGAACTTCAAAATCAGAATTCATCAGCATTTGCATAGGGTATCTATGGCATGTATAAAATTCTGAACAGAATATCTGAGATATCTGAAATCAGATAAATATTTTTATTTATAAATATATATTCATATTTTGCTATGGCAGTGAAAAAATGAAAAGTTTTATCCACTCTGAAATCTGTCTTCTCAAAAACAACTCAGCAAAGAATAATGAGTAGATGACTCCTTTGAAAGACAGTGTCCTTAGTTCAACTGCATAGACTTAGTGTCCACTGAATTTCATAGTACTCAAAGGTTTACTATAAAAGCTTTTCTCAGAAATAAGTTCAAGGTTGCCTTTTTCTCCCTACTTTAAACCATTCTTCTAACTCCAACTGGTATCTCTAATATCTCTTAATGCCTCCCCTTTGACACCTCCCCAAATGCATCATTTTTCTCAATCACTCTAATGAAAGACTTTTGACACCCTCATTCTCTCTCTGTTCATGATTCTACTTTGACTATAAGTTCTTCAGGTCAGGGTCTATCTTCTTCTTCTGTATTTGTACCTTATGTTATAATAAAAAGGGTCTGGACTAATAACTAGAGCTTCAGACACCGATATAACAAAAATAATAATAATTCGTATAACAGGTTTCAGGTTTCTGATAATGAAGTTTTACCTTTTAGTAGCCATTGTGAGCTTTCTGATCATTTTTACAATTCTTAAAACTGTCCCAAGAACATACATTTAGAGTACCTATAGCCTAACAGAACGTGTTAATAAAGTTGGGCCTTGTATTTTCACATGGGTTAGAAAGTGGAGCTTACCTTAATTGGTTTGGTAAACTAGTGTCGACTTTAGAGGTACATCTGATGACATGACAACCAGGGGGAAAGGATTAGGGAAGGAAACAAATACAGAAATACAGACAGCCATGTCACTGTTTATGGGAATTACCTACTCATACAACTGGAATAAAACATGTGGCTGGGGGTGGTACATCCTACTATATGTCTGAATTAGAAACAAAATGGGATGGTGATGCTGTTCAGAGGTTTAGAAGATAAGATGCAAGCAGAAGGGTCAAAAAATGTGAATTTCCATGGTCCTCATGTAAAAAAAAAAAGAGGATATTAACAAAGGGGAAGACATAAATCATAATCAAAATACATTCCATCACTTAAATGGAAGATGACTTTCCCCAGTCATTCCAGGTTCAAAATATAAAATAGCCTATATGTAAGAAAGGAAATGCTCCAGTTAGGTGTAAATATTCCCTTATTTGAACCATTTTTGTAAATTTTTAATGAGAAAAGTATTGTGTGAAGTTTCTTCACATAGGACCACAACAAAGAGAGATACTCTTACACCTAAAATAACCCTGATGGGCATCTCTTCACATGTTAATATATATGAGCTGATTTTCAGCAATCAAGAAAAAAAAACCAGGAGGAAGCATGGTCTTGCAAATCCATTCTAGACTGAGCATCCAAGGATAAATGATGCCACTTGGATGATCAGAACTAAGTGGAGATGAAGATACAGAACACATTATGGAACAGAAGGCCCTAAAAGCAACTAAGTCTGTGTTCACTTGGCATTTTAAACTGCTAGCTGGATCTCAAAGATGAGTGAGACTGAATCATGTGGTCAATGAAACCATTGTCTTCATCCATGCACTCATTTTGTGTAGCTTCACAAAATAATGAATATATGGCTGTGATCAATAAGCACCAAATCAAAGTCTCCTCAATAATATTGATCAAGTTTGCATCATGTTTATATCTTACCTTTACCATACAAGTTTCTTAAATGGAAGTGTTTAAGACTGCCCTTGTTCCCACCAAAAAAATGTTTTTTGAAGCTATGTACCACTTCCAAGTTTTCTGAAACTTTTCTTCATATGTTCAGAGGGAAAATATCAATGTTTCAATATAATCAATTTCTTTCCACGAAATTCTGTATGTGCACACACATTAAGGTACACACATATACTCAGTCTCAACCAATAAGTCAAATTTTCTTAGGAAAGATCACATCATTCATTGTATCACCTAAGCATAAAAAGGGGAAAAAGACAGGAGAATGGTGTAAAAAGAAGAAAAATTAAAAAAAATAAAAGCATTGTTTTTCTGTTTTCTAACTGAACTGTTAAACAACACACTGAATCCAAACTCTATGTACATACATCACTGACTTAACCTCGCTGTTAGAATCTCATCCTTCACAGTTTGTAGCTTTTTATTAAAGTTAACAATATAACCATTATACAACGGTTGTTTGCTTTTAGTAGAGAGGAAAACGTGCTTGTGTTTAATTAGGTTTGACTGTAAATGGTTGCAACTAGACTGTGAAGTGCTCATTGTAGAGAACGTGATGTAGGAACATGGCAGTCCCACTTTTGCTGCTGTTATTGTTTGTCTGGAGACACCTTTCCGCAAGACTAAATTCAACATGACAGGGTGTCTGCCGGCACTGTGACATCTGTATCAATACAAAAGCAAAAAAACCCAGAAATTCATTTTTAAATGAAAGCTTAAAACATGCAGAATAGCATGAACTAAGAAAAACAGGCATATTTAAAAAAATTGGCCTTTGCTCTTGTGTGTGTGTTTCCATGGAACATGATAATTGCATCCAAATTTTTTTTCTTCAGTTCAATAATTTTCATCTACTCTACACTACTTGCATCATGAGTTGGACAAATAAATTGTTTTCCAGCTTTCTGGAAACATATTTTCCCCCCACTATTTTTACATACCATGAAAAACAATGTTAATATTTGACTGTATATAATAGATTTGAGATTCCTAAAGTTGTGTTCAATCAAATTTAAAAAATAATGCAGCAATTTCAAATAAAAAATAATAAGTATTTTCACATGCATTTTTAAAATACTTCAATTTTTTTAACGAGCAAATAACTCACTTAAATTTAAGTGTCACTGAAACTGCTGCCCTTTTAAAAATTTTAACTTATCTCTATCAGTTTGGTACTTCTTCCAGGGCAGTCTCCATACTATATTTCTTTCAATGCTCTAGTGCCACAGCAAACAACTAGAAGAGGTTCAAAGTATGAAGGTGGAGATAATACATTTTCTTTACTCCAGTAATGTACCTATTCCACCCTACATAACATAAAGTCTCTTGATTGCCTTTGCCAATGGCACAAGTTCACTCTGGTCCTGTAACTATCAGTTTTCTATGGCAACACAAGTGACAGATGTTTCAAAAATGAAGCACAGTTTAGTCAGTTTAAGTATGGTTCATTAATTTGACAGGAATAACTTTTCATAACCATAGCTCCTAGGAAAAAAAAATTAAGTGATTAAACTGAAGGACACGTGGACCAAAAAATATGTCTCTAAACAAGAAAGGGTTTAGAGTTCCACTTGAGGAGAAATTTGGTTTAACTTTCAAAGTACTTAATCAAGCTCTATAAAAATCTTAGGATACAGAAAATACTAATCCTCAAAACAAACTGTGAGACTTAAATAAGGAAAAAATTTATTTCCCTGAGTTAAGCCAAAGTGTCCATTTGTAGATGATTGTGCCCATGCTTCAGCCTCCTCCTTCATAACCCAGTGAAAAACAATTCTTAATATTGTAATTTCATCCCTACTGTGAAGAGTTAAAAACTTCTTTGTGCCTGTTGCCTCCATCTACAAAATGGCTGGAGAGATTTTATTTCAACTTTCAAATAAACCATAAAACATCTTAGGTTGAGAGTAGAAACTAATTGAGCAATATTTCTTAAATCGTTGAAGCTTTGCAAGCTTAAAGCAGATGAAAGCAAGGTGCTATAATGGAAACTTGAAAAACCTAAATTCTTAACTACCATTTTTAGGGTTCATTATAGTTAATAGTGAGTTTTATGTCATTGTTCTGCTAAACAATGGAAAAACCTTCTATGAAAGGTTACATGAGCTCAAAATAGCAGTAAACGTATTTGGGATAGGAGTAGAAATTAGTAGGAAATGTCTTCAACTGAGTTAGATAATTTTACTAATATATGAAAGATATAGAGATTTATTTAAGAATCAACAACTAGTCCTACTTGTCTGGGAATGTTACTCTCTAATAACCCCAATGAATTAGAATCAGTACTAGTGAGATAATAAAACCACATATATATGTGAGATTCCCCCTCTTACATTTATCACACTTTGTTTACTTCATATACATTAAAATGGATATTTATTGAAAAATTTATGTTTAGTTACTTTAGATATACTGCAGTACTCACTTAGAAATTAAATTAGAAAATATAAACCTATTATAGTTGCAGGTAACAGACTTTAAGAATTATATTGTAATTGTAAATGTTCACTCCATCTTGATGTTGATAAATCACTTAACAACAGTCTTTAACTAGGCTTCAAAATGTCTCCCACTGATGAAGGGATATAAGTCTATAATAAAGTGACATAACTTAAGAACTAAGGGTTGTATTTCCGCAATCATATACGAATACATATTTTTTTATTTGAAATTCCAATTTTAAGATTTGTTCAATTGTTCTCTAATAAACAGTACAGTAAATTAGAAGGAGCAAATTATTGGAATTTCTGATTCCATTTATTATCATAGTATAGTTATTTACATTTTAAGCTATAAAATATATTAATAAATGAATGATTCATACTTAAAATCTAATATATTTAAATGTCACAGTTAAATATTTGGTTTTAAAGGTAGACCATGCATAGATATGTTTATCAAATAATTCCAAAACTCTATACTATGCATCTTTTTATGCAGAACATTTGTGAAATAGATGCATATTGATCTTATAAATAAAATGGCTCTAGCTCAAAGAACTGGAAAAGGTTACACTCATATCTGTTTTCACATTCTAAAATTTAAAATATAGAACAGACACTTATTGTAAAAGATAGTATTCATTCTCTTAATAGCTGTTAGAGAATGTAAAATTTGGAATCTAACTTCTGGTTTCTTTGGAATTACAAATAATTTCATTTTTAGGTTAAAATATTACAGAAAAATAATGCCTATGGAATCATAATTGCTAAATACGTGTGCTTATATGTAATGTAGAAATAAACAAAACTATTTTGAACAGGTGGACCTTTAAAAAAGATTCCTAATTATTCTTATACTGTTAAAATTATTTCAATTTTGCATCTCAGCAGATACACATTTGTACATCAGAAACAGGTGTTCATCAAAAAGAGATGATAAAGAGATTCTGCAGCCTAGGCTTGAAACCTCACCCGCATGGTGCAATGACAGATAAATTAGAAAAATCCTGCAAAACATCTCTCTGCACTTCAGAAGGAGATTACACCTTTTTAAAAAGGCAAAACATGCAGTTCAATTACTTATTGTCTTGGCATGTGGTTGTGATGAAAGAAAGAGTCTTAAACATCAATGGAGCTAAACTAACTTCCCAGATGGGCTTCAGAAGAGGGAACCCTTCTGCAATCCACCTGCACATAAAGCAACTTCTCTTTGAAATAAAATACGTGTTTCCCCCACATTCCATTCAAATGAAACCTTTATCTCATTTGATATGCAACTCCTTTGCTTTACATCTACCAACATTAAAGAGGAAAATCTTGTAGAAATAAAAACTTATTGTCTGTGGGATTACTTCAGTGAACATCTCTCTATTGCCCCATCTATTTATCCTCTAAGCCTCAGTGTTACATTCATTGTAAAGGTATTTTTCATTTAATGTAAAAGATAAACCAAAAATGTTGTATCACTGAAAATAATCAATAACCAATGCAAGAAATAGAGTGATGGATTCATCAAATATTAGAATGTTCTAATATCTAACAGATGTTCTAATATTTGACCATGCTTCCTATTTACTTGCAGTAAAATTGTTCTTGGAGGATTGAAGAATCCAAATTGCTGTTCTAAGTAATAGTGTGTTCAAGAGGTGTATTCTGAGGTATGATGTACACTGGTATGTGTACCGCAAGTGAAATGCGTGCATGGAACCAAAACAAATTACCAAAAGCTCTGGAAGCTTTGTAGTTATAAATTCATACCTAACCTTAGCAAGGTTTTTGAAAACTTATGCTAGAGATGATGATATGAGAGATGGGAAACAGAAACCCTCTTCCTATTGCCCTACAGTCTGAATCTGCTACTCCAGCTGCTCTTATTTGAATATGGAACACTTCAAGCATTGTTCAAATCATGGGTTTATAGATCTCAGGAGATGAATGTAGAATGGCAGGAAAAGTACCTTATGAAAAGGGCTAGAAAGAAAATTATTTTTCTGTTTAAATGAACATTTATTTGTGAACTCTCAGGTTCAATACAGAAGTTCTGGAGTGAAGTTCAACACATGCACTAGTACGTTGCAATGTGAGATGATCTTGCGTGATATTACTGTTACAAGTGTCCACCAAGAAGGAAAAAAGAAACCCACTAAAAGCAATGCCTAAAATTAAAGCAATTTTCTCTGTTAATTTGTTCTTGATATTTGCTATATGATACTTTGCACATTGTCAGAGTTGGCCACTAGAACCCAGATCTTCACAATTTGAAGCAGGTTCTGAAAGTGAAAAGACAGGCACTGGTTGGGTCAAATCACCTCAGTTTTGTATAGAGGCATTCTCACTGTTGTTGACACACTAGACAGAAGAAACCAGCTTGAATGTGACATTTCAAGCTAGTATGTCCTGAAATAGGTATGTACAGTATATATGAAATAAGTGAACATGAAAAGTATCGAGGGTTAAAAAAAAAGTAAGAGTGTTTTCTATTGTATACATAATTATGGTAATATAAAAAAACGAACTCTAGTGCAGGTACCAGGAGTGTTTCACTCTCCAATTTTGAGCTTATCTCCATTAGCTGCAGTTCCACGTTAAAGAGGAGGTCGGCAACAATCAATGAGATTCAACCCTCAAGCTCTAGACAAGATGCCAACACAACCCTCAGCTGAGCAAAATTTGGATGCCCTTGATTTAAGCTTTCTAAGCCTCTACAGTTCCAGTTCAGGAGATTAATGTAGTTCCCATAGCTCACACTTCTCAGAAGATATTTTTTTGTTTGACACTCGCTATAGTATTAATAGAACTGGACAAAACTCAACTGTCTCGGTTCTCTCTGTTTCCAGGAATGAAATACACTTTTACACAATTCTCACCAAGCAGAACTGGAAAGATGCCAACAATCTATTCCTACTTAATAAATAAACTTCTAAGTGGTAACATTTCACAGGTAGCATATTTGCTTCCACCTTCACCCAGAAAATGCAGTTTTCTCTCTGTGCAATCACTTTAAATGGGAGCATCAAACTTCCCCCCTATTCACCTGCTCCTCAGGACTGTCTGGTTAGTTTTCCTTCACTGCAGAGATGTGTTACATCCCAGCTCTTTTCTTCTTCCATTCTAATATAAACACAAATACATTTCTAAGTAGCTTTCCCATAATTTTTCAGCTTTTCACACTAGCATCCAAAACTCTTTGGGGAAAAGTTAGTTTTTTAATCCACAGGGTAGCAATGAACATTGACAGCCAGCAACCTGAACTCTACTGGTAACCAGATAAAAGAGGGATATTGTCCTTATATTAACAAGGTTGTTGGGCTGATAATCCACACAGTATCTGCTTGGTGGTCACTTCTGTTTCTGAGCACCAATTCCAGTCTTCAAATAAGCTGGCCCTTGGACAGCATCAAGTTCATATATTTAAAAAACCCAACAAAATTCCTGTTTTTAGAAAAAGTTTGAGTAGTTTTTTTAATCAGCAGAAAGTAACTGCAATGATGGTAATTGCGTAATAAACATCAAACCAGTCACAGTACATTGCTATACTGCTACTCATCTGGCACATAAATCAGAAAAAAGCCAAACTAACAAACAATGCCAGTGTTGTGCATTTCAAAGTGTGCATGGAATACAATACCGGATGAATATGAACCCATTTTTAATAGATTTTGCTAATCAGTACATTTATGTTAATAGAGAACTGCAAACAGCCTCCCAAATACCAATTTCTTGTGATAAAAAGAAGAGCGCGGCCTTATACTATCCAGCAAACAGCTTCTGATTTACAAAATAAGCAGGTCTTATACTGATCAATTTGAACACTAAAATATTTCCATCTCTGCTTATGACTGAGGTGACTGAGAGTCACCCATTTAAAACTAATACACAAACAGACACTCTCCCAGCTGAAGAGATGCAGTGGTTAGAAATGCTGTTCCTCTGCATTATTTTTGCTCAGTGTGCATGTAACTGAAAACAAACATCAGCCAGGTTTCTTTAAAAAAATCCTGGTAGTTTAATGTCTTCCACATGCCCACCTTCCTAGTTCATCATCGCTTTCAGAAAAATTGCTGCTTCTGTACTGAGTGCTTCACACCGTATGAAATGAAAAATGCTATTTAAGTATATTATTGGGTAGTTTCAAAAGTACCATCTTGCTTTGTACATAATGGCACAAAAGGCTACAAACATCACAGAAAGTTTTGAGTAAATTTAACTGACATTTTGCTCCAGCAGCTTTAAAAACAATCCACTGGAAATCTTCATAACAAGTGCTCTGCTCTCAGTCACCTGCCATCTCTTGTTTTAATCAAATGGTGTAAGCAGAATTAAAAAATAAGGCACTAACAACCTAATACCTCCTAATTTCACAACTGCAGCAGTTAATAAGTGGCTTGGAAAAACCCAGCCTACAAACAGATGCCTTACATTCACCAGATGTTTCTTTATTTGCCGAGTCTCTCATAGTCATTCCACCTTCAGCATTCTCTTCATTTTGTTTATTTATCTTTTTCCAAACTGCTTTTTCTAGGTATACTTTTAGCTATGCAGACTTTAGATTAAAAAGCTCCTTCTCTTTGTGAAAACAAGAACTTCAAATTTTTTGTAAATAATTTGCATTGTAACAGAGGAAAGCCTCTAGTCTGGAGTTTGTGCCTATTTCTAGTTTTTCTGTGGTTTAATGTTTTGGCAGTCTCTCAAGTGGCTTGTTCCAAGCTTCATGTATTTGATAAAATCTCCCTGTTTCTTTGGATGACTGATGATCTCAAGAGCCTACTTCTGGGATTTAAAAAAGCAGCTCAATCTCCTGCTATTTTTAGGAGCCCAGAAGTGTAGCACAAATGCTTCGCACTGACAGGGACATTCCTCCTTCTCTGCCTGTTGAGGAGTTGCTGAGAAGACACTGCTGATCAGCAAAGAGAGGAAATGAGGCAACAGCCAACAGCAGAAACAACACGTCAAAAATTGAAATGGAGTTGGACTTGGAAGCCATCTGCAGCAAAGGGAAAGTAAGTATGGATCACTCTCCTTAGAGTATCTCATGAAACAGAAGAAGAGCCACTACTCTTTTTCTGAGATGCAATGTGTTTTAAAAGAAGACTTAAAAATTGAGGAAGGAGAGAAGTCAAAAAAAAAAGGGAACAGGGAAGCTTGGGAGGAACAGGTTTTAGGTTAGTGGAAAGTGATGAGTATACAAATCCATGCATTTGCCAGAGTTCCATCCTACAGAGTTAGCCACGTTAACAGGTACTTATTGTCCAAGTTCTGAGAGTTCCAGCCATTTCAGTGGCCCTTGGGAGCAATTTTAAATAAAAAATCAGTATCCAAACTTAACAGATTCTTTCTCTGCACAGTAATTAGGTATTTTAATATCTTTAAGTCAATACAATTGTTCTCTTGCAGTACCTTGTTGCTCAATGTTGCAAAAAAGTATGGCAAAATGAAAGCATACAGGAAATAGCTTTAATCTTATTTGATGAAAATCTTACTGTACACTATCCTTCATTCTAAATTAATCTGTTCTACCCTTTATTTTCCATACTCTTACCTTTTTTGACTGTCATGACCTGTCCTAAGCTTGATCAGTTTCCCAGTATTTACCTTTGGTTCCCATTTATAGGGCAGTCCAGTTCGAGTTTAGAGCACCCAATTTAGAGTTCAGATTTTATCATCTCCTCTGTAGCCAACTAAGTGATGACTCTCTGGAAATATTTTATCTTTTTTTCTTTCAGAATTGCTCAATTTTAAGAAAAATGGACTGCTATCTATCTTCAGAACAAATACTTATACAAAGATGCTTGCAGATCTTCAGATAGTCATCTTTAACAAAAAAAAAAATTAGGAGGAAAATACATCTTGGGACAGAATATATGGTTCAAAGTGCACTTAATTTGGGATTTAGTTCTTTCTGTTTGTTTTAGAAAGAAATTACTAATAATATCCTATCACTGAAAAAAAAAGTTAATTTTTCAATTACCCTATCGTCTTACAAAATATAGGGTTTTTTTCCCCCCTCAAAGTCAAACAAGCTTTGATATTGAGTCAAGTATCATAATTGCAAACATTAAGTCCCACAAAGGAAGTGCTAAGATTAACAGCCCCAAATTTTGGCCTTTGGTTTTAATTAACAATCCACACCAACCTTTATGTTTGGTGTTTATGTTGTGCAGCTTGTCATTTACCACAGTTCAGTGCAGAATTTAACCTCAAAATGCAGAGCCCCAGCACGATCTAGAAAGTGAACTGTGCCCTGAGCAAAGTGCTGCCACTGGAAATCAGCCTGACCTGTTCTGAAGCAGTTCCACCCACCAACCCAGACTCCAGTCCCTTTTGAAAGCCATCTCCTTATCCCGCTACACCAAAGTGGTTGACACAAGATCCTTCTCCCTGGAAGGTGTTAAATTGTTCTCCTGTTGTATTTTACTCTGCTGACTCTCAAGGCAATTTTACCTATCTGTATATTCTTATTATTACTTTCTGATTCTCCATTTTCGTTCTATTATTTCTTACAAACAGTGTCACCTGCCTTAGGAGACAACTTTTCTTAAAGCACCTACATGGCACAAGCTGCACTGAATTTTATTAATCCATAAGGGTTGGAATGCCCTTGGAGTGTTGTTGTCAAAAGAATCATGGAAGAATCTAGACTTCTGCTTATGTATTGCTCCTTAGCCAGTGGGTTGCTTAAAAAAGTTATCATTTTTATGATAACATAGATAAACTTATTGATGATACAATCATCTTGTAAATTTGCTTTTAAAATAGTGTTATGCATTTGAAAACATGTCTATAGTTTTGATGGAGAGAAAACTTTTGCCTTGTGCATTCATACTCTATATGCTGGTTAGTTTTGATGTAGAGCTTGTTGTAATTTTGCTGCTGCTTTAAAGAAAGCTTTATTTAACAGAGCCTTAATTACACACACTTTTAACCTTATAGTGGCAAGGGTCAATTAATTTTGCCCTACAGCTTATAGGATCCATGCTTGTTAAATAAATAAAATGAAAAAAAAAATAATCACTGTGTTGATTTGAAAAGGGAAATGGCAATATAGCCTCATAGGGCCAATAAAATTACAGCTAATCCTTCTGGGAATCCAAATGGCAATAAAGTGAAAGTGAGTACAGATTAACACATTGTAAATCCACTTACTACCCAGCAATGTTTGCACAAGGATTTGCCATCGCCTGTTACCATTCGATCAGTGTTTAATTGCATAGTTTGCCAAGATTTTACTGAAGAGGTTACTTCTATTTCCTTCACATATAATTCCATTCCTTAAAGACCCAAAACATGTTTTAATGAAGGGCAATAATATGTATTGACACCCTGTGGATGACGGAAAATGGGTGGGCTTCTAGGGCTTCATATTGATGACTTCAAATATGAACAAATACTGAAACATCTAAGAAAATGCTTCAAGTTCAAATGATTGTACGTGTTAATATTGTTGAAATTGAAATGCAGGGGAGTGCACTTTTCTTGTGCACTTTTAAAAAGCTATTTGCTTGAGCCCAAAACAGCTTTTTCCTTACTGCTCACTTATAATACAAACTGCACTCACATGGAGGCCAACAGCCAGCAAAAACATATTTCCATTTTAACGCCTTTAGATGATCAAAGCATCAGCTTAATATAATCAGCTCAAATCCATTTACCAGTGAGCCTACCACTGTGCCCAGGGACTGTTTTCCTTTCCAGCCCTATCTATTCTGGAACAGGTGCTATAATAGTAAATTAATTAGTCTGTGGAGATGCACCTTGTTCTCCATCTCCACAGGCCTCTTGTGGGTCAGGGCCTTGAGGAAAATGCCATCTGGGCAGAGTTTCCCCCAGAGAAACAATCAAAGCCTACAGATTGCAGACTACAGAGGAGGGTTCATATGACAATTAACCTTATTAGTCTTTTTTTTTTAATGGTTGACAGTGTGTCAATGTGTTGGCTCTATAAATAATCTGCTTCTCAAAATCATCGTTGCAACTAATTCAAAGAAATTACTTCTATCTGAAAATCCTCTGAAGGAAATACAGATCTGCTTGCAGTGAAAATATAGAGGTAAATAAGTCTTAAACAATAGCTTATGTACATAGAAAGGCATCACACAGCAGTTCTAGAGTACTTAAAACTTTAACATACTTTGAGGAACTGATAATTTTTACTGTGACAAATTTTATACAAACCCTGAGGGATTTGTGCTATTAATCCTTTTGGTTCTCTGTTTCCTACCACGGTTTTGCCAAATATCCAATTATCAACAGAATCAGAACAAAATTCAACACATTTCACAAGGGACACCAACATTCATCTTGGTGAATGTGGTGGGAGTTGAAGATCTAACCTAAGGTCCTAAAATCTAGGAGTGAATTCTAGTTTTGTGGAAATATTTTCACAAACAGCATCGTAAAATAAATGAGAATTTAGAAATCTCAAATGCAATGGGATAGGAAAGCGGGATCTCTATACAGTAAAATTATTTTCACTACAAGTTTGGCAAACAACAGAAATTAAGACACAGCAAGAAGGGCATCAAGTTTAACATTTCACACCACTAAAATACAAAGTACATGTAAATTTATAAATATAAGTAGCTAAAATAATATTCCTGGTGCATGACTTCAGTCAATAACTTCTTCAAACATATTTTAGTTGGATAAAAACCACTACATTTGTATCATAATCAGAAACAAAGTCAAGTAATTAATTCCTTAAATGTTTTGATGACTTCTGACTCTGCTTGTGAATCTCTTTAAATCCTTCTACATTTAACTTTTACCAAACTTACAAACCAATTCTTATAGAGATTTTTTTTTCAGATATTTTTATTTTAATTCATTTTGCTATGTTTAAAATGTGAAAAATATACTATTTTCATGGTCAGGTTGTTCTTATTCCCTCCATGTAGAGGTTTTCAGTGTGAACATCTAATGAGTTTCCATCTAGAAATCTATTTTTTTGAGATTTATTTTTAAATTAAATTCCATATTTTTTCAAGGTCTTGTGCAAGGAAAATTTGTTAACATGAAAAGCATAAAACAAAGTCAAAGTAGACATTCATTGAAATGTAATTGAAGTATTCCCTTATCTATAAGCAGCACTATTAACAAATGCATTTTACTATACCAGACAATATTAAAACTATTTTGAAAAACAAACCAGTTCTTTCTTTACAGTAAAAAAGCCAACTTTGAATAATTACCCAAATTCCAGAATACCATTTACTAACAGAATTATTTACCATTTCCTACCAGAATTATTCCAAGTACTATCTCAACTGTCTACATGCATAAAAGTAGTTACTTGACATGCTGTGCATGTAATTGCTCTTTTCATTGTATGTATTCCCATAAGAAACTTTTTGAAAAGATACAAAATGTTTAGCCTCCAGTCTAAGTATTTCTAATTTTAAGTTTTCCTGGTTTTCCACCAGAGGTGGGGAGCAGGTACAATTTAAGTTGAACGGGTAGGGTGCTCAACTGGACAGTCGAAAAAAACACCTCTATTTGCCTTTAATACAAAAGAAGAAAAGAAATAATAATTAAACAAGTGGAAATATCACATATTTCACTGAAGAAGTGTCACTGATAACTACAAGAATCTCTTCCTCTGCACATTACTGAGTTGATGGGGGTGGGCAGAGCAGGATGGAAGATTAACAGCAGATACACACTAAGGGAAGTCAGTGAAGCAGCCATAGGAGATGAAATATGATGTGTGTACTCATTGAAGCAGCTGAAAAAATGAGCTACAAAGGGACTGTATTCAATGAAGCAAGTGCAAGAGATGAGATGCACTAAAGGGACTAGCAAAAGCCCTCCAGCACTTCCTTCAGTAAAACACACAAGTCTCTCTTCCTTTTATTTTCTCTCCCCAAATACAAAACCAACAAAATAAGTGACATTGAATTTCCCACTTGTCACTATTTTTTTTTAAAGGAGAAAAAAACGTGTTCAAAAGATAATAACAAGTCTTATTCTGACACACTTGATCGCGACATGCTGGAATGACAACTTGCACACCAAAAGGAATGTTTAGCACATCAGTATCACTGAATTCAGGTAGTACAACCCACAAGTTCACCTAATTTTTTTCCTAGGTGTCAGCACCTCCCCTATCCTGTGCCTAAGCAGCTAAAAGACCTGATACATACATTCCATGTACTCCAGTAATGATAGGACATTTTAGATTAACCCTTCTCAATAAAATGGGAAAGAAAGAACAGCAGTATTTTCTTAGATCTATGTCATGGTCATGCTAAGAAACAAAACTCCTAAGTCTGAGAGACTTAAACCCAAAGGGAACCTGAAAGTACCTACAGTGGGCCCAAGGAGGAAATTTTAGTTCTTTATTAGTTTTCCAGTATCCCCTCCTTTTTTTGTGTCCTGTACTGTGGATTATCCCACAGTGCTCAGAGTTGCTAGAACAGCTTTCAAGATGCAAAATAACTATAAAGGCATTGTGGCACCCTGTGGGCATTTGAAACGATTCAAATTGTAAAGCTTCTCCCTCAAGTCATCACTGTATGCACTTGGATGTTTACTGAAAATCGGACCATTCACTTTCAAACCTGGAATTTTGTCTGCAGCTGCTGTAGAGCTGTATCTTATGGAAAAATCTTACAGGATTTAAGGAAAATGAAGCTAAAGCAGGTTTGAAATTCTCCAAAATATTTTCAGAACTTAAACCAGTAGCCATTTCAGATGGATGAAACTGTAACATTCTCAGAAAAAACCCAAATGAGAGCAACTCCGTTTTCCAGTATTCAGGTCCTATAAAAATGTAGAGGAACTGCTGCCTTTGGAATACTTGTCTATTAACCCAATAAAAACCCCAGTATTAGCTGCTTTCCTGCTTAAAGTCAGAATCAGTGTTGGAAGAAGGAATTTTAGAATGTCACAGTTCACCCAAGAGCTCTAAAGAAACTCAAACATGAAATTGCTGGATTGTATTCTAGTTTTCAATTCAGAGCTCAACTAACAGTAAAGAGGCAAATAATATCAGTAATTACTAGCAAGTGAGTTCAGAATACGAAAGAATATGATTATGCTACCACACAAAACTAATATGTACCCACATCTTGGCCGCCCTTCTCAGAAGATATGGATGGCAGCATAGAGAAGAGAAGCCCAGATGAACAACCATATTAAACAGCTTCTGTCTGGAACATCTTGGCCTCACTGAGATTGGTACAGTCACAAATCTCAGGAAGGAGAGAACTATTAGTCACTGTGCCTCACAACACAAAAAAGCCAATATGCCTTTAATGAAAATATCCAGCAGAAGCTTGTAAGCACACAAAGGACCTATGTTATCAATCTAACTAATTAAATTATATAACTAATCACCACAAATAACTTCTGATTTTCAAAAGGCAAAAGTGACTCAATGCATTCACGAAAGAAAGGTCCCTGCTATTATACACAACAGTCTGGATATAGTGCCTGCACCCCTTGTTATTCAAAGGAGAATATCATGGAAAGAGTCACATACACCTCACCTAATTCTTATGCTCTTTTCCTACTCTACCAAGTGTCAGTGGGCACACGATGCTGGACTATGTGGAGCTTTGCTCTGACCTATCACATTAAGAAATATGTTTCATGTGTCTGGTTTAATCTTTGCTGTCTGTACCTCCTCGCTGTCTGTACCTCCTCTCTCTCGGCTGTTGTGCAGTGTTTTTTATCCCTTCCTAGAGGTCTTCTCACAGGGGCACCCCAAATATCCCTGATGGATTCTGCTTTGACCTACCATAGATCCATTTTGGAGTCATCTGGAAGTGGCTCTACCTAACACCGATGGGGCCTCTTCTCACAAGGGCTGAATCACCCCTCCCCAGCCTTGCCACATAAACCAAACACAGTGTGTGTCTCCTAATACTGCAAAGATGATAGGAATACTTCTACAGACGTCAGGGGGATGACTCATATGTGCTAAGAGGAGGGAGAGATTCACAAAGGCCTAACGAGGCTGATCTCCCTACACACGCTCACTGCGGGAAAAGGCAAAAGATGTGCTCACTAGAGGTGTCCTGGAGGAGCCTCTCTGGCTCCCCCTCCCTACTGGCAGCACAAGAAGCCAAGGGACATTAGCATCACTAGACTAAACCTAATCCCTGTGAGTAGCCCTATACACATGATCCCTTCTCTATGGTGATTAAAATATGTTGAAAATGAAAGAAACGGAGTGCAATGTTTCAGGAGATATGCAAAGTAATGTTCTGTGCCGTTAACATTCAGGGCAAAATGTTAGCTTTTTCTTAATGTGCTATTAAAACTATCAGCATATTCTGTGGAAGGCTGCTAACAAGCTCAGTATTTGCTAAAAATGAGACAATTTTCCCAAAGCCAGTAACTTCTTCTAAACTCAGAGATGCAACAGGGTTGACTAAAGGCCTGCATGTACGTTTCAGCCACTTTATCAGGAAAGGTAAAACACAGCATTCCCTACATCTCTGTAGTGAATGGTGATCATTTTTTTTTTTTAAAGTAGGTTTGCATTTGTATTTTAAATAAAATAAACCACCGACAGAAATTAGGAAAATTTCTGCATCTTATTCCTCCAATCCATAATTCTGCTTCTCTAATTTCACACATATTTAGCATCTTGTCTAGGGGGCATTAGTGTATTTGGTGATGAGATGAAGGCAGCCTAATGCAGGCCTGGCAAGAACTCCCTGTCACCAATCCTCCTGGGCCCGGAGATCAGCGTTCTTAAAATACAAGGATTTGATAGAGTTAACACCATCCCCTCGAGCAGATGGTTTGGAACATTCTGTCAACGCTGCCACAGATTACTGCAAACAGATTCTCGTTACACTGATAGCCCCTCTGGGACCCCAGCAAAGCACTGGCCAACCTCTGCTCCGAGGTGCAAAACGTGCCTTTCCCGGTGCCTGGCACGGCGGGGAGGATGCCCGAGCCTCTCCCAGACACAGTCACTGGTGTCTCCATGCTGGAACTCCACAATCCACTGCTGCTCTGAATGGCAACAATGGGTTTTATTTTGTTATGTTTCCCACTGCTCGTTGTAGCCTTGCAAATGGAGACTGTTAAATATCTTTTCCTTTTTTTTCAAGAGTTTAATCCATCCCACCTCCAGCTTGGGAAGTGCTGTAATTCCTCGTGCAGTTTCATCTGTCCTGCCTACCTCTTTGGTAGCAAAACACTCTGTGCACTCACAGACTATTCTGAATATATGAAACATGACCTTATGTATTACATATTCATTAGTAACATTTTCTGCACTTCCTGAATACATATGAGTCAGACTGGAGCCACAGTTAACACCACAGCAAAAAGCTTCTACAAATTAGCTCCAGTTTCTTATTTAATACCTTATACATTAGGTTTGTATTACTCAAAATATTAACTTAGCTCAACTCCAATAAATAACATCTGGCCTTTATTGGATTCACTTTTGCAGGCTTTTTTGCAGCATTATAAATCAGATCTAAATTTTTAAGTCTCTATTTTTCTTCTAGGAGAACCCTGGAATGTCAGAGTTGCCAAAGCTGGTCTTTTGTCCTGAATTTGGTGTCTCACACCACAATACATACCAGTAACAGAAGAAGAAAAAAAAGTAGTCCAATTTAACTTCCCAGCTAGAAGTCATTCTGCAAAGTAATTAACTTATTTAAGAAGGATTAATATGCACTTGGAATTAGGGATGAAAAACTGGCCTGAGAATAGAAAAACTGACAGACTTTCAGTTCTGTCCCTCGGTTAGAGCTTGCACAAAACAGTTGGGCAAAGCTCATCAAATGGAAAACCAAGAGGCTTCCTCACTCATGCTCTGGCTGGATTTGGATCAGGGACAGCAGACATGTTCGCCTGCATCCACTGGCATCTTGGCTTCCATCAAAGAGGTCACAACATCTGCTTCTTCATGCCAGTTACAAGCTCACTCCAGGCAACATTGCTTAGCAACACACGGCTTGGAGCTTCCTTACATACAAGATCTTTAGGAGACTTGCTTCCAAGACCTTTCAGGAACACATCAAGTACCAGACTGAGCCTTGTGAGTAAGGAAGACTCAGATATCCATTATGACTGAGAAGTCATAACAGCAAAGTCCAGGAGAGACATTGTGAAGAGGAAAGGAAAATCCTTGGCTCTATTCAAAAGCACTACATCCAGGAAACACCCCTGGCTTAATGAGTCTACAGTTTATATTTGAGGCACTTTACTAGTAGAACAGTCCAGGAGGTTACAGGACAGTTGGTTTCATAACTTGGGAGAATGAGCTTTCACCATCTGAGCAGGGTGGGTGACAAGTTGCACAGCAACACCTGCTGGCAAATCCACACCGGAGAAGCATTAGTGTCCCTTGCAGAAGCTGCACTTTGCTGGAAAAGCAATGGGATCATAATTGCCAGGGACCCAGTCCCACAAAGCCTCACCCCAGTGCCTGCCTCCTCCCTGTGTAATCTCAATAATGTGCTTGGATTGTGCAGGAAGATTAAAATGAGAAATAGAAACAAAGAGGAAAAGGGGCTTAAAAGAGTAAAGATACACAGAAGGAAACAGGAGTATAAACAGGGCCGCAGTGGGAACACTCCTGACAAATTTGCTAATAAATGTCTGTAAGACTGGGCCTTGTGATTTTAATTTGTACTAAAATAAAGACAATGTTTTTCAGTCATAGCAGTGTGGGCAATGCCTTTCATTAGAAAAGGTTACTGCCTCTTCCCCATTACATCCTCTTTCTATGATGCTCAGAACACCTGCACTATTAAGAGGTTTTTTTCTTGGATTTTTTTGAAAATAAGAAAAAATTAACAAAGTAAAATTTGTTGACAGTCCCCCCAGCCAGCACAGTGGGTGTTCCACCTATGGGCTGTCACATTTTCCATGTTCATTTCTGCAGGTGCTAAATACATGCTGACAACAACATATGTTACTAGTCTTAAATGTGTGGGATTTTTTTTTTTAACCTTGTAATTAAAGAGTGCTCACAGCTTGGGAAAAAAAAAACCCGACACCAAAACAGGTGAAAGCTGATTCTGCCCAGTGTATTTAACATTCACTTACATCCTCATTCTCTGCCTGTCTCGTGATTTGGGTATTTCCCTAATGATGCCTAGGAAGAAAAGGCAGGGGGGTAGAAGAGGGAGAGAAAGGATTTTATCTTCCAAGCAGTAGTTATTTAAAAATAGTACCAAGCAATTTTTGAAAATAACAGCAAGCAGACTAAGGATTGGTTCTCTCTGGAATCACCCTTTCCCCCCTGGGTCTCCTCACTTGTACTTCTGAGCTCTCTTTTTGTTTATTTCTGTCCCCTATTTTAATCTCCTTAGTCCTACCAAGCATGTTATATGTGGTCTCCAAAAGAGTGTTTCCTATACATAATGTCATACAAAAGAACTCACCTATCATCTGAATAGAAGTTGGACTTGCCCTATTAATTATAATATCATTATTTTTGGCTGTTTAATTTATCACACTATTATTCATTGAAACCTATACCCTGCTCTTCAGGGCAGCACAAAAATCTACATATATACACAAGTCAGGGGAAAAAGGTACTTCAGCACAATTCATCGAGTCATTTTTTTATATAAATGTTCTGTAAAATATACCACAATTACTTTGGTCAGCTGAAATAAAGTTAAATCATAAAATCAATTAGAAATCTCTCTAGAAAATAAGTCTGATTACCTACATACTAAAGAAAATGTGATGGAGTGTAAAATCAAGTAATGCTATTTCAAGTATGATCCAACTACAACACACTAAAATATATTTAAAAAAACCCCAAAGCTACGGAAAAAAATGTATTTTCTCAGCCTCTTTTACAAATATGATGCAGTAGGTTTTAGCTACACTATTTTAGTTCTAAGCAAGTTTGAAATGTTGAGATGAAAAAAGCATTTCCTTGCTTTCTCTGCGAAATTTTGACCTTATGATAAGATTAGGCTTCCTTACTTGAGGATAACAAGGCAAAAAAAAATCTGAATAGAACACCAATGAGTTTACAGCATTTAAAATAAATCAAACCACTGTTACTTCCCCTCCTTGTGGGTCTGCTGGACTGTGAAACAGCACAGGCAGGAAGAAGGGAAGTCACACACAACCTCATCTCTGCTAAAGAGGTAAAGAAGTGGCAGGATTCATTTTGGCACAGCGCTGCTGCATTATGCAGCAATTGATCTGGGCTTTCAGAGGTGGTGGGAAAATATTGTGCTGCTCTGTTCCAGGCATTTGTATTTTAGCCAGTTAAAAAACTAACTGGAGCAAAAATGCCAAATATTTGCCTTCATTGAGAACTAAGCCAAAGAAAACTGACATGATAAACAGCCCATCTGTGAATTGGCTCTAAAACTCAGACAGAGCAACAGATCTGGGACTGCTCCATCAGTATTTCTGCTCAGACTCAGAATGGCAAAACTTAGTTTCTGAAGTCAGACTTACACCTCTAACTCCAGTCTATCCTAGAATAAAATTTTAACTAATTTTATTAAAGTATTAAAACAAGCAAAAAAATTGCTCTTCTTAAGAGTGAGCCTCAGACAGTAGAAAAGTCTTCTCAGTCATGGAATACACTTGCCATAGCACTGCAATGTCAAAAATTTTTGTTCTGCAGCTTAAAATGATCCAAAACTACATATCACATATGCGAAGTCTGACATTTTATTAGGCAAAAGGATACCTGAGAAAAAAAACAAACAAGCTTAAAGGATCAGTATGTGTCAGTCAGCCACCAAAGCCACAGACTCCCCCTATTAAAAACTCTATACAGAGTTTTCTTAAGTGTTAGATTCTACTCCAGCCCTTATAAAGGGTTAAAATACAGATGCTGTGAATGGAATGTATAATCCTTAAGGCCCTGGAGCATTAAGACATATCTGCTCCTTAGGGTCCATCTCTGTCCATAATCAATTTCTTCCCTTGGAGAACATTAATTGTCTCTAATGATAGCTTTCCATCAATACATCCTTGATCTTAAAAGGCCTGTACAGCTTTTTCCTTTATTCAATCAAATCATCTCTACAATTGCCCTCCTTTAGTAAGATAATACCTTTTAAGCCTTGTATTTTAATATAAAAAAATAAGAGGTAGCAGCAAATTCTAATGGAAGCGCTAACATTTGAGAACCAGGATGATGGCTTCCATTATCCTAAATAATGTTTGAAGATTACGGAAAGCACTGTGTTTCAAAAGGTGGAAACTAATCCCCCACTTTCAAATTATTCCTTGTACAAAAATCTGTTCTGACATTAGGAATTTTTGTGCCCCAACTACAGCACAGTATATTTAAATATTTGAATATGAAAGATAATTTTCAGCTCTGGAGGGGGAAAAGCAAATAATTACTATTTATAAGCAGTAAATGCTGAATAATTTGAGAAATTGACAACCTTAAACACAGAAGCCCTTTATTTTTTCATTCTTTGGTACAGAGGTGGCTTAAGTGTTCACTCAACTGACTATAACTCCAATCTGAAGTCCCTAAAATTATTTAATTTCATAATGTCTCAAAAACTCAATTTCCTAGTGACCCACTAATGTGACTTGCTTTCCCCACCCCCTTCTCTTCCTTGTACATGCTTTTCAAAAGGCGTGGAAATTAAATTTTTTGCCATTCAAACGATTTGTTTCCATTCAAATAGAGGATTTTTCTTAGACTTCTTTATCTAGATTGCCCAGCACCAATCTGTGTTTCTACCCATATTCCAACACACTTTCGTGTGAAATGGCACTACTCTTTATAATGGCTCAAGAACCTCTAAATGAAACATTGATGGTACAAAAGACCTCAAACCTTTAGAAATCTTTGCTTGTTTTTTTTTTTTTTATATCCAGCACGAGCATGACAGAATTTTGGTGACACCTATTTAGTCTCATTTTTATCTAAGAAGGGCCATGGAAAAGTTTTTCCATAAATGGCTATCATCCACCACAGTCTGTAATATTAGAGACTTCCTCTTACTCCAGAATCATTAAATACACACACAAATAAATAAATAAAAAGAGGAGACTTACAATTAATAACCCCATGAAAACCCTAACAAATATGTGTTATGCAGATTTTCTTCTCATTCTCACACAGGCACACACACCCATGACATGTCCTTTACTATTTGCTATTTTACAAAATATTGATGGCACAAGCAGTAGGAGGAAAAATAATGCTAGGAATATGAAAAAAATAAGAAATATAGTCAGGTAGATACAATCAATCTAACAGCTATCAAACCTAAACAAAACAAAACAGGGAAAAAAAAAAAAGAGACCAGTTAACAACCTAGATAAGAGATGAAAATTGCCAGTGAGGCAGATCAAGTTTATTCAATGCCCTGATAAGCACCTATTTGCTCTTCCCCATAATGCTCTCTCAGTATTTATAAATTATCATTTAATTATGCTGGCAAGTGGTAATTGTCAAATAAAGCTCAGATAGGCATAAGCCCTCAGGCTGCACATGACAGAAAAATATCTGTTAAAGCTGGGCTGATTCACACGCTTAGGAAATCATTTCCTTTCTTCTTTTTATCCTTGCCAACAAATTATATGAACTGGCACTTTGTGCTTTGTAGGCATTTTGAAGTCTATGCAGATTACAGGAAAGAAAAATTAGTTGTTTCAGTATCTACCATTCCTAAATTATTCTGCTGATTTAAGACACCATGTTCTGTTTCAACAAAAGGGTGCCAAAGATCAAGGAATCAGAGCCTTCCTCTGCTTAAAATTTATGCCCAGGGTCACTTTCAATTGGGTAAATCAAGATTTGGGGAATTATTGAATACTGTGCATAATAGATTTGATACAGAGCAATAGTTAAAATATGACGTTTATCCCATTAGTATAGAAACACCAAGGAATATTTTTAAAAAGTCTCTTACTACTTAGATTCAATTACAGCCCCATTAAATGTTCTCTGATATACATGCACTGTGATACAGATGTAGTCACCCACAGATTTGAAGGATTTCTTAGTTTAGAGCATACATACCCAACTATTGCAATTTATGGAAAAAAACAGATGGGAAAGAAGTTTAGTGCCAAACAACTGAAATCAGGCTCTTGAGAACTTTGACCTGGAACACGTGTTCAAACACCAGAAATGCTGGATTTAGGGCTGGATTTGCTGTCAATGCCATCACAAGATCATTACTGCCATAAAAAACCCACCAACATTCTCTTTTTTTCTCTGTGCGGTTACTGTAAGATAGAAACTCAGAGTGACAGACAACTGGCATTAGCACATAAAGTCTCTTCCCCTGCTTTACACATGTACTTTGGTGCATAAAAGTTTAAAACTTCTAAGATACTTTGGGTTACCACAGCAAGTCTCAGTCTGGGACTCCTGCGAAGGAGCCCAAAGCAAGTCTCAGTCTCCCCTTTCTTTGAACCTAAGCATATCTGAATTTTTTCGTCTTCCTCATCAGTAGAGTTCAATAGAATTTCTCTCACATTTTTATGCATACTCTAGAACTTATATTCAAATCTGAGCTGTTATTAGTCAGTTGATATCATATATGAGGCTTCTACCTATGATATTGGTATATCCTGCATTATCTCAAACCCTTCTGAAGAAGTCACTGAGCCTTCTGAATCCTTCAGGAGCAGCCTGTTGATAAAGTAGGTTAGAATTTCTCAAAAAAATCTGGTTCTCCATTCAGACTCCCTGTAACCCCCAACTATTACCATAGACAGTATACAGTTACCATATACTCAGTATACAGTTAACAACAGCAATAACACTATTTAATAGGGCAAGAAACATATTCTAACTGCAATGGAATAACTGCAAATTCTCTTCTTCCAATTTACAGGTTTCATGGCTTAAGTCAACGTGCAACACTGCATATGGACTGCTTCACACAGACACTTCCTGTTGCTTCAGAGCAGCTGTAAAAGCATTGCTCAACAACCTGCCTTTTCTCATTACTGGAATGATCTACTGCCACTTCCTCTGGTCTCATGAAATACCTCATCTTCCTCGGGAGACTCACACGGAGAATTAGTGCCCCAGGGGTTAGATAACACCGAGGCTGGCCAAGCAGTGTAATTCACAGGTTATTCACCAGATGTTCAAGCAGCAGATAGCCAGAAAGCATTTACTGGTGCTGTTGCAGCCAGAACAAGCTGCTGTCTTATATTCAGCATAAGCAGCAAAGTAGATAATGTTTCTCATAGGAATAGCTTTTAGCCACATTGATCTACAATAAATGCTACTGTACAACTACATACCCTTAAATATACATACACTATAGTTTTGACGTTCCCTACCAATTCGCAGGAACAGGTGCAGGAAGCACAAGTCATCCTATCAACAATAGGCTTCACACACTGAAGAAGAAAAAGAAAAAACTCAAATAGGAACACTTCTTCATATACGGATCTTGCGTTCAGAAATTCCAGATACTAATTCCCGCAGCAGAGCATTGCATCCTAGTACTGGTCCTATAGGTACAGTGAACCAACACCAAATCAGAAGTCTCTGCTCCAGCAGACTGCTGGACAATCTGAATAACCTTTGCAGTGAAAACTTTGCTCCTGATCATCAGAATCCAACTAGTACATTGCCTACAAAGTCTGAGGACAGACCCTCACTGAATCTATCAGTATGAAAGCTTTAGGATCTTGATTGTGAATGTGATTCTATTTCTTTTCCTACAAGATTATAAAACATATAAATTAATCTGTTTATCAGTGTTTATTTCAAGTGGCATTTAATCAAAAGACATTCTATTTTCATTAATTAGTGAACTGAATTTTATATCAATTAAAGAGAAAAGAACTGCCTTCATAACACCCTCAACTAGCTGTTAGGGACTATTACACAGTTGACAGAGGAAAATAATGCAGAAAATTTTGGAGAGCTCTAATACTTATTCTGAAATAGGTTTTGTGCTGACAGCTGGACAGAAAGTTTTTTCCTGGAAATCATTTCATACTAAGAATAAACTTCATGGAAGAGTTATTATACCAGAGTCTTTTCCAACCTAAATGATTCTATGATTCTCACAGTGTAAAGAATTACATACCAGACTGAGGAGTGAAGAGGCCCTTCTCCATAAATCACCATCATTTCCATTTTTCTTTCACTAATTTGGGTTTTGCAGGTCTTTCCAGACACATTTTAGAATCAGTAGACATTCCATAATCAGGAAAGTAGGAATCAAGTCACCTTTCAGAAATAGTCTACTTACCTACACATACTTTTTGACATCTTTAATCTCAAAGTTGACTGTGGAAAAGGCATCATGTTACCAGTCATAAATAGCAACACAGGGAACTCAGCCTCTGCTCTAGGGGAAATCTGCAAACCCACAATCTTTTCTGGTACCAAAGATTACAATGCTCTTGCTATCAGAGTTCTTATGTTTCTGAGTCTCTGCTTGTACAGGAATATTTTGCAGCATTTACACAGCGTGTAACATCAACTCTAAGTTACTACTGTAACTCTTACCTAGAGAACAGGTGAGGAACAGAGTCCTGTACCACCTAAATTACTGCTGATACTGTTCAAACACATGAATTGGTATTATGTAACAGATTTCCAATCTGGACCAAAAAACACCTGACAGCACACTTCGGCTGGCCTAATTCAGCTTCAACTGAAACCAGCTTTTCTCTGGTCACAGGTAATATTGTACCTACAGCTGCTGGGAGAACTCTCTTCCAAAGTCCTCACAGTTAAGACTAGGAATGAGAAAATTAGATGTGGCCTAATAAAATATAATTTGATTTTCAAATCTATATGGACTGTTGAAAAGAGTCAGCTGCTGCTTTTTCTCATCTTACACAACAAACCTCTAGCTATATTATGGCATTACTGACTTTCTATATTTTAATTTCAAAAGACGAGGTCACATAGAAATTTTGTCAGCTTGACTTAAAATGGTCCTGTACCTATAAAGTATAAGTCTTGAAAATTTTTCTATAATCTGATTTTTAAAAATTAATTTCTCTTTACTTTTCTACCAAGTTCAATATGACTTTTCCACACATGATACCACAATAAGGACCAGAATCCAAACTCCTTGATTTTACACTCTCAGGATGTCCTCATCTTTAGTCACATCCTTTGCCCTCTATGTAGTAGCTTTCAATTTTTAGTTTTAAATCTGTTTCTCCATATACTGGTTCAGTTTTCATTTAAATTGTCCAGAGAAATCAATAATATTAAGGTCATCTTAAAGACGGCTTAACGTGTCCCAGAAATTTATTTATAAAACTTGTGAGAAGACAATGAAAGGTCTTCCTTAAAAATCACAGTGGATTGGGAAATGTGGATGGACAGGCTATAAATGTTATTTCTCAATAAAAGCCATACTCTCCTTTCAATGACTCTTCTTTATGAAAGTATTTCATCACATACATACGCAGTGATTTTTAACTTAATTCTACTCTCAAACCACTTCAACTTCACATCAAATTCACATCTTCTGAGAACAGATAGATTATACCTAATTTCAATCAAAGTCAGAAATATGTATTTCTGTGAAAATCCCCGCGTAAACTTTATAGCTCAAGCCCATCTCATTATTGCAACAGCAATAGAGATACTTCTTTTTACCTTCCATATGTTTCCTGCTGACTTCCTAGGTCAACCTATTAAAGCCTTCGTGGTGTTTATCATGACAGCAAGAGCAGGAAAGCAGGAATATGGGTTTCTTTTTTTTTTTATCCCTCTGGTAACTTTCTGGAAGAACTGGTTTGAAAATGTGAAGCAACATGCTGACATAGCATGAAAATGTAGAAATGAAAATATCATTTTTCCTTAAAAATTGTTACTCTAAAAACACTCTGGAGAAAACTTCCTGTCTCCTATTCACAAGGTAGTATCTTAGTCTTTAGGGGCACTTTAAGGAGAAAGATTTTACTGCAAAAATAAATCTATTCCTTTTTAATCCCTATTTAAAATTAGGTTATTGAAAACTGGAGTTTAACTATAAATTTTTAATTTACCTTGATGAAAAATTATGGGAAAAAGTGGTGTTATCAATTAAACTGGAAGTACATACTAGAATATCAGGTTTCTTGGAAACAGCAGTTATTTTGGCATACATTATATTCAGCATCACATCAGCATGTACACTGTAATTTATTTAGTTTCCTTACACATGGAGAAATTTTTTTCCTTAAGAATTTTTTTTCCTTAAGAATTCATTTTTTATTTTGCTTATAGACAGCTTCCATTATGTTAACCCAAGCTCCCTCATACCCGTTCCTGGAGGGCATTCCCAAGAGGCAAGAAACAGCATGTGCCATGACTACAACTAGAAAACTGAGCATGTCCACTGGCCACTTGCTGCCAAAAAGGCTGTATTAGGTTTGCAGTCTGCCCAACTTTGAAATCAGTTTGGACTTATTTGTCCCGCCACCAATCTTCACAAAACTTTCAGGAATACACATATTTAATACTGCCATGCTTCTTTCAAGTCTGATTTGATTTTAGTCAACAAATGTCAAAGGTGCTGGGCATGGACATGTGAAGAGGCAGCATCACAGCACAAGTGAACCAAGCTACAATTTCCTAAGAGGTTCACATCAAGACATCTGGAATCAGCTTCTTGCTTTGTTATTTATGCCATGAGGATTATTCATTTGAGTTTATAAAGTGCTGGGAGACCCTGAGAAAGAAGATGCTGTGAAAGTAATAAGCATATTTATCAGTCTGTTCTTATTCAAAACAGAGCATACATAAACCAGTCAGACAGTGAAGGCACCCTTTATGAATGTGAAGCTGGGATTTCCCTCCCCTCATGTAGAATTTGCATCCACTGTGAGGTAACCTGGACAATCAGGACTTTTTTCCTGTCACAGGGACAGGAACCCTTCAGGCTAGAAACAGGCTGGGGGCTGAGGACAGTAAGGATATTCACAGCATGCATTGCATGTTTCTTACTGATTCAAGAGGTCTAAAACTTGCAAACAGTAACAATGCACATATTCTCCTAAGAAGTAAGAAGTTGTTGTCTAGTCCCAATTTCTCTGAGGGGTGTTGACCTGATGTGTGTTAACAAGGATAAGCTTTGCTTTAATTTTGGACTGTAGAAGTTCTCATCGGTTTGCACAGGGTGTGGCCACTCAGAATTTAGGTAAATCTTCCTGTGCTGCTGGCATAGCTCAGCACAGCCAGCCAGCAGGAATAAACCAGGAAGGAAAAGGATCTTGGGCAAAGGTGGAAGACAGCCTCAGCAGGAGGTCCTCAAGAGAAAAATCAAGAGATGTGTGCACGAGGGGAGGTTGTTAGGGACTGAAACTCCCTTGTCAGGTTTAACTATATTATTATCTTGCATTTTTGCAAGGAAGTTGTACACCATGTCCTTTAAGCTGCTTCTCCCCTTGGCAATTATTGTATCTTCATGAAAAACAGGAAAAAAATCCACAGATTTCTGATTTTTCTCATGTGAAAGTGTTTAAAGACTAGATTTAAAGAATAATGTTTGAAGTTACTAAAACTTTTACCTCCCACCATATGTTTCTTCCCTTCCACCCTCTATATATTTTTCACATAATATAACCCTTTTTATATTTTTATATTCTTTAGAAAGGTATTAGTGAGCATCATAGAGTTATCACAAACCTAAATTATGAAAGAACATAAAATATATTTAGTTAGGAAACTGTTACAATTTTCAAGAATACTTAGGGGAAAACTATTACAAAATGGAAAGTATTGGAAGAATAATACAAAACAACTTGATAATTAACCCAAAATTTAATAGCTACGTCAGGTATTCTCTAACACACGACTCATATTTTTTCATGTTAAAATTGAAAATTTTTTTTTTCAGCACTTATACACTAAGAGCTACATGGAAAACAAAAAGATTTATAATTTTGAAACTATTGAATTTATATAAATTTTTTGTACCCAACTTAGTTTGATAGAAAAATTATAGCACTCATTCTGTCCATATTGCTTTTAATATTTCATTAGAGAACTCTACTTTGCTGCCAATAGAGCAGCGGTGAAGAAGCTGTCAAATTTCTAATGCAGCTTTTTCACTTTAAGAAATATCAAATTGTGATATTTTCTCTATCATCTAATTCCATTATTATTATATAATAGATGTTTGTTAGTGTTCTTCAAATGCATTCCGTGCTGAACACTGTCTTCATTAAATATTCAAAGACACTGTTAAGATCATCCAGTCAGATCTCTTCTGTAGCCTGGGCCATATCATTTCAGTTATTCCTGTACTGAGTCAAATAACATGTGTTTGTCACTGCCTCATCTCTTCTCGCCGGAGAGAGTGTATTTTCCTTTCTTTTCCAGTAATATCCTGATTAATATATCTTCTTCTCTCAAGTTTGGTTTTCATTGTGACATATCATTTTGCTTCAGTAAGTAAATATATAAAACGTATATCCAAAGTCAGGTTTGAAAGCCATGTAACAACTGACCTATTACAAACAATGGGTCTTCTATAGTGGGTAGCTTTGCCAGGATTAGTGTGTTTCGATGAGATAATCAACTATGCATTTTGTGACCAGCTCACTCACATCCTGGCAAAACGATCTTGCTGGGAGGCAGACTGCATGCTTCACTACCAGGAAATGGACAATGACAGATAGTCTGCATTTCCATTTACACGTATCCTTAATTGTTGTCACTGAAAAAGACGTGCCAGATACTGACACAACAGATCATTCAAAATAAGTTATGTATTCATGTTAAGCGTTATTTATCTAGACTGCAAAGGAAAACAAATATTGCTCTTTCTCCCCCCCCCTTCCTAATTAGCCGATTGTTTCAAATGCTTTTTGTTAGGGATTCAGCAATTTATGTTCTTTAAGCTTGTCATAAAGATAACACTTATTATGAACTATGCTAAGAATACAGTCCTAATTCAGCTTCCTTTCTTTTCTGGCTAGACCATAATGAAGATGTTTGCAGGATTCATTTATTTGATTCTGTCCAGGGAACCTCATGAAATGTATTTAGAAATAAACACAATAAAACACCCATGCTCAAAACATTACTGGCATTTTTGTGTGTGTGACATCCTAATAACAGTGATATGGAGTCCTGTTAAAATTTGGTAAAAGAAAAAAAAAGCTGCATTAACAGATAGGAAATTGGAAAAGAATAGTCTAGCTAACACTATTAAAGAAAAGCTGAAAATTATGGTATAAAACAACCTCATTAAGACAGCTTTTAAAAGGTAAACAAAGGAAACCCCCAAATCCCTCAAGATTAGAGACAATAAAAATAACTTAAAAACAACTGCATAATGAAAGATAGCCATTACTAACACTGGAGACCTTCTGAATAAAAATAGTGTAGAATATAGTTGTTGTTGTTATTATTGATAATAAAAATAATTCTGGTCTTTAATTTCCTAAGTCAAGACCACTCATCTTGACCACATCATGAAGTGCACAAGGACTTCCTCAGTGAGGGAGAGGAGCTGCTTTGGGGTCCCACAGACCAACTCTAATCCTCCATTCTGCCCTCTTCAAATTTCTCAGTGACCACAGTGTCATCAAAAGCAGAAATTAAACAGATCTACCAAAGATCCTAAACTAGAAAAGTCTCACCAGCCTGAAGACAGATTTAAACTGGCTGTATATAATTCATGGAGCATAACACAGCAACATGAAGCACAGAACAGACCTGCTCTGTACTAATCAAAGTCAGTAAAAAAAAATAAATCTCACTGCTTTTATAAATATAATCTAGTTTCAATGCATACTTGCCACAGTTCTGATTTTATACTATATTTTCTGGGTAAAATCGTTTTTCATGACAATCAGTGAAACAGCCTATTTCCACAATTCCTTACAGCCCAGCAGGCAGGCCTACCTCTACAGTCCTGTTAATTATGAATCCTTTCTGTGATGCTAATAGATTATTCCACTTTGAATGAGCATCCAAAATTATTTAGTAACACCTTGTTTAATATGACAGTTTTGTGATTTTACATATGAAATAATTAATTTGCTCTAAAAAGTGTAAAAAATAGAAGAGCTTTCACTTGTGCTATCAGTGCTTTTACCAGCAACACTGCAAGCAAGTCATTAATTTCTTTGGGGGGTTTTTGTTGGACAGTTCAGCCAACATCAGCTTACCTATATTTCCACCAGGTCAGCACACACAGGTACTATGGATGGGACAACAGATGGCCCTACAAATGAATTTTGCATATATGCAATATAAACATAGTCAATGTCAGCCTACAGCAGGTTCCATGCCTGAATAAGTAAATTGTTTTTCATCTTTAGTGAAAACAGAATGCAGCTTAAATCTGGATATGGTTTTATTCCCACTGTTTTTAGTTTTGACTGTAAAATCCTTATTCTTTCACCTTAGTATGTGGCCTGACTTCAGAAATTACTAGTACCTACTCATTCCTCAACCTTTCAAAAACCATATTTCTTACAAAAGGAGTCAGACATCTAACTTCATACAGGAACATTCTTGTTAATGCATCAACCAACTCCAAAAGCTTCCATAATGGACCATTACACTGGCTAATCCAGTTTCTGCTTTATTGGCATGAAGTTAATTGTGGCCCATTCCACACTACCAGGAAAACAGATAACTTCACTTTGTAAGCATTTATATGCATTGCATGGCAGAATGCAAGGTTTGTAACTGCAAGTAAAATTGTTAGAGAAATGAATAATAGAATAGCACTAATATAAAAGTACAAGGCTCAGACTAGAGACTGCTGTATTCTCATAGCCATATAGATGCATTTTGCTTTCCTGTCACTTAGCAATCCCATTTCAGTGAAAGAGACGGGAACTAAACTCTCTTGAAAATCAAGCCACTAACCCTTGCCTCAGTTTACCCAGTTGCAGTGTCTTATGGTAAAATATAGATGTTTTTTACAAGAGGGCATTGAAGAATTCCCTCTTTTTCTTTTATTGTTCTCTTCTAGTATTACAAAAAAAGCCTTTGTAGAGTACTCAAACATACTCTAGGAACAGATGAAGGACTTCCTAAATTGGTCTAGACAAACTTATTGCTTCCAGTTTATTGATTCTTTTCAAGTGGCTTCAATTTCCTGTGCATTTCAGGAGTAACCGAGGGAAGGAATGATGAACTGGTGGAACCATATCCCTGGCACACCTATGTCATTCAATATTCAATACTAGGCGGTCCCTAAACTGTTCAGGTGAAGTATCTTTAAAATGCTAAGGACAGGTCAGCATATATTTGCTCATTAATGTACTAGGTATTTCCTGATGTCACAAACACCATCAAATAAGTTATTGATATTAAAACTCAGTGGGAATTGCCTGTTATCCATTTACTAGTCTGCACAAAGATCATTAGGACCACAGCCCCTCTTGATCCACCGAGCTAAAACACATTGCAGGACACAATCATAACACGCCCCTTTTTCTAACAGGTTGCCATGAAGGCCAATTAATGGCACATTACTGCAGGCCTGATATTCCACTCAGCAAACAGCTGCATTCTGATTAGAATATAGTTATAATATTAATATAATTACATGGTCTATATATAATAGGCATTGTAGAACATATAACAATATAATAGTGTGACAAAAAACAGTCTGGAGAAAAAGTCTTCAAAGTCTGCACAGCTATTGCTTAATTTATTTTCTGAGCCTGATTTTCTCACTGTTCTGGCTCCCTCCATCACATTGAGGTAAAAAGCAACACTCACCCAGGCAAGATCACAAGAGTCCTCTATGAGAAAATAGTGCACCCCAACCTGAATCACACCTGGCGAACTGGATGCAATCCTCCATCGGAACCGGACAACTCGCCACCAGCTCAAGGACAGAAAGCAGCAGAGAGGTGCCTCCAGACTCCTCAAACAAGAGCATGCTATCTCTGCAACACTCTCAGGCTGACTACATTAGAAACAAGAGAACAACTCCACGAAATAAACTCTCATGTAATTCCCCACATCATTACTGATGGACTAACCAAGTCATCTAAAAGAATTTCCCCCTATTCATTGAGCTTTGTGTAAAATATTCAGCCCTCACGGTGCAAGAACAATACAAATGGATAATCAGGGGTATTGATTTCATAATGATTAATGGATATTGTACAGTATCTTTTTGCACTCTGCTTTCCTTACACAGCCAAGGCTTCCACTAACGTCACGGGGAGTTTCTCGAGTGAATAATGCTGGACTAGGTAATTGTTTTTGCACTTAAGGGCATCTTGCTCTGTTTGTTTTGTGCATAATAAAAGCTCATACTTGTACAGTAATTTAGCATTTCTGAATAAACAGAAATCGTGATTCATAATTCTCCATCTTCTTGTCCTCATTTCTTAAAAAAAAAAATAAAAAATTGAGTCACTGTTGTTTAATCCGATAATTATGCAAACACTAAATCTTACACTGGAGGAGAAAATGTTAACACATATTGAAAAACCAAAATGCGTAGAACTATAATCTGTATGATAAAATGCATTACTCTGTTTAAAAGGATTGTTTTACAGAAGCAATTAACAATCAGCAATCATACAGTTCAGCCCGGTGTTTTGATGCCATCTGTTGGAGTAAGTCTTCACATTCCCTCGAATGAAGCTATAATTTTCCGTTTATGATTTCATTAGATGCATAGAGAGTAACAGCCACAAAAAGAAAGAGGATTTCACCAAACACTTTCATGTTAGAAAGAGCTGCTCTAAACATTTCTGTTTGACACAAATCTTTTCCTAAGAGGACAGGAAGTTGGTAAATATGCAGTCATTCCCTGAATTCAGTAACACTTTCTAGTGTTTAAAGAAATGTTTTGTAAGCTTTGTTTCCTATTAGCAAATTTATGAAAAATTTATTTTAGAAACATGACACATTTCATTTCACCAGAAAAACTGCAGTAAAAAGCACACGGGGAAGAAAAAATAAAGGTATTTTTATTCCTTTCCAAAAACTGTAGTGATGTTTTTTTCCAATGGAACAAAGTTGTTATTTTACGTGTCTCCCAAAAATACATTTCCCCATTTTATTAATCCATTAAATACTTGATTAAATCTTTGGGGGATTTTTTAATACACTAGGGGGAGCTCGATCACTACATTGTACACAAACAATTAGCTCAAACAAAGTTTAACTCTCTAAAAAGATCTTCTAAAAATAGCCTTATAAACAGCTCTAGCTGATAAACATGTAAATTTCTATATGACAGGACTGAGACAAAAGTCTCACATTATACCAGAGAATATCAAGCAAATAATAAAAGTCATAGAAATAAATTAAAATTACTCTTAGTCATTTTTATTATTGTATTGTTATTATTACATAGACTGCTCTAGTGTATCCAAGAGGAAAAAGAAAAAAAAACAGAAACAAAAAACCACAAAACCTCAAAAACTACCTAAAATAATCCTGTTTTTTCTCCTAGTACCACACATCATGCTGATTCACCCCTATAATGCTGGCTTATACTATTTATTCAACAATCACATAAGCAATGCTGCTACTCTGAACACTTAACTATTACATTTTTCTTCTGCATTACTACTCACCAATTATACAGAATGTTTTGCTAAGAGCAGAAGGAATAAATTCTGGTTTTACTTGTCGTGTGTCTACAAGATTGAGTCATCTAAAATGAACCAGTTTGTAAATTTTTCCTTTTAAAAGACTTTAATCAGTTTACTCTGATAGCAGGGAAATTTCATTCTTAAAAAGGAAAAAAAAAGACTTGTTCTGGTAAATCATGATTTTAATTGTTGATTCCTTTTAAGTATTGTGGTAAAAATTCCCCACTCAGCCTCAGCTTTCAAAATCAAGAACAGACTAATGTGCAGGTCTGTAAAAAATTATTCCCATCTGTACAGTCTTCAAAAAAACCCAACTACTCCAACCACCCCAGTTCCACAGGTGTCAACTAAGTGTCCATACTACAATTTTTTTCAAAAATACGTTTTCTAAGAACTGAGTATTTGAAAAAAGTGCATTCTTTTAAATAAAGGAATGCATTTTAGTACTAAAAACAGTGGTAAAGGTAAGTAACAGTATTGATCTTAATAACAACTATTTTATTTTACTACCTTACTACTTCTTTTGCATCCCCTACTCTCTATTCATCACCTTTTTTTCTTCTTTCACTCCACCCCTCACCAGGAGATCACGTCATCACTACTTCCAGTTACACCTCCAATTGAAACTCCTAGGCATTGTTTTTAAAGATTATTAAAATTAAAGATTATTAAAATCATCATTTAAAGATGCTGGAGGGGATGAAAAGGCCACAGACTGAGGTCCATTCAATCTGGTCTGGCTTGGCCATCCCCGGGCTGTGATGACAGAACCATGAGTGGAAGGAGGATTAAAAAGTGGCTGTGCAGCAGATCCTTCCTCCAGCTTGGAAGCAGTGTTTTTCCTGGTTGATTTCTTTACAAACCAAGATTCAACTCTGACATGAATAGTAACGTGTCTCAAAATATCACCCTTAAAATCTAACGAAAAGTAGATTTGATCTCATCTGTGTCATCCAGAAACAAATATGACATGACAGAATGAGATGCTGGGAATATCCAAGGAATAATACAGTATTTTACTGATGAATATGAATCAACACCTATGAGAGAAGGAGACTGTGGAACTCTGAAGAGTTTCCCTGGATAACATTTCTCCATTACCCCCATGGTGTAGTAGGTTGACAGCTGCAGAAATATTTGCATTAGAAAGTACTTTGAATTCTTTTGGACATTTAATAAAAAAATATAAAAATGCTACTACCAGTTCTTTTCCCAAACTGCACATACTCTACATGCATTGCAGCAAACAGCACATATCCATTTTACACTCATTGCTGTCCTGTCCTCACTCTGCACTACAAGAAACTCATCCCACATTCTACAGGATTAGCACCTACACTTTATTAAATTAAAAAGTTAGAAATTTTGACAGAAAATCGTGTGCTGATGACAAAGGTATAAAGAAGCAAATATTATTTGAGTTGAACTGCCAATATTTTTTCCTGTGCTTACTCTACTGCAAAAGAAAATGTTTCTAATTTCAAGAGATCTAGTGATTGACTGGTTGAACCTATCACCTTTCTTCACTAAAAAAAGAAGAAAGTAATTTTTGTGTCTTAATTCAGTAGCAAAAGTTAGTTATTCAGCATATATAAGCACACAGAGAGCAGGCAGTCAGGGCAACCACATGAGATTTTTTTTAGGACAAAATACAAAACCAATAAAAGCTGGTCCTACACTGAAATGATTCCAGGGATTCATAATTCTACAAATTACTGAACAAACTAATCACAGAAGTGTTACTGCTACAAGCTTTTATTGGTTGTATAGTATATCACACCAAGAAATGTCTTGGGCATATTCTACCTCTGTGGAAGACCAAATGTTGTAGGGAGGCAAATACTGTCGAGCATGACTATATTATACTGTCCAGCCACTCAGAGGAGTTTTGCAGTTAAAGCAGTTTAAGTTCTTCGATGAAACAAAAAATTTTCAATCTCCAGAATTATGAACTTCGTACAGATCAAGAATGATAAAGAGCATGTGATTACAAAAGTTACTGTGAGCAGATGTTTGAAGTGATATATGTAAAAATCACTATTTTAAAAGATGTTTTGACTATTTGACTGAATTTCTGTTTGGTTTGGAACAACGGCCTGTGTCCCTTCACCATTCTTTACCAACAGTAACTCTTGGCTATCAGGAACCTTCTCCCACATAGCTTATCACATACAAAGTTACAACTTGACTTTTGGGGGTGGGAGAGAGATAGATTAAAAGATCAAACTTTTAAAAATCTCGTATTGTGAGCCAAGTTTTAAAAAATGCCCAAAACCACAAAACACAACTGTATAAAATATTTCAATAAAATTCTCGCTAAGATCATGAAAGAAATACCTTAATAATTCCTTACACTGTTTGCTTGCTGATATATCTAAAGGTTGTTCTTGATGCCTTTTCCTCAGCATTACACCAGGAGATCATGTTTTGCTGCTTATTTAATATTAATTTTAAGTACTTCTTGGAAGAAAATGCTTCCAGGGACACAGCCTTACACTTGCATTCCTATCCCAGAGAAACTACTATTTTGAGATAAAAGTGGTATTCTATCTCACAATGACTCCCTGCACAAGATGAAAAGTTTTGTCCCAGTTTACAAACTTCTACTGAAATGCTTTAATTTACAGATTTTCCTCTAGATTTCTTGGTTAACAATGAGATGAATAGGAATAGCTTCTCACTGGGAAGAGCATTACAAATGCCTTCCTAGAGATACTGCATTTAATGGCAACTCACGTAAAATTAAACCCACTATCAGATGGTGTATTGCTCCAATGCAATACCCATAGTTTCTATGTTCTGGTTCATAGTTTACAAGTTCCTGTAAACAGAAAGGTGGTAAACAACAGACACAGACAATCAAAGCTACTCACACGTGCTATAAAGGTAAAGAAGAAGGTAGGAAAAATACCCTACACACTAAATGGCATTTCACTGAAACGTGAAGGAGAAAAGTACAAACTTCAGGCAAGCAGTGGCAGCTGCATTCTCTCCTCTTTTCCCAAGTTCTGTTTGAGAAGCACAAAAAGCAGAGAAAGATGATATGCTCTGTCATTAGACCCTACATACTGAAATATTTAAGCCTATAAAGAAATCTCCTGATGAAATAAAAAATAAATGTAACTTGAGCTACCTCTAAGCTACGTGTGTGGACCATAAGAAGCACGTTTGCTCTGTACCATTAGCAGTGCACATAATCACTTTTGGTTACCAGAGGAGGAAGAAAAAGTGCATAACTACTGCCACAACAGGCACCATCTATTCGGTACGTTCTGAGTAGAGGCAGAACATCTTCAAAGGAAATGCTTGATGATCAAAAGACGACAGGTTCATTTGAATGAACCTCCACTGAAAGTCACAGATGTGGCACTTGCTTCTCTTCCTGTTGCTCTCATCCTGGACAGCTCCTAAACGAGGTCAATGGGTTTACTCTAGCAAAAGAAGTTTCCAAAAAAATCCACTTGTCAGACAAAGATTCTGAGGACTTTTACTAATTGAAGCAAAAATGACAAAAAAAAGAAAGACATTTAACATTCCCTTAAAATAAAAAAAAAAGAAAGAAACTGCTTAAAAGGTTTCACAAATTTTAACACCAAATCACACTACAGCATCCTGAAGCTTCAACATGACTAGTCATTCAATCTTTTCTTAAAACTGTAACAACTCATTACTAACTAGCTGTTGGCTGGGTTCAATAACTATTGTGATAAAGGACAGTCTTTTCCACCCATTAGAGCATGTGCTGGGTCAGGTGGAGTGGACAAGTGAGTTTTTCCCACAAACTACGTCATAAATATCTACTATTAATCATCTTAAATATCACCTAACATCTACATCATCTGAGAATAAAATAAGTTAGATGTCTAAATCTAGTCCATGGCAGATACTCATTAGCTTAAAGAAACCTGCTCCATGACTGCATATTAATGACATTCTATGTTCATGAATGACTTCAAAATCAGAAAGATACAAATCAAGGTGCAATTTTCAGAAGTCAGCTTTTCTACTGGTTTTTTCTTTGTTTGTTTTGAGTTTTTTGTTGGTTTGGTTTTTTGTCTTATTTTTTTAAGACATACCCTCTCAAGTGTATTACAGTGTTACAAAGGTAAATCTGGACAAGAAATTGTATTTCATACACTCAATTTTAGTAGACTTAATATCTCCTATCAATGTAGAATTCATCTAAAATTGTTACAAAAGAAAAATATATTTATGAACTACTGAAAATACAAGAAGCCAATTTTAATGGTGACTAGTCTAGACAATAAAGAACCTTGAAATCAAACCTCTAAATTTCATTTAAGGACTTCTAAGATTATTACCATTCACATGTACAGTCTTGAAAAAAAATCAAGCAAATACACACAGTGAAATAACTATGAAAATATTGCCAAAAGGGAAATTTTAACCAAAGGCATATGTAATAGCTTTAGCTTTTGACTCTTTGCTGAAACTACTCAGAAATGTGAGCGATCAGTTATTCCATGTACAGAAAATAACAACAGGTTAGTACTTGTTGGACCAAAAACCATAATCTACCTTGTGTGTTCTTAGTTTATTGATAAACAAGGCAACAAACATGGTCATAAAATACCTACATTTCACATATCAGGAAATATCTGTACCAAGCAAGTTCAGTTCCATTCAGTATTTCAAGTGATTTTAAATTCTGCTTGTTGACAAGATGACTCACGTCCACAAAGAACAGAAGAATGCTATTTACCTTCACTTTCTTTTCTACTGACAGAAACAAAATCTGACCTAACTTATTTTCCTTAGTTGCTTTAAACAGTCAATCTTTTCCTTGCAAACTTTATGGATAATGCACAGCCTCATTTAGCAGCTACAATAAAAGAATATGTCAATAAATATAAAATCTTCCATATTCTGACAAGAACTAGTGCAGACAAGATGCAGGCATTGCAATTAAGAAAAAGAAAATAATCTTAGGACACTTAGTGTTCAGGCTACAGGTGACAAAGTCTTCTCTCAGTTACACACAGCATTTGCTTACAACAGCATTTATTTAAGGGAACGACTCACATTTGGTTATCACTGGTCTAAGTAATGCCAGAAGACGGCACTGAAGTTACATCCTTGCATGACAAGCAAGTCATAATACACTTTTCAGCTGGACTTGCAGCTCAAACATCATCTGGCTCCCTCTCACAAGGTTTCCAGGAAAAAATGCAGAACAAATAGAAGTCTCATAAAATACATCATATCCATTCATTAGAAAGCTCAACTGAGACATTTCTCAATCTTTTAATTTTGGTAAGAACATAACTAAGTTTAAAATACAAGTCTCTTATTTGTCCATCATTCAGGAGGCTTAAAAATGAATGGATGTTGTCCCTTCCTCAAATGTACACAGAATTCATGCTGCAAGACAGTATGGCTACTACAGTATATCAACATTTTATTCACTCTTTAAAACATGAATATTTAAACAGAAGACATTTTTCCCCATGCAGAAGCCTAAATAGAAGCTCTTATCTGAAATAGTAAAAGCTGTTATTTTTTTTCAAGACATTTTAGACTGTATAGAGATAGTTACATACACAGGCATCTCAAATGAGAGGGCACCATACATACATGTAATTGGTTGCCTTTTCTTTTTCCTCGGCAGTCTGTACAAAACGTGAAAATGTGCCTGCTTCTGACTAGCCATTAAAAGGCAGTGGTTGCACCATACTGTGATTTGGGGAGCTGAAGAAAATAGCCAGAACTGACTGATATCTGATAAACAGTAACAGGAGTCAGTTTATTGCACCAATCGTTAAATAATGGTGCTGATTATAAGGCTGCTAACTGCAGATGCTGTAATTGTCTGTCATAAATCTTAGTCATTTGTGACAGGAGCACAATGAAAGAGAGCATCTGCTTGAGGGCAAATGACTTCTGATAAATATCAGCTCTGCTAAAATGTACTTGGATGTGTCTCAATATTTTGGAGAGCCATTCATGTTGCTTCCACAAATGTGAAGTTATTATTGGTTTGTATTGATTTTGCCACCTTGGGTTTTTTTTTTTTCCTTTTTAAAGAGACAGAGTCAGAGAGTGACTCAAGGTTGAGTTGAATTGAATCTCAGCTCTTTATCTGATCTACTCATTCCTCTCAAATGCATGTTTGAGTGGAAAAAAAAAATAATTGCACTTTTTCAGAAGATTGCTCTGCAGAAACATAGCCTGGAAAATTCAATATGTAGTTCAGGTTTTTATTTTTTCTCTTAAAGCAACTCCTTACTGAAGAAAAAGAAACACTTTTCAAGATTTATTTTTTTTAACATAGTATTTTAAAAGGATTTAAAGTTGTTGAAGTAAGAGCCAATTAAGCTATTTCTGGAGAATAATAAAATACAAATTTAAAAAGCTATCTGAAATTAATGTTCTTGTTTTCAGAATAATTAGAAACATTTTAGTTTCCTATCCAATCTATAACAATACAACAAAGCCACCTAAGTTCTTCCACCCTGTGCCTTACTGAACAGTGCTTTAGTTCTTAATTTTATGAATGCTTATCATTCAGCAGGCTACTGCAGTCTAATTTCACCATCACTGAAAGTGATGGTGAAATATTAAATATTAATATTTAAATATGTATTTCTTGGTGATATTCTTAACACATCACCAGGCTTACACTGAAAATATTTTCACAAGTATAGGCAGTAAATCTGAAATTTAAAATTTAAAATTGAAACTGTTAGAATAGATAACGGTTTTCTCTTCCAGCAATTCCTTGTTTAATCCAATGATCAGTGCTTAAACTCTGCAACAAATTAATTGGATTCTACTGGCAGTCATTTCCTTCACTGCACAATTGCAACATGTTGCCAAAACAGGTGCAATCCACATTTTACATCAGCAAAACTTGTCGGAGTAAATCAGTTGCAGCCACCTGAAAGGAGCCCCACCCATATCATTTACAGGCCAGGGCATCACCTTGATCACAGTGCTTGGTGGAAAGAATAAAGCTGAAAATCACAAATGCAGTGAAAAATACTCTTTTCTACTCTTTGAATAACTTTAATAGGGGTTAAAGATAAATATAGCATAGAACCCTGCCTGATCACCCAGCCTGGGTCATTGGTGAGGTTCAGACTTGGAGTTTTGCAGCAGAACCCCCATCACTTGATCCAATAAAGTGGCTCCAGGAGCATCACCACCACCTCTCATGTGGTCCAGCAACTGCAAACTAGTTAAAAGGACATGAAGGGCAGAGGACCCCAGATGATACCTCTTGCCCAGAGATAAATGGGAAACTTCTCACCTGCATAATAAATAAAAAAAAAAATAAAATAATAAAACCCCCTTAAACAACAAAATAAAGGAAATAAAGGGTAACGAGCAGGCAAACAATTTTCATAGCAGTCTGATGTGAGCAGTAGCAGTTCATGAAGATATGTGATAAGGTCCACACTATTTGTAGTATTCAAAGAAATGAGGTCACTAGAGTTAGTGGGGCAAAAATCCCTAATTGGAGTGTCATGGAGGACTGTTACAGTACCAACTCAATGAGCAATAAAATGGTCAATGAAAGTAATTGTTGATAAAAGTTAAGATATAGCTGTGAAGACCAAACACTCTCCTTTTACCTGTGCATACAGAGGTTCCCAGCTGACTACTGCCATTTGGTCATAGAAGAAATTCTTTTATGAAAAGACCAGCTCAATACTCGCAGCCAAAAATGTCAGCTAAATATCATGAATATTTCAAGAAAGAGAACAAATTAGGAAATCACATGGTGTTTCTATATCTTCACTACTTAATGCAGTTAACACACTGAGTCAAGAGGACTTTGGGTACTAACGAACTTGTTAAAAAGATGTTTATATTGCATCATGATTTTGCTTAATAAATTGGTCAAAAGGAATCCCTCCTCGCATTAAGGTTGCACATGAACACAAAGAAAATCAATGTTAATATTTTTTAAATATTTGGTTTAATGGCTTATTGTATTTTGTCCTCAAGGAACAATTTCATCCTCTAGCTCATCTTTAAAGATATATTAGACATAAATTCACCTTAGAAAAGTTCATTTTGCATTCTTCCTTGAGGTGTTTTTTTTTTTGCCATCATCATTTCTACTTGCAATACACTGCCTTTGCTTTCACCTCCCAGTTCCCAGATAAGAATTTGTAGATGAAGACTGTGATGAATAATGGATAGGCAACTGGGGAATATATCCAGTTAAGTCTAAGAAGGAAATACAATCCATCCTTTCTCTCAGTGAAACAAACCTCCAAACAATCAATAAGAACAAAGAGAGAACCAAAAACCAGCACCCAACTCGTTTTCAAGTTAGAATTTGCAGGGATTAGTCCACATTCAAACTTAAAACCACCTTTTCTAGACACAGTATTTATTAGAGTTGTTGAAAGGACTATATGGTCATTGCTCTTAGTTAAAAAATCTCTCTTCCAACCTGCTGGCAACAGGTTATGAAGCTTCAACAGTATGAGATCTTTTTTAAAAGCTAAGTTGCCTTTTTTGTCACCTCCTCAGTAATAAAGAATATATATCAAATACAATAATTATAGTGCCTGTTTTGATCCTTTAACATTCACTTTTTCCTCTGCAATCAAGAAAGCTGAAATTCAGGCCTAAGTGCCAGGGAGCCTATTGCTTCCCACCTGAAGCTAAAGACTGAAAGGAAACAATTCAGCTTTCTTGATATTCCATAACTTTCAACCACTGTCAACAGCACACAGAAGCTCCATTCCAACAGCACTAAGTCATGGCAAAAGGTCAGCAAACCAAGGAGATGGCACTTCCAGAGGCTGGAGGGTCCAGGCTACAGGTCAAGCATTTGTCTGCAACTTAGAATGTCAAATGATGCCAAAAGAAGCCAGGTTCAAAGCAAGAAGTTTACCAGAAGGGCTTGTGGTTTCAGAACTCCTTTTTCAGTCTACATTTCAACTAAACCCGTGCCTCTGTATGTAGGAATTAGCCACTACTTTTACTATTACTGATAGATATCAATATTAATTATTTTTATGAACATCCTCAGATTTCTTTAGCTAGCTGTTTGCCATACTAGTTATCTATGCAGATAAGCATTTTTAACAGGCTTATGGTGCCCTGGAACTGGTGCCTGGCCAGACCAGCAAGGCCAAGTGAGTCAGCTGGTGAAGCCCTCCAGTCGAGACACATCTGCAATGACACAAGGAGCTCATGGATTCAGCTGACTCCTGGAACACTGTTGGCTACATGGCAGGGGACCCTTTTCCCAGGACTTCAGCTTTTGCAGAACACCACGTCCATCAGCAGTCATTTTCTGCCTGTAAACCAACCTCAGCAGCAGAACTTTGCAGCACAAATCTTGTTCAAATGTACTCAAGAAAACCACAACAAATAGAGAACTGGAGTAAATCACACTGCCCAGTTAGCCTTGGGGCTAAAGCAGTAACTTAAAGTGTAAGTTTATTTCAGTTTAAAAATAAAACACTTAACCTCTTAATCAGTTCCAATAAAATTCTTCCATTAAAAATTACTGTCAAGAAGCTAAGGAAACCATTATTCAGACTATAAATTGTTCCCAAAGAACACTCTGAAAGCTTTCACAAAGCCCACAATGAAATCATCCAAATGACTTTTCTGTGACAGTTGAACCAGATGGTTTTACTCCCCCTCTCCCCCAATATTTAATTATCAGTTTAGTGGATATCTACAGTAGTTTTTCCTTCAGGTTTTACCCATAGCACACGACTCATTAAAGGTACAACAAAACATTTTCCGGCCTGTAGACAGCTGGATTTCTTACAGCATTTTTAGATGACTGTAAATGTTTTGCTTTAAGTTGAAGACAAAATTTGGAGTTGGGAGAAAATAGATTTTTTTTTTTTTTTCTCAGAAGCAGACCAAAGGAAGTTATTATTTACGTGACCAGAAACTCACCTTTGTGATGGGTGCACCACATCACCTCAAATAACTTCTAGTAAAAGATGATTGCATCATATTAATGGATTTTTTTTCAGAAAAATCTGGACTCAAACTAACATCCTGAAGGAGTAGCATGGCTTAATTTCAGTTTTAAAAATCAAAAAAATTCTTCATTTTTAATTACAACTCTTCTTCTGAAATCCACCTATTTTTTTATCAGATCCAAACAAAGAAGTTGTAGCCCCAAAGTTTCTTTGGAGTGGGCTTTAAATGGCGTCTGTGCAACAGTCACTTCAAGGCCAATCCATCACTGTCAGTGGAATGCCAGTGGATCACAGGGTGTTCAGGCTGTGCCTGTGAGGACACATGGGCATTCCTGCCGTGAGAGCACGGAGCCTTTCCTGGGGGCACTCAACGGGTTAAAAACACTGCAATATGCATTAAGCACATGATTCAAGTCAGCAGGGTGCCAGTCTAAGATGTCCTCAAAGCCTAATTTCATAGATATTATGCCATATGCTGCTGCAAGTAGTTAGTAATAAAGAAAGTAAAAATTTTATGGATGAGCAAAACAGGAGCTCTTGTGGATGGAGTGTTTTTAAATCAGGTGTATAATTTACGTACCGTCAGACCACATGTAGAGTGCATTACTCAATTGAACTTACGAGCAGATAGGAAGGCAGTTTCTTTTAATAAGCACTTCTTCAACTTATTGGCTCTACAATTACTTGCACCAATTACCAGCAGCTGCTGCCTGTTTGGTGTTTTATCTTAGACAAGGAGTTACATTAGTTTCTAATCAACAAACCATTCAAGGACTCTTTAAAAATATTTAAATTTAATTTCCCCATTTACTTTGAATTAACTGAAATACTAGATATTTTCATTGTAGTACTTTGATTCTTCTTAGGTTCTTCTCCAAACATAGATTTACTACTGTAGCATTAAATTTAAAATTTCTATAAATCCAAGAATACACACTATAAAATATTTGATACAGGCATGTATATGCAGCATCAGCATTGACTTTATTAATGATGTATGACAGTAAATATATAGGTAATTTCTACTGCTTTTATAAAACATTAATCTCGTCATAGAATTCATTATACTCCAAGAGACCTTTATGACTTTTTCAAGTCTTTCAACTTTTTTTATTTACCTGTCTGACTCACACTTAATAGAGCACCAGCTAATGTAGCAACATAGCTATTATCAGAGAAAGTAATTTTTTAAAATTAAATGAAGACAGTCTTTATTACGAGAAAGAAGTATGTTTTCCTTTATCTCTAGATTTTCAAAATTATAGTTCTGGAAATTTCCAAGCAACTTAATGACTCTTGAAAAACACCTTCCTGCAACATGAAAACCAGTATTTCTCTTGTAATTTTTCTTTCCAAATATCTCAATAGGAGAAAGAGAATAAAATAAACAATTTAAAACTGTAAGTAGCAGAAGGAGCTGAAAACTAAGATATACTGTAATACCAGACTCAGTTTTTTCTCAAACAGAAATAAAACCCAGGGGTCTGTGAAGTTATTCCAACTGAGGCCTTGTCTGAAATACAGAACTGCCACCTCTGCTGTTACACAGAGGGTCTACCAATGTAGAGTACAATAAACTCTCAAGAGAGTTCCTAGTGCTCTATACCTACTCCTACCTATGCCATCTCCCCCTACAAAAAACAAATGTTAGGGACAGGAAACTTATGCATCTCTGATGCAATTTAAGAGGCTGCAGTGTACCGCTGTTGTTCTGGGAACAGCCCTTCTCATGGCAAATTCCTGGGAGACAACTGCCTTTCCAGGTAGAAAACGGTCAGAAAAGAAAAAAAAAAAAATAAAAACCTCACAGCAAAACTGATCAAACCGCAACAGCATCACGTTTTGCATCTAAGTTCTTATACTAATCATCATATTCCTAAAGTTTTTCTTCTTAGGTACAGGGACATCCTTCATGCTGTACATGAGCAGCATGCCAGGAAAGCTGAAATCTGAACAGGTGCCATTGGAATTGGCACCATTAGTGCTCAATCCAATTTAGAGAACACATCAATCACAACAGGAGAGAAATCTTGCAACACAAGCCATCTTCGGGGCAATTATTGCGATTCCAGGTCCAGCACTCAGGAAAGAGAAGATGACAATCCATTTGTACAAAGTGATATATGTCCAAACTCAGTAAAAATACTGCAGTTTACATTTCACGGGGAGTTTGTCACAGTCATACATTGCAGCTGTTTGGAGGAAATGAAGAGAACCCCTCTTTGTTCCTGGTTTTCTGTAATTACACATCAGCACATGCAAATCCTGTACCTTCATAAAATAATTAGATCTAAACAGCAGCCTAATTGTTTCTTCTGATTAACTGTTAAAAAATAAATAATCAAGACAACTAAAAGAAACCCACAGAAAATTAATGGAAAGGGGCCTCAGGATCAACACCTCATATAAAAAGTTTTCTGTAAATATCAGGATACTACAGCTTTTTTCAGAACCCAGTGCCAGAGGTGCCTTCTAGTATACTGGCTCCAAACACAGACTTAAAACTGTAATCATAGAATAAATTATGTTGAAGGAAACCTTTGGAAGTCATCTGGCCCAACCCTTACTCTCCCCAAAGCAAGGTCAACTTCAGACTTGGTCTTGAATTGAATTGCACTGAAAATTATTCTGTAAATGAAAAAAATTATTCAGAAACTTCCTAGTGAGCATCGGTTGAAAACAGGTGAGTAATCAACCTTACATGTCTCAGAAGTTACTACTTGTAAACCCTTTCTCCTTGTTCTTCTCCAAAACATGCTGAAGCAAAAGCTGTGAATTTTCTAGGATTTTACTGAACACAGATAAATAGTCAGATCTTCTTCACTCTTCTAAAAAGAAAAATCAGTATTTCCCACAGAAGAGGAAGGTCCTGCCCTCTCTCTACCATAGACTTACAGTTTAGTTTCTTCATCACACTACTAGTGTATTAAAGCCACCCAAGATCATAAAGCATTTTGCTATTTAAGTTTAGAAGTACATTCATATTTTTATTGCAAATTCCTTTAACTCATGCAGTCAACTTACAAATTATCCATCTTTTAATGTCATCTCTCTCACAGCTGGAAAAAATCTAACCCTCTCAGGACTCAATCAGATATTCACATCAATTTGTGTAATTAACACTAAGCTTACTATCTCTCTTAATTATGACTGCAAACACTTTCTCAAAATAAATCAAACTCGCTAACTTGCAAAAACAAAACAAAGAAATCTAACACCATTTAAAAATTACTCATATAAATCTGAGAAGATTAATTCAAAGCCTCTTAGGCATTTTGAATGGAGAATTTAAAAAAAAAAAAGAAGATCCATAAAATCTGAGGTTCACACAGCAGAAGGGTCTGCTCAAGTTAGTTGCTTGTGTTCCTTTGACGTGCGAGTGGTACACCAGCTCACCACATGTCCCTAATTTATAAGAGATCTTATTCCTGTCTTCCCATGGATATTTCTTACCCCCACCCCAATGTACGTAGGGGAGTGCACAGTGTTCTTGGGCAAATACACACAGTTCTCAAGTGTTTCTTGAAAGAAAGGTGGTCCTTCCTATTAGCAAAACTAAGGTTACCACACATATATTTTGTTACTCATAATTTACATTCCACCCGTTCTTCTGATAATATCTTGAAGAATGACATTATTTAAGCAAACACACGCAATATCCTGCAGAACACACCAGAAATAACTGCTGGTGTCTCTAGCTGATACATTAGGGTGCTCAGAAAATTTTAGGAGGATCTTACCCTCTCTTCTCTGGATCAAATCTATGGAATGCCAAGCAATCATTATACACAATCCTCTAAGCACATTAGTCATCCTTGGGAATATACGTTTACAACATAATGAATTTCAGACATGTCTATAATGAAAAAATTACTGTTGTTTTGGAGCTATGCTTGTAGAGAACATGTAGGTTATGTAAACAAAAGGAAATCATGAAAATAGCACTGATGTCACTAATCTCTCACAGCTCTAATGCACAACTTGAGTGTTGGCATCACCTTATTGCACCACATACCTTTGGTTATTTGATTATATACAGTACAGATACTTACAGGCATAAAATTAACTATACTGTGTTTTTCCTTACAGAAAATTTTGCCAGTTGAAAGGGACTCATAGTCAAAGCAACATTGTTAAGTTTAAAGTAACTGTATGGTGCAGTCTTATACCTATTCACACAAAATTATTTGATCTCTTCCTAGACTAAGATGTTATCTTTATGGGTCATCTAGTAAGACAAATTTGAAATCTAAAATCCCATTCAATTCTCAGTCATAAGACTTAAGACTTGGGTTCCCAGAAGAACCAGAGCTCCCCAAACTCCTAAACTACCAAAAAGACTCCCCAGACTGAGCCCCCAAAAAAGTCCCTACTGCTTAGTACAATGGACACTAGTGTTGAGGCCACATGAGAGAAAAGAGATTGAGAATTCTCTCTTGTATTTTTCAACAAATTTGACCTAGGATTTGTAAGATCAAGTCTACTAGGTCTCATTAAATTACTATGCTCTGAAAGAAAACATAGAGGAAATAAAAAGATGGATGAACATCAAACTTTAAAAAAGTCCCTCTGGGTTTCTGGCTCCTTCCTACAAGCTCTTTTAAAATGCACATTTCCAGTTCCTCAAGGACAGAAAAAACACAGACAACACCAAAACCCTCACAGCTCTGGAGGAAAGAAAATATGTTCGTGCATGAACTCTGGGGTTACAAAAATAGCAGAAACAGGATGGTCGTTTCTTGCATGACAAGCACAAATGGTAGATCTACAGTTGTTGCTCATGTAAGCTCAGCAAGGCTTTACCTGGCTAAGGTGGGCACCACAGGGTTCATTGCCCTCCAGTCATGGGAGTAATGGCCACTCTGAAGTTATTTTTAGTATCTGCACTAACCAATACCCAGTGCAGTTCAGGGCTACCTTGTAAACATAAGGAAATGAAATTAACCTGAATTTACAGACTTCAGCACACGGATAAAATCAAAACGATGCTTCTTACCATTGATTTTTTTTTCCCCCATAACACACCTCTTCTTTTTAAGCACACATCTGTGATTCTTCTGGTTGCTGGAGTTAACGTGCACTGCATATAATGTGTTGTAAAGCAGGCAGTGCATCATTATCACCTCCTACTCAGAGCCATTTTAACCATAATCTCGGTATTTTGGTAGCTCAGCTAATTAACAAACTACTATCACTGTAAAGATGAGATTGTCATGTTATTTCAAGTGGGTTTTAACAGTCTTTGAACAATAACTACTAAATTTGTTAACAGTTTGCACTGTTTTTAAGAAGAAAAAAATTTCCTCATTTCTTACTCCTGTCTGACTGCAGCAACTTCCTGGAAGGCCAAGCTCAGGCACCTGAAGACACAATTCTATTACTGACTGCAGGGAACATCAGTTAAAACCTGGACCACAAAAGTCACAGTCATCACATTTAGAGATTCCCTTTTTCCCTTCATCATCACCCTTCTAGTTTCCATGCTGATTGACCCAGACATATCTCACTGTTTTCTACATTGTGTCTGCTTTTGAATCACCACAAAGTCTAGATTTCTTAGGCCCATTATCACATTTCCAGAATGGGTGCAGGGTCAAGTCTGCTTCCAAAGGTGATGTTTTCCCTGGTTAGAGTTACACAGAATTAGTGTATTCCAGAATACACTAAAAAGAGCACTTGATAATTTCTTTTATATATACATATTTTTCTTTCTATATTCTGTACTTACAAACAGGGCTTTTCTGAACACAACAGCATTTGTGTTCTTAAGGCAAAATAAATTGCAAAAAGCACAATGGAAAGTCCTCCAAGGACTTCATTGCTGAAATCCTTATTCAAAACACATCTTGTTGCCAAACCTGCAAAGCACTCTACTCCCTGCCTTCACCTCTTCCCCCAAGTTACAGATCTTGATTGCAAAATTGACATTAATAACACAAAGAATAAAATATTCAAGAAAGAAAGAACAGGAGAGTTAAAAACCTGAGTTTAAAACATGTCCTGAACTTCTAGTAGGGGTAAATAAAAAGTAAGTCTTGAGGAAGCAGACGAAACAAAAGACACACACAAAAAGAAGGTGGTATTCTGCTTCCCCATATAAACAGTACATGTATCCAAATTTGTCCAGGATTAGGTCCTGAAAGGATTAAAAGAAGTGGTCTCATTATGATGTGTGCAGGTAAAACTTTACTGAGTCTTAAAACTCACTAAAATTAACTAAGTTAATACTGATCATTTGTAGAATCCAAGAAGCTGTGTCTTTTTAGATGCAACTTGGAGGTTCCTTCAAGTGCACTTATTACAAATGAAAAGCTTTTGTGTGATTAATTTCTTTTACATGTGGTATCATAACCCATTTTAGTGTCAAAATCACCTTGTAAGAAACAACTTAGCTTGCAAACTTAGCACTGTACAAACAGATTGTTAAAGCTGCATTCACTCAACATACACTTAGCCACAGGTATAGCAACTATGATATACACAGTTGTTCATGACTTTAGAAGGTAGACTGTTATTTCACGTCTTGCCCATTTTAATTAATCTGTTCTTTTTTTAAAAAAAAAATCTTGCTGTTAACCTAAAGTTACGAGAATAACAGATTCTGAAACATCCTCATTTTTTTTCTGACGTTCTATAACTGTACAAATATTTAATTGTGTTATCGTGCAGCATTACTGAGTTCACAAGTACTGAGATATTCATTTGGGCCACATATGAACTGCTATTACAGGAAACTTATTTCTACAACAACTGCTCTTTAATAGAGCCTCTGTCTCTTAAAGTTACCTTAAGAAGCTCATTGGTGCTATAGGCATTAAAAAAAAAAAAAAGAAAGCATCAGCTACATTACTCAAATGCTGCCACTGGAGGTGTAGCTACCAGGAAAACTACACTTTGCACAGGGACAGAGGCAGAGCTTAGCTCCAGCAAGGTCAAACTGCTGTTTCCCAAGAGCAAGGGGACATCACCCCACAGACACTCCACTGAGAGCAGCCAGCACAAGCAGCTCCCTCACCTCAGCTCCTGAGGTTTATAACTCCCTTCAGAGACAAAACACAGCTCCTCCTCCCATTCCTCCTCCTCAGAGTACTTTTGACTAATTTAGCTGAAAAGCTTCAGGACATATTTTTTCTACATCCTTTGTCAGTTTACCTGTGAAAGCTGCTTGCTTTTGAACTATGTTCTTCCCTGCTGAGGTTTGCTGATCACTGATGGGTGAACAATACCCAGCTGATACCTGGGTCTCTGATGCAATTTACCTGTGCAGCCAGGTGCTACAAGCAGGAATGCTGCTTTCCCCTTCCATCTGACAGCTGGAGCTCTTTCATTTGCATCACCTGTTCGTAAAAACAGGAGCAGGAAAGTTTTCCTTCAAAGACACACAGGAATACAGACTAATTCTTAATGTGACTACCCCTAGTGTGATATATTTATATCAGGGACATAACCCACTATCTTATGGTCGTTGTAATTCAGGCTTCCCAGTTGGAAGAAAAGTAGTGAGATACTATCCAGTATAAAACAACTGGAAAAAAAAAAAAAGTAAAGAAGAGTAATCTGTCTTTATCCTAGGTGTCATCATTCTCAGTAAGAATCTGGTCTATCATATATAAAACATCCTTTAGGAACTCCATAATCAGGATGCATAATTTCATATTTTATGCTACTTAGAAGTGGAAAGACAACAGTCAGTGCACTCAGAAATATCAACTCGTTGAAAAACTGGACAAATTGCTTTCACCTGTGCCATTCACACACCACCCTCTCTAAATAAACAAAAGTGTTATAAACAGAAATATGTTTCTGATATAAACCACAAACCACTTTTATTCTGCCCACCAAAAAGAAAGGAATTTTGGAGAAGTTCCTTGCACTCTGGAATGCTTGTTAAAGCTTATTTAAAGCTGTACTCCTAGTGCTACTCTTAATTGTCCAGTACTCAGGATGAGATAAGGGTTGCAAGATTAATATTGTTTGCATAAAAATAATGGAAAACACCTATATTCTACAATTTTATATCTATAGTGGCACATTATTAACTCATCCTGAACACAAAAAGCAGATATCCTTAATATTGAAATACATTCAACTCTGATCTCTCTCCTTAGAGGGTCCCTCAGTCTGAGAGAAATCTCACTGGAGGAACTGATATCAATCCCTGAGCTGGGGTACTACAGGAGACATAAAATAGCTTTTCTTCTTGTGGGCAGATGAAATCTTGCACAGCCACACATACTGAAAACTCTCTCCTTAAATTGCTACCTACATCCAGGCTCCTCCTTTTCCGATTGAAAAAAAAAACAACAAACCATTCTGCAGGCCACTTCTTGCCTGCATCAGCAAAATCAAGATCATCTTCTCCTTCACTCACTTCAAAAACACAGAAATGGCAAAATAATTCAACTGGTTTTGCTCAGAGTTAGCTTTAAAAGTAATACTGCGAATCTGGATGCCAGACAGCAAAGACTAAAGTAGACCATCAACATTTCAGACATTCTCCAAGCAATAACATCATTTTGTTGCAACACAGTCACGTCCATTTGAGCCTCCCTCAGGTAAGAGATATATATTAAACAGCTTAAGAAAACAAACACCTGTGTATTACAAGGAGGAGATCAAGGAAATACATTCCCTCCAAAATATTTTAACTCTCCCCGAGCTGCACCGGACGCGGCTTAACTTTGCTCTTGCCAACAGCGACACTTGGTGGCAGCCACTGGAGACACCTCTCAGTTCCAGGGTAAATCTTGGTTCTGCTAATACTCCAAGTCGTCCGAAATTAAATATTTCATGCAGGAAGTTGGGACATAAGCTCGGCACAAGGTTTCCGCAATGACACATAATTATTTTGTTCAACTACACTCCACGTGAAAAGCAATCGTCCACAGTAATAGAAAGACAACTATTTTGGTTTCTAATCATTGGATGTAAATATTGTTGCAGTTTTTAAAAATAAAATACATAATATCAAAATATTCTTTTTACACTAGTATTTATCCACTGAAGAAGTTAAGGTGTATTATGTTCCTTTCATACTGTTTTTAACACACGGAGTTCCAAGCTATGTATGGATCTTATGCAAATGCTCTTTGATTTCAAATGAGACTTTGCATACTAAGGAGTCTATTTTCCCATCAATGCAGAAGAGATTTACGCACATAAGTCCCATTACCATTAATGGGACTCACCCACATAAATCCCCTGCACATTGATAGACCCTTAGGATTTACATTGAAATGGGTCCTTTAGAGCCATTACAATGTCAACCTTTTGCCAGGATTTTGCGTATTAACAATACTAAGCAATACGTGGCAATCCTAATGTGTAAAATCCCAGCAAAAGGCACAACACAGAATGATGTGAGCAGAGCAAAAAATTCTTACTCTTATGCTATTTAAAGATGATCTCTAATTATTCTTTACCTGCCCATATTCCTATTGGTTGTTTTCCATCATTACTTTCCCTATTAAAAATCCTACCTTCTATTTTACATGACTATCCTCTTTCCTTAACAAGCACTGCTCAAAATCTGCTCCAAAGCACTGGGGGAAAAGAAAAAGCAGCTTCTATTTTTCAGCTGAACAACTTTCCTCCCACTAACTTTCCTTTCCTTTTAGCTTGTTACAATGTCTTGGCTTCCTTTTCTTTTTTTTTTTTTTTTTTTAACTGGTAAGCCTATATTATAAATGCAGTAGTATAAATGAATATTTTAGCTGCAGCAAGTAAGAAAGCTAAGTAGACTAGAACAGCACAGTAGCAGTAGTATATCTATTTGTATGCAGGGAAGAATAATTCCCAAAATACACCACAGTATCAGCCTGTCCCTCAAGGCTATAGTCAAGAAAAGCAAGGTCATCCACAATCCCATGTGTTAAGAACAACCACATATCACCAAACTAAGCTCAGATGCCACTAGAAAAGCAGCATTTATCATCTACACCCTCAGAAATGCTTGAAACAGCTCTATTTTCTGCACACGAAAAGGCAGTTCAACTCTTAATTTGGTGCCTAACTTTCCACAGATTCACATGAGTGCTTTGGTGTTTAAAAACAGAAATTAGAAAATAAAATATGATTTGACCTACTAGTAACTTAATTGCAGAGCAATCTCCTCTACATAATGACAAGCTCCCATGGCTATTTGCCCACCCCTCATTGCCACTGTGACATGATCAAGAAACAGGAGGATATATTTGATGAACAAGAATATTTATTCTACTTGAAAAAAAATCTTAGGCTTGATTCTTTAATGTTTAGTCCTAAAAATTATATATATAAATATATTTGTGGAGTTGGATTGCACTGCTAATACTTTATCATTGAGCAGCACCAAAAGCACTGAAATGCTAAGTGACAGACATCAAGACAAGTGGCTCATAAATAGGACCACCAAATCACTCCTGAAAGACTCTCTCTTCAAGCACTAAATAGAAACTCCTACCTGCAGTTGTGCAAAACTTAACCTCCAGAGAGCTGTCACTGTTGTAGGAAATGTACAATCCCATAATAGGACAGAAATGGTGATGCAGACTATAACTATTTTATATTAATAAAGCAAATGATTCTCCTTTGACAAGCAGGGATGTTCAGGCCAAGAACCACACTCTGGCTGACCAGCAGCAGTTCCAGCTCACGGCATCAGCCACCGCTCCCTGACACTGATGGTCACATCACTGCTGCAAAGCAACAAACATTTAAAAGGCTCCTGCCACTATTTCACAAAGAAAATTGTTTTACACTGCAGATTTAGTATCTGCTTTCTGTGTGCTACAAAAATGTAATTAAATAAATAAATAAATAAAGAGAGAGAGAGAGCACAAGAGAGCGCACGCCAAATACCGGATAAGTAACCATGGTGATTCCTGATCTCACATACAAGACAGACTATCTACATTGTATGTGACCTTATTCTACTCCACATATGAAAACTCCACTGCCTTCAGCATCAGTGCTATGATATGTCATGATTCTTACAGGATCAGGCTCTTAGGACCGGATCTACAAAGTTAATTATATATTTATGAAAATGAGAGTTAAGCATGCAAATATTTTTGTGAATTTGAGTCTTGGTGAACGAAACCAAACAACAATAAAACCCCAAACAAAACCACACCACAACCAAGTACTATGGTCCAGATCCATAAAAGGACCAAATCTCAGAGAGGGATTACATGTAATTTAAATGTCATACAACTAAAACCTGCAGAAGAGTTACCAGCATTTTTTCCCTGAGCTTGGCGAATCATCCCTTATTCCTCACAAGTCAAATCAGGGCAGGAGATCTTTAGTTATTTCACAGTAGGTCAAATAAGGATCCTGCCTAAATAACTTTCTGCTTAAATCCTCATGCTAGTCAATGGCATGTTCAGAGAGTGACTAACAAAACTACAGGACAATCGCTGTACTTTGTGATAGAGTTCAAGACCCTTCTCTACTTTCATTTTAAGGGAAAACACAAGATGGTGCTAGAGGTGGTAATGCTCCTTTTTTAGAGCCCCATCCAGATTTTTTAAAAGTACTCACTATTTGTTTGAGGAGATTTACCCTCTAATATGCCAGATGAAGGGTCTATAATCACCTCGTGATATTCTAGCTGTCAGTACAACCCTTTTAAATTTAAATTGCCCTATTTTGCAAACACATCATGATTCAGCAATTGGGATTCTTTCTATGCAAGGGAAAAGCCCTGGTTTGGGAGGGGCAGATCAGTTCCTGAATCTCACAGTGAGAGTTTACTCCCTGACTGAATCCTAATAGGAACAGAACAGGCCAAAATTGACTTTCAGGACTTGACTCAGCTGTTCTATATCATAGCTCAACTAGCCCACAAATTAAAAAAAAAAAAATCAATTAAAATAAAAATCCAGTTTATAATGGGTTATTCTTGCTTTTGCCAAGCAGCAATGCTTTTGTAAAAAAACACATAATTGACTCTGTCCAGTTCTCCTGCTTGAACTGAGCTCTGCACAAGCTCCTAAGTGACCTGCACTTGTAGGCTATTTGGGGCTTGGAGTCCCAAAAACCATTCTAAATCCTATATTCAATAATGCCTGTCATTCTTCCTGCCTAGAAACAGCTCAACTTCTCCCCTTTCCCTATTAGCCACCTTCACCCAGCCCCCAGAATTAATCATTTTTCCCATAGTCGTATTTGTCCTTCCTGGAGCTGTATGGAAACTGTGGTTTCAGTACTCAAGACTCTTCCTCCTCTTGATACTCAAAGGGAGACAGAGAAGACAGAAAAGACAGAGATTAGCATAGACCTGAAGAATGGAGCAGCCATCTTGAACTACTACATTCCTTCTGCTCTCTCCTTCCTTTGTAAATGGATTCAGTTCCTAAATCTTTAGGGGGAAGTATAGGAGTCTTGTTAACAGGCCTGAAGAGATGCTACACTCATGGAAGAAGTAGCCAAAAGCACTCTTTTGGCTAGTTAAGATTAGAGTGTGCATTGGTCTCACAGTCTGAAATCTCAGAGCTTGCTCCAACCTCAATTAAAATGAGATTAATGAGAAGAACTTGATAGTTAACAAAACAGGTCCTACTGGTTGAAATGACATTGCTCAGGTTCAATTGTTTTCACCCATGACAGGATCTCCTGTAATCAGTTGTTTCTGTATCCATCTTCATTTATCTCTAATGACTGCGTAACAGCAGTAATGTACATCTCTTCTCTTTTATTTTATGCTTTTTTGCCAAAAAGCAACCTTGCTGTGATGACACGGTGACTATATTTAGTTCTTGCTCTGCACTAAAGTATAATGCTCAGCTAAAAGTTTTTCCCTCTCTGTCATTGTGAAATCTATATATAAAACTTAAAATACAGTTTCTTGCCAAAAGGCAGGAGGTGGTGATATTTCTGTAGCTATAGATAGTAGTTACCATGTACTCAGAATTATACTTGTACCAAAAAAAATGACACACATTACTATTGCACAGTGAACTTCTATGATTTACATGTCATCTTCTTAATTTTACTAGTCAAAATACATTTTTAGCTATTGTTCCTCAACAAAAAAAATGTATATTACTAATGCTAAGGTTGTGACGTGAAGTGACAGAAGCCAGGAAAATTGAAAGTTACATCTGACACTGTATCCTTTACTCACACCTCTGGGTTAAGACAAGACAATGGCTGTCTACACTTCCAAGTTCCCAAGCTTTGTTAAATATATATCATAACCTTCACATTCATTTAAAAAGCATCTCTCTTCTTCTTTTCTTAAAAAAGGGATTTTTAAAGCAGGTTTTTTCCTTGATATAGTTTGTCAAACAGTGAACAAATGGAAGAACAAGCAAGAGATACTGCTTTAAAATTCAGATATACTTTTCAATGCATGTTGCACCACCTTAATGATGTACTAGAAAATCCAGGCTTCTTGTTTCTTCCCAGTTCTTTACTTCTTTTGCGACACACAACAAATGGGACTTACCAATCCCAAATTGTACTGTCAGCAGACTTTCCAGTACCTCAGTGGGAGCCTGAGATGGGCTCTTCATGGAAGACAAAGGAAGACTGGATCAGAATTTAGTGCTAGGAGAGTGAGTTCAATTCATTACTCTCCCCAGATGCTTCATGATACCCTAAGAAAAAAATACCAAACTAGTTTCTACATCCAAGGACCCCACAATAAAATGGAAGGCAGGGCACTGCAAGTATAGGTATAGATAGTGAGGTGCCCAGACAATGTGGGGAACCAGGTAGTAACAAACATGCCTTGCTGTGGAAATGCACTATACAGTTTTATATTCTGCTGTATCAAAAATCTTGATGATTTATGGAATCCACTTATCCATAGCATGTAAGTACTTTTAAAATATTTTACTTATTATCCAAATACTACCAGTATAAGACTGGGTATCATTGGAAAACAAGTAGATGAAGTGAATGGCCATTAAGATGTCTGTGGCAGAACAAAAGAAACTGATGCAATTTCTCCATCTTTTGGCCTTCTCATATGAGGAATGCAGCTGCCAAGGATATAAAATATGAAAGCATTTATGACCTTTCTGATGGACTTTGATTATATCACAAATTTGATCAAAAATCAATCCATTACAGAGCCACCTAATAAAATTGCAAAGCACACACAGAGGGAGCTGATGGAATCAAAGTTTTCTAATACACTGTAATCTTTCCCTTCACAAGCAATCCAGCACACATAGCAAGTACTTGCTATCTACAGTTATTATGTAAGTATAATACGCATAACCAACTGTAAGTTTGGAATCCATCAATGTATTTTATTGCATTAATATCTCCCAACTTTACACAATATCCCTTTAAAATTACTATGTCTAACTCTTTATTTTAATAGTATGATGTGACAGGCCTTAAGGAATCTGTTCCAACCCAGTAACTCCTACTTTCACTCCCACCCAAACATTCAATCTGTGTATTACAGCTACTTTTCATTTCATAACTTCTCTCTTTCATTTATCTGTAATAGGGTGAATTTACACGTCAAGTTCCTGAAAGCAAGCAAAAAAAGATGTTGCATATTCTGTTTTAAACCAAATACATTTTAACTTCACCCTCTGCTACAAAGCCATTCAGGGTTTACATTGACTCAACAATTTCCGACATTCACTTCTGTATGTTATCAATCCCCCCCATACATTCTCTTGCACATACAGGCTATGCTTTTTCCATAAATGGAGACAAATATATTTAATTGAAAAAAAGAAAACAACTTTGATTTTGCAACATTTTTAAGTTGAAATTCTTCCAGAAATTTATACAAAACCAAAATGAGACCTCAGCCCATTGCCATGCGCATTTCACAGGGGAAAAATTTCTAGATAATAGTTTCTGTCGCTTAATTTTTCCCTGCTCTCAAACACCATAACACTTTACATATATTATATAATCTTCGTACCTCTTCTACAAAACAATTTCCAAATTTCCCTCTAGTCCATATCTGCTGCCCACATATTTGCTGCTTCTAATTGACTTGCACTGGAAGCAGGATGCACAAGAAAAGTCACACCTACCTATTAGTTCTGATGGACACCAGAGGGGCTCCACCACAAAGCTTTTACAAGAGAAACCTCGCAGGGATGTTCAAGCAGAGGAAACAGGAGGTGTCACAGCACAAGAGCTGACAAAACAGACAGAGCTCTCACAAGGATTCACTCCCTTAAACTGCAAAAGAGCATTTTTTGCACAAGGACATTTATGTTTTCTGAATGCAGATATCAGTGAAATTCAACCACATTCAGGTTTCTAACTCAAGAAATACCATCATACACTGTCAGATCTATCAACAGTGCAATCATGATGGAACTTAGTCTAATTTTCTTAGTCCATTAATTTTTATTTCTGAAACAAAGAATGATAAGAATTCTTAACAAGCATCTTGCTAACCACAAAATGAGCAGCAATGATCTTAATCACTTCACACAGCAAACATAAGTCCCAGAAGTGGACAAATATTTCAAGAGCTCTTCACACAGCTGCACCACCTCCCACTAGATTCAAAAGTATTTTACTGACAGTACAAGATTAAGCTCATGGATCTGCAGTTAGGTTAGGAAAATACTGCCATGTTGTAATTAGCACATTTCCACAACACACAGAAGGCTTGTATCAGACTGATAAAAAGTCTTTAGTTTGTTATTGCCCGTGAAGCTCTGCTTCCTTAATCTTCTAAATTGAAATAGGAGCTTTGATTTTAAGATTGCCAGACAGATATTATTTTCCTGGTAGAATTATTTCTATACACATACACAAGGCTAGCATAAAAATACTGTTCTGCTTTCACAAATAAAAAAGTACGGAAGCAACTAGAATCTCCAGTCAAGAACTGGGTCTTTACTGCTTATATAAACTGGGTCTTTACTGCATATATAAACAGATGTCTAAGTCATCCATCAGTGGCCTAGAAAGCTCTCAGGTGTACACAGCTGGAAAGAAAGAGAAGACAGTGTAGAAAAGGATATAAAAAAATTAACAAAATTTAAAAAATCTAAGAGAGACATTCCTGCTACATCATAACATTCTTCTGTTCAAAATAAAAGAAACATCCCTATAAATTCCTAGTCTAGAACTTTGATGACTTCAATCCAATTCCACCCACAAATACTTACATAAAGATTATTGCAAACAGGAACCTAAGAGGTAGTAATGCACATAAAGTATATAATGTGCATAAAATACATAATGTACGTGGCATACTATGATCTCAAATCTAGTTGTGTTTTTTTGTCTAACAAGGCTTATCTGACATAGAAACAGAGAAAGGACTTTACAACACCAGAGTTTGTGCTTGCCCTTTACTTTGACAGGTACCCTTTGTCTCAGGCTCCAAATATAGTTTTTATACAATTAGCCACAACTAACTGCAGAATTAGCAGAATCCAGCCACAGCTATCCCGAGCATTAAGGCAGCAATTTAGCACCAAGTGCACTCTCTTTCACAGAGGAGCTCCACTGTCTTAGGCACAGTTATGGAGTTTATTTGCCCAAGAGGCTACTGGAGCTCCAGCCACTTGGATGAACTTTCCCTGCTGCCTCTCTTCAGCCTGGCTCCTCTTACACAGGGCTAAGAAACAACACCTACAAGTCATTTACATCACAAAAAAACTCCTTGACCAGGCACAGCTATTGCAATCTGTCATGTCAGAGGCTTTCCTTGTGACATGGATGTGACAAAGCAATAGCATGCTGGATCTTTCAGCATATAACTCACCTCCACCCCAAATTAACCATAGCTCAACTCAAGATAATTGATTTAAACCACTTTCTTTCAAAACAAGGAGTCAGCATTTGGAAATGTTTGTTCATAATACTTCAGAGAGCAGACCCTGGACTGCTCAGAAGACAGCAGGGGCAGAGTTGTCATTGCGGTTTGTCTGCACATCATGGCAGAGGAAATGAGACTGCTCTGTCTGGAGCACTAGGTATCCCTGTCAGCAGGATACCCACTGGAAGAATGAGTGATATCCAGTGAAGCACACAGTGCTGTCTATGGCTGTTCTAAATATTCCACCTTTTACAGACTGATCACAACAAAATATTTTACACAGGGTAATGTTTTTAAGTAAGGTGGAAGGGATGCCCTGCAGTTAAAATCGGAAATACCATCTTAAGGACTATAAGCACTTCATGCTGAAAAGGACATCCCTCAGCATCAACATACTGCCAATGAATGCACAGCTTCCACTTCCCAAATCATTTAGAAGGGATCACAGCGGAGGTCTCTCAGGTAAAAAGCAGTCTTGCCATGTCAAAGCAAGGAGCTTTGCAGCAAACAGTAATTTTACCTCTGAACCCTACTTCAGATCAAGCTTTTCCAGAGAGTGTTGCGATACATCTTTCTCCTGTAGTTCTGCCCTTACCTGCCAGCTTTCTAAGTCTAAGGACAAATTGTCAGAAGAGGACAATTTCATGTTTCTGCTGGTATGCCAGAAGTCCTTGAAGAAGTTGAAGTAACAAATATACCTCTGAATGTCTCCCAGGTCTGCTTTATTAACCAGGAAAATAAAAAGACTACAACTTGTAGCCCCAGTCGTGCCACAGATTTTATGCTCTTTAAATAATAAACAAAATAACAGGTAAACAACAAATCATCAATTTAAAAATGTCTTCCTCATCCAACAAAACTACAAAAATAGCATTGGAACCTTTTTTCTCCCAGTTGGGCAGGGAAGACAAAATATTCTTCATGGACTAAGAGAGAACACTGTGCATGTTACTTCACTTTCCAAAGTAATGTTACAACACTCCCAGCCCACCAACTTGATGTCACTAAACACTGGCACCAGAAAAAGCTGAAACTGGATTGTCCAGCACTACTACAGACATATCCTGGTCTGCAGATCAGTGCCTAAGTGGGAACTCCCACTTTATTATTGTTTCAGATCAGTACTTCTTTTAAGATCACCACACTGAGGGTAACAACATAGTGAGAAAAATCAACTTTAAAAAATCACTACCATTTTTAAGGCAATGTGAACACAGACATCACTTTCAACTAAATCCAGCAATCAGCCCTGGGACAGTCAATCTAAACAGTGGTAAGGACCCTGAGGAAAAGGCCTGGACCCAGGGAAATTGAAGTGTTAATGCCCTTTCCTTATCTCAACAACACCGACTTATCTCTTTTTTAACACTCTGTACTCATTCTAATTCTGACATATTTCTGTAGCCTTTTTCACCTTTTGCTTTCCTTTAAGGGACTTCTTCCAGTTGTGAGACTGCCTAGATCTGCATTTTCTTACTACCTTTATGAGAACCCAGTTCCATCATAATCTGCTATGTATATTCACTAAGGCTGAGTAATCCTGCAGTGTTCAGCGACAAAAATTTATCTGGAAAGAAAAGTGTTTCTTACAGGAAATGCAGAAGCCTAGAGAGCACATGAGACTCAGAAATTATTGTCCTTTGTCCCCACCTCCTGCTGTTTAAGACAATAAAAGGTCACTGAAAATTCCATTGAAAACCTTTTCCCATCGCAATCCAACTCAGTCTGATTAAACAACCAAACCACCTGATTAAACATCTTAACCTTGGGCACTAGAATTATTGATTTATATTCAAGAGATCCAACAGCTCACCCGTGGTGTTGCTAACCTGTCATAGTCTACATTTCCTTGTTCAGTTTATGCTTCACTGGATTATGTTCTCTAACAGAGGAAAAACTTGTTAACTTATTAGACAACTGCAGTTCCCCGTTTTATTGTGTCACTACTGTAAACTCCTGTAAATCAAAGATTCCAATCAAAGACTAACATAATTATGCACATAAATTATGTATACATTTATATATATTCTCAAAAAAAGTAGCAGAATTTTGTTACTATGAGTGTCTCCTGGAAAAAGGCCTCAACAGGTGATTGAAGTGATGGACGACCTTTATTTTAGAAAAATACTGCTAGTAATTTATTATGTTAATTCATCATAGTTTAACGCAAAACGTGTTTGAGCTTGAAAGTTCTGAGCATAAAACTCAGCAGCTTGAAATCAGGCATAGCTGAAGATATTCCTGTAAGATTCAAACCATGTTTCAGAACCTTACAGTGGTTTACAAACATTCTACCACAAAGGGAGTGATGTCACTGAGTGCAACTCAATCGAGGGAAAAGTTTAGAGACTGCCCACAAATACACGCAAATAGTAGGGGGCAAGGTCAGAACTCCATTCAACACTCTCATCCCAATTCAAGTAATTTGTACTGCTTACAAGGTCCCACATGAGAGGGGAAGGATTACACAGAGAAAATCTACGTTTTCTATATCCCATATAATTCATAATATTTATATTTTGCTAGGTCCCAAAATTTTTTGAGTGAGCTTGTGCTGCACTGTAGTGAGAACAGCACATAGTGAGATGACAAGCCCTGACACAAGAATAAGACCATGAGGGATAGTGTCTTGCTTTGTTATTGTTTCATTGGTTAAATAATCTACTAAAATCCATTAGATCTGACAAAGTCATTGATGAATACTATATCTTAAAGTTTAAGAAGGTATAAATGAGGAAGGACAGAAAACAAAACAAAAAAAGGTTAATTATGATTTTTAAACAGGGGAGGGGAAGGAGAAAATTATTTAACCAAAATAAGCACCATATGACATTGGTATGCAAGCCCATGAAAGCACAGATTCTTACATTATCTAAATGACACAATCCAAACAAAGTCAACCACTTGTATCTTTCTTTCCATTCTCAGAGCTAGAAAAGTTTCCCATTAAGGCACTGTTTACTGTATTTCTCAGGGTAGAAAATTTGATGTTCTGCTAAAAATATCACAGAGCAGTCATAAAAAATTCACAAATTTCTCATCAGTGACAAACATATGAAAAGCTGTAGATCATCACAAAATACGCAGCAGTGACAGTTCCAAAAAAGTTTTTTTGGAAATTTTCCATGTTTGCTGTTTTGTAAGTCAGTCATTAGGAGGCAGCAAATGGCTCAAAACCATGTGAGAAAACAAATCCTGGAGGAAATTGAAAGTGAATAGGATGGTAAGAACTAGAAGTGGAAAATTAATTCAGATACAAAAGTAACTTTTTGTCATTCTCCACTTCAATCAGATGTCAGGTTATATCAAAGAAAATACTTGTAAGCTATTTGTTAAATAATCATTAAGGGAAACCACACTCAAACTTTATAAGGTTAACTTGGGAATTTTGGTAATGTTAAAAAGCAAAAGACTTATCCCAGCCTGTTTTCCTGTAGTACGGTTTCTAAGTGGGTGTCATGACACTGTCCACACATATGCATAAGGAAAACAAAACAAATCATGTCTCATAGCATTTCACTTAACTTATAACTGAAAGTTGATAGTTCTACATTATTTCCGAGCTTCCTCTTTCATATAAAAATTTAAAAGCCAATGTGGTTTTATTAGTGCTTCATTAGCAACAATAACGAGATCTTAGCCAGTAACATTCATCCCTCTCTACCAGAACACAGCACAAGCCAAGGTAAAAATAACACAAGAAGATTTCTTAAAAATAAAACTAAACCCCAGAGTTTCTACGAGTGCCCACATTTCTGTAAAACTGCCGGTAATATTTCATATTGTGCAACCAGAAAGCTGCTTTTCAAAAGCATTTATATCCTGAATCAAAACAGAAGTGGAAAGGGAGAAACATTTTATATTCTAAGCAAGCCTGTAAATATGAAAAGATTAAAATATGGACTAGGCTTGCTCATATCTTTGCATATGACATGTAAATTAGTATTTATTTCAAAAGCTGTATTATCTTCCACACAGGACAATGCACTTATCTGTATCTCACTAAACAGTTATAGTAAGTAACAGACATGATAAGCATGAAACCACATCAATTTTTCTAATTAATAGATTCATACAGCTGTATAATATTCTTAAAATACTGAATTTGCAATTAATCAAACATTCTCAGCTTTTCTACATTAATCATAAAATACAAATAACAGAAACAAGGCATAAACTTACTATTTGTTAGGTGTTCACACTGTCCTTTGGTCTTAGTCAGTGGGAAATAATTACCCTTAGGAAATCTGGTAAGCAGAAATACAATAAAAATAAATATTAGCATGCCAAAAAGAACAAATTCAGCTTTCCTGCAAGTATTTTTCCCCATAATACTTCACAGGCAAGGTTAAAAAAAAAAAAAAAAGAAAAAGAAGCACAAAAAGCAAAGTTGAAAAAATATATATACACATTTAAAACATAGTCCAGCAGTGTTCAAGGATCCTTGCCTGTCAAACTTTAAAGCAGCACAGACAAATGTTGAGATGCCTATAATAGAACAAAAATCCAAGTTCTCAATCACTAGTTACGCAGTATGTGTCAGTAAGGAAGACAATTTCCAAAATAATGATTAATGTATTATCCAGATTTTTTCCTCTCTCTCTCTCTCTCTCTTTTCCCCTTCCCATTCAGGTTTTTCTTCTTATAAAATGCACATAGGTTTTTTCTTCCCTGTACCCTGACTCAGGCCTGGCTTTGAAATGCATTTCAATCTCTCAACACAGACTGCTTTCACTGCATTTAGAGTCCCACCAAGGCCCAGCTTTAAAAGCTACTGATTCTTTTTTTCTTTAGCCTTCCTCACAAAGGAAGGGTATTTTGTAAATTACCAGCTCGTTCAGATCAACAAAAGGTACTTTCATAGAAAGCCCCATTTGATTTTGCTCAAATTTGATTACAAGGATGGAGAAAAGGAAAGGAAGTCAAAAAGAAAAACCCCAGATGGCTTTTTCATTCATCTCAGTGAATGAGCTTTATCTGTGCCTTTTGAAACTGTAGCAGTGGAAAAGCATTTCTGTTGGCTTAAAAAACTTGACAAAAATTATTGGTTTGCCATTTCTCATGTAACTGCCATTGGGAACTGGATGAAAAGACTTTTTCATGGGATCGCCTGCTTGGATCAAAATAATGGAGATTAGGTATTTCATTATAAATTACAGTGGGAGATAGAGCAGGCTGTCATATTAATAGCAACCTGCTCATGGCCTTCAATGGTAGCTATTCTCCTAGACAAAGGACCAAGGGGGTTGTCTATTGAACTTGTACTTTAGGCCTGATCAATTTTCTATCATCAAGGCAAAAGGTGAGGTGACTAACAAAAGAATTCACACATGACTGACCTCATAAGCCTATAGATAAAACAGCTTAAAGAAACAAAACACATCCTGAAATTATGGGTGATAAACTGTATAAAGGAAAAAGAAGAAGAGAAATGATAGAAAAAGGGAGAGAAAGAGCACGTGGTCTGTAATTCTCCCTCCCTTCTTAGGTGAATGGACATATTAAAAGCTACTTGTTTTCAGCTGCAGATAATTGCAGCCTTTGCTTTGCCATGTTCTGCCTTAAATCCTTCCATGTACTTTTTCGTCCAAGACTGTTCCAATAATTTCATTCACCAGTAACCACAGTACTGAGTTTAATACAGAACTTCCAAGAGCTGTAGCTGCACACAGGATTACACATAACATATACAGAAAGGTGTCACACAGGCATTACAGTTATAATCAAATTACAGGAATAGCTGTGATCCTCTGGGTCAGTATCCTTTTATACAAGGTTGTGCTAATTAAGGGAAAGTTGGATATCTGAGTTATATAAGAAGAAGATCTCCCAGAGCTTGAAAGTCTTGACACTTTTTTCTTTCACTAAGATGTCACACAGTTTTATATAGTGTGCAAAACAGCATGTAAAATGTCCATAATATATTTAGGTACCCTTACACTTGTATTATCTGCATTTCCTTTCCTCTTTCCTCAGAGATGAAGACCCTTCTACAGCATCTGAGATGCAGAGGGTGAAATCTTCACTCTCCTGAAGCCAAATACCTAACAGCAAGATGTTCACTAATCTGTCAGGATCAACATTTCCTCCAATTTGCTGTACAGATAGAAACTGAAATAGCCAGAACACTTTTATACACAGAACTATGGTTTCAGATACATCTTAACTCCGTTGAAATTTCCCAAGTTAAACTGTTCCTATGCCCTCCCATGACATCCACTGAGGCAAAATTGTAGAGGTGTGCAAATATTTGTATTTGAAGGCCTAAACTCAAGCTAAAGCAGCTGAGAATTCCCCTTTCAATCAGCTAACAGCAGCTCAAGTGTAAATTCACACCAAGGGAGAGAACAGCAGTCTAGACTTTGGTTTCAAGTCCCAGCTACACAACCACCATGAAGTCTGGATATTCCAAGTTTTCTGAGATATTTAGGAATTTCTCCTTGCAGTGATACTGCAGTTACACAAATGAAGCCAGCCCCTGATCCATGGCACTTTGCCACCTGTCAGCATAGCAGTATTTATGTAAAGACACTGAAATAATCCAGGCTAAAAACAAGCACTTTTTAGTGATGTAAGACTCGGGAACAGAGAGACAGAACACATGGGAGGCTACAAACTGGGTGCAGGGGAGGAACTTCTGAACCAGAACTTTGCTGCAGAAGAAAATGCGTTGTTGAATTGAAGAGTCCTGCTGAAAACAAACATACATTTTTTATCACACAGGAACGTTAAATAACTCATTGTAGGCACTTTCTGGAAGTAGAGACAAGATGACACCCAAACAGCAGCAGTATGTGTTACGTTTTGGTTGCCAACACAAAAAAACTGAGAGTCAGTGACAGAGCACATACCCCCAAATACAGCTCAGATACACAACATCAGAAATTCATGGAGCCCCAGTGTAATAGTATCTGCCCATTATCCCACAGATGAACTGATCATTACTAAATGATTAGCAATTAATCCCAACTTTACATCCTCTATAAGGGGCTCTACTGAGCAGTTACAGAGGTAAGAGCTCTTGTAATCATCGTAGATAGCTCTCTGAAAGTATTGTCTCTGTGCTCAGTAGCAGGGACAAAGACAAACTGAGTATTAAGAGCTATTTGAAAAAAAATATAGACCAAGCAGAAAAATACATTTTGTTACAGCATCAACATAATTTGAGTACCCCATATTAAAGGGCAGGAGCAAGGCAATATACCAAAAAAGGCACACAGGTGTGTGTTATTTCCAAAGAAATAATTAAACAAGCACTGACTACCATGAAGACATAGACATAGACAGATTTGACCCTCAGAACACAACTCATACAAGACGTGAGCAATTAGTAATCTCATAATGCACACTGGACAATTATTCAAAAAAAAAGATGGTTTTTCTTTCTGTTTTGCTTTGCTTATTTAAGCGGGAATCCACTCACTCTCCCACCTCCTCCCCACCCCTTATATCATTGTGGGAAACCTTAATGATAAAGATCCATGACTTTCCATTCCACTTCCTATCCTCACAGACCTGCCTACAAGGGATATTGCCTGCTGACATTGCTCTTGGAAGCAGGAAGGAACAAGAATCCAACTCTGAATTCAGCTCTGATGTTCAAACAACAGCACTATTTATTTATAAGTACCTGCTGTATTTCCCGCTCTGGACTTTTCCATATTGACCAAGTACTGTTGCCCAAACAGTTATTCTTTATGCTAAAGGGCAATTTTTGTGTTACAAGTCTGGATACTCTTGAACATCTGCTTCTGGGTAAAAGCTCTGGTAACTGGCACAAGGAGACAGAACTAGTAATATTTGAGATTATTTTTAGACTGAAAAACATGGTTGATACAAAATCTGGCTTAATATTTGATAATTGTCAAATAGTAATCCCCTGTAATAACCAGAACTGATATCTCTCAAAGCAGTTTTAATGAGAATTTGTGAATAGCTATTTCATTTTTGAATGATAACATATGTTAACCAAAATTAAATTTCTCAGGTAAATGAACAAGGTTCTTTCTAAGCTTAGCCTCTGCGCTCCGTGCTCCTGTAAGATTCAGTCTGTTTGGACATGCTGATTCCAGGGTAAGGATGTCATTGCCAAAGCTATTGAAAACAATTTTGAGAGATCACTCTAAGAAATGTCCACCCAGCTAATGCAATTATAAAATATCTGTCCACACAATGGGCCAAGACAATCAAAACCTTGAGAACAATTCCCCTTGTAAAAAACCCATAAAAGCTGTTTCCATTGGCTTTTGCTGGTTTTTGTTTGAGATGTGTTTGGTTTGTTCTCAGCTTTCACATCACAAACTCCTTGTCATGTTTTTCTCTCATCCATCATCTCAGTGCAAGAGACCTGCAGAACAAACAAGGTCTGTTACCCCAATGTCTATCAACCTCCCTAGTTTGCATAGACAGATCCTTTGAACAACATGTCAGCTAACTGCTTATCCCTGTCCCATCAATTCTAAGTAACTGGAAGTAACTGGAATTGAAAGACAATTTGGGGGTTTGAAAGTGCATATCAAGTTGGGGTTTGTGGTTGTTGTTGGTGGTTTCATTGTTGTTGTTGTTGTCTTTCCAAAATTCTTCTTAAATATACTTTCTGAATAATCTTGGAACATAATTCTTACAGTGTGCTTCCAAAAAGTACAGCAGACATGGCCAGTAGGGCTGATCATAAGACATTATGCTGAATGAAACATCTTGTTTTCTGATGGAAAAAAATGGACTGCACATATTCTTACATGTTTCTCTGAACTGGGACCTGCATGAGTAACATTCAGAAATGTCTGTTTTCACAATCTCCAGCTAGAAAATTGTTTGCCATTAAAATTCAAAGTGCATTCTTGGCAATGAACAACAAAAAACAAACAAACAACCCCCCTCCCCAAACCAAAAAAAGAAAGAGAAATCTTTTTTTTTCCTGTCGAAGGGGAACACACATTTATAAGACACTTTTTCCAGAGAAGGAAGACAGTAATAATTCTTAATTCTTAACACTATAATTCTTAGTCCAGCTTAGGGCTGTAGAAGGTTCATTATCAGGCAGAAAGAGAACTAATATGCGTAAAGAGTCTGTCAGATATCATTAACATTTTAAATCACTGAGGTTGCTAAACTCAAGCAGTATTAATGGCATTTGAGGAAGCAGTGCTATTGATCAGAGAAAGCAAAAACAGAAGCATGCTCGTTTTTGGCTTCTGACCACAAAACTATCAATGTCTGCTAAATAATTTCAGGTAGAGGAGATAAATTCATGACACAACACAACCACAGAGTGCTCTGCCAGTAACTCGCCCCCATTGGTACAATAAAAGTTCTATTTAAGTGATTTGATTCATTATGATTGCTACACTATGGCATGGAAAACGACTTGCTGGGAAGCCAGTCCCAGAGCACCCAGGATTTTAAGGTGAGCTTATGGAATGTCACCAGGCACCCAAAGGAAGGCAGTGGAAGTCAAGGGGTGCAAGTGTGCTTTTCTCCAGGCATGGAACTGTACTTAGGAAAAGGGTCCCTCCTCCACACTCACCCCTCCTCCTTCTTACATTCCATTGTATTGCTTCCACTTTCCTGACTACATTTCTGAAATCACTGTAAATAGGGTGTATATGGTTCAGAGAATACACGGAACACCTGATGCAGATACTCCCGAAAAATATTCCGTTCTGAAGGAGTGGTTTTAATTCCTTATCTGAAAGATCAAAAAACAACCCTACTCAATCTGGGTATTCAATAACTGCAAATTAAAGTATCTTAAAAAAAAAAAAAAAGAAATTAAAAATTCGAAATGCAAAAAGCTGAATCATACATTTGGATGAAAAAAACTATTTATGCCACTTGAAGAATATGTTTTATCAGTAAAAGCCTATAAGGCAGTGAAAGGAGTATCCAGAGCTCCATTTGACTGTTTTGCATCAGCTGGGGGCAAAGGTACCGGGCATGTTAGGACAAGGTGCTTTTTCATGCTTGACTAATTTTCAGGAATTGATTATTTAAGACGTTCTAAATGAAGTCAGATATGCAAATATTGCATGAGAAACTATTAACTTAATTACATTTTTTCATTCATGTATCACTATATATAAAATATGCTGGCTTTTTAAGTCAAAAACACTGTATAAGAAGTGATTGATTGAACTGATTAACACACAACTTGCAACCTGAACAATACACTAGACTAGGACTTAAATTTTCAGGTAACCACAAAAAGGAAATATAAGACAACAGCAAAGAAAAGCAATGCATGAAACATTTTAATAAAGCCAGAGATCTGACAAACAAGGTTGCTCAAGACAGACACATGGAAAAAAAGAAATCAATAAAAATTTCGGTGTGTTTTTTTTCAACAGAAAGGAAAAGAAAGAAACAAGGTGATATCAAATGCTCCACAATGGAAAGATATAAATATGGACATAAATATTTTAAATTTTAGTCATCTCAGCTAGAATTTAATTTCTTTATTGCCTTCAAGTATAAGATGCAAACATCTCAAAGTGGAAACTGTGAAATAAGTATAAAGGAATAGCATGTGCATGCAAAGGCAGCACCAGAAAAGTGAATAAATTGAGGTACAATTAGCAAGAGATAAAGAACAAAAAGAAGTTCTATAAATACACTTCAGTGCAAGAGGAGGACCTAGGAGAACTACTGGCTTGGCAGCAGCTTGAAGGCAAAATTAAGCTATTGACATATTGTACCAAGAAGCCTGAACTGTTTACTGCTTTATTAACAGTGGTTACCTTGAAGGTCAATTGCAATCAACTGGCTCCTGCAATTAAAATCTATTTAAAAAAAATAAAATACAATACATAAAAAAAAGGGGAGGGAGGACACAATGCCAGCACAGAGGAAAGAAAAGATTAGGAAAAATACGTAGGTCAAATAATTCAAAATTAGCTATGCCATATTACATTTGTCCAAAGTCTTGGAGAATTGGATGAATATCAGAGCTGTTACTGCTTGAAAGCTGTTATCAGAATTATTTCAGAAAGCACATGATGGATGGACATGGGTACAAAAGCCCTTAGAAGAGAAAAAATGCTGCCTGCCACAAAAGGGGAAGAAAAAACTATAGCCTAGTTACTTAAATTTTCTTTGCTTTCTCAGTTTGTAAGTAACCTAAAAAAACCCCAAGGAAATTAATAAATGAGCATGAATTCATCAAGAACAAGGGCTAACAAGGTAACAAGCCTTGTAGTATGGAAAATAATTGATGCTGCATTTCATGATTTTAAAAAGACTTTTGGTATCATTGTACAGGACTGTCTCTTGATCTAACAAGAAATATCATCAAACCAGTATTATTACAGGGTAAATAGCTATAGAAAAAAAAAATATCCTATAGCTATCAGTGACTCACTGTCTTAAAGGAAAAAGGCATCTAATGGAGCTCTTGGTCAGCCTTGATCCCAGCACTATCCTTTATTTTCTTCATAAAGTCAGAAGAGAGACTGCTCCCATAATACTTCACAGAATCACAGAATGTTCTGTGTTGGAAGGGACCTACAAGGATCGTTGAGTCCAACTCCTGTCCCAGCACAGGACAACCCCAATAATCACACCCTGAGCCTGAGAGCATTTGAAGGCAGGTATAAGTTGGGAAGATCTGCAGGCACACTGGGAGACACATTTAGAGTCCAAAAAGATCTTGGTAAAAATGGTTTGCAAGAGATGAAGTGTGATTCAAGGACAGGTACATTATTATTCTTCTCAGAAATAATAAACAGCTGAAATGTAGGTTTAGACACAGTGCAACAGTTCTGCACTAAAGCATCTGGATCTGAAGCTAAACCTGAATCTACCAAGCTATTGCAAATAAAAGCAGGCATCATACTGGAAGCTTCAGAGACAGAATAAAGCATGCAATGAATGCCATCTGAAATTATCTTCTTTCTTTACTTGCTTTTGAGAAGGCTGTAAATGTATTAATGTTTAGTTGTGGACACTGCCTGCAGATTAAAAGGTGCAGTTAATTTGAAAAAGCAGCAGACTAGAAAATAATCTGCAAGAAAAGACTAAAATATTGGACCTTATTCCAGAAAAGATTTCAAAAAAACATCATTATAACACAACAGAAATAGGCATTTGTATTCCAGAAACAGAGACTCGAGTTAGACAAAAAACTTTGAGTCAAAAAAACCTTTGCAGAGGTAAAGACAGGCGTACAAGGAAAATAAATAGTCTTGGATAGCTTTTGAAACTGGTTAGGAAAACATCTGTCAGGAATGGTTTAGTTATAACAGATTCTGTATTTAGGACAATTTCTTAAGGTTTCTTCCAGACTCTTTCCCACTTATTCTTTAATCTTACAAAAATGATAAATCATAAAAGTAGCTGAAAATATAATTTCATCAAATCCCGCTAAAATTATTAAATATGTCAAGATTTAAAGTAACTTTTCCTCAGAACTTTTGAAAGCCAGAACACTCTCTAAGCCAAGCAGAATCAGTTATGTCCCTGTCCCATTTTTCCTCAGAGGGGTAGCAGCAGTTGTAGCTTTCTCCTAAACCTTCCTTTTTCCCTTCTAAATCTTCAGGTGCATCAACCAAACATGGAACCTCATTGCATGTGCCTTTGAACTTATGAAATGAGAATAAACCTGCTCATATGGGACTACGGCATCAAGTCCAAAAAAAACACCACACATTATAAAAATCCACATCAATAGCCTGAAGGAGGTGTTCCAACACATTAAGATACAACGCTCAGTAATCTTAATACTTGGAAAGTGTTAGATAGTAATTAAACAAATCAAATAAACATCCCTCTCTGTCCATGTCAATCTAACACCAACAGTATGGTCACGGTTATCTTTAATTTGACTTCTGTGTTCCGGCCTGATACAAGTGATTTCCACATCTTGACAAGTCCAGCTTCAATTACCATGACAACACGAACACATAATTATATACATGCATTGAAAGCAAATGTAGAGGAGTAGAAAGCATCCAGAGGACTCTGTGTTTGTTACCTGCATGCTAAACAAACTCACACCCCCTGACTGCAATGTAGGTCTTTACAGGAGTTCATAACGGTCAGCAAAATAGTGAATTAAAATTATTTGAATTCAACAAAACATAAATTCAACAATAAGATTACTCCAAACTTCATTTTATTCAACTCCATGAGAAAAACCTCAAAAAGCTAACAAAAAAAAGTCAGTGGTTTCACCCAGGAATTTATTATCAAAATAAATAATTTGATTAGAATACTTATGCAATGACAAGTACAAGGAGTTTAAAACCTCCTTTTTTGGTAAATATAGCTTTCCTATATTGGCATAACAACCTGAAAGAATTGTGTCTTCTATATAACAATTTATTTTTAGGACACAGAAAACCTTTCACCATCACAGGCTCTGTCTTTGTCAGCATGTGGAATTTGTCCTCTGCTCCCGGAATCTGGAGATCAGAAGCTCCTTGTCAGTAACATGTAACTCTCACTGGTACACAGCAGCAGCTTTGATATTCCTGCTTTCCCAAACTGTTGTCCTAAAGGAGCTTGGGCAGGTAACAAACTTAAACCAGAAATAGGAAATAGCACTCACCTCACTGATTTCAAAGAGCAGCACTTACATTATTGAATGGATAAGACTATTCATATGCCTTACTTGTCCAAATGAATAGAATGAATATCTTTGAATGTCTTTCAGAACAGGATAGAGAAAAGAAAATCTCACACAGGTATGAAAACATTAAACAAGCACTTCCACTAGGGGAAAAAAGAAGACAGGAGACTCTGAGTTCATTTAAATGAACGACAGTAACTCTCCTAGACCTTTAATGGGAGCAAGATTTTATCTGAGATGAGAACCAAAGAGACAGAGTGAGGTAGGGTAAGAAAGAGGGAAGTTATTTCTGATAGTAAAGACTAAAAATAGACTTCATCCAGTCCTGCTGTGACTAAACAAGTGTCTTTAGTGAAACAAGAGACAGTAGAAAGACTAGGAATTCACTGAGAGTGCCTCTGTGACAATGTACGTCACCACAGACTAGTTAACCCACACTAAGCCTCCACTACTCCCAACAACCCAGTAGGAGATCCTGTGGAAGTTCTTCAAGGGAATCACTTCAAGCCTCCAAAGCACTAAAACCAGTGGCTTCGCTACCAAGGTAGGGGGTCTCTCAACATGTAGCCTTGGAGCAGCAAGAAAGCTGTGCAGACATTTGGGAACAAACTGCACTTTTCCCTTCATGTGGTAGCCAGGAAATTAGTTATTTCTGTTCCAATTTGGCTGTAAAAACCCAAATAACCCAATATTAATATGCCATATTCACCAAATTTGGTAGGTAAGACCACTTGACCAGACAAAATATTCAAACCATAAATCAGGTTGTTAAAGGACTAAAAATTAAAAAGAGAGGATTAAGGAAAGTTTCCGAATGCTAAAAAGGACTAAAGTTTTGTAAGCAAAGAACCGAGGTAACAGTCAAATTTCTTAAATAAAATAAACAAATTAGCAACAAAAAAGCTGTAATAGCTTCTGATAAAGTTAGGTAGAGCTGTAATAATAGATAACAAGGTCTCAGTCTTAAAGAAACCGTTTCTGCCATGGGTGAGGCTGAGGTAATTAGCATGCATTTCTATTAGAATCTACTTTTAAGTGTAGTTTTTTTCACTTGTATATAGTGGCTAACATTAACAAGGGTAGATTTAAATAGGAATGCTCAGTTTAAAAAATCAAAAATTAAATTAGCTGAAGAGTATCTTTCTTGGGAAGTCCCTTGAGAATAACACTTAAAAAGGGTTCTGCAACTATAGGTTTAAATGTTTGCAGATCCTTTGGAAAGTTCTTGGCTTACCCAAGCAAACATAACTCTTTAAGCTTGCATACTCTGAAAAGGCAGCATTACAATAGGCTTCCTTTTGAAATAGGGAACTAAATTTCGTATTTATAAAGCACTCCAAAATGGATCCACCCAAACCACTCTATGACCACTAATATCAAAGGAAACTCAAATTGCACACTGAGACTCCTCCCAAAAGAGTCTAGGAGGAAATACAGGTTAAGGCACAGCACAGTTTCGAATGCACACAGGAACTGAACTAAGTTAGCTTTACAGAAACAAAAAAGCTCAACATATTAAAATGCATATGAACATATATAAGATTTTATTAAAAAACTCTTCACTTCTGAATTCAATTTAAATATATGAACAGAACAAACCAAGCCAGCACCACTTTCAGCTCTACACAGGATCCTGCAGGACGAGGTTTAGCATCTGTTTTAGCTGGGTTGGTGTGGCTGAGAGCAATTAACTGATTCCAGCTGGCAGGAGCTGTGACAGAGGAACAGGAGGTTACTTCTTGTGCTTTTCACTGCTTCCCCTTCCCAGTAGTTCTGTAGGTTTCAGGGATAACAAAGCTATGCTCGTAGTGCACCAACTCAGTTTTAGCCTCGAGTTCCAGTCTTGAAATATGTCACATGTGAAAGTGCTTTTCTTCCTTCCCACTGGCACTGGTCATTTCCCATGTCCTCTGTATCAAAATCCCAGACAAAGAATGGCAGTAGGGTCTGACAAAGAAATTACAAGGTTTGCTTCCTTTTATCTTTTTTCACAGATTTTTTTTTTTGTTATTACTATTTTTTCTACAGTAAATTATAAATTTCTATCCTTAGTATTCCTCTGAATCTTGAGCATCTTCCAAATACTTTCACAGCATATATTAAAGAAATAACATATGGGGATGGCTGTATTTATAGCAGAGCTTCAGTCATTATCATTCAGCTCTAATTTCTCCACAAAGACTGTGTTAACGTTTCTTTGAACAGTTTCATCACATTAATGAATTCAAAAGATTTTGCTATTTTTTAAGTGGTGACAGGAACAGCAGTTTGACATCAGAATAATGAATTTAACCAGCTTTCTGATTACCATGCCAAATTTTACATCCCCTGGGCACCTGAGGTAATGTCTATTCTTATCCCATAATCTATAAAGATTCAGCTACTTCTGTTATTGCTTTTTTATGCGTAAGCTTTTGATCTCTAGCAGATTCCTGCATAATAAAAGAGGCACAGAGGTATTTTCCTTGCATGAAGAATTCCAGGGTCAAGAATAGGCAAAGAAATGTTTGATCTGATGACCTTATGCACAACACTGTTCCAAATTTTTTCAAGTGCATATAATTAGACTCCTAAGGTTGGACAGGAAGTTGGACAAATAGCTGTAACTAAATGCAAGGTGCTTCTATCTAAAGCACTGAGGCAGGGAAAATAGAATCATAGAATATCCCAAGTGGGAAGGGACCCCCAAGGATCAATGAAACCAACTCCTGCCCATGTGTGGGAGAGCCCCAGGAATCCCATCATGTGCCTGACAGTGTTGTCCAAGCGTTTCTTGAACTCTGCCAGGCTTAGTGCTGTGACCACTGCCCTGGGGAGCCTGTTCCAGTGCCCAATGGGTGAAGAACCTTTTCCTAATGTCCAGCCTAAACCTTCCCTGGGCACAGCTTCATGCCATCCCCATGGGTTCTGCCACTGGTCACCACAGAGAAAACATCAGTGTCTGACCCGCCGCTTCCCTCGTGAGGAAGCTGCAGATCCCAACGAGGTTTCCCCTCAGTCTCCCCTTCTCCAGGTTGAACAAAGCAAGCGACCTCAGTCACTCCTTGTACAGTTTCCCCTCTTTCAAAAACATTGGGAATTACCCTTTTTCCTGGTCTCCTTACAGTATCACTGGAACAGTACCTCCTCACAGTGTCAGCATGATTACTACATTCCCGAAGCTGCCTCTCCTTCTTCTATATGCCAGCTTTCAGAACAAGTGCTAGGTTAGAAAAGAAATTCCTACTTTTCATTTTAGGAAATGAGGAACCAGGACCATCTGTACTGGGTTTTAGGGGTGAGGTGTGGGCAGGAGGGGCCGTGGGGGTTTTTCCCATCAGTCCCACATTGGCCACACCGCAGGGCACAACTCTGCAGAAATGTGTTGAAGAACAGGAAAAATGCTGCCCAGAGGGGTTTTCCTCATAGGATTGAGGGAAAAGAGGTCAAGAAACAGCCCTGCCAGTGATAATGGAGAGTGATAATGCTGTGGGCATCAGAGCAGGGACTCTCCTGCAGTCCTGGGGACACTGTAATAAGGCAGGTTTTCCTCTTGCAAACTAAACAGGATCAGACACCTACGCTGCAGACTTGGTACCTAAACAGTGTTCTCAGGCAGGGTTTGGCTGTACCTTTGGACAATTTTAATGGGATAATGTGTTCAAAGGTTTTCACCATTTTCTGTGCAGTGACAAAATCAGCAGATTGCTTGATGTCATAACAGATAATTTAACCAGCTCCTGATCAATCATTTGTAAAAGTTTATATTCACTGGGAATTTAAATTTGCTTGTCAGAGACCTCTAGTAATTTCCTCATGCTGTCAAAAATGTGTCTTGAATGGAAAAATGTTCAGGTAAAATTGCATTTGGCAAATGTATTAGATCAGCATTGCCAAGAAAACTTGGCACCATTGCATGTGTAGTGGGGAGGGGGGTTTGTGGTCCCTTCATGACAGCTCCACTCTGCTGCTCCTTCCTCCTCACACTTTTCCCCTGTCCCAGTCTGGGTCCTTCCCACAGGCTGCAGCTCTGCAAGAACAGCTCTTCATGGGTCCTCTGCAGGCTGCAGTTCTTTGGGACAAACCTGGTCCAGAACAGACTCTCTTATGGGCCACATTCACTCAGGGAATAGCCAACTGTTGGATATTCTCTGAATGTACCTCCCAAGTCTTAAACAGAAAAAATGAGAATGTATATTTAGCTGCTGCCGAAAAGCAGGGTCCTTTATTTTATGCCATCCTTCTCCACTACTCTGAGACAGAATTTTACAACATACAGACCTAGTAGATTATGGTCTTAAGTAAATCCCACAAAAGAACAATGTGGAAGAGTATAAAGACAGCTTGCCAGGACATTTATCTCTTCCACTTAAGCCTAGAATAAGTATATATATAGTCTTCCAAAAGGCTGAAAATAGTAATAGGCAATTCCAGTGGCTTGAGATGCTGTCTACAGATGGTGTGCTCTTGTTCTGAAAATCAGTTAGGGAAGAGAAGGGTCTTTTTGTTCACTGTGTTGGGATTCAGTTGAGACTCTTTAATAAGGAACACTGAAACAGAACTTGACTTTCTCTTGTGCACTAGGTACAGGAATTTCTGGATGAAACCACAGTACATATCATCACCTTAAAAAAAAAGACGCCTCAGAATGGTTCAGTACAGTAAGTGAAGACAGATTAGGGTAAATAGCAGGACCATTTCTGACAGCTGGGAAGAAATCAGTAAAGTGGACTTCCCTACTCAAGCATGGCTCCCTATAATGTGCAGACATTGTTTAGGCAACTGATAGTCTAACAAAAATATGTTATAAGTGGGATTGTACACCTCACATAGTAAATTACCTCAGTAAATACTTTTTTTTTATCTGTGCAAAAACATAACCTCAAATGTATTCACTTCATTATCTAGCTATAACTTTAGGCACTGTAGTTTTGAGATATACCGAGAACAAACTGGATGAATTAGGAAAAATATTAAAATGTTATAATTGTTGGATGCATGGGAAGTTTTAATAACGCATATAAGTAATTTTTAAGCATAACATTTAAGAAGATGCAGGTATACTCAATTAGCATAGTCCACTGAATACACAGAGATTCTAGGCCCGAGTCCTATCCTCACTTCTCCATAAATCCTTTCTTGCCTCAGAGAAGATGCATGAAGATCCACAAAATTATTTTAGGTATATAACACCTTGGTCATCATATCTGTGATCTGAAAAGACATTGAGGGATTTATCTTTAATCTAAATATATTTCTACAAAACAGTTAAGTATTTGTTACTTATACGAAGTACAAACATGGCCTGCATCCTATTTTCTAGTTCAGCATGTCACAAAAAATAAATGGCCAGAAGTTCTTCCCTCTGCATATAGAAACAGTTTGCTGCATGTGATTCATCTCAGCCCCCTCATCACAGACAACCTTGTCACCATAGGATTGTGAGTATAAGAACAATAAAAAAACCTGAGAATTCTCAGTGTTTTCTTCAATGAGATGATGGGCTGTGAAAGGTACTGGACCGACAGCTCTGGAGGTGAAGTCCTCTCCTGAACTGCCACAGTAGAGAGAAGAGCGATGGAATTTCCTCCGCACCCTCCCAGGTGTGTGATTTATCCCTGACCTTGAGAAGTGCCCATTTCATCATTCGCCTCTGCACTGAAACTGCTCCCAGGAACGGCACCTTTTCATCAGGGAGCAGACTGAGAAAGAGCATCAGCTCCTTGCAGCCCAGAGCACACACAGGAATTGCTCTTCTGTGCGTGGCTGATCCTCCCCTCTGTGAGCAGCACCGGCATTGTCACTGATGTATTTTGTACAGCTGCAGGCTCACGTTTTCACCGGTTGAAAGGACAAAAATTAAAACCTTCTTCTAAAAGCTAAAGCAATAAAGAACCTACACCAAGAAATACCTGATCATTTAAGGACATATACGTTCACACTGGCAATGAGCTGTGTTCTTCACAGATCCATATTTTTGCTATTTTTAATACAGGAAAATGTATGGGACATTTAGTTCTGTTTTCCTCATTAGAAATATATGGCACTGCACTGTTCCAATGTTTGATAGAATATTTGGGGAAAAAAATCCCAGGCTGTCGGTATTTTGCTGCACAACTGAAAAAGTATTAATTATGGAAGGATGATATTATGAATGGATATTATGAATGGATACAAACAAATTACGTGTAAATTTGTTGAACAGATTACTCTATTGTTCAACAACAATGAACAATTTTCATCTTAGAAAAAACAATTCCAATATTAAGAACAGAATCTATACATATTATAAAGGGAGGTTTAACAAGATATAACAAGTGGGATCCAGTCAAAATTCTCATTTGATTGTAACTGTCACACAAGAAATAAGCATGAAATATTTCTGTGTATCTTCAATCTTTTAATCCAGAAGAGATAAGGGTGAAGAGGGCAAATATTTTCAAACATTAGTGATGAAAATAGAAGATGAAAGGGAAACAAGAAGCAAGAGGAAAGGAGGCAGAAAAGTTAGATTTTTTTAAAACCCTGCGTTAAATTTAAATTATATCTATATTCTGAGAGACACTAACACTGTGATATGAAATTTATCATGTGAAGTGTCTACACACACTTCTAAAACCTTTACTTAAAGACTTTTGAAGTGGCATCTTTGAATTTGGATGGGCATGGACAAAACTGAAATAAAGGTTTTCTGGGTGCCATTTTATAACTGTGGGTGAAATTCATACTCAGAGTGACTACAAAACAAAAAGCAGGCAATGCTTGCTCTAGGAAATCTCAATGGGATTTTTAGTCATAGTCTTGTTGTGGAAAATGTTCTGAATAATGGTATTTGATATCCAGTGTCTCCTGCAAACTGCCAGTGTTGGAATTTCCCTTCCTGAAAGTATGTATTTGATATCTGGGCTTCTTTCCCCTCCAATCCCCCCCTCATTTATATGTGTGTGGTTTTCCTTTTAACCCCCCACCCCTTTTTAATGTAAATAAAACTCTGGGGAAAAAAAAGAGAAACAGAATATCACAGGATTTGAAGATGCCATTCTGGGAACTAGCAAGCAGTCTCAAGAGTAAAAGAAGCCAAGTGATCTTTCAAGTGGGCTATTACTGTAGTTGTGGGAGCAGAATAATGAAACTGAACAGAATAATTGGCCTAAATATCTGGTTAGAGGGCTGGTACAGAGAAAAGAGCATGAAAGGCTCCACTAAAACCACAGAAAGGTGGGTGTTCCTGCAATCAGCACAGAAAAAAAGCATTGGAGAAGTCTGTAAACTAAAGAAGAGGGGGAGGGGAACCATTGGAAAGAAATCCAAGCAGGGAGGGGGAAAATGCCCACTAAATCTGAAGGTCTAGAGGAAAAGAAAGCAGTTGATTGTATTTGCTGACATTCCAAGGATGGCGGTTGGGAAACAGCAATCAGAGGAGGAGCAGCATCAGGAGGTACACACTGTAAGAGAAATATGGGTGGCTCTTGAGATATATGTAGGAACACTTTTATGTATTTTTAAAACAGAGACAAACAACTTGTATCATATGTATATATAAAAGAAGAACTTCAACTATCACTGCAAAGAGAAAAATAAAAAACCATCCTCTCTAAACTGGTAATTTCCATCATCTGAAGACTTATCAAATAACTTCTGAATAGAAAAGCAGTGAAGTCAGCAGTATACTCAGATATTATGATCAACCATGTCAACATTTACATTATAAAACATCAAAAGATGTATGATCCAGTTTTACCATGCTATATATCTGTATATCAGAGATTCTTGCAGTGATTGAAGTGAAAGATTAAGGTACCAGCATTTTCTACACCCTTACTATGTACTTCTGAAAGTAACTCTATAAGTTATCATAAACAGTCCAAACCCAAGCATACCCTGTTTTCAGTTCTGATGACAGAAACACACCATGCAGCTGATATTCCTGTTAATGAATGATTATTAAAATGACAGTATCGATAGGTGATAATTAGAATTACATCATACTTTCCAAAAATCTATGGCAAGGCATATTCTGTGGAAATAGCATTCCCAATTTCAAATGACAAAGCAGAAAAGAAGTTGCTTTTCATTGTCTGGTTTGTATTAGAATTCCATAAATAATATACAGATCAAGATCCATTAGCAGGAGTACTAATGCAAGGGGCATGCAAGTGCTGAGGACCTCAATACAGAGAAACATGTCCCAAAAAAAGAGGAAAACTACCAACTTCTTATATAGCAGCAGTCCTGGAGAGCAGTCTGGAAAAACAGGAAAGTGTTTCATAGAACTGTTATATAAAATTTCTGAATAGGATACTGTAAATAATTAATCCAAATGAAAGAACTGGGGGATCTTTTGGCAGGTATTAAACATAAAAAGAACAGTGATTGGCCCCTGTCCTTTTTTTTTTAAAAAAAAAACCAACAAAAGACACTGACAGTGACTACAGAATCTCAGAATTTTTGTAGGGCTTTTACTAATATAAGTTCTAAAGATAAACTGTATTATGTGTTAAAGGTCTTTTCCAACCAAAATGATCTTATGATTCAATACATAAAAAAGAAATTAGGAAGAGTTATGTAATTCTTGTTTAGTACCTCTCTTAAAAGGACAGTTCATTATGGTATTTCAATTCCAGTAGTTTTCAGTTTTAGCTTCAGAGATCTATATATACATATCTGTGCCTCAAAATGAATGTTTCAATAAAAATTATCACTTTGTTTCAGGGAAAATTTTATTAAAGTTCAGTTTAAAATCAAGTTATCTCTGACAACTTACTGCAATACAATAAGCTGGAACATAAAAGAGATGCTCCAATACATTTTAAAAATTAAGAACGTTCTACCTGGCTAAATCAAGTTATTGCATTCATCAGAAATCAGTTGTTATCCACCATCACAAAGCAGATTTGTCTTCTTGAGCCTTCAGAAACTACTAATATTGAAAATCATCGTTGTAAACAAAAATCAAGAACTTCCTCACGGGACTTTTTTTCAGGGTTAATTTAGTTTGGAATTCTTTTTTGCAAAACTCTTGTAAAACTTTTACTGGCTAAGCAAATCATGCAGAAAGTTGCTCCAAAGAGCTATAAGCCAAACCCATCTCTGGTCAAAACCTATCAGTTACTATCAGATGTTTCCTGAGCAGGGAATCTGGCCCACATCTCTGCTTACCTTAACATACAAGGTTTCCTAAATCCCCAGCTTCACTATCATAAGAACACCTTTTCCACAGAGTACAATTATTGTGGAAGTGATGGTCTCACCTTATATCCAGACCCATTCCCACAGTATTTCTGCATTTCCAGGGTGGGGAGAAGATCAGTACTTCAGCTGCAGACCAGTGTAAATAATGTTGCTTTATATTTATTCAGGACATAACATAAACAGCAAAATGTAGGCAAAATGTTCCCTATAACTTCCCAATAACTTGAAGTTATTGTAGCCTTAGAGCAGAAGTATCTGAAAGTGTCTGAGGAACATCAGTGATGACACCCCCACCACAACTAAAAGCCCAACATCTCCATTATTGCAAACATTCTGCAGCCAAAACACAGTGGGAAGCAAGTAGAGGTTTTGGATGGTTTAATCTGCTGCACACTCACTGCTAGGGATTCTTCCTGTTTCAGGGCAGGTGGAGGAAACACATCTATTCTAAAAGCCTAGGTAAAACATTTATTTTAAATATAGATAAGAGTTGGGTTTCATGCTTCCTCACAAAAGCATAAGCCTTTCTAGTTATTTCAAACATCATTTAAAAGTCATCTCTCATTTTCAAAACTCTTCATTTACTTTTTTTTTTGCTCTACACAATCAGTTAATCCCAAATTGTTCCTTTCTCTTTTACAGAATCTTCAGGAATTCTTCTCTCTGTGACTCAGAAACCTTCTCTGCACCTTCTTCCTTTTCAAACAACTTGCTTGTACCTCTGCTTCACTGACTCCATAATTACAAATCTTATCTGAAAATAATTCTCTTTCCTAATATTTTTCTTAGTTCTCTTAGTGAGAAGACGGTTGTGCTGACCATTATGCACAATTCTCTTTCCTGTGGTATCTAACTCTACTATGTTTGGAAATCCAGTATGTAAAAAAAAAAAAAATCTATGAAGAATAGTGTAGGCTGTGCATACAGGAATGGGATGTGTAAATTATGGGGATTACAAACAAAAGAGCAAGATTACAGGGGAATCTCTGGTAGTTATAGGGGAGCATTAAGGTACTTAAGACCACAAGTCTCCATTAGACCTCAATAGGATTTGTATTCCTAAAACTCTTCATGGGCTTTTGTTTTGTTTTGTTTTAAATATTAAAACCGGTAATAAACAAACAGCACTCATCACTATAGTTTTAGTGAAAATTCATCGTTAAGATTCAGCACTTTGAAATACAATAGTGTTATAAGAAAATATCCACAACAGAAACTCTGGTAATTTATGCTAAAAAAATAAATAGAAAGAACTGAAACTTCTGAATCTACTGAAGTTTATAATTAATTAAAGACAACAACAAAAGATTCTCTCTGATCATAAGTAACACTGTCTTTCTATTTTCCCTTTTATTTTCCTTTCATAACACAGTTGTGGTGTTACTTTTCCTTAAGAGTAATTTTGGTTTGCAGCTTTGTTTTGATTTGGTTTTAAAACTGCTCTAAGCAGTTTAAAGACATGAAAGAAACCATGAGTGGCACTTTGGATTTAAAAGAAATAAATCATAAAGCAGAATTTTATAACTTTTTATACACATAGAGAGAACACTCTTAGAAAATAACTACAAGGATATATACATGTCAATAATATTATCTCTTCTAAATATACAAGATCATCTAGAAATCTGTGAAGTCTCCTAACAAACAATTTAGGTATATTGTACTGTATCCATCTCTAGCACAGCTCAGTTACCCTAAAAAAATCTCATTAACTTCTCTTCACTTTCAGCTAAGATGCCAGTGCAATTCTTTCACATAACACAATTTTTTTGTTTTCAAATCCTCTATGGGAAACCTTAACCTTGATTGCACCTACGTTTCTATGTGGAGAGTGCCACGCTCCATGGATTTGGCAGCCTTGCACACACAAGAGTCTGTTAGCTCTGTAATTAATTTTATGTCCATGAAAGCATAAATACATATGGGTACACATTTTATCATCTGTTTCTTTCCTTTAATGAAGACTCTGATTCCACAAGATGAGGGAAGAAAATTCTCTTTTCTGCTGACTCACTGTAACAGCAGTAGAGATTCAGACCAGTAGTTGAAGTGATGCTGAAAAAAAATTGGCTGCTTGTCTCTATTTTGCACAGTACTAAATACTGTATCAACATGCATTACTCAAAATACTCAAAATTTCATCTCTGAAATAAGAAAAGTACAAGTGCTTGTAACCTCTGCTGCTTTTGAAGCTTTCCACTACAAGAATATTGATAGTGAGGCTATCTGGAGTTTAAACTCATTAGTAGAGTGAATTAAACATATCATAGGGAAATCCTTTTCAAGAAAAGTGGGCAATTGGCAACATTTTAAAGAAAAATCACCATCATCATCATAATCCCTAATTAGAGACAAACAACCAAGGAGAAACATGTATAGCATTTCACAGGAAAGTTTTGGTGATGCTCTACTTTCACTGTTAAGGTTTTGGACTCCACTTGCCAAACACTGTTTGATTAAGGACTAAGGGTTGTTGATGGTCTCTTTCATTCTCTTTTTCAGAACGACAGGAATTCATTTAGTCCAAATTGTTTTGCATTTCCTGCAAATAGTGCGAGTTTCTACTTAACCTACTAACAAATGCAGCCAGTAGCAGAATGAGACACTAAACTGAAGACTGACAAATTCCATTATTTTTTCCAGTTCCAAGTCATGTTCCAAAGCAGATTGGAGCTGATGTAGACATGCTCCTTTCAACTCAGTATCTTTTTTTACAGAAATTTTTCAATTTGCCAATGCCATGCATTATTGCCATGTACTAATTTTGCAGGTCTATGCTTAAAACTGTGTTTCTATCAGCGCATTCTAAGCACAGTCACTCATTTTATAGTGCATACAGTTATATCTCTACAATGTATTTTAGTCTATGGCAGCTAATGATGCTGCCTCTTCACTTAAATCCAAATATACTGTTGAGTTGCATTCTAAGTCATTACGATATTATCAAACACTTCAAAGATAAAAATGCATTTATATTTCCCAAATAAATTGCATCTGAAAATAATGAGTTTGGCATTGAATGCAATTGTTTTGATAATGTAATCTAGAAATTTCAACACTTACTAGTCCTGGACAAAATTTTAAAAGGCACTTTTTGTTCATTTGTCCATCCCCCATTTTGCACTCTAGTATTCAGTCAGGTTGTTGTGAGACATCTGCAAAAATTATCTGCAGTCTCTCTATTGCCATAACACAGACAATCCACCAGGTCCCTTCATGAACTGCAGAAACAAAGACACCTCTCCATGCTGCACACCAGTGTGCATTTTTGCATGTGTGAAAAGGCTTTCAGTAGAGTTGCAGCGACTGGTATTTCTGCTACCATTTGATGGACAGTCTGATCCTGGTTGGTTACTGTAAAATATAATCTGAAATAGAGGTTTAGAACTATGGCATACCTTTAAGTTCCTGACATATGCAGCACAGTCTGCTGTTGAGGAATTTTCCTCTCTCCAAAGGCATAAGCAGACAAGGCAACACTAATGCTACTCACACTTTGCTCAGCGGGAGGTAACGCAAAATCAGCACAGGAGCAAATATCATATGAATAGTGTGGATCTCCTTTTCCCTTCCCTCTCCCATCTCAGTTCAGAGTTAGAAAGTGCTAACATACAGGACAGACTACATTCTTCTTCAAGCAAAAAGAATGAAGGGAAATCATTTGTTAAGTGATCCCTGGGAGAACAGAATTTACTGGAAGTAAATAAGTGACCTCCATAAGCAGTGCAGTGCTGAGCAGCTACAGCCAGGGATAGAACCTGTCACAGCAACAAATTCATCTCTCAGTTGTACTGGTGTCACTGAGGGTCCTCTAAATTCACAGCTGGTGTTTCTCTAGCTCTATAGTGATGATATCAACATATCAGTTCATTGATGCTGCACTTATTATGATGCACTTATTAAGTATGGATATATTTAGCATCAAATACAGAGACAACAAAAAGTACTCTATACTTAGTGACATATAAATAAAACACAGTGAATTATTTCCCCCAATGGAACAGTTGCAAGTTTAAAGCATCTGTTTCTTTGAATACACTTGATAAAAAAATGTTACAAAGGACGCACACATTTTAATTACTCAAAAACATATAAATGGAGTGTTACAGAGATAGATTAAGTAGGTATGGGAATTTAATTACTCAGGATATCTTTAGAGACTTCCATTCATGATATTTCTTCATTTTTAAACAAAAAAAATTCTCACCATATACCTATATGTCTATATCTAACATAGGTTGTCTTTTATTCCAAAGGCTGCATTAATGACACAGCATAGATTAAAAGCAAATTGTGAAGTATATAGAGCTCCAGAGTTCACAGTAAAATCATCCTTGTTTTTATAAATGTTATTGGTAGACTGCAATCCATTAACAGGTAAGCCCAAACTCAAACACATCATTAACAGGCTATTACAGTTCATACAGCATTAATATATGACAAACAACCCCTTTACCGTATTATGAACTGATTCTCTTTTTCTTGAAAATAAATGCTGGCGTGATGCATATAACATACATGCTTCCCCTGGAAAGGAGACAGTTCAGAACCACAAAGTTTGAATGCAAAAATATGCCAAATGCATTTTCTGGGTACCTGATTTACGGAAATTAATGTGTAAAAGGAGTCTTACTAATTACTGAGAAAGCAACATGCAATCAGTGCATGTCCAGTTATGCAAAGGACAACGGGAAACACAGACCTGCAGAGAACAGTCCCTAAACCCAACTGACCCAGCACATTTAATGTTTTCTATCCCATATTGTTTGCATGTACTTTCTTTCACTAACTTCTATTAAAATGCCTGCTCAGTTAGCCTACCTGTAGCTGAAGCAGCTCTTACCTTCCTCGGATTTTGTACTGTAAATCAAGATCATTTTCACTTGCAAAACAATTTAAAAAAAATAAATAAAAAAGCTGTCAGCACACCTGCATGTTCCCATCACATTTATGATAAATAGGAATTATTATGATAAAATGCAGGAAGCAGTAGAGTATGATGATGTAATCCTAGCCAGAAGAGAAAATAGGTCATTACTGTTGTTTAACCTAATAATGAGTATACTTCTGCCCTCCTCAATCAATAAATAAAACAAATAAAATTCTCTTAAAATCACTCCAGCCTTAGGTGCAGCTGTAAAAATATCTGCGGCTCCCAAATATCCCAAATATGTGTACTTGTGTGTGCATTGACAAGAAACTATTTTATCACCTATAAGCTTGAGAGATGTACAGCAATGCTGGTGGAGTAAACAGAATAAATTGTGATATGCCAAGAGGTAGATGTAAAGCATTTAAAAATCAGACTATTTCAATATCCTCCAAGACCATGACTGTTTTAAATTCTGTAATTCTAATAAAAAAGCAAAAGTTATGGTTTCATCAGCTTAAAGATACTAGAACTTCAGTGTGTATTTTTCTCTATCAATAAATAGAGCAACTAAAATACAATGATGACTCAGTGACATGTCATCTACAGATGCATCCATCTATTAATGTAATGCTTCTGATTCAGAAACCCTCCCATCTTAATTTTCCCTAACTCTTCTAATTAATGAAAGAATCAGTATTTTTATTAGTTCTGTTAGTGTTAATAGAGATACATTTAGAATATTTACAAAATGAAATCAGAATCTCTAATTAAAATATGGAAGCATTATATACAACTCTGAAACAATACGACTGTTTGTTGTATTCTTTTACCTTAGTGATCTGTGTTCATCCATCTGTATAGACTGGACAAAAGCAGATATTTTCTCCACAGATTAGCAAACTTTCCTTTTTTAACAATCAGAGTAAAATTAACTACAATCTGCTAAAAGCTACCTTTTTAAACAAAAACCATAAAGTTATTACAAAGTAAATTCAAACTCCTCACTGACATCAACTGAATTATTTTTATTTTCCTCTTTTTTCATTAAATATTTTCCAAAATATTGTAATTTAACTTACAAAAAATTAATCTAGATAT